>NC_044987.1:76669110-77869110 GCF_008728515.1 Papio anubis
TTTAAAGATATGGAGTCTTACGTTGCCCAGACTGGTCTTGAACTCCCTGGGCTCAAGTGATCCTCCCACCTTGGTCTCCCAAAGTGCTCATACAGGTATGAGCCACCATGCCTGGCCTGCCAAAGCACTTCTTTTTATGTTTCTCGCACAGCAGATCTGTTGGTGAAAGGTTTGTCTGAGAAAGTCTTTATTTATACTTCACCTTTGAAGGAAAATTGTTCTGGATATAAGATTCCGTGTTGGTGTTTTCTCTTTTTAAAGTTTCAGTGCTTTAAATTAATTTCACTTCACTCTCTTCTTGCTTGCATTGTTTCTGACAAGAAGTCCAGTGCTGTTCTTGTTCCTCTATATGTAAGGTGTGTTTTTCTCCCTGTGACTTTTTTTCTTTTTCCTTCCTTCCTTCCTTCCTTCCTTCCTTCCTTCCTTCCTTCCTTCCTTCCTTCCTTCCTTCCTTCCTTCCTTCCTTCCTCCCTCCCTCCCTCCCTCCCTCCCTGCCTCTCTCCCTCCCTTCTTCCATTCTTTTCTCTCTCTCTCTCTCTTTCCTTTCTTTTCCCTTTTCTTTTCTTTCGTCTTTCAAGATGGGGTCCCACTCTGTTTCCCAGGTTGGAGTGCAATGGTGTGATCACGGCTCATTGCAGCCTTGACCTACTGGGCTGAAGCTCAAGTGATCCTCCCACCTCAGCCTCCCAAGTAGCTGGGGCCACACGTGGGTGCCACCAAGCATGGCTAATTTTTGTATTTTTTGTAGAGATGGCATTTCGCCGTGTTGCCCAGGCTGGCCTCAAACTTCTGAGCTCAAGTGATCCACCTGCCTTGGCCTCTGAAAGTGCTGGGATTATGGGAGTGAGCTGCCATGCTTGGCCATCTTTGTCTTTCTAAAGTTGAAATATGATATGGCTAGATGTGGATAGGCATATTTGGATATTTATCCTGCCTGGTATTCTCTAAGCTTCCTGGGTCTGTAGTTTGGTGTCTATCATTAATTTTGGAAAATTCTCAGCCATTATTTCTTCAAAGTATTTCTTCTGCTCCTTTCTCTTTTCTTCTTCTTGTATTCCCATTATATATCTGTTACACCTTTTGTAGTATCCCACAGTTCTTGGATATTCTGTTTTTTAAAAATTCTTTTTTCTCCTTGTATTTCAGTTTGGGAAGTTTCTTTTTTTAAAATTTTTGTTTGTGACAGGGTCTCATTCTGTCTCCCAGGCTGGAGTGCAGTGGCAGGATCTCAGCTCACTGCAACCTCTGCTTCCCAGGTTCAAGCGATTCTTGTGCCTCAGCCTCCTGAGTAGCTGGGACTACAAGAGTGCACAACCATGCCTGGCTAACTTTTGTTTTTTAAGTAGAGACGGGGTTTTGCCATGTTGGCCAGGGTGGTCGCCAACTGCTGACTTCAAGCAATCTGCCCACTTTGGCCTCCCAAAGTGCTGGGATTATAGGCGTGAGCCACCACACCATTCTGAGTTTGGGAAGTTTCTATTAACATCTTCAAGCTCACTGATTCTTTCCTTGTCAGTTTCTTTCTTTCTTTCTTTTCTTTCTTTCTTTTTTTTTTTTTTTGAGACGGAGTTTTGCTCTTGTTGCCCAGTCTGGAGTGCAGTGGTGCGATCTCGGCTCACTGCAACCTCCGCCTCCCAGTTTCAAGTGATTCTCCTGCCTCAGCCTCCCAAGTAGCTGGGATTACAGGCATGCGCCACCATGCCTGGCTAATTTTGTATTTTTATTAGAAATGGGGTTTCTCCATGTTGGTCAGGCTGGTCTCGAACTCCTGACCTCAGGTGATCCACCCACCTCAGCCTCCCAAAGTGCTGAGATTATAGGTGTGAGCCACTGTGCCCAGCCTCCTTGTCAGTTTCAAGTCTACTGATGAACCCACTCAAGGCATTCTTCATTTCTTTAATGATATTTTGAGTTCTAGCATTCACTTTTGGTTCTTTCTTAGCATCTCCATCACTCTGCTTATATTACCCATCTGTTTGTGCATGTTATCTGCTCTTTCTGTTAGTGCTGTTAACATTTTAATTACAGTTTTTTAAAAGTCCCTATATGATAATTCTAAAATCTGTGTCATACCTGAGTCTGGGTCTGATGTTTACTTGGTTTTTATGTACTTTTTAGCACGTCTTGTAATTTTTCAGTTGAAAGAGAGATGTTATGTATCAGGCTTTTATTATGAAGCTTTATGTTAATTTGGCTAGGAGCTGGGTTGCGTTTAATGCTTATTATAGCTATAGGTGCCAGAGATTTCAGTTTCTCTAGTGCTTTTTTTTTTTTGAGACGGAGTCTCGCTTAGTCGTCCAGGCTGGAGTGCAGTGGCGCGATCTCGGCTCACTGCAAGCTCCACCTCCCGGGTTCACGCCATTCTCCTGCCTCAGCCTCCCGAGTAGCTGGGACTACAGGCACCCGCCGCCTCGCCCGGCTAATTTTTTGCATTTTTAGTAGAGACGGGGTTTCACCGTGTTAGCCAGGATGGTCTCGATCTCCTGACCTCGTGATCTGCCCGTCTCGGCCTCCCAAAGTGCTGGGATTACAGGCGTGAGCCACCGCGCCCGGCCTCTCTAGTGCTTTTTTCTCTCCTTTCCTATTGTCTTTGAGTTTCCTTATGAACTCCTTAAATAGGGTCTGTGCCTTGTAGCTCTCTCACTTGTAATTTTCTGTTATTATACTGGATCCCTGTTGATGTGGTAGTAAAGTGTTGAAGAAGAATCTGTTTATACTTCTATAATTAATCTTATTCTTTTAGTGGCCTGAGCCCCTGGACTGTGACCTTCAGAAGTGTTTCTTAGCCTTTTCTTTTTCTCTCTTCTTAAGTGATACAGAAAGGCTATAGACAGCTGGAGTTGCCTAATTTTCGTCTCCCAGGTCAGATAAGGCTCTGACATCTTCCCTTGAGATGGAGGGAATAATCTGGGTGTATTTTAAAATGATTACTTCTTTCCATCCCCCAGAAAGAAGAGGAGATTTTTCTTGGCTCTTTACTGTGAGAATCTGTTGGGGTTCCTGGAGGTAAAACTCATGACAGTGTGGTAGCATCCCCAAGACTGGGTCCTGAGGATGAAAACCCATGAAAGTATGGTAGCATCCCTAAGACCAGAACCTGAGGAGGTTTTTATTCTCAAACTAGTCCACACTCATCCTTTACTAGTTTGTCGGAGTTACTGCTTAAGTACTTCTACCAGTTTATGACTCCAGCAGCTTCTGCATGAGGCAATTTTGTCTTAGCTGTAATTTTCTTAATCTCCTTCTTTCTCCAGCTTTCTGAGTTGCAGTTTGCCCTGTCACTTCAATTCTCCGAAGAATCTAAGAAAAGTGGTTGATTTTCAATTTGTTCAGCTTTTGTTCTTATTATAGGGTGGGAGCGATGACCTCTCATGTAAGAGGGAAAACTGGAAGTCAATAGTGGTTGTGGAAATGGCAGTTTATTTTTCTTTCAGAACTGATGTAGCCAGCCAATGGCAGATATGGCAGATAGCTCTGTGATCATCTGGGACCCATGATCCTTTTATCTTGTCACTCTGCCATCTTCAGTATGTATCATCCACCTTGTGTTTGGAAATGGCCTATCCATCTCCAGTCATCACATAGTATTCTAGACATCCTGCAGGAAATATGAAGGAGACAGACAGAGAGAAAGAGACAGTCTTTTAAGACATCCTTTTAATTTAAGGATACTTCCTAGAAGTTGCTTTTGCCACTTTTGCTTAATTCCAGACCTACTAGACCTTGAGTTTGCATGGCCAAACATACCTGCAGTGGAGGTTGGGTGATACAGCTTTAATCTGGATATGTCATGGCCAGCTAAAAGTGCATAGAATAGAAATTGAAGAGCAATTAGCAGTCTCTACCACAACAGTGTTCCAAGGCTTTCCTCAGATTATGAAAGGTGTCTGTGGCACAACATAGCTTAAGAAAACTCTGCTTTACAAAATTGCTATGAGAGTTGGGATCACAGCATGTCAACACTTGGTTGGCACTGGCACCGACATACCCAGAATATTTAGCCCAAGCTGACTTGCATTCAGTCACTCGCGTGTCCTGAAGGCTTGCCATGGGTCAGATGTCAGGCTGATAATAAGCTAATCCCTCCCTACCCTTAAGGAGTGCCCAGTCTGATATTGTAAATCTTCAGCTCATTGCTGGACATGGTTGCAGCATTATCTATGCCTCAGAGTCCCCATCTTTTAAAAAGAGTGGGCATCCTGTGTTTTTTGTCTTATCTGGCTACAGGAGCAGTGATGCACAGGTGTGAAGGTATGGTAGAAGCCAGTTAGCTTAAGGTGTGGCAGGGATAAAAGGCTGCTGGGCCCAACTCTGTATGACTTTTTTTTCCCTGGCAGCTTCCCCAACCAGCAGATTGTTTCAGGTGGTGAAAGAGAATGAAGGCAAATATATGTGTGAGTCAAGTGGGTTCTATCCAAAGGATATTAATATAACATGGGAGAAGAGGACCCAGAAGTCTCCCCATCACGTAGTGATTTCTGAGAACATCATCACTGGTCCCACCATCAAGAATATGGATGGTACATTTAACATCACTAGCTACTTGAAGCTGAACTCCTCTCAGGAAGACCCTGGGACTGTCTACCGATGTGTGATACGGCATGAGTCCTTGCATACTCCTGTGAGCATCGACTTTAACCTGACTGCTCCTCGGCAGAGTCTTTCTGGTAAGGGTCTTTCTGGACATTTCTTCTCTTCCCTGCCTTGAGGGACTGTAACATAAGACTTATTCCCACACAGCCCGGGGTCTTAGCTGGGGACTGAAGGGGAAGGAGAGAAAGCTTGGACTGGAAGGACCAAGCTGGGGTCTGGCCTAGCTCAGCCCCAGAGTCAGCAGCCCAGCTTAGGTCCCTGCACCTGGGCAGAAGATGGTCTAGAGTGGTGACCATAGTCATCAGGTGGAGCAGGGCGACTTGTCAGCTCATGGCAGCTTCAGGGTTTTGGATGGTCCATATGGCTTGAAATAGGGAACCTGCCAGCTGCTAGGGGAATGGGGACAGTATCCTACCCATGTTCCCTGAGGATAAGGGGCTATCAGGGGCCAGGGACCAGTCCTGCTAGCAGCCCTTCTAGTCAGGCTCTAGGTTCACTGTAAACTGTTGGCTGGTAGGCTGGTAGAGGCTGAATCAGTAGTCTTGTCTTTTTTTTTTTTTTTTTTTTTTTTGAGATGGAGTTTTGCTTTTGTTGCCTAGGCTGGAGTTCAATGGCGTGATCTCAGCTCACCACAACCTCTGCCTCCCATGTTCAAGCGATTCTCCTGCCTCAGCCTCCTGAGTAGCTGGGTCTACAGGCATGCACCACCACGCACAGTTGATTTTGTATTTTTAGTAGAGATGGGGTTTCTCCATGTTGGTCAGGCTTGTCTCGAACTCCTGACCTCAGGTAATCCGCCTGCTTTGGCCTCCCAAAGTGCTGAGATTACAGGCATGAGCCACCGCGCCTGGCCAGTAGTCTTGTTTTACGGGCTGTGTCCCAAGATGGGGAGGCTACAGTAGAGTGGTTCTGCAAATGCTCAGTGCCTTCCCCAGGCACACTGGATCCTTAAAACACAGTTCACGGCAGACCCACTCCTGCTGGTGGGGTGGGGCTTTTTGAGCTCATATGCCCTGGTCATAGCTCTGGTCTTGGGTAGGGTAGCTCTGCTGGTAAAATGCATCTCCTTGGGTCTGAGAGGAGTAAAGAAGGCAGGGAGTGACTGGGGGCACTGAGGAATGTGGTCAGGCTATGCCAGATGGGGCCCAGGATGGTCCTGGGGAGAGAGGAATTATTCTTGGAAGTAAGGACTAGGAGTGTGTATGGGTGGTGTGTGCAGGGCTGCAGGGAGGGTATGTGTGTCCACTGGGAGTATGAAATGGAAATATACCTTGCATGTATGGTATGAGGTGTTGTCTGTGTGGTATGCACATAGGAGTAGAAGATGGTGTCCTATTACAGAAGGTTTGAAGATGAGGGTGGCACACTTATGTGGTATGTGGTGTTCATCTTCCATATTTTTGGCAAGCGCTACATACACTGTTCGGTGTGTGGAGGTATATGTGATAGGAATGGAGACGCTGAGACATGTGGTAGAGGGCTGGTGGTTAAATCTCTGACAAGGAGGATGACACAACCACACAGATCCCAGCAGCAGTTGTGTGGTTTCTCTGGCCCTTGCCTGTAGGTTTCCTGTTAATGTTTTCCTTCTCTCTCTGCAGAACCTGAGAAGACAGACATCTTTTCCACTTATGGGTGGCTTATTTCATTCCCAGCTGCTGGATTGATTTTATTAATTGTTTTGATTCATTGGAAAAAGGTAAGGGGCTCCAAAGCAAAGTTCAGCCCTGCATCTTGGGCTAGGAAAAAGCTTTTAGGGCGGCTGCTGCCAACCTTACGAGACTCAAGGGACAGGCCTGCTGGAGAGGACTTTGTCAGTCCCTCTTCACCATCAGGTGTTGGGAATGTTGGCTCTGTTCCAATCCAGTTTCCTTTCACAGAGGACCTAGCTGTCACATGCCATCTGACCTTTGTATGGTGGTTTGTGACTCTGGGGTGATGTGTTGTAAAGCCTCCCTCTGTTTCTCCAAGTTACTAAGCAAGTATTATATCTCTGTGAATGAACCAGACTTGAGTGTTCAGACCAGGCCCTGAACTATGTGTGGGCTGCTTGTTTTTCTCACACATTTAGAAACTATGGCTCAGAGAGGGGAATTCCTCATACTTTATCTGATCAATAACTTACCATCAGATTTCACTATTTTGACTAAGAATTTCTAACCCTCACTAGGTATTTCTAAACTAAAACATGTTTCTAAACATTTTTATCCCTGACTATGGCCCAAATAGTAAATAAAACAGCTCAAGCTTTAGAGGCCCAAGAGACCTGTGAAAATGTGTTGGTTAAAATAGTTTTAGATAATAAAAGGGCCCTCAATTATTTATGGGCCTGTGAAGGCAAAATCTGCACAACAGCTAGTACATCTCATTATAAATACTTTAGGAGAAGTGGAATAATCAATTAAGAAAAATGGCTCTTTATCTAAAGTTGGCCATTTAGATTCACAGGACTTATTCCTGTTGGATCTAAGACAATGAGAAAACTGGATAAAAAGTGGTTTTCAAATGTTTCTTATGATATTTGTGACTGTTGTCATATTTCTTGCCTTTCTCTGACTCTGATATTCAGGTGCCATTGAGAGAGGAGGAAGGAAGAAACTAGTTAGGCAACATCAGCAATGATACTTATGGAAAAAGAAAACAAATCCTTTATGATCAGCTGGATTCTGTAGTTGTTTGAAAAGATGACTCCAGTCCTTCACCCTTCCCTGCATTCATGTCCATTGCTGTGTAACTCTGCAGTGTCTCCAACCATGTGACGTCTTTCAGCCAACATAAGGAGACAGCAGTGAAGGCGTGCCAGTTCCCAGTGTACGCCCCAAGAGGCCTTGTGTGTCTTCATTTGCTTCCTTGTGTGCTTCTAATGGTGCTGAGAGAAGGACAGGTCCAGACTAGCCTGCTGGAGGATGAGAGATGCTGGCTCCCACATCCTTGTTGCTCCAGTGGAGGCCAGGCTAGATTAGATGACAGCCACCTGACTCCATGTGAGCAAATCTGAGATCAGCAGAGCTGGCAGAGCCAACTCTCAAATACTTGGAAAATACTTTTAATATGTAAAACATTTTAAATATTTATTTTTATTAATACATTAATATTTAAAATGTTTTTTAAAGCCACTGTTTTATACTGGCTTTGTTAACACAGCATAAGCTAAGTGCTACAACTCCTCAGGAACCTGAGCTTTGACCAAAAGGAGTGTGGTAGCCACAGAGATGTGCCTCTGAGGCCCCCTCGAGAGAGAGCCTGTGTGAGGAGTGCAGTCAGCTGACGGGCTCCAGCTGCAGATCTCAGGGATCTGCTTCAGTATTCCAGCTGGTGCCCTGCTCTCCCCGCACTGCTCCTGCCATTGACTGAGCAAGGCAGGAGCCCCGTGTTGGGAGCTGATGCTGGAATACTGAACTACATCCCGAGATCTCCAGCTGCTGATCTCGGGGATCTGAGATGGCCACGACTTCCTCAGAGTTGTGTATTAGGTGCTAGAATAACATCATTTTGTTTGATGTCATTTTGTTATCACATTGATGAAAAAAAAAATCAATTCCCAACCTGAGCCACTGGCCCTGTGGAGTTTGCATGTTCTGCATGGGTTTTCATCAGGTACTCTGGTTTCCTCTCAGATCCCAGAGATGAGCACTTTCAGTAAATTGGGGTGTCTAAATGGTGCCAGTCTGAGTGAGGGTGTGGGTGTGAGCATGCCTTACAGCCGGATGCCATCCTCTCCAGGGTTGATGCCCACTTAGTGCTCTGAGCCACTGGGATAGGCTCTGGCCACCCACAACACTGAACTGGAATCATTGGGTGAATAATTATTTGTTTTTAGTAATTTTTTTTTTTTTCAAGACAAAGTCTCACACTCTGTCACCCAGGCCAGAGTGCAGTGGCACAATCTTGGCCTACTGTAACCTCTACTTCCTGGGCTCAAGCAATACTCCCACCTCAGTTTCCTGAGTAGGTGGGACTACAGGCGCAGGTCACCATGCCTGGCTAATTTTTTTGGTGTTTTTTGTAGAGATAAGGTCTTGCCATGTTGTCTAGGCTGGTCTCGAACTCCTGAGCTCAAGCTATCCTCCTGCCTTGGGCTCCCAAAGTGCGAGGATTACAGGCATGAGCCACCGTGCCTGGCCTAGTAATCATTCTTAAATGTATATGTAAACATTTATTTCAGTGTTAAATATTGAAGTGTTTGGTCCTTATTTAGAATGTTGATGTATTTTATGACCAGAAATACGCTGTGAACTTAATTCTTTCTTATAGCTTATGGGAAAATTGGTTTTGTTCTACATTATTTTATTTAAAGTCATAGTTTCCTAGATCCTATCAACTCCATTAAATGAGGACTTACTGTACTGAAGCCTGAGGCTCATCTTAGTCCTCCCTCATTCCCCCTGCCTCTCCCTTCATAGTCAGCCTGCACTGTGGTCTGAGGCTTTCCCCGCTACAGTCTCTCTCCTTTATCTTTCATGGAACCACCCCTAAGTACTCACTTGTACTTCTGACTCCATCTTGAAAGCTGCTTCCTGGAAGATCCAAACTGACACAAGGAGGGACTGAAGGATTCGAATGAGGGAAGTAACCCATTCACCGCTTATTTGAGATGGGGAACTGAAGGACTTTGGCAGTTCCTACACAGAGACAGATGGCAGAGATGACAAGGTTTCTCAGAGAATACGTGAGTAACTAGAGTGACTTTTCCTGATGACCTAGACAGCCTGCTCAAGAGCACACTGTTGGAGCCGCCCTCCTTGGATGGAACTATGGAATGATTTTTATTCTTCTGCTTCCCAGGTGAATGGGAAACCAAGGAGACAGTCGGCATTTAACAAAAAGGAATCTGCATCGCAGTCAGAACTGTGTTGCATTTGCTTCTCTCTGGATTACCTTGAAGTTACTCCCCTTCCCGCAATAATAATGGCATTATGAAAAAAACTGGAATTGATCAAATGAAGTCAAGAGTAAACAGAGGAAAGACTACCCAAAGTCTGGTTTGCTTCAGTTGGGGGCTGATGATCTGGGGAGGAGGAGGTTGGGACATATTTGTGCTGCAGGGAACAGTATTTCATGAAGGGGAGGTGTGTGACTAACAAAAGGGTTAACTGGATCCTATAAGCTATAGACAGCTTCTAGGTAGTGCCAACCTGTGCTGCATACCCGAACATTGTTGCTTCCCCCACTGAAGGTAATAAGCTGTGGAGTTGCACAGGCACTTTGTATTACTCGTTCTACTCATTGGCCTTGGTGCCCGCCAGGAACTGAGGTCAGGGGAAAGGGAGAAGTTCAAACTCCTGGACCCAGGTTGGCCAGTCCAGGCAGCCTGCTCTTCACATCACTCCAGAGTTGGACCTGCCCAGAGTGGAACTAGAATAGGGTGTGGGTAGCACCTGCTTCCCCTCCCATAAAGAGTCAGTGCCCTAGGTGGATAGATCTGGCAGGGGGGCTGCCAATAACCCAGAATCCAGCACAACAAAAGGTACTTCTGGCCCAGCTCCAACTAACCCCACTGTTCTTCCTTTCCCCAGCTTCTTTCAAGCTGGAATCAATCCGTTGTTCTTTAGACCTGAGGTCAACATGACTTTGATGAACGGAATTCATGTCTTCTTTCTAAAGTTATCTGGACACTTGGTACAACACAGAGTGTCTGTTATCTGGGCCTGGGGAGACCTCAGAGGCCCTGGGGAGCCCAGAGACCTGTGGAGTGTCAGGGTGGCTCTCCTCCTGTGAATGCAAGCTCCCTGGGAAAGTTCTCCCTAGAAAAAGATGTGGGGAAGGAGCTCAGATGGACAGAGCCTCCTGCCCGTGGAGAGAGCGTGGGCCCTGGAGAAGCTGCGTGAGTCCTCTCCAGCAGAAGGGCCAGAGGTGCACATTAGTGGGGCTTGGGTGGGTCTCATGGTGACATTGGCTGGAGATGCCGAATCCACAGGTGTTAGGCCTGGGCAGGTTCTAGTGTGCGAGTGGGCTAGTTTTTCTAGAGTAGCACACAGGAAGAGGGTGGCCTGGCTTGCCTTCCCTCTGAAGCTCAGGACTGAGGCCCAGGACACATCTTACACCATTGATATGAGTTGGGGACAGATGGGTAGCAGATGTGCCCAATTGACTGGCTGGGAGAAGAGCCTGGAAGGCAAAGACCTCAGTCTTCCTGTAAGGAGGAGGAAGATGGAGGGCTCACCATGCACGTGGGCCAGAAAAAGTGCCAATGAGGTTGTTCTAACTCCATAGGTGTTTTAGACATAATCTAGGCTGTCACAGAACAGCCAAGCCTGCTGCCAGTTTCCAATCTGGGATCTCAGGTAGCCCCAGGGGCTTGCTGAGTTCCACCTTCCCTCTTGCCCTTGGTCTGGAGACAGCTTTCTCCCTGTGGTGAATGTGACACAACAAGGTGCAGCCCTACTAAAAGCTGGAGCTTGGGTCACTGGGACTGTGTGCTGTGGGGAAGAGGGAGAGGGAAGAGCAGGGCTGTGGCATTAGACAGACTTTGACTGAAATCTTGGACCTGCCTCCTACTAGCTGTGAGATCTTGGCAAATTACCTCCTGCTATAGGCTAAATGTCTGTGTCCCCCTAAAATGCACATGTTAAATCCTAACGCCCAAGGTGATGGTATTTGGAAGTGGGGCCTTTGGGAGGTGATTAGGTGATGAGGGTGGAGCCCTCGTGAATGGGATTGGTGCCCTTGTGTAACAAGGCCCCAGAGAGCTCCCTCACACCTTCCACCATGTAAGGTTACAGGGGAAAGACAGTCATTTAAGAAGCAGGTCTTCAGCAGACACTGAATCCACGGGCACCTTGATCTTGGACTTCCCAGCTTCCAGACTGTGAATAATAAACGTCTATTGTTTATAAGCCACCCAGTCTATGGTATTTTGTTATAGAAGCCTGAATGGTCGAAGACACCACTCTTTCTGATCCTGTTTCCTCATCTAAAAACTCAAAGGAGAATGGTGCTTCTCTCATAGTCCTGCTGGGCCACAGTGACACGCGGTACTTCCCTTCTCCTTTTCAGGGGCCCTGTAGTCGAGCCAGCTCTGCACATAGCGTGTGGACGGGCTGGACTGCTTCCTCTGCTGTCACGTGATGACTAATGAATGCAGTCCTGGAGGCTGAATATCACAAACAAAATTATCACAGAAGTTCCTGCTGGGCTGAGTAGCACTCAGGTGAACTTCTTTGTCCAGTTGAGGCTAGTGCCATAGAGAAAGGGTACCCCCAGATGGAGGTAGCACCATCAGTGGGCAAGAACACCTTCGCGGAGGAGGGAGGCTTGATCGAACTGCCTCTCTATGCCTGGAGCTTTCCAGCCCCGCCCTGGGTTATGCCTTAAGGCTGGGGGTCTCCCTCAGGTTTGGTGGAAAAGCTAGGACCAGTGGCCCTGATTTTCTCTGCTGAAGTAAGTCTTCTTTGTGGCCAGCAGGTGGTGCTAAGCCCTCAGTTCTGTGGGCTTCACACTCACCAGCAGCTTAAGGTCCCTGGCGGGTGGAGGAAGGTTACTCTGGATGGGGCTCCAAGGATGGTGCTGCCAGCAGGTCCTTATTAGTGAGTCTGGCCCTTCTCCTTGGCCTTAAGGGCAGCCAAGCTGAGTCGCAAGAGCCAGCCTCCTAGAATGCTAGGCTGAGGCTGACTCTGAGTAGCTTTCACCCCTTCACCCTCTAAACCAGAAATGTGTCAGCTCTGCAAGGAAGGGAATCAGCGCTGGGGACTGCATGGGTGCCGGGAGGGGGCAGCTTAGAGCTCAGACCAGCAGCGACAACTTCCTGGCCCCTTGGCCCTGCCTCTGGAGCTGCCTGGGACAGACCCTCACTGATGCCCTGTCTGCAGGCCTCACACTGTAGCAATAACCCTGACTTTGTCCTGTACGCATCCATCCGTTATTCATTCATTCATTTTTCATTCATGTAGCACCTACTCCATGTAAGCCAGCCACAGTGCTGAGTCCCAGTCCCTGACCTCAGGAAGCCATGGACTTGGGGATGGGGAGAGAGACCCCTAAACGTAGGCAAAAGGAGAATGCCCATAGCATAGGGGAGGGAAGGGACCTTCCTTTCCAGAGAAATCAGGGAAGGTTTCGAGGAGGCATCATTCAGCCTGGATTTTTATGGATTTCAACAGACAGAGATGAGGCCTGGGCAGTCCAGGCCAAGGGAATAACATAAGCGAGGTCTGGGAGGTAGGAAGCTCAACATTATGTGCCAGGAGGGATAGGACAGCGAGGTACCCAGGGAAGTGGGTGGGCAAGTGCAGACTCCTGGCAAGAAAACAGTGGGCCATAAAGCCGGAGAGGCAGTCACAGCCTGAATTGGCTGGCTAAGAAGCTAGCCTTGACCCAGAGGTGATGGGGACTACCGAAGGTATTTCATGGTGGGGGTGGGGGGTGACCCACCCTTCTAAGACCACCTTGGAGGCTGCGTGGCAGATGGATTGCAGTGGGTGAGATGGAGACAAGGAGACCAGGTCACAGGCATTGCCACAGCCCCTAAAATCATAGTCTCAGCTGGGAAGGGGGCACGGTGTGGAAAGAAAGACCCGGCAAATAAACATGACCAAGGGCAAAATAAAAGCACCGTCTCTCTTTAACACTTGTTTGGCCAGTTTTCTCATCATGTAGCTGATTCAGCAGCAATCACAATAGTTAACATTTATTGAGCACTTACTGTAGACCAGGCACTTCAGCATTTTACATGTTTTTCGTTTACTCCCAAAACAATTCTATGAGGTAGGTACTATTAGCATCCATGTTATAGATGAGGCAACTGAGACACAGAGAGGTTAAGTTACTTGACAAAAGTCATACAGCTAGAGCCAGAATTCAAACCCAGGCAGTTGTCTCGAGAGGGCTCCAATTACTACACTAATGCCTATGACACCTCTACCCCTCTCCCTGGGCACTCCACCCTTCCAGCAAGTCCCTGGGAGTAGAGACAGAGTCCAGGGCTGCAGAGCCTAGTGAGTGCCCAAAGGCTGAGTTGGCCAGACAGGCTGACAGGGCTGGGCCACCTGAGGCAGGAGGGGGAAAGTCCCCCTGAGCTGGGGGAAGAGGTGCCAGCCTTCCATCCCTCCCCTGGCCTCTGTACTAGGGTCTGTGGCGCCTCTTGAAGGGGGTGGCAGCTGCCAGTCCCTGCCTCCCTTCCCACCAGCATGCTTGCTGCTCCCCAGCAAGAAAAGCCCAGAGTTTAGGTCATGAGGGGGAGGCTTTATTGACAACGGAGAAGGCAGAGTTCTAAGCAAGTTCACACAACACTGCTCCAAGGGTCCAGGCGCGGGTCAAACCCGTTAGGACCAAGGGCCTCTTCACCTCAGGGACCTCACTCCCTCCCACCATCCTGAACCTTCCCACACCTTTTCCAGCAACCCAAAGACACCCAACCCCAAGCCACCCTGTGGACAAAGTGAGTGGCAGCCACTGTCGTACAGCCAGGACCAGAGTTGGGCCTAAGGCCTAATCATGTGTGGTGGGCACAGGACACCCTCTCCTCAGCCTCTGGGGACAGGTGGGAAGTAGGCAGGGGCAGTAGCCCCAGCCCACAGAGCCCTCATTGCAGGAGGCCGATGTGGCAAAAGGCAGGAGCACTGGCATCTCCTCCTCCCTGTGCCTGAGCGGGGCTCTGCAAAGCCAAGCCTCCTCAGGTCACCTTCCCGTGCTTCCTCCCCTTCCAGCCCTGAAACTGGCCCTCGGAGGGGAGCCCCGTCAGCCCCAGGCTGTCCCTGTCGGTGTAGGCTTCACAGCACCAATCCTCCAGTGGGAACACACTCTCATCAACTGCTGGCCAGGCCCAACCCTTAGCCGGGTGCTTTTTCAGGGACCAAGGAGAGCTGGGGCCTGACCACAGGCATTTCTTGAAGCCAAAGAAGCAAAGCAGCAGCCCTCAGGGGATTGTTCTTCCCTAGCCACCTGCCCAGTGTGTGGCTGGTAAATCATGGGGAGCTAGGACTGGCTGGACACACAGCTTTAGGGCCCAGCACCTCCCACAGCCTCTGCAGCCTTGGGCAGGGGAGAGGGGTGAGGCAATCCTGAATTGGGTTGGGAGGAGCAAGGACAAAAATAACCCAGTACAGGTTCCTGCTGAGGCCAGAAATAGCATAGTGACAAGTGCCTTGTAACACCCTGGATGAGCAGCAGGGGGAGGCTGAGCTGAGGCTGGCCCAGCCTCACACCAGGCCCTGGCTGGGCTACATACCATACCACACGGTCTGTGTGTACGCACGCGTGTGGGGGGAGCGGAGAGACCATGGCTCAGGACAGAGAATCCGGAGAGATGCTGAACTTGGGCTTGGCCTTGGCCATGGCCACGCTACGCTTGCGCAAGGGCCCGCGGGCTGAGGCGAGGGTCAGAGCTTCCAGTAGGCTGTGGTCCTCATCAAGCTGGCGGGCCGTGCAGAGTGGAGTGGGCACTTTGATGGTGTTGCCAAACTTGGAGTAGTCCACAGAGTAACGTCCGTCCTCCTCAGCTACAATGGGGACAAAGCGCTGGCCCCACAGGATCTCATCGGCCAGGTAGGAGGTGCGGGCCTGGGTGGTGATGCCCGTGGTTTCCACCACGCCTTCCAGGATGACGATGATCTCGAGGTCCTGGTGGTGGTGCAGGTCACTGGGTGCCAGGTCATAGAGTGGGCTGTTGGCATCGATGACGTGGTAGATGATCAGCGGGGCCACCAGGAAGATGCTGTTGCCACCCACACCGTTCTCCATGGGGATGTCCACCTGGTGGAGGGGCACCACCTCGCCCTCGGGGCTGGTGGTCTTGCGCACCACCTGCATGTGGATGGTGGCGCTGATGATCATGCTCTTGCGGAGGTCGCCCACACGCAGCATGAAGCAGAGGCGGCCGTGGCGCAGGGCGATCACCGCGTGCTTGCTGAAGATGAGGGTCTCGGCCCTGCGGTGGGCCTGGGCAGTCTTCATGAAGATGCAGCCAAGCATGATGGCGTTGATCATGAGCCCCACGATGTTCTGCACGATGAGGATCAGGATGGCCAGTGGGCACTCCTCAGTCACCATGCGCCCGCCAAAGCCAATAGTCACTTGGACCTCAATGGAGAAAAGGAAGGCAGACGAAAAGGAGTGGATGCTGGTGACACAGGGCTCAGCAGTGCCCTCGCTGGGGGCCAGGTCGCCGTGGGCGAAGGCGATGAGCCACCACACCATGGCGAAGAGCAGCCAGCTGCACAGGAAGGACATGGTGAAGATGAGCAGTGTGTGTGGCCACTTGAGGTCCACCAGTGTGGTGAACACGTCCTGCAGGAAACGGCCCTGCTCCCGGATGTTCTTGTGGGCCACGTTGCAGTTGCCTTTCTTGGACACAAAGCGGGCCCTACGCTCGCGGGCGCGGTACCTGGGCTCGGCAGGGTCCTCCGCCAGGCGTGTCAGCACGTACTCCTCGGGGATGATGCCTTTGCGGGACAGCATGGCTCTGGTGACCCCCAGGGAGGGGCTTCCCCCATCAGAGGCACCCCTGGGTCGTGGCCTAGGGCCTCACTGCAGCGTCCTCTCCGTGGGCACCCTCTCACCCTTGGGCTGCGCTCAGCCTGTGCTGGCCTCGCTTCTGAGATAACTCCCCACCAGACTCTTCCTCACCTCCACCTGCATCCCATTTCACTTCTTAATATCAGCCTCAGGCCGGGCGCGGTGGCTCATGCCTGTAATCCCAGTACTTTGGGAGGCTGAGGCGGGCAGATCACGACGTCAGGAGTTCGAGACTAGCCTGACCAACATGGTGAAACCCCATCTTTACTAAAAATAAAAAAGTTAGCTGGGCGTGGTGGTGCGCACCTGTAATCCCAGCTACTCAGGAGGCTGAGGCAGCAGAACCACTTGAACCCGGGAGGCGGAGGTTGCAGTGAGCCCAGATCATGCCACTGCACTCCAGCCTGGGTGACAGAGCGAGACTCCGTCTCAAAAACAGAAAACAAACAACAAACAAAACAAAAAACCAGCCTCACCTTTGAGCCCACCTGCCTGCCGCCTAGGGAGCCCCCAACCCTGCCGGCTCTCCACCTGGCCCTGGGTTCTCCCTCAGCTTACCCCGCGAGCTGATCACCCTGGGTCTCCCACTGAGAGCCCGTCTCCTCTCCCAGCCTACCTTCTCAGCCCAGCTCAGAACTTAACACCTCCGGATCTCTCCCACTAACCGGACCTCACCCCCACCTCCGGGTCTCCCGCCTCACCTGCCTGGCCTCCGGGGCTCCCAGGCTCCAGCTCAGGTCCTGGCCACCCCCGCCCGTCTCCCCTCCAGGTGTGCCCGCTATGTCCTACTCCACCCTTCTCGGAGCGCCTCCGCCGCTCTCCGGATCCCCCTCCAGCTCTCGTCCTCTCTGTCTCCTTGGGATCCTGCGTTCTCCGGAGTCACCACCCCACCCGGCTCAATTCCGGCTCCCCGGCACGGCGCGAGACCCGGCGGGGCTGACTCCGAGTCGCGGCCTCCCGGTCCCTGCCGCCCGCCCGTGCCGCGGCCCCCGCTCCGCGCCAGGTCCCGGCCCCGCCCGCCGCCGCCGCCGCTGCACCTGCTCCTGCTCCTCACGCCACAGCCGTCGCCTCCCCGCCCCCCTGCCGCCGCCCGGGCGCTCGCGGCTGGCCGTCCTCCCGTCTGTCTGTCCGTCCGTGGGTCCGCTGTGGGTCCGCGGAGACCGACCTGGGCTAGGCGGGGGTCTAGGACGGCGGGAGGGGGGCGCAAGAGGAGAGAAGCGGGGCCGGGGACCGCCAGGGGGAGCCCGACCTGCTCCGGAGCCGAGGGGGCGGGGCCGGAGCAAGTCCCACCCCTCCCCGCCCCTCCCGCCCCCACCCTCCGCCTCCCTTCCCCGGACTCACAATCTGGCCTTCGGAGTTTTTCTGATCCGCGGGACCCAGAGGTTCCTCCTGCCCACGCTTTACGAAAGTAGGGGGCTGGGAGGAATCTGTGACCCGCCTTCCCAGTCTGAGGCCGCTGCCCTGTCGCCCTGGCTCCCCTCCCCCAATATCCCCATCCGTATTTGGGTCAATTATCCGCCTCTCGGCCGCTCCAGGTTTGCAGGTTCCCCGGGAAAAGAGGCACTGAGAGGTGGCGCCACAAATCCCAGGGCTGGGGAAAATTAGGCGGTCCGAGGACTTCTCAACCCACAGCTTCTTTTCTTTGGGGGATGCTCTTAATCTTAGTCTTGAATCCTTTGACAATCTGATGGAAGCTCAGACTCCCTCCCATAAAAAAAAAAAAAAAAAAAAAAGGGGGTCTCGGCAGGAAAGGAGCACAGTTTAACACCTGCTACTGCTGTGGGGCAGCCTGGGCGGCTCCATCTTCTCAACCATTCCGGCCCTCCTTTAAAGGTTTGAGCCGAGGGCACTTGCTTTACACTTTCTCACACCTGTCACCTGACTTCTTCCACGTTAGGCCATGAGTGGTATGCCTGAGCTGTGTGTTAGGGCTGCCTCGGGCACTGGGGGACCCAGGCTCTTGTCCAGGCATGGTGGTGTTTCTGTTCAGACATCAGCCTGAGGCTGCCCTGTGGCATGGACCCCGGTTTTCAGATGGAAGGAAAGCCTGCTAGATCTCTATTGTTGGGAGAGTAACGGCTTTACCACTCTCTGTGGCTCAGATCCTTATGGAAGAGCCCCTGATCATCTGCGGCCATTTTGTTGGAGTGGGGGCTTGAGACAGGGGCTGGAGAGGGCAGCGTGGGTGTGGGCCACAATGGAGGCAGGATATGCATTTTATGTTGGATTTTCCTTTCTCTCCCTACCCACTAGCAGGCGGAGCGAACACCACTACAAAGGATGAGTGTGATCATGGGCTGTATTAACAGAGATACAGTGTCTAGGAAGGGGAGGGTAAAATGAGATGAGCAGAGTGGGAAGCTCAAGGAGACAGGGTTACCTGGGGGAATCTCTGAGGCAACTACAACTGTCCAGCCATCAGAAAAGGAAAGTCCCCCGGGGGTTTGGGCACTATTGTAGAAACACCTGGCTTTGAAGGAGGATAAACTAGTAGTTTTTCGTGGCCCAAAGGGTAGAACCAGGACACTAAGTGAAACAGAGGCAGGCTTTGGTTTCACATATGCAAGAGTCAGTTCTAATAACAATAACGGGAGATAAGCCACATCTGTGGGGTACCCAAGTCAAGCCGGTGGGCCATGAGGGATGTTATAGAGGGATTTTGGGCCAGGATGACCTTGGGCATCCCTGCAACATTTCACTGTGGGCCCAGCCCTGCCCCTGCTACTTCCCTTCAATCCGTCAGGGTGGGATGGATTTGGAGTAGTGGTAGGCATGTGGAGCCCTCTTTCTGCTCCCCGGCTCCACTCCTGGGAGATCTCACAGTGGGGGAAGCTGCTGGGCCCCTGGAGAAATCTCAGAGGTAGAAAGGTTGGGTTCTGACTTGTAGTGCGGCCTTGAGGCCTCACCTCCCTGCTGCTCACCCTACTGGGAGGGTGAGTCCCCTATCTGAAGGGCTCAGCCTCCCCTTTTGCTCCATCCTGCACTTGCTTATAGTCATCTCCACCAAACACTGAACTTGTCAAGTCCCTTTCTTGCTCAAAACCCTTCTCCCTTTTTGTCCATGGGCATACCCCACACTCCTTGCCCTGGCATTCAGGGCTCTCTGATATGATGCCCTCCCTACTGCTCTCATCTTTCTCCCACCTCCCTGATCAACCAACACTCTTAACACACTTCCACCATCACTCCTTACCTCCTGCTGTCCCCATCTGCCACCCCAGCCCTTTCTCTGACTTTCTCCCTATCCAATCCCTATCCCCCACAATGTTTAACTCAAATTTTGTCTTTTCCATGCAGCCTGCCAGGCTTTACAGAGCTCTTCCTTTCTGAGCTTCTCTGGCTCCTGGAACATCCACAGGGGTCTGCACTGGACCTACCTCCAATAACTGGTGGGCTTTTCTTATATTGTGCCTCTCTGATCCTCTTGCAGCCAAGGGGATGCAGGTTGGAGACTCTTAGGTCTGCACCCCAGGGCTTGGTGCAGCCAGTACTGCAGATGATATGCAAATGATCATAAAATGAGATGCAAATGAGCACCTGCCATTTCTTGGCCGAGGGCAGATGTGCAGCCTTGTTTCGTGATGCAGAGGAAGTCAGGACAGCTGCTGTTTCAGTCTCCCTGGTGTCTGGGAGACACCAGTGTCTCCCAGACACCACCTGGCTGGCCTGTGGCTCATGCGCTGTGCTTTCCCTCGGAAGGACCACCCTTCTACTTCTGAATGCCCCTGCTTGGGGGATGGAGATGGAGACATGATCCAGGCCTAGCCAGCCAGTGTATGCCACCCCTCTGATCACAGTGGGGTAGGGATGGGAATGTGACCCAAGTTGATCCATTGAGATTTGCTCCCAGACTTTTGCTGGAGCTATTGGGAAGGAGTATCTGTTTTGCCTCTTGGGTTGCCTTGGGGCAGGATGTAAGCTAGAGCTGCTAGTAGCCATCTGTCATAAGGGAGGGAGAGGAAAATGGAACCCAGAAAGGAAGACGCATCCTGGGTGGATGTCAAACACCTGGATCCAGGCATGCTTGGAGTAGTATACCTCTTAGCCTTGTCAGTCACACACTGCAATAACTTCAGTTTCTGCTTAGGTGACTTTGAATTGGGTTCCTGTCATTTTCAATTGAAATAGTGTTAATCCAGATTTTAATTCAAGAATGAAAGTGAGAAGAAAGGAGACCAAGCTGTATGGAGATCTGTTAACTTATCTGATAAACTCATTGCAGAAATGCTATCACCCTTGCTATGGACATAATTGTGTCCCACCAAATCCACAGGGTGAAGCCTAATCCTACAATGTAACTATTTGGAAATAGGGCCCATGAGGAGATAATTAAGGTTTAATGAGGTCTTAGGGGTGGGGCCCTAATCCAATATGACTGGTGTCCTTTTAAGACAGAGAGAGAGAGCAGGGATGCATGTGTACAGAGCAAAGGCCATGTGAGCACACAGCCAGAAGGTGGCCCTCTGCAAGCCAAGGAGAGAGGCCTCAGGAGAAACCAAACCTGCCAACACCTTGATCCCAGGCTTCAGCTCTCAGAACTGTGAGAAAAAAATGTCTGTTGTTAAAGCCACCCAATCTGTGATATGTTGCTGTGGCAGCCTGGCTAATAGAGACCTCATTTCACAGGTAAGGAAGCAGACTTTTGCCCACGCTCACACAGCTTCTGAAGGTCTGCCTGATGCCAAAGCCAGGCTGGTTCTACTGAACCCACCATCCACCGCCAGCCCCTGCCCACCAGACTCACGGCCTCTAGTAGGAAATAATCAAATCTCTTTATTTACAAGTGATTTACAGTTAGAAAACCCAGGCAAGGGTACGGGTAGGGTCGGAGTATGGGATGGCACTTGGGCTCTGGCAGGTCACTTGTCTGCACGGACGAAGGAGGCGAAGACGCTGTCCTTCCGGCTGAGCAGCTTCTCTGGCTTATCAAACTCAAGGATGGCGCCCCGCTTCAGGACGATCACCAGGTCTGCACTCAGGATGGTGTGCACTCGATGCTGGGCAGGGCAGGAGGGGACGGGTCAGGATGGTGGGAACACCTCCCACGATGGGAGCCACAGCAGAGGGTGGCCCTCCTGCAGCTTGGAGGAGGAGGATGAGGAATATGGCCAGAATGTCCTGTCTCTGTGGGGACTGCACTTTCCTGGGGTGGATGTGACTACAAGCCCTCCATCCATTAATACCACCCTTTTCTCCTCTCCAAGTCCCAACTCTACCCCACCTCCAGGCTTCAAGGCTCAGAGAGCCTCCACAATCCCTCCCCCACTTCTTATGGAGAAGTAACCCCAGCCTAACGTACAAGGCCTTGGGACAGGGGCAGACCTTGGAACCTGGAGACAGAGAGGGGAGGTCTGAGGGACGTACAGGGGCAAAACCCCCCGCCCCAAATCCTGCAACCCAGGCACCCTGCATGCCCTCCAGACCCCTGGCCCTGAACTGCCTGCTTCAGGGTCCTTTCTTGATTCCTGGGACCAGGCAAGCCCAGGAACAGTGCACTGATGACAGGCACAAGAGGCCGGTCCTGTCCCTGGGTGTCCCTCTGCACCCCATCAATGGGCCCCTTACCGCGATGGTGACCACGGTGCGGTCTGCGAAGGCTGTCATCACCACCTTTTGGAGGATGTTTTCCTGCCAAGTGGGGGCAACAGCTGTTGGCTCACCTGCCCAGTGGATGGGGTCTGGCCTGGCTTGGGGGATGTGGAGCCCAGGTTTGTGGTTCAGCTCCCATCTCATCCCGATCCTAGTCCCACCCCCACCCCACAGGACTGAACAGGTTCCCAGCACTCAGGGACTGGACTCAGCCTGTTGGGGGCTCAGCTGTGTGTGTGTATGTAGGTTGTGGTTGTGGCTGTGCGTGCTGTTGTGATAGGTGACAGTGTGAAGTCTGTGTGGGTCTGTGGGCAGCTTATGTTTGTGTTTGCGTAGTGTTTTTGTGTGTGCGTGCGTGTGTGTGTAACATTCCCTAAGGCTAGACAGAGTCAGGGTCCCCCAGCTCTTTTCACTTTCTGCGACATATAGCATTGATGTTAAAAGCAACTTGAGCCTCAGGGCTACTCTGTGCAAATTTCTGCCTAGCATCCCACTAAACCCTCTCTAAGGCCACCGTCCCATGGAGGTGCCCAGGACCAACCGTGGCCATGTCAATGGAAGCTGTGGCTTCATCCATGATGAAGATGCTGGTCTTCCTCACGAAGGCCCGAGCCAGGCAGAACAGCTGCCTCTGTCCCTGGCTGAAATTCTCCCCGCCTTCTGTGATGATGGCATCTGAAAACAGCCCGGGGAGAGGAAGTAGGACTGAGTTAATCTTGTGCTGTGAGTGGAGCAGATGGGATGGCTTGGGGGGGCTGTTGGAAAATGTGTGTATGAGGGCAAATAGGTGGGTGTGTGTCTGAGAGCACAGGCGTGTGCAGGGCTGGTGTACCTGACACAACAATGTGGAGGCCGTCTGCAGGGACTGCAACGAGAAGGGCACCCCTGGAGATGTGTGCTGCTGTGGCCCTGGACAGTTCTGGGAGGGGGCGTGGGCATTGAGTGCTACACTGAGTGTGTATGTAGTGTGGGCCTTGGTAGGGTGATTCACTGAAACCAAGGCTTAGCCACCCCCAATGCTCCAAGAGCTGCAGCAAATATACCAAGGCTTTGCCAATCACCAGTGGACTTGATGAGTGACCTGTGTCTATGATTGCCCAGTCCCTCTTCTCCTCCCCTAAGGCAGAACTGGGCAGGCAGGTGGATGGGGCGGGGCAGGGCTGAAGATGCCGCCGTGGCATGGGGAACTTGCAACCTCTGTCTCACAAGGATCCCTGACTGTACCCACTGTACCCTGCAGGAGGAGCCAGACCCTGAACTGACCAGTTGTGTGACCTGGGGCAAGACACCTGACGTCTCTGGGCCGCTGAATAGTGAGAAGTAGGTCTAAATGGTCCTGCTGGGCTTCAGACTCCAAACTTGGGGCAAACCTGAGACACGGGCTTCCGTCTCCCTTCCTTACAGGGTCCTCAGGTGCCCAACCAACCCGGCTGCACAGCCAGGAGTAGTTACCAAGGCCTCCTGGCAGGGCCTTCACCACCAGCTTCAGCTGGGCAATTTCCAGGGCCTCCCACAGCGTGCTGTCTGAGCACTTCCTCTCCGGGTCCAGGTTAAATCTGGAAGTGGCACAGAAAGCCCCAGTAGGGAGGGAGCAGGGTCCTGCCTGCATCCCCAGGAGGCAAAGAGGGCAGTGAGTGAGAGTGGACTGAGTTGGAGGTCTGGCTGGGAGAAACACTGAGGTGGTGGCAGTAGGTGGGGGACAGCATCTTAGATCCATGGGTGGGGGATCGCCTTCCAGAGCCTAGCTGGGCCTGATGGGATGGAGAAGGGCATGAGCAGGAAACGCCTCTGGGATCCTGGTCTCCCCCAGACCCCTCCTCTTTGTGTTCCAGATCTGATGGAACTAAGCTGGCCTGGGCTGGGTGGGCCTGAAGGGTGGTGGGGCTCACCGGATGGTGCCGCTGAAGAGAACCGGGTCCTGCAGGATGATGGAGAGGCGTGAGCGCAGGGTGTGCAGCGGCAGTTTGGCGATGTCAATGCCATCAATGATGATGCGCCCTGTGTGGGTCCCAATGAGGGTGCAGGGGAAGGCGGTGACTGCTGGGCCTCCTGTCATGTCTGACCATGTGCCAGGGCTGAGGCCTCATCTGGTGGCTGTGGGTACACATGGGGTGCCCGCCTTACAACTCACCTTCGAACGTGTCCACCATGCGGAAGAAGGCAAGAGAGAAGGAGGACTTCCCACTGCCTGTGCGGCCGCAGATCCCAATCTGGAAAGAGAAGCAGGCACTGCTGCTGGGGGTCTGGGGCTGCTGGGAGTAGCCTCTAGTGCTAGCTCTGGGTGTGTGTGCGGGTGTGGGAGGTCACAGGGTTCCTTTTTGTCCTGGTTTTCTGACCAGCTTTTCTTTGGACACCACAGGTTTGGGCTTGTTTCCTGCAGTGGGTCCAGAGAGGGCTCACACGGGACCGGCACGCAAGTACGGGCATGGATGTCCATTTGCCTGGGCCTTGGTGTGGGTCTGGGTGTGCCGGGTACTTGGCTGCAGGAGAGCTGGGGGCACTGGTGTGTCTCTGTGGGTGTGAGTGTGGCAGGAGGACACAGGGGCAGCTGAGAGTGGTATGCAGGGATGCGTCTGTGTGCACCGCCTTACACTGGAGCCACCTCTGATCCCATTGCTTCCTGGCCCTTGGGTACCAACAGAAATTACAAAACGGAGACAGAGATAGTGACACAGAAGGATGAGAGAGGCAGGGACAGAGGTACATCCCAAGGTCAGAGAATGACATGGACGGTCACAGCAAAGTGAGACAGAGACAGAGGGGGAAACGAGAGGAGAGCTGGGCCAGGGCCATAGGCAGGGGCTCTCCCCCAGTACAAGGGCGGCTTCACTGTCTGTCCCCAGGTCTCTGCCCTGAAGGTCAGGGGCAGTGCCCTAGGGAAAGCCCCTGACCAGTCGCAGAGAGGGAGGCCCTGACAAAGACCGTGCAAGCCGGGGGAGTCCAGAGTGTCATCTCCTTGGTGGATGAGTGAGGAGACAAGGTCTGAGGGCAACACTGGGGGAAGGGAATAGAGGGAGAGGAAAGATGGGCCCCCATAGGCCCAGGGCAGGAGACTGCTATGTCTGAATATGAGAGGCCTTGGCCCTGGAAGACCATGAGGTGACTGCGAAGCCGTCCAGCTCCATGCATGCCCCATCCCCTCTTCACGCCTGTCCTGCAGCATTGGGTTGGGCCTGCGCTCTGACCTTCTGTCCTGGGGAGATGAGGGCGTTGACATGCTTCAGCACTGGCTTCAGGGAGCTGTCATAGCGCACGCTCAGGTTCTGGATCTGGATCTTCCCTTGGTCTGGCCAGTTCTTTGGGATCAGCGATGGTGCTGGGGGCCAGGCTGGGCTCAGCCACCAGGCGTGGGCCACAGCTAGTATCCGAAAGTGCCACCCCATCCCCAGGCTCTCTTGTGGTCCCCAACCCAGATACACTCCTCCCTGGGCTCTTCCCCACCCCTCTCCCTGAGCCCCTCACCCAGGAGCCCCTCGTAGCTCTCTGCCTCAGTTTTCAGGAGCCCGTGGATGCGCTTCACGGCGCCCAGCTGGAGCTCCATGTCTGCCAGGTTCCTCACCATCCAGTTGAGGTAGTTGGAAACCTGTGGGGAGCAAGCCAGTGGCACATACTCTGTGGTCACTTAGTTCTGTCCTCAGCCACCAGGATGGCTCTTCTTAAGGCTGGAGAGGGGCCAGGGCCCCAGATTCCTTTTGCTGCCATCAGCTGCCTGCTCAGAGCAGCACTCCCTGGAGGCATGGGGAGAGTCAATCATGTGGCTCCCCACCCTCCACCTGTCTGGGGCCTGGGGCTAGCCGGTCAGCCTTCCTGCCCACTGTCCCTCTGGCATCAGATGCAAATGAGCTTGGGGTAAGGCCTGGGGGTGTCTCCTGTCTCCAGTGGGGAAGATGCTCCAGGAGTGCTGGCGTCTGACCCCTCCTCTGCCCTAGCCCACTGCCACTCACCATTAGGGCATAGGTGAGGCCCAGGCCCACCAGGCCAGCAGAGAGCTCCCGGTGCAGGGAGTTGGAGATGGAGGTCACGGCCGCGATGAGCACCACACATGCACCGATGTACTCCTGCGGAGGGAGAGGAGCTGGCCTGGGCGTTTGGGGGTTGGAGCCACAGGCCCCTGTTCCACCTCACTCCCTTTTGGAGCAAAGAGCAGCTCAGCAAGACCTCCACCCCAACCCTGCAACTCACGCACACATCATCAGACACACACAAGGGCTGCAAAGACTGGAGCCCCAGGAGCCAACATGTCCCACAAGCTCATGCCCCCCGACCCCCCAGCCTCTGCACACCCTTTAACACACACGCCTCAGCTGGCCCACAAACACACACAACGTGGGTGTCATATGACCCATTGCAGATACGCATTCACAATTATTCTAGCCACTGGCACACACCTCAGATACACAAGCCGCCAGACAGTGATATGGAGAAAAGGAGTGCAGGCTAGACACTAGGAGGACCACCAGCGCTGGAGGAAGCAGGAAGGCTTGGTGTCCACACGATCTGGTATCCTATCCTCTCTTTCATTCCCAGGTCCCTGTGTGCTCTTGCTCTGGCCCCACCCTGCTATCAGAAGCCCTCTCCGGGGGCCAGGGTAGGGGGGAGTAGCACTTGCCATTCGGACTTCCAGCCATCTGTTGGCAGCCGTGAGGAAGAGGGAAGCAATGTTGTTGGAGTCTGTGTATTCGAGAAGCTTCTGCTGGAACCGGGCCTCGTACCTGGAGGGAGAATGAGAAACTCCTAAGGGAACAGTGTTGGTCCACATAGCTCCTAGGAGTCTCCCTACCTGCAGAGGGAGACACCAGGGCCTCTCCAGTCCCCAGACATGCCACTGTGGCCACTTCATCCCCTCTGGAATGTCCGCCTTGCTCCTTTCTGCTTATTCAAACCTGTCCAGAGTCCCTACCTCCTCCAAACTCTTGTTTTCACCCCAAGACCCATTTTCTCTAGGTCTTTCCCGTTATAATAAGGAGCACCGCCCTTTACCTGGTTTCTCACCCAGGAATCACCTGGATTCACATTCAGCCCCTTGGCAAGTCCTCTTATGTCTATCTCCAAAAGAGTCCTTGCCTCCCTCCCCCTCTATCCTGCTTCCCGCCCACCACAAACTCTCACCTGGACTACTGCATGAGCTTCCTGAATACATCTACCTGCTGTCTCCCTACAGTTCACGCTCCACACAGTGGCTGGCGTAATCTATGTAAATCACAAACCGTGTCCTCTCCCCACTGCTTAGAATATTAATGACCTCCGGCCAGACGCGGTGGCTCACCCCTGTAATCCCAGCCCTTTGGGAGGCTGAGGCGGGCGGATCACCTGAGTCAAGAGTTCAAGACCAGCCTGGCCAACATGGTGAAACTCTGTCTCTAGTAATAATACAAAAATTAGCTGAGTATGGTGGTGCACACCCATAATCCCAGCTACTTGGGAGGCTGAGGCAGGATAATCACTTGAACCCAGGAGGTGGAGGTTGCAGTGAGCCGAGATCACCCCACTGCACTCCAGCCTGGGTGACAGAGTGAGACTCTGCCTCAAAAAAAAAAAAAAAAAAAAAAAAATTAATGACCTCCCACTGCTTATAGGATGAAGAACCCCCTCCTGCCAACCTAATTCCTGCCACAAACACCCCACACACTATGCTGCACCCAGTCAGCCTTTTAAAAGCTCTGTGACAATACTAAAGTCTTCCCTACCCCAGGGCCTTTGCATACACTATTCCCTTTGCCTGGAAGGCTTTCACCCTTGCTCTTAATAAGGCTGGCTCAACTCAAGCTTCAGGCCTTACCTTAAATGCTGCCTCCTCAGAGAGGCTCTTCCTGGCCACTACCTTACTATAAAGTAGGTTTCCTCTATTATTCTCTGCAACCTGTTTGCTCCACAGTATCTGTTGTACATGCATTTCTCTAGCTGTTTATAATCATCTCCCTCAATAGACTGTAAATTCCATGAAGATGGAGGCCATGTCTGTTTGATTCACCAATGTATCCCAGTGCCTGGCACTATCAATAAATATTTGTTGGATGAATGCATGGCACTCCCCCGACCCTCTGAAATAGATGAAATCTCTCTGTCCAGGGAACTCTGGAGGCTTCTTTCTCATCCTTGGGTCCTCATCATGTTTTCCCTGAGTTGCTGTGCATGGACCTGCCTCCTCCCTCTGACCAGCCTGGGCTGCGGTCATCACTCTCCTTGGCCACTTCCCTCAGACCTTGCTGACATAGGAGATGCAGGAGCACTTGTTTGATGATGGAGGAAGGAATGAAAGAAAAACTGTCTCATCATCGCTGGTTTGATAGGACCAAACTTAGGGGACACAAAGGCACCCAAGACGTATCTTACTGGGCATTTGCTTTTCACTCCTGGAAGGTGTTTGTTCAGCTTTGATTGTCTCTGGGTGGAGAGAGGGCATGTGTCTGAGGGGAGTGAAGGGAGGCTCTGAGGTGGGAGAGAGCATTGCTCCTGCATACCTCCAGGGTGGAGATGTGTGGGAGGGTGACGTGTCTGAGGCGAGTGTGAAACCATGCCTGAAGGGTTCGAGTAAGTGCGCGTTGAAGATGTGTGTGCATCAGGGCACGTGCACGTTATAGGACTGTGAGGCACTCAGTGTATGTGGGTCTCAGGACTGCGTGAGTTGAGGGTCGGCAAGTATGAGATGGGAGCTTCTGCCACAGGCATGCGACAGTGTGTCTGAGGACTGGAAAAGAGCCCCAGCTCGCAGCCATGTAAACCCAGGTTGGAGCCTGAATGTCACAACTTCCTGGCTATGTGTCAGGATTGAGACTCAGTTTTCTCATGAATAAAATGGGGAAGTGAAAGTTCCTATATGAACGAAAATAACCTCCGGGCCCACCACTGAGCCCAGTGCTGGGCACTCTTGAAACTCTTTTGGGAAAAAATGAAGTCTCTTAGGAAAGCCCAGAAGGTCAGGCAAACCTGAGTTCCAAGCTCAGCGCCAGCCCCCGCAGTCTGTGTGACCTTGGTTTGATTACCCAGCCTCTCTGGGTCTCGTTTCTGCGTCTGAAGAATGTGGTGACTCGTACCGATGTTATGCAGTTCTTGTGAGGATTAAATGTAATAATGCACATACAACACTTAGCACGGTGCCTGGCACGCAGTAAGTGGGCAATCAATAAATGGTAATAGCTCTCAACAGGCTGCTGGGTTAAAGCCAATGCATTAAACGTGTACAGGGTTGATTAAAAAGCCTTTCATTCAAATTTAAAAATCATTCACCGTGTCAGTAGGGTGTGGAAGACCTCACTGGGTAGCAGTGACTCTGGCTGACCACAGGTTTGGCCCGATAGGAGGCTGCTTACTGGAAGCTGGGATCTGCATACAAGGGGATCTGGTCCACTTTAGAAGAGTCACCATCTCTCTACCCCAGGGCCCTTTGAGACACCAATTTAGAGAGGGAAATCATCAAAACTTAGAGCAAAGGCTAGGCTCAGTAATGTGGAGGGACCTGGAAGTGAAGGAATGGGAGAAGTTCAGGCTTGAGAAGAGGAGACTGGGAGGAGACTATAGAGTCATAATCCAGTCCCCAGGGAGCTTCTTTGTGGAAGACACAGCATGGTCTTGTCCAGGGGTGAGGGATGTCCAGGGAGCAGCGCCAAGGCCAAGGCAGAGCTTTGTTCTGCTCTTCTTTACCTAGACAAGATCCCTAAGAGGTGGCTTTCCACTGGCCCTAGGTGCTTCAGGGAGTGGGCAGAGGGGCCTGGGTACCTCTCCAGGGCTGAAGCTGGACTTCAGGGGTTGGGGGAGGAGATGTAAGCCTCTCTGGGCCCTTGGCTGGCCCTTGTGCCCTAGGGTTACTCCTGGACACAGGGCTTGATGTCTCATGGTTACTGTCACACTTCGTGCAGCTGTGCCACCCTAAAAATAACCTATTATCACTCTCTGGGTGAAGATGAGAAAAGAGCCCAACTATGTGTGTCAGGGGTCTCTGGCCTGCCTCACTGAAAGAGAGATGCCCCAGGAGATCAGACAGGCCCTTGGGAAGTGGGGAACAACAGCTTCCTCCACTTGCCAGGCAGCCTCAGATGCTCCTGTCCACCTCAACATCACCACTTAGGATAGTGAGAGGATGGTAGGGGCACTGAAGTTTTCAGGAATTCCTCCAGCCTGGTGAACTCCTGCCCCTCCTTTGAGTCTTAGTTCTGATGACACCTCCTCTACAAAAACCTTCCCTGACTGTCTCTCTTCTATGCTCCCACAGCCCTTGAATCCGCTTTTTTCAGAGTACTTGTCACATGGGTTTATCCTGGCCTGCCCAAAGTCTGGGCTCTAAATGCCTGCAGGGCAGTGGCTCATTTGACTCATCTTTTTAGTGCCTGGCATGGGGCTTTGCACATGGTCGGGGCTCAGTAAATGTTAGTTGCATGAGCAAATATGTTCAGGTCTGGGCTTTGTGGTACCTTACACAGAACGGGTATAGAACATCTCTGCACCTCAGTTTCCTTATCTGTGCAGTGGAAATGACCATTCTCAGCACCGAGGGTTGCAGTGCAGAATGAGTGGGATTGGCCTGTACAGTATTGAACATAGTGTTTTGCACACAGGAGCTCCTTAATAAAAGAAGGGCTCATGGTGGCCTGCACCTAAGGCCCTTTCTAGCATTGATACATGAAGACTTGTCCCAGCTTTGTTTTTTTTTTCATACTCTGCCTCATAGAGGCCCTAGGCTTGTCTACAGAGCTGGAATTTTCCTCTCTAGAACATTCAGTGGGAGCCCACCTGGCCTGTCCCTGCTGGTGGATATCCCTTGGGCCTTGGGGCCTGAGGTGGCTTGAGAGAGACGTGTCCTTGGCCTTCCTAAGTGGAGCCCTGAGAATCAAATCTCATGGCCTGTGCCCCTGGCCCCACCCCTGTTCCACTCCTACCTTGGGGGAATGTGGACTCATACCTGAAGGCCCGAATGGTGGTGAGCCCTTCCACAGTTTCAGCAAAGTGCGAGAGCAGTGGAAGCTGGGTGGTGTCATCCAGCTGCTGCAGGTCCCTATGGTGGGGAACAGAGTGGAATAGTTAAGAGGGCAGGCTCAGGGCTCGGCCTGGACTTGAAGCCTAGCTCTACCTGCTACTGCTGTGTGGATGAACGGCCTCACCTCTCCAGGCCTTAGCTTCTTACCCGTGAAGGGGGAAGACAGTGACTCCAGCCCATCAAGCTGTTGTGAGCACTGAATGAGATCGTTTATGTACAATGCTTACACACAGCCTGAAGTGGGGCATAGTTACTGCTTTCCTGAGTATTGTCCACCCCAGGTGGCCATCTGTCCCTGTACTTCTGTGCACAGCCTCGAGCTGAGCTAAGGCTGGGCAGGCAGTGTTAGTTCCATTTTACAGGTGAACAAGCTGAACCTTGAGACAGCTGGCCAAAGGAACAGAAGACCAAACTCAAAGCATTCAACTCCGTCTTCCACTTACCCCATCAAGGAGCTCTTTAGACCCTGGCCAGTGATGTGATGAAATGATAGGTTTCATCTTGGGGTAAGGCCAGAGGCTTCCATGGCAGCAGAATTGCCTCCTGCTCCCCAAAGCTGCACTTTGACAAGCACATCAGTGACAGGGAGGCCAATTTGGAATGCAGGAAGTTGATTTCCCTGATAAACCGTCTCCAGGGTCAGAGTGGGTGCCAGAGAGACCGGGCTATTTCTCTGGCAGAAGAAATGAACTTTGTAGAACAGCTTGTGCAGCACTTTGAAAGCCACTGTAATTTTATGAGTGCCAACAAGCTATGTTGCTCGTGTGGGTGTCGGGCCATTCTGGATCATCCAAGCAAAAAGCCATTTATACAAATGTTGATCCTTTGGGACAGGTAATTGTGGCCAAAATGCATCTAAATTTTATTATTTATTATTGCTAATAAGTGTCTCGACTCTAGTTTCTAGCCAACTATATGCCCTTGGGAAAGGTACTTAACCTTTCTGACCACAACCTGCAGTCAGAAATATATTTTATCTCACAAGTCAGTACTCACACACCTACATGACCAAAACAAAGGTTTCATGAGGCAAAGTTTGCTGTTACTCTATGAATACAGTCTGATGTTTTCTGTTCTATTTCATTTTTTAAAAAATGCTGGTTGTGATCCATGATACTGATTTCATGACCCACTGATGGGTTGTAATTGGCAGTTTGAGAAACACTGGCCTAGAGGTTCTTTAATTTTTTTCCTACAATTCTTTGAATCTATGACTTTAGCAGAATCACTCTCAGAAAGAACTCCCTAGAGAACATTCTTAGAAAATGTTGATGAGGAAAGACGTGTGAATGGATCCAAAGCTCACGAGGGCAAATGTGATCCATGAGAATGGCTGTGAGAGGCTCCCTCAAGTCAAGGCTTACAGCTACACTCTGGACTCACATGTGCTGGCAGATGTTATCGTAACAGTGCTTCAATCAGGTGCCCTCCGATTTCATGCACTGGCAATCAGCCTGACCACTAGAATGATGCAACCCTCCTGGGAAGCACGTTGGCAAAATGAATGAAGGGCATAAAATGTGCATTTATCATGACCTAGCAATTCCAGTCCTGACCATATCTCCCAAGGAAATAATTCAGATGTCAACCTCAGTGTGTGAGTGTGTTGGCAGACTATTATACTAGGGTAGTGGAATAAAATGTGGATATTTCTATTTCCTTCATTTCTGTTTGTTGCTTTTATTTTTTGGAGGGAACATGACCCTACTACTTCTATAACGATGAGTCTAGCAAACTGCACATTGCAAAGCACCTCCCACCCATCACCCCTGAGGCCATCACCTGGACGCCACCCGGAAGTACTTCTGGATGAAGTAGCACACGATGGCCAGGGGCAAGAGGGCCACGAGGAACACAGGTGTGACATAGGAGATGACGGCCAGGGCTGAGACACAGAGCAGGGTGGAGCGGCTCAGGCACTCCAGTGTGGATGGGATGTGCTGAGGGAGACGAGGGGGAGAGAGTGAGGTGAGTTTTGGTATTAACTGTGTTTAGAGTGCTACCGGCCATCATGTTTTGCTCTCACTTTTTTTTTTGATCCTTTATTTTTCTGAGACCGAGTCTCACTGTTGCCCAGACTAGATGTAGCAGCGTAATCTCAGCTCACTGCAGCCTCTGCCTCTCGGGTTCAAATGATTCTCCTGCCTCAGCTTCCCAAGTAGTTGGGATTACAGGTGCCTGCCAACACACCTGACTAATATTTTTGTATTTTTAGTAGAGAAGGGATTTCATCATGTTGGCCAGGCTGGTCTTGAACACCTGGCCTCAAGTGATCCGCCTGCCTCCGCCTACCAAAGTGTTGGGGTTACAGGAGTGAGGCACTGAGCCCGGACTTGCTCTCACTTTATTATAGGCACACATCTTATCTTTCCAGCTACAAGGTAGACTCCCTGAGGCAGGAATCAAGATTTTGTTTTCATACCATCTAGTACGATGGTAAATAAAGAACACAGGCTGAATCAAAAATGAATATTCTCCATACAGTCAGCGACCTTGGTTCAGAATATGCTGGAACTTTACTAGAGAGAGCCAGTGGGATCTCTGGTGGAAGATAAAGGGATCTGGTTTCCCTCAGCCTTATTATGAGGCTCCCACCGGGGAGGCCCCAGCCCTGAGGCAGCATTATAATCAGATCAGGGACACTGGCTTCCTCCCGGAGGGCTGTGATCACCTGATCTGGGGAACCCAGCCTCAGACAGGAGAAGCCCCCAGGGGTCCGGGGTGTCTCTGGACAGGGAGAAAGTGTGGCACCGTCCTCTGTACCTGGTCGATGGTGTTACAGTCGGATGAAAATCTGTTCAGGATGCTCCCAAGGGGCGTGGTCTCAAAAAACCTAAGAGGCAGTCAGAGGAAGAGTTACTCATTTGTCCATTGATTTACTTCCTGTTTACTGAATGAGATAGTTACTTATTTCATGTAAGTGTCTTTGGAGTCATTCATGGGTCTGGCGTCCTCTGCCAATTTGTAGATATCTGGCCTGTATCCCCGTGAATTCCTGCAGCTGCCCAAAGGGGCGCTGGCCTTTCATTAGCCTCTCAGGTTCTCAAGCCCATCTGACCACTGCCACTTTTCTCAGCTGCCGGCTCGGCCTGACTCAGCAGCTGTCCTCCTGGGACACAGAGTCCTCTCCAGAGGGACAACCTGCCAAGGGGAACAGGGCCCTGGGGACAGCCTGCTGGCTGGCTGACCCAGAGTCAGCCCAACCCGAACCAGGGAGTTTCAGAATTACAGAGCTGGGGCAAACAGAGTCAGTAAACTCGGCGGCCATATCTGTGGGCCACGGAAAACTCATGAGGCTGGAAAGTGAAAAGTGCAGTTAGACAGTGAGGTCTAGCCTTGACAAGGGGCCAGAAAACCTGTTGGCCTGTTGTGTTTTTAAACCAAGTTGGCCAACCAATTGGGAAGTGACAACTTTAAACCTCTTTGACATCAAGTGGACTTTGAGATTTTTATCCATCCCATTACAGTAAATTATTAATAGAACAGCTACCTGTTCCCCCAGTGTCAAAACCTGAGGCTGGCTGAGGGAGAGAGAGGGAGGGGAGGGTAGGGAGCTGAACTCATGGGTGGGGATGGGCAAATTACACCTGCTTAGGGAGGAGAAACCAATCTTTACCTGGACGTGCAAACGCTCTCTTTAAAGGGCCATGGTGACAATTAGATGAGCTAACCACACACAATGCCTGTCACAGTATCTGGCTGAGTAAATGCCAGTTTCTCCCTGCTTCTTGCACAAGGAGGGCACTTTTACACACACTGTCTCCTTGAGTCACCTCCACAAGCTTGTGACAGAGGTTGTATATACCCATTTTATAGATGGGAAGACTAAGGCTCAGAGAACAGTGACTTGCTCACAGCCTCAGCCTGGCCAGGGGAGACGGGTACCTCATAGGGGCTAGGATGATCCGGTTCAGCAGGCTGCGGTGCAGCCTCTTGGCCACCTTCAGCCCTGTCCATTCCACAGTGACAGACGTGACGAGGCACAGCACGATGCCCAGGCTGCAGAGCACCGTGAACACCATGGCGTAGACAGTCTGGTCGAGGGAGCACTCCTTCACAGGCAGAGAGTGAGCTGGGGTTCTGGGGTGCCCATGGGCTCAGCCCTTCCCCCACCCCCACTCCCAGTCTCTGCCACGGGCCACCGGTCACACCTGGCTGAGAGAGCAGTTCCTGGCTGCAGGGGTCAGGGTCAGGGCGCTGTCGGTCCACTTGGCCAGCCAGTAGTCAATGGCCACCAGGACCATGTGCTTGAGCAGCTGTGAGAAGACCAGCAGCGACAGGAGCAGGATGCCAGCAGAGGACAGGTACTTTGCGCAGGCTCGCCATGGGATCTCGGCACGCTGGTGCAGCACAGACGACAAGTTGTCGTCCTCATCGCTCTCAGCTGCCTCCTCTGCAGGCCGCAAGAACCCACTCTGTGGCTACACATTTCCATCCCTCTGAGGGTGAATCAGGGGGCGTTTTATCCCCACTTACAGAGGGGACAACGGAGGCACACAGAGGGAAGCCACTTAATCAAAGGCACACTACTGCACCACACCCAGAACCCCAAACCTTAGCCTTTCTGTGGCTGATCAGACCTCAGGCCATAATTTCACTCCCAGTCCCATCGCCTGTACCTTCCTCCTCTTCCTCATCCTGCAGAAGGCCATCCCTCGAGGACATGGTACGAGATAGACCCTGGGGTGGCTCTGTGGCTTTTCTCTCTGTGACAGTCTCCTATAAGACAGATGTGGCCTGACCAATGCCTTCAGGGTATATGGTTGGTGGGGGAAGGGGAAGTTAAGGCATAACTACCCTAGTGATGACCAATGTCAGGTTTCCACATTGTCCCTGCCTGAGGGAGGAGCAGACAGACACACATTCATCTTGCCAGGATTTAGTCCTTCCCCTTCATGAGATAATAGCACCCCCATATCCCTGTGGGGAACCACTCTTTCCCTATTTTTAGTCTCTGTGATTCAGGTGGGTCTGGCTCCCAAAGTGGGCACATGACTCAGGACAGGCCAATCCTCATATTCCACATCCCTGGCCACAGTGATTTGTTCAGGGGTGGGCACATGAGCAAACTGGACAAATGAGACTCAGCCCTGGAATTTTTGCTGAACTATGGTGAAAGAGGCGCTTTTTTTCTGGCAGAGTTGTTGAGCTGGGAGAATGTAAAGCTAAGACTGCTGCTGGCCCTCACTGATACCATGAGAATGGAGCCACTTTGAGGGCAGCAGAGCCAAGAGGTGGGAGAAACAGATTTCTGATGACACTGACGACCTGGCTCCAGCACACTTAAAGCTATGACACACCTGGACTTTTTGGTTTCACGGGTCAAAAAATCCTTAACTCCCTCTTGTTTTCTTTGCTTAGTTTTCTTTGCCAGTTTGAGTTGATTTTCTGAAACTTTGCAACTAAATAGTATCTGACTATCTCAGGATAAGGCAAAGGTGCCCACCTGATTCTGCCCTGGGTACCTGGCACAGGTACTGTCTCTTCTCTGGTAGGAGCAAGTTCATGCCCAGCTCCCACATCTACCCTTTAGGGAGCTTCCTGGGGCAGTAAGGATAGGAAGACCTTTATAAGTTCAGGTTCTAGCAGAACCTTCGCATCCAGGGGTGGCTGCTTGGCCACCCCTGGATATACCCACCTTCTCCAGCTCTTGGTCCTGCCGGTTCATGAGGGTCTTCCAGTGCTCAAAGAGCTGGCACTCAGACCTCTGGAAGTCCTTGAGGGTACCCTCCCTCTGGATGGTGCCATCCTTCATGGCAATGATCTGGAAAGGCAGAAACAAACCTAGTTTGGGGGCTGGCTGGGGAGGAATGGTGGTCACATCCCTCAAATGTGGAGTCTGAGATGGAGGTGGACACGTCCCTTTCCTCACTACAAATGGCCTCCAGCTCATCCACTGCAAGTGGGCTGGTATTGATAACCTAGACCCACCAACATACTCCTAGGACCTAGAGTTCGGTACATCTGAGGGGCAATTCTCAATGGCTGGGTTTGCAGAGCAAATTAGTGCATCCTGCTCAGGCAGGCTTGTTACCCACAAGGACTCCACCCATGGCAGCAGCTGTCATACACTATGCAAGCTCATTGTACACTACCCTTAGCTCCTCTTGACGGCGGGTCTGGCAGCCTCCATCAGGGCTTAGCAAAGCACCTGCTGGTCTAAGTGTGTGTGGCCATGCCTCTTTGGAATCAATAAATCTTTGTTTGTTTGTTTGTTTGTTTTTAGACAGGGTCTCACTCTGTTGCCTAGGCTGGGGTACAGTGACACCATCTCAGCTCACTGCAATCTCTGCTTCCTGGCTCAAGCCATCCTCCTATCTCAGCTTCCTGAGTAGCTGGGACCACAGGTGCACACCACCATCCATACCTGGCTAATTTTTTGATTTTTTTTTTTTGTAGGGACGGGGTTTTACCATGTTACGCCAGGCTGATCTCGAACTCCTGGGCTCAAGCAGTCCACCCACCTTGGCCTCACAAGGTGCTGGAATTATAGGCATGAGCCACTGCACTCGGCTTAATAAAACTTTTTATTTGGAACACTCAATGACACCACCACCTAGACCTGCCATTAATTCAGACACCCACCCCTGCTGCCCTCACCCCCTCCCACCCTATGCTGGGATTCAAGGGGCTCGAGAGTCCTGGTCACTGGTTCCTCAAGGAACCTAGCCCTTCTGTGTTCCTCAGGATTGTCCTGAACTACAAGGTATTGCCAGGGTCACTACAGAAACTCAGAAACAAACCTTCTGTATCTGTATATATATTTAAATCTTTGGGTCTTTGGGTCTTTTCTTTGGGTCTTTTTTCTTTGGGTGATTTTGGTTCTTTTTTATACTGGATGGGTCTCATTATACGTGGAAGGAAGATTCATCTTGGGGAAAATAAGCAGAGCCATTCGGCACGGGCCTGAAGCTCAGAGACGGCCTCAATTTTGGCTATTGTTCAGAGGAAAATTTATATAGGTGTAGGCAGGACCTAGATCTCAAAAGTCACATGATCTCCCTCTTAAAAATTAAATGCTTTCTAATAAATCAAAAAGTAATTATTTTCTACCTACTGATGAGTATGGGAATTTAGTTAATGAGGGGTTTTACAACATTGGACTCTATTGATAATATTAATCTTTCTTTCTTTCTTTCTTTCTCTTTCTTTCTTTCTTTCTTTCTTTCTTTTTCTTTCTTCTTTCTTTCTTTCTTTTTTTTTTTTTTTTCAAGTTTTCAGAGACAAGGTCTCACTCCGTCGCCCAGGCTGGAGTGGAGTGCAGTGGCGTGATCATGGTTCACCGCAGCCTTAAACTCCTGGGCTCAAGTGAACCTCTTGCCTTGGCCTCCCAAAGTGCTGGGATTACAGGTGTGAGCCACTGCACCCAGCCTGAAGTTTCTATTACTACTGCTATTGTTTGGTTCCATATTTCCCATATGATTCCCGGGGTGGTGCATCCATCCACCCCGGGAAGGTCATAGGGTGGGAAGATGGCTTTTCCATCCAAATGGGCACTCCCAGTGGCCAAGGGGATGGGTCATCAAAAGGGCAGGAATCAGAAGGTGAGAAGTGAGTGCGTGATTATTCCTGAGACTTCTTGGTGCCAGCCTTGAGTGTATCACTGGGGCCCAGGCCAGGATGGGGAGTGCCTGTGGGTCTGGGTGACACCAAACCCCTGGCCTGTACAGGGTCTCCCTGAGATGCCCAGCATGCATAAAGTCATCCAGTGCTGGCCTCTTATGCTTTGTGGCCCTCAGCAATTGCTACCAAGACAACTGATTGGTTCCTGCCAAGATGCTTGACAGCCTCCCCAGCCCTGGCCCCTGTAGCCTGACCCCCTTGTTCCCCCTCACCCAGTCTGCATGGGGCAGGTACTGTAGCTTGTGGGTCACTAGGACTACTGTCCTCTTGTCGTCCCGGAGAAGCTCAAGGATGCCAGCTTGCATCAAGTGGTCACTCAGATGGATATCCAGAGCTGAGAAGGGGTCATCCTGGGCAGAAGGGAGAGAAGGAGAGTAGAGGGTAGGGACAGGTATGGCGGGGAGGGGTGACAATGAGTATAAAATCCATTAGAGTTCTATCAACTTTGGTCTAGGGACTGAAGTTAGTTAGCTGTGTGGCTTTGGACAACTCACTGGGCCTTGGTTACCTTATCTTAAAATGGGGCAGTTGTCAGATATCACTCTCAAACGGATCTAATCACTTCACTGCCTGACTCCTGGACCTTCAACAGCTCCCCATCATCTCTAAAGTCAAACCCTGTGGGCTGGTGTTCCAAGTGCTTTATAACCTCTCACTTTCCCTTCTAGACTCATGTGCCATCTGTGCTTTCCCAGCACTCTGCATTCCAGGTTCCCAGGAAGCCTGCCGTCTGGGCCCTCTCCTGAGCTGCTCCTCTGCCTGGAGCACTGTTCTGCTTTTTGTCTGTCTTGTGAACACCTACCCATCCTTCGCTCACCTAAGTACCAGCTCCTCCGCGTCCTGTCCTGACCCCCACGCCTACCCTTCCTTCCTCTCTCTTCCCGTGACACTGGCGCAAAGCCAGATCTGATCGTTGTTTGTCCATTGCTGACTATGGCACTCCCAAGAACTGACACTTCTTGTGCTTGTGGCTGGCACAGAGTAGACGCTTCATCAACATTTGCTGAAATAAAATGTCTGCCTCACTTTTCTCTAGCAGGGTTGTTTAAATCTCACAAGAGATCGCAAATACACCAGTGCTTTGTAAAATGCTGTGCATGTGTCAGATGGTAACAGACACTAAGAACCTTCCCACTGTGAAGTGTCTTTAGTAAAGGAGTGCTTGTGCGTGTGGTGTAGGGAGAGGGGAGGGAATAAAGCTGGAATCAGAGACTTGGGCTTCCTTCTTCCAAATGGCCTCCCTCTTTCCTTCTGTTTAATCGGCTTTCCCTTTGAGGCTCTCCTCCAGGAAGCCCTCCCTGATTACTCCAGCCCTCACAGTTGATTCCCTGGACAAATCCTCCTCATAGTTCATGCCGCACAGTTTGGTTTTGAACTGGGCTGGACCTCTTGAACTGGGTGAGCTCTGTCTCTCTTATCAGATTCTAAATCTTCGAGGCCAAGGACTGGGTCTTAGAATTCTTCAGTGTCAGTCAAGAAACCTGACACAACAGAGCTTGACACAAAGTAGCGTAAAGATAGCGAATAAGTTTTATCTCATGTTTGATAGCTAGTGGTTACCTGGAGTGCTGTGTTGAGAAGGATTCTGAGGATGAGTTAAGGTCTATGGGAAATAATGCTGTGAACAATTAGCAATGTCTGTCCTGGGCATAAGATGGGAAGTGGCAGCACACATTCCGTGTATCAGCCATTCTTATAGTTGGGCTGCGTAAGTGTTGAGGGGTTGGGCTGTCCCACAGACAGGCCGCCTGTAACTACAGCTTGCCTCTCCTTATTGGCTACTGCAGAGTCTGCAATGGGTCAGTCGTGCTCTCCTTGCCTGCCTCAGTTTCCCTATCACTAGGATAATTAGGCAATATATCTGGCAGGAGGGGTTTACTCCTGGAGAGGGAGATTGTTGGATGATGGTGGGTCGGGGGGAGGTGGAGGTTAGGCCTGGGAGGCAGCCAGAGACCAGGACCCCAAGGGAACTGCCAGCTGGTGCACTCACCAAGAAGACGACGTTGGCATGCTGGTAGAGGGCTCGGGCCACACTGATTCGCTGGCGCTGACCACCAGACAGGTTGATGCCCTGTCACCAAAGAGGAGGAACAGATCATGCCCTCAGCCATTCAGGGGACACTGTCCTGGCCCCTACTGGACTGTGAGCTCTTTGGGACGGAGGCCTGGCTCTATCCACTTCTTTGCCTGCTTCTCGCCTTGCAGAGAGAAGGAACTTGAGTGTTTACTGAATTCATTTGGAAAAGGGGAGCACGAGCCCCAAGTCTTTAAAGATTCATCCTGTAGGTGCTAGGGACCGTCTGACCAATGCAAACAAAGAGAGAGGCGGTAGGGATTTAAATCACACAAAGGGAGGACAGTCACAGGAGAATTCTATTCCTCTAAGCTTGTGGAGGGGACCCCATCCGGAGGATGAACAGGAACGACACCACCCAGGCTGAGCACAGTGCTGTGTGGGCTCTCAGTATATACCTGGGGCACAAATGAAGAAGATCCCAGCCTGGGAGGGCGCTAAGCTGACCTTGCCCTCCAAGCAGGACTGAAAACCTGTCAAAGGACATCATCAAGGACATCATGTTTGACCTCACTGCAGGCAACTCTTCAGCCTTCAACGTCTCCTATTTCCTAGTTACCCACTCTCCTGAGTAGTGTCTCAGGGCGTGATAGGTTGGGGGTCCTGGCTTTGAAAAAACCCCTCAGAGGCTGCTACTAACCCGTTCCCCAATCTGGGTCTGGTCTCCATGGGGCAGGATGTCGATGTCTGGCTGCAGAGAGCAGGCCTCAATGACCATCTTGTACCTGGCATGGGCAGAGGCAGAGGGTGCACCTGGTCAGCCTGGTCAGAGTTGGCCTGAGCACTTGCAGAGGGTCATTAGTCTCTGGTAGCTGTGCCCAGGGTAAGCAATGGCTTTAATGGGCCTCCCACTTGGGTGCAAGCAAACACCATGTGAGCTTGAAAAGAGCTGAGATCAGCACTTCACACAGCGTTTGGGCAGGTTAAATACTAGAAGGATGGAATTGGTTGGGAGCAAACATGCAGAGTAAGTGATGAAAAGGCACTCATGGTCTCCATGCAGTGGGAAAAGCTGCAGCCGGAGCCCATGCTTGGGGCACTGCTAGGGAAAATCACTGCTGGTTGGTTTAGGCAGTAATGATGATGGCTTGTCAAATATTTGCCCAGCTTGTTCCTCTCATACTTCCCCAGCCAGCCCTTGGCCTGGGCAGGTACCAGCCAGAGTTCATGGAGGCATCAGAGTATCTTGGTGAAAAACATGTATTTAGGTGTTAGGCAGCTTTGGATTTGAGACCCATCTTGGTCACTTACTGGCTGGGTGGCCTTGGGTAAGTTACCTAACCTTACTGAGACTTGGTTCTTCATCTGTAGAGTGGAATAATAATAGTACCTACCTACTGAGGTTGTTGTAAGCATGAGAGGAAATCCCGTGTACAAAGAGCTTGGCACTGGGCCTGGTATGTGATAAGAGCTCAATCGATGCTAGCCCTAACTATTATCATTGGAGGGAAAATAGTGCAGAAGCCAGGCGAATGGAGACTCAGAGAGAGAGCTGGCTAGCCCTCCCACCAGCTAGAGAAAAGGCAGCAGGCCTCTCTCCCTTCCCTCCGCACCTGCCCTCTTCCCTCCGGGAGCTGGATTGCCCCGATGCTCAGGCACACCTGGCCCCTCTCCAGGTGCACCATATGGAGAGGCTGGAGTGCAGATAAGTGCCTGGTGAGTGAGATGGCTGGGTGTGGGTGATCGATGGAGGGGCCCGGAACTGGGGTAGGCTGGCCAGAGACAGTTCCTCCCTTCCCCCATCCTGCCTCCCTCCAGCAGGCTTTTACCGTTGTTTGTTGAAGGGACTCTCAAAGATGATGTTCTCCTCCACAGTGGCATTTAGCAGCCATGGTTTCTGAGAAGCATAGGCCACAGGGCCTCTCTTTCTGGAAGAAGCAGGGTGGGAGCAGGGGTGCGGGAGGCATTCTCAGGGGCTTGTTCTCAGAGGCAGTTGTCAAGCTGATTGCTCAGACGGGGGCAAGGGGATAGGGTGGTGCAGCTGGCAGAAATCTGCTTAGCGTGGCCTCTGGTGGCCTTGCCTTTCCCCAGGCAGGTTTGAGAGGTCTGGGTCTCAGCTGACTGGGGCAGCAAGACCTCATCCCCTCCCTGCCCTACACCCAGCCCAGCCTGCCCCAGCCCTGCAGTCTGTTGTTCCTCAGTCAGGGAGGAGCCCAAAAGTATGACCAAACCAAGGGAACACTCAACTTTCGGCTTCCTCCTTCTTTGGGTGGCCCTCAAGTCACTGAACTTAGCAGGTAATTCTCCAAATGGAAAAACTTTTTTTTTTAAAAAAGCAGAGCCAAGGAAGCCACATTTTGTGTGATGTGGTTTTTGAAGACAAAAAGAAAAAAAAAAAAAAAAGAGATCCCAGATAAAAATGATCTTGTATGAAGGGAGTAAATGAATGCATAGAAACAGCAGCAGCTCCCAAGCCACCTAGTGGAGCACAGGGGCCCTCCTTGGCCTCCCCGAGACGCTGGGGCTGGGGCTAGGGCCTGGGGGCTGCCCTCCAGAGTGATGTGGCTCCCTTGGGCCTGAGAGCGCCTTGGAGGGGGCTGACCCTGGAGGGCAATGTTCCCAGGATGTGGTACCTGATATCCAAGCCGGTCGCTGTCTCCCGCTCTGGGCTGCAGCAGGGGAGGAAAGGCACACTGAGCTCTCATGGGAGTGAACCGTGTCCTCCAGGAAGATGCTGAGCTCCCTCTAACCCAACATGAGCATGCCTTTACAATCCCTGGGACCCAGTCTACAGCTACAAATGCTGCATAGAGAGGTGTGGAGAGTGGGGTGTGGCCATCTTGGGGAAGCCTCTGCTGCCTGACCACGTGGGTGTGTGAGGAGGGCCCTGGAGGACCCAGTTAAGAGGCAGAATAGGGAGAGGTGCCACTGGTGCAGGCTCTGGGGGGAAAACTTGCCAGGTCAGGGAGTATGAAGCCCACTATGTGGCTCCTCCAGACCCAGCCTCTGTATTCGGGTCGGAATGAACAGGCTGAGATCTGAGGCTGATACAGCTGCACAAATAGCCAGGGCAGGGAGCGCTCTGGACAGAGCCAGGCCAGGCCAGGCAGGCTGACACCAGCACCTGCACTCTGGGGGTGGGAACCCATGGCCATGGAGCTGCAAGGGCTTCAGGCATGATCTGCAGCGCATGTGGCCCCATCAGAAGACAACCATGGAATGTGGGGGATCTGCCAGGGAAGATGTCAGGTGCAGTGCCATGTGCCCTGGACTGCCCAAGCTGCTCCCATGTCAAATATTCTGCCACTCTGTTCTCACCCACACACGCACACTTGTCACACGCCATGAGGTCTGATTTTTGGCTCAAGAAATACTGTCACTACCGTTAAAGAGGCTGAGCCTGTCATCACATACTGATACTTGGGGACAAAGAGGGAGAAAGGGCAGAGAAAATACAGCAAAGTGAAGCCTCTTTGGTGTTGGAAAGCAAAGGCCAGAGGCTTAAACTTATTAATAAAGCTGAGCCAACCTTCCCATCCTGACTTCATACCACCCCTAGGTGTCTCAAATGTTCTTGGGAGAGGTCGGGGGAGGGAAAGTTTTGAGGGACTCAGAGCCTCATTAATCTATTTCACTCGGATTTTTTAGATTTGCACATTGAACACAGAGCAACAAGACTGAATTTTCTGCGAGGCCTGAGGGACACCCATCTCCTTTTCTTACAGCCGTATTTCTCAACTTTCTTTTCCGTTGTCACTCCTAGAGCATTTTTAGATATATATTTTTTTTCTGTCTTTCCTGTCACTTAAAAAAAAATCAGAGGTTTAGAATACCTCTGAAACTAAAAGTACATTCACAAGGTTGTGCAACTATCACCACTATCTAATTCCAAAACATTTTTATCTTCCCCAAAAGAAATCCCATACACGTCGGCAGTCCCTTCCCTCTCTCTCCCACCAGCCCCTCACAACCACTAATCTATTTTCTGACTCCATCTACCATGACATTTTAGCACCACAGATACATTGCTATCTGTTTGGTACTTTGGACAGTCACAAAGCATTGCAATGTCTGAGTGTTTTCCGCCCCCAAGAACCAAATTTTGCCCTCATTGAGAATGCAGGCCTTAGCCCCAGGTCTCTGAAAATATGTAGGCTGCACACCCCTGAATCCACACTCAGCATTCCCCACCCACAAGTCCCCCACCCCCACTCTGCCCCTTCCCTTTGTTGGAACCCACTTCTGACCCAGTCCCAAGGCTGTACCTGGGGTCCTCTCCTGTCTCGCTGTCAGGAAGGCTGCTGGGACACAAATGGGAAAGACCAACACCAGTTAGTTCCCGCCCCAGTGCTGTTCCATCACGTTGGGTCTTAGGGGTGAAGGAATCCCTACCCCTCTCATCCTCCCACCCATTCCCAGGGTTTCCAAATGGCCTCTGTGGGGTCAGAAACCACCCTTCTCAGTCTCTGTCCCTCCCACAGCACCTGGATGGGTACCCTCCAAATAACATGTGCTAAATCAGCGTTCCTGGCATTGACTCGGAGCAGCAGTGAGGCTGGCTGGGCATCAGGAGCATTTTATAGTTGGAAAACTAAATCTTAGACAGGGAAAGTGAGAGGACAAAACCATTTCTTATAGTGTTTTCCAAACTGTGGATAGGGACCCAATCACTGGGTCTGGAATAAGTAGGCGGCAAGTGCATTAGAAGAAAAAGAAAACAAACAAAAGGGATAGATGAAATCAGTGTGTACTGCATGTGGTACTATATTTTTCGTGATTTTTTCTCTTGTTTATAAATGCATAAATATAGTGGACTGTAATGTCAAATGCTTTTCATACTGTGGATTATGATAACTTAAAAAACACTGAGTGAGGTAACTTGAATTGTGATGGCAATTTTGCCAGTGCTGTATCGCCTCCCCTAGGACACCTCTCAACCTTCCAGAAGCAGCCACTTGCCAATGAAATATATACTTCTGACATGAACATTTGGGGGAAAAAATCTTTATTTTCACACAGATCTTACTTTAATAATACTAAAAACAGCTAAAATTTATTGAACTTTTATAAGCACCGTAGTAGTATTTTCTCTCTCTCTCTCTCTCTCTCTCTCTCCCCCTCCGTCCCTCCCTCCCTCCCTCTCTTTCTCTTTTAGACAGGGTTTCTCTCCTGTTGCCCAGGCTGGAGTACAACGGCATGATCTCAGCTCACTGCAACCTCCACCTCCTGGGCTCAAGTGATCCTCCTGCCTTGGCCTCCTGGGTAGCTGGGATTACAGGGACGCACCACCATGCCTGACTAATTTTTGTATATTTTTTTGTAGAGACAGGAATCTCCCTATGTTGCCCAAATCCTCCAGCTTTGGCCTCCCAAAGTGCTGGGATTACAGGCAGTGAGCCACCGTGCTCAGTCGCTACTGTCTCTTTATAAAGCTCAAAATAACCATATGAAGGAGGTTTATTTTGTTCGCCCTCACTTTACAGATAAAGAAAGTGAGGCTCAGAGAAAGGCTAAGTAACTTGCCCAAAGTCACACAGCCAGTAAGTAATGGAGAAATAGCTCTGACTCCAAAGTTCATACTCGTAAATGTCGTGGTACATTACTCCCCTGTGATTTCCCATGCCATAGCTCTGATAAATGCCCCTTGTTAGGACAACCAGGATGGACGAAATTAAGGATGGAAATGAGCCTGATGAAATTTCCCTCCCACTAAGGGTCAGGTGACTGAATGGAGATTCTGATGGGTATGTAGTCCTCAGTCCCCTCTTTTCCTGTTCTCTCATCTTTGTGCTCTCATTTTATTATCTTAATCCAGCCAAACTTCGCATTCCCTAACCATCAGATTGCTGTAATTTACAATTTACAGACAAGCTGGTAACATGAGACATAAAAACCCAAAGCTTACAAATTCCAGCTTTGTGGCCACAGACTAGATAAGCTTATCTCTGGAGTCTTCCTGATGTGACTACTTCCAGAGTAGCAGAGGTGGTTATTTATGCATCTGTGGCATCCCTGAGGACCCCAGCACACAATAAGCTCTCCCTGCTCTAACTCAGTTTGCAACATTGTCTGCACTGCTCAATTAGCCCTCATAATGGAGTACCTTCCTTTCTAATCAGCTCCTGTGTAATTCGTTCATCCCCAGTGGGATTTTAAGGCAGGAAGAACATCTTTTTCAGCCCTCATGGTGCTTAGCACATGACAGAGCTATATAATGAATGGAAGTTGGTAACAGATATATTAATCATTTGGGAAGAAGAAAGGGAGGGACTGGCTCTCATTGCTGGCCTTCCCTGCGCACTGTGAGAAGTTGTTTGCAAACAACTCATCATCTCATCCTTACAACCCTCTAAACCCTATCCCCATTTTATACATGAGGAAACTGAGACTCAAGTTTGCAAATGTGACGGAGCTGGGAAGAGGAGAAGCCGGGGTGTGAATCCAAGTTCTTCTCTTTCCAGTGGAGCCCCAAGCCTCCTCCAATGAGCCGCCCCAAAGCTTTGTATCTGTTTTAAGCTGAAAAGTAAAGAATGGTATGTCTGGCAGGCACCCTCTCACACTGATTGCTGGGGTCCTTACAAGAGTGCTGAGGGCATTCGATTCCTCCTCTGCCTGCACTCTAGGGATGAAGCACACAGCTGAAAGCATGAGTCTCCAAGTTCCCCAACCGCATGTCCTTCCCTCCAGCTCACTAGGAGCCGGCATATGTGTGGCAGCCTGAATCAGGGCACAGAGGCTGCCTTCCAGGGGCTCACACTCTGGTGGGGCAAATCAGACAGGTACCAAAGTCAGGAAGTTATAAGGGCCAAAAGAAAAGTAGGACAAAGTATCAGAGAAATTTTGGGGAAAAGTATACACAAATGCATATGCAAATGCATAAAGAAAAAACTGGAAGCTTCTGGGTGATGGGATATTAGGTGGTTTTTATGTTCTGTATGCTTGTGTATCTTTTCTAATGTAATGTACATTCTTTTACAGTCAGAGAAAAAACATAATTTTTAAAAGAAATTTGGAGGAGGAAGAAATCTGAGAAAATGAGTAGAGCCTCATAGAAGAAGTCATAACTGAACCGAACCTTAAAGAGTGGGAAGCATTGAGACGCTGGAGGTGAAGGGAGGGAACTGTAGGTTAAAGGAAGAAGCAGCATTTGATAACAGGTGCGAGAAGTAGGAAAAATATGGGCTCTGACATTTGAATCCCAGAGGCTTTTTCCACTCACTGGCTGTGAAATCTGAGGCAAGCCCTTTTACTTGGAGGAGCCTCTGTTTCCTGATCTATAAAACGGGGGTGAAGGCACAGACTTCACAGTGACACTGGAGAATGTATTACAGCTCACAGCTGGTTAGGGGGCAGGTTATAGGCTTGAAGAACTAGGAGGAAGTGTCTTTTCAGCTCAGTGCTTGGCCACAAAACTACAGGGAGAGGGGGAATCAAATACCCTCAACACTCATTTAAGACCCGGTAATAAATAAAAAGGGAAAAAGTGGAAACTGAGGTTCAAAGAGTGAGCTAGGATATACAGGGCTCCACAGCCCATTCATCCTGCCCAGACAGGCTTGTCTCTGTCCTGAAAGGTTACCTTTCACCCACAGAGTCCTTTCCAATTGATGTCATTGGGTCCCAAAGCCAAATCTCTGAGAGAGGAAAGGTAGAATTTTACTCATTGTCCAGACAGTGAGTCTGTCTCAGAGAGGTGGAGTAACCTGCTCAAGGTCACAGAGCTAGCAAGTGGCAGCATCAGGACTACAGCCAGGGGCCATCTGGTTCCCACGCCTGGATGGTCACTTCCACAGAGCATTCCTTCTCCTGTCTGTCAGCTGTCTCACCACACCTGCCTCCTCCAGGAAACCCAGGGGCACTTGAGCCCCTGACTTCAGCTCCCCAAAGGCTCCAGGAATTGTACAGGCAGATGAGACCGGGGTCGTCCTGAGGGAATTCTTTTTCTCTCTTCCTGGGGAATCAGGGCTCTTGGCAGGCAGCATCCACACCAACCACCACAGGCAACGGCATTGCAGCAGCGAGCTCCAGTGAGACTGCATGTGCAGCTCCTCACAGGGAAGTGGGAGCCTCTTCCCCACCCTGATCCTTTCCTCACAGCCCTGGTTCCTGCTGATCCCCTGGGGGCATTTAAAGTCACTCTACTGTGGATATTAATGACTCTATTCTTTATTTCCAGGGAAAGAATTTCACCCAAGTGTATCTGCTAATATTGACTTTTTACCAAAACATTTTCCTCTTAAGGATTAAAGAGAGAGTTTGCAAATTCCCAGGTTGACAGTTCCTTCAAGCAGAGAGCCAGGGAGGGGAGGGTGATTCTTCCTAAAGCAAATGCTTGAGAACCACACAGTTCTCTCTGAGACCAGGAGCCAGGCTGCTGACACGAGGGACCAGCTCAGGGCTGCATCTGCAGGACTTCAGCAGATGGACCCTTCATGCCCACCCTGCGGCTCTGTCTGCACACCTCTGTCCACTCTGGGTGGGTGAGCCCCCAAGGGCAGGTGCCAGGCCTTTTCCTTTGTAGCCTACACAGAACGGTTCACAAAACACACATCTGCATGGGGCACCTGAGGTGCAACATGGAATAATCCCTCAAGGATCTCAGAGTCATGGAGGAGACAGACGCATTAGCAAATAATTATAATACCATGTGAGGTATGCACTAACGGTATTTGCTCATTCCCAATACTGATGGAGAAGAGGGATAGTGAAATACTGGGTTAGGAAACAGCTCGGACAAAGGCATGTGGAAAGGAGAGAGATGTCAAGATCCATTATAATGGCAGCCTCTTGAAGGTCTTAAGTTGTTCCTGGTTCATTCATTTAGCAAATGAATTCGTTTAGCAAAAACCACTATGGATATAGTGAGACAAATAAAATATGGTTCCTGTCCCCAGGGAGCTCACAAGAATCTTTCCCAGGAGACAGACTGGAGTACATTTAAAGAGGAATAGGGGAATTTTGTTCCTGGCAAAGAAGTACACTGTTGAATAATAATATTTATAGGATATTTACTACATGCTAGGTTAATCCTCACATCAATCTTACGGGTAATAAGGGGAACTGGTAGAGAAAGTTTATGAAATTTTCCAAAGCACAGAGACCAAATGTGAGCCCAGGCAGCTTGGCTCCAGAGCCTGTGTGTGCAGCCATACTGCTCACGTGGTCACTGGAGGAATAAATGAACAGTCGCACCAACAGAGCACCCATCTCCCCAGAGCATTCTCCATTCTGGGCCTCCTAATCCCCCAACTTCCTTCCTTGTGCCTCCTGGAACTCCTTCTGGCTGCCTGGTCACTAGGTCTTGGCCTGGGTATGGCTGAAAAGCATCTGAGCAGCAGCCTGGCATCACCCTCGTCTCTGGCTGCAGGCATGCAGACTCGGGAGGGCTTGCCAGGTGAAAGGTTGTTTCGCTTTTAGTTCACTTTGCAAGTACGTCTTCTCCCTGCAGACCTGGGGCTCAATGTCTGAGGTGTGGAGTTCCTGCCAGTAACGGAGGGGGACTCTCAACACACAGCCCCCACACTTAACTCAATGCCCAGGATAGGTGGGCCAGCCAGAGCAGTGCACATGTCTAGATTTTGAGAGACAAACAGCAGATGAAGCCAATTGAGTCGTATCTGCCTAGACGACGACTCCTAGCCACCATAAGGAGCTCCAGACTGGCCTTCCTTCCTACAGTCTGTCTGTCTGTTTCTTCTTCTCTCTCCCCAGTCCATCATCCTTTGTCACAAGCATGATCCTTCTGCAGCATTTGGGCTAAATCTTACTTCCTAAAGGTAAGCACCGTATCCATAGTGCTTTTGCTAAATGAATTCATTTGCGAAATGAGTGAACCAGAAACAACTTAAGACCTTCAAGAGGCTGCCATTATAATGCATCTTGACATGTCTCTCATTTCCAAATGCATTTGCCCAAGCTGTTTCCTAGCCCAGTACCTACCTCTCTTCTCCATCAATACTTGGAATGAACAAATAGTATTAATGCACACTTCACGCTGTGTTATGATTATTTGCTAACGCCTCCCTTCCTACAGTCTGTCTGTCTGCCTTTTTCTCTGTTTCCCCAATTCATCATCCTTTATCACAAGCATGGTTCTTTTGCAAACTTTGGGCTAAATCTTACTTCTCAAACCTAGTACATGGGATCTAAGCCAAGTTTACTTCTTCAGTCCCATCTTTCATAATGCCTCCCATGCATCCAGTACTCGAGGTGCACAGAACTATGTACTTTAATATCAGCAAGCCTTTGCCCACACCATCACCCCTGCCTGGAACACCTCCTTCTCCCACCCCTGCCTTTTCTACCTGATGAAACCACACTCATCCTTCAAGGCTCAAATACCACATCCACAGTGAGCCTCCTCTCCTTAACTGCAGAGCCAATTGTGGTTCCTCTGTGCTCTTCTAAGGCCCAGGTCTTCTCTCCCCTCCCTTAAAAGCGGGGCTCACGCCTGTAATCCCAGCACTTGGGGAGGCCTAGGCGGGCGGATCAGGAGATCAGGAGTTCGAGACTAGCCTGGCCAACATAGTGAAACCCCATCTCTACTAAAAATGTAAAAAATTAGCCAGCATGGTGTTGCACACCTGTAGTCTCAGCTACTCAGGAGGTTGAAGCAGGAGAATCGCTTGAACCTAGGGGGTGGAGCTTGTGGTGAGCTGAGGTCGCGCCACTGCACTCCAGCCTGGGCAACAGAGTGAGACTCCGTCTCAAAAAAAAAAAAAAAAAAGAAAAGAAAAAGGCAGGGGCGATGTCTTAGTTACCTTCGCACTCCTGTTGCTGTCACAGGGTCTAGCACACACTAGGCACTCAACTGGACGAGTGAATATGTCACTGTGGACTCTGGAACGTGAGTTGACTTGGAAACTAATTCTCATGATTTTCCAGGGCTGGCTGCAAGCTAACAAATGTACTTCACAATGCTTGAGAGGGAAGCTGGACCGGGACCGGGCAGGAGAGCAAAGAGGATCCTGGAGAAATGAGACCCCTTTCACTACCGCCCCTCTGCGAGCCTCGAATAGAGCCGGGAGCTGAGGCCTAGGCTGCCTGTTAAGGAGAGTAAGTGTTGATAAGGACAGAGCTGTGAGGACCCATGTGGTGGCTCTGGGAGGAGGCAAGTGTGTGTGAGTCAGGGCCACAGTGGTTGCTGGCCTTTGGACTGTCAGGCTAGCTGTGTTTTCTTCATGATGCTCTTGTGCCCCTTCTCTTTGAGCACATGGTGGACGACCAATGCACTTGAGCACCTAGGTGCAAATCCCACTTCTGCAATTTAACAGCTGGGTGGCCTTGGGCAACTTGCTTCACCTCAGTTTCCTCATCTGATAAATGAGGATATAATAATATCTACTGCACTGAGTTTTTGTTGACTGACTGAGGTGATGAGGTGCCTGCACAGCACAGTGCCTGGCCTATAAGAAGGGCTTAGGCAGGAACAGAAAACCAAACACCACATGTGCTCACTATAAGTGGGAGTTGAACAATGAGAACACATGGACACAGGGAGGGGAACATCACACACCGAGCCTGTCGGGGGGTGGGAGGCAAGGGGAGGGAGAGCATTAGGACAAATACCTAATGCATGTGGGGCTTAAAACCTAGATGACAGGTTGATAGGTGCAGCAAACCACCATGGCACATGTATACCTATCTAACAAACCTGCACACTCTGCACATGTATCCTGGAACCTAAAATAAAACTTAAAAAAAAAAAAAAAGAAGTGCTTAAGGTCCTTTGTCTTGGAGAGGCTCCTTGTGTTCCCCAGGCTGGGGCAGAGGTTTCCTAAGAGAGAGGGGCAGCAGTCAGACCCTGAGGGTTGGCACAGCTTGGAGAAGAGGTGGGGACCGAGGCAGGGCAGAGCTGACCCCTGCCAATCATGCCTGCTGCATCTACAGAGGACAACGAGAGGTGCTGAGGCTGGCACGATGCCACATGAGGGCATGAGGGTGGGGGAGGAGAAGAAAGCAGGGCAAAGGGACCAGGTTCAGAGTGGGTTTTGACACTCATGCTGAGCAGGTCAAGCCTGGGGCAGCTCCAGTGACTGAGCCCTGCAATCCTTCTGGAAAAGCCCCGCCCTGGAGGAGGGCCCAGATCCAGCCTGACTACTACATGGACCACTACCTTGGACAATAACCCTTAGGACTAGGCCCTGGGGGCCCCAGCAGTGACCAGGTTTGAGGGAAAGAACATGGGCAGAGTCTCTGCTCCACACACTGACCAGTAAGTCACCCAACCTCTCCGAGCCTCAGTTTCTGCTTCTGTGAAATGAGGTAACAACACTCCCCTCCTAAACTCAGTAGGAGGCTGGATGAGATCATGTTGACAATGCACTTAGCAAAGGGCATGGCCCATAGGAGGTGCCCAATAAATATTGGTTACTTTCTTCAGCTCACAGTGCACTGGGGACTCTTGTCTTCTTGCTGCAGACATCCGTTGGACATCAGAAAAGGGCTCCTCCCTCCAAAGGCTGCAGAGGCAGTCGGAATAAAGCAATAAGATCTCAAACTGAATACCTGGGCCTTCCCAGTCAGGCTATGTTGAGAAATCTCCCAAGTAAGATGGCGAATGGAGGCAAAGATCCCTCTGCCCCCAAAGACATCGCAGCTCCTGATGGGAGGCGATGGGAGACCCAAGGGGCTCATCTGCTAGCCCACAGCCCCACTGAGGAGGGAAATTTGCCATCTTTTGGACACACCTTTCAGGGACATCTTGGAAATGCAGGAAATGTGGGTGCATGCTGATATTCAGACACTGGGTCCAAAGTCTTTCTCCCTGCTGGGTTCTGTACTCATGCTTATGAATAACCTGACACCTTGAATAATTTTCCCCTAGAAATGATTGGTAGGGAAATCTTGCCCTTCTGCTGATTGACTGCAACTTCTGTTCCTAAATGAGTGTTCCAAAGCCCAGAGATCCCTTTTTCCCTTGGCTACCAGAGGGTGCAGAACCAGAGTTTATGTTGATGGCTGTAGCTATCCTCTGCCCAGGTTGCTGAACATCTTTTTACCCTCTTCATTTCTCAGCTCGTATTTTCTTACCTTTTTAAAAGGTTTTGTTTTATGTGCATCTTTTTTTTTTTTTTTTAAATATACTTTAAGTTCTGGGATACATGTGCAGAACGTGCAGGTTTGTTACATAGGTATACATGTGCTATGGTGGTTTGTTTCACCCATCAACCTGTCATCTACATTAGGTATTTCTCCTAATGCTATCCCTCCCCTTGCCCCCCACCCCCCTACAGGCCCCAGTGTGTGATGTTCCCCTCCCTGTGTCCATGTGTTCTCATTGTTCAACTCCCACTCATGAGTGAGAACATGCAGTGTTTGGTTTTCTGTTGCTGTGCGAGTTTGCTGAGAACGATGGTTTCCAGCTTCATCCATGTCCCTGCAAAGGACAAGAACTCGACCTTTTTTATGTCTGCATAGTATTCCATGGTGTATATGTGCCACATTTTCTTTATCCAGTCTATCATTGATGGGCATTTGTGTTGGTTCCAAGTCTTTGCTATTGTGACTAGTGCTGCAATAAACATACGTGTGCATGTGTCTTTATAGTAGAATGATTTATAATCCTTTGGGTATATACCTAGTAATGGGTTTGCTGGGTCAAATGGTATTGCTGGTTCTAGATCCTTGAGGAATTGCCACACTGTCTTCCACAATGGTTGAACTAATTTACGCTTCCACCAACAGTGTAAAAGCGTTCCTATTTCTCCATATCCTCTCCAGCATCTGTTGTGTCCTGACTTTTTAATGATCACCGTTCTAACTGGTGTGAAATAGTATCTCATTGTGGTTTTGATTTTTAAATGCATCTTTTATCAACTAGTTTTAAGTGCTTCTTGGAAGTACGTGGGTATAAATAATAGATTCATGATTGACTCAGCCTGGGGTTCTGGCTCTTTAATTAAGACAGTGATCTTTGCCCAGAAATCAACATCTATTGGTTACATCTGGATCCTCAGAACACCCACCGATGGTGTGTATGTGAGTGCAGCTCATGACCAAGCTGGAAACCAATATTGGTGTTGTAATTTCCCACAGTGGGAAATTACTACCGTGCATCTGAGTAACCATGGGATTCTTAGTCTGACAGAACTGAGTTTCAATTCCAGCTCTGCCACGTATTAGCTGTGTGAATTAGGGCAACAAGTTTAACCTTCCTCTATAAATGAGAATTGAGAACAGTACAGACCTTGCTAGTTATCATAAAAATTAAATGAAATAATGCATGCAAAGGACTTAGCAAAGAACTTGTGCATAGTAAGAGTTGAATACGTACTAGCAATGATGATGAGAATAACAATTAGCAGCATTTATTGAGTCCTCACTGAACACAGAGTGGGCCCTCCAATAAATGTGTGTGCATCCTCAACTAAGGAGGATGGTTGAAAGCAGGTTTCCCCTCCACTAACTGAGCCCTGAGGATACATCTATTACCTGCTCCAGAAGACAGCCCCTGAGACCTTCTGCATCTCCCCCAGCGCAGCTAGAAGGAGCGAGGACTTGCCGCAGCCCACCTGTCCCACAATCATGGTCAGCTGGCCTGCAGGGAGGGAGGGTGGCAGATGGGAGTGGGGCCGGGGGGAGTCTGAACAACCATCACCCAGAAAGACAGACAGACAGATGCACCCAAACCTGGGGTCCCTGTTTTCTTTCTTCCTACCTAGAATCCCCAACAAGTCCTCTTCCTCCTTAAGCCTTTCCTTCTGGAAATCAACATCCTCCTCTGGCTCCCCAGGTCCTTCCCCCCTCTCCGATTTCCTGCCCCGCCACCCTTCCTAAGCACCCACTTCTCCTTTCCCATGCTCCTAGTGTGAGCCCAGGCTCCTTGTGGTCCCAAGAAACGCCATCCTGGGTCCCACCTCCAACCCACCCCCATACTTTGCTCATGGCTGCCTCTGCCAGAAAGTCCTCCTGCCTCATAGCCTCAGAGACTTTGTCCATTCTCAGAAACTCCACTTCTTCCACTTGCGTTCCTTGGCTACCCACATCTGATCTTTTTGTGCATTACCTATACTGTCTGCAATGGATGGTTTGACATTAAGGCTGGCAATTTTACCCTGTCCTTAGTGCTGCACTCCTACCCAGCACACGGAAGCCTCTAGAATGTAGTCTACTCCTTCTCTAGTATACCCAAGGCACCCACCAAGAATGAGCAGAGAGCAGGTACTCAATAAATGCAGCTTTGTCTTTTTATCCCCATGTTATTCAGTGGGGCATGGGGAGGGGCGTGCTGGAGGGGTGGACTGGGCCATACCTCGGGGGATACGAATGGTGATGTTGGACAGTGTGGGGATTCCATCTGGGGTCCACGTGAAGTAGCCTCCCGTGATCTTCATTAGGTGCGTCCCACCACCCAGGAGAGAACAGAAAGGCAGCCATTTCCCTGTGTGAATAGTCTCTGGCCTCCCCTCCTCCAGGAAAGCCGAAAGACACTGATTCCAGTCCCTAGATCACTTCCAGAGCAGGGGAGTGGGAGACTGGCCTTCTCATGCTTGGTTGTCCCTGGTTTCTGGACTCCTATGGACCCTATAGGCAGGCAGGGTGACCTCTGCAGAGGACTAAGCATGCAGCTCTCCGGCTTTTCAGGTGCTGAGCTCCCTCTGGGAGCTGGTGCTGGGTGGCCGGGCATAGGGCAGCAGAATCTAGGACTCACCTGGACACAGGAGTTGTCAGCATCGCCCTCTCCACTGGGGACCAGGCTCTGCAGTGGGCCAGTGAGGCCCCAACAATCCTCCCGGGCTGGACGCTTGCGGTTCACGACCTTGAGGGGCTGGGGGTGGTTTGGAGGTGAGGACCCACTGGGCTGGGAGCTGTGTAGGGAAGGGAGCCCCTCTTCCTGGGAAAAAAGGCAGATGTCCGACACAGCAGGCCCGAGTTTTGGACCTTAGAGGACCATGCTGGGAGTAGCAAGGGGAGGCCGGACACTCACCACCGCCTGGTACTTGCTGGCTGGACCCTGGGCCGTGGGCTCACGGGGGGCACACTGCTCCTCACGGATCTCTGCACTGGACAGGAACTCGCTCAGCTTTTGCACGCTGCTCGGGAAACACAGAGACACCCCTCACCCCTGCCAGGGGCAGAGGGGAGGGAAGAGGGCACAGCCTGAGAGAGAGCTCTGAGAAGGTTCTCAGGCCTGAAGTATAGTCCGACAAAGCCCACACTGAAGGGGGCAGACCAGTGGGCATGGGGGCAGGTAATTGGTGTTACCAGGGTTTGCTAGGGTTGACCAGTCAGCTGGAGAAGGTTGGGGTCTGGATTGGCAGTGGGATTGGTTAGTTTTAGGGTTAGTTTAACGTTGAAGTTGGTTAGTCTGGGTTATTAGACTGAAGGATGCTTGGTGTTGGGTTGGTCAGGGTTAAGGTTAGTTAGGACTAGGATTGGTGAAGAATCAATAGCTAGTATTTTGTGAGCATATACTATACGCCAGACACCATGTTAACTGCTTTGCAGCATTATGTAATCGGATCCCCCTGACAACCTGCTCAGGGAGGTGTCATTACTCATGGGGAGGCGGCTATTCCTACCCTCTCCCCTGTCCAGATTTCCCTGTGGACCTGAGGAGGCACTGGAAGCATCACTCTTCCAGTTCATTCTCTCCCATCCTGGAGGTGTGAAAGCTTTCTGGGAAGCTCAGGATTGTTTGTATTCCCCTTTCGTCTCTTTTGCTAAATATCCAACAGGCCTGGGGCAGACAAGCCATCCGCCCTTAAGGCAAGGTTATTCTGGGGCTGTAAGTGAGCCTGTGGCCTGGAGTCACCCTTTCTGTGTGCCACCCCCTAGATGGGAGGGGCAGACTGCCAGACTCTGCCTTCCTCCCCTGTCCAGTCTCCCTCCCCTGCAGGCGGTGACTGGGAAGGATGGAGCTGGCCCTCATCTCTTGGGGTGAAGCTTCAGGTAGTGTCCTGAGCCCACCTTCAGCCAGAGCCTGAGCTCCGTCACTGAAAAGGCCTCTGCTACTCTGGTGTTCCATTCCTGGAAACAGTGGGATCCAGAGTGTTTGAAAATGTGAATGCTTTGGGATCAGTGCAACAGTTTTTGGGCAGGTGCAGCATTCTTAAATCTGTGGTTTCTACATAGAATCATAGGGCTGGAGAGTGGGTGGTGGAGGAGGGGTGATCATCAGACCCCACAACACCATGGCCAAGAAACTGAGTCAGCACAGCCGACCATGGAAATGGGAGCAAATCTCTGTTTAACTAGCTACTCCCTGGTCAGATACTCCTTAGAGCATAATTTTGCTGAGTTATGCCCCATTCCATCTTTGAACCCATGCTAGAGCCTCCTCCTGCAAGCTATCCTCTCTATCAGCTACTTCATTCCAACAGCTACTCCTTCCTTCCAGCTTCCCAGGACCTGCCAGAGTCCCATGAGACAGGCTTCCCAGGACCTGCCAGGGTCCCATGAGACAGGGGTGTCGCCTTCCTCAAGGCTGAAGACACAGAGGACATTTGTTACTGACTGGTTCTCTGGCCATGGGTAAGGACAAGCCAGCCCTCCACAGAGGTATGACAGGCTCTTGCTTTCAAGGAGCCAGAGCTATTTCAGAGGCTCAAGGATGTCTTCACACTCCAGATATGGCATTTCCCAGCCAGAGCCTCAGCCATCTACCTTCAGGCTTTCATTCCCAAGAGGGCGACGCCTCTGGGACAGTGGCAGAGGCTCTAGAGCCCAGAAGTGGGAGCCTCCAAGAGCTGTGGGCCAATCAGAGCAGGACCTGGCGCCTGAGGGAAGCTGCTTCACTGGCTGAGGCTGTGGAGGGCTCAGGGGCTGTGGAAAGGGTAGGGGATACTTGGCCTGGGAAAGACAGACACAGTGGATGCCTTCTGATATCTGAGGGGCTGCCACGTGGGGAAGGGATAGCCTCATTCTGGGTGGCTCTTGAGGGCGAAGTTAGGACCAGTGGGTAGAATTTAGGAGGATTTCACGTTTGGCTCAACATTGATTTTTTTTTTTTTAAGTTGTCGTGGAAGTGACAGTGAGTCCCCTCTCCTGGGAGGTATGTAAGCAAGTCCTTGCTTAGGGATGGTGAGCTGGGAAACCATACAGGCCAATGTCCCTCTGACCAACCAGGACCAGCTACAGCAAGGCCCAGCAATGGGGGTATGTCCCGGGACCAAACAGCTGTGGTTTGGCCATCACTCAAGCAAGCCCTGAGGCTGACACAGGACCTGCCTGCCCAGTGCCCTCGCCCGGACCCTCCCCTCACCTCACTAGAGCTTTGACGGTAGATCGGACCACACTGGACAGCAGGAACAGCGGTGTGACCAAGATATGGAAGAGGGAGAGGGAGGCAAAGGCCACGGAGGGCGAGAAGTCGGCCTCTTTGAAGAAGCTGACATGGCCCACGAAGGTCTGTGGACAGAGGCACAAGTGAGGCCAGGGTGACCCAGGGAGTGGGTCCCTCCCACACTGGAAATGCTCGGCACTGGAAGGGAAACGAGACGACTGGCAGGGAACGGGCTCCTAAGGGGGCCTTTCAGTTGGAGACACCTTCATCATCCCCATAGTCATCTCATGGAAACATCCCCAACAAGCTCAGGACTTCAAGCTGGAGAGTAGGCGCTGCTCCCTCCCTGTCCTGCCCAGGGTTAGGTTAGCACTGCCCCCTCCGCAGACAGCAGGTGGGGTGCTCATCTCCCCAGTCCTCATCGGGATAACATAAACACAGTGATTATGAAACCATCGCCTCGTCATGCAGTGCTTTGCCCCTGCCACCTGGCTGGCTCAGTGGCCTCTGTTACCCACAGTTCTGCCAAGAGCTAGGCCAGGAACCAGCTCAATAAATCACATTGGAAGTGAATTCCCAAGCGTACCCGACAGGCTGTGAACTCTACACAGCTCAGGGACACCGGCCCTGGGGGAAATAAGTAGATCTTTTTAAGGAACTGCAGCCATCACAGAAGACAGGGATGGGAGGCTGGGTGAGGGGGCTGCAGGCTCACAGGGGCCCAGGCCTTTCTGTAGGAGCACGCTGCCTGCCCCCCATGGCTGAGCTCCCACACAGCTTTTATGAAACTGCTTTAGAAAGCCACCATTGTAATATTTAATGGCATGGAGAATTGTGTGTGGCATATTCTTAAATTTAAAAGAGCAGGTTACAAAACTGCATGTGCAGCACATTCCTATTTTTGTAGAAAATGACATATCATAGGCCTTAAAAAAAGACTGGAAAGAAACACATTAAAAATGTTACCGGTGGGATTACGGGTGATTTTAATTCTCTTTGCACTTTCTACTCTGGATTTCCCATCATTTCTATAATACACGTTTCACTTTAAAAATGAAAAATTTGTATAGCTATTTTTTAAAAGAAAGTTAATTTCTCTAAATGCTAAGCTTCCGGTCTTCCAGGCCTGGAGGCAGAGGCCCCTGTCCGGCTGGAGTTGGGGAGGGGCCGCACCCTCTATAAATTTTCGATCTTATTTTCTGTCTGGCTGTGGAGCCTGTCTTCTGAGGCCCCTGTGCAGAAAGGCCAAACCTGGGCAGCCTGTCACTGCAGATGCCCTCCCCCTCCACCCTACCCCCAAGAGATGGAGAGAGGATCCACTTACTATGAGGACAGCTGCAATGGGGATGGCCGTGTTCATGAAAACTGCAGAGGAAGCACAGGTATGAGTTTAGCAGGAGGAGGGTGACAGCTACACATGGAGATGCCCTGGGTGGCTGGAGGCAGCACAGCCCAGTGGTGCCAGCCTGTGGGGCACAGCTCCGGTAGGCTAGGGGTAGAATTCTAGCCCTGTGGCACCTCCAGTTCCTCACCCTGTTTCCCTCAGGACTCTTGTCCCAGGTACCCCGGCCCCCAAATCTGGGGCTTAAGCTGTTAAGTCACTGTGTGTGAACAGGGTGAAGTTAGCCCCATGGGAAAGTGGTGGGAGAAGGATGGGAGAGTTGGCTGTCTGTGGCCAACTGTGAGGTCAGAAGCACGTGTTTCTGGGGGCACCAAGCTGCCACTTCTTCCTCTGCCTTTGGCTCCTGTGTCCCCCAAGCCAGGCTCTCTATGAAGCTTAGAGGCTTCCTAATCTCCCATGGCTCTTGAGAAAATTTCAAACTCATTCACTCTAAGGTATTAGTAACTAAGGACAGCTTAAAGCAGGATGTCCCTTAGAGTCTGTGTGCAGGTGGGGCAACTGGTTTGCGGCAACAGAGCCCCCCTCCTTATTCTGTTAAACTTGTGGCCTTTAGATCAGTCACAGGGACTTCAAGAAGCAAAGAGAGTGGGACTTGGTGTGAGAGAAGGGCAGAATCCCTGTTACTTATAAGTTGTGTAACCTAGGGCATGTCATTTACCTTCCCCATGTCTCAGTTTCCTCATCTGATTTTTGTAAATTTATAAATTCTTGTTCATACACCCCAGCTCTTTCCAAGGTCAGAGGAGATAACATGGGTAACAGGCTCTGTGAGGCCCGGGTGCTGCCTACACATCATACCTCATGGGCTACTAGCTGAGCCCTGCTCCACACTCACCCCTCCTCTGGCCTGGGGTGTGAAATGCTCAACAGTGCCCTGAACCCAGGCCTAAATTTCCAGAGAGAGCAGCCCCCCCATGGCATAAGAGGCAACCATGCCAGCTGCCACCTTCCCATCCTATCCTCCTTCATTCAAGGATCCTCTTCCAGGGCAGCCTAGAAAGGAGTCTGGTTCTGCCATTAGCCAAATTAAAGCAGAGGGACCAGGAGTCAGGAGCCAGAAGCCAGAGGCCAGGGCTCTGCCTGTGCACATGGCCCCTGTCTAGTGAATGGCGAAGTCTTGGACAATCTGATGAAGTCCAGATGGTCAACACCATTCCAAGAAGTTGACTGCCCATTTACTCCAAGAATCCTGCAGCAGTCAGTACATACAAAGCATTGTACGTCAGAGATGTGGCCCCCAACTTCAGGGAACCCCAAGTGGGTAGAAGGACATGGCCTCTGCCCTAAGGGGGTTTCCAGTCTGAGGAAGCAGACAGGAGCTATGCTCCCAGGAAGTTCCAGATACAATGGGGAGACAGAGAACATGCCCCTTAGGAGTTCTCAAGCAGATGGGAAGGACATTGTCCCCATCCTTGGATAATTCCTGATCTGATGGGGAAGGCAAGGCTCCTGCAATTGGAGAGGTCCCAGTCTCCTGGAGGATGTATGGCTGGAGCCCTTACATGGCTGGGGCCCTGGCAGATGGCAAATTTCTCTGCCCATAAGGCTTTTAATCAATACCAACATCATACATGGCTGTGCTTTAACTGCTCTTCCTCATGAAGGCTGGATGGTTTCCAGGGCCCACTACCATGCCACAGCCCTCCTGCACTCTTTCTGCCAGGAGACAGTGTAAATATTATTGGTGTTCCCATAGCATAAGGGACCCAGATCTGGGACATAGGACATAGTGTAGCCATTACTGGCCGAGGAGGAGAGGGAGAAGGATGCCCATTAGACCTAGGACCTTGACCATCAACAACTATATAACTCTAAATGTGAGGTAGCTTTGCCCCTCCCCTATAGGGCCAGTCACTCCAAGGAGCAACTGGGAGGGCAGGGGCCTCTCTTCTGCTCCTCCTGGCCCATCCCCATAAATAACCAATAAGGAGGGGTCCTGTGCACCCATCCCTCAGCCTCCGCTCCAGGCCAAGACCCCTCCTTCGCATTCTGGGACTTGACTCCCAGCCAAAAAATAGTCTGAGTGTTGGATTATAAATTGCTACAATGCTCTTGGAAAGCACTCTGGTGCTTTGTAGCTAGAGCCACACAGAAGTTCAGACCTTCTGATCCTATAATCCGTCTCCAGGGAATTTATCCTGAGTAATCATTCAAGAGCAGCACAAAGCCATCAGCTAGATGGTATTAGCTGCAGCTAACACAAAATTCAATAAAACAAAACCACAACCACAGCAACAGCACAAACCACCCCAGACGAAATGAACTGGAAATGTCCAACAAGAGGGGCTGTTTTAGTAAATGATGGTGCATCAGCTGCGGAGGAGATTTTGCAGTCAGAAAATGTAATAATTGACACTTCATTCTATTGCACATTTTCCCTGGTCATGATTTTTTTAATTTAATTTTTTTTCAATTTTATTGTCTTTATTTTTGTAGCTGCCTGAACTCCTTTGAGGAACGAGACAAGCTATAAATAAATTTAAAAATGAACATCCCAAAGCTGATGCAGCAACATGGAGTATGCTTCTGATATAATTAGCTTCCGCCCAGTTCTGGCTGTTGTATGGAGACGCTAAAGAATGAAAATGTGATTTTCCATTTCTTTCACCCTCCCCTTGAAGGACGGCCTTTGTGCAGAGAGTTCTGGGTCCCCTTCAGGGCCGGGGCTGGGAAAGTGGAATCATCAGCTGCGTGCGTGTGTGCGTGTGTGTGTGTTTTGTAAGAAAAAGAAATAACCTTTAATATGTTCAATGATAATTTACTGGATCTTCCTCTTGTGTCAAAAGCTATACATTTTCTCCTCAAAGTAGCTGCTCCAAGAACTAACTAGCCCTCTTTATCTCCCTCTAGCTGGGATAGACTAACTCCCCTCCACCTCTGCCTCTCTTCTTTCAATAACACTGCGTAGGTGTTAATGGCCTGGGCTCTCACCAATAAACAGAATTGTCCTTTAAGCCAGCAACCCACAGGCAGTGGCACCCAAAGCCTCACCCCCAGCCCCCACGGCAGAAGCCACAGAGCTGGCATTGTTTCCACTGTCTCAGGAGGAAGGAGCCAAAAGCTGACCCTCAGCACAAATCAAAGCCCAATATGGAGAGAGAATAACTGCTTCTAGGCCCAGAGGAGGCAAGCTGTGGGCAAAAAAGGGGAAATTTTTCAGCCACCCCATCTTTAGAAACAAGGGAAAAACTAGGCCCTTTTCCACTGTTAGCTCTACAAGGTGCTCTACTGCTCCAAGGGGATCTGAAAGTGCAAAAGGATCTAACAAATAAGGAGAACTTTTCCGACGCTGGAGATAAGAGTGACAAACAGAAAGATGGGTGAATATAATAATGTGTAAGAAGATGACGCTCGGAGCCTCTGTTCTTCACGTGGCTGCCAGCCCTACAGCCTTACACAGTAAGAACCAGGACAACCACTCCAGACTGGTATAGCTGGGGAATCTTCAGGCCTTTTCCTAGGTCCCACATCAAGTGTCAGATCCCATTCCAGGGATGATACATGAGAGGGAAGACGAGTGCAAACTTAGCTGTGTGGATCAGTGCTGGCCCCAGACACAGGGACTTCATGCATTCCAAGTAAGACTCAAAGTTCCCAGGGAGTAACAGGGCCGACATGCCAAAAAGAGAGACCCCTGCACTCAAAGCAATACCAGTGCCGTGGTGGCAGATGGACATCACCATGGGAAGAGACCAACTGTAGATAGTGAGTGGGGAGATATGGGGCAGTTTGAACCTGTGTTCTTATTCCAGAACTGCTCCATCTCTTCTTCGGCCGTGGTTCCCAAAGGAACAGCATTTCTGATACAGAGCTGAGGGCTCAAGTGGGCTCGGAGGCAATGATGACCAACATGTCTCAGCGAGACCACAGCCATCTTGGGTTCCGGTCAGGAGGGAAGTGACCAGCTGCTTGTGTTTTAAAGGTCTGTCTGAAGATCATCTTTTGGGGCTCTGGGGTGGATGTGGCTGGATCTGGGAAGTCTGGGGGTGTTACAGGCTCTGGCACCTCTCTGAGCACAGTACTCGGTCCTGTGCCCTAGCTGGGGGTGAAACAGGAAGGCAGGGAGCTGGGCATACAACTGTCATGGGTTGAAGATCTGAGGCCTTGCCCTCATTTTCCTAAACCACACAAAGTTCTATAAGGTTCCAACACGGTGGAGGGGTGGGGAATAAAGCCAAGAATAGATTTCTGTCCAACTTTGGCCCAAGGTGAGGTGACTCACTTCAATTTGATTTAGAAAAAAAACAAAAACAAAAAGAAGAACATGATCGTGCTCAGATCTTGAATGTTAAGGAGGAAGAACTATGTTAAATAACGGCAAGTGAAACAGGATTATAAAACCTTCTTCTTGTGTAAGTGTGATGCTGTTATGGAAAAGTTTAGTTGCATGTAGGCTGGCCTGAAAGGCTGCCATCAAAACTGAAAGCCCTTCTGCAATAGTGTAGAGACATGGGTATTTTTTAGAAAATCCTTTCCAAAAATATCCCTTAAGATTTATCCATTCAAGGCCGGGAGTGCTGGCTCACGCCTGTAATCCCAGCACTCTGGGTGGCCAAGGCAGGTGGATCACCTGAGGTCAGGAGTTTGAGACCAGCCTGGTCAACATGGTGAAACCCCATCTCTACTAAAAATACCAAAATATTAGCCAGGCATGGTGGTGCATGCCTGTAATCCTAGCTACTCGGGAGGCTGAGGCAGGAGAATCGCTTGAACCCAGGAGGCGGAGGTTGCAGTGAGCTGAGATCACGCCACTGCACTCCAGCCTGGGCAGTAAGAGTGAAACTCTGTCTCAGAAAAAAAAAAGACTTATTTATTAAAAAAGGGTCTCCTTGTTCCAGGCCTTGTGCTGGGTCTGGGGGCTATAGTAGTAAATAATTGTGTAAGTTTTTCATACCCCCAACCCCTGCTCCAAACAAAACAAAACAACAAATCAACAAACTAGAGTTGGGATCAGATCACCTATTCCCCGTGGCTTTGCCCAAGGAATGTTGTCTGGCCCTCATGGGCACCAGCCTGGCATTACAATACTAGGAGCTTTTCATCTCCAAAGCATTGATGCATGTTTCAGAAGCTATATGTCAGAGAGGCACAGCCAGCCATTTGTACCTCTGATTAACTTCAGCTTTGTTGCCTGTGCAGGGCCAGGGAGGAGCGTGTAGGCTCATAGCTTGGGCCTAATTGCAAGATGCATCTGCAGGAGGGGAAATGTATTTTGAAGGGCACGGGGCTATTTCCCATTCAGTCCAATAGTCAGTGCAGTCAACAGAGGGGGAAGGAAATCAGGTTAACAGTGTCAGTTGCTGGCAGCTGAGGAAGTGTGGCAGGAGGCATTTCAGTCAGACTGATCCTTACCTCCTTAATTGATGGGCGCCCCGACTCTCCCTCAGCCACGCTCCCCACCAAGCCAGGCCAGGATATGCATAAGCAGCCTACTGTGGCTGCACCAGCTGGCAGAAGGGCGGGTAGATATTGAAGAATTTCAGGCCAGGCGCAGTGGCTTAAGCTTGTAATCCCAGCATTTTGGGAGGCCGAGGCAGGTGGATCACCTGAGGTCAGGAGTTTGAGGCCAGGCTGGCCAATATGGTGAAACCCTATCTCTACTAAAAATACAAAAAAAAAAAAAAAAATTAGCTGGGCATGGTAGTGGGTGCCTATAATCCCAGCTGCTTGGGAGGCTGAGGCAGGGAGAATTGCTTGAACCCAGGAGGCAGAGGTTGCAGTGAGTTGAGATCGCGCCACAGCACTCCAGCCTGACAGCAGAGTGAGACTCCGTCTCAAAACAACAACAACCACCACCACCTAAAGAATTTCAGAGATGCTGGGGAAGGAAGGGGGACCAGGTCTCCAGGTCATGTTGTTTCTTCCACTGCCTGTTCTGAGTTAGGGCCTCCACTGAGGAGGACAGAGGCTTCACCCACTGCATCCCCAGGCCTGGCACACAGAAGGTGGGCAGGAAATATTTGTTTAAAAAAAAATGAATGGAACAAACGAAAGACCCAGGGTCAAGTGAGTAACACAAAAGAGAAAGAGGGGTATTTGGAACTGACCCTGTGGCTCTGACCACATGCACAGTCACTATTCATGGACATGATCAATCTCCCACAAGACTGGGAGGGCCAGGGCTATGCCTGCTTCCTTTTTAACATCCAGGACCTCCATAGAGCCTGGCACAGAGGAAGGGCTCTGGAATGGGTGCCTCACAACGGACAGAACAAACTGGCAGCATATTGAGTGTTCTAGGACCTGGGACCCATTTGTCACCTCTACAAAGCTTGTCCTCAGATACAGAGGAACCACCTAGAGTTATGCTGCTTCTGCAAGGAAAAAAGGATTGAACTGACTTCTAAAGGAAGAGACCATAGTCCTTGTCTCCAGCTTCCTCCCACTTTGTCTTCTACTCATTGAAATCCCACCGTCTTGCAAGGTACACCCCACATCGCCCCTACATGAATCTCTGGGTGAACCCCCAGCCCACACGGACATCCTTCTCTGTGTTTTGCCTTTTGCTGTGGAAGACCTCACTGAGACATTTCAATTCACTGAGGGTCAATCCTCTCTGCTGTACAATGGGACAACAGAGCTACACACCTCACCAAGTTGTTATGAGGATGAAGTGCAATCACCCTTGCTAGGAGGCCAGCATGGAGCTGGCCACTTGGTTCTGCTCTTGCTGCCACACTGTTCTGTGCATGTTAGCTCTGACTTCTCAGTGGAACATAAACTCCTTGAGAATGGGGAGCACATCTTAGCGTTTTTCCCTTACCTCCTTCCCAGTGTTAGGCACAGGGTGGGGCACATGAATAGGGCTCACTCAACATCCACTGAGCAACTTACATTTCTATTTTTATTCAAGAGGAAATACCAATTCTGGATGTCACTTTTGATGACAGAGAAACTGTGCCCATTCCCTTTTCAGCCCCCTGTTTTATCCTGTACCAGTTCAGGACTCCATACACAGCTGCTCTCAGTGATATTGATGGCGAGACCATCAGACAGAGTCACAGGTAATCTTGCCTGCCCAGAAGTCTGACGGTGCCACATATGAGCCACCAGACTGAAAGCTTGGTATCACCAGGATGGGCCCCAACAGGAAATGTGATTCTGGGGCTCCTCTGCAGCGCCAGGACTCCAAGACTGGCGCCAGGGGTCAGAACAAGAGATGCCCCATTATCTCACGCCTAATGACCTGTGTCTTGATCCTTGGTAACAGAAGACAGGAAGTCCAGAGGAGGTAAATGAACACACACTCAAAGCATATGCCTGCAGCCAGGAGGTACCCTGCACCCTACCACCCATCTCTCTCCCCGTCCAACTGCTGACTAATGGAGGGGGAAAAAAAACACATCCTGAGAAAGGCAAACACACTGAGCAAACAGCACTTGACTTTCAAAGCTCTCTCCAAGGGCTCTCCCCTTTCCCCTCCTCTGCTGCTCTCTTCCAGGGACCAACCTGGGCTGCTCTGTTTCTCTAGGTGACTTGGACAGGTGAGGAGTCCTGGGCGGGCTCCTGCTTGACTCCAGAGCCCCTTACTTTTTTCCAGAGTCATCTCAGCTCTTGACAACATGTCCCTAGGTCCTCCTGGCCCCAGGCCCATCACAAAGCCATGGCTTGTCTTCTGGGGGCCCTGGGGGACAATGAGCACCCACTAGGTAGGCTTCGGTGGGCTAGCCTGGGAACTCAAGCATCTTTTGATGCTATTTATATAAGAAAACATGTCCCAGGCTGCAGTTTGGAATGCAGGAAATGAATACATATCTTTTAGGAGCAGTCAAAGCAGATGTCACCTGCCCCCACTACATGACCTGAGGCTGCCCCAACTTCATTGCTTGCTGTGCCAGGAGCCTTGGGGACCCGGTGCCCCCACTTTCCTTGATGCTTCTCTCCCCTCTCTCCATCTCAGCAATGGAAAGTCTGCTGTACCCCACCCTGTTGTTGCTGGGAGAGGAAGTCCCCCAGCTATCAGGAGAAGCCCTCTCCCACCTCGGCAGCTGTTCCTACTGCTGGGAACTGTCTCTAAACCTGTACAAAACTGGGAGGCTGTACACAAGCAGGGGGTTACTCTTCATATAACCAGCCACCAGAGGCAGGCAGAACTGACAGAGAGAAGGTTGAAGTGGGCCTGGGGCTGGGGACATTGGCTTTTCTGAGCTCCCCAGATGTTTCTTCCAAATTTCTCCTGTCTATGGAGTGCTTAGCCTGAGTGTGTTTGGAGGCTCTGAGCACCACAGGGTCAGGGATGAGGATATCAGGGAGAGACCAGGAACCTGGGGTGTCTTGGTGAGGAATCTGGGAAACAGTGACTGCCTGCTATGCTCACAGCTCCATTCTCAGAAAATCAAATGCTAGCAGAACTTTCTGCATAAAACGCCATGGCTTGTGCCATGTATGGTAGAGGGTCTAGCCACTGATGACTGGACCACGTTCCCTGCCTGAGGCATAGGACACCATGGTCTGGCTGGACACAGGGAGGCTGGACACCTGGGGTATTCACGGCAAGCTCCATCCTGTGAGAACACTGCTGTGGGATGTTTCCTCAGTCCCCTAGAAAGGGACATGCCTTGGTGCCCATGTTTCCAAATTGTCTTGGGGACTGGGACAGCTTGGTGGCCACCTAGCTCCATCGGACCCTCTCTCTAGGCAGCAAGAATGCCAAGAATACACAGATGACCTGAGTGACCATCTCATTCTCCATGAGGCTTGCTCTACGGGCCTATCTGGGAGACACTACCAGCACCCCCCAATTACCACCTTCCCCCACCAGGTGTATCTCTTCCTGGCACCAAAAGAATCAATTTTAGTTGGAGGAGGTGGTCAGTAGCACCTCTTAATTTCCTTCCCTAATTCTACTCCTTTCAGAGCCCAGAGATTTTTTTCTCTTAAGAGAAAATAGCCTTATAGTGGTGCCCCATGGTGTCCCAAGTCTTCTTCACCCCACAGAGGTCCCCAGCATTTTGTGGAAAATAGCCTGAGGCCAGAAGTTAAGAGACTTTGGAAGATCTAGTCTGAGCCATGCTACTAACCTCAGGAGGGATCTCAGGAACACACTCCCCTCTGGCCTTAATTTCCCACCTGTAAAATGGTTCTACCAACTTACTCTCCTTACCACATTCTGTGTAATCCCCACCCATCTGTCTTCTAATTCAAAAATTCTCTCTCCAGCCATACTCATTCATATAACCTGTGCACTGAGTAGGTTTTGGTTTCTTTTTTGTTTTCTTCTCTCCAGGGGCTTCCACTTGGCCATAAAGACTCTTAGACTGGACAGGTCAGGGAACTAGTGTGAAGTCAGCTGGTTGCTAAATATCTACATCCCAATTATGCACTTGGGAAGTAACCACCATGGGATGGGTCCACGGAGCCATGAGACCAACTGTGAGATAAACTTGGGCCAAGACTCCATGGATCACCTCATCTCCATAAGCTCTCACTCTGGCCAGGGGACCATTGTTCACTGAATTAATTTCAATAACTAAAATTTCAATTTCTAAAAAATCTTTTGGGCTGGGCACAGTGGCTCATGCATGTAATCCCAGCACTTTAGGAGGCTGAGGTGGGTGGATCACGAGGTCAGGAGTTCAAGACCAGCCTGGCCAATATGGTGAAACCCCATCTCTACTAAAATACAAAAATTAGCTGGATGTGGTGGCATGTGCCTGTAGTCCCAGCTACTTGGGAGGCTGAGGCAGGAGAATCACTTGAACCTGGGATGTGAAGGTTGCAGTGAGCCGAGATTGTGCCACTGCACTCCAGCCTGGGTGATGGAGCGAGACTCCCGTCTCCAAAAAAGAAAAAAAAGTTTTATATTCTCAGTAAAATGGTTTCAAGTATATGGGACTCTAGGACTTTTACCAGTTTTGGTCTTTTTCTTATTCCTTGGCTTGGGGTTCCCAAACCACTTAGTTAATATAAATTCAGTCCCTATACCTATAAGTACCTTCAGCTTGGGCTTCTGATATTTAAGGATAACTAGTCTTTTTCTTTTGTATGGCCCCAAGTGGATTGAAGCTTTCTTATAGCTTCCCCAGGGCAATGATAGCTCAGTCTGACTTACTAAAAAGTCTTCATTCTTACGAGAGTTCGAAACTGTGGTCATTTACTCACTTGCTGCTGCCTGTCAATAACGTATCAGTTCCATAAGGAATGAGACCTCATCTCTCTTTCTCATCACAGTATTCTGAGGGCCAGCACAGTGTCCAGCACATAGCAGACTTTTCATGCATATTTGTTGGATAAATGAATGAAGAGTACTTTGATTTCTGGGAGCTCAGCTATCAGAGCCAGTTTGAGGCTCCCCCACTGAGTCGGATAATCTCAAAGCCTCCTGCTTCTGTCCCTGCACAGCCTCTCACCCGAGCTCTGACGCCCTCTCCTTGCATGTAGGCAGCAGCACCCAGGGCTGGCTGCATGGGGTGAACTCACTGGAGATGGAGGTATAGATGGCAAAGGCCCTGAGGCTGGTCATCTCCTTCCTGCGGGTCGTCTCCACCCGCGTGCGGAAGATGTTCTCCCAGGCGTACAGCTTCAGCAGCTTGATGCCGCGGAGCATCTCGTTGGTCTGCTTCAGCCGCTCATTGGAATACTCCTGCAGGGGTCCCCGAGACAGAGGGGAGTGGCTTCTGCTCCGTTCCCCACCCAAGAGGAAGGCCTGAGTGTCAACACTGTCACCACCGTGCCCGGCTCCTGTCCCCACCGGGAGGCAGCCTCCGCCCCCATTAACTCCATTTCCCAGACAAAGAAGCTGAGGCCTGGACAGGTGAAGTGGCCTACTCAAAATCAAAGTCAGTGACTGTGGGTGTGTGGGAGGAGACCTGCTGCTGTAGGGGAAAGGAGGGGAAGAGGGACACAGCACACACACCTTTGGGCACTCACCAGTGTGCTCCGCTGGGCCTGAGACAGCTTGGTGGCCACGAAGTACTGGACAGGAGCCAGTAGAATGATGACAGCTGCTCCAATTAAGGCACTGACTCCGAGGATGTAGTAGAGGAGAATCACACCCACAATGATCTGAGGAAGGGGTCATGGGATGAGTTTCCTTTGACCTGATGGTTGCCCTGCCAGGGGGTGCTGGCAAAATCCCTGTTTCTCCAGTCCCCTAGAGCGGGACAAGCCTTGGTGCCCAGGTTTCCAAATTGTCTTGGGAAGTGGGGTGCAGGGAAGGAGGAGAAACAAAGCAATTTCAAAAGGAGGTTAGCATAATGGGCTCTCACACAAGCAGAAGGTTGCTGGGCTGGTAACTAACTGCATTTATCTGCAAGGTTGGTTGAAGCCTTAACTCTCTCCAGTCTATTTTCCAGATGGAAATCTCTGAGCTGAGATTGCACAATGTTTGTGACAGCATCTTTTGTTCTGTTTGCTGGCTCTCATGGCTTATGGTTCACTGTCACTGGAAGAAAGTGATACCTGAGCAAAGAGGCAAAGTTGCTGCACCCATGCCAGACAAAACCAGCCTGGAGTCCCAGAATTTGCTTTTCATTCTTATGCTCTTGGTTTCTTTAAATTTTTTTAATGAATCTGCCAGGTATTCTCTGAAAAGAGAATTCCTTCTGTGTCTAGCTTTATATAAATGACTGCCTACTTCTGAATATTTATGAGAAGTGTAAATTGCCAGTCCCCAAAGTGCCAAGATGACAGTTTTTCAGGTTGCCTTCAAAGGCAAACACCTCTAAATACAGGGCTTTTTCTTGAAGAACAGATGTGTTGGCTTCCTTAGCTAAAAAAAGAGAAAGAGAGAGAAAGGACTGCTTGCCTTGGTCCTGTAGTCCCAGAGCCCTACACCAGATTGGCATTAAGGTCCCAGCACCGCCTCAAGGATAAAGGAGTAAGTGGGAGGCCCTGTAATTTAATCACAGAATGCCTCCTGGCTTAGCAGGTATCTTAGAGGCTGGGAAGTGGCCCCTTTACCACCAGCCTCCCAGTGTTTGACAGGTGTTAGATGCTGGCACAGATGGGCAGAGGACCATGTTAGGAGATGAAGTACCCTCTTCCCCGGCCTGCCCTGCAGCATCACCCTCCTGGACTTATCTCTGGCATCCGGTCCTTCATTAGCTGTGCTCAAAGGGAGGCCATCAGGGTGTTCTTCAGCCAGTGTGGGTTAGGCAAGACAACAAGAAGGCTCCCGTGGCACCCCAAGCTCACTAACAGGGCACCTTATGAGCTGGTGTCTGCACCCACACCACCTCCAAGGGACTGGCAGCGACTGGGGTGGGAGCTGGGGCTGCAGCTGCTGCTATTCCCTGGCTCCTCCTCATGCTCCCCCATCCCCTCCTCTTTGGTGCTCCCAAGACTCCTTGGTCCATTCCTCTCTTCTGGACAGGTCTGAATGGCCCTCATGGGGAAGAAATCATGGAGTCTGAGTGTGCAAAGCAACTGTGAGAAATAAAAGGATTATTTTGTCTCCTATTTACAGGTTAGGAAAACAACCTAGTGTAGCGGGGAAGACATAGTCTTTAGAGTCTGTGGCCCTGAGTTTGAAGGCCCCAGCCCTTTGCTCTGCAGTCTTGGGTGAGTTACTTAATCTCTCTGATTTTCAGTTTCTTCATTTTTAAAATGGTGATTATAATGCCCACTCTGAAGGACTCTGTTCGTTCTGCAGGACTATTGTGAAGATTACATGAACCTCTATGACAAGCACCTAGAATTGTGGCGGGCATATAGTTGGAGATCAATACAAGGTGGCTTACCCTCCTCTCAGAAAATAAACGAAAAAGCTTCATAGGAACTCTGTCACAGGGGAACCACAGAAGAGAGATATGTGAGTATGGCGCCACACAGCTTACACTGGTGCACTGTGTGGCCCACATACCCAGGAGGGCCTCTGGGTATGTGATACCCAGAGGTATCACATACCTCTGGTATCTCTGGGCCTCTGATACCCAGGAGATTGGGAAACACAGAGACCTCCCGTATAGCTAAATTCCTTAACCTGGTGTTCTTGATAAATGTCAGGGGGCACCCATGAAGCCCCTGAAATTATAGCCAAAATGAGCAAGCATTTATTCTTCTGAGAAAGTTTCACTAGCCTTTCAAAGGTATGTGGAGATTAACGGTGGCCAAGGGCTGGGGGCGAAGATGAGGAGTGACTGCCAATGGGTATGGGTTTCTTTTGGGGGAAATGAAAACTTCCACATTTGTGATGATGGCTGCACGACTCTGTGAATATAGTATACTAAAACCCACTGAGTTGTATGCTTTAAATGAGCGAGTTATATCTCAATAAAGCTGTGTGCATGTGACCAAAAAAAGATTATGAAGCAACAAGAGCCCTCAGGGCTTACATGGAAACGGGGTTTCGGCACTAATGTCAATATTATAAAAAGCCGTGTGTGCCCTGTGGCTAACCAGGCTGCACACAGAATCCTAACCACATGAGTTTCTTTGCCATGGGGCTGGGATTGTATCAACTCCCAGGAGTAACACTGGTTCTTGAGTGCTGGTCAAATCCATAAGTGGTAAAGGTATATACAAAAACAGAAAACCAAAGGACACTTCATGATAAATGAACAAAGGTAAGAAATCAGTAGAGATAAAAATCCCTACCCCCAGTGCAAGGATTAAATTACATAAGGGAGAGGGGCTGGGACAGGGCCAGGCATGGGGCAAGGGCTGTTAATATTAGTTAGCACTCTTATAGTTAGCACTCTTAGCAATGATGCATGCGCAACACTGTAAATACTAGTAATGGTAACCATGTGGCAGGTTTAGTAGACAAAATCTGATTTATTTATTTATTTATTTATTTATTTTTTAGACGGAGTCTCGCTCTGTCACCCAGGTTAGAACGCAGTGATGCGATCTCAGCTCACTGCAACCTCCGCCTCCCGGGCTCAAGCAATTCTCCCGTCTCAGCCTCCGGAGTAGCTGGGACTACAGGTGCATGCCGTCATGCCCGGCTAATTTTTGTATGTTTAGTAGAGATGAGGTTTCACCATATTGGTCAGGCTGGTCTTGAACTCCTGACCTCAGGTGAATCACCCGCCTCGGCCTCCCAAAGTGCTGGGATTACAGGAGTGAGCCACCGCGCCCAGCCAACAAAATCTTACAAACTGCTTGTTCAGGGGGACACAACAGAAAGTGTTGTGTAGCCTTTTGAGTGCTGTGTACATGTTAGGATCCTCCCAGGCTGTGTCTTTCTGCACCAGGCCCTCACTGCCCAAAGTGTTAACTAATGAGAGAACCATGGTCAGAAATCTTCATTTTTCATGTTTCAAAAAAAAAAAAAATGTATTAGAGATGAGGTCTCTCTATGTTGCCCAGGCTGGACTTGAACTCTTGGGCTCAAGCCATCCTCCTACCCCAGCCTTTTGAGTGACTGAGACTGCAGGCATGAGCCACCCCACCCAGCTTAGAGTCTTGTGCATAAAAGGTTGGTTGGTAACTGAACTAGATGAGATCTCCAGGCCCTTTTGTAGCTTTTATAGTCATTGATCTGTCTTGGCAGAATGGAGCGGGGGCAGTCTGGGCGTAGGTAGGTGGTGATGGGGGATGGCGTATATGACTGTTCCCATAAAAAAGAACATCAGATTCTCTGCATCCCATCTTGTCTAGCTGTGTCCCTGTGGGAGCCTCTCCCCTTTTTTTCTTTTAATATTTTTTAACTCTAAGCTTTGCAAGTGAGGAGGACCAATACAAATCACTGGAGATGAAGGTTTACGGAATCTTTATCCCAACAAGCAATGGATTCTGGATTGGTAACGTCTCACTCACACCAAACATGTGCAAATTAGAGGGATCTGATATTTACCAAGTGAAGACTCTGCGGGGCACTCTGCGTGGTGTGTTACTTACATTATCTAACTGAATTGCCATAGCAACTCCAGAGGGTAGGCATCCTTCCCATTTCATAGATGAAGAAACCAAGGCTCAGAGAGGTTAAGTATTTGAATCAGCCTGTCTCACCCAAGTCAGATACTTTCTGCCACATCAAGCTCTCCTGGTGAACCTGCCCCACTCTGGGAATGGGTCTGGGATTTTGGTTTCTGGTCTGAGCACCAGTGTGTAGATTTACTCCCAGCTATAGGACAGGATCAGACACTGGTGGAAGAGCTCCAGATGGGAGACGGGGCACACGAAGCCCGAGGTCAGATCAACCACGCTGACGATTCTCCTCTGATTATTGGGGGGTAATATACCTCTTCCTGAGCCAGCACCAAAGGTTGTCTTGCTTTAAAAAAAAATCACGTTTTAAAGTTTTTATTATTTTTTTAAGAGACAGGAGTCTTTCTCTGTTGTCCAGCCTGAAGTGCAGGGGCGTGACCACTGCTCACTGCAGCCTTGAACTCCTGTGGTCAAGCAGTCCTCCCATCTCGGACTCCCAGGTAGCTGGGACTAAAGGGGCACACCACCACATCTGGTTAAAAAACGCCAGGTTTTGTCTGTTTGTTTTTGAGACAAGGTGTCACTCTGTCACCCAGGCTGGAGTGCAGTGGTGTGGTTGTAGCTCACTGCAACCTCCACCTCCTGGACTTTAGGTAATCTTCCCACCTCAGCTGGGGCTATAGTTGTGAGCCACCACCCCCAGCTAATTTTTTGTACAGACAGGGTCTCACTTTGTTGCCTAGGCTAAAAATATCACGTTGTTGATTTCCAAAACCAATACATGCTTATTAGAGAATTTAGAAACACATAAAGAAAATAAAAATCACTTATAATCCCACCATGTGGTTTTCCAATTCTTTTTTATGTGTGAATATGTACAAATGTATACATAACAGTTTAGTGGTAAGCATATAACATATACTATTCATAACTTATTTTTTTTGCTTAAAAATACGATTAACACTTTTCAATGTAATTAAGTATTTTGCTACAACATAGCTTTTAAGATCTGTGAGCACTCCACATATTATTTTTATTTTCTTTCTTCTTTTTTGTCTGTATAGATGGGGGTCTCACTGTGTTGCCTGGGCTGGTCTTGAACTCCTGTGCTCATGTGATCCTCCTGCCTCAGCCCCCCAAAGTGCTGGGATTACAGGTGTGAGCCACTGCACCTGGCTTGATTTTTCTATCGTTTATAAAGTTGGCTCCATTTTTAAAGTCTTAATGATACTGCCGTCTCTGGTCATTAATAGAGATGGTCAGTGCTTGCAGAGTATGGGGCATGAGGGACCCAGAGGTACAGCCTGTGGTACAGCCAGGTGTGTGAAAGGTATAGGCAAGCATGGAGTGGAAGACAGTGCACTCCTAGTCACTGGCCATGAACCAGCAGATTCTGGTTGTGTGTCCTGCTGTCCCCCTCCCTTCCCCTCAGCCCATCCGGTACCTGTACTGGCATAGCCCAGAGGTTTGGGCACAAGAAGAAAAACCACATAAGCTGATTGGTGTCAATGGCAACCAGATTACAGATCTGCCCAGCAGTCATTTCTCCCATGGACAGGTTGGAGGTGGACAGGTGCATAATTTTATTGTAAATCTTGGTCTAGAAATGAGAGCAGAGTGTTTCACATTCATCATCATTCTTGTCATCATCACCACCCCAGATGCCATCTGTTAGTGTGCCAGGGCCTTCTCAGACAGTCCCTATGGTGCCCTAGAGCAGCTCTGTAAGGTGGTACTGTATCACCGTTCCAACTTACAAGTCTACTCCAGCACAGCCGGCGACTTCCCCAGCAAGTAAGGCCTTTTCCTGTGGACAGGACTTACTTGGCTCTTTATTTTAATTTTATTTAATTAATTAATTTATTTAGAGACAGAGTCTTGCTCTGTCACCCAGGCTGGAGTACAGTGGCATGATCTCAGCTCACTACAGCCTCCACCTTCCGGGTTCAAACAATTCTCGTGCCTCAGCCTCCAGAGTAGCTGGAATTACAGGCACGCGCCTACCATGCCCAGCTAATTTTTGTATTTTTAGTAGAGACGGGGTTTCACCACGTTTGCCAGTCTGGTCTTGAACTCCTGACCTCAGGTGATCCACCCACCTCGGCCTCCCAAGTGCTGAGATTACAGGCATGAGCCACCGCACCCGGTCTGTTCTTTATTTTTAAAAGCAGATATTCAAGTCCAGTTGTATTCTTGATTCACCAGAGGCCAGTGGAGAACACAGATCAGAGCCATAAAAATGATGAAGTGGGGCAGGCCATCTGTTTTAAAGTGGCCATCTCCAGCCTGGGGAGGAGATGTGCTCTGAGACCAAGTCCTGTCATAATTTAGCCTTGAAACAAAATAAGGGTTCGACTTTGGAAGGTCTGATGTGTTACACGACTGTGTGAGTCAGTCAGCCCCAGCACCATCCCCAGAGTGCAGCCACCCCAAGGACCCTCACAGGGCAGATGGAGAGCAGCCGTGGTAATGGCCTCCCCGAGCTCTGAACCTAAAAGCTTTACGTGCAGAGTGATCATGCCTCCCAGAAAGACTGCAATTTTTGGATATGTGCTCTTAAACAAGGAAAAATGCATCTGGGTCTTAAATGTCCTCAGGATGCCTGCTCTTGGATAAAATTCTATTATACATTCTGTTGTAAGGTCGGCTCCCTGACCTTAATTCCTCTTGTGCAAACCCAGGCTTTTTTGCGGGTCAGGTTTTCTTAAGGCAGGAACCTACTCTATGTCTTTCTGTGAGCTAATATACACCATGGGCAAGATTTAAAATAATGAACCTATTCTATGTCTTTCTGTGAGATATATACCGTGGGTAAGGTTTAAAATAATGGCAATGACATTTTTAAATAAATCTATATACCTCCTAGGTTATGTGAAATGAGACTTTAAAAGATAATCACCTAGTTTCAGTGAAGTAGGGACACCAAGTGATCTGTGAAATAAAGCCTTATTAAGTGAAGACCAGCATACATAGAAATGCACAACTGACTCATAGCTAGTAATTATGTATAATTCAGGAATTGTGCTTAATAACTTTTTATGCACAAAGTGTGGTTATTCTCTAACCCATGAAGACACAGACACTCATCTGTAAGGGTACATTTTCTGGAAATCTCCAAAAGAAAGAAAGGGTTTTTTTTCTCCTTAATTTCTTTCTTTCTTTTCTTTCTTTCTTTCTTTCTTTCTTTCTTTCTTTCTTTCTTTCTTTCTTTCTTTCTTTCTTTCTTTCTTTCTTTCTCTCTCTCTCTCTCTCTTTCTCTCTTTCTCTCTTTCTCTCTTTCTCTCTTTCTTTCTTTCTTTCTTTCTTCTTTCTCAGAGTCTTGCTCTGTCACCCAGGCTTGAGTGCAGTGGCGCTATCTTGGCTCACTGCAAGCTCCTCCTCCCAGGTTCAGGCCATTCCCCTGCCTCAGCCTCCCAAGCAGCTGGGACTACAGGCACCCGCCACCACGCCCAGATAATTTTTTTGTATTTTTAGTAGAGATGGGGTTTCACCGTGTTAGCCAGGATGGTCTCGATCTCCCGACCTCATGATCTGCCCACCTCGGCCTCCCAAAGTGCTGGGATTACAGGCAAGAGCCACTTTTTTTTCTTTTTTTTTGAGATGAAGTCTCACTGTGTTGCCCAAGCTGGAGTACAGTGGCATGATCTCGGCTCACTGCAACCTCCACCTGCCGGGTTCAAGAGATTCTCCTGCCTCAGCCTCCCGAGTAGCTGGGACTACAGGTGCATGCCAACATGCCTGGCTAATTTTTGTATTTTTAGCAGAGATGGGGTTTCACTATGTTGGTCAGGCTGGTCTCAAACTCCTGACCTTGTGATCCACCCGCCTTGGCCTCCCAAAGTGCTGGGATTACAGTCATGAGCCATTGCACTCCGCCCCCCTAATTTGTTTCTATAATTAAAACCAGTCTTTCCTTTCTGTGGCATAGTAATGAATCTCTCTTATTAACACGAAAGATTCAAACAATTTGATGAAAATGATTATATGCTAACACATTAAAAAACCATTTTTGGATCTTTTGGTGTAATTGGAAAATGTAATTTATGACATACACACAGTAAGTATATTTAATTACAAAACTGTCCAACCACAAAAGTGGCTGTGTTTTGTGGTGGTGCAAATCTGCCTGTCACTGGAGGGGTCTGAGGAGAGGCTGGGATTTCTGGAGAGGTTTTCTGAACTGAGCAACAGTTTGGTTTCTCCCAGCTCTGGGACCCCATGAGTCTTAGAAGGTCTTAGATTTTCCTGGGCTCTTTCCACTATTGTCACATAATGACATCCCTGAGGAAATACTCTGCTTTCCCAGTGAGAAACCACTGGGGATGGGCAGTGTTGCCACAAACAGCTGCATAGGTTGTGCACTGCACAACTTGGGAGGGCACCGTTCACACAGACTATTCTAAGATAGCCAGAGTTTGGACTCTGACATTGTCCCCAGCCCAAGCTATATCTTTGTCCTCTCGGTCCCTTTTCTGCAGAGCTTCTTATCCTGGCTTCCACATGACCAATGTTAATGATTCTGAGGAACATTTCTGAAGAATGAGGTAGCTTCAGGATTTTACCACAACTTCATGGACATCACTAGGCATAGCTGAATCTAGTTATTCCCAATGCCCATTCTCCTCTTTGCACAGAGAATTTCTAGCAGTGCATATATAGCTGTCAAGAATAAAGATCAAGCTCTTTCTAGCCTCTCTAGATATGGTCATTTGGCCAATTTCTCACCAATGGGATGCAAGAGAGTATGTGCAAATTAAGCATTATGATTTTAAAAGGAAGATGCGTTCCCTCCTCTTGTCCCTTCTTCTGGCTGGTTTAAATGTAAATATAGTGGCAGTTTCAATAGCCACCATGGCTATTGAGATGAAAGTCACAAAAGAAGGCTGGCAGAGCAACATGACACAAGAAGCCAGGTCTCTGATCACTGAGTAGCTCCTGTGTCAGCCCTGACTCTATCTGAAGAATAAACAAACTTCTCTCCCATTTAAACTATTCTCAAACAGGATGTCTCTCTAGTTTGATAGCTGAACCAAAATCCTAGTGAAGACTCTGGGACTTGGACAACTCTCATCATCACCTTCTTCAAAGGGGCCCTGAATATTCCCTGGCTTTGATCATCTTTCCAAGAATCTCTAACAGGGAAGCCACAGAAGGCAGGACCAAGAGCCTAGACTTAAGTGACCCAACAGACCAAATAGGTCACTCTCAGTGGGCAAGATTTCAGAGTTCAAATAGACCTTAGAGCAGTTGTCCTCAACCTTTTTGGCACCAGTGACTGGTTTTGTGGAAGACAATTTTTCCATGGACCTGGGGGAGAGGGATGGTTTCAGGATGAAACTGTTCCACTTCAGATTATCAGGCATTAGATTCTCATAAGGAACACACAACCTAGACTCTTGCCTGCACAGTTCACAATAGGGTTCGTACTCCTATGAGAGTCTAATGTAGCCGCTGATCTGCCAGGAGGCAGAGCTCAGGTAGTAATGCTTGCTTCCGCTGCTTACCTCCTGCTGTGTGGCTCAGTTCCTAACAGGCCATGGACCAATACCCCATCTTAGAGGGCACCCTGTCTTAGAGGCTATCTAGACATGGTATGTCAAGCACATTCCTTTTTTCACACCCAAAGAAGACGGTCTGGTAGCAGAACTCTGGAATAGCCATGTAGAGAGGATTCCAACGTTGCATTTACCCTTGGTCAGAAAGAGTGCTGTGATCAATTGGTGATGTCTGCCACTTTCAAGCCAAGGGCTGAGCAGTTGGCTTTTCAGACCTAGTCCAAGGCAGAACCAGAGCCAGAGCTACTCTGCCTCCCAAGTTCAGCCCAAGACATTTTCCACTATCCCACACTGCCTTGTCAATGGTTACTGTTTTAAAACATTGTTAATGGGCAACAAAAAATAAATTCACAGCAGAATTATTCTTGAGTGTCCATGAGGATGAATAACACTCGTGGACATTATTCCTAATAATAGTTCTTATGGTTAAGTGAAAAAATAATCATCCAAGTACCTGTATTGCTCCTCTCAAGTTAATTCCAGTTTCAATGGCCACATAGTAGGATGCTTGCAGAAATGTCCTTTGCAGTAGGAGGGCAAGGAACAGAAGCACGGCTAAGACGTAGGCATTGGCAAGGAACTCTTGGGATGAGACAAAGTAAACTCCGAGAAATTGTGTCTGTTGGAAAGAGAAGTTCAGAGGTGACTGTCACTGCCAGCAAAATGACCACCGTAGAACACATCACTGTGCCATAATGGACCATGGTCATGATTATTACAAGACCCTCCGTGCCTGCAAAGTCTTATGCAATTGTTTCTGAGTGAAAAATCAGACTGATAAATCCAACTAAACGTTCTTCTAACTACAGGGAAGGTTGCTTACACCCTGTTCATCTTTCCACTTGAGGGAACAGAATGGGGCCCAATTACAACCGCAGGCCCATAAATATGACTCTCAACATTGTGGCCACAGGCCCAGGGGAGAGCATTCTGAATGGGGCAAGAATAAATAGAGCAGCTAAAACCTGAACTGGTATAGCAAGTCTCACAGTGCATGTTCTCTGCTACAGAAATGGAATCAGCAGCTCCGTTGTTCCAAACTCACCAACAGCTTGTACTGTAGCAATTACGGAGCAGAAAAGGCCACCGGAAAACATGGCACTGTAGAGCTCTTGGGAGAGAATGGGAACTCATCACTTATAAGAGACTGAAAATATTTCAGACCCAAGCCCGCCGGCCTCATGGGCTCCCAGGGCCTCCTGTTAAATTTAAGGTTCTCTTGTGTACTTCCAGCAAGATCTCAGATGGCAACCAGTGAAGAAAAACAAACATTTTAACTTTGTTGCTAAAGATACCAGGGAACAACAGTGTGTCTATTTCCAAATTAAGCATCAATAACTCCCAGGAAAACTTTGATCTTGATAAATCCATTGCTCCCCAGCAGAGCCACATCAATATTTCCATGAAGACAGAACTCTGCTCTTTCTCAGACACTGCCCTGGACTATGCGTGCTGTTTGGCAGGGTGTGGGAGCTGCTGCAGGGTAAAGAGGGATGGGAACAAAGTGATGAAAAGGAGTTTGAGGGCACATCCACAACCAGGATCAGGTAGAGAGGGCCCAGGCTCTCAGAGTCAGGAATTCCTGGATCTTGGATCAGAGCTTCCTGATGGTGGCCTCTCAGTTTAACAGAGGTTCTCTAAGTCAGCCCTCACTGCTCCCTGTAGCTGTCTGGTCCTGCTCACCACTGTCTCTCCCGTGCTGTGTGCGACAGGGGTCTATATCTGTTGGGGGCAGCAGGAAGCAGCCACAGGGAGACCACTGAGGGATGCATGCAAGACTCTAAGAGGAAGGCCCTACCCAGGGTCTCTGTCCCATTTGCCAGTGTACCAGAGGAAGACGTAGAGGGAGGAAGTTGAAGGTAGAAGGGCGGGGGTGGGCTGGAAGCAGAAAAATGGGCCTTAAAATTAGGCTGCAGGGAGAGACCTGACCTTCTGGGGAAGAAGGGGCAGGAGACAACATTTATCAGTTGCAACACTCTATCCTCACAATACCCTACTGAGGAGGGTACCATTATTAGCCCCGTTTCATACATGAAAAAAGGAGTTTCAGTAGGGTTAGTGGCTGGCCCAAGATCACACGCTGGTAAGGGGACAACATATGAACATGAACCTGGATGATGTCCAAAACACTACCCCAGACCCAGTGTCTAGGCCTCGTCCAGGCCTTTGACCTTAAGTGTCCTAGTGTCAGTTACAGGCTTGTGACTTGTCGGGGACGGAAACATGCACCCCTGGCTGGTACTGGGTCAGAAATACAGGTATGTGGGGGTTAGGAAGACTCGGTCCTGTTTAACATGGCCTGGGATTCTTCTGTCTCACTGTCCTCTGCAGGGACGCAGCTCTGGAGACTGTAGTCCATGATTTTAAAGCAACAACACATCATGAGAATTTATCCCAAAGAAAGTAATTTCACATAAGGTAATGGCTGTATGAACACAGACATTTATTTTGGGGCCAGAGCAAGAGGAGAATGCAAAAACCCACATAAATGTCCAACCACAGGGAATGATTACGTAATTATGATACTCCTGGGAACACTATGCACCCAAGACCACTGATTCTCATGAAAGCTCTGGAGAAACATGGACTGCCACACACATGCTGTGTTACGATGAGCAGAAAACACACAGGCTGGAGAATGATGGCTGGAAAAGCCAACTGATCATGTTTGTTCATTAGACTGTGGGTGTTACTTAAATGTACTAGTCAGTATTTGTGCATTTTTAATAAAACAACAAATTTTAGTTTTGCAGTTCTAAAGGCAAAACTTTAACTCCCTCTCTGCCCCCAACAAACATATCCTAGGGTCAGAAAATGACTTTTGTAGATTGAGAATTTTGTGACCTGTTAAAATAAAAATCTCATTGCAGCTATAAGTCATTGGGTCATTATTAGATCGCTCTTCAAAGAGTTGGTTTAAAAGGGATGGAACCTGGAATAGCTAAGTTTCAGTTAAGAAGTGGGTACCTGGCTAGGCCTGGTGGGTCATGCCTGTAATCCCAGTACTTTGGGAGGCTGAGGTAGGCAGATGACCTGAGGTTAGGAGTTTGAGACCAGCCTGGCCAACATGCTGAAACAGTGTTTCTACTAAAAATACAAAAAAATAGCCGGGAATGGTGATGCATGCCTGTAATCCCAACTACTCGGGAGGCTGGGCCAGGAGAATCGCTTGAACCTAGGAGGCAGAGGTTGCAGTGAGCTCAGATTGCACCAATGCACTCCAGCCTGGGAGACAGAGTGAGACTCCACCCTCCACCAAACAAACAAACAAAAAAAATTAGTGGGTACTAGACTAGCCAAGAGGCCTGCCATGCTGTCCAAGGAAGGCAGGCCCTGGTGGAGTCTACCTAGAAGAGGGTCCTGGGTATGATGGCACTGGCCAGCACCCTGCAGGTACCAAGGCAAGAGAGAAAAGACTAAGGACCTACAACCTGACACTCAGTGGAAGAAAATGCTTTGGAAAATCATAGGCCCTAGTCTTGCACTTTCACAAGCTCTCAGGGAAGAATTGTGTTTGTTTCCAGGGATTTCCCCAGTAGTCCTCAATATACATTTTTTAAAAGTAATCAAGCCAATGATCTTCATGCCCCCATGTACTTTCTACAGAAGTTATTACACATTTTGTAGTTGAGGCTTGCAAAATGTGACTGCTGAGGAGGATAAAGAGAGTTAACTGCAGAGGTAGGACTAGAACCCAGCACTCCCAACTCTACAGTTTGGACCCCCATTGTCTCTGCCAGGCCGGAGGTGTGATTGGAAAGGTCCCCCTCACATGTTCTCTGGTGCTTAAAGGAGAGAGGATCACTTGGGCTCTTGCTTCTTATTTTGGCAGGTGCCAAAAGGTGAGTTGTCCATAGGTCCCAGCCCTGGGAGGCCCTGGGTAAAGAATAAAACTATCTTTGGCCACCCAGAAACCAACACACCTACCCATTCATCCAAGACTGTTTGACATGGTGGTTAAGAGCCTGGACTTAGAGGTCCTGACTCACGATATATTAGCCACTGTGTCCTTAGGTAAGTTCCTCAACCTCTCTTAGCTTCAGTTTCCTCATCTATAAGATGAGGCTACAAAGGGACTTCAGAGAGTTGTTATGAGAAGTCAATGTAACAGTGCACAGGAAAAACAGTAAGTGTAAGCACTCAATATATAGTAACTGCTGCATTATTCCTTCACTGCAGAACCATTTCCCATGCATCTCCTGGGTGTCAGGCAGGGAGGGGGCTGAGTGCTGGGCACACAGAGGTCAGATAATGGGGGACAGAGGATCAAGTCGGGGAAAGAGACAGAGCACTTTGATAGGACGTTATATGAGCACAGAGGAGGGGCATCTAATTCAACCAGGTGAAGTTTTCCTGGAGCAGATGACATTTGAGCAGAGTCTTGGCGGCTAAGAAGGAGCTAGTGAATTGAAGGCAGGTACTCCAGGCCAGACCAGCTGCATGGACATGGTTATGAAGAGGCCAGCCCACGTACTAAAACCACAAAGTCACAGAAACACCAAGGCATACACACTCATTAAGTCACTCATAATGATAGCCACAAATATGGCCATCCAAACGGGCACACACACACACACACACACACGCAGAAAGACACACCAAAAGACATAGAGACAAACAGAATACACATACAGAACCATAAGCAGTTCTTAGGGGAACTCATTCAGAAACACATACACACTACCAAACCTACACGTTTTCCTACTGAGATTTAAAGGCTGTTTGAAGCTTTAGCCCTTCGATCAAACCCAGACTGTTCCTTCTTCCTTTGGCTCAGCTGATAGCCCAGGGCAGTGCTGTCAGGTTTCAGACACCAGCAGCTCATTATGAATCCAATTCTCTTGCCCTCCAGACAGATCTGTGGCATCCATGGCAGGTGACAGATTGGGAGTAGAGGTTGGGCTGGAGAGGAGGAGGCGGGAAAGAGTTATAGATCATAGGCAGAGCCCAAACTGGGTCCCAGCTTTCCCTGGGGAGTGGCAGTGGGGTGACAGGAGCATCAAAGATCTGGCAAGTCACAGACACTTTCAGTAACTAAAGAGGACATCAGAAATGTTTGTCCTTGTGGATACCAAGGATGATATGTTTCTTGCCAACTCTGAGAATCTTAGGAAGGAAGAGTAATGATGAATAAACCATAGGTGCCCCGCTGTGCCGACTGCTGCAGGATGGATCAAGGCTGGGCAGAAAAAAGGGCTTCCTCTCCCAGATTGTGAAACATTGCAATATGTAGCTAGGGAGCTTCCTTCTTTGTCATTCATAAAGACCAGAATAGCACTCAGTTCTCTCGGGATTAGAATGGCTTGGGGGCTGGGAGATGAACCAAATGATCTCAGTAAATGATCCCTTTCCCCCATTTTCTCCGAGCTCAGAAGCCCAAATGAGAATTAAGCCACATCCCAGGCAACCACATGATGGAGAGTTCTTTGTTGCGGACACTGGAGACTATATTTACTTTCAACTCTCGTTTCTGTGTCGGAAATTTGCTGATTGTGTTTGGGCTGCAGGGAACAAATATTAAATCTGATAAGGCCCACTGCCACTGAGGCAGGGCCATCTGTCTCCGGGATTTGTGTGCTCAGTAACTGGGACAAGAGCATTCCAATGAGAGGGTAATAAACCCCAGGGTTTGTGTATAAACAAAGAGAAAAAAAAGGGCAATGATAAAGTTCAGATGAACTAAAGTTCTAAGTGTTCTCACCATCTCTTTGGCACATCCTGCCTCCGAGTTCTCTCCTTAGCAGAATCCCAGAAGGGTTTTGGGAAACACAGGAAGAAGAGAGTGGTGTGGACACTCTGATAAGGGCTCTGGCTTGTGTCATTTCCCCCTAATATTAACAACTGGCTCCATGCTGCTTCAGGATTGCCAATGGAGGGTATTCTGGGGTAGCCTATGGTCAGGCTAGCGTTGAAGGTGACACTCCTGTAGACAAGAGAAGCAGCCACTTCCCCTCTCTTTTATGGGCCAGATAAAGTAGAGAGGCTCAAAAAGCCAGAGATAGCTTCAAAAACTATCAAAGTTTAAGTAAGCAAAAGTGGTCCTTGCATTCTTGATTGAGCAAGAAATCTTCCCATGGCAGCCTGGCAAATTGCTACTCGTCCGTCAAGACCCCATTCAAATATCCCCTCCTCTATGAAGCTGTTCATGACCACTGGCTAAGTTAATCACTCTCTTTTCCCACAATTCCCTGAATATACCTCCTAAGAGTCATATGTAACATGTAGCATAGAAGTAATTTATTTCGATTTCTCTCCTCACCATTGGGTTTCATAATCCTTGGAGCCTGAGGTGATGGCTTGATAATAATAGTAAATTTAGCTTCCTGGTTGTAAATGTCCAGACTGTGGAGTGAAAGAGTCTTATATTCAAATTCTGCCTCTGTTACTAACTAGCTGAGAGACCCTGGGGAAAGTTACTTAACCTTTCTGAGCCTCAACTTTCTCATCTGTAAAATGTGGATAAGAATACCTATCATCTCATAAACTGTACAATATTTGAGGTATATCACAGTAAAGCTGTTGCAAAATATACTCATACCAAAGGGTAGTTTTAGGGATTAAATCACATATGGATAACTTGTGCACCTAGCCAGGTATGTATTATGTGGTCAATAAGTGGCTGTTAATATTGTTAATCATCCTTGTCATAACTATTGCTTTCATATTCCCACAGCCCAACCCAGGCCTGGCACACAGCAGTGTTCAATAAATGTTTGCTGCATAAATCAGATTCGACGTATCTCATATCTGTGGCCAACACTGTTCAGCTGACTAATTATATTTCCAGAAAAATGAACATAAACCTCCTGAGGATTAACTGCTAGCTGCGATTTTAGAGCTCATGAGATGAACAAATGTTACACACAGAGTGTCATAAATTATTAAAAACCCTAATTCCCAATTCTCTGCATTATTTTCAGACTGTCTGTGGTTAAAATGTTATAATGACATCCTCACTTGGAAACTAAAACTCTGAAACTTATTAGGGGTAAAAAGTTTTTCATTTTGTGGCCATTTAAACCTAAATGGCTGCAAAGAAACAGACTATAGAACACAGTCTCCCCAGCCCCCGAAGTGGATGCTACGGCCCCACGCAGGGAAAATAACCCCCAGGAAGGGTTTTCTAGCTCCAACAAATTTCAGTTTGTAGAATCTTTACAACTGCAAAGGCCATTGGATATAATCAAGTCTAACAAGTTTCCAGTGTTTTTAAGCCATGGAAACTTTCATTAAAAAAGAAATTTTAATAGAAAAGTCCAACATATTAATAAAACTCGGCCAACTTTGAATGAAATTTGGAGTGGGGAGAGACAAAACTCCACTCATGAGGGTTTCCCACGTCTCTCTGCTCTGACAGCAGCTCCCAAGATGCCCCTGCAGAAGCTCAAGTGCCAGCATTTACAGGACTAAAGAAGACAGATGTTCAAAATTTTTAAAGTTTACTAAGATGACATAAACTGAAAGCCAACAAATCCAAGCCACAGAAGCTCTAGACATTGGACAAACAAAAGCACCTCCTGCAGTTTTTGGACTGACCTGACTACCGGAAGAGGTATTATGGTAGTGATGGTGAGAGGAGAGTAGGACACCCTTGGGGCACAGGCTCGCCCCCTGGCATTTCTGTTGACCAGATGCAGAGTATTCTGTGGTGGGGATACTGCTATAGGCTTTGCGCATGTGTGAGGAGCCACTCCAGTGTGGCCATGGCTCACACGCGTTGGCCTGTTGCACTCTCAGAAACAACTGAAAACCATCTAGAGGGTGCCTTACCCTACTGCTGGGGCTGCCTACCTTGGGCTGGAAGACGTCGTTTTCCTTCCCAAGGTGGTCCACGATCCCAAAGATGCACAGTGGCCCGGCGAAGCCCAGCAGGTCGGCCAAGATGCGGAAAGTGCTGCTGAGGACCAGGCGCCTCCCGAAGGCATGGCTGAGTGCCTGCCAGATGGCCCGGGCACCTTGAGTGCCCTGCACGTCCTTCCTCTGCCCAGAGAGACCATGGCCAGGTCAGGGTGGCTGAGGGCTCATTCAGGGCTGGGGCTAGCCTCCCAGGATGCCCCTCGCTCCTGTTGCCTGGGGAAACCCAGTGGCCACATCCTCTGCAAGCAGGTGAACTCCAGGAAGAGATCATGGAATCAGCAAGTGCACAACTGGGAGGGCCCTATCAACGCCAACATGGTCTAGATGGGCAAACTGAGGCCAGATGATTGCTGGAGGTCACACAGCTGGTCAGGGACTATGTGATGAACACAGCACTGGAATGAGGAAGTGGCCATGTGGCACACTCACTCATTACCACCTGCCACTGTGCCTTAGCAACTGCCCTGGTGCGAGGACAGAGGCAGTGAAGGAGCACTGGACCGGGAGTCAGGAGACTGGCTCTGCTGCCTGCCAGCTGTGGGCCAGCTCTGGGCAGGTCACGGCCTTTCTCAGGGCCTCAATTTGCTCCTCAGTGACATGGGGAGATTCCTGCCTGGCTCAATTCATAGAGTTACCATAAGGATCAGATCACTAATACCCCTGCTCTCCAAATCAAGTGAACATTCCAACCTTTATAGTCAGTAAGCTCCAGAGGAAAGAGCACAGGGGCGTGAGAGTCCAGTGGGGTCACTTCCCTTCTCAGAGCCTCAGTTTCCCCATCTGGATGAGGACATTGGACTAGATGACCTAAACAGTAAGGGCCATTCCAACTGTGCCTGTCCTATGACTCTTCAGCCCTGCACCTGTCCCTGGTTCACTGTGTGACTTAAGGCAAGCTTCTTCCCCTCACCAGCCTCAGTTTCCCTGCTTGTCCCACCAGGATTTTGACCTAATGCCCTTTGAGGTCCCTCTCTGTGACCCTAAACCAGAAGGCAAGGAATAGATGGTGTGGCTGTGCCCCCACTGACCACCTGGGCGTCAAAGGCCTCGCGGAGCCGCTGGTAGTTGGTGAGGGCCCTCATGGCGATGGGCAGCTTCCCAATGGCTCGCAAGTCGATGGGCTTCTTGTGGGCAGTCTTGATGAAGGTGTTCATCCACCAGTAGGTACCTTTGGACAGCAGATTCACGAAGGGCTGCAGGAAGCGCACCCCTAGGTCCTGCAGGTCCTCCGGCGGCTTCACCTCCCTCGGTGTCTTGAAGAAGATGTATCTCTGTGGGGCACATGGGCCATGGGGGATGGGTAAGTGCAACTTCTCACCACTCCCTACCTTGCCCCAGCAAGGATTTGGGGTTGTGATATTCCACACTTGATCTCTAACAGATGGGGCCATCTTTCACCTGTAATTATTACCAGGAAAAGGATTCCCCAACACTTCCTGGCCACCAATGTCAGAGCCTCCTGACTTTGTAACTGCTCATTGAGGTTGACTTTGAATCCCCCATGGCTAGGCTGGGTTGGGTTTCAGTTGGGCTGGGGAGGAGCAGGAATCTCTCATGTACTATCTTCTCCACAGATCTAAGGATACCACCATGTTTCATATACAGTTCACAGAACTCCAAGTCATGTAGACCTGGTTTCGAATCCTGGCTTCTCCACTTACCAGCAAGGTGTTTTGGACAAGCCTCATCTAAAAGGTTTCCTCATCTATAAAGGGGACGGTGCTTGCATCACAGGGTTCCTGTGAGGGTCACTGGAGGGTAGGGGGGCACATAAGGAGCCTTGTGCCCTTCAGATCACCAACTAAAAGCAGAAGAGTCAGAGAAATGCAAGCAGTCCAAGTTTGAAAGGGCTATAGCCCTCACTGCTGGCTGGAAGGCAGGGAAAGGGTTTTCTCACTTATCGCTGGCAGATTACAATCTTTCTGGAGGGCAATATGTAACACTGATCAAAATTTAAAATACACAGACCCTTTGATCCCGCAACGCCATTCCTTGGACTCTCTCCCACAGAAATAAAAGCAGCAATACATAAATGTGAGTATGCTCGATACACCATTATTCATGAAGGCAAGAACTTGGCAACAAAGTGAATGCCCATCCATAGAGAAATAGCTGAATACATTATGGCTCAGGCATACGATGGAAAATTATGCAGCCATTAAGAAAACAGAATTAGCTATATCAGATGGCTTGGAGGGAGTCCCAAGAGATATTTGTTGGGTGAGAAAAGCACAGTGCAGAAAACAGTGCATAATACGATCCCATTCTTACAAGATAAATACTGAGGGGAAAACCTACATATTCACTTGTGTTGAGAGGAAAAAACCTGAATAGATATTTATTTAGATAGACACATATGGTTTTATACTAATAAAAACAAAGCATGGGAAAGACAGATGAGTTCATTAGTCTGGGCTACCTGGGGAGGTAGGGGCAGGGGAAGGGGAAGGTTGGAGTCTGGGGTGGGAAAGAGAGAGGGAGGCGGGAGCAAACAGAAAGGAAAACAAAATAGTCATTCATGTGTGCGTGTGACGATATGAATACATTAAAGCAAAGACAAGTCCCCTACCACCGAAGAAAGAAAGGAGAGGCCAGTGCCTGATGCTTGTCTTCCTTCTCTATGGAAAGTCATTCGCCAACCTCAGCAAACACACCTGTCACCCCCCACCCCCCCGGGAGCCTGGGGTAGAGCACATGTGGGCCAGATGGAGTGTCTCTCCTAAAACTTCCCCCGCCATGGCCCCACTCCCCTTTACGGGGGCAGGTAAAACAAGTTGACCCCTTCTCAGCTTGGCTGAGAAGCAGGGTGGGGGGCCGAACCCAGGGCAGGACAGAGGCCGCAGCCTCTGCTCCCCAACCTGCCCTGGCCCAGGTGCATCCTCAGTGGCCTGCTTACCCTCACCCTGATGACATTGACCTCCACAAGGAGCAGCATCCCATAGAGGATCACCAGCAGCCCCGTGAGGCAGAAGCGTAGCTGCGAGAAGCCGATGGCGTGGTCCAAGAACTTGACAAACTTGATGGTCTTGGTGATGAAGGCCAGGGTCCAATACACCAGAAGGGCTGCCGAGGAGAGATGGAAGATCATGGAGATGTGTGTACATCATGTGTGTACACTCACGTAATATGTGCAAGTATGTGGCAGAGAAGGAGACAGAATGAGCATGCCCGGGTGTGTACACTTCCGAGTAAAGGGATGTGCACGTGTGAATATATCAGAGTGTGTGACTCTAAGATGACGCACATTCGTCTTAACATTTATGAAAAACACCAATAATCTCATAAATCAAACTGGTCAGACAAATGTCCCTTAACAAGAAGTGATCATGGGAAGAATAAGAAATTTATTTCTTGAATTTAACTAAGTTACAGGCACTGTGCCAAATAAGCACTTTAAATACATGAGCTCATTTATTCCTCACCATCACTTTTCAAAGAAAGTGCACTGCCTTCACCCCCAATTGCTCAAAGGAAACGAGGCTCAGAAAGACGAGATAACTGATCCAAGGCCACACACCCATTAACTGGCAGAGCTGGGCTGGCCTGACGCTGGAGCCCATGCATGCAAGCTCCATGCTATAATGACTTCCTTGTGGAATTTCCAAGTGAGAGAAATCTTAAAGGTCATTCAGTCCAGCCTTTTATTTTACAGATGAGGAAACTGAGACCCAGAGACAGGATGCGACCTTGCCCAAGTGCACTGGCAGCCAGGGACAGAGAGAGGGTGAAAGCCTGGGTCCCTGTCCTCACAGTCCAGAGCCCACCACAGCATGATGATGGAGCAGGGCCATGGGAGACATGGAAAAAGCCAGCCACAGTTCCATGAGGCAGTGTTATACAGGGGTTAGTGGTGGTGGTCCCGCAGCCAGATACAGCTGGGCTCAGAGCCGGTGAGATAATAGCTGTGTGACCTTGGATTAGTCACTTAGCCCTCTAGAGCTTAGTTTCCTCATCCATTAAGTGGGAATCATAATAGTGTTACCTAGAAGGTTCTTGTGAGAAACGTATGGAAAGCATTTAGTGCAGTGAGCCTCACACGCAGCCGGTGCTCTTTGGACATTAGCTGTTATTTTTTATTATCTCTAGATTTAAGACCTGGGGCAGGTAAACCTCAGAAGCTATCAGTAGATTCTATCCTAAATTCTTGCACACACGCCCACTTCAATCTGCCAGTAAATCACTGTCAGCGTCCAACAACCAAAACCAGCAATAACCTGTGAAGTCCCCCTCTTAGGGTGGGGGAGATTTTAGCACTGGCAGCTCTTTCCTCCTCCCTCTTAGACCACATGCGGATAAGGTCAGCCTCATGCCACAGAGCCCCTCTCCAGAGGACTTGAGTGAGGGAGAGAGACTTTCACTCTGCCCTCTATCCCTATGTGGGCCTAGGCATGGAAGCCAGAGCATCGCTTGGGGACAAATCTGGGATCTGTCCTGCCTGGCTCAGGGTTAGGAAACAGGTTGAGATGTTGGGCCCCACCCTGTGCCCAGGGCTGAGCTCACCCAGGGGATCAATGCCATCCACCTTGGGTCCCTGCATGAGGACATGAGGATGGGGGGCAGAAGTATCTGCCTTCTGGTCCCAAGAATCAGGACTGGAATAATGTCCCCCAGCTCAGGCTGGTCTCTAGGTCTCGAGGAATTCCACAGCTGAAGGCTGTCCCCCTGCCTCCACTCCACTCTTGGACAGATTCTATCCCAGGCCTCAGAAGCCCTTTAGCCCTTAGTGAGAGCTGCCTACTGGAGCTGACTTGAAAATATGCCTCACGCCTGTCTTGTCCCTAACACTTAACAGATATGGTCTGATTTGCTCTTCATTACAACCCTATGACTTAGGCAGGGACTTATTCTTCTTCCTGCCCGGGTGGGGAATCGGAGGCTCAGAGAACTTGGATGTCTTGTGCAAGGTCACACAGGGAATTAGCGGTGGACCCAGGACTAGGCCCAGAGGTTTTTTGCACAGTCCTGTCCTGCAGTGCTGAGTGCTCAGCCTGTTGCCAGACACAGCAGCACTCAGCAAAAGCTGAATGCCTGATGAGAGAAGAGGGAAAAGGAAGGAAAGAGGCATAACATGGGGACTGCTGGTGAGCTCCCATTACTCCTCCTTCTCCCTCCAATCTTCTCCCTTACCCCACACCTCTCCCATTAACAAATGCTGTCTATTTCACCTCCTAAATATCTTGAATCTATCTACTTCTCTCCATCCCTGTGGTATACCACCTAAGTCCAGGCATCATCATGTCTCCTCTGGATTCCCACTCCACCCTGAGAGCCTTCTCATTGGTTTCCCCACTTCCTCCCCATCTTGTTCTCCTCCAAGCTGGTCTCCATAAAGCAATTATTATGATTATGTTCAAAACCCCTCAATGCACCCATGTTCATAGCAGTGCTATTTACAAGAGTCAAGAGGTGAAAGCAACCCACTGACAGATGAATAGATAAAGAAAATGTGGCATATCCATACAGTGGAATATTAGTGAAATATCCATACAGTGGAATATTAGCCTTAAAAAGGAAGGAAAAAAAATTTCAATACATGCTACAACATAGATGAACCTTGAGGACATTATGCTCAGTGAAATAAGCAAGTCATAAAAAGACAAATAGGACGGGCATGGTGGCTCACACCTGTAATCCCAGCATTTTGGGAGGCTGAGGTGGGTGGATCACAAGATCAGGAGTTCAAGACCAGCCTGGCCAACATGGTGAAACCCTGTCTCTACTAAAAATACAAAAATTAGCCAGGCATGGTGGCGAGCGCCTGTAATCCCAGCTACTCAGGAGGCTGAGGCAGGAGAATCGCTTGAACCAGGGAAGCAGAGGTTGCAGTGAGTCGAGATCACACCACTGCACTCTAATCTGGGCAACAGAGCAAGACTCTGTCTCAAAAAAAAAAAATTAAAAAAAAGACAAATAGTGTATGATGCTGCTTAGATGAGGTACCTAGAGTGCCCTAATTCATAGATAGAAAGTAGAATGGTGGTTTCCAGGGGCTGTAAGGAGGGAGAAGTGGGAAGTTCTCGTTTAATAGGTACAGCGTTTCAACTTGGGAAGATGAAAAAGTTCTGAAGATGGATAGTGGTGATGGCTACACAGCAATGTGAATATACCTTTTTTTCTTTTTTTGAGACAGGGTCTCACTCTGTTGTCTAGGCTGGAGTGCAATGGCACAATCCTTTTTTTTTTTTTTTCTTTTTTTTCTAATTTTTATTGGTGCATATATATATATTTCTTTTTGTATTATACTTTATGTTCTAGGGTACATGTGCACAACGTGCAGGTTTGTTACATATGTATACATGTGCCATGTTGGTGTGCTGCAGTGGCACAATCTTGGCTGGAGTGCAATGGCACAATCTTGGCTCATTGTAGCCTCCACTTCCCAGTCTCAAATGATCCTCCCTCCTCAGCCTCCCACGATCCTCCCACCTCAGCCTCCCAAGTAGTTGGGACTACAGGTGTACATTGCCATGCCCAGCTAATTTTTATGTTTTTTGTAGAGATGGGGTTTTGCCACATTGGCCAGGCTGGTCTCGAACTTCTGAGCTCAAGCAATCGACCTGCCTTGGCCTCCCAAGGTGCTGGGATTACAGGCATGAGGCACCATGCCCAGCTGTGAATATACTTAATGTCACAGAACACTATACTTAAAAATGGTTAAGATGATAAATTTTATGTTAAACCACACAGACACGCACACACACACAAACTTCCCATTGCTGTTGTGATAAAGGCCAACATCTGTGGTGCAACCTTCTAGCTGGGTACGGTGGCTCACGGCAGTAATCTCAACACTTTGGAAAGTTGAGACTTGATCATTTAAGGCCAGGAGTTCAAGACCAGCCTGGTCAACAGGGTGAAATCCCAACTCTTCTAAAAACACAAAAAATTATCCGAGTGTAGTGGTGCATGCCTGTATTCCCAGCTACTCAGCAGGCTGAGGCACGATAATCTGCTTGAACCTAGGAGGTGGAGGTTGTAGTGACCCAAGGTGGGGTCACTGTACTCCAGCCTGGGCACAAGCAAACAAAACCCAAAGTCCAGCTCCCCTCTACTTTGCACCCCTGCCACTCTTTTTCTTCTGAATTTTCTTTTTCTTTTTTCTTTTTTCTTTTTTTGAGACGGAGTCTCGCTCTATCGCCCAGGCTGGAGTGCAGTGGCTGGATCTCAGCTCACTGTGAGCTCTGCCTCCTGGGTTCACACCATTCTCCTGCCTCAGCCTCCTGAGTAGCTGGGACTACAGGTGCCTGCCACCTCGCCCGGCTAGTTTTTTGTATTTTTTTTTAGTAGAGACGGGGTTTCACCATGTTAGCTAGGATGGTCTCGATCTCCTGACCTCGTGATCTGCCCGTCTCGGCCTCCCAAAGTGCTGGGATTACAGGCTTGAGTCACCGCGCCCGGCCTCTTCTGAATTTTCTAATGTGTTTTGTTCCTTCTGCCTTGGGGCCTTTGCACATGCTGTTCCCTCTACCTGAAGCACTCTTTCCTCCCTTCTTCCAGTTAGTGTCTTCAGTTCTCAGCTCAAATATGACTTTCAGAGAACATTTCCTTGGCTTCATCTGGGTTCCAGGATCATGGTTCCTTCAAGGAAAAATGTAAGCTGCACCACAGGTCCCCTTTCTGTGGGACTCCATACCCAGGTCAGACATCAGACTCCTCAGAGGGCCAGCCATTCTCCCAATATGCATTGCCCTCTGTCCCTGCAGCTCACAGGCGCGTCCCTTCCACTTTTCCCTGTTCTAGAATTTCTGGCTCTGTGGAGCCTCCTTTCAAGGGAAGATAACTCCAACAAGGGGAATGGAGGGAGTTAGTCTTTGTTCCTTAGAAAAGGACAAATCCATCCATGGGTGATAGCTTGTGCTTTAAAGAGAGAACATTATGTTTTTACTGGAGAATGAGAAAATGAACTCCTCGGATGTCCACACAGGGTGTTTCCAGAGGGCACTGGTCAGCCAGGCCCTGGTGGTTAGTGAAGAGTTCTCTACAGATGAGGAGCTGCTTCAGAAATGGAAGCAGGGTGGCTCTCTGAAGCCTGTATTTAACTTCTCCCCTCTCAACCTGCTTCCCCCAGCTTCCATTCATACTCACGTCGGGGGCCCTGGGTTAGGGGTAGGGGGATCACCTGGATAATTCTGATGGAGCTCAGATCCCACCTTCTACAGAAAGGCAGACCTGTGATTAGTGCAAGAAACACCCTGTACTCCCTGAACACAACAATGTCACTGGCTTAGCACAGAGCGTGCCAGACTCCAAATGTCAATTCGATGCTGTGATTCCTAAAAATCAGTCCGACTTAATGACACAGTGTGAACACAGTCTAACTGCCAGATGTACAGCCCCAGCCTTAGACACACAGGCTGAACCCTAGTAGAGAGGCCAACCTACAGATTGATACATTTGCCCCAAGGACAGAGTCTGAGGGCCCTTAGACATACAGTGTCAGAAATGATTAGGAGATTGCACGGATGCTAGATTCCCGGCTGTGCCCCTTGACGAGCTAGATTAGTGCTAGTTATTTAACCGCTGAGCCTCAGTTTTCTGATATGTAAAGGGAAAATAATAAAGGTACCTACCTCATAGAGTTGTTGAAAGGATTTAATGAGTTAATATACATCACATAGGTAGGATGGGGCCTGGCATACGGTAAGTACAAAGTAAGTATTTGCCGTTATTATTTTTAACCTCTCAGTTTCAGGGTCCACATTGGAAAATGGGGATATTAACAATACCAATAAGGAGGCTGGGGGAATTAGCCTGTGGGACAATGAATATAAGGAACATGGCACGGAGCCTCCTCCACAGCACATACTCAGTAAACGTCAACCATCATCCTGTTGCTTCTGCCTGGGACCCCAGTCCTGCAGTATTTAACATTTCAGAAGCTCTAAGTGGGCACTCCTTCCTGAGTCTCTCTAAATGTTCGCAAACCTGAAGTTCTGGTCCCAGAGCCTTTCTCTTCTCTCCCCAGGTCACCTCTTCCAGTCTCAAGCTTTCTTTCTCCCTTTCTTTTTTCTTTTCTTTTCTCTTCTCTTCTCTTTCCTTCTTTTCTTTTCTTTTCTTTCTTTCCTTTCTTTCCTGACGAGTCTTGCTCTGTCACCCAGGCTGGACTGCAGTGGTGCGATCTCATCTCACTACAACCTCTGCCTCCTGGATTCAAGTGATTCACCTGCCTCAGTCTCCTGAGTAGCTGGGACCACCAGTGTGCGCCACCACGCCAAGCTAATTTTTGTATTTTTAGTAGAGGTGGGGGTTTCTCATATTGGCCAGGCTGGTCTCAAACTGCTGACCTCAGGTGATCCGTCCACCTTGGCCTCCCAAAGTGCTGGGATTACAGGTATGAGCCAGGGCACCCGGCCCCAGGCTCAGCCTTTAGATGCCATCTACAAGGCCCACCTCCTGAAAGTGTAGCTCTTACCCTGCCTGACCTCCCCATGAAAGCCCAACTTGACACTTGAGTTGGCTGTCTCTGTGACATCTCAAGCTCAATATGCCCCCAATAGAAAACTTGATCCCACCACAGCCCACCTTCCCCTCCTCTGCCACATCAGTTATTGATGCCACAGTTCACCCAGGTGCTCAGGCCCAGAGCCTGTGACTCTTCCTTGCTCCTCTCCTGGCGCCAGCCCTCACCTCCCACTCTTCCCCTTGCTCATTTGGCTTTGCCCACAGTGACATCTTTGCCAAATCTATCCCTATCAGAGGCCTTTGCACTTGTCACTCCCCTTGCAGGGAACAGTTTCCCCCAAATACCTGCACACCCACATTTACCAAAGCCCTTCCCTGACCATCCTGTGTAGATAGCAACATGGCCATTGCCCCTACCCCTTACTCAGCTTGATTTTCTTCATAGCATCACCACTACCTATTTGTTTGTTTGTTTATTCACTGTATTTGCCCGTCTGTCCTCCTTCACCAGACTGTAAGCTCCATGAAGACAGAGATTTTTTTTCTTCTTCGATTCCGAATCTCTACTGTCTAGAGCAGTACCTGGCACATAGTGAGTCCTCAGTAAACATTATCTGAAGAAATGCGCCTCCCTCCTATACCTCACTTACCAATTAGCAGCTTGGGGAAGTTGGAAGTCTCGATGTTGTGATAGTAGACCACAGAGGTGACAGCAGCCATGAACGCCATCCCGGCTGGCATGTACAGGTGGAGGTGGCGGGATTCGGTCACCCTGAGATGGGAGAGAGAAATAGACAGGATGGGGATGTTCTAAGTACTGCAACAGAGCAGCCCAGGCCTTGAATTCCGAAGGCTGAACACTGAACTTTTATAGCATCACTGTATAGGCTGCAGGGCCCTTTAGTTAATGGGCATATTTGGAGTATAGGCCGGGCAGAGCTGCCAGTACGTGGAGTAGAACTGGATATTTGGAGGTCTTACTGTGTGCTGAGCCCTAAGCACAAGGGTCGCTGGGATCTCTTGAGCAGTGCAGGGGCCTGTATGCCACAACTCACCCAGTGACAGTCCCATTTAACATGAACAGCATACGTCAGCATTGGCACCCTCCCCGGGGCTGTGATAACAAACTGATGAGAGTCAATATTTATGGAACATTTACCCTGTGCCAGGCACTGTTCTAAGCATGCGATATATATTAACCCACTTAATCTTCATTAAACCCCATCAAGTGGGTACTCTTAGTCTCCCATTTTATGGTTGAGGAAACTGAGGCATGAAGAGGCATTTCCAAGGTCCTGATTTTGTCTTCTCCCTCAGGATGGGGAATGCAGCAGTCAATATCAGCTCATATTCTTTTCACTTTAACTCACAGAGGCCTCTAGGTGGGTGGACCCTGGTCTGGGGGTAAGACCCAGAGGCAGCCAGAGCCTCCTCCCAGGCCTCAGTCTTCCCCGTGCCTGGTGAAGAGGGTCACCTTACTTAGTCATGATCATGCCCTTCCACAGCTCTCTCCTGCAGACAGCAAAACCCACTCTGCTCAGCCTAGAACGAAAGGCCCAGGCTATGTGGCCTCCAGCCACTTTACCAGAGCTGCCCAGCCTGCCCTTTCTGCTCCAGCCCTGTGGGACTCATTCCATTCCCAGATGGCCTGCTACAGCCTGATGCCTCAGTGCTGCTGTTGCCCACCAGGCTACTTCTATCCAGTGTGCCAAGGGTCCCTGCCCTTGAAACGCTGATGGTAGGGAGGAGGCTGCCATGCTCAGAGCTAACTCTTGGAGTCAGCAGGCTAGGGAAGTGATACCGCCAATGGACAGAGGCTGAGAGAGGACAAAGGAGAGGGTGGGCAACCAAGGACAGCTTCCTAGAGGAGGTGGCACCAGGTTGGACTTTGAAGGATATATAAGAGTTCAACAGAGAAGAAGGAAGGACATGAGGAGAGCCATCCTGTGACCCCAGTGGGTCTGGTGGGACTGAGGTGCAAGTGTAAAGGCAATGTGGGCTCTCCACCAAAGAGCATCTTCCCCTTATTCTGTGCCAGGAGGACCACAGGTTTGCTCCAGCAGCAATGTACCCAGCCCCAGGGGGAATGGATGGCGATTGGTTTAAGAAGTCATGCAATTCCATACCCCTTTGCCGGTGTTGGTCCACATATTCTGGCCAGTGAGATGTCAAGGAAAGAATAATCTCCCTCATAAAGGAGAAGCATGTCGGGAGAATGCCCTGTCTGCTCATGCTAAGCAATTCCCGGAGCTAGGCAGCCACCTTGTGACCATGGGGAAGATAGGCTGACACACAGAGGATGGTGTGGAAAGACGGGAAGAGGCTGTGTCCCTGAAAACATCAATGAGCACCAAACCAACTTGAAAAGGCAAACTCCACATTTCTTGTTTAATGAAATGGTAAATATTGATATTCTTTAGTGGATATTCTCCACAAAAGGTCTTCAAAGTAATATAGAAAGTACAAGAGAGACAAGGCTAGAGAGCAATCATGAATGGCAACACTGGGCACAGCCAACACCCTTTCCGGGGATCTTCAAAACTCTTGCCTCTTTACTCCTTGAAAAGATTTTGAAACACCCTCTACTCTCTCACACATTTTTAAGCTGACATCTAAACATGTTTTATCATATGTTGATATAAGTGCTTTTTTTTTTTTTTGCAATAGGAGGGAGAAATGCTAAAATTTTATAAGATGAAATAAGATGAGGATTAAACATAATTGAACTAAATATTTCATGGCACGGTTTCATAGAATAGTTTTTAGCTGCTTTGTTAAATAATACAAACTGAGTTAGTTAAGAAATTAGGTAAAGTTTTATATATGGGCTTTATCCAGTGTATGGTGGTCTGGGAAAATATTGTAGTTATTTTAAAAAATCTTCTTCACTAACTTATCCTGCTTTGATTGTTCTGAATTCAGAGCATCACGCACAGAAATAATACCCAAAGGAAGAGGAGAAGTGCTACAGGTTTAAGATGGCTTAATTATTCACTAAATGAGGCTCACTCTAAATCAAATCAGGGCAGCCTTAATCAGCCTCCACTCCCACCTGCCCCCTAAATTTCCAGACAGCTCTGAAAACCCAGGCTGGATTAGACTAGGGGTATCACAAGGGTCTGTGACTTCTCCTGTCTGCTCTTTTCCTGCCCTCACTCAAGCTTGCCATCCCTGGGGGTAGGAGCTCACAAAGACCAAATGACAATTACTCAGCTCAAGCTGATCTGTGCCCTGGGGGGAGATGGCCCTTTGCACTGAGCTAAAGCAGAGCAGCCACACACAGGAGGGGCTGCTGACAGCCAGCAGGAAGGCGTCCCTGGACTCATTCATTCCAGTTTCCTACATCCTGGGAATACACAGTCTGCCCAGTGCTCTGCCATGTCCCGGCTCTGCACCCTGTCCGTGCTCAAAGTTCATCCTCCACAGCCCCATGAGGCAGCCAAGCCAGGGACTATGATGCTTGTTTCACAAGGCCAGAGAGCAGTCATGAATGGTCACACTGGGAACAGCCACCACTCTGCCCACGGGTCTTCAAAACTCTTGCCTCTTTACTCCTTGAAATAATTTTGAAACACCTTATACTTTCTCACACATTTTTAAGTTGGCATCTAAAATGTTTTATCGTATATTTATAAATGCTTATGCGGCCCAGAAAGCCCAAATGACTTGTCCAAAGTCCCATAGCTGGTACACAGCAGAAGTGCTTTCTAAAGACCCAGGTCTTCCTTCTCCAAGGGCGGGGTGTCTTCCTCTGTCACCATCTGGTGAGTATTTAACATCTGAGGGCTCGCTGTGGCATTTGTGCTACTTTGGAAGGGGTGTAGGGGTGGGGGTGGAGGCGGACTTGTCACCTGCTTGTGTAGCAGTATGCCTTCTGGTCTTCTTGCTGGTCTGGGGACTTTGATAAGCAGGGAGAACTGCTGCCTCCAAGGCAAGCAGGTATTACAGAGATCACTGCTGAAGCCAGGATGCAGGGACACTGGGGGAGGGAAGGTGGGGAACGGGAGGGAGGATGAGGGAGCCTATCCCCTGCCATCCAACTACAGGAGCCAGGCAGTGCTGCAGGAGTGCAGTCTGGATAGTCTGATTGCAGCTCAGGGGGTGCTGGACCTCAGATACTCAAGCCAAATATCCCTCTCCTCCATCACTCCCTCTCCTGGCAGTCTCTCATTCTTGCTGCTTACTGGATTCTTCCTTAGTGAGATGGCTGCTCCAGCTCCTCTTCTGTCCTCGACTGTGGACACACCATTTCTGTCTGCAGTTATCGCTCACCTAGACTACTGCAATCAATGCTAAGTGACACTTCTATTATACCTCTAGCTTCTCCCTGCCTCCAGCCTGCGCTGAACACCTCTTCAGGTTCTCACCTAAAAGTGTTATGCTGATGACATCCCTCTTCTTTTCCAAACTGCTGACCAAATCCAACCCAAACATGCAGTCTGGGATTCACAGTCCTCCTGAGATGCCCCAACCTGGGTTCCCAGCCTCAGCCTCCATCGCTCCCCAGCCTGTGTTTAATGCTCCAGCCCCTGCGCTGCTCCCTAGCCCTACCTGCTTTTCTCTTTGGTGCCTTTTCTCTTCCCTCAGGCACCACAAGCTCTCTCTCTCCTTCCCCCTCTGTGTGTCAGAAACCTAGTCACCCTTCCAGACTCCGCTCCAAAGCCCTCTCAACCACGGAACTTGCCCAACTCTGCCTTCCTCTTGCCTCCCAGAGTAATTATTTGTAACACAGTTTCATTTATTTTCCTAAGGACCCAATAAATGTTTATGGACTGAATAATGTTTATGTTTATCACATGCCTTGCACTGTGAATACAAAGATGAACAAGACTCAGATTCTAACTCTTAGGCCTTTCTGACTCAGAAGACAGTTTTGCAAATAGACATAAACTTTAACATACAGTATGATCCGTGCTGTACCAGAGGTGGGAGGAGTGTGCTGTGAGACCCAAAGGGAAGGTAGGCATAGGGAATGAGGCCAGAGACAGGTGGGGCTGACTGTGAAGACCTTGGATGGTGGGCTGAGGATCTGAGACCACATCTTCGAAACAGCTGAGAATCAAGGAAAGGTCTTATGCAAGAGTGGGTGGCATGCTTAGATTTTTTTTTTTTTTTCCAAGAAGGTAACTCCAGCAGCTTGTAGAAGAGACCTGGCATTTTCCACTGGAATTGTGGCATTCTAATACGCTCTAGCATTATTTCACTGGGACTTAGCATGCAGATCCATGCTCCCTCCACTCTCCTGGACTGATGGCAGGGCCTGGGACTCACTTGTGTCCAAGCCCAGCTCAGAGAGGTTGGCACATAGGAGACATTGAGTTGCTGGATGTAGTAACAAAAGATATGGGCTTGTGGAATGCAGGTGAGCTAGCGTCTCCTTCGGCCTTTCAGGAAGTACCCTGTAGCAGATTCACTTTCCTGAGTCCTCAGACAGTCACTCACCCATCAGACAGGATGCCCTCTGCAATCTCACACACCAGGACGAAGAGCAGCATGAAAGTCAGGATCCACCGCAGGTTGTGCCCAGGGAAATGAAGCCACGTGCTGTGATGGATGTGCACCTTGGAGCTCTGACTGCCCCATCCTGCAGGGAAAGACAGTCAGAGGCAGGATGCCTGCCCACTTGGAGGAGGAGGAGGGTGCATGAACCCCAGAAGGTTGCTTGGGCATTGGGACCATGGTGGGGGTGACACCTACACATGAGAATCCCCAAGGTTGGTGCACACAAACTAAACGTCCAACTCATTCAGCCTGGTCCTATGCTGGTACCTCCCCCCACCACACCTTTTTTTCTTTTTGAGAGAGGGTCTTGCTCTGTTGCCTCTGCTGGAGTGCAGTGCCACGACCCCTGCTCACTGCAGCCTTGATCTCCTAGGCTAAAGTGATCCTCCAGCCTCCTGAGTAGCTGGGACTACAGGCGCACATCACCATGTTCAGCTAATTTTTAATTTTTTGTAGAAAGAAGGGGATCTCATTATGTTGCCCAAGCTGGTCTCAAACTCCTGGACTCAAGCAATCTTCCTGTCACAGCCCACCAAAGTGCTGGAATTACAGCCGTGAGCCCCTGTGCCCTGCCAAGGTACCCCATTATACACGCTAACTTCTTGTGTGACAAGTCATCAGGTTAATAAACCATTTGGTTGAGAACAGAAGTGAAAATGCTGTTCTTTTTTTTATTTTTGATGCACATACGAGCACATATTTTGTATGTTTTCTTTCTATTTCTGTCTAACTGTGTTTGTTAATAACTAGCAACTCTGCTTCTGCAGCAACCTCTTGTAAATCTAATTTTGTGACAATCTTTCCTTTCTTCCCCAAAGCTGTACATGAATTTTAAGATTTGCTTTTTTTCTTAAAGTGAATGAGCACGTTTTGGGGAGGCAGGGGACACCCTATGAGTTGATAGACTTGACTGGTCTGGAAGAGCCAAGGTCTTGGAGAGAGATGGGGGCGGGGGGACCTCAGTGGAGAGTCACGCACGATTGTCCCAGCCGTGGCCCCCAACTTTGCAAGCAGGGGCGCCGGGGTCGCTGGGTCGGCAAGTCTGAGCTACTTTGCGCAGAGCCTGAGAAGCTGCGCTCTGGAGACACATGCCTGGGTGGGGTGGCGGGGGAAGGGAATCCAAGTCCCTAGCTCTCGCCTCTCCTCGCCCAGGGCGCGGGCCCGGGACTGTCAAAGATCACGGACCACTGCGCGGCTCAGCCCGGTGAAAGCATAGTGGTTAGCGGGGCCTCCATCCCAGGCTCCGAAGCACAGGCTTCCCTCCTCCCTAGGCCCAGCTGCGGCTGAGTGGGAGGGTGCCTTGCGGGAGGGGTGACCCGGCTCCCTAAGCTGCGCCACGGAGGATGAGGCCCGACCCCTCTCCACTTCCCCACTGCGTGCAGAGACCTCCTCTTTCCCTTTCCCCCATCCCAGCTCTTGGCCCTGCAGAAGCAAAACTTGGCGATCCCGTGGGTCACAAACGTCAGCTGTGTTTGGCGCGGGATCGGAGGCACCGGGGGAGTGAAGGGATGAGCTGGTGTGCGAATGCAGGGACCGGCGGGCAGGACACAGGACAGGGGACCCCGGGAACGAGGCTGTCATGGGCCGGAAGGGGACGCCGAGCGGTGCGGCGCGCAGCGCCTCCTCCTCCTCCCTCCCTGCTCTCCCGTCCCCTCCTCCGCTGCTCGCCGCGCGCACTCACCGATGAAGAGGATGGGGAAGGTGATGAAGAGTAGGAAAACATGCGGCACCACGTTGAGCGCGTCCACAAAGCAGCCGTTGTTGAGGACGCCCTGGTCCACCCGGTAGGCGGCCGAGTGGTTCTCGCTGCCGCAGAAGGCCAGGGGCATGGCGGCGCGGGCTCGGGCTCCGCTGGCTCCGCGCGCCTCCCGAGCCTCTGTCCCTCGCAGCTCCGCCGCCCGGCCCAGCCGTCAGGCCCCCGCCCTCCCGGGCCCCGCCCCGCCCCGCCGGCCTCCCTCTCCCGCACCCCGCCCTGCACCACCACCTGCGGGACCGTGGGGACGGCTAGGAGCCCGACCCGCCCTGCCACGCCTGCGCCCGCCTTCCAGATATGGAGGCGCGTGCTCGCAGATGTTGCCTGGGTCGCTTCGTGAGTGCCCCGATGCGCGCGTGCGCTGGGGGCGAGGGGAAGGGCAGGCGGAGATGGGGAGTGGGGTGTGGGCACACTGGAGTCTGGGTAGGAAAGGAGGGTGGGGTGTGCAGAAGAGAGAAGGGTCCACATGGCCTGGAGTGGGCGGGTTCAGGGTCCCGAGCGTGAGTTCACCTGGGCGTGGTGCGGTGGATGTAGAGAGCCGAGGGACGGGGGGCAGAGTGGCGCAAGTCTCCACCCTACATGGACGAGAAAAGTGGGGCAGAATGTTACCTTGTGTTGGTGGTGGTGGGGGGTGGGGCTTGGGCGTTTTCAAAAGTGGTCCCAGGTGGGGCAATCCTAGGTACTACTTTACAGCTTATCTGGCACTTTCACACGAGGATCTCCCAGCACTCTTGCTAAGTACAGGTTCTAATCACTTCCATTTTTCTGATGAGGAAAACCAAGCTGCGAGGGAGCTGAAGGGAGGCCAGTAACATGACTTCCCCAAGGTCTCAGTTCCAGCAAGCAGGGAAGCATAGCTCGACCCCAGCTGCTCAGGTCCCCCGTCCCCACCCCCATCATTTGTACTCATGCCTCTGGTACATGACAACCCTACAGCGACTGGCAGACCAGTGGGTAGAATGGGTGACGGCCCCAGGCTGAAAAAGAGGAGCTTTAGAAACGCATCTGGCCAGACGGATGCGAGGCAGTGGAGGGAGACTGAAATTCTTAACCTGACCTGGAACAGGCTTAACATTTGGAGGACACCATGAAATTGTACAGACAACGTTATGCCTTCCTATACGTTCTGGAGAGATTCTCATGAGACTGTGCCCCAAAGAAGTTTATATCGTATGTAGAAAGAACAGAAAATGGGATTAGGGGGTTAGATTTAAGAAGAACTTTCCTAGAGAGCGTATGAAGCATAAATGAGCAAGTTCCCAGGAAGGGTCAGGGGAACACCAAAGGAAGACCCCTTCAGCTCCTTTGCCTACAAGCTTCACTGAGACTGCCCTGAGGCTGCTGAACCTGGTGAGCCCCTCCAGCACGCTTCAGCAAGGCCGAGACTCTGCCCAGGCCCTGAGGCAGAGGGCAGATGGGGTTAGGTGAACAGCCTTGGGAGAGCAGGGTCCAGGGTCTGAAAGCCTCAGTCTCTGACTTTGGAGAATTTCTCTGAAGCCAAAAGATGTTTCTTGCAGCATCAGCCAAAATAGTGAAAACTTGGTGGCAGTAAATATCCTGCACCAGGGACAGGGGTTAATTAACCTGGGAAAATGCAGCCGCTGGAACGGTGCTAGCTGAGTCTGTGTAGTCAATAGAAAAAGTTTACGAGATAGTGTCAGGTGAAAAACGGCAAACAAAATTGTGCTTCCCATGATTATAGCCGTATGAAATATGTATGGTTGCGTGAAGCCTGCAGGGAAAGGTCAGACTTGGAAATATGGTAAGGCAGTGCTCAGTATGTATTAGCTGCCGTCGCTGTGCTTATCATCATTCCTTTTCTTTAAAAATGAGACAGCTGAGGTTCAGAGAGATGAGATGACAGGCCCATGGTCACCCAGCAAGATTTTTTCTTTTAGTTTATTTTTCTTGCTTTCAAGTTTTTTTAAAAATATATTTTCTGCAATGTTGTTATTTTGTTTTGTAGTTACAATATCAGTTTTTCACACTTTCAGCAATGCTATCTTTCTTCTTAGCAGTAATAATATATTCACTTTCAAAGAACGGGGTTCCTAGTCCTGGCTCTACCACTACTAGTTGTGTGATTTGGGGGCAAGTTACCATTCTGCACTTCAGTTTCCTTATTTCTAAGTGGAAAAGATAATAATATGGACCCCAGAGGATTAAGATGAGATCATGGGTGTGAATGTGCTTTGCAAGTTGGGGAGATGGTCCCAGCTGCTTCATCCCCTGGGTGACCACACACGACAGCCCCTCGATCAATCAGGGTTATTTAATGGCCTCTCCCTCACCCCACATTGCCTGGTGCAACCCTCACACTTGCTTATTCCGGGTCATTTAAAATAAACAACAAGTCTGGTATTAAGGGAGCATCACCTGGGACTAAGAAAGTGTTAAGTCTGGAGTCTTGGGGACCCGTGTTTGCCATCTCCAGCACAAACTTACTTGTGACTGTGGACAAATTCCATCTTTCCCTGCACCTAGCTCTACATTGAGGACATGCACCACACTGCCCACTGTGTGGGTGGGAGAATTACTCTGAAAAGTGTGGAGTCAGGTGTGCACGGGGGCATGAAAGGACTTCCTTTGTAATATATGGGTTGTAATCCTGGAATCAGCCCAAATGCTCATCAATATGGGGCTGGTTCAAACAGACAAAACCCAAACAGACAAAAACCAGATATTGTCTGTACTATGGGATACTATGGAGCAAGCGCAGAGAATAGAGTTATGCTTACTGGCAGGGGAAGATGTCCAAGACACAGACGCAGAGCAGTGTGTCGCATACAAAATCATTTATGTCTGTAACAGGGTTACGCTTGCCTCTGTGGGGGAGGTGCTGGGTCTCTGGTGCTTCCCCACCTCCAGCGATGCCTCCTGCTTCTCTTGCTAGGGGCTGGAAGAAGGTCAGACTCTGGGAGCTTGCTTTGAGCAAGGGTAACCCCCCTCTGAGAATTCCCAGCCATTCTCCTGGCAAAATGAAAACTAGGGCTGGATTTCCGGGATTGGATTCTCACACTCACCGGCTACTGGGTGGGTGTGGCCTCAGACAGGGTGTAGCAAAGGGACTGGCGCAGAGTTTCAGAAAAGTCCTTTCCAGATCCCTTGAGCCAGGGGGGTTAAGGCTGCAATGAGACATGATCAGGCCACTGCCCTCCAGCCTGGGCAACAGAGCGAGACCCTGTCTCAAAAAAAAAAAAAAAAAAAATGTCCCTTCCAGCTCTGATGTTGTTCTGGCCTTAGTGCCTTTGTTTCTGTCTGGCTGACTAGGTGTGCCAGTGTCCCAGTGACCTTGGCAGAGAGGGTCATTACAATGACAATGGTGACATAATGGAGTGGGGTGATAGTTTAAGAAATGAACCCTTTCAAAAATCACAATCAACAGTGGGCTGGTTAAAAACAGACAAAAGCAAAACTCATGGTGTGATCTATACTATGGAATAGTGGGGAACAAGTACAGAGCCTAAGTTCAGGCGACCATCACTGACTGGGAAAGATGGGTCCTTTTCCATCTCCTTCAGGTGCTCAAAGCCTGTGTCCACAGGGGAACGTGGAAAACTGTAGAACCGGTAAAAGAGAGGACTGATGTAGAGACAAAATGTCTTAACTGAAACCTGGGAGGGAGAAGTGATCTCCTGTCTCATCTCCATCCTGCCCCATGTCAGGAGGAGGGAAGTAGAGAAGTTCTTTTGAGAGGGAGCTTGTGCCCAGCCTCCCTGCCTGTCTGTTGTAGGGGTGGCTGGGGGACAGCCACCAGAAAGGACAGGCTGTGTGTAGACTGTGTCAGAAAATCCATACAGGGGCTTTTTAGGTTTTTAAGAATTACTTTTCTGTAGAGATGGGGGTCTTACTGTGTTGCCCAGGCTGGTCTCGAGCTCCTGGCCTCAAGGGATCCCCTCCCCTGCACCTTGGCCTCTCAGAGTGTTGGGATTACAAGTGTGAGCCACTGTGCCTGGCTCACATACAAGGGTTGTTTTGAAGAAAAGTCTTCTTGTCCCAGGGCAGGGCCTCTAGATGACAGAGGCAGGGGACCCTCAGCCATATTTGAATGGGAAGGGTAAGGCAGGAACAAGATGAACCCTCCCCAGTCTCTTGGCACCACATAATTGGGGAGGTGGGGAAGGAAATCCAAGAAGGCCCAAGGTTAATGTTTTCTGCCAGCCTAGTGGGATGGAGACTTGATATAGAAATTACATAACGTTCTTGTTCTTGCCCACTTAAGTTTTGGTCCAAGATCACCCTCACCACAGTAACATAACTCAGAAGGATAACTCCCACGGATGTCCTGGTTGCTCTATACCCTTGAGGCCACTTAAGGTCAAACTCAGCATCTCCTTGCATCCTCTAAAAGAGCCAACTCCCAGTCCATTGATTTTAAAAAATGAAATCTTTACTGAGCTCTTTACAGAGAGCTGGAAGAGGTGTAATTCACACAACTCACAGCAGAAACTTAGTAAAATCCCCCATTTCTCCTGTACCCCCAGTGGTCTTCTCCTTTGTGTGTATCTCATATCTCCTCTTCCTTTCTTCCACACAGTATCTTTTTTAAAAAAACATGCCCCTTGTGACCCAGAGCAAGTCAGTATTTGCCTTCAGCTTGCTTACCCACTTAGGGCTTCTCAAGCAAGCCTTGCTCCCCTCCCAAGCTGCTGGTCATCCCCAAACCTGCTCTCTTTCTGGGAAGATTATTGAGGGGGCAGGGGTGATAAGATTTTCTCCTTTTTGTTTCACCAACAGTTGTTGAGTGCTTAGTACATGCCAACCACTTTACGTGTTTTAAATCTCACAGTAACCCTGCCTAGTAGTTACAACTATCGGGAGAACTGAGGCTCAGAGAGGTTAAGTCCCATTCCCTAGTCACACAGCTGGGGGAGTTGGTGGAGAAAAGAGACAAACTCAGCGAGGCCTGGCTTCAAAGCCTGTGCTGTTAACCACTTCCCAAAGGGATCCTGGGGGTACCAAGGATTTTTCTGCCTCTGAGACTTTGACTCCTGAGGAGGGAGTGCAAGGCCCAAAGAACAGACCTTTGGGGAAACCTGTGTATCTGTGCCTTTTGCCTATTCTCTGTGTTAGAACCCGAAAGAAAGGCCTAGTTCTGTCACTGGCATCCGTCCGGAGTCAGATGAGAAGATTCGAGGGTGAGGGGGCCCTGCTTCCTGGGGCCTTACCCCCGTGGGTGAAGCAGGCACACAAATGACCCTGCAGTGATTTGCTTTGGAGACAGCTGCCACTGCTGACGGAAGGAAATGTGTGTGAACAGCATGGGGACAGCTCTGGGTCTGACCCAATGCTGTGGAATCCCATAAGGTGTGCTGACTGAACCTGCTCCCTGCCCAGGGCCACACTGCTGCAGACTGTCCCTCAGGGTTCAGCCAAAGAGGACTCCGCTCTCTGGCCCAGCCAGGACCTTGACAGATGCCTCTGGCTGGCACAGCACGGCCTCAGCGGTCTGGGCCTGGAGGGTCCTGCTAGAGCTGGGGCTGAGGCCAGGTGATGCGAGGGCACTGCTCAGTAACTTCCCATTTCCTGTATGTTCCTCCCCTCTCCACAGAGGGACTTCAGCTCCTGTCCCCTGAGCAGAGCCTGCCTAAACCCAAACTCTGTAGTGGGGAGGTTTAGGTCCTGGCGTTATCCCTGACCAGCTGTGTGACCTTGGGCCAGTCAGCCTCCCCGAGCCTCAGCTGTCAAATAGGAAGAATAACCTCTCTCTTATGGAGAGTGTGTGTGAGAAAACCTGGCACACAGGAGACACTCGAGTCAAGCTTTTCCACTTTCAGGTCAGCCGAGGGCTTCTTGTCTGAAATCCCAAGATACTCACGGATTTTTTTTTTTTAAATAATTGATTGAGTTCCTGCCTAGTGCCAAGTCATTTATTACATTGTCTGGTTTAGTCACCATCTCTCTTTAAAGCAGGTAGTATGCTTGCTATTACCAAGTTGAGAATAAGGCAGAGAGAAAACCTTGGTTGCCCAAGGTCATCCAGCAAAGAAGGTGGCAGAGTCCAGGTTCCTATAGGGGCAGCCTTCTGAGATACAGGGATGGGCTTAGGCAGGGGTGGGATAAATGAAGAAGACAAAAGCGGGAGTGGAAGCTATCCATTTGGAAGGGGGTGTGATGTGGTGGGAGTCGGGACTTGTCTGGATGCAGTGTCTGCAGAGCAAGCCCCCTGTTCTTATTTATTTATTAATTATTATTATTTTTTTAATCTTTGTGGATACAGAGTAGGTGGATATATTTATGAGGTACATGAGATCTTTTGATAATGTATAATAATCACATCAGAAGAAAGGGGGTATCCATCACCTCAAGCATTTATCTTTTCTTTGTGTTATAAATAATCCAGTTATACTCTTTGAATTATTTTATTTTATTTTTTGAGACAGAGTCTCACTCTGTCACCCAGGCTGGAGTGCGGTGGCACGATCTCAGCTCATTGCAACTTTTGCCTCCTGGATTTAAGTGATTCTCCTGTCTCAGCCTCCCGAGTAGCTGGGATTACAGGCCCACACCACCACATCCGGCTAATTTTTTGTATTTTTAGTAGAGATGGGGTTTCACCATGTTGGCCAGGCTGGTCTTGAACTCTGACCTCAGGTGATGCACCTGCCTCGGCCTCCCAAATTGCTGGGATTACAGGTGTGAACCACTGTGCCTGGGCCCTCTTTGAGTTATTTTAAAATGTACCAATAAATTATTGCTGATTGTCACCCTGTTGTGCTATCTAAATACTAGATCCTATTCATTCTATCTAACTATAATTTTGTACCCATTAACCATTCCTCCCTTACCCCCCTCCTCCACCCTTCCTAGCTTCTGGTACTTCTACTCTCTATCTTGATGACTTCAATTGTTTTCATTTTTAGCTCTCACAAATAAGTGAGAGCAAGTGAAATTTGTTTTTCTGTGCCTGGCTTATTTTGCTTAACATAATGATCTCCAGTTCCACCCATGTTGTTGCAAATGACAGGATCTCATTTTTTATGGCTGTATAGTACTCCACTGTGTATAAGTACCACATTTTCTTTATCCATTCATCTGTGGATGGACACTTAGGTTGCTTCCATATCTTGGCTACTGTGAACAGTGTTGCAACAAACATGGTAGTGCAGGTATCTCTTCAATATACTGATGTCCTTTCTTTTGGGTATATATACAGCAGTGAAATTGCTGGACCACAGGGTAGCTCTAGTTTTAGTTTTTTGAGGAACCTTCAAACTGTTCTCCATAGTGCTTGTACGAATGTACATTCCCACCAACAGTGTCCGAGGGTTCCTTTTTCTCCATGTCCTCTCCAGCATTTGTTATTGCCTGTCTTTTGGATATAAGCCATTTTAACTGGGGTAAGATAATATCTCATTGTAGTTTTGATTTGCATTTCTCTGATGATCAATCCCCTGTTCTTAGACTTGGCTGGTTGAGTGCATGTCCATACATAATGTATATAGCTGACTTCCTTGTTGCAATGGACTGAGTGTTTATGTACCCCCCACTCCCAAATCCTAATCCCCAAGGTGATGATGTTAGGGGGTGGGGCCATCCAGAGATGATTACATCATGAGGGCAGAGTCCTCATGAATGGGATTAGTACCCTTATGAAAGAGGCCCCAGAGACCTCATTTGCCCCTTCCACCACATGAGTTTGCAGTGAGAAGACGGCCACCTATGAGGAGGCGGGTCCTTACTAGACACCAATTCTGTTAGTGCCTTGATCTTGAACTTCCTAGCATCCAGAACTAGGAGGAATAAATGTCTGTTGTTTATAAGTCACCCAATCTATGGTATTTTGTTAGAGCAGCACAAACAAACTAAACCACTTGTTCACTGATGAAAACTTGCTGTATAAATGGAGGCAAGTGTGGCTACATGTGAGACTGTGATTCTGTAGAAGACCCTTCTCTGGTACTTGGCCAGAGAAAAACCTCTCCACTCAGGGCAATCAGAAACCTGAAATGGAGAGAGAGTGTGAGAGAGAGAGTTAGGAGTGAGACAAACATGGAGACAGACTCACAGCCAGTACCTAGCATTTACCTGCTGTAAGATGACATTGCCAAAGTGTCTCCTCATGCCCCATGTTGAGCCAAAAGCTGTTTTTTAGCTAAAATTTGTACACTAAAATTTCAAATTGGTGAATATATTAAATTTGCAGATTGTTTTTATCCAGTGTGTCATTGAGGAGGTAATTATTTAATGATGCGAGTGCTCTGAGGCTTGGGCAGAGGACAGAGACTACAGAAGTTCTGTTTAGAGGAGCAACCCCAGTGGTTTGGAGAGAAGCATCACCTTTTCCACTGAAGCCAGAGAAATCATGTAAAATTCCTCTGCTGCCCCAGAGACTGGTTCCCTGGTGGGATGGAGTAGGGGAGGAGGGTGTTGAGGTGTTGCTCATTCCCCTAACTGGGGAAATAACCTGGCTCAGTCAGTGGCTGCACCAATGTGTAACTGAGACAGTCAGTAATAGGCATTTATTAAGCACCTGCCATGACAGCTGGGTTCCTCTGTAAGTCTACTTACAGATGCTAAGTTTTATGTTATGTGTGTGTATTGTACCACAATTTTTTTAAAGGATAAAAAAATTCTTATCTCCCCAAGGGGGCCAAAAGGTTACAGCAAGGGCTAGGTCCCCAGACTAAGGTCCCAAGGTGCCAGGAAGACTAGAATGCTCTCTCCCTACCTAAATCTCGAGGCATTTCTTTATTTTAATTTTTGTGGGTACATAGGAGGTGTATATATTTATGGGGTATGGGAGATGCTTTGATACTGAAATGCAATGTGAAATAATCGCATCATGTAAAATGGGGTATCCATGGCTCTCAAGCATTTATCCTTTGAGTTACAATCCATTATACTCTTTTAATGTACAATTAAATTATTGACTATAGTCACCCTGTTGTGCTGTCAAATACCAGGTGTTATTCATTCTTTCTAACTACTTTTTTGTGTGTGTGTACCTATTAACCACCTCCATCTCCCTCCACAGCCTCCCATTACTCTTCCCAGTCTCTGGTAACCATCCGTCTACTCTCTTATCTCCATGAGTTCAATTGTTTTGATTTTTAGATCCCACCAACAAGTGAGAACCTGTGATGTTTGTCTTTCTGTGCCTGGCTTATTTCCCTTAACATAATGGCCTCCAGTTCCATTCATGTTGCAAATGACAGGATCTCATTCTTTTTTATTGCTGAATAGTACTCCATTGTGTATATGAACCACCTTTTTTTCTTCATCTGTGGATGGACACTTAGGTTGCTTCCAAATCTTGACTATTGTGAGAGTGCTGCAGCAAACACCGGAGTGTAGATATATCTGATATATCTTACAGATACTAATTTCTTGGTTTTTTTTTTTTTTTTTTTTTTTCTTTTTTGAGACGGAATCTCACTCTGTCGCCAAGCTGGAGTGCAGTGGCGCGATCTCGGCTCACTGCAACCTCCGCCTCCCGGGTTCAAGTGATTCTTCTGCCTCAGTCTCCCGTGTAGCTGGGAATACAGACATGCGCCATCACACTCAGCTAATTTTGTGTGTGTGTGTGTGTTTTTAGTAGAGAAGGGTGGTGGCCAGGATGGTCTCGATCTCTTTTTTCTTTTTTTTTTTTTGAGACGGAGTCTCGCTCTGTCGCCCAGGCTGGAGTGCAGTGGCGCGATCTCCGCTCACGGCAAGCTCCGCCTCCCGGGTTTACGCCATTCTCCTGCCTCAGCCTCCCGAGTAGCTGGGACTACAGGCGCCGGCCACCTGGCTAATTTTTTGTAATTTTTAGTAGAGACGGGGTTTCACTGTGTTAACCAGGATGGTCTGGATCTCCTGACCTCGTGATCCGCCCGCCTTGGCCTCCCAGAGTGCTGGGATTACAGGCGTGAGCCACGGTGCCTGGCCACAAATTTCCTTTCTTTTGGATATATACCCAGCAGTGGGATTGCTGGATCATATGCTAGCTGTATTTTTAGTTTTTTGAGGAAACCTCCAAACTGTTCTCCATAGAGGCTGTACTAATTGATATTCCCACCAACAGTGTATGAGGGTTCTCTTTTCTTCACATCCTCGCCAGCATTTTTTTCCCTAAGTATTTACATTCAAAAAAGTTAGAGTGAAGATCCAAGATTTTTTCTATTCCTTCTCAAAGAAGCAAAGGTTTTTATATTTTTCCCTTCACCTTTCAGGAGAGGAGGCAGGGACGGCTGTCTAACTTCTGTATATAAATGGAGAAAACCATTGTTTTTGGTCTCTCACCAAGTATCCTGCCACTGAGGGAGGAGATTTTTTCCTGTAGGGTTTCAACACATCATGCAGGGATAAGGTCTGGGTCAAGAGAAGCTGACACACTTATTTACTGTAAGATAACTGACAAGAAATCTGTCTGTTCTACCTCCTGTATGCACTGAGGATAAAATTACTAAAGATGAATACTAAAACCTCAACTTGTACTTATGTGCGTGCCCACATGCACGCTTTCAGCTGGTGGTCTATTGGGGGTCCCTAGAGAAAGGAAAAGAGCTTAGAGGACTTCCAGCAGAGAGGAGAAATTGCTACAGGTATAAGTGCTACAGGAGTAAGTGCTGGGGCACAGTAAGGAACAACCCTATGCCTCAGAGCCTCCCCTTAGGAAGCTCCATCCTCAGGAGTGAGATGTGCCCCAAGCTGCTCTTTCTATAGCATTCATCCCAGATTTTAAGTTAATATTAATTTCAGGGCCAAGAACTATTTCTAAGCAGTTTATCTGTATTTCCGTTGATCCTCACAATTCCATGAAATAAATTCTATTTATACCTCCTTTATAGTTGAAGAAACCAAAATGAGATTTAACAAATGTGACTAAGGTCAGATTTCAGTTCTCACCCCCGGACATTTGGGGAGCAAGTACTGGAACCCTCATATCTTAGCCTTGGGGGTCCTGTGGTCATACAAGATCACATACCATTTTTCACTCCCAACTGTTGGCCAACTACCCAGCCCTGACAGCTGGGAGTTGGTGAGGGTTCCACATACCAAGGGAATGAACCCCTGGTGTCTTGGCCACAGGCCCCTTTCCGTGTAGGTCGCAGGGAGAGGAAAGGAGAAGAACAGGTGAAAAGGAGGAGAAAGGGCACTTCTGGGGACAAGGGTTCTCAGGGAACACCCCTCTGTGTCTGCCTTAGATCTGTTTCTCCTTCTTCGGCAACAGCCCCCAATTTTCCTTTTGGAACCCACCCTTCCCCTTTACCTAGTCCATGTGGTACTGGATGGGCTTACTCTAAACCCTGGCTACATGGGTGGGTGTGTGACCCAGGTCTGGCTAATCAGGGATGGCTACACCCCCATGTTGAACTAATCAGAGTAAATCCTCAGGATTTAGCTGGAACTATTAGGAAAAAGCGTGCTTTTCTCCCTGGGGTTGCACTACTTGGTAGAATACGTTTAGAATAGCAGAGGCCATCTTGGCATCATGTGAAAAGAGCCCATCTGGGAATGAAGCCAAACAGAGGAGTCCAGAGACAGCACACTGGTTAATCTTATGTGTCAATTTGGCTGGGCCACAGTACCCAGATATTTGGTCAAACACATCTAGAGATTGCTGTGAAGGCATTTTCTAGATAAGATTAACATTTAAATCAGTAGACTTATCCTCCATCATGTGGGTGGGCCTCATCCAATCAGCTGACAGCTTTAAAAGAAAAAAGGCTGATGTCCTCCTAGGAAGACAGCATTCTGCCAATGCACTGGCTTTGGCCCGGAGCTGCAATATCAGCTCTTCCCTTGCCTCCAGCTTGCTGGCCTGCCTTGCAGGGTTTGGCCCTGCTGGCCTCCACGATTGTGTGAGCCAATTCCTTAAAATAAAAATCTCTCTCTTGCTTCAATTTCTCTGGAGACCCCTGACTAACACAGATGGCCAGAATAGATACATCATTTTAATATCTTGATCCAGCCAAACCTGACATCATATACTCCTGGGTTTTTCATTTAACTGGTCCTCTTCAATTGGGTTTCTGTCACTTGGAACCCAAAGGGTCCATTTCAAGAGGGTGTGCTCACATTGACTGAAATCTCGTCTATGCGGGGCTCAGTGCCCTCCTTGGACAGGTGACCTAGGCCTTAAAGCGTGCATAGGAGTTCACATAGGCATGAGGAGGACAGGGTAGAGTGAACACGTGCAAAGACACAGAGAAGTGATGGAGCATGGCAGGCCAAGGAAACCAGAGAGGTTGATGTGGCAGAAGCAGAGGAAGTTATTTGGCAAGAACCGGGGCTGGAGAAATGCTCTGGGGGCCAGAGGATATAGAACTTTGAATGCCAGGCTGAGGGGCACACGAAATCAGATTCTGTACATCCTTCCTTTCTCATCTACTTGAAGCAGTATAGCACTGTGGTTAATGACATGGATTCTGGAGCAGCCCTGCTTGGTCTATACTACTTACTATTTAACCTCAGGTATGTTACTTAATGCCTTGGTGCCTCGGTTTCCCCAATGAAGATAACAGCATTGTCTACCTCAAAGGATTCCATGTAATGACTAAATGAGTCACCACACATTTAGAGTTCAGCATAGTGCTTAACAAGTAGTAAGCACCTAGTAGTTAGTAACAATCTTATTCCTACGAAGGCCAGTGGCAGGTTCCTGGGCTGCAAACCCCAGGCCCCAGAAAGACAATTGCAGCCCTCTACCCTCTCCCTGCATCAGGCAGCCCCACCTGCCTTCCCCAGGTGGCTGCTCTTGCCCGCTGTAGTTCTCACAGAGCCATGGCCAGCCTGGCCTCCAGAGAGCTGGAATTGTCATTGCAGCGACTGGAAAGAACAGGGCTCTCAGCTCTGGAAACAGATTCTTATCCACATCTTGGTCTTGGGAATTAGGCTGGAACTGGGTGAGAACAAGCTTCCCAGCCACACAGGCCCAAAGAGAGTCACAGAAGCACAGAGGCCATAAACTCAGCCCTTTCCCCTCTGACTCCCAGATACGGAGGCGAGAGGCTCAAAGCCAGCTCGGCAAACCCTGGGGACTAGCTGTGGAAAGCAACTTCAATGAGATGCGTAGAATGCCAAAAGTTCAGAGTCAAAGGGCATCCTCGGATTCCCAGGCTTTTTAGGTTTGTGCTTCCACTGGGTGGTGCAGAGAAAGGGCACCTCTGCCACCAACTTAGGGGGATCCTAACAAATCATTCCCTCCTTGGGTTCAATTTTCCTGAGCATCCAGTGATGGGGGGTTGCGGGTCTAGGGTGGCAAACAAGGCTCATCTTGTAGGCCAGATTTGATGAGTGGTAAGTGGCTGCCTCGCTGGCTGGTTAGACAGTGCTGGCCCATGGGCTGTCCTTGCCCTAGTTTTAGCCCTAAAATGCTCAGTCTTGGTCACTGAAGTGAATCCTGATGTCTGGTCTAGTCCTCCCACGGACTCCGGCCCCAGCAGTTTTCCTGCAGCTCCCAAAGCGAGTCAGGAGCTGATTTAGATTCTCTATACAAATTCTTTGGCTCTTTCCCTTCTTACCTGGTAAATGTGAGTGTCTGCTGGAGAGAACTATGCACTCTGGGTTCAATGTGGGACAACTTTCTAATGAGAGTTCATTTCCTTGATGACAATGAAGAAAGCGTCATAAAAAAGGAAGCTGAAGCCCATCATAGCCTACACACTTTGCCAGCCCTAGGTGACCTCCTGGCTTAGGGCTATGCCATCTACCTTCCCCACCTCCTCTCAGTCCCCCTTTCTGCCCTGCCCAGTGCTCATCCTCCCTGCCCTTCTCCTCTAATCAGGAGCTCAAAGCCTCTTTATCGTCTCACTCACCAAGTCCCGATAAGCGCTGATAAACTCATTCACTCCAGCAGCAGGTGAGTTTCTAATGGTAAGATTCCAGGCACTGACCAGCTGAAGGCCTCAGTAGAAGTTTTTGCAGGTCACAAGAGGAGGTGGCCACCACCTAACAGCAGAACATTCACTGTTCTTCAGTGGTGGGGAGAAGTGTTCTGCCAACAGTCTGGAATTTGAGACATTCCGATGGGAGCTGCCTTGCCCTCTAGAGCATATGGTGGAAATGGGAGCGCATAGTCTCTGGGACCAGAGTGCCTGGCTGGAATCACAGCTCTACTACTTCCTCACCGTGTGACCTGGGGCAAGTGACCTCACCTCTTTGTATATCAACTGTCTCTTAATAAAATGAGGTTGTTGATGATAATAGTATCTGCCTTATGGAGTTGTTGATGAGATGTATGAGCTGAGTGCTTAGAATAATACCTGGCACTTAGTCAATGCCATCTGAGTGTGGGCTGCTATCACCAGGCCCCTGAGAGGGCCAGGCATGAAGCCCAGGTGTTGCAGTTTGAAAGGGCAAACAAGGGTCTAGCCTACACCAGGCACATGGGTGTCAGCAAAGAGGAGCTCCCTCCTCTTACCTGGGTTTCAGAATTTTCTCCAGAGCCAGGTTAGGTGCTAGACAGGAAAACACAGGGAACTCGTCTGTGTGGCTGCTGTCTCTGAGTGCCAGCAATTTGAAGGTCACTGTGGCTTTGTCTTCATCAAGCACATCAGAAAGCCTGGCAGTTTCTCTGCTCCCTCTCTCTGTCCCTACCCACTGATTTCTTTCAGTCCCACATGGTAGTCACTGCATTTTGGTCTGAGCCACTCTCCCCTGCCATGATTCTGGGAGGTGTTGGAAGTCTGTCTGTTTTATCACCAAGTCCTCGGGATCCAGCTTGGTTTGCATCCATTGTGGGATGAGGTGGGGGATTCAGCTGAACATAGTGCTGAACCTGGGGGATGGGCAGTGGGTGTGTCCTCGAGGGGCTCTCTGCAGTGTCCTACCTCAGGAAGGGGTTTCCTGTGGTCCCCTTACACAGAGGCACTCTCCCTCAGACTGCCTTCTCTTGGGACCCCAGTCCACCTCCTTTCCATACCCAGGGTTTGGTGGGGGACGAGGGACGTCGTAGTCATCCTCTGGTAGGGGTGGTGATCATGACTTGCTGCCCACGGTCCTTGCTGCCTCAGCAGCCATGTTGGGTGGGATGTGACCCCACCCCCGGCCACAGTTGATTGGACCTGTGACTGGTCCCTAACTCAAGGGTCGCCCACTCAGGTGATTTGGCCTGATCAGATTCTACTACAGGAATGTGGAATGGGGAAACAGAGATGGGGTCAGGCGAGTCTTGCTGACACAGCCCCACTCTCTTCCTCAGAGTTAGCAGCCCTGGTTCCTGTCACCAGAAGAATTTTGATGTTCCGCCTGCTGGGCCCTCGAAGCCTTCCTGCCTCAAGCCCTTGCATCTCCTACGAGCTTCTGTGGGATGCACTTTCACGGAGGGAGTGGACCCTGCCATCTCCCTCCCTCACATGTTGTCGTGGTGACCTCAGGAGAAGCATTGGTGGCCGTGATGTTCTTGAAAGAAGCTGGGGCACCCCATATCTTGAGGTGACCCTTCAGGGCTCCTGCCTTCAGCTCTGCTTTCTGGAATTGAGCAAAATCCCTGCCACACAGACTTCATCTCCTACCATCTCTGCTGAGAAGACACTGAAGCCCAGTCCAGCCCATCTCCTGCTTTCTCAACCCTCTGCTCCGAGCCAGCCCTGGCCATCTGATCACATCCTTCATGTCAGACCCAGATCACAGCACTGGGATCTGTCTATCACCCTTGAATAGGGGCCACAAACCTTATGGTTTTTTGATTTGCAGCCTTGAATCTGCTGCCCAAATCCATACTCACTCCTATAAGCTGGAAAAGAAATGTTTATTTTATTAATGAGCTCAGAGTAAGGTATGCAGTGACAATCCTATCAGCAATTAGAGCAGAGGCCAGAGGAGAGGGATGGAGAGAGAGAGACTCCAGTGGGGTCTTATTAGGGTTCAAGGAAGGAGTCCCCCAGGGCTGGGAGAGACCGAATTCACTGGGCCAGAGGAAAGGAATGAGAGTTTGGATCCCTGAGATCTTCTCCCAAACGGCTGGCTGCTCCCTCTCCTCCATGTTGGCCTTCATTAGAGTGGCCCAAGCTGTTCCTTATCTGGCTCTGGTTCAGGGCCAAAGGGAGTTTGAGATTCCTGGGTGCTAGGTTCAGGTCCCAGGGATGCCGTCTGGTGTGTGCAGTATGGCCTCTCTCAAGGCTGGTCTCAAGGCTTTGTGTTCAGGAGGTGGGGCCGGAGCTCACTGTTTTCTAGGGGTGAATTTGGTTTCCCCTTTTGGACTTCAGAAGAAGGTCCTGTAGGGAAGCAGAAACATCCCAGGTGGGTGCAGGCCTTGTGGGTACACACTCAGCCCAGCCAGAGCAAGGCTCTACAACGGGGAGCACCCACCCTGGCAGTATGAGGCTCTGCCAACCTTTGGAGACCCCTCTGGGTGCAGGCCCCAAGTGGCTACACACCAGCCACAGCCACAGCACACAGGAGGCCAGGGAGAAAGCGGGAGGGACACCTGGGATGGAGGGAGGAGGAGACTAGGAGGAACAGGGACAACAGTCCCTTGCAAAAGGCAAGTGACAGAAAACATAGGGCCACGCAGGCCACCCCAGAAGCCATGGTCTAGCTGGCCATCTGTCTTGGGAGCATGAGGCCCTAATGTTTTAGGAAAGTTGTAACAGAAAAGTCAAGTCCAGGCTTGGATCTGCCCCAGATGCTGCCATCTGTGGCTTCAGGCCACACCAAACACCAGTTTCACAGCCACCTGCCAGCTCTGTCCACGGGCACATCCCTATCACAGGGGGAGAAACACATCCCACAGCTGGGCTCCGCGGTATATCCCACAGATAGAGCCCACAGCCAAGTAAGGGAAAAGGCAGAGAAGACAGTTTGTTCTGAGCACGGCTCAGGCCATGACAGGGCACAACAGGACAAGAGCAACTCTAATCCACCAACCCTGGTTCTTTGGACCAGCCTTCAAAACCTCTTAATAGCCCTGGTTCTGGCCAAGTGTGGGGGCCAGGGTGGAGCAGGAGCTCCCAGCCGGTTGGCATTCACAGGAAGGGGAATTTTCACATTCTGTTGAGGACATCTCTTGGGGGCAATTCCAGCCAAGCTTCCTGTGGGTTCCTTCAGCCCCACATGCCTGGTTCGAGGGCATTCTCCCACAGAGAATGGTGCCCAGGGCTTCATCCTGCTCATTTGGGTGCTGCTTGGGACCCAAAGCAGGTCCCAGGGCCGTGATGAGTCAGGACACCTGCGTCCCAAGCAAGTACTACAGACTGGGCTCTGTAGAGGGAGGGGAGGGCTTTGAGTCTGAGGAATTCCACTGTGGCCAATAGCAGACCCTGGGCAGCACTTCAGGGATGGCGCCTTGTGTACTCTCCAGACACCAGTCCAAAGAACCTGCTGACAGCGTGGGCAGCAGATGGCCACTGCACACAGCAGGGACAGACAGGGCCCTCTGGCCCGCCTGCCTATTCACCGTGGGCTCCAGCTGCAGGAGGAACCCGTGTCTGTGCACGGCAGCACGGTCTTCAAGGAGCTTTCGGACCGGCTGGGGGCTTTCTGCTGCGGAGGAGGGAAGAGAGGCACTATACACACAGAGCAGAGCAAGAAACACAAAACAGGCTTGGTTACTCCCAGGCAGAGCTCCCTGGGGCCTCTCCTTTCACTGGGCTCCTGCCTCGGGTTCTGCCTAGCCCTTGGGTTCCAGAATTAGGAGCTCCTGGACCCTGGTTTCTCCAAGACACGTGTAGAGCTCAGACTCGGCTGGCCACGGGGAGCAAGCAGGCCCAGCCATGACAGGGAGGCAGGGCATGGCCAGTGAGTGGGTGAGTGGTGGGTGGGTGAGGGCTAGGGAGGTGATGGGATGAGGTGAGGATGGAGTTGAGACACCACACAGAGGCAGAGAAACAGAGAAAGGCAGACAGATAAGAATGGATGCAGAACGACAAGGACAGAGGAGCAGGGACTCAGAGACAGGGATGGAGAGAAACAGGAAGAAAGAATAGGAGACAGTAAGAGAGAAAGGGGACTGGGATGAAGGGGAAAGAGGGGGGCCGATAAGAGGTTGACAGGAAGGAAGGAGAGGGCAAAAGACAGAAAGACAGAGAGGGAGGAGAGGAGAAGACAGAGAGATCCACAGGACAGAGACAGACACACAGGGAATCACAGAGAGACAGACTAGGCCAAAGCTCCCTGGAGATCCCACAAGGTGGGGACAAAAGCCTGTGGCCCTGGCTGCCTAGAGGCACAGTATGAGTGAATGCAGTAAGACATCAGGAAGACCTTCCAGAGAGTGAAGGATGAACACAGACACCTTCTAACCATCTACTAATGGGGTAGGGGATAGAGTTCTGAGTGGGGAATAACAATCCTGAGTCTTTGTCCCAACATCACTGCTTACTCGGTCTAAGACCTCATGCCTCAGTTCTCCAGAGTAGAGAAGAATTTGGACAAGACTGCCCGGGAGGCAGCTCAGACCCTGCTTAAGGACAATGACTAAGCTCTAGTCCTGGAGTTTTCTAGGAGCTCTGGCTATGAGAAGCTGTGTGCTTGGGCCATTCCTTCAGGCTGGGAGAAGGCTGGGGGTGGGCTGGAGAAAGGTGGCTGAGATTCTGGAGAAGGAAGAGGAGGTTTCAGGCTAGGTGGCTGCACATACTTACAGCTCATCATCATACTCCTTTGGGGGGCAGACGGCAACCACAAGGTCGATCCAGTCCTGTGGGGAGAAGCCGTGTGACTCTGGGGCACACTCAGTTGGATGGTGTGTCTGCTCCCGCACTCCGTCCCCATTTCTGGGCCCCATGGTCCAGGATCAGCCAGCCTGCACCTTCTTCCCATGGGCACACATGGGCCCCACTGTGGACTGCCATGGTCTGAGGATGTTTCTAGTCTCTGAGGCTTCGGGACTATAGAGGCCAGGGCTGCAAGGTGCTCGAATGACACTCAGCTCCCAAATGTCGATCTATGGACCGGGGACAGGCAGCAACCTCAGAATCACTTGGGGGAACTTCTTAAAAGTGTAGACTTACAGACTTGGCCCCTAGAAGTCAGGGGTGAGTCCTGGGAAATAGTACTTTTAACAACCTCTCTAGGTAATTCCGATGCACTTTCTGATGCACAACCAAGTGGGGTACTTCTGGCCCAGCTTTTTGATCCTAACACCTGAATCCCTTTTACTGCCATCCTTGCCCCTCATTCCCTCCTTGGCTTGGATGTATCTCCTGAAAAGTATCAGAAATATTACTGGGCCCCTCTACCATGAGCTAGTTCCTAATATTGAGCTGAAATCTCTCTCTCTCCCCGTCAGGACTTCCCTCCATCCAATCCAGGTCTTCCCTCAAGAATCAGAGAGAACACTTCTGCTCCCTCTGCCCTAATGCAGACCTTCAGATAATCAAAGATAGTCATCATGTTACCCGTGAGTCTTCTCTTCTCCACATCCCATCCTGTGGGTCCCAGGACCATCTGGTTAGCTTCCTCGGCACTGAACTTAATACCTCAGGCTCGGCTGCCTGCATACAGTTGCACAGGTTTTGCATTGCACAACGTGAGCAGGCACCATTCACACTACAGTCTGTAAAAGGGCACCCCCTCAGGCTGTGCAGTGCACAGCCTGGGCAACCTTATGCAGTGGCTCTGACCCAGGTGGGTGTCTAATGATCGCAGAGCAGATTCCCACCAGACCCTCCTTCATCCTGGGTTCTCTGCTTTTGTTAATGCTTTCTGGTAGCCCCTAGAATTCTCTTGATTCTTGTTCAATGTGCACTTAGAAAATACCTTAAGTGTTTTTCTTGGGTGACCTGTCATGCCCTGGCTTCTGGAGTCTGTTTGAGCCACTGGCTTTTTGGTTCCAAGGTCAGAAATTGACATTTATTTTTCTGAATCCCATCTTGTCAGATTTAAACCACTGGCTGGATGGGGTATGTGGGTGTCACCAAAGTGTTGCCTGGACCCCAGATGCCTGCCCTGGGATGCGGCATCTGATTGTGAGGCCTAGCTGCAGAGCCCAGGGTTTGAGGCAGGCAGGTGAGGGAGGAAAGGACGGAGGGGGCTTATTCTTACCCCACCCTGATTCCAGGCCTTCTGCAGGGCAGCCTCAGCCTCCGCCAGGGTGTAGTCTGTCACAGTCTTGCCGTTGACTGCCATGATCTCGTCCCCTTTCACAATGCCACCTGCAGGCAGATGAGGCTGATTGGCCAACAGGGCTGTATGTGACCCATGCCTGGCCCAGGGCTTGGCAAAGAGGGGTCATTGCCGGACCGCAGAAGAGACCTGAACCTGGGTTCTGAAAGGTCATGTGGACTCAGAAAGCATGAGGGGAAACTAGCTACCTGCTTAGTGGCTAGTCAAAGGGCATTTCATCCCTATCCCATCTACATCCCCTTACCCCAGCTCTGGAGAACCGGGACATCATTGATGATGAGCCTCTGTTACCACAGAGGGAGACAGACCTGCATTTCCAGCACAGTAAGAGGCCTGAGTCAATTCTGCCAGCCGGCCCTCCCCGTTGCCCAGTCACGCTGGCCTCTTCAGGTCCCTGAGCTGCCACTGCTGTCTCCTGCGGCAGAGACTTCATGTCGCTGTTCCCCACCTTGCTTTCTCTTCTTCTAGGTCTGAGAGGAAATGTCAGAAGGGGCTTCTCTGACCCCCACTCAGTCAAATGTAGATCTTGCCTGTTTTCTCATAGCATCCCAGTCTTTTCTTATTTGGCATTTTCCACAATTTGTAATCATTAATCTGTTTGTTTACTTGTTTACTGATGGTCTCTCCCACCATGCTGTCAGCTCCATGTGGGCAGGGATTGTCTTTCTGGTTCACCATAGTATCCCCAGCACTTAATATAATGCCCGACACAAAATAGGATCTCAGTAGATATTTGCTGAATAAATGAATGCTGTAATAAGGTGCTCTTGGAAGAGATGCCTGGGATCTAATACTTATGGGGAAAGCTGAGTTATAAGCTGAACAGAGCTACCCACTGCAGGATTTGTCAGTCTTTAATGTGCTAACATGCACTGCGGCTTTCCAACAGGTAGACAGATTGTGTGTCGTTTTCCACACCTCTTCGACATCAGAGCCCTTTTTGGAGGAATTTCTCCTGGTCCTGATGTCCACAGAACATTCTCCAGGTCACATTGAAATAGATCACCCAGGAGACTTGTGGGCATGAAGGCCCACAGAAATGTGGTGTATGATACTGACAATGGCGGCCATGGCGGCTTAAAACACGTGCTCCTAGGAAAGTCATCAGTGGCTGGTTATGTTCAAAGCGGTGCAAGACCAAACCACAGAAAGCAGTTGCCTCTGTGCAGGGCAAGGGGGGATGGGTGACTTTCACCTTTTCATTTTGTACAAATCCAAGACAGAGTCTCAGGGGTAATAAGGCAGTGGTTGGGTTAGGGCTTTGTAAGTGGGAAGGACCCAGGAGAGTCACCCATCCATCCTGGTCTCCTCTCTCTGCTAGACACAGCAGGCAGGTATCACAGAAATGTCACCAGGTGACAAAAGAGATGAAGACAGAAGAAGAAGGGGGGGCCTGGGTGAGCACTGATGGGTTGGGGCAGCTGCCCAGCTGGGCAGGACCCCCTTCTATGACTGAAATGAAAGCTTAGAGTGTGAAGTCACTGAGGGTATGGGTGCTGAGTTGGACTTGTACCCAGGGCTCCCAATGCCCATACTTCACCTTAGTAACCCACAGAGGCCTGGTTGCCAGCCCCCAAGGGCCTTTTCCCCTGTTTCCTGCCCCTTACCTCTTACCACCTCCATTCTACCTCCTACAGCTTGTGGTACAGCCTGGCTCCAGCCTAGGACTGCCTGGAAGGGATTTGCTCATAGGATCCCCCACTCTGGCCTGGGAAGGTAAGAGGCCTGGGGCTCCTCCTCCAAGGGCACCTACATCTCCACAAACGGCCACAAAGGACTCAGGAGCTTCCTTGACACGGAAGAAGAAATCACCAATGGAGGGGTTTCAGACACTGACAGGTGAAGAGGGTGATGGTTTGAAGCAAGAGACTGTGCCTGGGTTCTGCAAAGGTTTCACTCATCAGCAGAGGGTGTTTTTGTAGATAAGGGAAAAAGAACAAAACAAAGTGAGAAGAAAGACACAGGGTATGGGGGCCTCTGGCCCTCTGGGAAGGGACAAGGCTGCAGAAGACCTCTGACAGAGGTGGCACTTGTGCTGGACAGTAAAGCAAAATGACCAAACTGCCTGAATTAAATCCTGCCTCTGCCTTCTCCTGGCTGTGGGTCCATGAACAAATACTTTAACCTCTCTGAGCCTCAGTTTCCTCAGCTGTAAAATAAGAATCATAACAGAACCTGCTTTCAGGGTTGTTGTGAGGATTAAGTGAGTTAATATCCATGAAACGCTCAGACACAGGGCTGTGAGCCAAATGAACATTTTCTGGCACAAATAGCTTCTGGCTAGTTCTGGCCAAATGTTTGGCTCTTACCACCACTGAAAGGACAGGTAAGGTTTTAGGGGTTTCCATGTACTGCTCCTCTTCCTCAAAAGCCCTTTCTCTCCTTCGTGAGGCTGACATTGACTGACGTTCAGCTCACAGTTCACCCTTCTGAGGAGTGCTCCTGGCCTCCCACTTCCTCTTGGTGGGTTAGGGGCCCCTCAGAGTCCCCACAGCTTCCCTCCGCTCTGAGTTCCCCGTCAGCCCTTAGCAGACCATGCTGTGACTTTCAGTATGTGGCAATTCTGAGCCTGTCTCCAACCCTGGCTGGGGACTGCTGAGGGCATGGTAGCATCTGGCTTGGCTGTGTACTCACAGGTCCCGGCACCATCCCATATCCCCAGGGATTGGACAGGCAGTCGGATGAATGGACCTGAGTGGGAGGGCGTCTCTCCAGCACCATCAGCCCACTCCAAGTGGTCACCTGTTTGCTTTCCTGGAGGGCCCCGTCTAATCTCTGTTCCAGGAACAGAAAGCTGTTCCTGGAAATCAGTCACAAGATGGTGGAGGGAGGCTGCGGACACCAAGAGGAAAGTATCATCCCCACACCTGGGTGTGGCTGGTCCCCACTCACCGTGCCGCTCAGCAGCTCCCCCCTCGTACACAGCAGAAACGACCACCTTCCCAATGGGGGAGTCCACACCGCCTTCCAGGGCCAGGTCTAAGGATCCCTCCTGGTTAGAGGAAAACAGACCTTAGGGAGCCAAGCAGACAGCAGCCTGTGGACCCCTGGGCACCAAGGAGTCTCTTGACAGAGCCACAGTAAGAGCGGGAGAAGCCATGGGGCCACCGGCAGTGCCATCACGAGAAAACGTGGCCTCGGTGCCAAGTGGGGCCTGGGTATGTGGCCCTACAACAGAGGGGCATCTCCATAAGAGAGGGGAGGACAGTGGGGACCTGAGAGGCCACCCAGGAGTGACCTTGAGATTAGAAGTAGGGAACCAAGGCAGGAGGGGCAGGCGCAGAGAGGGATGGCGGCCCACCGGCCTCCACATGCCCAGGTACCTTCTTAATGCGTAGGAGCCGGACGTCCTTCCCCATGATCTGCTCTGGGGTGAACTACAGGGAAAAAGACAGTGGGAAGCTTTGAGCTGGCCTGAAGGATGGTGCTGGGGGTAGGGCTGGAAGAGGAATCCAGGCACCTATGGGACATGGGCCCCACAGAGCACATGGGCAAGGGGACCGTGCCCAGCCCCACCCATACTGGTCTTCAACTGGGGGTTCCAGGCCCCATGGGGACAGTGGACACACACACGTGTATGTGCACCATACAGTTCACACTGGAATGCCCTTTGGAAGGAACCTTCGTGGGAAGAGTAGCTGGGGCATCATTGGGCTCCTCTGTGCCCCACCTCATCCCAGGACCCCAGGGCCCGGAATGCACCACTATCAAACACTCTAACCCCACCCTGCCCTGTTCCTGGGGTTTCTCCCCCAGGAGAGAAGAGTCATCTCTTACCATGGAGTAGGGGTCGAAGCCTTCCTCATATTTCCGGAAATCCTGGAAGCAAAGGGAGGGCCTTAGGGCAACAGAGCAGAGGCCCTTGAGGGTCAGGGCCAAGGAGGAGGAGGGTGAATGGTCAGAATCCAAGGGTCAGAAGTGAGGGGCAGGGCCGGGGAAGGCGGGGCCAGGGTGGGGGATGCAGACAGGAGGCTGGCAGCCCCAGCAGCCAGGGCACTCCTGTGCAGGGACAAGCAGGAGGCTGAGGAAGACTTTAGAGGATCTCGACCCTGCCCTGCTTCAGCAGCACAAGCGTCAGGGGCTGCAGGGGCACCAGTGACCTCTAGATGGTCTGGAGAGGCAGCATCTGCCTTGCTGAAAGTCTCAGCCCAGCCTCAAGTCCTTTAGGCCCCACCTCATCTCTTCCAAGTCTCCACTGGAGCAGGCCCAGACCCTGGGGGATGAAGCCCAGGGTGTCTCCACCCAGTGCTCTGACCCCACAGGAGGGGACCATGCAGCTCAAGAGAAGGCTGTTCCTGGAAATCAGCCACAAGATGGTGGAGGGAGGCCGTGGACACCAAGAGGAAAGCAGGTGGTGTCAAGAAGCTGTGCTTGCCTGGGGCTTGGCAGTGTTCTCCTGTAATGCTCACCTAGAAGGCAAGAGGCCTCCCCAGATTCTGGGGAGCGCAGGTTGGCCCTTTAGCTAGGGGAGAAGGGAGGACACACAGCTCAGGGGACCTGGCTTGATGGGGGATGCTGTGGGGACAATGGCTCCAGGCTGTAGAAACAAGACAGTGAGGTGGCACCTGAACACATAGTGAGGTAGTGCCTGAACTAGGTGGCCTTCCTTGGGAGTCATACACAGTGAATGGGAGCCAGGGGCACCCCCAGGCTGAGGGGCCAGGATGCTAAGCACAAGGGCAGCGGAGCCACAGCTGGTTCCCATGGAAGGTGGGAGCGGAGGAGAGCCCCATGGCAGGCCTCGCTGTCTGAGTGGAGGCACCCGCAGCATGCAGGTCCCTAGACCACACCAAGTGTCCCCTGGGGCCCATGGTCTGCATGGCGGGGAGGCCACAGACTCCTCCATCCTCAGAATGCACCAACTAAGTTCCAGGCACAAGACGAGCACCAAATATCAGCAGACAGATCCCTAAGCATCTGCCTGGCATCCCTCCTCACTTGCCTTAATCACCCAGGCTCAACCCCAAGAGGCCATGAGCTTAGCTCAGCTTGGAGGCTACATCCAGGTCAGTGTGTGGGCAGCAGACAGAGGAGGGGGCACAGCGAATGCACGGGCAAGAGGGATCATTGGGCAGGGTGTGGAGTCGATGCTCTGTGACTTTGAGGGCCCTACTTGCTCTGGCTGTTTCTCCTGGAAGGCTGAGCACTGCTGGCTCTGGCCTCCTTGCTCCATGATCCTGAGAACAAGCTCTCAGGGATGAGCCAGATGGCAGGTACTTGTGTTTTGTGTGAATTTAGATCAGAGACTCATAAGTCACAGCAGCTGGTCAGCCCTTAAAGAGGCAGCCCAGCCCCGCATTCAACAGAGGAAGAAACTGAGGCCCAGAGAGGTGATATTCATGCCCAAGGTCACCCAGTCAGTGGGCAGGGGAGCAAGGGTTTGACTCCAACTCTGGAGCCTAGACTCTGCACTTCCCTGCCTCTCTCCCTGGGAGGGCTGTTTGTGCCCTAAACCGCCAGGTCCTGGAAGGCCTCTTTTGTGACGACAGTGCTTTAAGGCAGGATGGCGCAGTGTTTAAGAGCACAGGCTGTAGAGACCAACCTCCTGGATTCAAATCCAGGGATTGACATTAGCTGTGCCATTGTGGGCACATTTTCAAATCTCTCTGCTTCAGTTTCTCATAGAGAAAATGGGTATGAGAATAGCACTTACCACCCAGGGTTGCTGGAAAGATTAAATCGACAAATCCCTGGGCTGGGAGCAGCCTCTTTTGCTGACACCTGTGTCTCACTGCACAGTTGATACCGTCCCTCTGCTCCCTGCCTGTAGTCAAATCAGCCTGTGGTCTGATGGTGGGTTATCAGTGAGGAGGCTGGAGAAGCCTGGGCTGGCTGCAAGATCTCCCTCTGTCCTGGGGTTTCTTTCATTGGTGATGAAACAGCCAATCCAATGGTTGGCTCTGTGGAGGTACCCCGGGAGGCAGGTGGGTAGGTGGCTGCCTGCCTAATGCCGCTCAGAGGACCAGCAAGGACTTCTATGCCCCTGTGCATAGGAGTACCCTAGGCACAGGGAGGACCTCAGCTACCATCTCTTCCCTGACGCTGGTTCAGTGTCAGGCAGGGTTGGTGAAGCTGTGATCTGCCCGGAGGAGAAGAGGGGAAGGTACAGGGAGACACCTAAGCAGCCCCTTCCCTCTCTCCTAGGGCTGGAGCGAGGGCCCATCTTAGCCTCTGTGGGCCTCGGAGGGTTCCTCCTGCCCTGCTCCTCTCTGGACAAACAGCAGCAGAAGAGGTGAGTGCCCAGGGATCCTGCTGCTTTCTCAGCTCATGCATGGGGTCTTACAAGCCCTGGGTCCCCATCTGATATGAAATCCTCCCCAACCCCTGCACAAGAAATGGAGGACACAGCTCTGGCCTGACGCTTGGTGGCAGATGGGGCCGCTGTGGACCTGACCAGGTACTCCCAGAGACAAAGAAGTGGCACAGAGTGGGAGGGATGCGGGGTGGTGGGGAGACCCCCAGACACACAGTAGGTATCAGTTTACTTGTCTGAATGCTGTCTGATAAACCACCATCCTCTTCAACATCTCCTGTGGCTGCCAGAGGAAAAAAAAAGTTCCACACTGGATGTTACCAATAGGTCTTGTCTGCCCCCTGGTGCCAGGCCTCGGGCCTGCCAGCCTGGGGCTGCCCTGCCAATGTCCTCCCCGAGCAGACAGTCTGGCTTATGTTAAGGGCCTGCTCAATGCCCACAGATGCTACCCAGTTGTCGTCAAGCAGACACCACCCCTTGACATTAGCCAGAGACCATGACATGGATGCATCTGCAGGCTGTCCCAGGAGCAAAAACTTAGCTCTCTGGGGAGCTGACGGGACAGCTAAGGCCCAAAATAAATATCTCAGCTGTCCTGCCTTGACATTTGGATAGAGTTTCCTTGAAAGGGAAGTTAAAATTTTGACATGACTATCTTCTCACTGTGCATGGGAGGCCAGCCAGTGGTTGGCACCTCTGGGAGGTGCACACGAATCCCAGCTCCCTTAGCTGTCAGTAACTGAGGCTGGTGGACATTTCCCACTTCCCCAGGACCACACCTCAGACTCCCAGTCCCAGTGAGAGGTAAGAAGTAAGTTGGAGAAGGGGAGCGAACCTGCTCTGGCCAGTTCTCCATCCGAGGGTGTTTCTTGCCAGGCCACAACAGGCCTTAGGGCAGGGGCCAGGGCACCTGGAATCTCTGTAGGTTTTGGCATGATGGCAATGAGGGCAAGAGTGTGGGCTTTGGAGCATGAAAGGCATGAGGGTAAGTATTAAGTCCAGGCTCTGCCTGGGGCACCTGGTCCCCCTCTGGTAACCTCTCTAAATCTCCCTTTCCTCGAGTGTTAAACAGGATGATCACAGGAACCATTCCACAGTTCTGCTGTGAGAATTAATTGAGGCCTTGCTGAGCCTGGCACATAGTAGGCTCCTTCACAGGTCTTAGTGAATATTATTACTTTTAGACAGAGCTCCAGGCTGTTCCATCAAGTGGGAAACAGAAATTCCATTGGTCATGCCAACATCCACTTACACCCATGTGGCCTCATCTCTTGGCCAATAAGAAGGTTAAGAGATGGCATCTGTGATCTGCATTTTTGTCCCACCTCACTTGCCCTCCACTCCAGAGACAGCAGAGCCCAGGGGAGGTAGCCCTGGTCTGCTCCTCTAGAGACAACCTGGAGGGGACTCAAGGGGCTTACCAGAACTTCAGATTTCACAGCTGGCCTGTAGATGAAATTGGGCTCCTGGTGGACCATGACAGGTTTGGAGATGGTGGACACGCCAGGGCCTCGTGGAGGCTGTGGGCTTGGGCAAAATGTCTACAGGAGTTAGTTTAACAGGGACCTAGGTGAGGTCATGGTGGGGTGGCCAAGGCCAGCCATGCTACTTCTACACACATGCAAATCTACACCCATGCACATGCGAAGCCAGCCTGGTTCATTCAACCTGCTGGAGGTCCTGGGGCTGTGATCTTCGCAGAGAGATGAGAAGTCCATTGGCCACAGTGTGGGCTGAGACCACAGAAACTACTGAGTGGCTCTAAGAAATCAGATGCTTGAGCTAAAGCCTGGCTTGGGGTTGCCTGCAGCCAGTGTCACCCAGGAGACACACTTTCAGACCCCTCTCTCAGTGGTCATGGGTGCTATCCAGTGTCCCTTGTCTTTAAGGGCTGTCTCTTTGGCCACAGCTCCAGTCCCTGGACCACAGTGTGAAGCATCTGCTGTTCCTAGTGGGTAGGCACATAGTCTCTAGAGGCCATGGGGTGAGGACCAGTAAGAGTGGCATCCAGGGGAGCTGATGCAACCTGTCTGCTTGGCTCTAACCCACTTGATCTCCTTGGGCAATATGTATCAAATCAGTTCACAACCCTGCCCCAAGCCCTCCCAAGAGTCCCCATCCACTACTGAGCTCATTGGCCTGACCCCCAAGGCCTTTCATGAGCTTCTCTATCTTCCTTTTCAGCCTCATCTCTCACTCCTCACCACCCTCCTCACACTGCCTAGCTTTAACCTCAAAAAAATGCCAGGCTTTCTTGCCTTGAGGCCTTTACATGTGCTCTTTCCTTCTTCCGCTTCACCTCCCAGGTCTTAGGTTGGGCATCACTGCCTTCTGGAAGCCTCCCTTGAGCTTTCCTCTCCTCCACCCCTCTTCCTTATTATAGCACCTGTGCTTCCTCCATCTCCACCCTGATGGTGTGGTAGGTGCCTACTTTTCTTTGTTCCCCACCAGACTGTCTTGAGAAGGGAGACTGCAGCTGTCTATCTAGCAGGGGCTCCCAGTGCCCTGCATAGTGCCTTGGCATATAGTAGATGCTCAATAAGCATGTGCTGAATGAATAAATGAATGATTAAATAGTATGGTGAGCACATGGGACAGTGCCTGTGGATAGATCTGGCCCTGAAAACCCCCCTATGGCAGGTGCTGGTGTGCAGGCACAAGTGTCAAGCCAACACAGGCGTTTGTTTCCATGACTTGGGGCCTGCTGGTGGCTGGGCCGACTGTGTGGGCGTGTGGTCACTCACACTTCCTGCTGCAGCACTGATGACACCTTGCCAGGGGCATGCAGGGAAGAAGAGGGTGGGTGGTACAAGGGTGAGAGGTGGGCCAGATGAAGCCAACCAAACAACAATCCCCTGGCCTTTGAGGCTGGGACAACCCTGGCTTTGATGTCGCTTACGACATTTACGGTCCAGTTCTTCAGAGGCTCCTTATGTTGGGGGCTTTTTGCCTTCCCTGGGCTCTGATCAGGAACTAACAGTGGGAACTTCGTGATGCCTTGAAGAATCTGAGAAATCTGAACTCCGTCTTGAATCTTGACCCTGACTCAAAGTTTTGCTGAGACTAACTGAGATTGCTAAGATCCCAGGTTTGTAGCTTCACCCAAATTTTCTTGTACTCTGGACTATCAATAACCATAGTTAATGTCTACTGAACATGCACGATGTGCCTGCCTCTCTTGCCATTCTTAACTTAGAATGTGTTCATATATTAACTTATTTGATTCGAATAGGTAGCTGCCGTTAACATTCCTATTTTTGGACAGGGATGCCCAGGCTCAGATAGATGAAGTAGCATGTGTTCAAAGTCATCTAGCTAGTAAGTGGCAGAGCCAGGATTCAAACCCAGGCAGTCCGACTCCCTGCTACTCCAACTTGCCATATTTATGTTCCCTGCACTTACAATGCCCTTGCTCCCATCCTCCACATGTTGCCACCCCTCAAGGCTCAGCTCGTAAGCCCTCTACTCCACAGAGGTGTCTTCAACCTTCAGTTAGAATGAATCCCTCCCATAGCGCATGGCTTTTGCATATTTTATAGCAGAAGCTTGCCTGGGCAGCAGCTCATCCTTCAGATGGCAAAGTCCTGGAAAGCACAGGCATGTCAATTTCCTCCATATCCTCTTCAGCACTGCTCCCCTCTTCCCCTCACAGAGAGAGGCCCCAGGCAGGTACTTAATCAATGTGGAATCAAATTTGTTGAGGAAAAGCCTGCTCATCTTGATGGAGGCCACTTACAGAGAAAAATGTGCAAGGCTAACTCAGCCCTAGAAACCAGCTCCTGGCTGGGCTCTAGGGGAAGATGTCCCCAGAAAAGGCAGATTTCTTCCTATCGAAGCTGCAGGGCTCACAATCCCAACCAGAGGTCCGGAAAGGGTCCCTCTGAGAGTCTCCCGCTGGAAGCTGCAGCCTTGCTGGCATCTGGCACTTTCTTCACTCCCACCTTCCTTGTAAGCTCTCCTGAGTGCTCTGAGATACTTGTCCCATTCTCCATGCAGGAACTCAAATCCATGCAGGGACGGTTAATAAAAACCACTGGTCAGGTGCTATTGACTATGCCCTCCCTCAGCAACCCTGCTACCGTCAGCTGACATGAGATGCTTTTGCACTGACTCAAGCCTGGCCTCATGGCTACGGGAGCGGAATAATATTTTGCTTTTCCCTTCATGGGATCCAAGCTCCGTGTCTTCCTCAGAGATTGCATGTTTCAAAATAGTCTTTGGATTACGAATAATTAATAAGAAATATGTCTTTTTCAGAAAGACACTGTTCATCTTCCTAACATCCAAGAAAAACATTCCTATTCTTTTAATAGTAAATTATTTCTAGGAACTCTCTCTTCATTTTTTCTATAGCGGGAAATTGGCCAGAAATTTCTGGGTGTTACACTTCAAGCAGTGCAGTTGGCCAGTACTGTAGAAAACGGCACTGGAGTGTCCTAACACTGCATTTGATGGTACAGCGTTACCCGTGCCCTGCTTCCTCCTCCCCTCCCTTTTCTCCTGCTAGATCAGGAGTCATTTCCCACATTCAAGGCTTTCTGGGATACTATCAGGAAAGGACTGGATGTGACAGAGTGCTGGCTATTCATTAACATAGCCTTCCAAGTCCTGCATTGAAAGTTACCAGCCTACACTAGCAAAGAAGAGCCAAGAGAGAGCAATGAATATCAAATGGACACACTGTTGCTTACCCCAAAGGTCCCAGGTCATTCATCATACAATATAGCACTTCAAAATCAGTGGGAACCATATACATGCAGGATGTCCACACATGCACACGGAGGGGACATTCCTGGAAAATGGGGTGAGATGATGTTTCTTTCTGTCTCCACTCCCAGGAGCAGTGGAGGACATGGGAAACAGCAGTTCTCCCCACTCTTCCTACTTCCAAACATAGCATGCAGAACAGGGAGAGTACCTTTGGGGTGGGTGGGAAGCTCCGTTCAGGGACAGGGGAGTTGGTGGGCTTCCCACTGTGGTTCTTTGCCTCCCAGTCCTCCACTGGATTGCCTGTGTCCCCAGTGCGGAAGGGGTGGTTGCCCAATGCTTCTTCCAGTGCCGAGGGCAGTGGGCGGGTGGGAGTGAGGTCTTGGGTGGGAATGGATGGAGGGGGAGGGATGGGAATGGGGGGTGGAGTGCGCTGCACCCATGGGGAAGACGAGGCACTCACATGGCCAGATGAGGGAAGGACAGGGGGCGCTGGGACCTTGTGGGGTGGGTTGGAGGGTGGAGGGTGGGGCATCACAGGCAAGGCAGAGGAAGTCTTAGGGGGATAGTAGAACATGTCCAAAGGGATGTCGTCCAGGTCAGTGGTGTGCAGGTGCAGTCCGCCTGCGAAGCGTCTCAAGGGTGGGGCCAGGGGAGACACAGAAGGCAGAGGAGGTGGGGGCCCTGTGGTCATCTGGGGGGATTGCAAGGAAGTTCTGTAATTGTGACTCTGATTAGCGCTCCACTTTGCAATACATCGAGCACTATGCTCTTCTACTCTGTTTCTCTTGCTACTGGAGACCCACTACCTTTAAACCAGCACAATGGGGTGCCAGTCCTCTGCCACCTGGATGCCCAGCTGAGCCTATACTAGGCTGCTGGTAGAGAGTACCCAAATGCAGGAGAGCCCCAAGTTATGCCATCTGTGGGTGGTAAGGTGTTCACATAGTTCATCCTCTAAACTGGACTGCCCTTGAGAGTGTAAGGGGGACTCTTAGTGATGATGCCAGGACAACAGGCTTAACTGGGACTATCTCGGATGAGCTGGTACTTAGTGTCACTCTGGGAGTATACCCAGAAATACAGACATATCTCTCCTCCCCAAGAGGGGAGTGGGCTGATAGGGGTGGGCCTGGACAGTGGATGGGCACCTGTGAGGCTAGTGGCATTTGCTAGTTGCCATCTCACCTCCCACTGTCCCCCAGTGAATCATTCTGAAGGCAGCAGGAGGGTCTGTGTGGAAAGAAGGGCTCTGTTACCTCTGAAATCTCATTATCAGCAGAGGAAATCTGCTCGAGGCGTGTTTGACAGAGCCTCTCCACCCAATATTGAATCTTTTCCGATTCTTCAAGGTCTTCCCGCTCTGTCTCAGACACCTGGGACCCAGGATCGGCGCAGAAAGGAGAGGACAAAGGGCACATTTGAATAACATGTGGACAGAAATAGCATGAAAGCACTCCTTTAAAAACTCCAGAGTACTGTGAGGTGCATCAGCTATCTAGAAAGAGACCTGGGCTTGTTCCAACTGGCCCTCAAGGAGGTGGCAAGGGAGAAGAGAGTGGCGGGGTGTCAAGTTCACTAAGCAGAACTTGTAGGCAAAATCAGAAAAGGGGCTTATGTATTGTGAGGGATTAGCTGGATCCCGGATCCCCATGAACCCTGAGGCTCTTATGATTTTCCCAGAATGGTGTTTTTTAGCCTCCCCCAGCACATTCCAAGAGTTTAACTTGACTCTTTTTTTTCCTGCTCCATTCTGCCTTGCCCTCAGAAGCACAATCTTATTTTTAATTTTGTAGCTAATTTGTTCATAATGTCAGACCTAATGAATTTCACATTTTCCAGGACTTCTCTGGTTTTATAATCTAATCAAATTGGCATTCTGATTCATGGATGCGTTAAAGAGAAGCAGAAACAATGATACCTCCTACAGCCGGGGAGTTAAGGTTACCCATCTCACCTAGCATAGGAATTATTCATGGTGGAAGGTTGCTTTGGACATGTCTTCAGGGGAACAGCCTCAGATATATTCCCAGGATGATGAGGTCGAGCCTCAGACACACCCTATGTTGATGGGAGCAGCCTTAGACTCATAGCCTGATTAATTGGGAGATAGCCTCAGACCTACCAGCTGCACAAAGGGGTTAGTCTCAGACCCATATTCTCAGAGCCAAGCTAAGTTGGGTGGGGGGGTCTGGTCTTACAATAACCTGGGAAGGGAGGCCAGAATGATTCAGATTTGTAGACAGGTCAGTGGAAGCATAACTTCAAAGCTATAAGCAAGGCAGAAGGGTTAGCCTCAGACCATACTCTGAGTAGCCTCAGAGCCATACCTAAGATGGAGAGGCCTAGCCTTAGACTCTGGTGGGGTAAAGTGAAGGGGACAGACTCAAGCCTCTAAGCCAGGTGTATCAAGGGCTAACCTGAGACCTACCATCTGGTCAGAAAGGCTAGCCTCAGACTCACACCTCCCGAGCAAGGAGGCTGGTTTCAATTCCTAAGCCAGGAGCTAACCTCAGATGGCCCTGAGCAGGTGGCACGATCTCTCTCTCCAGGCTGGGGAGCAGGGAAGGGCTCACTCCACCCTGGTACGCCATTTGGGGAGAACAGCTCCAGCTGGTCCTCTGGGAGCACATGGGAAACGACCACATTGTGTCCTAGGGATGCTTGCCTGGCCTGCAGGCAGGACACGTACCTCCTGGGCCAGCCGGTTGATCTTTAGCTGCTTTTCCTTCTCCAGCATTTCCTCTTTCTCTTTGTAAAGCTTTTGCTCAAACTCCAGTTCTTTCTTATTCTTTCTCAAGTCCTGCAGGCTGTCATACTTGGCTTTCTTCTTATCTTTTCCTTTCTGAGTAGATGTGGCATTGTTTATATGACAAGGATTACAAATAGTGTCGACAGCACGGCACACAGGGCATCCAGTCCTCAGATAACACAGCCATCTCATGGTGAGCCCCTCCCCCAGCTCTGTCTCACCATACTGGACATCAGACCTCAGGTTTAGGACAGGAAGGCCACTGTTACCTACTGCAGAGTGGGAGACACATTCTCTTTACCAGCCAGAAAGACTGGCTTATTAGTTCACTAACTAACTGTGTGACCTTGGCTAAGTTCCTTAACCTCTCTGGGCCTGATTTGCCTCATCTCCAAAATGGTAAAAATACCTCCCCCACAAGCTTGCCACCCAGTGCCAATGAAATAGCATCTATGAAAGAACTTTGTAAAAGTTTTATATAAATAAAAATATAAAATAAAAATAAATAAGTGCTATATAAATAAAGGACATTGTGTTGATTTTCCAGTATCTGGCACATGCCTTCTGCATCATCTCATGTTCAGATTCACAGATGCATCCTGGGAGATTCCAGAGAAAATCTGGGAGGGCTGGCAAGCCTCATCTGTAGAGGTCCTGTCCTAAGCTAGAGGTGGTGGGAGTCACACTCAGACCTGGAGGCTCAGAGCCAGGGACATCAGATTTTACTCGCATGCTTAAACTCTGAACTGTTTCACCCTGGAGAGTCTAGACCCACAGTGTCCTCTGAACTGGGCCCCTTTACTGAGGGCTAGCTGGAAACTGCAGGACTGGGAGGCAGAGGACGGAGAGAATGGCTTAACTGCTTTATACTCACCATCAGGGTTCTAGAGGATTTGGGGAGGGACATGAAAGGCAAATAGACTCCTTATTTTTCCTGTAGGAATTAGACCCACCGAGCCTGCATTCCTGGCTGCTTCTCTCATGGGGTTGCAGGGAAGCCAGGGACTAAGGCAGGAAGAGAATGATCATTTATGAACTGCCTATGTGCCAAGGGATTTACACCAATGATCTCCTATGTAGGTTTATCCTCATTCTTTGGTGAAGGGGCTGAGGCTCAGAGAGGTAAAGTCCCTTGTTCAATGTCAGACATCTTGTAAGTGATGGTGCCAGGATTTGGACCCGAGTCTTCGAGGCCCCAGTTTTTCTATGGTGCCCTGATGAGCTGGGGCAAGGGAAACACGTCAGGAGGGAGGGTCAGCCCCCATCATGCACAGCGTGGAGGACACAGCGAACACTCAGGAGAGGGGCAGCAGAGACAGCCCACACCCTGGGCAATTTCTGGGGCAAAGAGGAAACTCCCTGTTCACTGAGCTCACTCACGGCCCCAACGAGCCTTCTGGGGATCTGCTCTTGAATTTCCTGAATCATCGTAGCCTCCAAGGCCAGGAATGAGGAACTGAGCTCCCTAGCAACGGACACACAACATTCATCCACAGCTGGAGGGACTTGGTGGGCCATTATGGACCTCTGAGGACTCTTCCTAGCTCCTCTTCTAAAGACACACACCTCCGTGCACTGCTAATGTGCTCTGGAAATGGTCACCTCTGGGACCCACCTCCAGAGCAGTGTATGAGCCTCTCGAGAAAATGGTTCTCACTGCTTCAGAGTGCTGTTTGGTTCCTTGCCTACCTTGTTCACTAAACTCAGTTGACAGATGAATCCCTGCCATCGTAGTAGAGATTCAGACAGCAATTTCCCAAGAGAAGACAGAAACATGGCCTAATGGTAGCTTGCTAGAGTAAGAGCCTGGCCTCCTCCAGGACCACCATGAGGAGAATGGCCATTCTGTTGCTTTTAAAAAGGAAAACTACCAGTGCTAAGATTATAGAGTCAGGGCTTCTGGGCGGGGTAGTAGTCAGTTTCTGTCTCATGCCCAAGAAAGTCACATCTGTACAGATGCAGAGGGCAGGTTGCCCCATGGCATTTCCCACTGATCTCAGACTAGCCCCCCACACGTTACTTAGCTGTGTGTGAATCTGCCTTCCCTGCCAGACGGTGGGCTCCTGCAAGTAGGGCTGGTCTGTATGAGTGACTTAAGCAATTCTGATGAAAGGGCTTAGTCAGAATCATGAATCCTTCAGGCCCCGGCATAAATTCTGTGGGGCCAAAGGCCTGGGAATCTTGAGCCCTAGAGGGATTTACTGCCAAGGTGGAAATAGAAGACACTGAATTTTTATATTATTATTATTATTTTCTTGAAACAGGGTCCCGCTCTGTCACCCAGGCTGGAGTGCAGTGGTGCAATCTTGGCTCACTGCAGCCTCCACCTCCAGGGTTCAAGTGATTCTCCTGCCTCAGCCTCCCGAGTAGCTAGGATTACAGGCATGTGCCACCACACCCGGCTAATTTTTGAATTTTTAACAGAGACAGGGTTTCACCCTGTTGGCCAGGCTGGTCTTGAACTCCCAACCTCAGGTGATTCACCTGTCTCAGCCTCCCACAGTGCTGGGATTACAGGCATGAGCTGAATCTTTCTATTTTTTAATAAGGGGAATTTATGCACAGATGATCATGGCCATAGATGCCCACTTGCATTTCCTGGGGACTTGGCGTTCCAGCTGCTGGGAGACAAAGAGTCTGTCACGGCTCTAGAAAAAATGATGATGGGTTTTCAGAGCCAGGACGAGGGGCATGGTTCTGTTGTCCTTTCAGCTGTCAGTTACATCCATGGCCTGTCAGTTACATCCATGGCCTGTCAGTTACAACATTCCTTTTGGTCCAGACTGAGAGGGGAGGCAGATGGGGCGACTGTGCTATTGATTTTACCCAGAAGCAATTTTTCTTTTTTTTTGGAAGTGAAAATGAAAACCAAAATGCCAGCTGTTTCTGGAATAAGTAGATTAAGGAATAGGGGAAAGGCAGCCCTAATTCTTTATCAACAGCACTTTCAAGGACATGATTTCTGATGGGAGGTGGTATATGGGGAAGATTCTAGTTCTTTTACGTTTACATGTTATTAGTGTCTGAAAAAGATTTGACATATCTGTCTCCTTTATTTTTTTGGGGGGGTAAAATTCTACGTGTGCATGTGTGTGTGTGTGTTTGTGTGTGTGTTTTGTCCTCTCTAGCTGAGTTCTAGTAGAGGCAGTATATAGAGAAGAATTAGAAATCTAACCCAATGAGGCATCCTAAGCCACCGAAGTCAGCCTGTCAAGTGAAACAGATAGTCTTATGAGACCAAGGCCTTTCTGAGACCAGGACAATGTGGGAAGGAATTCCCTGAGGAACTCTGTTCCAAGTTTATTCAGTGCTGTACAAATCATGATCTATTTTCCTAGATACAGGCATTTACCTCTGTCAGGAAAAATATTACTGTTTGTTATTTTAATAGCAATGTGCTGGAGGAAGGGGGTAGATTTTCCTGGCACAGTTAATATTCCCATTTTACAGGCAGGGAGAAGTTATTTATCCTCAAGGTCACTCAGCTGCCAGTGCTCTGGTTTCTGGGGGACTGACATCTTGCCAGAAAGCACTGGTCAAGTGATAACATCCAATTTAGCTCACCCAGATTTATGCTGTTGCCTGACTTCCAAATACCAAGTCATCTCGAATGTCCAATTACAGACGTTAACAGCAATGTTTTCACAATCAAATGTCAATGTGATTTAGAAAGACAAGGACAAGAGAGTTTTACAAGGCCTGGAGATATTGTAATAAGATTTAGAGAGAAAATTAAAGGTCCTAGAGATTGGAAAAATGCATTATCCTGGGCACGTGCAGAGATATTCCTAGGAGAGGGCTGTGCTTGGAGTGGGTCTCTGTCCTGACCTGAGGCAGCAAATCTCCACCTCGTCAGGCAGGCTGCATCTGGCACAGCCGGTCTCATAACATGCACTAGGTACACCCACCCTGATAATTCGCTCTGTCTGACCCCAAGCTTCTGGCCTTGGTCTCTAGTTCTACTTGACAGAGAAATAAGGAGAAGTTTCCTGCCCCTTTCCTGTGCCCATCAGGGCCGGCGCTGATGCACACAGTGCCAGATGGTACTTGGGTAGGTCTCACACCATGGATCCTTCTCCCGATGTTGCCTTTGCAATGGCACCCTGCCATTTGATGTCAGCCTGACACAGAGATGCAGATGGGGTTAGCCTTCCAAGTGAACAGGCCAAGTCACACCATTTAGTGTTGACAGGACAAGGAATGTTTGGGAAAAGCCAAAACCCACAGCAAACTCAGCAGCACACCAGCATAGCACCCAACCCTGTCCTACCTTCCGGATGGTTGGGAATTTGCCATCGTAACGATAAAACCACCCAAAAGCTATAAGAACACAGATAACAAAATGATGAGACACAGTTCAGCTCAGCCAGAGCATCCACGGGCAGCAGATGGGAGCTGGGTTCCCAAGCAATGCATGGCTTTGTGAGATGAACAGCACTGGCCGCTCCAACAGCGAAACTGCACCCTTTGTCCAGCTCTGCTTACCTGGCCTCGCGTTGGTTGCAGAATAGGCCTAAGACCACCTGAGAAAAGCCCCAGTTCCCAGGCCCTGGGTCACTCACAAATGCCTCTCCCCAGGACACTGGCTTCAGAAGTCAGGGCCAGAACATCAAAGAGAAAACCCCTTGTGGAAGGACGAGCTTTTCCAAATCACAGTCTTCACATACAAAGCCTTGTTGAAAGAGAACAAGGCCTTTTCTAACCCATGTCTGGTCCCTCCATACAAGAAATGGCTCAAGACAAAAGGGAGCCTGGGTGTCTGCCTAGAACTGTTGTTCGACACAACAAAACTGGCTTGTCTCATAGTGCAGGCCAAGTCCTCCACTTTCAACATTGAAAGAGAAGGCAGTGGCTGGGACAGCTCTGGGAAGGACAGCTCCAGCAGGAGTGGGCAGGAGATGTGCCCCCAGAAAACATATCCTCATCCAGGCCAGATAACCAGTGCACCAGCCCCCTTCCTTCCCTAGGCCACAGCTCCACAGAGTAATAACCCCAGTCTGAAGCTCCCTGGGGCCAAGAGCGATGGCTGAATTACCCACCCCGGACCAGCCTGAGTGCTGGAACAGGATGCTGAAAACCCCCTGCTGGACCAGACACTACCTCCTTAGTTGCTGGATTTGGGAGTGGTCTAGGGGGTCCTGGGGGAGGGGCCAGAGCAGCAGAGGGGGAATTTGGCAATATCTAAATATTCGAGCCAGCAGTTCAGTGGTACCGGTGTGCGACAGCTGATCTACCACCCTCGGCGTTGAGTCCTGTCCTCTATGCTTTGTGTACAGTGCTTGGGCCAAGCTAGGGCTTAGAGGAGCTTTACAGACTCTAGTGGCCCCCATACATGCTGGTCCCCTGAAGCTGGGTGTCTGCACTGTGGTCAGGAGGAGGCGGGCAGGGCAAGCAGAGCAGCCAGGCCAGGGAGCAAAGCGGGGGCGCGAACCTGCTCTCCCTGCTCCTCCGTGCCTCCATCCGGGTCATCTGTGGGCTCGAGCTCAGGCTCCACTCCCTGATCTACCGGGGAAAAGAGGAGGAAGCTGGTGAACCAAAAGGGACTTGGGAGACCAAGAGGCTGGAGAAGCTTCTCAGGAGTGTGGAGACCTGTGATCAGCTTCCTCCAGGGGAGTTGTGAGGTCAGGGGCAGGGACAGAGTTCAGGAGCGCAGAGCAAAGGTTTTTTGCTCTGAGATGGTGTATACAGTGCTTTCAACCTTAGTAGCTTTAGTTTATCTGTCTGTACAAAGGGCTAACAACAGGAAACTCAGATCTGAGGGCACCGTGAGAACCATTTTGTAGGATGTTGGGCTGAAGGCTGGGAAGTGCAGCGAGGAGGATGGGAATATCTGAGAATCGCACACATTTGAGGGCAAGGGGCTGCAATGGGAGAAAGACCCTCCTGCCTTCTGCTTATCACCCTTGCCTTGGAGCTCTGGGTCCCCAGGGGATGTCTGAACAGTGTGGGCAGCAGATGGAGGCTGAAGGTCCTGAGGAGGTGGGGACATCCCAAAAGGTAAAAGGGGCACCTGCAGTTAGGAAGACCTGAATTTTGACATAATGTGGAGAGAAGAGCAGACCCTCCATTCCAGTGTTTCCAGCTTGGACTCTGGCCTCCCTAGGACTCTGGAAGGTAGTGCACCAGTTTGCTTGTGAGCTGCTTTTTAATATTTTAAAAGCTTAACCGAACTTGCCCATTGGCCTATGCAAAGCCTGTTAAGTTCTTTGTCTCTTGGCTCAAATTACATTTACCCAACAGTGGAACCCTGATGCTCCCTTACTAACAAGGGCTACTTAATAAAACAATGGAACACAAATGATTATTTAATAGTTTGCCAGGAAAATAACCTCAACCTCCAAATCATGGGGTCTCTTGTGGTGGAGGTGAGGGAGATAGTTGATGGGGCCTTGGATAGGGAGAGAAGGTTGGAGATCTCTTAAACATCTCCCTCTTTCAAGAATCCCTCAGCTACTGGATCCTTAGCCAAGGTTGCCCCCTCAACTCCCATGTAACCACCTATTGCCTAAGCTAAGGGAAGGTCTGTTAGGAGCCTCCGTGGTGGTGTCCCGGCCTTCAGGGCTTGGCAAAATGTTGGGGGTCTGCTGGATCAGCCATGGGTAGGTGGGCTGCAGCAATTTTAAGAGCCCCCTGGGGCAGGTTGGGGGGCAGTCAGTCCCAGGCACATCATTAGGATGAGTGACTTCATTTTCTAGGTAAGGGATGCCCCATGTTCTTTTATTTTAAAAAACTGTAGGGCCCGGGGTCAGGCGCGGTGGCTCTTGCCTGTAATTCCAGCACTTTGGGAGGCGGAGATGGGCAGATCACCTGAGGTCGGGAGTTCAAGAGCAGCCTGACCAACATGGTGAAACCCCCTCTCTACTAAAAATACAAAATTAGCCGGGCATGGTGGCTCATGCCTGTAGTCCCAGCTACTTGGGAGGCTGAGGCAGAATTGCTTGAACCTGGGAAGCAGAGGTTGCGGTGAGCTGAGACCATGCCATTGTACTCCAGCCTGGGCAACAAGAGCGAAACTCCGTCTCAAGAAAAAAAAAAAAAAAAAAAAAAAAGCAGGGCCCACCCCTTGCAGGCATAGAAACCTGAGTCAGGTATAACCCATTGCAAACTGGGTCCCTGAGTTGAAGGGTGGTTGGGTAGGAGCTGGCTGGGGCCCAGACCTGCTAGACCATGCTAGCCCCCAGAGAACAGGGAGTGAGGCAGGAGGTGAGCTGGTTCAGGGACCTCACTGCATTTCCTGCCTTAGGTCCAAATGAGAATTAAATTGCTGGCGCATACGGAGACAGATAGAGGCAGCAGCTGTCCCAGCTCAGCAGGCAGGCGGGGGTCATCCATCCTGTGCTTTGTGGAGCTGCCTAGGATTACATTTACCTTGAGCAAATGCAAAATTCTTCGTCTTTTTATTCAAGGAGCTTGATTTGGTTAAAAAGCACTAAATAAATAACCAGCTAGTGAAAGGGTTATTATTTTCTTTTGTTCCTGAGAGGGTGTGTTTGCTGTGAAGCTGAGGCCGAGTTTCTTGGAAGGTACCAAATTGACTAGGATTACTTCCATGAGAAGCAATTAAAATCGATTTCTCTCCTGAAGCTCCTGTTTCACTCATAAGAGCAAATTAGCTGCCCGTCTAAAACAGGGATCATTCATTGGGAGCTTAGCTCTGGCTACATCCTCAACTGATACTGAATGTCATGGGGGAGGCCGATGAGAGGGTGCTTTGTCCTTCGGAAAGGACCAGGAGATGACACTGCCCTGCTGCCAGGAAGAAATGTGTTGGGAGCTGCTTGCCTGTACCAGGGAGGGGTGAAATGGAACCATCCAGATACCCTGCACCTCTTCCTTGGTGCAAATGGCCTGTGTTGGCAGGTTGACATTCCCATAGGTCTCAGATGTGACCCAAAGTTGGGGACAGAGCTGTTGAGACCCCATCACAGCATGCCAAATGACTGCCCCACAGCAGAGATGGGGAACCTGGGCTCTTGAGTCCAGATTCGCCCCTAGCTGGAGGTTCCCAGGTCAGCTGAGCACAATCAGCTGGAGTAAGACCTGTCCTGTGTCAACTATAAGTCAAAACAGCTGGAAGGCAGGAGTAAGGACCCAACCAGCAATCCTGGACTTGTGGTTGTCATGACCTCCGTTTTCCTCTGGCAGTGTGGGCTGCCTTTTAAAGAGGCATCTGGAAACCGGGGTTGAGAAGGTGGTCAGGGAGCAGGTGGTAGAGGCCTAGACTGAAACTGGAGGTGAGGATGTGGGACAGATGAAGAGAGGAGATGGTAAGGTGAATATGAGCTGAGGCTCCAGAATAGCACAGCCGCAGCCCACAGCTGGGTGTCTGGGAGAAGCTTCCTAGTCCTGTTCCTGCCTCCATCCTTGGAGTGGCGTGACAGTGGTCCACGTACAGGGATATAGGGGCTGGAGATACTTAGTAAGCTTCTCCCACAGTTATGAATCAACCTTGGACCATCAGAGCCCTTCTCTGATGTGAGCTCCTTCCTCTCTTTTTTGCTGCTGGCTTCACCCCAGTCCCTGTTCAGAACAAAGTAGGAGGAGGACCCGACACCCAAAACACTAGGACGGTAATCCCATGAGCTAGCCCACTTTTGCCATGGCCCTTATTCCCTCTTCAGCAGCCTGAGAGCCTGCCCGCATCAGTGTTGTGTGGGACCTGGGAGCTGGGTATGTGGAGCTGGCCTGTGAACAAGCGGAGCAGACAGATCCCTCCTACCTTGATGCTGGGGCAGATGGTCTCTGACCCACAGCTGCCCCTCCATAAAGGAACCGCAGCCCAGAGCACCAAGGGCTATCCACCTGGGGGTGGTGGTGAGGGGAGGGAGGGCCAGCATTTCTGTCTAGTCCCCTTAGCCTCTCCCCCGGCTCATGAAACTTACACTTTGGCTTGCGAAGGGGTACTGGGTGCACCTCAGCAGTGATGGTTTTAGGCAAGAGTAGCTGTTCCTTTGAGCCCCAGTCTTCTTCCCATTGCTTCTTAAACTTCTCTTCCTCCTCCACAATCCTGAAATGAGACCCCCATGCCTGTTACCGGAGTCAGAACCTTCATAGGCCCATCTCTTGCATTTCGGAGAGCCCCAACGAGCCCAGGGGAAGCCCTTGGTTCTAGCTGTGGTGAATCAAGCAAAGTCCCGGAGCTTGTATTCTAAATTGAGTGTGAACTCCACCTTGGCAATTATATGAGACTATGTTCCAGTTACTATAATATGACAGGCTTTACTACAAATAAAGGAGGACCCACCAGGGGATAGAGAACCAGGTAAACTGGTTCTCGAGGCAGCCTCTGGCTGACCACACTCCCCCGAGCATACTAATGTTCATGCACAGACACGCATGAGGCCGAGGTACTCACTGTTCCATCTCCTTCCGGTATCTCTCATTTTCTTCTGCTGCCTTCTGGGCAATTTCTTTTCTCCTTCTGAAACACAAATGCAGACTGGCATGTTTGGCCCTATGCAAGAGAAATGAACTCTTCCTTACTGTGAATTCTTGCTTTGAGAAACACTTCGAAATGATTTTTCTCCAGGCTCCCTTCCTAGGAGGCCTGGACAAGCTTTGGTTTTGGGGGACGTTATCTAACAAAGTCTAGGCCCCGTGCTCTTGTATGGTTTTGTCTGGCATGGCTGAGCAGAGACGCTGGGCTGTGGGAGCAGGGAAGCAGATCCACGTGAAGGCCACACTTCATGCTCCCTCCTCCAAATACTTAGGTAAGGTGACCGATGACAGGCGGGGCCTGGACTGACCCCAGGAGCAAAGCAGGGGCTCCTAGTCAGGCGGAATACTCCCAGCTAACTCTGTGATGGGGGAGATGGGGACAGCCTTTCCTCTTTCCTTTTCAAAATACATTGATTGATTGAGACAAAGTCTCACTTTGCACCCAGGAGTTCAGTGGTGCGATCTCGGCTCACTGCAACCTCTGCCTCCCACGTTCAAGTGATGCTCATGCCTCAGCCTCCTGAGAAGCTGGGATTACAGTCGCATGCCACCATGTCCAGCTAATTTTTTTGTGTTTTTAGTAGAGACACGATTTCACCATGTTGGCCAGGCTGGTCTCGAACTCCTGACCTCGAATGATCTGCCGGCCTTGACCTCCCAAAGTGCTGGGATTACAGGGTGTGAGCCACCACGTCTAGCCATGAAATACTTTTAAATGCCTAGAATGTATTTGGGTTTGGATCTTGACAGTAGTTTTTGATTTATGAATTGCTCACCCCATTTATTCTCTTAGGTCATCATTTCAATCGTCCTGGACAGGGACGAGCTTTATCACTATAGGCAGGGCAGCCCTGTGGGGACTTGCCAGATTGCCTGGGGGTGATCCCAGCTTGGCCACGTGTGACTTTGGACACAAGTGGCTTCACCTCTCTGAGTGTCAGTCTCCACACCTGTAAAATGGGGTTAATACTCTCTACCTCTACCTCCCAGGGCTATTGTGGGAATTAAGAAACATAAACAAGGCCCTAATACAACGCCAGCCTTATAGAGGTACTTGACAAATGTTAGCTAGTAGCTAATCCTAGCTAGCTAGAGCCTACTGCTAGTAGGATGCTTATTTTCCACATTCTTGGAATCTTGGAAGTCAGGGGTCTCTGCTCAGCAAGGAGGAAGGGGCCAAGGATGGATACACTGACCCACCACCAAACTCATCTGGTCTGAGGACTGGCCTCCAGGGAGGAGGAGGAAATTAGCTGGGGACACAGCAGGCAGGACACAAGCTAGGTGGGGTTGTATGGTGGGGCAGGGCATCCAGGGCTGGCTGCACTCACTGCCGCTCCATCTCCTGCTGCTCCTGGAGGATCTTGTTGGACTCCATCGCCAGCCGCTTCTGCATGAGGAGCTCCTGCCGCTGCAGCTCACGCTGCCGCGCCTCTGCCAGCCGCTCCCGGTCTGTCATGAACAGCTCCCGGCCCTCGTGGGAGAAAAGAGGCCCCTTGCTCAGCCCCTGGGGATCCCCTGCCACACCCTTGGGGGCCGAGATGCAGGTGGTCTTCTCAGCACCATCAGGCACAGTGGCTCCCGCAATCCCTGACCCAAACTTCTTGCTGGGCAGAAGTCCTCTCCCTCCGTCTGCTCTGTCAGAGCTTCAGGGAAGGAGACCTGCCACCCTGGGAGTGTGTGGCAGAGATCAAAGGTCAGAGGGGCTGGGGATGAGGGTCAAGGGGCTCCCACCAGCTCATTCTGGACTTACAACTCCAGCTACGATGGAGATGGTCAGGCTGCGGCTACTCTTCAGCACGTTCACAGCCTGTGGGGACAGAAGGACAGTGGATCGAGGCCTGACAGACCAGAGCAGTCCAGGCAGAGAGCACAGAAGGCCCCAGGCTTCAGGGTGGTGGGGGTGAGAAGTGGGGTGTGGAGATGACAAAGGCCAGCAGGTGAAGACCCCTACATCTCACCTCCTTGTGGTCCAGGTTAGAGAAGTCGATGCCATTCACTTCGACAATCTGGTCCCCTGTCTGGTGGGGAAGTGGAAAAAGATGAGTGTGTTTACGCTATCTGTACACTCGTTCATCTGCAGGACGGGCGCCCCCAGGGGTTCTGGGTCAGATGCTGGGTCTTCAAGTGGCTGTACCTCAGTTCCTCCTGATGAATGGAGCAGTTGGAAAGCTCTGGTGGAGCTCTGGGAGGGCTTAAAGCTGACCCTGGCACTCCCCTACTTCATAACTACCTTATCAACTATCAAATATTATACCATTACATGTTCTTTTTTTGGCTAAATTTGATGACACTTGCTTTAGAAATCACAGTTTGTAGATGCGGAAACTTTTGAGCTTCTCATTTAGCAGAGGCTGTGTTGAATCATCATAACAGAATAGCTAACATTCACTGATCACTTACAGTGTGCTTGGCACAGTTCTAGTATACATATTAATTACTTTAACCCACACAACAACCTTGGAAGAAAGGCTTTATTATCCCCATCTTATAGGTAAGGAAACTGAAGCACAGAGACATGAAGTAACTTGTCCAGAGAAGAGGTTAAGGGTTCCTGCTTTGGGATGAGACCACCTAGGTTTGAATTCCAGTCCTACCATGCTAGGTACACGATTTCAGAAGAATTATATACTTTCTCTGGGTCTCAGTTTCCTCATATGTAAAGTGGGGATAATGGTGGCACTTAATCCTCAGCGTTCTTGTGAAGTGTAAAGGGCGTGGAACAATGTCTGATGCAAGTGGACCCTGAAGGTCCGCTCTTTGATTATCATTATGACATTCCCAAGCTCACGACCAACAACCATCAGAGCTATGGAAGGCTGCAGAAGGGTCAAATGTCCCCACTCTGTGAAGCCTTCTCTGCAGGGTGGGTAGGGCTCCTCCTGATCAGTGACCGCCGAAAGAGGGCCATGTGGAAAGGCACCTGCCCCTGTCACCGCGGGATCACAGTCTGACCCAGTTTCCAGTGGGCCCCCACTGGGGCCGGCCCAGCGTCACTCACCTCCAATCCCACCTCAGCAGACAGGGAGCCAGGTTTCACGTGGCTGATGAAGATGCCAGGCTTCTGGATGGGGCCGCTGGAAATGCTGTGGGCGGTGGGAAATGTGTGCTTAAGATACAGGTCACTCATGAACTCAGGAATGAAGGCCCTCGGCTGCCTACCTCTTCAGCCTCTGTCTCCCCGTCCAGCCTGATTTCTACTGCTACCCTGGGCAACAGCCACAGAAAACTCCTTGTAATTCTTCCTACCCAATCTCTCACCTAATATACCTCATATGTTGTTTCTTTTTTCTTTCTAACGCTTTCCTGTCCATTCCTTAAGAACCAAATGCTATCCCTTCTATAAGGTTTTCAGCAGATCCTCTTTTTTAAAAAATTTATTTTTTAGAGACAGGGTCTTGCTCTGTCACCCAGGTTGGAGTGCAGTGGTGTGATCATAGCTCTCCACAGCCTCCAACTCCTGGGCTCAAGCAATCCTCCCACCTCAACCTCTTGACTAGCTACGACTACAGGTGCACACCACCATGCCTGGCTCAGATCCCTTATTCTATCCCAAGACCAAGCTATTTGCTCGGTTCTCAGTGCTCCTATGACATTTACGGCAGGGATGGCACATGTACTGTTATTACTCCCTCCTAGATTGGTGGCAGAAATCACTCACTGATCACAGCACTCTTTCCCACAAGCCTGGATATAGCTTTAGAATCCTTTTCAAAGCAGCACTCCAGGGAGCTCCTACTAATTGATTAGAGATGGCACCTATTTGCCATCCCGGACACAGAATGTAGTTCCATTTGAGTCCCTATCACCCTATATTATAACTGTTTATGTGGTTGGCTTCTAGATTAGGCTCTTGTCTCCCAGAAGGGAGGGACTTTTTATCACTTATGCTTGGCACAAAACATGGAATAAATGTGAATGAAGGGAAAGAAGAGGAATAACTCAAATCATAACAGCTAGTATTTACCAACTGCTTACTGTTTAGCAGGTACTAAGCTTGGTACTTTACTTTCTCCACAATCACCCTGTGATGTGGGAATTATTATCGTCAATTTATAGAGGGAGAAACTGAGGCTGCAAGTGGTTAAGTAACTGGCCCAAGGTTCCAGAGCTCTTAAGTGGGAAAGCAGGGCTGGAACTGGGATCTGAGTAACGGTGGAACCTGCACGCTTGAGCCCCGTGTGGCCCAGTATCTGTTTGGATTCCCCGTCTGCCTCTTAAGGAAGCCAACAAGGTAATAAGTGATAAGAGAACTGTGACAGAGATGACCAGCTGAACAGGCTCCTTTTGCAGTGACTCAAGGACCTACAAGGTAACATGATTCTGCCTCTAGGCCTCAATTTCTTCATCCGTAAACTGGGATCTATTAGAGATGCCCCTCAGTCCCTACAGGCCTGTCGTGAAATTCAGAGGGGAAATCAGGCACCAGGAAGTGTCATCACCAAGGCTAGGTGCGGTGCTTCATGCCTCTAATCCCAGCACTCCGGGAGGCTGAGGTGGGAGGATCATTTGAGCCCAGGAATTTGAGACCAGCCTTGACAACATAACAAAACTCCTTCTCTACAAAAAAATTAAAAGTTAGCTGGGTGTCATGGTGTGTTTCTGTAGACCCAGCTACTCAGGAGGCTGAGGTGGGAGGATTGCTTGAGCTGGAGAGGTCGAGGCTACAGTGAGCTATGATCACACCATTGCACTCCAGCCCAGATGACAGAGCCAGACCCTCTCTCTAACAAAAAAATACCATCACCCATGGACAAGTCACACCCCTGGTGGGCAAGGTTTCCTCAGAAGCAGCAGTGAGGAAGGGGAGGGTAATAGGGGCCTGCTGGGGTGCACTGGCCACGAATGACCCCGGGGCATGCCCACCACCCACCTGCAGCCAAGGCCCCGGGAGCCCACCAGGCTGATGAAGACCTTCTTCTCCTTGTTTTCCCGATTTCCGGCGGAGCCCAGGCTGCCTCGCCCCCCCTGAAAGGGAGATAGAAGCAGAATCTCTGAGTGTCCACATGCGTGCAAGCGGCCTCTTGAGCTCGTGGGATCTGCAGGGCGAGGACTGCTGAACTCACACCAGCCAGATCATCATTCTGTCCCTGGGGATGTGTCTGCACCAGCCTGGCCTGGCTGAGGGCCACTGCCCCACAGCAGTGTGCTGGCTGCCCTGGGGGCCCGTGTGAAGTCCCTGAGAGTGCATCTCTAGAGCAAGCCCTCCCTTTAGGACTGGCCGCCCATCCTTGAAGATGACCCCACCCAAACCCCATCACAGGAGGTCTGGCCCTTACCCCAGATTCTGACACAAACTGATCCACATACTGCCACTTGAGGGGCTCATCAGGAGAGCTGATGGGAAGGGAAAATAGATGGAAGGGTGGTTAGCGAGAGACGTTTGAGGAACCAGGCCCCAAATCCAGATCCACCATGTCTACAACCTCCAACCTCCACTGGCCCAGGAGCAGGGCTGGCATGGTGAGTGCTGGACCCCAGGGCTGTACCAGGACCCCGGGCCCACAGGGAAGAGTCGGCTTGCAGAGGAGGGGCCTCTCACCTCTTCACCGGGATCAGGCCAATGTCTGTGGGAGAAAGGCACAGGGGTTAGGACAGCTCCTCCACCCTCCCTCCCTCCCACCATCATGGAGCCCTGTCCTGCTCTAGTCTCACTCACGTCTCACTTTGATGGACACAGTTTTCTTGGTTCGGATGAGGTTGATGACCTCCTCATGGGTACAGGAGGAGATGGAATATCCATTGATCCGGACGATCTCGTCCCCTACCTTGACCACAGAGAGAGGCAGGGAGCACTGGCTGGAGGGAGCATCAGGCAGTGGGGCAGACTCACCACCAGATGCTCCCAGACTGCTATCCGGAAAAGGGAAGGGTGGCCATGCCATCCCCTGGAATAAGCCTTGATCTCAACCAACCCACCCTCCATCAGCCTGGGGGATCCCAGGTTCAGGTGGCATGTCCAAGCAGTCTTGCCGCCCCATTTTACAGATGGAGAGACCAGGGCACAGCAGGTGTGCAGCAGAGCTGGGAGAAGATCTCAGAACTCTCTGCACCCTCACCCTGGTGCCCCTTTCACTCCACTGGGGCACCATCAGATTCTGGATTCTATGCAAAGGGTGACCTTTCACTCAGCTTTAAGCTATTCTTACCGGGACTTTGTCCCAACCCGCCCCTAGGAAGTTGGCTCCCTTTTTCTGCTAATTGCTACAACACTGTAACTGAGTCAGGGTGGGGACCTTCTGTGACTCCTGACCCAAGCTCACATCACCGACACACACACACACACACACGATTTTTTTTTCCCCACCATATGGAAACTTGATGAACATTTTAACTCTGCCGTGGCCCTGACCTCTCAATTCCTATTTTGGGAGCAAGCAAAGAACAGTGGATGAGCACAGGGCTTTGGCATCAGATGTGCTGGGTTCAAATCCCTTCTTTTATTATTATTAGCTATGTGACCTTGAGCAAGTCTCTTGAACTCTCTGAACCTGTTTTCCTCGTCTGTAAAATGAGGAATACCAAGGTTGCTGTGAGAATTAAGTGAACTTGTGCATGTAAAGCCAGCTAGTGCCTGGCACACAGTAAGCACTCAATACATGAGTGTTATTGTTATCATGAGTTAGTCCTGATCCCTGAATACTCAGCTCAGATCTCTCTTTTCAGGGCTTAGGACACAGCGGATTGTGAGATAGGGACTCGGCCCTGGGCAGCCAGCCCTGGATACAGCGCCGTGGTGAGGTTGCCCCCTGCTGGACACTGCTGGCTCCTCCAGGCACCCTGGCCCTGGGATCAATTCTGGAGCTCCTCATTTAATAACCACAGAGCAGGAGGGACTCTCAGATGTCAGCTGAAACTGAGGCCCAAGGAAGTGAGGTTTTGTCCAAGGTCACACAGCCAGTAGCTGCAAAACAGAGACTGGCTCCTGGAGAGGTTCCTGTCTGAGGCCAGTGCAGGTCAGCTGGGGACTTAACTCAAAACACACATGCTCACCCTTTGGAGACTTGCTGGCATACGTGAGGGACGAAAGCTGGACTCCCTGTGGACCGAGATAGGTAGGGGCTGGGTGGACATACAGCCTCCGAGGGGTCCTCTAGGGTAACTCCTGCCTTCTACAGCACTCCCACAGAGTCACTTTCTCACTGTTCCAAGGAACGCTTCCTTCCCACTCTGGGACACAGACCCCAGTCTTCTCAGGGACCTGACAGGAGTGGCCAAGGGCTCAAAATGGCACCAGAGTGGGGGCACACTAAAGAACCCTCTAGGTTTCTGGGAACATCTAATTCAAGGACAGTGGCCAGACTAACTCCTTCCACCTATTTTTCACGATAACCCTGCAGGTCAGGAATTTGTATCTCTGTTAATCAGATGAGAAAACGGAGACTCAGAGAGGTAAAGTGACTTGCTCAAGGTTACCCCACTAGTAAACAGTGTCGTGGGGTTTGAAGTCAGGTCTCCCTGATAGACAAGTGGTGTTTCCTAGGTGTCTGGAAGCAGAAAAGACGGGCACCCTGCCAAGCCTGGCTGCAATTCCCTGCATCCTGCCCTCTCTGGATCCTTGCCACCTGTCAGAGCCCTCAAGTCCCACACAAAGGCAGGCATTACACTGTCCATGTTATGACAGGGACAACCAAGGCACACAGAATAATTTTCTAGGCCTGGAATATACAGCAAGTTATATGGTACACGCTGCCCTGTGCAAGGCAGAGGACGTAGGTCAAGTTAGGATATTCTTGAAAAAACAAAAAACAAAAAACAAAAAAAACCCTCAAGTATCTCCAGCAGGGGATAAGGGCAGAGGGGTGGATCCCCAGGACTAGGTCCTGTGGGAGGGTCCAAGTCCACCACTGGGGACCCAGCCTCACGGGTCAAATCAGCACAGGTCTTTAGCCCAGCCAGGCTGTATCTGAACCTGCCCTCCCCTGCCTTCCAGCATCTTCTCCCAGCTGCCCTCAGGCATGAGATCTCCTCAGAAACATGAACCCCAGACAGGTCAATGGATGCAGCCGTTTTTCCCCAAGCTCCTCTGAGTGAAGTTCCCTGTCTTATTCCTAAAGGGAATTTGCCCAGAACCTCAGTCGGAATGATTCCCACACGGCCCCTGGCTCAGGTTGCAGGATCAACTTTCCTTCCCCTCTTGCCGTGTGTGAAACCCTGTAAAGGGCCCTTTGTGCAAGGGCCACGATGATATAACGATCTGAGGGACAGCAGCACAAAGGAGAGATGAACCCGTCAGCTAGAGAAAGGGCCGATAATTCATAAGCCTGAGAAAGATCCAGGAAGGTAAAACTCTAGGTCTCATTAAAATACCCCAACGCCCCCAGTCATCGAGGCAGCATTGAGAACTGCTTGTCCTGGGAGAGCTCGCCCTGGAAAAAAGGCGGCCTCAGCTGACGCCAAGAGAGGAGCTCATTATGTGTTTTCTCTGGCTGGGTTTCTGAGCTGGAAAATGTGCCGCAGAGGAAAGAAATAATGAAGGGGCTGAAATTTCAGACACCACCAGCGAGCCGTGAGACAGGGATTTAGAACAAAGCAGTGTCTGTCAGCTCCCTGTTTCCACCCCCTACGCCCCAGTGTCTTGTACCATTAGCTTTTGAGCCCCTTGAAGCCCCAGCTTGGCAGCCCGGATTGGGGTGTTGATAACAAACCCACTGGAAGCTCTTGGTGACAGTGGGAGGGCCTCCTTTATCTCAACACACAAAAACACGGCCCTGGGCTCAGGTAGGAGTGAGACCTGGAGGTCTGCCCATCTCTGCTCAGGCCCTGAGGTGTGGGGACCCCAAAGGAGAGGCACCTGGGTTGCTGAAGAGAGATTTCTGGGCTTGGCCGTCAGGAGACCCAGTTTCTAATCCTGGCTTTGCCACTTACTGGTCTCTCAACCTCTATCGATAATTCTGTAAAATGGGAAAGATCCATTCAATGCATATAGCAAGGACTGCTTGTGAGAATGTGACCTGGCACATTCCAGGCATTTCTTAAATCTCCCTCTGTCTGTTCACTTACCAGACTCACAGCATTTGTGTGCCAGGCCCTGCTATAAGCACTTTCTACTATTAATTCATTTACTCATACAACCTGACGAGGTAGACAGTACTATCAGCAACTCATTTTATAGATGAGGAAATTGAGGTACAGGGTTAAGTCATTCCACCAAGTCACACAGCCTAATGAAGAGAAAAGCCAGAATTGAACCCGGCTAGCCCTGCTTCAGAGTCTGTGCTCTTTGGCATCACACTGCACCAGGCTTTCTTTCCCCCTGCTGGTAAAAGGCAACATGTCCAAAACTTCATGTGCCGGTGTCACCATGTTCCTCTCTTGGGGAGTAGGGGAGGTGGGGGGAAGTGCAGCGGCAGCAGTTGGAAGGAGGCAGCAGTTGGAAGGAGGCAGCAGCTGGAAGGAGGCAGCAGCCAGGTTTCCAGCTTCACTCAAGAAAACAGGCAATTGCCTGCGGCCTGATTTCTATGAGTCTAAGAACACCCGTCAGGATGCGCCAGCGTCTTCCTCACCCAAAGGCTCGGAAAAGTGGGTGACCACATTGTGCCACACAGCCTAGTGGATGAGTGAGGGGGAGGCAGGAGGTCTGAGGCCCTCGCTTCCCCTCCCTCTGGACTCTGCTTGCTCACCTGGAGCCCGACACTGTCTGCCTGACCGCCTTTGATGAGGTGGGAGATGAAGAGCCCACAGCCAAACTCCAGGCCACCACGCACGCTCAAGCCGAGGCCTTCGGGGTGCAGACGGTCCAGACGCACCTCCTTCAGCTTCCTGCCACACAGGAGAGGTCGGTGATGGTGCAGCCTGGCTGCCAGCACTGCCCCGCCCACTAGCGAGGAACTCTGTCCATCCCAGGGTGACCTCTCCACCCCCTGCCTCCAGCCTGGTGGCTTCCGCTGCACCTGGAGCGCCGGGGGGTCAGCTGATCATATTCCACCTGGTGCTTCAGTGGGATCAGGGGCCGAATGGCATCAAACAGAGGCAGGCGGCTGGGTTCATTGATGACCAGCTTCAGGTCTCCCACGAGCACGGCCACGTCCATGGTCCTGTGGAGATGCCGGGAATGCCTGGAGCCTCACCCCTGGCCATGACCTCAGGGACCCAGGGATTCCAAGAGGAAGCCATTTCAGCCACTGGGCCCAGGCTTAGGAATGGAGGAGACCACTCCTGAAAAGCCCAGAGCCCCTCACACTGGGCCAGTGCCTGAGAAGGCTTTGTTCTCTCATAAAAATGCCCCCAGGAAACCAGCCCGCTAGGGATTGTTGACCCATTTTGCAGATGAAATGAAGCCAGGATTTCAAACTCAGCGTGCCTATCTCTGATGTTGGGATCTTTCCAGAGGGGAAAGTTCTATGTGAGATGCTAAGGACTCCTCACATACTCATCATCTCCACTTGTATCTACTGCTAAGCTCTATCAGTTTCACCTCACCACAGTTCACGTGCCTCCTCCCTCACGCTGTTCAGACCTTCGACTCCAGCTGCCTGCCCACATACTCACTGTCATTTCATCTTTTCTCAGTGTAAGGCACTCCCTGGCTTAAAACCCTTTGATGGCTCCTTACTGCCCAGAGGACAAAGTCCACTCTTTTCAGCATGCTCAGGGCCCTCCATGACCTGTACCGTGGAGCTTCTCCAGCCTTGTGGCTATTTACGATCTCTGTGTCCTCCCAAGTCCTACTCCCCCAGGTTACTTATCCCCATTCACACCCTTGCTTTCATGCCGCCACACTTCGGCTAATGCTGATCCCTCATTCTGGAATGCCCTTCTCTGATATTCCACCTACCCAAATCTTTTTCTTTTATTATTTTTTTGAGACAGGGTCTTGCTGTCTTGCCCAGGCTGGAGTGCAGTGATGCGATCATGGCTCACTGCAGCCTTGACTTCCTGGGTTCAGGTGATCTTCCCACCTCAGCCTCCTAAGTAGCTGGGACTACAGGCATGCACCACCATACCCAGCTAATTTTTTGTATTTTTTTGTAGAGATGGGATTTTACCATGTTGCCCAGGCTGGTCTCTAATTCCTGGGCTCAAGTAATCCTCCTGCCTCAGCTTCCCAAAGTTCTGGGATTACAAGCATGAGCCACCGTGCCTGGCCCCAAATCTTTCTTATCCTTCAAAGCCTTGCTCAAGCCTTCCTGGTCCTTTCTCTTCCCTCTCAGTTGGAAAGGAAAACTCCTTTCTTCACATTTCTGCTTTTACCTCTACTTAGCAGTTATTTGATATAACTTAATTAGAGTTCTTTGTATTTGTAGGGTATATTCATCTCCCCTCACCAGACCACAAGTTACTCAAGGAAAGAAAGAGGATCTAATTCATTTCCAGATTTTGCATAGTGCCCAGCAGTGGCAGGAGCTTATAAAGTATACAAAATGAATCAAAAAGCAAGTGGGTGATCAGAGACATCTGATGCAAGGGCTGTGGCCAGTTGGCATTTCTTGTTCTGTTCCAACAATCACTCTCTATTGAATCTATCTGGCTACTAGACAGCCTATTCCATCAGACTGTAAGCAACCTGAGAACAGAGACCAATCCGTCTTGCTCACAAGTATACCCCAGCCCCTAGTACAAAGCCAAGTACAAAGTACTTGTATAAATAGTTGCTGAAATGAGTGAATGCTATGTCCATTTGATTTCCAGGAGCAGTCAGCATCCACCCTCTGAGCTCCTCTGTCTCAGAACAACCCATCCCAGGACTCCTTGAAGACAGAGGAACCCGAGTGGTCCACAGGAGCTGGACCCAGCACACTTACTGGTGGTACATTCGCAGCACATCATAGAGATAGTCCTTCTCTGCATCATTTTCAATCAGAAAATCCACCTGAAAAATCCAACAGGAGAATCACAGTTCCAGGCTCAGCACCCTCCATAGCAGACCCCAGGGAGGAGAGGTCACCCCCAGCGGCCTCCCTAGCATCTTTTCAGGGCTGGAGTTGTGAGGAGAGGAGAGAAGCCACAGGCCAGACTGCCCCTCTGACCCCAATGCATCAGACCTATGCAGACCACCCCAACGTGGCCACAGGAGTACTGCTGCCCCTCCAGATGTGGCCAGGCACCCCTCGTCCCCAGGTAGGGCAATATGTGCACACACGGGGATGCACACACATATGTACATATGTGAATCCCCATGTGACACGACACGCTGCCATGGCAGTGCTGCTGCTCACCCCCATGGCTGTGTCATCTGTGGCCAGAAGAAGCCCACTGTCTTACCTGATGGTGGCTGTAGTGCCGGATAAATGCTTTCAGGAAGGATTTGGGCCACTCGCTCAGATAGCACATGCCACCCGCCAGAAGCCCCTTACCACCGAATTCTTCTGTAACATCAATGCCAGGAGACCTTCACTCTGTCTTGTCCTGACCTTAGTTGGGTTGCCCTGAGTTCTGTCCACTAGTCAGTTTCCTGGCCACTCCTTCCACCTTCCCAGGCCCCTGCACAAGCCCTGCAGGGGGAGTCAGGTTACATCATTTCAACTTTGTTGACGTCAATGGCTGGGACTCTAAGGTCAGGTTCAGGAGTTGTGTCATTAGCACTTCCATCCCAGTAGGAGGCCCTGAACTCCACTCCCTGAGTTACCTCAGTGTGAATCTCTACCCTGTATCTTTGGGTCTCTCTTCAGCCCCAGAATGGGTAACAGAGCAAGATGGAAGCTTGAGGGGTCACTGGGTCCCTCTCTCCTCCAGCCTCCAGGCCCAGGGCCTCAGCCCTTCATAGAGAGGCTGCTGCTGGAAGTTGCATGCTCTCCACTGACTGGTCCTCAGAAGAGGGCCAGAGCAGCGTTACCTCTTTCTGTGGGTATCCCAAGGGTTCTGAAAGACCAGGGCAGTCTGTCTGTCCCACCACAGAGGGGACATGCTGGGCCTAGCCCTTGGGATTTCTGGCCTGAACAGGCGCTACAGAATGCAAATTTCTGGCCTGGATCTGGCAGTACTTCCTTCCCTATAAAATCAGGCTGAGCATTTCATTAAAGGTGAGAATAACTTAGGAGGCTTGACTCACAGCTTGGGTTTCAGTTGCTACAGAAGTTCAGCCCACCTGCTCCAAAAGGGCACCCTTGCTTTCTCGCTACCTCAGTGCAAGGAGTTCCCAGCTAGGGCTAGGCGCGGTGGCTCACGCCTATAATCCCAGCACTTTGGAAGGCCGAGGTGGGTGGATCACCTGAGGTCAAGAGTTTGAGACCAGCCTGGCTAACATGGTGAAACCCTGTCTCTATTAAAATACAAAAATTAGCTGGGCGTGGTGGTGTGCCCCTGTAATCCCAGCTACTTGGGAGACCAAGGCAGGAGAATCACTTGAACTCGGGAGACAGAGATTGCAGTGAGCCAAGATAGCGCCACTGCACTCCAGCCTGGGTGACAGAGTGAAACTCTGTCTCAAAAAAAAAAAAAAAAATGGAGCTCCTAGCTAGTTGACAGGAGATGGAAGCATCTGCTTGAGTGGGTGGTACTAAATCTTAGGGTGGGAGGCTGGCCTCTTGCATGCACCACCTCTGAAAGCCCATCTCTCTACATAGCATGGATTCTCTCACCCACTCTGCTTAGGCCTGTGGGGTGGGGGTGGCTCCCTGAGACAGGCCTGGGCTGCCCACACTGGACTGTGATGGAGGAGTCTGAACACTCCTAGCAGCAGGGGCCAGAAATATCTTTATAAATTCAATCATGTCGCTTGCTTGTTCAATAGTTTCTTGTACCCCAAACCAAACCTAAATCCAAACTCCTTACCTTGACTTATCAAAGCCAAATCTCCTTTCCTACCAGTCTTCCTGGCTACAAAGGCCTCCTTTCAGTTCTTTCCACAAGCCGAACGCTCTCCAGCCTCAGGGCCTTGGCGTGTGCTGTTCCCTCTGCCTGGATTGCTTCCCCCACTTCCCTGCCTGGCTGCCTCCTTTCCAGAGAGGTCTTCCCTGCTCACCTACCCAGACAGAACCCACTCCTGCACCCCGGAGATATTTCAATTCCATCAAAGATCGATGACGATTTGTAATTTAAGGTTTATTTTCTCTGTGAATTGTTTCCTCTGTCTCCTTTGCTGGACAGAAAAATCCCATGAGGAGAAAGATGAGGTCTATTTTGTTATAAATTCCTCGTGCCTAACACATAGTAAGCACTCAATAAAGAAGTACTGAATGAATTTCTCTGCCTGCCTCCTGGTGTGCTCACATGGTTCAGGTGGGAGGGAGGTAACCATGGGAACAGCAGGGGAAGGGAAATGATGTTGCCCCCATAATCCCCCATGCGGTGGCACCAGGAACTTTTCATGGGCTTTATTCCATTTGTTTATCACATTGGGGCCAATATTCTCACATCATGTTGCAGTTGAGGGAACTGAGGATCAGAGACGTTAAGTCAACTCACCCAGTGTCCCACAGCTAATAAGCAGAGCCGGGATGTGAACCCAAGTCTGACTCCAAAGCCCATGTTCTTTCTGCTATGCCACGACCATTGATTGTGACTCAGGCCTGGTAGGGGAAAATAACTCCCAAGGTCCCTTTAGGCCAAAATTTCAAACCCTTTGCTTTCAAGAACTCCTTTCCTATCTCTAAGCCCCATCTCTCTCCTCTGTACTGTTAAGAAAATACCTTTGGGTTGGTCTATAATGAGTGAGAAAATGAGACATCTTTTGAATGACTCTTTGAACCCAAGTGTTCTACTTTCTAAGGGGAGCATAAAAATCCCATCTGCTTTGGCTGGAGTGAGGACACCTTGACCAAAGACTTCTAGCCCAATTCTAACCCCGGGTAGTGACACAAGAAAGAAGACGGGAGAGGGAATCTCTTACTGACTGAGGCCTTAGGACTGAAGTTCTCTCCTATCCCTCTGCAGAAATGTACCCTACTGTAGCATTAGATTTCAGTAGTGAGGAACTGTCCTCCTTAGACCATGTTTATTGTGCATTAGGTGGAAAATTGAGGTAGAAGAGTAAGGTAACTTGCAATGTTAGGGTCTAGGGTTCTGTTTTTCTCCCTTCCCTGGGGCAAGTACAGATCATTTGGAGACGGTCTTGGTGGAAAGGAGCCTGTGTCTGCAGGTCCCAGGCTCCTGGCCCTTGTCAGCAGCCCTCCAGCACTGACCACAGCTCCCAGAGGTCTCATCCTACCTGTCTCCCGAGACAGCTGCAGAGCTCAGCTCTTCACCCTCATGTCTACCCACTGTCACTGGTTAGGTCAGTCAAACCCTGTCCTCAGTTCTGCCCTTGCTCATTTCTCCAGGGTCACCTCCACCACATCCCAAGTGGGACTCAGCTGCAGTGGAACAGATCCTTCCCCTGATACACTGAAATCTCCTTGTCCTCACTCAGAACATTCCATCTACCACCATGTCTGACTTGTCCATTTGAACAATTCTCTATAGACCATAACAGCTAACAGGGAAAATAGATCTGGTTTATGTAGAATACTCTTTACATATGAATCTAAGTGATAAATCATCAAAAACTTGAAAACTAGTTACACAGGAGATCCTGCAAAGGGAGGGATCATTCTCCACCCAGAAATATCTTAGAGAGACTCAGAGAGAACCGCACTGCTTTGTTCTCTGACCACACTTGAATGAAAACACACACTCGCACCTCACTCTTCAGGCAAAAGGCACCAAGAAAGAAAACTGAGAAAGATGGAAGCTTCTCTAAAGCCTGAACGTGCAGTAACAATACCACCATTACTTAAATTACTTTTTCTTTGTAATCTTCCCTGTGGTCCAAATCAAATTACTTTTCCAATATTAAAAAATTACATAGTGTCCTCTCTTCTGGAATGCTGCCAGCACCAACCCGGGGGTCAGCTTTGGGGAGCCCCTGCTCTAGGGTGCTTTGTACCATTCTCCCAGTACCCTGCGCTCAGGTACATACAAAGCGCCAGGCACACAGTAGGTCGGTCTCCCACACTCCTTTCTTCCTTCCTTCCAAACATGTTCTTCGTTTCCCTGTGGAACCCAGAACCATGTCATGCACACAGGTGCACGGTGCCCAGTGGCGTCTGTTGATGAAACGTGAACTCTATTTGCTCTGGTCTAGAGCCTTTTTTCTGACCTGTTGGCCCAGGCCTGGGTCACCACCTTTCCATTGGTCCTCAGCACATATATTCTGGGTCTGCCTCCCCTTAGTTCACTTCCAATTCATCACAAAAATGTATGTCCCAGCGATTCCATCTATCCACAATGGATGGCTTCCCTCCTCTCATGTGAACCCTGCCTTCATTTCAGATGAGGCCCAAGTCCCCTCTTCTAGAGTCCAGAGCTTCCTCACCTGCCTCCCAGCCTAAGGCTCTTCCTGTCTGGCTCACTTATCCCAGCCAGCCTCTCCCTACTGACTGTTCACTGCCTGAGGAACTTTACGTGTATTATCTTTAATCTCCTAACAACCCTCTGAGGTGAACGTTATCATCCCCATTTTACAGATGAGGAAATAGAGGCTCAGAGAAGTGACAGAACTGAGACTCCAACCTACGCCTGCTGGCTCCAAAACCTCTGCTGTTTTTCAAACCACCACATGGTATCCATTTACCAAATATAACTCCTTTGTTTTGCACTTGTCCATTACACATTTATTGAACACCTACTATGGGAAAGACACCAGTCTTCTTTCTCCGACTAGATTTAGAAAGCCTTTCCTTTTCTCGGATCTCTCTTGATATTGAGCACAGAAGCCCTAAAGGAGCTCACCATCTACAAATAGCTGTTGGGGATCTCTATTATCATCCCTGCTCCCCCGACCCCCGCCGCAGGCCCTGCCTAGATGAGCATTCGAAGACTGATGTTCCTCTGGCACTGTGCTATCGGTCTGTATGGGAGGAGGGGACAGGGAGCTTCTCCACCCTCACAATCTTCAGGCCGCTTGTCTAGGATATTGGAGGCAAAACCTGGGTTTGGCCATGTGGTGCCCTCCAGTCTCATCCCCCAGTATTCCCCCATATGGACTGACGCTTCAGGATGGCTGCAGAGGGGAACCATGGGACATTTAACTCAGGCAAATTCAACTTTAGGTATGCACCCAGCCAAACAGGGAGAAAGAGAGTCAGAACAAATTAAATAATGCATGTTGTTCCACTTGATGAAGTCTCCTTGGGCTGTAGTGGGGATTAAATGAGTGAGTAAATGTAAAGTATGTATAACAATGCCTGGGACATTTCAAGGTCTCCAAAATGTGTGCTAGATCTTTTCCTTTCATGCCTCCAGCCATCTCTATCTTGCCCTTTGTCCAGGGGGCTCTGTCTGGGCTCCCCTCCCCTCTGGTTTCCTGCTTTGTTCAGCCATCAGGAGGTACAAGCAGGAGATGAGAGGAATGGGGAGACAGGAACTGAGGCTCTTAGTCCCTGGGGGCTGGCTGCTGGGCCACAGTTAGGCAAGTTCCTCCGCCCAAGGCTGCAGCTCCTGTCTGGGCCTCTCTGGCAGTCCTGGTTCTCACCTGTTCTGGTAACCTTCCCTCTCCTGGCCCCTTCAGGGGTGCTGGCCTCCTGGATCTGGCCCCAGGGTGCAGCCTGTTGGGTCATTTAATCCTGCCCTTTTCTGCAGAAACTCTTCATAAAGATTTCTTGGCTTCCCCCTTGGACGAGCCACCTGCTCCCTGCTGCCACCCTGGTTAACCATTAACAGTGGTGGTACTAGCAGTATTTCTTTTCTGTGGACTCCTCCTCTACCTTTAAGATTCACTTCAAATGTCACCTCTTCTTGGTCAAGTCTTTCTTTAGGCTCCCCTACAAAGCTGGCCACATCTTTCTCTGTGCACACAAACAACTCTTTGTCCCCATGGGACACACTAAGCTGTGCTGAACTTTCTCCTTTTACCCCCCTGTCTCCCCACAAGCCTGTGTGTGGCCCAGACGCAGGCCTGGGTTGTGAGTGTGGTGGTGGAGCCAAAGAACCCCTTCCCCAACTGGGTCTGCACCGCTCTGTGCCTCAGTTTCCTTATCTGTAAAATGGGTACAAACATCTCTTTTTAAAATGGGATTTAATCACTAAGAGAGGCTAATAATTGTTTTTTAGTATTAATTTAATGAGTTAATAATTATGAAGAGTTTAGAACAGTGCCTGGCAAGTAGTAAGTCCTGTGTTTGTTACATAAAACTAAGTGTGAATAAGTGGATATAAATTCCATATCCACAGCAGTGGGTAGCTAGTGGCCCTCTGTAGATGTTAGTGGGATGAATAGATCCAGCCACACTTCTTCCCAGGCCTTCAGAGTGTGCATCCCAGTGGTACCAGGCTTTAGTTAACTCTTGTTTTCTTATTATCCATCTTCTCTTCTCTTCTCTTCTCTTCTCTTCTCTTCTCTTCTCTTCTCTTCTCTTTCTTTCTCTCTCTTTTCTTTTTCTTTTTTTTGAGACCAGGTCTCACTCTGTCACCCAAGCTGGAGTGCAGTGGTGTGACCACAGCTGACTGCAATCTCAGCCTCCAGACTCAATTGATTCTCCTGCTTCAGCCCCTCAAGTAGCTGGGACTACAGGTGCACAACACCACACTTAGTCAATTTTTGTATTTTTTGTAGAGATAGGGTATGGCTATGTTACCCAGGCTAGTCTCAAACTCCTGGGTTCAAGTAATCCTCCCACCTCAGCCTCCCAAAATGCTGGGATTATAGGTGTGAGCCACTGCACCTGACTTCTTTTCTTTTTCTGGAACCACTTTATTGAGGTATGCCTGACATGTAAAATGCTGTATATATTTAGTGTATACAACCTGATGAGTTTGGGGATAGACGTGCACGTGTGAAAGCATCACCACCATCAAGGCCATAAACAGTGCCCTTCATCTTTTCAGAGGCTCTTGACCTGTCAGCTAGTTTGTAGTATTTTGCCCAGTGCCTGGCACAGCAATCATGCCCTGCTTCTTCTTGTTCTCCTTCCTCACTTGCCGCTCCTTCTCCTCCAAAAGTTGTGGTGCCCCAGGCTCTGTCCTGGGTCTCCTCTCCATCTGCACCATCTCTCTAAGTGAACTCATCCGTCTCAGGGGTTTAAATACCACTTACACCCCCAAGGACCTACTGATGTTTATCTCCAGGCCAGACCTACAGCCTTCTCAGTCACCTCTAGTAGGTGTCTCAAACTTACAGCATTCAAAGTGGAAAGTTAGGTTTCCACCACCTCCTGCTCTGTCTCCACCAACCTGCTGCTTCTCCCCCAAATGTGAATTCACCCTTGATGCCTCTCTTCCTACACTCACAGCCAGTCCATCAGCAAAAACATGTATCCTGAATCTGACGCATTCTCACCCGAGTCCAAGCCCCTGCCTCTGGCCTGGGGTCCTGCAGGAGCCTCCTGACTGAGGTCCCCCTTCTACTCTTGGGCCCCTCAGTGGATTCTCTACAGGGCAGCCAGAAAATTCCTTTTAAATGTAAATCATTCACACTATAAGAAAATCCCAACCTAACCATGGCCTATCAGGCCCCTATCACCCCTCTGACCCATTTCTCACCATTCTCTACAAATGATTCCTCTGGGACACGCTGTCCTACTTGCTGTTCCATACAGGCAGGCATCTGCTGGCCTCAGCGCCTTCGCACTTGCTGCTTCCACTTTGGGGAACGCTCTTCTACATGTATCCCCGTGGCTCCTCTCCTCACTTATTCCAGGTCTCTGCTCAGACGTCACCTCTTCAGAGAGGCCTTCCTGACTGCCCACCTTGTTACTTATTATCTCTCTCCCCATCTTAGTTTATTTCTTCATATAATTTATCACTACCTGGCATTACACGATACTTTTGTCGATTTCCTTTTAACTGTCTGTCCTCCCCACTAGAATGTACTGTCTAAGAGAGCAAGGGCATTGTTTTGTTTTTCAGTGCTTAGAGTACTGCCTGGCATATATTGAGAACTCAGTCAATATTTATTGCCTATGTGAATGAATGAATGATTAGCAAATTCCTAGAGAGTGGTGGCTGTTTCTGATCTTCTTATTCATCCCACCAGGTCGTCCAATGCCTGGCCTCAGGCAGAGTACACAGCTATGCTCATAAATGTGTGACTGCTGAAGAGGCAATAAATACTTTTAAGCAAATGAGTAACCAAGTTCCTGCCATGTGCTGGTGCTGCGAACAGAGGAGCAGTCTCCTTTTGAAAGCTGCTTCTCTGAGGGAGAAAACAGTCTCTGACCAAGCCCTGCTCCCCCAAATCCTGGCCCAAGGTTGCTACTAGTTATTGGAAGGGCATGCAAGTGCTCCTGGCAACCTTGGGGTAACTTCACAAATCAAAAGGAGTTAATGCCTGGAGTCTGTTGGCTCATACTGGACACTCTGCAGGTGTCAGTTGGAAACAGTGTGGTTACTGTGGGCCCAGAGCAGCCAGTACTTTAATTGCTAGTTAGTCTTGTCTGTCTTGTGAGGTAAGTACCACAAACTCCATCTCACAGCTGAAGAAACTAAAACTCAGGGAGAGCGAGTGGCTTGGCCAAGGTCTTCCTGACAGTAACAGGGCTAAGATATGGTCCTAGTTCTGCTAACTCCAGATAATAAACAACAGTGGACATTTATTGAGGGCTCCCTAAGTGCTAGGGTCTGTTTAAGCTCCCCATACACATGTAGATCTCATTCAACATTCATGATAACCTTATTAGTTAAATATTGCTATCTCTTTTCACAAATAAGAGCACTGAGGCACAGAGAGATTAAGTGAGTTGCTCAAGGTCACACAGCATTTTCCATTATAACACACTACCTTAAATATTACCTCCAACAACCAAGGATTTAGATCATAAACCATTTCCTCCAAAACACTAAGGAAGGTACCCCTACAAAGCAAACAACAGCAAGCTGTAAATTTCTCCCGGCATATCTGAGTGCCTCCTCTCTATCCCCTGCTGCTTCATCCTCTCTCCCAGTTCCTGGATGATCCCCAACCTGGGAGGGGAAGGCTGTGGCTGTCTCCAAGGCAGCAAGGCACAAAGTCCAGCCTGGGCCTTGCCTAGCACATGGCGCCTGCCCTGCCGGCACACAGGGATATTAATAAGTAATGACTCTTGTGATGAGGAAGAGTAGGGCAGAGGAAACATGGAGGTCGGAGGCCCTTTGAAGCCTGTGGGACCTGGGGAAGAGGAACAGGGCAAACCCAGGGTCTGCATCAGACACCAGGGACCCAGGAGACGATTCTTGCAAAAGAGACAGAGTAGGTACCCCACAGAGTGAAGGCAGAAGACCTGACATTATTTCAGGCCAGGGGCAGGAAAGTGAAATTCAACCCTGAGTCTTGGGTTGGGGGACGGAAGGTTGAGCTCCTTCAAACTGGGTTGCCTGAAATCTACACTCACAATATGTCCTTAGCGGCTGAAATTTCTTCCGACATGTCTCTTTGCAACAGGATGTACCGGTGAATGCTGTCTCAAGCTCCCCTTGGCATTCGCCAGCCCCTAAATTCCTACTGAACTTCCAGCTATCGCCCACCCCTGGGAGCAGGACCAGGGATGCCCAAGACCTTGTTTTCAGGAGCCTTCTGCCAGTTTGAGCTGTCCCTTTGTGCCCCTACAAAAGCTTGGCCCCAACAGGCAGCACCCAGACATGGGTAATTACCAGAGTAGGGTCTGCTTCCCACCTACACCACCAGCAATTTGAGGGCACAGACTGGGTATCGCTGAGAGGATGCTCAAAACATGATTATTAAATGAATAATTGACCCTGGGCCCTTGGCCCCAAGCCCCTGCGGCCCCTACACTGGCTGGCTCCTTGGGCTTCCATCGGCCTCTCTATGGGAAGGAAGGGGTTAAAGACCCTGACCTTCCCTACCTGAGCTCAGTCTTCAGACCAGGAAGAGGTTTGGCTTGGTCTAAAGACACCGCCCCCCTGGGGTCTTTGGGAGAGCCTTGGGTCACACAGTTGTTAATAGTTACCTGCCCCTCAGGCAGGGCCTATGGGGAGATCCAGATTCCACCCCCACTCCCCCAACCCTCCGCGGCTTCATCCCCAGACTCAGAGGCATCCTAAGGCCTGGTGAAGAGGTCGGCTGGATATCTTTGATGACCCTCTCTGGTCTCAGGGCCTCAGCAGATTCTGCATAGCTTTGTGAATTGTTCTGGAAATGCCCTGTGTAAAATCCAGCCGCTTCCAGTGATGGTCCTTTCGGATCCCAGACCACCAGTGAAGCCCCTCACTGGGACACGCCAGGGTGGACCCGGCTCTGCCTGAAGGATCTGGCTGGCCAGAGCCCAGCTCCCACGCCCTCAATACCTCCTCCCTTCCTCCCCACCGCACCCGGGTTAGCACCAGCTCCTCAGCTACTTCTCAGGCCCTAAGAAACGCCCTTAGGCAGGCAGGGCTGAAATGCTTCTAACTTATGTTCTGAGGTCAAAAGGCAGAGAGAGAGACGTCTAGTTTGCCTTCTCCCAACACTCACCTCTCAGATACTGCCCCAGACTCTCTCCACATGCCTCATCAGCCCTGAGCTGGGGGCACTAGGAAGGAGAGGGACTTGCCCACAAAGGGGGCACCTCAGAGAAGCGGCCAAGACTGGAAGGAATTCAACCCCCCGAGACGTCCCCGCCCCTAGAAGGCAGAGGGAGAAAGCTTGGCAGAAGATCGATCTGTTTAGCAGTACCTGAGCCCGGAGTCCCCGTGTTCCCTCCCTCACTTTACTGGGGATCCCTGCTGCCAGTCAAACGACCTTCGGGTGTCCCAGCCCACCCAGAGCCATCAGGTGGGGCCGGAAAAGGGAGGGGCAGTGCCGGGGTGTCCACCCCTTACCCACCGCGCCCAGGACTCCGGGGTCCCAGAAGCCTGGGGCGCCCCGCAGCTCTGACCTTATGCCGGAATTCTCGGGCCACTTTTCGGTCCATGGCTGGGCCAGGTCCAGCTGTGTCGTTGAACGACCGGTTCCTTCGGGTGCCCGGCTGCCAGGAGCTGGAAGGAACCGCGACCGCGACCCGGCCAGCCGCCCTCGGAGCTGGGGACACGGCCTGAGCGCGGAGGGGCGGGGCCGGGCCGTTGTGGGGCGGGGCCGCTGCAAGGCTGGAGTTGCCGGTGCTCAATCGTCGCCTCCCCCTGAAGCCTGGGAGCAAATGGGCCCAGTGTGCCTATGGGCCTGTGGTGGCAGTAGCTGGGCTTCAAGCTGGTATTTCTCTTGACGTGGTACCTGATCACATGCGTTTGAGGAAAAAGATCGTGGAGATGTAGGGAGGAGGTTTGGGACTTTTTGTGATGACTGGAATAGAGAGATCCGGAAACTATTCACACGGGTGGGCAGGGGGCGGGGCAATCTAGTCCGTTTTCTCTGGATACTCCGGAGGGCTCATGGCCCTCCTGGACTGTCAGCCCTTGCTACGCCTTCACCTTCAACGTACCTTCTGTCCTAGCTTCCTCCTGCACTTTTCCACCAGGGAGAAATCAATCCTTGCTCTGTGAATTCCTTGGGGGCAGGGCCGGGTTTTACTGTGGGCCGCAGGGGTCTGAACCAGTGGGTATGGGAATGGCCCTCTCAAGTGATTTCCCCTCCCACCTTCCCTAACACCTCCACCCCCAACAAAACAAGACAAAACAAAACCCAAACCCAACACACTCCCATATCCATCGAAGCCTGGCGGAGCCTGGCAGTGACATTTTGATCTATGGCTGACCTTCACCCAGGGCCCAGACCCTCTGGTTCATTTCATTCAATTTGGTCAACATTTGCTTAACTCCTAGGTCTGGTGCTGGGTGCAAAGACAAGGATGAACCAGGCCTGGAAAGGAATGAAAGGAAAGAGGGGCTAGGAGAGGGGTGATAAAAACGTGTAAATCAGGGGCTGTTAAGTATGGGGCTTGTGCCTGAACTTAACCCAGGGAGGCACCTGCGCCCTTTGCACCCTGTCAAGCGCAGGGGCAGGGAGGTGGACAGCAGCTTACATCAGGTAACCACTTACAATTGTAACTTTGGGGCACCTAAACACCCCTCTGCATCCCTTTCCCCAATAGCTGAAGTTTTACAAGCACACTATTTTTGTTTGGGCTAAATTATTGCCTAGTTTAAGATGTAAATCCCTCTTGAAGAAGAGCCTTAAAATATGATCTGTTTTCTCACCTTAGTATTAACTATTAAGTCAGTGATAAAAGGGAAAGATTTGTGGGATTTTTGAATGGTCCAGAAAAGGCCACACAAAATGCATTGCCCTCTGACTTACTTCATTGATTCTCTACATTGAAAAAGAATGTCATATGGCTGTTTATTTTGTATTTAGAATCCTGGCAGAGGTGAGTGAATGTTCTTACCCAGGAGAATGCTGTTCACCTGCCACCCCAATCCTTATTTTACATTGGTCATCACCCCCACAGACTCCCTCCACCTTAAAATGCCCCCCGCTTTGTTTTGAGAATAGCATTGAGACCTGGTTCTCCTTTCCATGAATTTTTTTTTTTCAAGCTTCCTTGGAGACAATCAGCTTTTGCCTATTCCTTAACCAGTGTTCCTTAAGGCTGCATCCTTAGCTCTTTCCTCTTCATCTTCCTATCTGTGCCCCTAGCTTCCTCCTGTGTGAAGATAGCTATGTGTGCTTTCTTTACCACTATATGCCTAGAACAATGCATGACATGGAATCAATGCCAAACAAATTTGTTGAGTGAACGAATGAATGAATGAATGCATCTCAAATCTATGCCCTTGCCTAGGAGTCTACTGGGGCCAATACCACCACCACCACCACCAACACCATCATCCTATGTAAGACCTGGCATTTAGTTGGTGTTCCCTAAGTGCTGATGAAGTGAACGATGTACAGGTTCCCCAGGTGCTCAGTCCCATGTTTTCACCATTTTAAAATTCCTTCTGGGCAGACAGTGGACCTTGTTCACACATATAAAGTTGTTTTGTCAAAGTTTGGCCTTGATGGTGGCAACAACATAGGAGTATGAAACACATTTATTATTCAGTCGTCATTTCCTGAGCTAGGGCAGGAGATGGTGCTGGGCATTCAGAGGACTAAGGCATGATTCATTCCTTAGAGGTGCTCAAAACTGGTCATAGGATAGGGATGTGGAGACCCAGGTGGAAGTTGAGGTGGGGCATGGTGGGACATAGGCTAGGACTCCACAGGCTCTGCTATTGACCACTGACCCCTGAGTGGCATGTCCCAGGGCCGCAGCATGGCCCTCTGTAAAAGGAGAGGATAGGGTCAGACTCATACCCGCATCTTGGGTCTCTGGTATTGGGCTTCCAGGACCCAGGTAAGGGGAGCTGGAGTTTGCACAGGCTACCTCTTTGCTCCCCTAGAGAATTTAGGGCTGAATAATTTGAATCCAACCTCCCCTGGGGAGGCGTAGCCACAGGCCAAGAAGAGCAGAGGCTGGGTTATGGACAGGAGCCTAAATTATGGTAATAAGCTGGGCACTCCTGTCACTCTATAGTTCGGGGAGGAGCTGAGAGCCTGGGAGGAGGGGCTGAGGGAGCTCTGGGGCATGAGAGCAAGAGGGACCTCAGCTGCAGAGTGGAGGTGTGACCCTGCCTTGGCCCGGGGAGGCACCTTGGGAGGCTGGCCCTGCGCTCAAGTCCCCTGATCCCCTCGCGTCCCTATGGGAGTCCTGGCGTCTGTGCTCTGCTGGCTACTTTGTGTCTGGCTGCCCTGGGGTGAGCCGGCAGCCGAGTCCCTGCGGGTGCAGCGTCTCGGTGAGAGGGTTGTGGACTCAGGGAGGTTGGGGGCTTGAGGAATGAGAAATGTTAAAGGAATGAGGAATGGGCCGGGGCAGGTTGGAGAGAGGGAGGAAAGAGAGGTTTGAGGGACAGCAGAGGGACCCCCAGGAGGAGCGGTCAGGGTAGGAGGGACCCCGAAGCCAACAGAGGCAGGCCTATGACCTTGAGGGGAGATTCTCAAGCGAGGCTGGGTGGAAGAGACCTGAGATGGGGAACTAGAGAGTGCTAGGGGCCAAAGAGTGAGAGGAAAGGGGGAGATCCTGGCTGGAGAAGGGTCATCAGGAAGGGAGAGGAAGGATTTGAGAAGGCTGCAGGGAGGGAGAGTGGGGGAATGCCCAGTAGTGTGGGAGAGGCTTTCTAGCAGTGCGGCCAGATGATGGGAGGCCCCAACAAAGAGAAGCACAATTTGAGTGGAGAATAATCCCCCTACCCAGCCGCAGCACCCGCTCCATGGGGCAGTGCAGAGCCGCAGCCAGAGCCAGTCGGGGAACCCAGGTGAGTAGGTTGAGCTGTGGCGGCCCCACCCACAGCTCCCATCTGTATTTCTGGCATCAGCCACCCCAGGGCTTTAGCACTTAAGGTGGGATAGGCCTGGGGACTGCAGGGAGGCATAATCCATCCTAGCTCGTGATCCATGCCAGACTTGTTTTGCCTCCAGCAGCAGCCACCAGGAGGTGACCCTTGCCATGGGAGACACCATTACAGTGATGGGAGGCCAGGTAAGGGGGGTCTGGGGAGGGGGCTTCATTGGGCAGGAGCTCACGTCTGTCTGGATTTGAGGCTGGCAGGGAGCTCTGTAGATTACAGGAGGGGTCTCTGGAGTTGTTCAGAAGGAAAGAAACAGGTTCCTGGTATGTGTCTGAGGTGTGCAAGTTCATAAATCCCTTCTATTCTTTTTAATCTCTTGGGGGTCTGTAGCCCACTCTTTTTTTATTTTTTTATTTTTTTATTTTGGGAGAGGTGGGCACCAGGGCTCTTTCAGGAGAGAGCTGAGCTCTCCCTTCTGGCAGGTAAAACTAGAAAGATGAACGTTTAGAAGTATGGAGGTGTCTTTTCCCTGACTGACCTGCGAAGGCCCTCAACCGTGTCAGAGGCCCCTCTCCATACCCTGAGCAGAGCCTCAGGAATGCAGGCAAGACGAAAACTAGGCCACCTGGTGGAAGGTGCAAGGAAGGTTTGGTTGAGAAGCAGAGTCCTGAACTCTTATCCTTTGAGCCTTTTTATTTCCTTTTTTTTTTTTCTTGAGTCGGGGTCTTGCTCTGTGACACAGGCTGGAGTGCAGTGGCATAATCATAGCTCGCTGCAGCTTCGACTTCCTGGGTTCAAGTGATCCTCTTGCCTCAGTTACTTGAGTAGCCAGGACTATAGGTGTGTGCCACCAGGCCTGGTTGACTTTCAGTATTTTGGGTAGAGACAGAGTCTCACTATGTTGCCCAGGCTGGTCTTGAACTCCTGGCCTCAAGTGATCCTTCTGTGTCAGCCTCCCAAAGTGCTGGGATTAGGCATGAGCCACTGAGCCCGGCCTCTATCTTTTGAGTCTTGACCATTCCATTGCCCATCTTCCCAGGGTCCTCTGTGTTTGTGGAAGAGGCGGCAGTTTTGTTTTCTCCCTTTGGCAAACTTCTTTGGTCTCTGGATCAGGTGACTCAGGTCTACTTTCTAATCCTGGCCCACATTTGTCTCCCTCTTTCTATAACTACAGATGGACTATAAATTCCACCCACCTGCAGTTAGGTCTCCCAAAGCAACTGAGCCTCCGCTCAAGTGCCCCAGCCCCAGTGGTCAGCTCTGGGGAGCCCCTTGAGCCAGCAGGTTGGGGAGAATCGTTTATAACAGCAATGAGTCCCAACTCCTGCCCTTTGGAAATAGACATGAAGGCCCCAAGATGGAGTGAGGGGGGATGGTTTGGGCGTGCTTCTTCTCTGATGTGGATTTCCTGGGTCTTTTACTTCTTCTTTGCCCACTCTTCAGGCCCTAAGATTTAGAATCACAGTCAAATACCATTTGAGTTGGAAGGTAATGGAGTCATTTTTTTGTAGGTAGGGAAACTGAGGTGGGTGGATGACTTGCGGGGGCCTCACAATGAGCTGGTGGAGCAGTCTCCTGGCAGAGCCAGGCCGCACACACAGGACTTCAGGAATCCCTGTGTTTTAGTGGGGGAGATGACCCTTCTCCAACACTTCAGTTCCCGGCAGGCATCCTCCCGTGCTGGTTTCCAGGGTAGGCATCCCCCCTTTTCCTTGGGGAAGGGTCATAAGTGAGTGGATGAGGCAACCTGGGGAGGTTTCTCACACTGCTCCTTAGAGCAACAAGGAATTAAAATGGCCTCCCTCTAAGGTGACAGGAGTTGGGGGGTGGGGGACTGAGGCCCATGTACCAGGGATACTTCAACGGCTCCTGTTTGGAATGCCCTCTTCAAGAAGTGGGGGTAGGCCGCAGACCAGTAGGCAGCCAATCTTCACTTCAGTGCTGTCCTGCTTCTACAGAGCTCAACCATTTTCTACAGAATTCTTGTAGACAGGGGTCCATGAACTTGGGTGGGGAAAAATAAAAACCCATTGTTACTTACAGAAACCTCAATCCAACTGAAATTCAGCATCCCTTTCAGTTATTATTATAGTCTACAAACCACAAGAGTATTTGCAGTGTTTTTGACTGTCACCAATAGACATCACAGATATTTTCCAACCACTTATAGTTGTTGCTATCTCAAGATATCATTTATGTTCATTATTACTTCAAAATTTTGGCAGGGATAAGGCCCACTGCTAGATCTTTTATTTAATGAGTTATTAAAGAAGCACAAATATTACTAAATTACACATTTTATAAAATATTTTCATAAAATGACATGCGATATAAGTGATTTCCTTTGTAATCTTATCCTTTATTTTGTGTTTTTAAAAGCATTATCCTGAGAAGGTGTCCACATAGGTTCACTGGATTATCAAAGGGGTTCATGGCATGAAAATGATTAAGAGTACCTGATTGATTAGCCCCTGAAGGCTAATCATTTGGACAGGATTTAAGGAATCCTTTAGAAAATGGCTTTGACTCTTTGCATCTGGGGTTGTCTCATCCTCATAACTCATTTATCTGAGAGGCCACATCTGAAGTGGGAGTGCAGACTGAAGACACGAAGACTGAGTTTAATTACAGCTCTCTGGTGGCTACAGGATGTGGGTTATTTCCTGTGACCCTGCCCTCTCCTATTTCCTATCGTCTCTGAGGGCCCTGTAAGATAGGTTAGTACCCGGGTGGGAAGCCTGACTCCTGGGGCTGGGCCTGGGTCGGCTGGGTAAGGATTGCTAGGGAGAATCCAGGAACCAGTGACCAATGTAGGTGAAGACACCGAAATCTGGCTAAGATGTCAGAAAGATCTTGAAGATGAAGGGTGTGAGCGTCAGGGACGAGGTGGCCAGGCTGTGCCTGCCAGGGTAGGGTCAAGAGCTGAGGTTAGCTCTAGGCAACAAGGGTCTGAATATTTCCTACGTTCAAGTCCTTTGCCGGATGACAACGAGGGAGGATGACATGTGAGGTAAGTACCTACAGTGAGATTTGTGGCTTGCTGGCCCTGTGAACAAGCACATGAGCTCCACGAGGGCAGGGACTCTGCCCTGTTCACTGCACCTAACACGATGCTTGGCACATGGTTCTGGGGATGTCGTACAAATGAGGCTGAGCCTCTGAGGGAGGAGGAGCCAACTGTGCCCAGGATGCCTGTACCAGGTGACATCAGACACCTTGGACTGGAGTTCCCAAGGGCCAGTGTCTAAGTCATCTAGCCATGTGGTGACTGAACACCCATGTTGTTAGACAGTCCTGATTTCAGGCGGTTTATGTCTGGAGGACCATGCTCTGGGAGTTCTGTCTGGAAAATAGGGCTTCTTAGCCATACTTGGCCTGTCTCCTCCTTAGACCTGAGGTGTCAGGGCAGGAGTCCTGACTGGGAGCTGAGTTGTGAGGACAGGGGGTGTTGGTCTGTGGGAACTGAGTTGTGAGGACAGGGGGTGTTGGTCTGTGGGAACTGAGTTGTGAGGACAGCGGGTGTTGGTCATGGGAACTGAGTTGCTGTGGCAAGGGACAGCGGGTGTTGGTCTGGGAACTGGGATTTGGGGACAGGGGGTGTTGGTCTGTGGGAGCTGGGAGTTGTGAGGACAGACGGGGTGTTGGTCTGTGGAGCTGGGGTTGGCAAGGACAGCGGGTGTTGTCTGTAGGAGCTGAGTTGCCTTCTTGAGACAGGTGTTGGTCTGTAGGAACTGAGTATAGGGACATGGAGTATTAGTCTGTAGAGAACTGAGATTGTGAGACAGAGGAGTATTGGTCTGTATAGGAACTAAGGTGGCTGAGAAGGAGACAAGAAATTGGTGGTAGTCTGTAGGAACTAAGTTGTAAGGAGACAGAAATTGTTATTGGTCTGTAGGAACTGAAGTTGCTTGAATATGAGTATTTAGTCCTATAGGGAACTGAGAGTGTGAGACAGCAGGTGGTGTTAGTCTGTAGGAACTGAGATTTGTAAGGGACAGCTTGAATTGTTTATCTGTATGGAACTGAGGTGGCAAGGGGCAGCTGGAGTGTGGTCTGTAGGGAGACAAGTTGTAAGGACAAGTGAGTATTGTCTATAGGAACTGGGATTTGCTTGAGACAGAAATTGTTAGTCTATGGGAACTGAGGGGGTTGTGCATAGGGAGACAGAGGTATTTAGTCTATGGGAAACTTAGTTGTAGACAGCAGGTATTAGTCCTGAAACTGAGAGTGTAGAGATAGCAGGTATTTAGTCTGTAGGAAACTGGGGTGTTGGTTGAGACAGGTATTGGTCTATAGGGAAGATTTGTAAGAGACAAAGTGTTAGTCTATAGGGAGAACTGAGTGTAGGGGACTCTTGAGAGTATTTAGTCTGAACTAAGATTTATGAGACAACAGGTGTTAGTCCTGTAAAGGAGCAAGTTCTTGAGACAGAGGTATTAGTCTATGGAGAACTAGGGGTGTAAGGACAAGAGGTATTGAATGTAGGAAACTGTAAAGTTGCTTGGCAAGGAGACAAGGCAGGTATTGGCTCTATATATAGGAACTTGAGTATGGGACAGGTATTGGTCTATGGAACTGATTACCTCAGGAACCAAGCAGGTATTAGTCTATAGGAACTGGGGTGTGAGACAATAATTGTTAGTCTGTAGGAACTGGGGTGCTTGAGACAGTAGAATTGCCTACAGTCTGTAGGAACTGAGTTGTGAGGACAGTGGGTGTTGGTCTGTGGGAACTGAGTTGTGAGGACAGCGGGTGTTGGTCTGTGGGAGCTGAGTTGTGAGGACAGGGGGTGTTGGTCTGTAGGCTGCTGGTTTTGCTGTTCTTGGAAGAGCCCCAAAGGAAGTTTGGGGTGGGGGTGGCTGTGAGGGTGAGATGTTCACCTGACCTGGGGTGAGGGGCTGCCTTTGTTCCTTAGCTCTGCCTCATGCTCCTTATCCAGACAAGGGGATGGTGTGTGAGGCTGTGGAGGACACAAGGGTTTACTGGGAGAAAGGGAAGAAGAGGAGGCTGGCAGGTATTGGGGCACGGAGGGGAGGGGATGTATTCTAGCTACAGGCCTCATGGTCTGCCACAGAGATGCCACTTGGGAAGGTAAGAGCTGAGCCTTTGTTCCTCTGAGCCCAGGGCAGGCCTAAACCTTCTCCTCTGCCCGTCGAGGGGCCAGGCGAGGAGTGGCTGGGGCACTGAGGGTCAGGGGCTCCTCCCTCTAGAAGATGAACAAGGAGGGCTGTGGTCACCAGGAACCCTGCCCGGGAACCCGACCTGAGGTCAGCCCTCGATGTGTTCTCTTCCTCCTGTCTTCACAAGCAGGCTGAAGCCCCAGACTCTGTGGCCATGTCTTCCTGGGAAAGGCGGCTCCATCGGGCCAAGTGTGCACCATCCTGTAAGTGGCACCTTCATTGTGGCCCATGGGTGGGCCCTGGCAGAGGCCTGAAAGGGCAGAGGGCAGTGGGGCTTCCCTCAGGCCTCCATGACCCCTTTTTCCTGCTTGGCGTCTCCTTCCACCCACCCTGGCCCCGGCCACCATGCCATTCTGCATTCTCCTCCCTGCCTGAGGAGAGTTTCCTCTCTAGAGTCCGGTTCCTATGACCATGGCCCAGGACTCCCCTCTCACAGGCTGATTCCAGTGAGACTGTGCTTCATTATTTAGTGGTCGTTTCCCCCTCCATCTCACCCTGGTTCTGTGGCTTCTTTCTACTTCCTGTGGCATTGCCCTTCATCTTGTGTTTTCTGTAGACCCTACTCCCTGTCATGTGTCCATGGCCCACCTCACCTGTCCTAGGTCTGTGGCCTCTCCTCCCACCTGTCCTGTGTCTGTTCCTACCTCCTTCACCTGTCCTGTGTCCCTCACCTGTCCTGTGTCCCCCACCTGTCCTGTGTCCCTCACCTGTCCTGTGTCCCTCACCTGTCCTGTGTCCCTCACCTGTCCTGTGTCTCCCACCTGTCCTGTGTCCCTCACCTGTCCTGTGTCTCCCACCTGTCCTGTGTCCCCCACCTGTCCTCTCACATCATGGCTCCTTCCCTCGCCGCCCTCTGCTCTGCTTTTGTCTTCTCTTCATCTATGGTTGTTCTTGCTACAGGCCTCTCCTCTGTTGCCTGGTTATCCCCGTGGCCTCTTCCCTGAGTGTGTGGAGTGAGGAGGAGCAGCAGCTGCAGATCTCTGGGCAGTACCCCTGCTCACCCCACATGCTCCCCATTCTCAGTTCCGCCTGCCTGGCTTGCTAACCAGGAACAGCTCTAGGAACTGAAGGCCCAGGTGCAGCTGGCCTGGGGCCCACTTGATGCACATCGAAGGCAGATGCCCTGCAACCCCACCCCGCCTGCCTGCCAGGGAGTGGGCAGGGCTGTGGTCTGAGGCACCAGCTTGTGGGTGCCTCAGACCACAGCAACATTGAGGAATGTTGGGGCTGGGGCTGCCTATCATGGGGGTCTGGGTCCTGTGAAGCCTGAGAGGGCTGCCTCCCTGGGTTCTGGCAATCTCAGCTTGATGGGGCAATGCCTCTGTGTCCCCTATGCAGACTTGTTCTCCTGCTTCAATGGAGGCGAGTGTGTGCACCCGGCCTTCTGTGACTGCAGACGCTTCAATGCCACTGGACCACGCTGCCAGATGGGTGGGTCTGGGCTCCACCCCACCCCTGGGAAGGGACCACGGGTGCAAGGAAAGCTAGGGGGAAAAGGGGCAGCACTTCCAGGGCTGGAACCCACTGGCCTCTGGCTTGGTGCCCACTGTAGCTACACAGAGAGGTTCTCTTTTCTCTCCCTCAGTGTACAATGCTGGCCCTGAGAGGGACAGCATTTGCCGGGCGTGGGGGCAGCACCACGTGGAGACATTTGATGGGCTCTACTACTACCTGTCTGGGAAGGGCAGCTACACGCTGGTGGGGCGCCATGAGCCTGAGGGACAGAGCTTCTCCATCCAGGTGAGGCTTCCCCTGCCATGTCTGTTCAGGAAGGCTTCCCTAGGCTCTGAAGGCTGCGCTGGCCTGGGCTCTACTTGTCATAGTTAGAGAGACTGGCACCTTCCTCCTTGCATCGCCCCCCAGCTCCCACCCAGGCAGTCTGCACCTGGAAGGACCTAGGGGCTCCACAGCTCTTCCTCACCCACTCACTCTGGCCATTCATTCATTGAGCCACTCATTCATCAAGCATTTACTAAGTGCATACTGTACTCTCTTCTGGCATAAGGTTTGGTGGTGGGAGGCCCTGTAGACAACAACACAGATATAGTCTTTGTCCTCACAGAACTTATAGTCTAATGAAGAAAGACATCAAATCAGATGACTCATTTCAAGTGCAACTGAATGCTACCGAGGAGAAATGCCAAATGCTAAATGAACAAGTCCTGAAAACCCAATCTTGTTTATTGGGAAGGATGGTGACCTGGGAAAGCTTCCTGGAGAAAGTGACTTTTTTTTTTTTTTTTTTTTGGAGATGGAGTCTCGCTCTGTCACCCAGGCTGGAGTGCAGTGGCGCGATCTCGGCTCACTGCACGCTCCGCCTCCCGGGTTCACACCATTCTCCTGCCTCAGCCTCCCGAGTAGCTGGGACTACAGGCGCCCATCACCACGCCCCGCTAATTTCTTTTTGTATTTTTAGTAGAGACAGGGTTTCACTATGTTGATCTCCTGACCTCGTGATCCACCCTACTCAGCCTCCCAAAGTGCTGGGATTACAGTCGTGAGCCACCGTGCCTGGCAAAAGTGACATTTAAGTGGAATCTAAGGAATGAATTGGAGTTAGCCAAGTGAAGAGTAGGAGAGTGTGGGCAGACTTGAGAACATTCTGGGGAAAAACATCATTGGGTGCTAAGAAAGAAGAGTGCCTCAGAAAAATGAGGGAGGTCCTGGATGACTCAGTTTAGAGTCACCTCCTCTAAGAAGCCCTCCTGGATCTCCTGACCTTCCAAGCCGGCTGAGGAGCTCCTCACTGGGTAACTCATAGTTCCACATTATGACCCTGTCATTGTATTTCTCTTACAAAGGTCTGGTTTTGTGTTGATTTTCTCTACCAGCTTTGAGCTTTCTAGGCCAGGGGCCATGTCTTTCTGTGCCTGGATTGGTGCTCAGTAAAGGTTTGTGAAGTAAGGGAACACATGTGTGAAAGCCACTGTCAGGCAGGCCTGATTTTCATGCCTAGTCCGTGTGCTAAACCGGGAGCCACCTTCAGCCACAGCTCAATACCCCTCCACCTGGAGGAAAGTCTCTTTGGAGAACCAGCTCTGTTGGAGGGCACCTTGGTCAGTACTGAGTTAGGGTCAAGGGGTTGGGGGTATGGGGAGACCCCAGTGTTCAGTGTCTCCCCTCTGCTAGCCATTTGTGAGCCTTCTGTCTCAGGCGTGGACCTATGAGCCTGCCCTAGGGACCATGCCCTGGATGGGTGGGGAACTGCCACCAATTTTCCTTTCTCTGCCTCGGCCTATCACATAGCAGGGATTTTCATGATCCATCATGTGACAATTACTTAGACTAATGGATTGCCACACATTCATGGGTTACAAAATCAACTTAACGAATCACAACCATCATTAAAAAAATGAGGCAAGTAAAATAGAAAATATTGTAAGAATGCATTATGCATGATAGGGATTAGTATTATTTTGTAAAACTTTTAGTTATATGTGTATTTCTTATTGTGGGTCGTGGTCACAAAAGCTTGAAAACCCTTTAGTTAGACCATGGGGTAGCTTTCGCAGTTCCCACTTGTAGTTGAAGTGGCTCCAGCCTGCTTAATCACATTGAACAGTAATCTGGTGGAAGATGCGTTCCTGGGAAGGGTTTCCACACTTGGCAGGGATAAGCCCTGGGAAACTCTTCCCTCTACCCCACCCTGTCCTTTAGGTCTATGGCCTTTGAAGTCTGGGTTCTGTCTGAACGGGGGCAGAGGAGATGTGTGTGTGTGTGTGTGTGCGCGCATATGTGTGTGTGTGACAGCAGCTCAGGAGTGAGATGTGTGCCTATAGGTGTAGGGGAAAGCTACAATCTGTACCTGCCAGGGGCATGGGGAAAGGGGAGTGTGTGTACAGTGTGCACACTGAGAGTGTCATGTGAGAAATTTATGGAGTGTGTATAGATGTGTGTGTTTGTGTTCTGTATGAGTGTGAGATGGTGGAGTACGTCTGTTGGGCTTCAATCTGATGGGATATCCTGGGTAGAAAAAACAAAAAAGTTCAGAAATAGGCATAGAGAGATGGAATGATTGACTGGGAAGAGCCCTGGGATCTGAGCCATCCAGATCTGGGCTAGAATCCTGGCTCTGTGATTTCCTAGTTCTCTGTGTGTGTGGCCCTAGTTACTTCACCTCTATGTGAATCCATTGCCTCCCCTCTGTGATATATAGGGACTGAGCAAAATCACAGAGGAAAGGTGGTTGATATGCAGGGGACAGGCCATCAGCATTAATGGAAACTCAACAAGGTGTGAATCTCAGGGTCAGGCCGGTAGCAGAAGCCTGCAAACCAGCCTCTGAACTCCCTACTCAGGTGCACAATGACCCGCAGTGCGGCTCTTCCCCCTACACCTGCTCCAAGGCTGTCAGCCTCTTCTTTGCGGGTGAGCAGGAGATCCATCTGGCCAAGGAAGTCACCCATGGAGGTGCAAGGTAACTCTAACACCTTCCACATCGAGTTGTCCTATCTCTGACACTGGTGGTGGTGGATGGGTGAGCATCCGCTCTTCTCAAGCCCAAAGGAAATTGCTTTCTGGGGACAAACAGCAATTTCCACCATCAGGGCGGAAGCATACGGGCAGGTCACTGGGTTTCTTGCCAGTGGGGTCTGCAGAATGATTTTTTTTTCCCTGGAACTCTCAGATCTTGCGGATTTCCAGACAGCAGGCTTTCAGGAAAATAGAGTTTTCCAGCGAGTTGAGAGTTTGTCATGATAAGCACGCTTACTTTTCCCTCCCCAAATCTTCCCAAATGGATCATGCAATTTCTACCTTCTATCAGCAGATTCTGAGCACACTTTTACCCATTTCTGATGACACAGGGTCATTGTGAATGTCAGTTATCTTGCTGGGCCATCAGGGATGACTGGGGGACCACCAGAGGAGTGGGAACCCCTTGCTCCCACACTAAATTGCCACAACTGTGGTCCTTTGTGAAATCTTTCTTGCATCTCTTCCTCACTGTTCTTTCCTTTCCTTGATGTCCACTGTCACTTCTTGTTGCTGTCATGGGGTCTTCCTGTAATGACACTTCTCCCTGTCCTCATCTCCTGCTTCAGATCTGGAAACTGGATAACCAACCAATTGTTCTGGGGCTGAGTGTAAAATTGATGGCCTATAGGTTTATCCTGTGAATGAAGAGTTGGTAAATGGGTCTTGTGGCTAGTTAGACACTACTTCTGTTTCCCTTTCCTGATATTTTGCTGAGTTGAAGGTTGCCAAACTCCAGATTGGCTAGCGGTCCCTGTACCAGAAAAACTGGGAAAGTGGTCAAGCCTGCTGGAGCCCACCATCTTTTCTTGCACTCCTAGTTTTCCTCCTCTCTTGGCTTCTGTTTTCACTTGGTTCCTGCTCCCCACCAAAAAAATAAAGCAGATGTTTGCTTATATTCTGTCCTGTCTGGGAGAAAGGAACTTGGAGTCACTCACTCTAAGATTTATTCCTGCCTGGGAAATTGCCATTTTAAAAAACGTCTAAAGACAAAGGAATCCATGTCTACTGGTATACTTCCAGGCACCTGGGAATTCTGGGAATTCATGGGGAGGGGAAGTGGGAGCATTGGATCAAGGGTTAGGGACTGGGTGTTCCTTCGGTGAAGAGACTGGGTTAGTGGAGGTGTTGTGGATACCCTGAAGCTCTGGGATGTGCCCTGCAGGGTCCAACTGCCTCATGTAATGGGGAGCGTGCGTCTGCAGCGGCTTGCTGGCTACGTCATCGTGCGGCATCAGTCAGCCTTCACGCTGGCCTGGGACGGTGCCTCAGCTGTCTACATCAAGATGAGTCCAGAGTTCCTGGGCTGGACCCATGGGCTGTGTGGGAACAACAATGCTGACCCCCAGGATGATCTGGTGACCAGCTATGGTGAGGCGCAGACAGGTGGCCTCTGAGAGGTGTTAGTGGGGATTGGGGGACAGGTCAGGCTGGGAGGAGTTGGAGGGGACTTGGAACAGAGCCCTGGGGTCATGGTCATGGTATTAAAGACCCCGTGGAAGCCCAAGGGCCCCTTCCTAACAAACGTGTGTCCTTGGGCATGTTCTTAAACTACTGTCAACCTCAGGTTCCTCATCTGCAAAAATAGTCATAATAAGAATTCCCACTAGGGTTGTGTAGGTATCTAATGGACACTTTGCAGGTGGGATTGACCCTGCAACGTGGGGGATGGGGTGGGTAGGCAGGGAGCAGAGGGCTAGAGACAGCCAGGGAGAGAATTGGCCCAGCTAAAGACACCTATGGAGGAGTGGTAGGAAGTGAGTGAAGCGTTCAGGGCCAAATCATGGTGGCTCTGGCCAGAAGGGTCGTGACCCCTTTTGAACACCTACACCATACTAAACACTTTACATGCATCATCTCAAGTAGTCCTTGCATCAATCTCACTGGGGGATTATGTTCCCTATGGCAAATATGAGGCTCAGAGACACACAGGAACTTGTTCAGGCTAACACACCAGTTCTCTTTCCAGTGCGTGGTGCTGCATCCCCTGAGTTTGGAGCCATAGGGAGCTACTACAGGTTCCTGAGCATTCTTGGCTATTACTACCAAATAGCTTTTTCAGGAGAATGGCTCAGTTGGGAAAGCCTGATTGGGATGGGAGCTCAGGAGACCGGATTCTTCAAAACTCCTTACCCATCCCTTGGGATCTGCTTTCCCTTAGAGCCTTCTGTCCCTCCTGTACACCTAACCCCATCGCTGCCCCACCATGATGTCAGTTCCCTCCTCCAGGGAAGCTGACTGACGACGTGGTTGAGTTTGTGCACAGCTGGCAGGAGCAGGCCCCTAACCAGCCTCCAGGGCCCACAACCTCCTCCCTGCCTCGCCCACCGTGCCTGCAGCAGAACCCAGGAACCATGCAGGTCTGGAGCTTGGGGAAAGACTCCGCCACCCTAGAGCCTGACGTGCTCTCCAATTCTTCAAAAGCCACTGGCTGTGGGACCTGACTGGCTGGTGCCCTTGGCCCTATCCCTCTCTTCGCTGCCCTCCTCTCCCTTTTTCTCCAGTTCGAGTTGGGGTTCTCTGTGGGGCTGTGTGTGGCTTTGCCAGCCCCCAGCCCTGGCTCCTGGTCCCTTGCTCTAGGGCGTGTATGAGCAGTGTGAGGCTCTACTGCGGCCCCCGTTTGATGCCTGCCATGCCTATGTCAGCCCTCTGCCCTTCACAGCCAGTTGTACCAGTGATCTCTGCCAGTGAGTAGGGGTGGTGTGGGCTATGGGGAACCCTCTTGTATTGGGGTGAGTGCTCAGCACATGGGCCACCAAGCTGGGTGATCCCAGACACTGCCAGATCTGCTTCCCAAGGCTCTGAAATTCTTATCTGCCTAAGTGGGACAGAGTCACCCCATTCAACTGAAGCCTGGAAATGGGGCCAGACCCCATTAGGATCACACAACAAGTTAGTGGCAATGCTGGGACTAGAATCCAGGATTTGTGGCTCAAGTCTAGGCATCTGTTCACCTAGATGCCTTCCTGGGCAGCCTTTCCGAGTTGGGTGGAGAGGAGAGGTGCCCTGAAGCCCTGGCAGTCTCTATGGGATGGTGGCGGGCTGGTGGCACTTTGGGTTTTGTTCCAGTGAGACCCTTGGTTTCTCTGCACAGATCAATAGGCGATGAAGCCACCTGGTGCCGGGCACTTGCAGAGTATGCCCGGGCGTGTGCCCAGGCAGGGCGGCCCCTGCAGGGCTGGAGGACCCAGCTCCAGCAATGCAGTAGGTGCAGCCCAGTAGTGGGGCAGGGAGGGCTTCAGGCTGTGGGTGGCATTCCCAGGCCTCAGCTCAATGTCTTGTCCTGCTCAGAATCACAGTTGTCAGAACTCTCGGCCCCAAGGTTTTATTACCATGTGACAGATGAAAAAACTGAGGCTCAGAGTGGGAGGGACTAGCCTGGGTGATTCTCAGAGCCTCCCCTTGTAATTCCTTCTCCTTGTCAACTTCCTGGGCACCCAGTGCTCCCTCTGGGACTAGGGAGTCATGAAAATCAAAGCCCTGCCTCCCATCCCCACCACACAGCCTTGGGTAGGAGCTGGGTCCTGGCAGAGCTGGGGCCAGTAACTGACAAACCATGGACTCCCTCCTTCCCAAGCTGTGCACTGCAAGGAGAAGGCCTTTACCTACAATGAGTGCATCGCCTGCTGCCCTGCCTCCTGCCAGCCCCGGGCATCCTGCGTGGACAGTGAGATCGCCTGTGTGGATGGCTGCTATTGCCCCAATGGTATGCTAGGGGCAGACGTAGGTGCCTGGCACCATCTTTCTGGCCTGGCACAGATGGGCATCAAACAGGAGTTCAGAAGATGCCTGTTTGTGGAAGGAAGGAAGGAAAGGAGGGAGGGAGGAAGGGAGGAAGGAAGAAAGGGAAGAAGGAAGGAAGGAAGGAAGGAAGGAAGGAAGGAAGGAAGGGAGAGAGGGAGGGAGGGAGGAAGGAAGGAAGGAAGGGAGAGAGGGAGGGAGGGAGGAAGGAAGGAAGGAAGGGAGAGAGGGAGGGAGGGAGAAAGGAAGGAAGAAAAAGAAGGAAGGAAGGAAAGGAAAGGGAAGGGAAGGGAAGAGGGGAGCAAACAACAAATGAATAAATGATTTAAGGGAAGTGAGGGTGGGGATAGAACTGCAGCCTCTTGAGAGATTCGTCAAGACATTTGATTTCATAGGGATATTTAAATTAATCAGAACTGCGCTTCTTAAGGTGTGTATGAGAACAGGTCATTGGTTTATATATACATATACATTGGTTTAAGCATTGCTCTATATATGGGGACTGTATCTGTTTTTCAGTATATAAATTTGCAGCACATCTACAGTGTGCAACTCACTTGGCTAGGAGGATGGTTGAGATAAAAAATATAAAGATAAAAGCATTGACTTTGGGAACCAGAATCTGGTTTCAGAGATATGACACTCATATAACCAGTCTAGGGTATGATGTGGTGAAGGCCAGCTCAGGGGTTCAGACAAGAAGAATTACAGGAATTCAGAATGGGGAGAGGTTGTCAGGGAAGTCATTCCTGGAGGAGGTGGTGCCTGGTACCTAAGCTGTTTTCGATGTGGTGACAGGCTTTTGAGAGGTGGTAAAGAGAAGCTTGTGTGCAGGTTGGCAATGGGGTTGTGGGCAGTTCTCTGAGCAAAGGTCTAGAGGTGGGATTCTTTCATCAGGTGCTCACTTCTGGCCTGAGCCAAGGATTTATGGAGGAGAAAGTTTGGAAGTGGGTTCGGAGATGAAAGAAGTTAGACAAGGGGATCTTTATCGCAGGCCCTGGGGAGCCACAAATGGTTTGTGAACAGGGGCAGAGGTGAGTTAATTGGCCCTTTGCTGTCACTCTAGGGCTCATCTTCGAGGATGGGGGCTGCGTGGCACCAGCTGAGTGTCCCTGTGAGTTTCATGGGACTCTGTACCCACCTGGCTCTGTGGTGAAGGAAGACTGCAATGCTTGGTCTGTGTCTGCTGCTGGGAAGTGGGATGTGGGGCATGGCCACTGACGCTTTCCACGAGGGCTGCCCATCTGGGGTCTAGGAGTGCTAATGGCTGGCGTCAGGGCACTCACTCAGTACCTTTGAGTCCCAGGGGAATCTCGTGAGATCCAATCCATGGGGGAAATCTCTACCACCCATTTTAGAGATGGGAAGACTGAGGGCTGTGGGCCCTGCAGTTTCCCAGCATCTCGCCCAGGCCTCGAGGGGTGACCTTTTGCCTCCACGGTCTCTGTGTTTTAGCACATGCACCGCAGGCAAGTGGGAGTGCAGCACAGCTGTCTGCCCAGGTATGTCTGACCCCCACCTTGTACTAGACTCCCTTCCACCAGTCTGGTTTTGGGCAAGGAATCTCTGGGGGCCAGACTTGCTGTGGGTGGGGGTGTCACTCAGTTTCATTGGCTAAGCCCGGGCCCCTGTTTCCTCAGAATCACTTTGCCTAATTAAGGTCTGGCTCCAGCCCCTGCCAGGAAGGGTTTTCCAGAAGGAGAAGGCTTTTCCATGGGTTCCGTATATCTAAGGACCTTCCTGAGCTAGGAGGACTTGGACTAAGGCTGGTCCTCAAGGCCAGGCCCTGGTCTCCCCTCCGAGGGAGATCCCCAGGGCAGGGCTGTGCCTGTCTTCAGAGAGTTCTCTGGGAACAGGCCTGCGTCTCCCACTGCCCAGGGCTCTCAGAGGCCAGGCCTCATTCCTTACACTGCTCTTATTCTGGAGGGCGGGGTGCTGTGTCCTCCTCATGCTTGGAGCTTGCAGGGCAGAGTTCCCCTGGGGCAGCTCCCGTGGGTCAATGGTCTTTCTTTACCTCTCAGCTGAGTGCTCAGTGACTGGTGACATTCACTTCACAACCTTTGACGGCCGCCGGTACACGTTCCCCGCCACGTGTCAGTACATCCTGGCCAAGAGCCGCTCTTCGGGCACCTTCACCGTGACATTGCAGAACGCCCCATGTGGCCTGGTAAGAGCTGGGGTTCCCCAGGCCCGATCCACCCAGCTACTCCTGCCTACTGCCCCCGAGAGAGACTGGGACTTAGGACAGGGCTCAGGTCTTCCCACGGCCCATACCTTCTGCCTCTTCTCTCTGGGAAGAAGACTGGGTTCCAGCCCAAGCACCTCTGCTGACTGAGTCACTTCCCTTTCCCGGGCCTCAGTGGGTTTTTGGCTTTTGTTTTAGGATTTTACTACCTAAATATATATATTATATTCATGTGTATATATATGTACATATGAAAGTGTAACACTGGCACTACTTTTAAATCAATTAATTTATGAAACAAATCTCTTGTAGAATACCTGCTGGCATTGAAACAGTAAGTGGAGCTTGCAGTGAGCCGAGATCACACCACTGCACTCCAGCCTGGGCAACAGAGTGAGACTCCGTCTCAAACAACAACAACAACAAAACACACACACACACACACACACACACACACAAAGAAATGTAACGGTTATCTACAAAAAGTTAGTTTTGGTGGTTGGTTTCCTTCCATACTTTACGTGTCTTCACACACAAAGAAAATTAATTTTCAAACATTTTACATTCCACAATTTTTTAAAAAGTACACCATTTTGCACTGCTATGGTCTTTATAAAGGACTTGACTTAAAATTTCAAATAAAAAAGAATGAAGTTTCTAGGATAACTCTGTGTCTTTAAAGAGCACCCTTATACCGAACAATTTGAACTGGCATGCAGGCAATTTCTTTTGTTGTTGCACACTTGTATTAGGAAAATTACACCCATTTTACAAAAAAAAAAAATCCCAAAATATTTACTGAAATAAGCTCAAAACAATGTTAGAAAGACCAGTGTGAATGGCACACAAAAATCTCTTCCTTATAAATTATTAACTGGAATTTCTGATCATGGAGTGGACCTCAGTGTTTTTTTAAAAAAAATCTCTAAAATTGGTTTAATTCAACTTTTATCTTCTCTGCTTCGTTGGATTGCATCTTCAACATTTGTCCCTCTCTTCCTTCCTTCCTTGCTTCTTTCCTTCCATCCTTTTGTCCTTCCTTCTGCAAACATTGAATACCTATTTGCGCCAGAAGCTGAGCTGGGTCTTGGAGACTGGGATGAATTAGACATGGCTCCACCTCCCTGGGCCCTATAGTTTGGTGAGCAAGGCAGGCAAGTGAACTGTTGTAACTGGGCTATAGCCAGCTGTGAGAACATGGAGGGCACAGGGTGGATCTCCACGGGGGAACTCCTTGTTGTTGTTGTTTTACTTGGGCACTGGGTGACAGAGGTGTGAAGTGGATCCAGAAGGGCTTCCTGGAGGACATGACTCATGAGCTGTGTCAGTCACCTGTGAACATAACTGAGAAAATGGCCAACGTGCAAGTCTGGGGTAGATGGGGGTTTGTTTGTCTCTCAGCAGAGACTCCGTTGTCCCTGGGCTGATCATGCTCAGCCAACCCTGGAAGCCCCAGTCTGGGCTGTGCCCAAGCTCCTCCCTGTGCATCACAGCAGGAGCTCACACCCACAGCCAGGGCAGCTGCCCCACAGTCCTGCCTCCCTGCTGGCCTTGCTCCAGCCCCTAGCACTGAGGACCCTGAATGTGAGCAGGCATCAGCTGAAGGTGTCACTCCATGGCCCTGGGGACACAGACTGAACTGGATGAGGCAGAGGACTGGGCTTTCTTCTCCTTTTGGCCTGAGTGTCCCCCTCCCTTCCTTCTGCTAGAGAATGGCACGGCCCTGGCTTGGCTGCTCTCTGAGTCAGGAGGCTGCTCTTCCTCAAAAGTGGGGTCATTCCCATCACATCCTGAGGGTGGCATAAGACAAGACAGGACACATAGGCACAGCCCAGCGGCTCCTTCCCACTCACAGAATCCTGGGGGCTATTGGGCCTCAGGGTCCCTTACTCAGTATCCCCTTCTGTTTTTTTTTGAAGACAAGATCTCACTCTGTTACCCAGGCTGGAATGCAGTGGCGCAATCTCAGCTCACTGCAGCCTCAACCTCCTAGACTGTGTCCCTTCCCACCTCAGCCTCCCAAGTAGTTGGTACCACAGGCACATACCACCACGCCTGGCTAGTTTTTGTTTGTTTGTTTTTTTTTTTGGTAGAGTTGGAGCTTCATCATGTGGCCCAGACTCGTCTCGAACTCCTGGGCTCATGGGATTCACTTGCTTCAGCCTCCCAGTGTTGGGGTTATAGATGTGAGCCACCACGCCTGGCCATCAGCCCTTCTCTCTACCAGGTCTCTGATAGGTGGTGGGCCAGCCTTGGCCTGAGGCAACCCTCTTCTTTGTGGGACAGTGCCTCTTGATAGCAGGTTCTTTTTACCTTGGGCCAGCTCTCCTCCTTGTGACTTCACCCATGTGATGGGCCCATGGAGGGCCAGCCCTGTGCCAGCTCTGTGCTGGGCATGGTGAGGTTACGCAGAGTAATCAGACCCTGATCCTATCTCCAGGCTCTTGTGGTCTGTAGGGAGTCTTTAGACAGCTTCCATATAAGCTACAACACGATCAGTACCGTCACAGGGGAGCTTTATGGAAGGAACAGTCCTGCAGGTCAGAAAAAAGGATCAGAAAAAACCTCACGATAGAAGTGGCATTTGGGCTGAGGGACCTAAAAAGTGAGCCTAAAAATATTCATAGAAATCAGTATGCCTGGGTAAGGAGAGGCAGGGCACTCCAAGGGTTGATTAGATTATATGAGAAAAACAACGAGGTTGGAATATTCCAGGATCCATTAAAGCAGATGCAGAAGGACTTGGCAACTGACTGACTGTGTCTGGTGAAGTGGGGAGTGTGTGGGAGAGAAGTTAAAGATGAAGCTATGACTGCAGTCTTGGGTGACCAGCATGGAGTGGCGCGGGGACATTCACAGAGAGGATGATAATGACAATGATAAAGTATTTACACAGTGCCTTGAACTTTGACTAATTACTTTGCAAACAACATGTAATTTAAGTCTTAACATACCCCATGTTGTAGTTATCATTCTCCCCATTTTAAATATAATGAGACAGGTTGACAGAGGCTTGGGGCATTTCCGAGAATCCACAGCCAGCAGGAGGCAGAGCTGAGCCTGACCTAGGGTTGGAAGTTATCACAGCGTCTTAACACATCCACCCCAGAATCTATGCAGTGTTTGCAGTCCTCAAAGGGTTTTTTAAAGTAGACTTTATGTTTTAAAACATCTTTAGCTTTACAGAAATATTGCCAAGATAGTACCTAGAGTTCCTGTCTATCCTACAACCAGTTTCCCTTGACATCCTACATTAGTAGGGTACATTTGTTACAAATAATGAAACGATGTTAATAGATTACCATTAGCCAAACTGCATACCTTATTTAGATTTCTATAGTTTTTTACCTAATGTCGTTTTTCTGATCCAGGGTACCAGGTTACATATAGTCATCATGTCTCCTTAGGCCCTTCATAGATGTTACAGTTCCTCAGATTTCCCTTGCTTACGATCATCTTGAAAGCTTGAAGAATGCTGGTCAGGTGTTTTGGAGAATGGCCCTCTATTGGAATTTGTCTGATTTTTTTTTCTCATGGTTAGACTGGGGTTATGGTTTTTTGGGAGGAAGATCACAGAGGTAAAGTGCCATGTTCATCACATCTTATCCATGGTATGTACGATCAACACGGTTTATCACTGTTGATTATGACCTTGATCATCTGGTGTAGGTAGTATTTTTCAGGTTTCTCCACTGTAAACTTATTCCTTTTTCCCCCTTTCCATACTGTTCTCTTTGGAAGGAAGTCACTATGGGCAGCCCACACTTACAGAGTGGGAAGTTATGCTCCCCCTCCTTGAAGACAGAGAATCTACATACATTGTTTAGAACTTTTCTGCCAGGGAGATTTGTCTCTTTTCTCCCATTTACTTATTTATATCAGCATAGACTTATGGCTATTTATTTTATACTTTGAGTTATAATCCACTACACCTTTATGTTCTTACTTGAATTGTTCCAGCTTTGGGCACTGGGAGATCATTCAGTTGACTCCTGTGTCCCTTTGACATACCTTCATCATTGTGTGTGTATATGCTGGTGGTGGTGGAGCTTGAGTGTGTGTGTGTGTGCATTCACATCTTTACTTTCTGGGCCTATTAGATGCACCAGGCCTATCATGTATAGTTCCCGTCCCAGTCCTAGTATCATCCATTTCTCCAAAAATATTACTAGGCTCTCCTGGTTCCTTTTATTGGACAATGGTATTAGAATCAAGATCTGGGTATGAGATGTGCTCATTGCTACTGGGGTATGACTTCTTTTAAGCCTTCTTAGCTGACAGAGAAAGGAAATATCCTCATTATCTGTCGGGGACTGGTTCTAGCACCCCACTCCCCACAGATACCAAAATCCACAGATGCTCAAATCCCTTATGTAACATGGTATATAGTATTTGCATATAACCTATGCTAATCCTCCTGTATACTTTAAATCATCTCTAGATTACTTATAATACCTAATACAATGTAAATGCTAATATAAATAGTTGTTATGCTATATTTTTCGGGAATAATGGTAAGAAAAGTCTGTACATGTTCAGTACAGACATGAACATCCATATTTTTTTCCAAATATTTTCAATCCGTGGTTGGTTGAATCCATGGATGCGGAACCCTTGGATACGGACAGCTGACTGTATATGCATAACCATGTTTATCTTTGTATATACCCATAACTATAAATATTTCTCTATATAACCATCTGTCTCTATATGTGCTAAACATGACTTCATACTGATCATCCAATTCTAATCCATTCCACATGGATCATTCTAGCTTCCTCCTCTTGCTTATCTGTAAATACTCACACTAACAGTAAGAAACCTGGCCTTCACCATACACCATCCATTTACCTAATTGTTCAATTCCAGTATACATGTATATTCCTATTATTAATGTATATCTCTATAGGAAATAACTGTATCAACTAAAGTACAGTTTTCGTGCACAGTTTCTTTTGCCTTTAGTCTTATAAATTCCACTTATTTACAAAGTTACTTATGTCAACACCTTTCCTCCTACTCTTTTCACTGAGTTTTGTTTCATACATTTGTAATGCAGTTAGATTATTTTGTTGTCATCTACATTTCATGCTGGGATCCCCTCCTACATGGTTGTGAGAATTTGCCTACAGCAAGTTTCATTCTTAGTAAAGTTCTGTGGGCTTTTGCAGGTAAATGCAACCTCCAAAATATTTTATGCACATTTAAAAATCTGTACCCAACTGGGTAGGATTGGGTACAACCAAGTGTTGTTGTATCTCTATTTTGCAGAGGAGAGAACTGAGATCTGGAGAATTTAAGTGACTTCTTTAAGGTCTCATAGCTTTCAGTTACATTAGGATTTGAACCTGAAACTTTTGACTAAAGGGTGTGGGCTTTATTCCCACACAGGTGACATGTCCAGAGGGGACTAGAGGATGAGTGGGTTGAACAAAGAAGATGATGTTTTAGACACAATGATTTTGAACTGTTTCAGGGATTTCCTGTCCTCCTGGGCAGGAACTCAGAAGGATGCTTGTGGCTTGTTGCACAATGTCTTTCTTTAAAGTTTCAAGCCCTGATCGTTCTGTCACTTCACTGTGTCACTCTCCTGGTTCACTTTCTCTGGTTGGCTGTTGGACTTAAGATAAAGTCTAAAAATATTTCAAGGCTCTGCCTAAGCTGGCCTTTACCTACCTCTTGAACCTTTTTGAAAATTATTTTTATTTTTTATTTTTGTAGAGACAGGGTCTCTCTATGTTGAGCACGCTGGTCTTGAACTCCTGGGCTCGAGCCATCCTCCCGCCTCAGCCTCCCAAAGGGCTGGAGTTATAGGGGTGAACCACTGTGCCCAGCCTTTAACCTTATCTTAAACCACTTTGCCTGATGGGTTCTGGTCCCTTTGGTCTTCTTTATGCCCTTGAATGCATTAAACGACTTCCCATAACAGAGTTTTTGTATAAGTTGTTCCTTTTGCCTGGATGTCTCCTTCCTCCTCTTCTCTCTTTGCCCAGCTAGCTTCCATGCATCCTTCAGATTTCAACTCAAATGTCACCGTTTTATGAGCCTTGGTATTCTAATCTGCAAAATGGGGATGTTAGTAATACTTTCTTAATCAGATTGTTATGAGAGTTCAGCAAGTGAATATATATAAACAGATTTGAACAGCACCTGCACATACTAATTCCATATGAAAGTTAATTGTTGGTTGTAATATCCTAATAATATTGTGGCATTATTATGGCTTTTATTATTATGATAATTTTATGTTATTATCATTCCCTAGGAAGGCCTTTCCTACCTCTGCAGACTAAGTCTGGTTCAGTCATATGCTTTTCTAACACTCTACACCTGCTTATAGCACTGATCACAATTATAATTGAATAATCAACTTTGTAATTACTTATTTAATGTCTGTGTGCCACACAGTATGTAATTTCCATGAGGACAGAAACTTAGTCTTGTCACTGAATCCATAAAGTCTGATACAGTATGACTTGCACATATTTGGTGCTCAGTTAAGTGTTTAAATGAATGATTGCGTGGATGTTTTCCTGTGGAGGGAGGTATAAAAGGGGCCCAATGTGTGGCCATTTTAGAGATAGAGAACCTGAGGCCAGAGAATATTACCTCATTTCCTGCCTGCCTGTCAGTGGAATGCAGGATGTGACACATGAAATGAATTATAAAAATACCCATAAAGCGATGAAATTAAAGTTCTGGGTTGTGATGAGGTGGGGGAGGCCAGTGTTTCTCAGGCTGGACTCTGGGCCATCTGGGTTCCATCTCTGCTCTGTGTCTTCAGATAACCTGAGAGTTGACTATCATTTTTATTAGTGTTATCACATTCTGCCACTAACCTTCTCCAACCTGAGCCTCTGCCTGCTCATTCCCAGACGAGGGCATTTGGTTGGATGATCCCTGATATCCCTGGGGCTCTGTCTGTCATTCTGAGGAAACTGTCTCTCAAGCTGGGCTGGGGTCTCTGTCCCTAGAGGGCTCTGTTGTATCCAGCAGGATGGTCAGACCAATACTGCCCCATTGACCTTTCTATCTCTCCAGAACCAAGATGGAGCCTGTGTCCAGTCAGTGTCAGTGATTCTGCACCAGGACCCTCGGAGGCAGGTGACCCTGACCCAGGCAGGGGATATCCTTCTGTTTGACCAGTACAAGATCATCCCGCCATACACAGATGGTACAGTTTGGGGTAGACAACAGACCTAGTTGGGAACTGAGGGTTTGGACCTTTCTTCCCAGGCTCCGCTGGCTAAAAGGACTGCTACACTGGCAAAAACTCATATTCTAGTACTGGGTAGATCAGGATAGGGGACACTTTGGTTGCAAAAATGTGGACTCCAAAAATGTGTCTTTCTCCCACCTCAACAGGACAGTGGGCTTCCTAGTAGTATGATGGCTTCTCCTAACATGAGCATATGCGTGGGTGTTTCCCATCCTGACTCTCATAATTTGTTTATTAACTACTTGTTATACTGTCTGATTCCACAAGGAATTTATGTGTAGCTCATAAGAAACGCATGTAACAAAAATGGCAAAACGATTAAGAAATAAAAACCTAGCACCAGAAAGAAAGAAAACAACAGGGGCTCAAGGTTGGGAGGAGTGGGGATGCACTGGGTGTCAACAGGCTGCAGAAATAAATATAAACCATAAAGGGTATAAAATGTTCTACAATAAAATCTAAAATTTAAATTTGTTACACTTGAATCTAAAATTGTATCATAAGCTTCCATAATAAAACTGTGTTGTAGCCACTGTGAAGAGAATGGGTAGTTACAGAATCCTCCTTCTGCTAGAGGAGGAAACGTGTACCAGTTCCTTCGTGGGAGCAAAGCTTTAATTGGCACTTGATGCTAAAAAAAATCTCTCAGCCCAGGCTGCCATGGGAAGTTATCTCTGGGTCCTGATTTCATCACTGAACAGGGTTTCCTCAAGCCTCCCCAAACTAGCTTCATGGCAGGCACGGCTTCAGTGGGGGCGAAGACTGGGCCAGGTGTGGGAGTCTGAGCGCGCCAGGCAGGTGGTGGTGGTGGGCGGGGTGTGTACTGGCTGCCCTCCCACTCTCCCCTTTCGGATTTTGTGCCCAGACGCCTTTGAGATCCGTAGGCTGTCCTCCGTGTTCCTGCGGGTGAGGACGAATGTGGGCGTGCGGGTCCTCTACGACCGTGAAGGACTCCGACTGTACCTGCAGGTGGACCAGCGATGGGTGGAGGACACCGTGGGCCTCTGCGGCACCTTCAATGGCAACACGCAGGACGACTTCCTGTACGTAGCCCTGCCATGGAACCGGAAGAAGAGGGGAAATGGGCCCCTTAGCGCTGGGTATCTAGAGGCACTGCTTAAATGTCTCTCCCATGGGCCTTCACTGTGCCCAGCATGCACCATTAGTTATTTATTTCTCTACATTTACATTTAAGTATGTTTCTTTAAAGCAGCGGTTTACAGTCCTCTATGTGTGGAATCACCTCAGGAGCTTGTTAAAACACTGATTCCTGAGTCCTGCTCGTCAAGATTTAGGGTGGACTCAGGAATCCTATTTTTGATAAGCACCCCTAAGATTCCAGTATGGGAGATCTATAGGCCATACCTTGAGGAATGCTGTTTTAGAATGAGGTCTTAAAACCGAGTACCTCGGATGGACTTTGATTTGGCTCATGGTTTTGTTTGTTTTAATTGAGGTTGACACCACCTTTAGATGAGCGTAAGCCCCTAGTGAGCCAAGGACACTAACATTCCTACTTTCTAACCCACCAGGCAAGTATAACCCATATACCTTTCCTACCTGGTACTTGAAGGCTCTTGAGTTTGCACCCCGTGAGCCTCCCAATATTCAGGGAAAGGCTGTTTACTGTGAGCTGACATATTTGGGCACAGACATAGGTTAGGAACTTGGGAAGTTTCCTGGAAAGGAGAACAAAGGGTTGATTTTAAAGGCTGGAGCTTCTAGCCAGTCCTTCGAGTTACGTGTATTAGGGGATGCAGAAGAAACAGGGGAGGCATTCTTTAGCCAAAAAAAGAGAATTCAGATTTGCTGTGAAGAACAAGAACAAAATAAAGCTCAGAGCTTTTCAATGCATATACATTTAAAACTGTGGCATTCTTACTGTGCTTTGCCTGGTAGGGCTGATGTTAGGGTAGCTGGCCAAATAGCAGGAGGAGACCCTGGTTTGGTGTGTAAGCTGTTTGCCACTTTCCTAAATGTGACTTCTGGGTAAGAATATTGCCCTACCTAATATGGGTGCACTCATTGCCCCGGAACAATATATGGGCATGGTGGGTGCCAGACAGAACCTGAGCCCCATAGAGACCATGACCTCCCTCCACTCAACACCTACACCTGGGTTTGGTGACTCTTGGAGACTTGTGATGTCTAGGAAACATGCTCCTCCCCCTTCCTCCCTTCACTGTCCCTTGTATGATAATTTCCTACTGAGAGAGCCAAAGGGCGAGCCAAGGAGTTTTCAGGAACTGCCCATGGAGAAGGGGGGAGGAAAAAAGTCTTACCCCCATGGGGTTTGATACTCTTCATGATGTCCCTGTTTCTTTTTCTGACCTGAAGAGCTGGGGGTGGGGAATGAAGCCATATTCATTCCCCGCCCCAAGTGTATGGTCCTAGCCCAATTTGAGCCCTTTTGGGGCCTGTTAAATGTTGTGTGTGTGTGTGTGTGTGCGCGCCGTGTGCACGTGCATGTGCATGTGTACATCCATAACTCTATGTGTTTGAATGTGGCTGTGTGTGGATCACCTTGGCTATATGCATGTCTGGCATATATTTGTGCTCTGTGTGTGTGTGTTGAGAGTGTGTGCATATACATGTTATGTATTTGGATGAATACATGTGCTCCTCTGAGGGTGTGTATATGGATGTGTAGATTATGACTATGTGTGTGTATATGAGCAAGTAGGTGCTGACCTGGATCTATGCTATTTGTGCCCCTCGGTTCACATGGGCAAGTGTGTGAATATGGCTATGTCATGGCTGCAGGTCTCCAGTGGGTGTACCTGAGAGCACCCCACAACTTTTTGGCAATTCCTGGAAAACGCTTTCTGCTTGCTCCCCGCTGATCCCTGGCTCCCCACTGGACCCCTGCGATGTGCACCTGCAAGCCGGTGAGTTGGTGGAGGAAGAGGAAAGGCATGAGTGAGTGGGCTGGGGAGGACTGCTTTAAGAGAGATGAAAAGGGAACTCCAGACAGGAGGGTGCCGGCCAAATTTGTAGGAGTGATAAGAAAAGGAGGAGCAGCAGGGAGGGGAAAGGAGAGACAGTGAGGGCCAGGCAGGCAGGAAGCCTCATATTCTTCCACTATCAGATAAACACACACACCTTTATACTGGCTTCTCCATCTCAGGGCAAAAGCGGAAGTCGGCCCGTGGCCCCACCAGGCCCCACCCTTTTTGCCCATGCCCCCCCATCTCTCCTTTCTCACCTCCTACTCCCACTGCCCTCTGCCATGCCCCAGCTGCCCTGGCCTCCTTCTTGTTCTTTCTACAGTCAGGACTGCTCTTCTCTCTGGGCCTGTGCACTTGCAGTTGCCTCTCCTGGAATGTTCTTTCTGTAGACACACACATGCCTCAGTTCCTCACTTCTTTCAGATTTGTGCTCAAACCTCACCCCCTCACTGAGGCCTTCCTGACTGCCTGAATTCAAATTGCAGTTGCTCCTCCTGCCTCGCCTCACACTCCCCATGCTGCTTCTTAGCTTTCTCTCCCTCCTTAGCTTCTTCACCGTTGAAGTTTCTGTATGAATTTTTTAGTGACTGTCTCCTTTGACCAGAATGTAAGCTCCAGGAATTTTTGTCAAGCCGCATATTCACACTCAGGTGTACTAAACCACACCCATGCTTTCCCAGCCAGCTGTACACTGAAGTAGCTGCCTGCATCCATACTGCACGTGCACACACACACACACACACACACACACACACACACACACTCCCCTGAGCCCTGGGGAGAGAGAGAGGCTAAATCCTGGGACACCAGGTAGACCGACCCCTGACCGCCTGGCTCCTATTCCTCCTGCCCCAGCCTCCTACTCAGTGCAGGCCTGCAGCGTGCTCACAGGAGAGCTGTTTGCGCCCTGCTCTGCGTTCCTGAGCCCAGTGCCCTACTTTGAGCAGTGCCGCAGGGACGCCTGCCGCTGCGGGCAGCCCTGCCTGTGTGCCACGCTGGCCCACTACGCTCACCTGTGCCGGCGCCACGGGCTCCCCGTTGACTTCCGCGCCCGCCTGCCAGCCTGTGGTGAGTGCCCCACCCATGTGAGACTGGCCTGGAGGAGCCAGAGCTCCAGACTTGAGTGTCCCTTGCCCCTGAAACTCTCCACTGGGATGCCCTCCAGTCTCCTCCAGCCTGACGGCACCCAGAGCCTGCTTCTCCTCCTGCGCCCTCTGTCTCTGCCAATGGCCCCCATCCCCTCCGTCACTGAGGCATAACACCTGTGACCTGTGACTCAAGACTGCGTCTGTCACCCCTACTTCCAGTCCATCTCAAGTCCTGTCAGTCCTGCTAATCCCAAATTCACCCACTTGTCACCACCTCCACCACTCTGGTCAGAGCCACCTTGCACTGCACCTTTTGAAAGACCACTGGCTGTTGCCCTGGGGTTTGAGTACACACACGACTTCAGTGTAATGAGCCAGCCCCTACCTGTCCCTACCCTGACTCTGGGCTATGCTCCTTCCCATGTCTTCGTCACCTCTGTGCCCCCAGCTCTAGCACAAAGCCTGACTCTCAGTAAGCTTTTAGCAAATGTTTGTTGAATAAACGAAAAAGGCACTGTACTGGGAGTCAGGAGGCCTGAGTTCTGTTCTAGCCCTGCAGGTGACTTGCGGTGTGTCCCTGGGCAGAGCCCTGATTCTCTCTGAACCAAAGTTTCCCCAGAAGGGATTGGACAGGCCCACTGGTTCTTAACCCTGGCTGCATATTAGAGTTACCACAGGAACTTTCAAAAGATTCACACATTTGGGCCACATGGAGTATCAATGAAGACAACATATCTGGCAGTGGGGCCCAGGCATCAGCATCTTCAGAAGCTCCCCAGGTGGCTTTGATGTGCAGCCTGGGTTGAGAACAGCTGAACTTGATGGTCTCAGTGGATCTACTGGATCCCACAGAGTGTAGGAGACTCTGGGAGGAGCGGGACGGTGGCCACACAAGGAGAGGGCAGTCCTGAGTCTTGGGACAAAGGGAGCAAAACAGGCTGCTAGAGGGAGCACGGTTGACTTCCACAACCTGTGTGTGACACAGCCAGGGGAGTGAGGGGGTGGGAGCGTGTGTGTGTGTCCACACACCTGGGCTCGTGCGTGTGTCTATGTGTGAGTTACGGGGGTGGGTGCAGGGCCTTAGCGGGTGGTAATCTCCACCCCTTCCCCAATATCACTACCTCAGAGGAATGCCTTTTGGAGGAAAGAACCTGCCAGTGGTCTTCCAGGCTGAACTTTGTAGAAGGGCCCACCCGCTGCTTTGCCATTCCAGCATATTGGTAGGCAGTGGGACTCTGGAGTCAGATCTGGGTTCAGAGCCCGCCTCTGACCTTGACCTGCTGTGTGACCTCAGACAAATGTCTTAACTTCTCTGGATCTCCATTCTCCTCATCAGAATGACAGCCCCACTCCACACAACTGTGGGGATGAGGGAGACAAAGCATGTCTCCCCCCCGCACTGCAGCATTGTCCTGTGAGGCCACCAAGGAGTATAGCCCCTGCGTGGCCCTTTGTGGACAAACCTGCCAGGACCTGGCCAGCCCTGAGGCCTGTGGGGTTGATGGTGGCGATGACCTGAGCAGGGACGAGTGTGTGGAGGGCTGTGCTTGCCCACCGGACACCTATCTGGACACCCAGGCTGACCTCTGTGTCCCCCGGTGAGTGGGCCAGCTTGACCTCTGAGTTGGGTGGGCAGGTGAGGCTGGGGGACTCCAGGGCATCTGAGACTGGGGAACCTGGCTGGGCTTCTCGTGTCCCTGCTTTCCCTCACGGTTGCAGGCCAGACCTTGGTGGGTAAGGTGGTTGGGCTGCCTTCTTGGGGCCTGCCTCCCAGATCTCTCCTCAGCCTTGGCCTTTGGGCCATTCTAGCAGCTTCGTCACAAGACACAACAGCCTCACAGAGCCCAAGGGCCCTCTCTCTCCTCATTCCCCTCTCCTTCCACAGAATCTATTTACTTTCCGGTATGTTCCAGACATTTCTAGGACTTGGGAATTCAGCAATGAACCAAGCAGAGTTCAGCCCTCATGGAGCTCACATTCTAGGGTTGCAAGACAGACACATAAATGAACAGACACTTAATGGACAGGTGGCAACAAGAGCTGTTGAGCCAAGTAAGGCAGAGTAAGAGCAGGGAGTCCCATTCCTGGTGTGTTAATTGAGGTAGGCCTGGAAGCAAAGCCTTTCTGCTGAGGTGAGGTCTGAGCAGAGACCTGAGAGAGTGAGGAGGGGGGCTCCAGGAAGAGGGGGTGGCCCAAGGCCCAGCTTGTTCTCAGTGTGGCTGGAGGGCAGAGCAGGAGGAGGATAGTGGGAGGCAGCAACCCCATATCATCCTGGGGTGACTGGCAAGGTCCTTGGTCCCCTCCAGGCCTCTGTTTCTCCATCTGTAAAATGATACATATTCAATTGGTGGTCTTCAAATGGTGGCAGGGCTGGAGAGAGGCCCCTTTAGGGTAAATAGGAATCACTCATAGGCCTTCCCAAACTACAGAATCCTCCCTTGAGATCCAGACGTGTCCCTGGCGGCTCTCACCCCTTGATGTTGAGTGTTGCCAACAAAGGGGGTCTGTGTGGCTTACGTAGGGAGAGGGAGGTGGTTGTTGAGCAGCACTGGAGCTGGGGAGTTCCGGCATCCCGTCCGTGACTCACTGCCGTGCTCCAAGACCTGCACATGCCTGTAATCGGCAGGTTCTGTGGGAGCTGTGTGAGGAGGAAACAGCCTTTGCCCTTAGATGACCTGCACAAAAGAAGCAAGACAGCATAAGAATCCCTACCTCATAGAATCCCTGCAAAGAATCAATGAGATAATATATGCGGAGGGCCTGGCTGGGTGTCCCTGGCCAGAGGTCAATGTACTTAACAACCAGTACAGCACTGAGCAACTGGAATAGATGCTGGGCGTGAGTAACCAGGACACCTGCGCCAGGAGGCAGCACCAGCTGAATATCTGCCGCGTTCCTGACATGGCTTGGGCTCAGGAGCTGTGCTCCTGTTCTTACTGCCCCTCCCTTCCTCAGTCCAAATGAGGCTGACTGCAGGAGTGTCTGGAGACCAGTGACTGTCCTTGTCAAAGCTTGAATCTGGGACCCATCCGTGACCTCTATCCCTGGTGCCAGACTGGCTTTTCCGCTCGCTGGAGATGTGTCACATGTCACTGTAGATACCATTACTTTTCCCTGTGTCCTTATGCCCCTGGTTGGCTGAAGGTGGGGTCCCTGTCCTTGGCAGTCCCTGCCCCAGCTCCTGAGCCTGCTCACCTTGCTTCGCTCCCATTTTTTTATAGGAACCAGTGCTCCTGCCACTTCCAGGGAGTGGACTATTCCCCCGGAGACAGTGACATCCCATCCCTGGGCCATTGGTGAGCTCCATAGGTAGCAGTCTTCTTGTCCTCTCTTTAAAGGGAGGCTGCTGACTGAAGACAGTGCAGCTGAGTCTGTGAAGGGACACCCAGCCCTGCTCTGTGCAGGGAGGGGGGAGTGAGGATGTCTGTCTGAACTCTGCAGTGACCCGAGTGCAGTGACATGGGGTGTCTGGATCCTGCAGTGACTCAGTCAGCTAACCCCGGGGCCTCTCTCTCTCTCTGCAGCCACTGCAAAGATGGAGTCATGAGCTGTGATAGCAGAGCCCCAGGTAAGGGTGGCTGGAGGGGTGAGGCCCTTCTGGGGGCTCCACATGGTGAAAGAGAGTGGGGAGTGGAGCACTGATCAGGCTGTCGCGAGCCCACTCCAGGTTTCGCCCTACACTGGGACTTCTGTATTCCTTGCCCTCTTGGCAAAGACTCCAGTTTGGCGCGTGGCACCTGAAACCCTGTCCCAGCCTCAGCCCAACCCTAGTGGCTGTCCCTGCTGCTTGCAGAGGAGAGGCGGAGACTTTGTCTTCCTTCAGGGCAACTACCTGGGGCAACCACGTTGAGTATCTGGGCAGTTTCTTGACTTCCTTTGGGTCCCAATTTTCTCTGTCTGAGCTGTCATGTATCTACTGAGGTGGACTCTGCCCAGGACAGTGCTGGGTGTGGGGTCACAGAGGTGGGCAAGACAGCCTGGGCTTTTGAGACCCTCCTAGGCAACAGAGATAGGGATGGGGTGGAACAGTCGGGGGTCAACCTTTGAGAGGCTGGGAGGTGGGGTAGGGCCTGGGGGCTGGAGCATTCAGGGAGGGCTTCCTGGGATAGAGGAAGGGATCGGAGAATAATCATACAGTAGGTGGTTAGGAGCAGGGCCTCCGGAATCATCCAGCCTGGGTCCACATCTTCCCCAGCACTCACTTACTGTACAGCCCTGGGCAACTCACTTTACTTCTCTGGGCCTTCATTTCCTCTTTGGCATATAACCTGGATTCCTGCATCCTCCCCGTGTTTTGTGCATAATCCTGGAAGCGCTTTTCCTTTGGTCACTTCTGGCTTTGGATTTCTGGCTCTTTGGAACTTTTATCTCACCTCCTGTGCCTATGCCTTTCTCTCTGGTTCATCCCAGTCTGGGCATGGAACTCAGCTCCGTTTTATTAATTTTCATAAAAAAGATCACTCACACAGTATGAATGTGCAGGGCAGATCTTACTGACGGCTCAGGGAGAGAGGGTGCGTTCATGTCACAGAAATAGTGGTAAAAGGACTGTGACTGTCTTTGTCATTCAGAGTCCTCTGGCCCCCCTGCCAGACTGGTCATCCTCTTTCTAGCCCCTCTCCTTGTCCCTCTGGGGCACTTCTCACTTTATGATGACTTTGGGGAGGAGGAGAAGTGGCCTCACTCCTTTATTTGGAAAAATGGGAGACGATACTACTTCCTAGAGTTGTTGCAGGATTCAATATAATGATGCAGGGGAAGCGCCTGGAGCAACCTGGTATGGGGGATGTGCAGCGATGGGTCCTGGTGACCGTGGTCCCATTGTGTGACAGACAGCACAGATCCATCCCTCCCTCTGTGAGGCGTACCTGGGAAACCAAGCAATGTCCAGCAGCAGCCAGGGCGGGAGGAGGCTTCTGAGCCCATGTTTCCCTTCATCCTCCTGCTGCTGTCCCTGTAGCCCAGGAGCCCATACACAGGCCCCAGGGCCTCCGCTCCCATCTTCTTCTCTTCCAGCTGCTGCCTGCCCAGCAGGCCAGGTCTTCGTGAACTGCAGCGACCTGCACACAGACCTGGAGCTGAGAAGGGAGAGGACGTGTGAGCAGCAGCTGCTGAACCTGAGCGTGTCAGCCCGTGGCCCCTGCCTCTCAGGCTGCGCCTGTCCCCATGGGTAGGTACCCATGGTGTCGTGGGCCCGCAACTCTGAAGGCTGGCAGAACCAAGGGTCACAGGGTGGAGTAGGGGCAGGGAAAATTTCACATGGCCTTGTAGGAAGGCACTGGCCCGGGCTGGCCAGCCACAGCCATAATGGCCAGAGAGGAGTCTGGGAAAGAAGAGGGGCTGGTGATCCAGCCTGGAGTGTGACCTGGAGGAGAGAGCCCTGGCCGCTCATCTGTGAAATGGAACCATCATCACGCCTGCCACCGTAACAGGCTGCTGTGAGGAATCAATGAGCTCATTCAGTGGAAGCACTGAGTGGGGTATCTGGCACGCTGGGTGCTGCAGTGGGTTGGAGACCACTGGAGAGGAAACCCAGGTTCAGCTCTCAACTTCTTCCTCTGCACAGTTGTGATCAGAGACCTCAGGAGGAGGGTGGTGCCCCTAAAATACTCAAAAAAGAAGACCCCACCCAGAGAAAACTGTCTCATTCCCAGGTCCCCAAAACCCTGCCATTAAAGCTGTGAGAGCTGCATGAGTCAGGCTCTGTGGGCATGCCTTGCGTGGGCTGTGTACACTGAGGTGGCCCAGGGCCTGCACCCAGCTCTGCCCGTTCTCATTCCCAGGTCTGGGCTGAGAAGACAGCTGGCACCTCATCCCGTGCCTCGGCAACACCAGACTGTGCCCTTCAGCCTATGCAGAGATTAGTGGCCTGGGAGTTGTGGCCCAGGCCTGGCAGCCAAGGAAAATGAGATGGAGGTCAGGGCTTCTAGGGTAGGAAGGGAAGGGGACAGTCAGTTGGAGTTTTACTGCTTCTAAGACACTTTGATGTTACTCCTTCAGTCTCAGAGCATCCATGATAAAGAGGTAGGGAGGACCATGATTCCCATTTTGCAGATGAAGAAATTGAGGCCAGGGGAAGGGTTTAGGGAAGTGGTGCTCAAATAACCACGACTCAAACCCAAATCTCCTTACTCCAAGCCCAGTCGCTGGCCCAGAGCACATGAGGTCCAGGATCTGGTCCCCTACGCAGAGATCTTAATGTGGGTTGTGAGCCTGCCCCTTTCAGGCAAGAGTGCCTGAAAGAGAACCTGCAAGCGACCCTAGGCCTAACCACCTGCTGCCACTTGGGCCGCAGAGTGGCATGTGAGGAGTATCTTTGTCACTGAAGGCCCCTTGTGACACCATCCTGTGTGCACAGCCTGCCTCTCAGCCTGAGGTCAGGAAAAGCCAGGGTGTCTGCGGTCAGGAACCGAGGGTCACTCACTGCCAAGAGTGGTGGCAAGGCCACAGAGGCACAGTGGAAGGGGGGCCGGAATGGAGACTGGGAGACCAGACTCTGGGCTCAGTTTGGCCGATGACCCATTGTGTGCTGTATCAAAGGCTCTCCAAGGAGCTTACACACATGCCTCAGGGACTTATCAAGGTGAAATTGGTACAGTCTCAATTTGTAAGGGAAGGGCAGGCATTTCCTACCATCCTGGAACATCCTCTTGCTGGGATAGGGCTCCCAAAGATGCCCAACCATCCTTAACAATCCCTACCCAGGACCCTTGGTAACCATGATCACCTCTGTGTATGAGAGTTCCGACTGTCCGGCCGCCATGCCCTTCTCCATAATGTATCTAAGAATCTCCAAAGAACGGTCTGTGGCTGTCTGTGCACCTCTATATTTCTTTGCATCTGGGGTCTGAGCCAAGGGCCCTGGGGCCACTAGGCAGTGAGGCACAATGAGCACAGACTCTGGAGTCAGGCTTGAACCCTGGCTCTACCACTTCCTGACTGAGTTAATTAATTACCCTGAATCTCAGTTCCTTCATTTGTAAAATGGCACAGAGTAAACACTATGTGAGCAGATAGCATTGTTTCTTCTCATCTGGATCCCATGCATTTGCAAATAACCTCCCTGAGGGGTACCTGGAGTGAGAAGGTCCCCTACAAGGTAAAGAGAGGGTACTTTGCAAATTGAAGGCTCCTTGAGGACCGAGGCCAAAGCCTTGAGTCCTTGCATGCTCTTCCCCATTATGGGCACACAGCAGGTGCTCAGAGATGCAGACAGGTCTGCTAAGAGCAAGGAGGGAGTAATGGGTGGTGGGCAACAGGCCGCTGTGAGGAATCAATGAGCTCACTCAGTGGAAGCACTGACTGGGGTATCTGGCATGCTGGGCGCTGCAGTGGGTTGGAGACCACTGGAGAGGAAACCCAGGTTCACTTCCTGAGGGAAGACCCCTCAGGGAGTGGCTGGAGACAGGGCTTGGGGCTGAAGGAGGAAGGCAGTGAGCCAGTCCTTCACTGGTATCTGATGCAATTATTGGGGAGAGAGGGGCAAGAGACCAATATGTATTGTGTTTCTACTAGGTGATAGGCAGTGTGCCCAGGCCTGTAAGATTCTCATAATGACTTTCGGAGGAAGCTGTCATTATTCCTGTTTTAAGCTTAAAAAAAAAAGAGGCTTAGAAAGGTTACAGGGGCTTCAGGTAAAACGTAGTGAATTAAGCACGTGCTTTTTTTCTTTCCTGCTTCCTCCCACAACCACAGTGAAATGATAATGGGGTTAAAAGGTATAAATCCCAAGGGACAAAGAGAGAAGAGTGGAGAGGTCAGTAGTTTTTGAAGAAGGAATGTGGGTGGATGTGTAGAAACTGGCCTTCCAGAGGGGAAGGCCAAGGAGAAACAAATTGTACATGCATTTTGCAAAATAGTTTGGCAGTTTCTTATATAAACATGAATCTACCAGAGCACCCAGCAGTTCACCCTGAAGTGTTCATCCAAGAGGAATAAATAGAAGGGAGCGTGGGGGGAGGGAGACAGGAGGTTGGGTTGCAAGTCTGTGCAAGGAGGAGTTCAGCCTCCAGATCCCCTACTGCTTCCACTGGGGTCACACCACTACCCCAGCCCCATCCAGCAGGAGAAAGGAGAGTATCAGGAGAAACCAAATCAGAGACTTTGGTCTTGGAGGCACCAGGAGGGGTGAGATGCATCGTGGAAACAGGGAGATTCAGTGAAAACAAGTGGAATCCCAGCAAATGGAGACTTTTGCCTCCCAGCCCAGAGATGAAAGAGATTTCTTCTCTTGAAAATTGGCTGGGCCAATAGAACGACACAACAGAAACTGACATTTTGGGGGTTTCTCAACAAAATGGTGGGTCCTCCTTAAATAAGGAGCCTCCAGTCAGCTTTTGGTGCCTCACTCTTTTTTTTTTTTTTTTTTTAGGAAGTGATGCATAATTTATATACAGTAAATTACACGGATCCTAAGTACACCGTGTGTTAGGCTTTGACAAATTGATACCTGCTTATAACCCACACTCCTGTGAAGATATAGAACATTTCTGTCACTCAGAAAATTCCCTAATGTTGGTGCCCTATATATTCCCTAATGTAGAATATATAATGTTTATCTATTCTAGATACAAGACTTTTGTCAGTCCTTTCCAGCCAGTTCCGCCCCCACCAGCATTGCTCTGCTTCACATCAGCATAGACAGGTTCTGCCTGTTCTAGAACTTCATGTAAATAGAATCATACACTATATACCCATTTGGGCCTGGCTTCTTTTCCTTAACTCTTGAGGTTGATCTACATTGTTGCATCTATCAGTACTGTGTTCCTTTTTCTATTCCAGTAGTATTCCATTATATGGATACACAATTATTTATCTGCAAAGGCTTTATATATAATAAAATGTACCTATTTTTAGTGTATGGTTTGATAAATTTTGACATCTATGTATATATCATCACAATTAAGATATATAACATTTCTATCACCAACAAAGTTTCCCTCATACTCCTTTGTAGTCAATCCTACCCCTGTTAGTGCTAGGCAGACACTGGCTTTTTGTCACATACAGTAGTTATTTCTGTTCTAGAACTTTATGTAAAAAGATCCACATATATACAAACACACACACATACACACTCACAAACTTTTTTGGATCTGGATTCTTTAGCTCAGCAATAAAGTTTTCAAGATTCAAAAAAGAAAACAATTATTTATCTGCTCAAACATTGATGGACATTTGGATTGTTTTCAGTTTGGGACTATTTTGACTAAGGTTGCTATTTATTTCCTTTGGATGAACATTTCAGGGTGGAAATGCTGGGTCCTAGGATAGATTCATATTTATATAAGAAACTGTCAAGCTGTTTTTCAAAGTGATTGGACAATTTTACACTTCCAGTGTGAGAATCTGACTGTTCCACATCCTCTTCCAGTGTTTGAGAATCTGACTGTTCCACATCCTCTTCCAGTGTATGAGAATCTGACTGTTCCACATCCTCTTCCAGTGTATGAGAATCCGACTGTTCCACATCCTCTTCCAGTGTTTGCGAATCCGGCTGTTCCACATCCTCTTCCAGTGTATGAGAATCTGGCTGTTCCACATCCTCATTAACACTTGGTGTTTTCAGTCTTCTCCATTTTTGTTATTTCAGCAAGTACATGGTCCTACCTCATTATGGCTTTGATTTGTATTTCCCTAATGACTATGAGTACTTTTTCATATGCTTATTGGCCATTTGTGTATCTTTCTTTGTGAAGTGTCTGTTCTGGTCTTTTGCCCATTTTTTAATTTGATCTTTTTCATTTGATTGAGTTGTAAAAATTTTTTATATATTTTAGATACAAGTCCTTTGTCAGGCATATGTATTGCAAATGTTTTTTCCCAGTGTGAGTTTGCCTATTTATTTACTTAACGTGCCTTGAAGCATCTAAAAACTCCTGATGAGAAGTTTTTAATTTGGATAATGTCTAATTTTTTTCTTTTAAAAATCTCCTTCATTTCTGATGATGTCTAATTTATCATTTTTTTCTTTATAGTTAGTCCTCAAGGTTGCAAAGATATTCTCCTATGTTTTCTTCTAGGAGCTTTACAGTTAAATGTGATGGATTAAATCATTAATTTATTATTATTATTATTTTTACAGACAAGGTCTTGCTCTGCTGTTCAGGCAGGAGTGCAGTGGTGCCATCGCAGCTCACAGCAGCCTTGAACTCCTTAGCTCAAGCGATTCTCCTGCCCCAGCCTCCTGACTAGCTAGGACTACAGGTGTGCACCACTATACCTGGCTAATTTTTTAAATTTTTTGTAGAGATGGAGGTTTTGCTGTGTTGTCCAGGCTGGTCTCAAACTCCTGACCTCAAGAAATCCTCCCAAAATGCTAAGATTACAGGTGGGAACCACTGCAACTGGCCAGTTTTACGATTTTAGCTTTTACATTTAAGCCTATGACCTATTTAAAATTATTATATTTTACACATGTTGCAAAATGGAGTCAAGGTCTATTTTATTTTATTTTTTGATGGACATCCAGTGGTTGTAGCCCCATTTTTTAAAAAAGACTTTCATCTCCCCATGTAATTGCTTTGGCATTTTTGTGAAAAATTAATTGGCTGTATACACGTGGGTCTATTCCAGAACTATTTTCTGTTCCATTGATCTATTTGTCTGTCTTTATGCCAATATCCACTCTCTTGATTTATGAAGCTTTATAGTAAGCCTGGAAATCAGGAAGTGAGAGTTCTTCAACTTTTTACTTTTCTTTCAAAAAGTTGTTTAGGTCTTTGCATTTCCAAGTAAATTTAGGATCACCTTATCAATTTCTACCAAAAAAAAGCGCCTGAGATTTTGAATGAAACTGTGTTGAATTTATAGATCAATTTGGGGAGAACTGGCATCTTAGCACCAGTAAGTACTCCAAACCACAAATATGGTATTATTTTCTTGTTTATTGGTCTTCATTAACTTCTCTCAGCAATATCTCATAGTTTTCATGTAAAGGTTTACACATTTTTCATTGAAGTTTCATAGGTATTTGCTGTTTTTGTTGATGTTATAAACGGTATTATTTTATTAATTTTCCATTTTTTAATTGCCACAATGTAGAAATACGGTCGATTTTCACATATTGAGCTTGTATTCTGCAATCTTGCTAAATTCATTTATGAGTTCTAGTGGCTTTTCTTGGGCAGATTCTTTAGGATTTCAGTAAGTGATCGTGTCATCTGTGAATAAACACAGTTTTACTTCTTTGTTTTAAAGTTTTACAGCTCATATGTTTCTTGCCTTATTGTGCTGTATTGGACTTACAATACACTTTTGAATAGAAGTGATGGAAGTAAAAATCATTGCCTTTGTCTTGTTTTGGGTAAAGCAGTCAGTCTTCTACCGTTAATTCTAACATTTGCTGTAGTTTTTTTTGCAAATGATCTTTATCAGATTAGGGAAGTTTCTTTTTATTTCTATTATGCTGCAATTTAAAAAAAAAAAAATAAATGGGTACTGAATTGTCAATTGATTTTTTATTTATTTTTTTTTTTTTCTGAGACAGAGTCTCACTCTGTCGCCCAGACTGGAGCACAGTGCTGCGATCTTGGCTCACTGCAACCTCCAGGTCCAAGTGACTTTTATGCCTAAACCTCCAGAGTAGCTGGGATTACAGGCATGGGCCATCACGTCTGGCTAATTTTTGTATTTTTAGTAGAGAAGGGGGTTCACCATGTTGGCCAGGATGGTCTTGAACTCCTGGCCTCAAATAATTCTCCCACATTGGCCTCCCAAAGTGTTGGGATTATAAGCATGAGCTACCTCACCAAGTCTGTCAATTGATTTTATTTATTGGAGTATCATAGGATATTTTCCCTTTATTTTATAAATGTGGCAAATTACATTGGTTGATTTTTAAAATCTTAAACCAGTCTTACATTCCTGGGATAAACCCCAGTTGTGACTGATGTGTTATTTAATATTCTATGGTCTGTGGTTTTCCATACTTGCAATGTTTTTGTCTGATTTTGGTATCAGATATTTTGGTATATTAACTCTGGTCTTATAAAATGAGTTGGGAAGTATGCTTTCCTTTTCAGTTTTTGGAAGAGTTTGTTTAAAACTTGTATTTATTTCTTCCTTAAATGCCTGGTGGAATTTACCAGTCTTGGAAGATTTTTAACTTCAAACTGAATTTCATTCAAGGTATTGGGCTAATTCAGTTTACCTGTTCCTTCTTGGCTGAATATTTATAGTTTGCGTCTTTTAAGGAATTTGTCCATCCCATCTAAGTTGTCAAATTTATTCACTTAACATTGTACATAATATTTTCTTATTTTCCCTTTACTACCTGTAGAGTCTGTAGCATTGTCTCCTGTTTGTTTTAGATATTGGTAATTTGAGTATTCCTGTCCCTCTTTTTATCATTCAGTTTAGACAGGAGTTTGTCAATTTTATTGGTCTTTTCAAAGAACCAGCATCTGGTTTCATTGATTTGTCTCTATTGTTCTGTTTTCTATTTCACCAATTTCTGCTCTTATCTTCATTTCTTTTACTACTTACTTTGGATTTAGTTTGCTCTTGCATTTCTAATTTAGAACTTTGATTTTAATCCCTTCCATTGTATATCCTGACCTGGACGTTCTGGCCAGTTCAGAAGCCCTGAACCCCATTTTCTGTCTGCTCTTCTCAGTGAGACATCGTGCTGTGCTTGGATTCCATCATCCTGTACTGTAGTCCAGAAAGTACCTCCAGGCAGAAAATCTGGATACAGGAGCAACTAACAAGGGACTCCTTTCAGTATAATGCCTATAGCACCCTTTCTTTTTACCTCTTTAACCCATGTGCTTGTATTCTTTTGAAAAATAAAATAGGAAGGTTAAGTAACTTGTTTCAGGTAGATCCTGGATTTGAATGAAAAATTATTTATTGTCAAAGTTTGTGTTCTTAGCCCTGCCCCAGGCTGTATCCTGTTGATGCCTGGATCTAGCATGATGCTGTGGCCTGAGAGCTTTAATAAATGCCCTGAGGCATCCTTGTCTCCGGCCTGGGAGTGGTCAGATTTCATGGAAACCAGACTAGAAGATGGCAGTGCTGCAGCTTTGGGGCCTGTGATCTGAGAGCTCCATGAACAACCTGGGTAGGAGGGTCAGCACCCATATCCATGGCCTGTTCATTAGTATACAACTAGTGCCTAAGGATCAGCTGGCATCCACTTGGCCACTAGGGCTATGGCTGGTAGAGATAAACCTCGCTTCTTGATGGATGACAGAGGCTTTCAGGCTGGACCTAGTCCGTTACTGGTTTTTCCAATTACTGAGGTCCCTCTGAACCTCACTGGGCAGCAGCAGGATGGGCAGTGAATACACAGTCAGTCTCTTCTAGGGTAAATGCTGGAAGCCACCTCCGAGCATCCAGGTTGAGGCAGGGTCCTCCACAGATGGCAGCTATGGGAAGGGAGCTCTCCTGACCGCCTGCTTACTGTGTCCCTACAGTCTGCTCAGACACGGGGATGCATGTTTCCTGCCAGAGGAGTGCCCCTGCACTTGGAAGGGGAAGGAGTATTTCCCTGGGGACCAGGTGATGTCTCCTTGCCATACCTGGTAAGTGAGGGTCCCAAGCAGGCTTTGCTTTTTTGCTGGGAGGGGGCATGGATATGGGTGCATGATCAAGAGTATAGTCTAGCATTCCCCTTTCATTATGTTTGTATTCATGTTGTGTGTTTGTGTGTTGTGTGTGGTATAGGGGTTTGTGTACACATAGGAGTATATGCATACAAAGGAATATTTTTGTTTTTACATGAATATGTTTGCTCAGTCATGTATGTGAATGTGTATACATGCATATTTGTAACCATGACAATTTGTTCGCATATTTATATGAACATATGAGTGTGAGTGCAAATCCAAAATGCATATGTGCATATGTGAACATGCATGTGCATGGATGTATATAAAAAGACGGGCATTCACAAACTCAATATGTCAGTGAATATATACGATTAGAAATTTGTATATGTAGACAGGTGTGTTTATATATACTTTTGTGCATATGGAGGCATTTAAAAATGTGTGCACATGTATGTGAAAAGTGTGGCTATATGTGTAAAATGGCTATACGTATTTGTATTCACATGTAAGTGTAAATATCTATGTAAATGTGCATTGTGTTTGCTTGTGAATAGATACATTCTTGTGTATGAAAGTATGTGTGAGGGTATTTGTTTAGTAATGTAAGTATGTGTATGTGGGAGTGTGTGCACCTGGATTGGATTCTATGGAAACAGACTCGGGGCTGGTTCTGCAGGGCCTGTTCTGGGACACACAGCGGTGGGTAGGCAGTAGATAGACTCAGCTTTCTGATAGAGAGAATGCTGGGGGAGGGGATGAGAAATTATAAATGTGCCCTGATGCTGGAGAGTAAAACCAGTCACTGTTCCAATTTCGAGAACCCGCTAGGGGTGGCCTGAGGTGAGCAGGAAGCCCCTGGCCCTGGAACTCCAGGGCCCAGCAGAGAAGCTCAGAGAGGTTCTATCTCAGAGACCCATCTGGGTAGCTGGAGCATGGCCCCCAGTCCCTGTCCCATGCTGGGATTGAAACCACCCTGTTCCTCTGGCCTAGAGGAAGGCCATAGTGTTTCTTTCTGTGTTAGAAGCAGGGTCACGGTCAAGCCCATCTGCTCCAAGACTGGTTTCCTCAGATACATCAGAGTGCACTTGTAGGGTCGGAGCCCTGGCTGTCTGACCCCAGAAGTCCCTGGGTATAATGTTAAGACACAGACCTCTGCACAGGCTGTGTGCTCATTTTTTTTTTCTTGGGATTTTGTGACTGTGGTGAGCCAGAGCAGACCAGGTATGCCAGGCACATCAGGTGAGAGACTGGGGATGGCTGGCCTGGATTTGCCTAGGGGTGCTCAGGCCCTGAGATGGATTCGCTTCCATCACTTCACTAGACTCCAGACACTGTAGCAGCACCCTCACCCTCAGGCAGGGGATAGCTGAGTTACATTGAATCCTCTCCTGTGAGTGCATTGTGCTCATAAATCAGATCCAAGGCAGAGGTGGTGAGGAGTCTGGAGCCAAGGCCGAAGAGCTAGGATTATTTAGAATTTGGAACCCTGACTCGAAGAGGCATTTGCCTTCATAGGAGAGGCTGACTGGCCATAGGATGGGTGTCCTCTCTTCCATGGAAAACTAGGAGATAGACGGGCAAGTTTTTACTTTTGAACTCAGTTGTAAAAGTTCTACCTCCTAATACACGGACAAACCTCGACATTTGCTCTCCAAGGACCTGCCACTGTGGCCCAGATTCCAGCTGCTCTCTCATGGGGAGGTGGGTGCTGGAGATGTGTTGCGCTGGTGTGACTTGAGCATTTGCTGTGATCTCTTTACCAGGAGGGAGCCCGGCTGCCCATCTCTTCCCAGCTCTGCGTTCCATGTCGCCATGGTCTGCAGCATGGTCAGCCACAGTGGGAGTATTTCCAGCGTTTATGCATTTATGGCTGAGTCGTAGGTCATGTAGGTGGGTGAATGACAGGATGGATACACATACTTAGGAAGCCGCATGGACTCAGTGCATGACTGAGTGTGTCTATGGCACGTGATTGGAGAAAGCCTACCCCTCATTGTTGCTGTCAGACACGGAGCCCAGGGTCATGCCCCTTTACTTCCAAATATTTTGGCACTGAGCTCTGTGACTCTTGCCAACTCTACTCCTTCCTTAATTCTTGGAGATTTTGGTATCCATTTAGAGGTGCTTCTAGTATCTCCCGACATCTCAGATTCTTCATCCTCTCTTGCAAAGATCTTTCTCCATCCTAGTGGAGTGAGGGGTCATCTTGTAGATGTTGCCATTCCCAACAACTCACCCAGCCCATATCCCAGTGAGTCTCACCTCACCTTCTGTCTTTCTACTCCACTCCCTCTCTGACTCCCTCAATCCTGCACCCCCACAGGGATTTCTCATCCATGGTCCCTACCACCTCTCTGCTGCCTCTCACCCCCTCAATGTCTCCCCTTCTCTTTTACCTCATCCTGTGGTCCGGAACCATATTACTTCCTTGAATGCAGCCCCACTTCTCTTCCTCCTCCTGCTTTGCCCTACTTGTTTGGCAAAACCACAACCCTGGTGACATCCACACCTTTACTTCCTTTGTACCTGCATCCATGCAGCTGAATGTGACTGGAAGGATGCGCAAAACCCCACTGCCAGCTCTCATTTTAAATTCATGGGCTCAGAAGGGTGGAAAAGGCCCTTAAAGCTGATGGGCTCTCGGACTGTATTTCCTGGGTCTCCTTTGCTCTTTCATCCCGCTAGATAACTATTCCACTCTTTCTCTTCTCTCCTTAAAGCCCTGACACCTCCTTCCCTCTCATTCTCAGCTGATGATCCTGCTTCCTATTTCCCTGAGAAAATTAAAGCCATGAGAAGAGAACTTTCCAGGCTCTATACCCAAGTATTTTGCCTGTACAACAGATGAACTAAGTGTCCGTGTTCCTATCTAAAGCCAATTTCTTCACTTGTCCTCTGGGTCCTAGTTCCTCACTTGCCCACCCAAGGGCATCACTGCAGCATCTCTCCCTCTTTTCTCCCATATAAGCAATTTACATTCTCTACTGGCTCATCCCTATTGCATAAAAATATATTGTTTGAAAAAATTCCAACCTCCTAGAAACTGCTCCATTTCTCTGCTCGCCTTTTATTGCAAAACTCCCTGAACACTTTTTCTATACTTGCTGTTTCAACTTCCTGTTCTCCCATTCCCCTTTAAGCCTTTTCGGTCAGGCATTTTCTCCATCATTCCATCGAAACTATTCCTACTAAGGTGACCAGTAACTTCCATATTGCCATATCCAGTTTTCCTTTCTCAGTCCTCACCTTCCTAGACCCGTGGGCAACATTTGACACAGTTGATCACTTGTCCATTATTCCCTCCTTCTTGATACTTTCATTCGTGTGGCTTTTGGGACACTACCTCCTCTTGCTTTTTCTCTGACCTCTCTTCCTGTTCCTTCTCGGCTTCCTTCATTGGTTCTTCCCCTTCTCCAACCTCTTGATATTGGAGCAACCCAAGGGAACTCTCCTCCTCTGTATTTATACTCCCTCTCTTAGTGAACTCACCCAATCTCATGGCTACAAGGCCCATCCATAGGCAGAGGACTACCAGATTTCTACCTGTAGTCCAATCCATGCTTCTCAACTCTAGGCTCACACATCCAACTGCCTACTTGACATCACCATATGTATGTCTAATGGAGGTCTCAACTTAACATATCCAGAACAGCACATCTGATCTTCCCCTTCAAACCTGCTTCTCCCTCAGCCTCCCCTATCTGAGTTGATGAAGACTTCGTTCTTCCAGTTGCTCAGGCCAAAAAAAGGTGGAGTCAACCTCGTGTCTTGTCTCTCACTACCTATATCCAACCTGTCCACAAATCCCTTTGGTTTTACCTTCATAATACACCCAGAATCTGACAACTTCTCAGTCTCTCCACTGCTGTTACCCTACTCCAGGCTGCCATCATCTCTTCCCTGATGTGCTGCACTAGCCACTCAACTGGTCTTTCTGCTTCCCCTTGACCCCCTTGAGCTTAGGCTCAGTGCGGTAGCCAGAGTGGAACATAAATCACATAGTGTCATTCCCATGATCAAGTCTTCCAATGCCCATCCCCTGCTCCCATTCCTAGCAGGAGCTAACCTTCCTATAGTGGCCCTATTGGACCCATGTCACCTGACCCTCCATTGCCCCTCTGAATTCCTCTTCTACTCTCTTGCCCGTACACTCTCCATTTTAGCCATGTTGTCTCCCAAGTGTTCCCCAGAGCCTTTGGAGAGACTGTATCCTTTGTTTGGAACAACCTTCTTCCAGATGCCCATGAAACTAACTCTGTCACCTCCTTTACATCTCTACTCACATGTGCCCCAACCACCCTATTTAAAATTGTAACCCACTCCACCCACATTCCCAGTGACCTGTATCCTGTTCTCGCATAACACTCATTGCCTTCTAATGCACTATAGTACATACTCGCACTGCCTTATTACTTTTTATTTAGTGTATCTCTTCTTCCTCTAGAATAAACATTCCCAGAGGCAGACGGTTTTCCTTTTTTGCTGCTTTATTCACTGATGTATCACAAAATTTTGGAATAATGCCTGGGATATGGTAGGCACCTAATATTTGTTGAATGAATTGGTAAGTGAATGAACGGAGTGGTAAAGGGAGTATGGACTTTGGAGTTAAATAGATCTGGGTTAAATATCAGGTCCATTACTTATTGGCTGTGTCTTGTAACCTCTCTGAGCCCTGGTGTCTCCTGCATGAAATCACAATCTTGCCCTTGAGACTCCTGTTATAGGTTGGTGTTTGTTGACCCCTTTGCCAAGGGAGACAGTGCGCGTGCATTCGATAGGCCATGGCTCTGTCATGAGTATTCAGGTATGGGGTGGGTGTGCTCTACGAGCTGGTCTGGGCCTGTGTGTTTCAGTGTGTGCCAGCGGGGCTCATTCCAGTGCACCCTCCACCCTTGCGCCTCCACCTGCACTGCCTATGGCGACCGGCATTACCGCACATTTGATGGGCTCCCGTTTGACTTCGTGGGGGCATGCAAAGTGCACCTGGTCAAGGTGAGTTCCCAGATGTTTCTGCCCAGCTGGCTCCATGCAGACCTGTCAGGGCACCGTGGTGCTCTGGACTCCAGTCCGATGCAGAATTAGGTGGTCGGGAATCTAAGCCCTGAGTTGGGGCTGTCTAGAGACTAGAAGAAGTGCTGAGATGCAAGCTCAGGGCTGGATGGAGTTCACCAGTCCCGAGGTACCACACTGCCTGTCTGCTCACCATTATAATCTTGCTGTATTGGGTCCCAGTGCTTTTTTCTGTCTATAATAGCAAGAGCCAATGCTTTTTGAGCTTTTATTATATACCTAGGGGTCTATTGGGCCATATTTTGTGGATTATTTCACTTAAATATCACAGCAGCTCTGCAAGGTAAAGTTTATGGATCCCATGGTATAGATGTAACAATTCAGGCTAAGGGAAGTCAGGTAACTTGCCCAAGGTCCCCCATCAGTCAGTGGTAGAGCTGGGGTCAAGTTTGACCAAGAAATCTGACTGGAGAGTTGGTGTGCTTAAAGGAGTCACAGGTTATAATTTTCAGCTCACCTGGAGGAAGAAAACTGGTGATGTTGGGGGCACAGTGAAGGCAGGATCCCTACCCCAGGAGGAAGGGGCACTGCCATGGTGGAGGAGTGTCACAGACACACCCAGGGGACCTTGGTTTTGCTAATAGCCTATCTCATCTTATAAGAGTGACATCAATAATAAAAATAACATATAATAATAACAATGCCAAAACCTTTTATGGAAGGAATCCTATCTACAGGGCAGGCACTGTACTGGGGTCTTTCACATAACTGCAGTAAATCCCCACAAGATAAAGATTATTGACCTCATTTTATTTAAAAAGTTCTAAAGGTTACTGCAGTGTATATTAAAAACAAATATTCCCCTTCCCACCTCTTCTGTTCCTGTCTCCTGTTGAATAACCACTCCAGTCGGGGATGAATCCTGCAAGACCATTTTTCTGTGAGACATGGACACACGCACATACACACGCACACACACACACAGTTTGTTTAGTTTATGTGAATAGGATTCTACAATGTGCTTTTTTCACTTAATAGGATACCTTGGACTTGATTTCATATAGTTTCTACACACTTTTTTCTTTTGAACAGCTGTGTGGAATTCTACAGAACACCGCCCTCTAGTTTGTTTTATTTTTTCCCCATCGATGGACATTTAGGTTGTCTCCAATATTTAAATGCTGCAGTGAATACCTGTGTGGATGTATCCCCAGGTTCTTGGCAGTGGAATTGCTGTATAAAAAGCTATGTACATTTAAAATATTCAATGCCAGCAAATTCCCCTTCAAAAAGCTTACACTAGCATCAAGGATGTATGTGAGACAGTGCCTCTTCCCCGTACCCTATCAACACAATCATCCCTATTGTATATTTGTTAATACATTAATTCGTCAGATATTTTGGGGAGTCACTACATGTTAAGCACTACACTAGGCATCCAAAACCAGAACAGCTTCAGAGAACAGAAGTTGCCCAAAGTCACACAGCTCAGCAAACACAAAGTAGAAGTAGATTGAAAGCCGCTCCAGAGTGCGTGTTCCTCCACCTCTATACCTCTCGGCAGGATCTCTTTTCTCCCTTGTTTTATTGGACTCGCTTATTCTCTCCTCAGGGCATGTCAGATGTCAGCTTCTCTGTGATTGTAGAGAATGTGAACTGCTACAGCTCCGGCATGATCTGCAGGAAATTTATTTCCATCAACGTTGGGAGCTCACTCATTGTCTTTGATGATGACTCCGGAAATCCTGTAAGGCCCAGTGCCTGTGAAGGTTGTGTAGACAATTTACAGGTTACCAGGGGTTGGGGCAGAAGAGGGCTGAGGACTGGCTTCCTTACCACAGCAGTTTCTCTTGGAGAGCCACTGAGTTAGGAGCCCAGACTGAATTCCTCTTGGCCAGGGTCAGGAACACAGAGGCCAATGGCAGGGTATGAGGGAGGCAGAGGCATTGGTGAGGTCCTGGCTGCAGGCATAGCCGACCTGGGCACTTGGAGGCACTTGGGCTCAGGAGTGACCATCTCTGTCCCTCTAGAGTCCAGAGAGCTTCCTGGATGACAAGCAGGAGGTCCACACATGGCGAGTGGGATTTTTCACACTGGTGCATTTCCCACGGGAACACATCACCCTCTTGTGGGACCAGAGAACCACAGTGCACATCCAGGCTGGGCCTCAGTGGCAGGTACTTACATGAACAGTGACCCTCTGCTCCTGCTTGGGGCTGAGCCAAGCCCTGGGTGTCCTTGGGTGAGCTGTACCCTCTCTGAGGAGCCAAGAAGAGCATGCCTCTGTTCTCTCCTCCACCCTGCTCTGGGCCCCTTCTCCTCTGACATTGCTCCATCCCTCTTCAAACTGTGACCTCAGCAGTGACTTCTAGGTCCATGATAGACTCTTGGGCTCATGGGGATCCCTCTGCCTGTGGCTCACCCCTGGCATGCCTGCAACTGACCATGGTGTCCTCTCTCTTTTCAGGGCCAGCTGGCAGGCCTCTGTGGGAACTTTGACTTAAAAACCATCAATGAGATGAGGACCCCGGAGAACCTAGAGCTAACTAACCCCCAGGAGTTTGGCAGCAGTTGGGTTGCAGTTGAGGTAAAGCCTCTCCTCCAGGCTGGCTTATGCCCCTCACTCAGATGGGCACTGCCAGCACTGAACCTGGCCCCAGGTCAGGGAAGAGGGATGCTGGTGTGAGGTTTCTCCTGCAATATTCTCTCAGCCTCTGACTGCATCCCTAGCCCTAGACTCTGTCCTATGGCCCAAAGATCATGCATCATCTTGTCTCACAAATCCAGCTGCCCACCCTACCCTGGACCAAGCCCTGGCAGGGTGGTGGAAGGTTGAGCAGGTGATAAAGTCTGTCCCAGGAGAGATGGTCACTCATCATGATGCCCCCCGGTGCCTGGAACTAGGTCTGACACAGAGAAGAGACCGAGAAGGGTTGAGGCAATCAGGGAAGTCTTCCTGAAGGAGATGAGACTGGTGCTGGCACTTAAAGTTTGGGCCATGCTTAAATAGATGAATATATCAGCGATAAGATCTCTGAGAGGAAGGGCAACACTATCATAGATAGAAATGAGGGGGTCTGCCCCAAGGGACAATCTGAGAGATGTCCAACTGAGGCTGTCAATCTGTGAGCTGTGGGGGAAACAGCTCTGAGTTGAGAGTAGGAGACCTGGGTTCTTGTTGGGTCATCTATTGACTTTCTGGGTGACCTTGAGTACATCCCATCTCTGCAATCCTCTGCAAAGAGAGGGGACTTGGCCAAGAGAGAGCTGATGAATAGATTTCACTTCATGTGACAACTCTGATTGGTCAAAAAAGGTTGCTTGGGAGCTATATTGAGAAACATCCAAGGTCTGTGTCAAGCTCAGCTGGAAGGAAGACTGTGATCGATTATTTATGTCTGCCATGAGAGCAGCAGGGGAGAGTGGTGATGTGAGTGTTATATATTTGCCTTTCCTAGACTTAGTGATCTTAATGCCCTGCTGGGAAGTACACGGAGATGAGCTTATGTAGACTGGGGTAGGGGGAGCAGTTGGGCATGTCCTAGAGCTCAACTGTTCCAGGTGGGACAGGGCTGTTCTCACAGACTCTGAAATCCTGAGGTGGGACAAGGCTGTTCCCACAGCCTCTGAAAAGTGCACCCTAACACACCCCCATTTTAGAGAAGCTCAGTGGGTGACTAACCCTTGTTGTCCCCACACCCCCATACACATCATATTTCTCTCTTGCTAATCCTATTCGGCATACCATGGGGTTCTCTAGTGAAAATGTAGTCTAAGGAAAGAGATTCAGCAGACATCGGAAACATCTGCATTAGTTATCTACTGCTATGTAACAATTTTATGAGACCTAGTGGCATTAAACAACACTCATGTATTATTTCAGTTTCTCTGGGCCAGGAAGTCAGGACACGGCCTGACTTGGTTCCCTGCTTAGTGTCTCACAAGGCTGCAATCAAGGTGTCAGTCAGGGCTGGGCTCTCATCTGGAGGCTCCACTGGGGAAGGAACTGCATCCTCACCTGCTCACATGGTTGTTGATCACATTCAGCTCCTTGAAACTGTAGGACTAAAGGTTCCAATATTTTGGGGCCAGCTTTTGGCCAGAGACCACCCTCAGCAACAAGAGACCACTGACACTTCCATCCATGTGGGGTCCCCCAGCATGGCTGCTTGCTTCCTCACAGCCAGCAAGGGAGAGACTCCAGCACGATGGGCTCTGGGATCTCATGTTGGGAATTGTGTGATCACATACACATGGCCATGTCCATCCCATCACCTGAGCCATATTCTGTTGGTTTGAGGCAAGGCATAGGTCCCTTCTACACTCAAGGGAAGGGGATTTTACAAGAACATGAATATCAGGAGGCAAGGATCATGGCGGCCACCCTAAAATCTATCTGTCATGTCAGGCAACAGGCATTTGGCAAATAGGGAGGTCAACAGTCCTGCCTTTACCCCTCAGTGCCCAGACACCCTCGATCCTCGGGATACATGTGTCCTGAATCCTCTCCGAGAACCATTTGCCAAGAAGGAGTGCAGCATCCTGCTCAGTGAGGTGTTTGAGATCTGCCACCCTGTGGTGAGTGGACCCCAGCCTCGGCCCCTCCCGAGCACCCCCTCCACTTTCCTGGGATCCCTTCAGCTCTCAGACTCCCCCATGTCTCAGAGGAGACAGCTCAAATCTCCAGAGAAGATCTGCCTCTGCCGTTCCCCTGCCTCCAGTCGGCTCAGATGAGTCCGTCATATTTCCCCAGATGACCAGGCACAGACAACCAGGCAAACAGAGCTTGTGCCCTTTTCAAGCTCATCTTGATCTGGCCCTTCCTCCTTATCACGAAGTTCTTCTAAATGGTGGACCCAAAGCCCTCATGCTGAGGCACCACCTATTGCCTGTTCTGCCTCGGTGCATGCAGAGGAGGCTGGGGCTCAGCATTGCATGGCACCCTGCAAGCCTTGAAGGCTGCCGTCAGATTGGCCTTGGCTGTCTCTGGCCCTGGCTAGGCAGTTCAGGCTCTACCCCTGTTCAGCCACTCTCGGCTCCTGGATCAAACAGGCCAGACTCAGGAGAGAAGAGAGCTTAGTTCTCAAAAGTGGGCATCTGCCTGGACCATGGAGTTCTCGTTTCCTTGTACTTCTCCCTTCACATCTCATGAGACAGGACAACTCACCCTGTCCTGTGGTCCCTTCATGTTGGTGCTGGTAGCCATCAGCTGACAAGCTGCGGATCTGACATTTGGGATCTGTCCTTTGACCTCTGACTTCTGACCTTCTCCAGGTTGATGTCACTTGGTTTTACTCAAACTGCCTGACGGACACATGTGGCTGCAGCCAGGGTGGTGACTGTGAGTGCTTCTGTGCCAGCGTCTCTGCTTATGCCCACCAGTGTTGCCAGCACGGCGTGGCTGTTGACTGGCGAACCCCCCGCCTCTGCCGTGAGTGTCCCAGACAATCACCCGAGGGACAGAGTGTCCCCTGTGGGCATACCCTAGGGGTACTGGCAGTCTGTCTAACATTTATTGAGTACTTAGAATGTACCAAGCACCAACTGCTTTGGGCGTGTTATTCATTGAATTCTTACAACTACCCTTTGAAACAGGGCTATGTATTTCCTATTTTAGTTGAAGAAACAGCTTAGAGAGAGAGAGATCAAGTAACCTGCTCAAGGTTAGTGGTGGAGCCAAGGTTCATCCCTAGAGAGTCCAATGCGAACCCGTGCTCATAGCCACTTTGTTAGAAGAGTCAGGAGCCTAGACCCAGAGCTACCACTTGTAAGCTGTGTGACTTCAAACAAGTCACCCAACCTCTCTGGGGCTCAATTTTCTCGTCTGAGAAACAGGAATAGGCCTGCCCCCAGGTTGACTCTGAGGACCAAATGGGGTGATGAATATAGAAGTCCTTTGTCAGCTGAGATTCGCAGGTCCCATCAGAGGCAGCACAGATGATCAGTTTATTCAGAGCAATGGTGGTCTGCAAATGCTTTTCATTGCATACCCCTATCAAGTAAAATCATTTTGTGCACATACATATGCATACATAGATATGCATCCATAGATATACTCTTCATGTAAAATATGTAGACATATTTAAAAATTAATATTTAAAAGGTGAAAGAAAACATAAAGAAGGCTAAATTCTTCATTTCTTATTTTTTATTTATTTGCGCACACCAAAGGATTTTCCTGGTGCAAGCACCGCGCCTTGGGGTGTGATGGCCATTACACAGTCTTGCTCTCTGGGGTCAGACTGATTGAGTTCAGACCCAGCTCCATCGAGTTGGCCTGGGAGTCTCTTCACCTGTAATAGAGGGGTGAAGATAGCTGCATCTACCTTGTAGGGTGCTGTGAGGTTTAAACAAGGCATTGTGTGTACAGCACTTGGCACAGTGACCTATGCTAATGCGGAGGTTGTCATTTTTTCATGGACACCTGGGTACTGACATGTCCTGAGCCCTGACGCCTGCAGGCAAGATGCCAAAGGAAGAAGGTGGAGCAGAAGCACACTTGCTGAGCGTCCACTGCGTGCCAGGCCTTGTGCCTATGTGCATTACTTCATTTAATATTCAAGACTAGGGGGAGGTGATTGAGGTGCTTGCCTGGGGTACAAGGTTTGAGGGGGCACCAAAAATGCAGTAATCAAGAGAAATAATATTTTGATGTAATATTTCTGTAAAATAAAAATTGCTGCAAAAATACTGTGGTGAACAAACTTTCAAAGGCTCAATAGTATTAATGTTTCCTTTGGTCTCAGTCTCTACTCTGGCTCAGTGGGAGACTCAGTGGGAGACTGTTAATGATCTTGTCTTTATTTTTAAATTTTGATATTTTATTTGTCATGGTTTTTCTTGCATTAATTTTGATGTCTTAAAATATTGCATTAAAATAGTATTTATCTTGATTACTGAGATTTTTGGTAGCCTCTTAAATTTCACATCCAAGATGAGCACTTTGCCTTACTCTGGTCCAGGCCCTGGCAGATCTATGGGGCAGATGCCAGTAGCCGTCCCACCTTAGAGGAGGGCACTAAATTTCACTGACGTTAAGTGACTTGGTTCAGTATGCACAGTTGATGAGTGAGGGACGTGGGATTTGAACTCAGGTCTAACTCTAGAGAGCTGGCTTTTTAATGACTCTTGTTGGCTACCACTCCTTGACTGGGTACACCCTGGAAACCAGAAACTTGGCAATTTTCTAATTTTCTGGTTCAGCCTTCTGAGTCTGCAGATGGAGGGAGAGGCAGGCACGTAACCGCAGCCACACGGCAGGCCTGTCTCCTGACTGTACGTGCTCTTTCTGGAGGGTGACCCCAGATGCATTGACCTTGTGGTCTGGGGTGTGGAGTGAGTCGGTGGCTCTCTTCAGACCATGCCTACGTGTGAAGCATGCTGCTCCTAAGCTTTATCCCAGGTCTATCTGCCTGGCTCTTCATGGCTTTGCTGCTGGCTTTGGGGGTCTCCCGCAAGGTCCCGGGCACTCCCCAGTGGACTGAACATCTGCAGCTGAGGGGCCAGGGGAACAGGGTGTGGTGCTGGAGATGACCACTAGAGGGCGCGCTGAGACCACGCTTGCAGGAGCTTCTTACAGCTTGGCTGGTGGAAGCGCCTCTGCAGTGCAAGCGGCTTGAAGAAGCCGGTGATGCTGGGGGCTCCTGGTCCCCTTCCCACCCAAGGCTCTTGGAAGACCAACCTCCGTCTTGTGCTTGCATCCCTCTGGGGGCCTTCTGCAACATTTCTGATTAAAACTCCCACCCCTTGGTTCTAATCCTGCTCTTTGGCACCACACAAAATACACCCGCTTCTTTCCAACATTCATTCATTTGTTCATTTACTTGACACATCGCTGAGGTGCCTACTGTGGGCCAGTCTTTGAGCCTCATGCTGTCGGCCCAGAGAGGAGCCATTCTATTTACTTCACTTAAGACATCTGCATCCATGACCATCCCCAAATCTTGACATGTGGGAGGCAGGCCAGGCCCAGCACTTGGGGAAGAAGGGAGGCTGGGATGCTGGGGGCCTTGGCTCTGTCTGTCTGTTCCAGGCTCTGGGCTGGCTCTCAGGAAGTCCCTGTTCTCTCTCTTTCAGCGTATGACTGTGACTTCTTTAACAAAGGTAAGACCACCCTCCCCACGCAGAGTCTAAGGGGCCCAGGCACTGCCAGCCCTGTCCTGATGCCACACAGCATCAGCCATCCCAAGGCGCTGCTGGCCCTGGAAGAGCCCTGACCCGGGCTGGGAGGGCCCCCATCATGCAGAGAGAGCCCTGACAGTGCAGGGCCCAGGGGTATCCTGCACCTCTGTCCTCAGCAGTTCCTGCAGCCCCTGTCCCGGGCCCAGGCAGGCCGGCTCCCAGGGACTGTGCTCGGCAGGGCAGCCCCACCAGGAAGGAAAAACCCCATTCCCACCAACTCGCCAGCTCCTCCACCTTCATAATCTAGCTCATCAGAGCCACAGAACATCACCTTGGGTTCCCCGAAGATTTGCTTTTGGCAAAAGCAGACACAAATTGCCCTTTCTGAGTATGAGTGGAACAAAACATGTGGCCCGACACATTCATCTTCAAACTCAACCAAGGTCGCAGGATTCCGGCAGATGCTCTGACATTTAGATTAACGAGGGTGCAAACACAGGTCATAACCAAAGACCCAGGGGAGGTTAATGTCCAGTTTAGAGCCAATTCATCAATTTAATCACCAGGATTGGGTAGGTGGGATAGAGAAGGGCTGCCCAGGAGTAGTTTTTAGCACTGAACTTCATCCAGTTGGGCCAGGGTCAGACCTTGGCAGAGTGAAATGCTCATCTGATCCTCCGTGCTGTTCGCCTTTGACTTCCACTCCCCGACCCTCCTCCAGGGACTGTGCTGCCAGGAGCAGGCCTATGTGGGCAGAGGCCCAGAGCTTTGTCCTCAGTTGCCTGCATTATGAGATTTTGGCTTGAGCGTGGTGGGTGAAGTGGAAGAGAGAGACTGGAGACAGGATACCATCTGGGGGCCTGTGAGATGAGGGCCAGACCAGGGTGTAGCATGAGCATCCACAGGACTGCAGTTCTGCCAAAATACTAGTGCCCAGGGGCTCTTGATGGCCCCAGAACTTCAACTGGTAAAGGGATGAGCCTGCAATGGGGGATCTGTGGTCCCTGGGACAGACAGGATCTGTCTGACATCAGGCAAGACATTTCAGCAAGATGAAGCTGCTCCGTTTTCTCTCTTCCGTGGCATTTTGGGTGGCAGTAACTGGCAAAGGACAAGCTGTTTCTAGCATCTTCCACCTACCCACCCACCCACTCACCCATCCTTGCTCCGTTCTTCTACTAGCATTTGGTCTGGTCCTGGCCCGCTGGGTGCTGGGAAGTCAGTGGTCCCTGAGTCCTGCCACAGCGGTGTGCGGAGCGGGCTCACGCCGCCTCTCTAGCACCCATTGTGTTCCTAACTCCTCATTCAGTTGGTAGTTTCCAGTTGACCCCTCGTGGGAGTGTTTACGCCATGGAAATCCGAAAACCTACAAACCACTTTTGTTTGTTTGTTTGTTTGAGAGCTCGTTGTTAGCCATTTGCCAGCACAGCACTGCTTGTCTCCCATCTAGTGGGGGTGACAGATGTGGACCTCCCATCCAGATCCTCATCCGAAGAGCTGTAACTAGTATGTGCCATGCTCCAAGAGCTGGTGGGACACAGAGGAGGAGGGACAACATTTGCCATGTGGCAGGAGAGGGTGCAGGGAGAGCGTCACAAGGAGGTGACATTTGAGCTGGGCCCCAGAGGTTGAGTAGGCGTTTGCCAGGCACAAAACGGGGAGGACTACTCTGAGTGGGTGGAACGGTGTGATGAGATGTGAGCTGGGAAATAACACCACTGCTCCTTCCAGAAAGAGCAAGAGAAGTTCAGCATGGCAGGAGCCAGGGCGTGGGGGGAGTGGGGAGGTGGGCAGGGGCTGAGAGCTGAAGGGCTTCTGAATTCAAGCTGGGCTCTTTAGATTGTGTCCTGAGGGCCATGGAGAGTCACTGGTGCACCCCAGCAGGGGGCATGGCTGGGAGGGCAGCTCAGCAGCCGTAGGGAGGAGGCATTGGAGAGCGGGGACACAGCAGAGGCAGGAAGATCCCTACAAGGTGATTGTCCAGGAAGCCCATGTTCTGTGCCAACCTATACTGACAACCACAGGAATTATAAAGACTCAAAAGTGTTACGTGTTTGAAATAATTAGATAAACACTAACATGTTTATCGTCCCTCAGGCCTGGGGTGGGCAGAAACCTGGTCTGCTGTCTTCTTCCTGAGGACACCTTGAATAGAGCAGTGGCTGTAATGGTGAAGTTTCAGGCAGTGGGAAGGCTGTGGAGAGACACTGGGGGGCCCAGGTGCTCCCTGTGGGTGGCCTTCTTCCTTGGCTCTCTGTGAAGTGATTCAGGCACTGTGCAGTGGGTCTGTTCCTTTCAGGGGCTGGCAGCCTGGGAATCCTGTCCCTTCCTTCTCAGGGTCATCAAGGTCCCTGAGCTTGGGATGAAGGACGCCATCAAGAGTTCCTCCTTGGTAGCTTGCTCTCCCACCCCACTGCTGCCAAGGGGTGGGGCAGGAGGTATAGGAGGTGGGCAGGCAGGGGGGCCAGGCTGCTCACGGGGCCTCTTCTCTCCAGTGCTAGGTAAGGGCCCCTATCAGCTGTCCAGCTTGGCAGCCGGTGGTGCCCTGGTGGCCATGAAGGCGGTGGGCGAAGACATAGTTCTAGTGAGGACAAAGGATGTGGCGCCAGGGGACATTGTGAGCTTCCTGCTGACAGCTGCTCTGTACAAGGCCAAGGCCCATGGTAAGGCCCACCTCAGTCCCGCTCCAGCTCTTCTGGGAGGGAGGAGGGTGCTGGAGGAGGGGTGAGTGCTGAGGCCCTAAATATCTGTAGTGGCAGGGGAAATGGGGGCTCTGACAAGTGCCCCTCTCCCAGTTGAGATGGTGCTTCTAGGTCAGCTTCTTCTCTGCAGACACTCTCCATCTGCTCCCCTAACCTCCAGGGCAGCCAAGGCCCAGGTGTGCCTCTATACCTTGCTGTATGCAATAGCTGTTCCAGAAAAGCCAAGCAGCAGCTCTCCCTCCTCATGCTCCTCCTCTTCCTTCCTCTCGTCCGCTCTCACCCTCCCTGCATCTCTCCCTTCTTCCTTCCTCTCTTCCCTTTCTCTCTCAATGTCTCTTCTTGCCTCCCTCCCTTTCACTGAACCCTAATCCCATGCCAAGCACAGAGCCGGGTACTGGGAAATCAGGGATACAAGAGACACAGTCCCTGCGCATCAGAAGCCCACAGTCCCATCAGGGAGACAGACATGCCCAAAGGCAGTCACAGCACCTGTGAGAACACTGGGGAGGGGCCCCCAACTCAGTCTTAGAGTCAGGAGAGGCTTCTTAAAATACAGGATGTTCCCCTGAGAGCAAGAAGGAGTCTGGAAGGGAAACTTCTTACTTACTTAGTAAGCTAAGCTCAGGAGTTGGGACTTTATCCTGAGGGCAACGGGGAACCATGGAAGGGCTTTGAGGAGGGGAGGGGACATCCTGGCTCCTGCCCAGCCCCAGGCATGGCCAACATCCCTAGCGGTAGGTGATGTTCATGGCGGTGTGAGCCTGGGGAGGTAGGTGGTACCTGGCAGAATCATGTAGCTGCATAAGAAAGCCTGGGAGTGAGGAATCAGGGACTGGGCCACAGGAGAGCCAGAAGCACCACCCCCAAAGACAGCACTTCCTCTCTACACATTTCTTTTTTTTTTTTTTTTTTGAGACGGAGTCTCGCTCTGTCGCCCAGGCTGGAGTGCAGTGGCCGGATCTCAGCTCACTGCAAGCTCCGCCTCCCGGGTTTACGCCATTCTCCTGCCTCAGCCTCCCGAGTAGCTGGGACTACAGGCGCCCGCCACCTCGCCCGGCTAGTTTTTTTGTATTTTTTTAGTAGAGATGGGGTTTCACCGTGTTAGCCAGGATAGTCTCGATCTCCTGACCTCGTGATCCGCCCGTCTCGGCCTCCCAAAGTGCTGGGATTACAGGCTTGAGCCACCGTGCCCGGCCCTCTCTACACATTTCTGATCCCCAGATCCGTGCGTTCCTGCCTGACAAAGGTGTCTCACCACCTTCCAGATGTGGCAGGCCATCTGCTTAGTGAGGCTTTTCTGTTCTCCATCCAGTATGTTAGTCTAGTAGGTTATGTGTAGTCCAGAGGGGGTGTTGCCTTTCCACTAGGTTTATGGGCATGCTAAGCAGGTCCCTGGAGTCACCTGGCTTTAGGGGATGTCACTGGGGGCAGGATCCCAGAGGCACTCCAGTCCAGGCTCCATCTCAGAGTCAGGCGTGGGTCTCACGGGCCCAGTGGGGACCCAAGCTCCTCCCTCTCCCATCCCATACTGCTTCTCCTGGGCTATACCCAGGGTCCTGGGCAGCCAAGGAAAGGTGCCTTCCAGGTGGGACCTAGGGTGGCTGCATGGAGGAGGTGTCCCTTAAAGGATGGAAAGATGGTTATGCGAAGAAGTGGAGAGCAGGAAATGTCACAGAGGGGAGGACTCAGCAGTCACCGAGGCCCAGGCTTCCCACTCTGGGGAGTCACCACCACAGCCTGACAGAGGTCCCTGGGGTGCTAGTGTTACCTGAAGATTTTTTTGGGGGAGAGGTTACTTATTTATTAATAATCATATGTTGCCCTTCTGTAGGACTTCTCATGTACCGGCACTGTTCTAAGTGCTTCATGTGTAGCAACTCATTTAATCCTCATGACAATCTTAGGAGGTAGGGACTATTTTGTTCCCAATCTACAGATGAGGGAGCTGAGGCCCGGAGAGGTTAGGTGATTTACCTAGGGCACAGTGCTTGTTAGTGACAGGTGCCAGCCGTTTGGCTCCAGAATCTTTCATTCAAACTCCTCTGCCATACTGCCTTCCAAACCGAGGCATTAAAGAAGAAATACAGAGGATGGCAGGTGAAGTCAATCGAATATTTACAGTACAGCCCCGGACTCTGCACCTCAAGGTCTCTGCCCTGTTAGGAGGACAGCAGGGAAAACAGTGGAGAAGCCTTGATCCAGGTCAACCCTGTCTTCATGAAGGAGGAAGCCAAGGCCCAGGGAGGAGAAGTGACTTGCCTGAGGTCACGCATCCCGTAGAGCAGGCTGGGGCTAGCACTCAGTGCCCTACCACGCTGGGCCGCCCATGCCGGGGCCTGCATCCCATGGGTGGGGCCGGCCCTGTGGCGGTGAAGATGCTGGGCTCTGGCCTCAGCCTGCCTGCATCCAGCCCTGCCTCCCTCATCCACTGTCAGTGTGACTCTGGGCCTCTCTTCCCTCCTCTGTAAAGTGGGAATAGTAATATCACCACCTTTTAACCTCTCACAGCAATGTATTCTCTCCCCACCCCACAGCTGCCAGGATGGCAAGCTCCATGAAGGCAAGAATTTTCATCATTTTGCTCCCTGTTGTGGCCTCAGTGCCTAGAACATGGCCTGGCCCACAGCAGGTACTCAGTAAATATTTGCTGCTGAATGAGGGAATTTTTCACTTCACAGGGTTCTCGTAGGAATTTTATAACCTGCAGGCAAATGGCTTGCTTAGCACAGTGCCTGGCACGTAGTAAGTCATGTGTAAACAGCAGCTGTGATTATTAACATGAATAATGAAGCCTGTCTCCGTTACCTGCCATCTTCTCTCAGCTGCCCAGGGAGGTGTAACAGGGACACGGTCATCCCTCCTGGGGACACAGGGGACACATGGGAGGGGCTAAAGATGCACCCGCCCAGCACCAGGCTGTGCCAGGTGCTTCACACACACCTCATTGATGATCCCTCCAACAGCCCAGGCATGAATGTGCTTGCCCACATCACAGCCAGGGTGGTAAGCTGGAATTCTGGCCCCGTGCTCACCCCCTGCGCCTGCTTGTGGATTTGGGACTTGAGGAGACCCATAAGGCCCTGTGCAGGGGAAACTGCCCACTGGGCATCAAGCCGCATGCCCTAGAACTGGGCAGTTATGGAGACCGGAGAGGGAGGACAGAGACGAGCTTTGGGTCTCTAGGCAAGCTCTCTCTGGGACCCTCTCCCTATCTGTGGGTTGGACGAAGGGCTGCCAATGCTGGCCCTCTGGGATCCTGTGAGAAGCAAGACCAAGCCGGGGACCCTATAGCCTGACAAATCACCAACCCCCAGCCTGCCCCACATGTCCAATGCAATGCAACCATCAGGACAGCTGCCTCTGTTGTATTCGCTGCTGGATCCTGGGTATCTAGAATGGTGCCTGGCACATTGAGGGCACTCAAACATGTTTGCAGAAGGAGGGAAGAATGGAAAGAGGGGTGCAAGGGGGACAGAAGGAGATAGTTCAGTTACCTTCCCGAGGCTCAGCAGTTGGGGGATCTCTAAGCCTCCACTCGCCTTCAGGCAGAGATGGTGTGAGCAGAGGGACAGCTGGCAGGCAGAGTAGGTGAGCCGGGGGCCGGCGTAGGGGGCAAGGCCCGCTGGTCTTCAAGTGTGCTGCCGTCCAGAGTTGTTGAGAGAGCAGATGTGTGCCAGGATGCTGTCCCCACAGCCCACCAGTCTGGACCTCTGCCTGCACTGACCCTCTCCGTGTGGTTCTCTGCAGACCCAGATGTAGTGTCCCTGGAGGCAGCAGACAGACCCAACTTCTTCCTTCACGTCACAGCCAACGGGTCTCTGGAGCTGGCTAAGTGGCAGGGCCGTGACACCTTCCAACAGCATGCCTCCTTCTTGCTGCACCAGGGCACATGGCAGGCAGGCCTGGTGGCCCTGGAGTCCCTGGCCAAGCCCAGCTCCTTCCTCTGTGCATCGGGCCCGGTGCTGGCCCTGCGGCTGTACGAACACACAGAGGTGTTCCGCCTGGGCACGCTCTTCCGCCTTCTGGGTAGGTGACCCCCTGCCATTGCCCTCGGCCCCTTGGCCCTCTCAGTCCACTGCTCTTCCCACCCTGTCCCCACCTCACCCTTCCAATTGCCCCTAAGAGGCAGAATCCTCCTTCTCTTGGCACAGGGGGCCACATGGGTGCCACCCTGAGATGAGAGGTGGCCCGGCCTCCATGTTAACGGCCTAGGGAGCCACGGACAGTGTGCTTGGGGTCCAGCCAATTTCCTGGGTCCTGCCTGCTGCCACAGGCCAATTACACGGTCTAAAAATACAGCAGCCTTTGTGGAAGTGAGGGGAGGTGTGATTCTGGCTGCAGCACACGTAGCCGCTGGCTCAATTTTCTTGCTGTTGGGGTCACATGCCTGCCCCATGAGTTCAAGGACTGTCACAAGGGGGATAGGTCTGGGGACCAGCAGCCTCATCTCTGAATGGAAGGCCCAAGCCCCTGGACAGGGGTGGGGTGACTCCCCAAACTTCCACCGAGGCCAAGGGGGTCCAGGGCCTGCCCTGCCAGCTGTGTCTGTCCCCAAAATATTGTTCTCTGCCTAAACCCTGGAGTTTCTTTACTGTTTTCTCTGTCTTGCATGGGGCTTGGGGGTACTTGTGTCTGTGGATGGATCCATTTGCATGTACACATATGGAAATGTGTTTTCAGCCAGCCTCCTCATTTCATCACCCACCCCACCCAAGCCAGGGCTGGGTGAGCTCATTCTTCCCTTCAGCGGTTAGCGAGTCTGCCCTCGAACTTGACGTGGGACAGGTTTATCGCCGGCCATGATGACAAGACTTGCTCATGATGGGAATATTTGTGTCCCTTTCTGGAAGACACTGGGGCATGAGCCCAGACTTTGAAGCTGGACAGCCTTGGGTTCAAATCCTGACCCCGGTCCTAGACACTTGGAGGAGAACCCCTATCTCCTTGACTTGGTTTCTTCACCTGTGAAATGGGGATATTTGTCTGAGAAGTGTGCTGTGAGGACTAGCTGTGTCTCGTGGCCTTTGCCCAGGGCCTGGCACATAGTAGGTGCTCCCCAAATGTAAGTTACACTCTCCAGGCTTTTGGAAAAGCAGGTTTCTTCACAGCTGGCAGCAGTGTTCAGGTTAGGGCATCTGGAGGAGCTGCTGGTGGGGGCTGCTCCCTGGAGCCTGCTTCGGAGCCTACCCACACCTCCCTGCTCAGGCTGTGTGTTCAGAAACTGGTCACTTGTGCCGAGGTAGCCTGGGGTCTACTTGTCTGCCTCCAAGCCCCCCATAGGCTGCAGACTTTTCCCTCATTTGTCAAGGTGCTAGTCACAGGGCCTCTTTTGAGAACATCTCTGAAAACCTGTCATTTTCCCAGCATCATCTGTGCCTGGGTTTCCTCTTCTCTAAAGTGGGGGTAATAATAGCACCTACCTCATAGGACGATGGTAAGGTTGAATGAGTAAATCCGTGTGAGATATTTCGGGTAGCACCCAGTGCTGTTTAAGAGTTAGCCCAGCTGCAGGGGCAGTGAGGGCGGTGCTCTAACGACCTGCACCCTCAGACCCTAAGAGGCTCTTCAGGGGGTCCTCTGGGAACAGAGAGGGCTGAGCCTGGGGAAAAGCACCTCCCTTGCAAGCTCTCGGGGGCCAGGTGCCCAGGAAGGCCTTGGGCTAGAGGGGAAGGGATCCCCCAGTGCCTTCCCTCACCCCGCAAAGGAGGGCCTCTTGCCTCCATGGAGGTCTACAATAGCCCTGCTAGAGGCAGGGCAAGGAGGAGGTTACTGTGTCCTGGGATGCGGGGAAAGCCTGGGCACCAAGGTCCCAGAGGGGCAGGGTGGGTGGCAGGGCATCCCAAGGGAGAGATCAGGGTCCAGGCCTCTTCTTTGGCCACCTTTCGAAGCCTCACTCCAACTGCCAGGGCCAGAGCTTCCCTGTCCTCAGTCCTTCCCTGTCCTCAGTCCTTCCCTGTCCTCAGTCCTGCATTCAGTTCCCAGAGCCCCGTCCCCAGGATACCCCAGGCACTCACACCAACCACGGTGAACACAGTTTCTCCTTAGCGTGGTTTTTTCCCCATTCACTTTCCCTGCATGGGTCCATTTATCCCCTCCACAGAATGGGGGGACAGGGTTAAGCTCTGGGACTTCCTCTGTGTCTTCACCTGACCCAGAGTTGCTGCCCCATCTCACTTTCTAGATGCCAAGCCCTCAGGGGCTGCCTATCCAGTCTGCGAGTGGCGCTATGATGCCTGTGCCAGCTCCTGCTTCCAAACCTGCCGGGACCCATGGGCAGCCAGCTGCCGGGATGTACCCAGGTGAGATGTCAGGGGCCGTGGGCATGGAGTCAAGGTGCGTGCACCAGTGTGTGTGTGCACTCACATACACTTGTGTATGAGTGTTTCACATGTTGAGTGTATGGGGATGTGTGTACCAGGGTGACTGTCTTTCCATATATGCACATATGTGAGCACATGTGAGTATCTATTTGTGCATGATGTGCGTGCAGCAGAGCCTTGTGTGTGTTTGTGTGTGTACTACTACAACTGTGCATTCATTGTACACAGTTGCATGTATGCAGGTGTTGTGTGCAGCTGTGTGCATGTGTGAGGGCGTATTCACTGATGTTTGTGGGAGTCTCTGTGGGTGTGTTCGCATGTATGTGTAAAAATTTAGGCGTCCTGCAAGGATGGAGGGGGTACATGAGACCACGTGAGAATGTGCCCAGGCCAAGACACATGTGAACATGTACATGAGTGTGTGCAGAAGTGTACCTTGCTTGTGTGTGTGTTTCCCTCTCGGTCTGAGGGGTAGAAGTGTGCAGGAGTGTGCTGCATACATACTGGGTGTGTGTGCTCCTGTACATGTGTGACAGCATCTCTAAGGAGGGTCATGTGTGTGTACATGTAATAAGCACATGTGTGCACACATACGTGTCATAAGAAAGGATAAGGCCTGTGCTCAGTCGAGGGAAAAAGAGGTGGCTCTCCCTGTATTCCAGGCCACTAACCTGCTCCCTGCTCTGTCCTCAGGGTAGAAGGCTGTGTCCCTGTGTGTCCTGCCCCCAAGGTCCTGGATGAAGTCACACAGAGATGTGTCTACTTGGAGGACTGTAAGTGGCCCGGACTTCTCGTCCTTCCCTCAGATTTCCTCTAAGTCCCTAGGGTCTCATTGAGCAGTCATGCCTCAAAGCTCCCAGGTCCCAGAGAAGCAAGATCAGCACAGGGACCTTTGGAAAGAGATACAGGCACAGGGGAGGCACAGGCCTCATCCGGTCTATTCGCCTCGCTTCACAGAGAGGAGAAATGAGGCGCAGAGTGGGGTCACATGGTGAGAAGGTGGTGCAGCCAGACTTAGACCTGAGGTCTCTTGGCTCTGTGGTCAGGGTCTGAGGTCGGGCAGAGTTCAGACCTGCTGACTTCTGGCCGTCAGAAGCTGCCCTCACCCCATCACCAAGGGTGCCAGTCCTCAAGCCCCACACCACAGCCCTGCCCACCGATGACCCCCTGGGGCAGCAGTCACCCCGCCTTTTGAGCCTCTTCTCTTGTCTCCGCAGGTGTGGAGCCAGCAGTTTGGGTTCCCACAGAGGCCCTTGGCAATGACACCCTCCCTCCCAGTCAAGGGCTGCCCACTCCCAGTGACGAGGAGCCACAGCTGTCACAGGAAAGCCCCGGGAGCCCCACCCACAGGCCAGCCCTGGCCCCAGCTGCCCCACTCCCCACAGCCCTGAACCCACCAGTGGCAGCCACTGAAGAGCCAGTGGTGTCTCCAAGCCCCACCCAGTCCACCCTGCAGCAGCCACTGGGGCTCACTGCCTCTCAACTCCCTGCCCGTCCCACAGAGGCCCCAGCCAGCAAGGGAGTGACTGCCAGCCTCCTGGCCGTCCCCCACACACCAGAGTCCTCATCCCTCCCTGTTGCACTGCAGACACCCACACCTGGCACGGTGTCAGGTGCCGTGGAGACAACAAGGGTGACTGTGATCTTTGCAGGAAGCCCCAACATCACAGTCTCCTCCCGGTCGCCCCCTGCCCCTCGCTTCCCGCTCATGACCAAGGCTGTGACAGTCCGAGGCCATGGCTCCTTGCCTGTCAGGACGACACCCCTACAGCCCTCCTTGACAGCAAGTCCCTCCTCCAGACCTGTGGCTTCCCCTGGAGCCATCTCCAGGTCCCCCACCTCCTCGGGATCCCACAAGGCTGTGCTGACACCTGCAGTAACTAAGGTCATAAGCAGGACAGGGGTCCCCCAGCCTACCCAGGCCCAGAGTGCTTCAAGTCCGAGCACCCCTCTAACTGTGGCTAGAACAGCAGCAGAACAGGTTCCTGTCAGTCCCCTCACAACCAGGAGCGCGGAGATGGTGCTGTCCACAGAGAAGGGCGAAGCCGGGCACAGCCAGCCCATGGGCTCGCCTGCCTCCCCACAGGCACACCCACTCCCCACTGCACCACCCCGCACAGCCCAGCATACCACCACGGCCACCAGGTCTCCAGCTCTGCCCCCAGAGACCCCAACTGCCGCCAGCCTGTCGACAGCTGCTCATGGGCTGGGAGCCACACCCTTCGTGTCCCTAGAGTCAATTGGTCCATCCCAGTTCCTCTCTGGCCTGCCTCCCGACACCAGCTTGCCCCTGGCCAAGGTGGGCACATCTGCCCCAGTGGCCACCCCTGGCCCCAAAGCCTCTGTCATCACCACTCCACTCCAGTCACAGGCCATGACTCTGCCTGCTCAGACACTTAGCCCAGCACCACGTTTCACTCCCGCAGCAATGACCCAGGCATACCCACCTGCCCACATAGCACCCTCGGCAGCGGGCACAGCTCCAGGCCTGCTGCTGGGAGCCATGTTGCCAACCTCTGGAGTCTTGCCTGTGACTGAGGGCATGGCCTCCACGGTATCTGTTGTCTCACGAAAGGGCACCACAGGGAAGGTGGCCATCCTATCCCAGCAAGTGTCTCTGCCCACCTCCATCTATGGCTTTGCCCAGGGTGGGCCCACAGAGCTCATGCCTGCCACGAGCCACCCTCTCACCCCCTTGGTGACTGAGCCCGAGGGAGCCCAGGCAGGCACAGCTCTGCCAGTGCCCACATCCTATCCCCTGAGCCGCGTCTCAGCCAGGACGGCCCCCCAAGACAGCACGCTGGTTCTGTTGCCTCAGCTGGCTGAGTCCCATGGAACCTCGGCAGGGGCTCACCTCGCAGCAGAGCCCGTGGACGAGGCCATCACAGAACCATCTGGGCGCTCAGCCCCAGCCCTGAGCATCGTAGAGGGTTTGGCGGAGGCTTTGGCAACCACCACTGAGGCCAATACATCCACCACCTGTGTTGTGAGTGATTTGTCAGGGTTCTGTTCCCCCTTATGTGACCCCTCCCTTCATCCCTTCCCTCTTCCCTGCTAGATGGAGTTTTAGTTGCTATCCTCATTCCTGCCCCAAGCTCCTGGTCCCTGAAAAATTCTCCAGTCTCCTGTTGGCCCCAATGCCATAGCAGGGTTCCACCTGGCCCATCTAGGCCCTGGGGGTCAGATTGGATGGCCTAGTGTGATGCCCAGGTGACAATGTGTGTGTGCTGGTGTGTGCCTTTTGTGAGTCTGCTGTGTGCGTTTGTGTTCACATGTGTGAGACAGTATGAGCGCTCGTGTGTCTGCATGTGTTCTTGTGTGTGTGATGAATGGTGTTTGAGACATCCTCATGTGCATCTTTGTGCCTTTGTGAGAATCTGTATGTGTGTGTCTGTGCGTGTGTGTGCGCGCAGGCTTGCGCAGGTATGCTAGGGTTTCTGTGAGTGTGAACTAGTGTATATACATGCCTGTGTACCCAGACCTCTCAGCGCAGGCCAGGCAGATCTGTAGAGGTCTCCAAGAATCATTCCCTGACCTCCGAGCTCACACTAAGCACAGCGCCAGGCCCCAGATGGCTTGTCAGTGGGTGGGGGGTGAGGGCATCTTTCCCTAGAAGGTCCCTTGCTCCACTAGGGCCTATATGTGGGAAGGATTGGGTGCCCTCATGGCTTGCAGGGTGGGCTGTAGCTCCTCGATGGGCACTCACACTTCCTCCACTCTGTACCCAGCCAATCGCCGAGCAGGACTGCGTCCGCCACATCTGCCTGGAGGGCCAGCTGATCCGCGTGAATCAGTCCCAGCACTGTCCCCAGGGCGCTGCTCCCCCTCGCTGTGGGATCCTGGGCCTCGCCGTGCGGGTGGGTGGGGACCGCTGCTGCCCACTCTGGGAGTGTGCCTGTGAGTCAATGGGATCAGCGGAGCCTTCTGCATCCTCCCTGTATCCTTACCCCAGCATGACCGCCACCCCTGATCTATGTGCCCCAGACTCCCCTCCTGTGGGACCCCGACCTGGCAGATTTCCTACGCTTGTGACCTCTGATCTGTGTGATGCCTGGTCTGAGCCACCCTCCAGACTCCAGGCCTCTGCATCCATCCAGGAAGAGGACCAGGAACCTGCCCCATCTTCCTAGGCGGCCTTGGTCTTGGAGACATCCACCGATTCTTCTTGTGCCCTGTCCCTCCCCCAGGCCGGTGCTCAATCTTCCCTGACCTGAGCTTCGTGACCTTCGATGGGAGCCACGTAGCTCTGTTCAAGGAGGCCATCTACATCCTCAGCCAGAGCCCAGATGAAATGGTCACCGTCCATGTACTGGACTGCAAAAGTGCCAACCTGGTGCCTGCCCCATACCTCCCTCCCTGCTGGGGACTAGGAACTGAACTAGGATAAGAGGGGAGATGGAGCAGTGAGCCAGGGTTCCAGAGGCAAAGAGAGATGTGGAAGCCCCCCTGAGCTCCCTCTGTCTCCAGGAATGGGCAGGGCCTCCCAGGTGACGGCTCCCTGGGAGGCTGGGGGAATAGTTGAGTGGAGTGTGCTGCCTCCTGGTCCCAGCCTGTTCCATTCCCAGTTTGTGCCAGCTTCCTGCCATGTAGGAGGGATGGTACGGAAGTGCAGAGGAACTGGGATGTCACTCCAATGGTGTGGACCGAGGTCATAGGTGCTGGCTGCAGGGAACTCCTACTAGGATGTCCCCATAAGCCAGGTGGAAAGAAGTAGCTTCTTTTCTCTTCCTCTTCCTCTTCTCTTCTCTTCTCCTCTTCTCTTCTCTCTTGTCTCCCCTTCCTTCCTTCCTTTCTTTTTCTCTTTCTTTCTTTCCTTCTTTCCTTCCTTCCTTCTTTCCCTCCCTCCTTCCTTCCTCCCTCCCTCCCTCCCTCCCTCCCTGCCTGCCTTCTTTCTTTCTTTCTTTCTTTCTTTCTTTCTTTCTTTCTTTCTTTCTTTCTTTCTTTCTTTCTTTCTTTCTTTCTTTCTTTCTTCTCTCTTCTTTCCCTCCCTTTCTGCCCACCCTTCCTCCCTCCCTCCCTCCCTCCCTCCCTTCCTTTTTTCTGTTTTGGTCTGGACTTGCATGAGGTCAAATGGAACCAGAACTGTTCCATGGGATCCTGGGCACCATCTGCCCAGCCTGATGGGAGCCCCTGGCATAGTGCAGGGGGGAGTCAGGGGAGACTGTACGCACATTTGCTGTGCCCACTCACTTGGAGGGGGGCAGAGGACAGGGCTCCAGGTTGATGAGGGCTGGGTTCTCTCTGCAGGGACACCTGAACTGGCCCCCATTCTGTCTGGTGATGTTGAACGTGACTCACTTGGCCCATCAGGTCACTATTGATCGCTTCAACCGAAAGGTGAGTGCATCAAACAGCCAGCCTCCAGGGCAGGGCCACAGTCAGCTGAGGGGCAGGGCATCCAGGGGTGGAGGGGCTGTGAGGCTGAGTCATGATTCAGGGCAGGGATGGGGAGGGGACCTTTTTTTAAAAAATAATGCAAAATTAGGTATATTTGGAAGTGATTATAATTAGAATGCTTGTGGCCACTCCAGTGTCAGGGGAGGAAGTATACCAGGAGGGATGGGATATTGTTGTGACAGAGAAAAAGTCGGAAAGGCAAGAGACAGTGGGTTTAAATATTTGTGGCTAAAATATCTCACTTTTGCAATTTTTACAAAAACCTATGGCCACATGAGCACATTACTACCAGGGCCCCTACCAAGAAGTGAGGAGCCCTGAATTTAAGCTTCATTGGCCTCACTAAGTCACCTTTGTCAAGGAGGCCGGGGTATCCAACAACAGCCCACCCTCATATGGGCATCCTCTTCAGAGGGCCCACCTTTGCTCCTCCCAACAGGTGGGCAAGGGGAACTGATCTATCTCCTCCTCAGGTCCCAGAGTTGTAACTCTTTCCCCAATTCCTGAGCCTCAATCTGCAGCCTTCCTTTTGGAATCTGCTCTTAAACACAGGGTGCGGCACATTTGTGGCACTCTTAGGAACGGGGTTTCAGACAGTAGATTTCCCATGGGATGGAGGCTTGAACAGAAAACTCCCTGAGTTTCATTTCTTAGTTTATAAAATTTTTCCATTAAAAAATTAACATATACTCTACATGCAGTAAAATTTACCCTATTTAGTATACAATTCTACAAGTTGTAACAAGCACTTACAGTCACGTAACTACCACCTCCAACCATGATATAGAACAGTTTTATCATCCCAAACACTACCTCCTGCCTCTTTGTTGTCAACCCCTCCCCCACCTGCTGACAACCATTGTCTGCTGCCCCTATAGTTATGCCTTTTCCAGAATATCGTATAAATTGACCAGAGTATATGGTGACATTCATCCTCATTGTTGCACAGATCAGTAGATTAATCCTTTTTCTTGATGAATAGTATTCCATTTTATGGATGTACCATAGTTTATCCATTAACCAGTTGAAAGATATTAGAGTTGTTTCCAGTTTGGGACAATAACAAAAAAAGTGGCTGTAAACATTTACATACAGGTTTTGTGTAGATAAAGCCCCCAGGAGTAGATTTCTGGGTTGAACAGGAAGGACATATTTAGCTTTTCAATACTTGCCAAACTGTATTCCAGAGCGGGTACTTAGCATTCCCATCAGCAATGGATGAGAGCTCCAGGAGCTTCGCATCCTTGCCAGCACTTGGTGGTGTGTGTTTGTTTATTTGTTTAGTCATTCTAATAAGCGTCAAATAGAACCTCATTTTGGCTTTAATTTGCATTTTTCTGCTTACTGAAGATGTTGAGCATCTTTCCATGGGTTTATTTTCCATGGTATATGCTCTTTGGTGAAGTATCTGTTCAAGTCTTTTGCACATTTTAAAGATCATGTTGTTGTATTGAGTTTTGAGAACTTTTCCTGTGTATTTTGGATATGATCCCTTTATCAGATATAAATCTAATTTTCCAGTGGTTTTCTATTCACCTATTAGTGTCTTTCAAAAGACCGAAGGTTTTTTATTTTGATGGTGTCCAGTTTATCAGTTTTGCTTCTATGAATCATGATACTGGTGTTGTACCTAATGAACCTGGCCCAAAGTCACACAGAATCTCTCTTATGTTTTCTTCTAGAAGTTTTATAGTTTTAGGTATTACTTTTATGTGTATGTTGCATTTAAGGTTAATTTTTGTAAATGGTGCAAAGTATGAGTTGAGATACATTTTTCAAATGTGAATACTCAATTTTTCCAGCACCATTTTTTGAAGAGACTATTCTGTCTTTGAATCTTTATTTAAAAACCAGTTGGCCAGGGACAGTGGCTCATGCCTGTAATCTCAGCACTTTGGGGGGCTGAGGCGGGCAGATCATGAGGTCGGGAGTTCGAGACCAGCCTGGTCAACATGGAGAAACCCCTTCTCTACTAAAAATACAAAATAAACTGGACGTGGTGGCACACGCCTATAATCCCAGCTACTCAGGAGGCTGAGGCAGGAAAATCACTTAAACCCGGGAGGCAGAGGTTGCAGTGAGCTGAGATTACACCATTGTACTCCAGCCTGGGTAACAAGAGTGAAATTCTGCCTCAAAAAAAAAAAAAAAAAAAAAAAATTAATGTTTGGGATTATTTATATACTTTTTATTTTGTCCTATTAATCTGTCCTTTCACTGATGCTACACTGTCTTGATTACCCTTACTTATTATTAAACCTTAAAATTAGGTGGTATTGTTTTGTCTTTTTTTTTAGAGACAGGGTCCTGCCCTATCATCTAGACTAGAGTACAGTGGTGCAATGATAGCTCACTGCAGCCTCAATCTCCTGGGCTCAGTAATCCCCGTACCTCAGTCTCCCAAGTACAGGACAACAAGTGTATGCCACCATGGCTAGCTAATTTTTAAATTTTGTATAGAGATGGGGTCTCACTATGTTGCCCAGGCTGGTCTCAAATTCCTGGGATCAAGGGATCCTCTTGCTTCAGCCTCCCGAAGCGCTGGGATTACAGGTGTGAGCCACCGTGCCTGGCCTAGCTATTCTAATGCCTTTAACTTTTCGTAGAAATTTAGAATCAGCTTTTTTATTTCTACCAAATGTCTTCCTGGGATTTTGAGTTTCATTCAATATATAGATTATTTGGGAGAAGAATAATTCTTAACATTGGTGAGTCTTCCAGTCCATCAATATGGTTCATCTCTATTTTTTTATGGCTTCTTTGATGTTTTTATTGTGTTTTGCAGTTTTCAGTGTGAGGATCCTACACATACTTTGATAGACTTATTCCTAAATAGTTTATATTTTTTGGTGCTATTGTAAGTAATTCTGTTGTTTTTGTTTTTCTTTCCAACTGCTGATTACTAATGCAAATGCAACTTATTTTTGCACATTGAGCTTGTGTCTTGCAATGTTACTAAGCTCAGTTATTAGTTCTTATATTCTTTGGGTTTTTCTACATAGGCAATTATGTCCTCTCCAAATAAAGACAGTTTTATTTTTTTCCTTTCCAATGGGTATGCTTTTAATTTATTTTCTCTCGCCTGTTGCACTGGCTAGGACCTCTAGTGTGATGCTGAATAAGAAAGGTTGAGAGCAGTCATCCTTGTCTGATCTTAGGGAGAAGGCATTCAATCTTTCACTGTAAGGCATGATGTTAGTTGTAGGCTTTTCACAGATGTCCTTCATCAGGTTAAGAACATTTTCTTTTATTCCTAGTTTTCTGAGAGTTTTTTATTACCAGGAGTAGATGTTGAATTTTGTCAAATGCTTTTTTCCATACCTATTTGGATAATCATGTTGTTTTTCTTTTTAAGATTATTAATTTGATGAATTACATTGATTTTTGAATGTTAACCCAGTCTTGCCTTCCTGAAATTAACTTCATTTGTTATATTACCCTTTTTATACATTTTTATATCCTTATGATGGGTATTAGTCTAAATTTTCTTGTAATATGATAGTTTACTATTGGTAGCAGAGTAATACTGGCCTCATATAATGAGTTGGAAAGTATTCTCCCCTTTTTAAGTCTCTGGAAAAGTATATGTAGACTCGGTAATATTTATTCCTTAAACATTTGGTAGAATTCAACAGTGAAGCCATCTGAGCCTGGATTTTTCTCTGGGGAGATTTTAAAACACACGTTCAATTTCTTTAGTAGATGTAGAGCTATATTGGTTATATATTTCTTCTGTGGTAAGTTTGAGTAGTTTGCATCTTTCACAGAATTTGTCCATTTCATCCAAGTTGTCAAATTTATAGACATTAAGTTGTCCATCATATATTCTTGCTATACATTTAATTTCTGTAGGATCTGAATCTATGTGCCGTATCTAATTCCTGACATTAGTTATTTATGTCTTCTCTCTTTTCCCTGACAAGCCTGGCTAGAGGCTTATAAAATTTATTGTCCTTCTCAAAGAATGGCTTTATTGGTTTTCTCTATTATTTTTATGTTTTCTATTTCATTGATTTCTGCTATCTTTATTATATCCTTTCTTCTGCTTACTTTAGGTTTAATTTACTCTTCTTTTCTAGTTTGTTAAGGTAGAGGCCTATGTCATTAATTTGAGACATTTCTTCTTCTATTTTTTTTTTTTTTTTTTTTTTTTGAGACCGAGTCTCACTCTGTTGCCCAGGCTGGAGTGTGGTGGTATAGTCTCGGCTTACTTCAGGCTCTGCCTCCCAGGTTCACGACATTCTCCTGCTTCAGCCTCCCGAGTAGCTGGGACTACAGGCACCACCTAGTTTTTTGTATTTTTAGTAGAGACGGGGTTTCACCGTGTTAGCCAGGATGGTCTCAATCTCCTGACCTCGTGATCCACCTGCCTCGGCCTCCCAAAATGTTGGGATTACAGTTGTGAGCCACCGTGCTCGGCCTCTTTTTCTAATGTAAGCATTTAGTGCTACAATTTTCCCTGTAGGTATTGATTTAGCTGCATCCTACAAGTTTTGGTATGCTGTGTTTTCTTTTTCAATCAGTTCAAAATACTTTTAAATATCCCTTTTGATTTTTATTTGACCCATAAATTATTTTAAGTGTTTTATTTAATCTTCAAATATTTTATAATTTTTCAGATGCCTTTCTGTTATAGATTTCTAATTTAATTTCATTGTGTTCATAAGACATAATTTATCTAGCTTAAATTCTTTTACATTTAGTAAGATTTATTTTACGCCCAAGAATATACTCCAAGTAAATGTGTATTTTATTATTGGGTGGAGTATTCTATGAATGTTAATTAGGTCAAGTTGGCTGATAGTGTTGTTCAAGTATTCTAAATTCTTACTAATTTTCTACCTGTTTATTCCCAGTTATTGAGAGATTGTTGAAATATCTGACTATAATTGTTTTTTTGTCTATTTCTCCTTGGAGTTTTATCAGTTTTTACGTACATATATTGAAATTCTGTTATTTAGGTACATAGCATTCAGGATTGTTATGTCCTTTTGGTGAATTAACTCTTTTCTTCTTAGGAAATGGCCATTTTATCTTGGTAAAATGTCTTTGTTCTGAATTACACTTTGTCTGACTTGCCTGTAATAGCTTCTCCAGCTTTCTTTTGATTGGTGTTAGCACGTATACCTAATATGTATATCTAAGATGTATCTTTTTTCATCCTTTTACTTTAACCTATTTGTGGCTTTTTATTTAAAGTGGAATTTTTGGCCGGCATGTAGGCTCATGCCTATAATCTCACTTTGGGAGGTTGAAGCGGGTGGATTGCTTGAGCCCAGGAGTTTGAGACCAGCCTGGGCAATATGGCAAAACACAATCTCTACTAAAAATATATATATTAAAAAATTATCCAAGCATGGTGGCACATACCTGTAGTTCCAGATATGCAGGAGGCTGAGGTGGGAGAATCACCTGAGCCCAGGAAGTTGAGGCTGCAGTGAGCCATGATTGCACCACTGCACTCCAGCCTGGGTGACAGGAGTGAAGTCCTGTCTCAACAAACAAACAAACAAACAAAAGTGGGATTTTTGCAGGGGGTAAATAGTTGAGCCTTCAGTTTTTAAAGATCCAATCTGACAATCTCTGCCTTTTAATTGGGGATGTTTATACCATTTATGCTTAATTTGGTTCTCAACATGGTGATGTTTATATATTGTTGCTATTTGTTTTCTGTTTGTGACATCTGTTCTTTGTTCCCTCCTTCTTCCTTTTTTTGCCTTTTTGGATTGTTTTTAATGACTCCATTTCATCTCCAATGTTGGATTATTGTCTGTACTTTTTTTTCTCCTTTAATGGTTGCTTTAGATATTACAGTATGTAATTTTACTTTGTCACAGACTAGCTACAAATAATATTATATTGCATCACATACACCATAAGAACTTTATAACAGTATACTGCTAATTCCTTTCATCAAGCCTTTGTGTTATTGTCATAAAATTTACTTCTATATTTATTATAAACTACACAGTAAATTGTTATTGTTTTTCCTTAAGCATTTAATTTATCTTCTAAAGAGATTTTTAAAACAAGGAAAGTTGATATTTACCCACGTATTTACCATTTTGTGCTTTTTATTCCTTTGTGTAAATCTAGATTTGCATCTGGTATCATTTTTCTTCTGCTTGAAAGACTTCCTTTGACACTCATGTAGTACAGATCTACTGGTGATAAATTCTTTCAGCTTTTGTATGTCGGAAGAAGTCTTGGTCTTTCCTTCATTTTTAAGAAATACTTTCACTGGGTATAGAATTATAGACTGATAATTTTTTCTTTCAGTACTTTACAAGACTTTGCTCCTGTCTTTTTTTTTATTGAGGAGAAATTGACATAACATAAAATTAAGCATTTTAAAGTGAACAATTCAATGGCATTTAGTACATTCACAATATTGTGCAACCATCGCCTCTGTATAGCTCCAAAACATTTTCATCACCCCAAAAGGCAACCCCATACCCATTAAGCAGTTTCTTCCTATTCACCTCTCCTCACAATCCATGAACTGCCAATCTGCCTTTTGTCTCTGGATCTACGTATTCTGAATATTTCATATAAGTGGAGTCAGACAATATCTGTCCTTTTGTGTCTAGCGTCTTTCACTGAACTCCATGTTTTGGGGGTCCATCCACATTGAAGCATGTATCAATGCTTCATTCATTTTTATGGCTGGAATAATATTCCATTGTATGTATATACCACAGTTTGTTTATCCATTCATTTATTATGGACATTTAAGCTGTTTCCATATTTTTGGTTATTTTGAATAGTGCTGTTATGAAGTTCCATTATCTTTTATCTTGCTTATTTCTGATAAGATATCTGCTGTCATTCTTTGTTCCTTCATACATAATGTAGTTTTTTTCTACCCCTTTTTGCTGCTTTTATGATTTTCCTTCTATCACTGTTTCTAAGCAATGTGGTTATGATAGGCCTGGTAATTCAGTTCTCTTTTGGGGACTTCAATGATTTCAATCCTAATGTGTGTTAGGATACTTGAAGTTGACCCACAGATCACTTATGCTCTCTGTTCATCATTTTCTTGGGTCTTTTATTAGTCTGTGCTTCATTTCAGATAGTATTTATTGCTCTATCTTTAAGTTCATTAATCTTTTCATTTATAGTGTCTGAGCATATTAATTCCATTCAGTGGTTTTCATCTCAGACATGATATTTTTCATCTGCACAAGTTTGATTTGGGTCTTTTCATATCATGAACATCTCACTTTCTTCTGTTTTCCTCTAGTTTCTTCAGCATGTATAGTTAAAACAATTTTAAAAATAACTGTTTATATTTCCTTGTCTACCATGTGTGTCATTGATTTTTTCTTTCATTATAGGTTGTATTTTCCTGCTTCTTTGCATGCCTGACAATTTTTTTAAATTGAATTCCAGACATTGTGAGTTTTGCCTTGTTGGATGCTGGATATGCTTTCATTTTATTTTTGAAAATATTCTTGAGCTTTGTAGTAGTTATGCTACTTGGAAACAGTTTGATCCTTCTGAGGCTTGCCTTTAAGCTTTGTCAGGTAAAGCCAAAGTAGCCTTTATTCTGAGTGTGATTTTATTCTTTATCCTACATACCAATTCCCTGCTACTAAAGCAATACCCTTCTGCATACCCTACCTTATACTCCACATATTAGGAGGTTTTTCTATTCTAGCTGGTGGTAGCCCCAACTATTCTCAGCCCTGTGTTAGCTCTGTGGATTTTTCTGTCTGTTCCTTTCAGGTGGTTCTTTTTCTAGTCTCAGGTAATTTTCTCACCTGCATACATTGATCAATATTCAGCTGAAAATTCAGGACAGGGTCAGGACAGGGTTGGAGGGGGATTCTGCAAAGCTTCAGAGCTCTCTCTCTCTCTCTTTCTCTCTCTCTGTCTACCATGCAAACTCTAGCTACCTTGGCCTTTATGAACGTCCATCTCTTGTCTTCTAAACTCTAGGAAACCACCAGGCTCTGCCTGGGTTCCTGCTCCCTGCACTGCAGCCTCTAAACTCTCTAAGTAATAACCTTTGGCAATAATAAGGCTTGCCTCATTTGTTTCCATTTTTTGTTTTCAGGGATCACTCTCCTGCATTGCCAACTGTTCACATTGGAAAACTGTTGTTTTGTATATTTAGTCAATTTGTTTGATCATATAAGGCAAGAGAGTAAATCCAGTTCCTATTACTCCACCTTCGTCAGAAATGGAGGCTTAAGTCCTTAGTTTTTAACCTTTTATTCTTTGTCCTTGCCTGGACTTCAAGTCCTGTGAATGCAGGCGAGGCTCCTCTCTGGGCTTCAGATATGTATGTTTACTCCCAGAACTCAGAGAGTCCTCATGGATCATGAAGCCCAATCCCCTGTCTCTACGAATAGGAAGGCTCAGGCTAGGAGAGCCAGGGGCTTTCCTAGGGTCACAAAGTTTTCTTTGTGACTCCTGGGCTGAGGCTGCGTCTACATAATAGTTCATGTGCTGCATAATTTGCTGCATAAAACAGTCTAATCCTTTTTTAATTTTTAATTTCTATGGGTAGATGGTAGGTATATATATTTATGGGGTACATAAGAGATTTTGACACAGGCATTCACTGTGTAATAATCACATCATGTAAAATGGGATACCCATCCCCTCAAGCATTTATCCTTTGTGTTATAAACAATCTAATTATATAATCTTTTAGTTATTTTTAAATACATAATTAAATTATTATTGACTGTAGTCATCCTGTTGTGCTGTCAAACACTAAGTCTTACTCATTCTTTATAATTTTTCTTTTTACTCATTAATCATTCCCATCTCTCCCTCAACCCCTCCACTACCCTTCCCCTATGTCCATGAGTTCAATTGTCTTGGTTTTTAGATCCCACACATAAATGAGAACATGTTAGGTTTGTCCTTCTGTGCCTGTTTATTTCATTCAACATAATGACCTTCATTTTCATCCATATTGTTGTAAATGACAGAATCTCATATTATTATCGCTGAAGAGTACTCCATTGTGTATAAGTACCACATTTTCTTTATTCATTCATCTGCTGATGGACACTTAGGTTGCTTCCAAATCTTAACTATCATGAACAGTGCTGCAACAAACATGGGAGTGCAGATATCACTTCAATATATGGATTTCCTTTCTTTTGGGTATATACCCAGATTGCTGGATCATATGGTAGCTCTATTTTTAGTTTTTTGAGGAACCTCCAAACTGTTCTCCATAGTGGTTGTACTAATTTACATTCCCACCAAAAGTGTGAGGGTTCCCTTTTCTCCACATCCTCACCAGCATTCGTTATTTCCTGTCTCTTGGATAAAAGCCATTTTAACTGGAGTGAGATGATTTCTCATTATAGTTTTGATTTGCATTTCTCTGATGATCCGTGATGTTAAGAACATTTTCATGTGCCTGTTTGCCATTTGGATGTCTTATTTTTTATTTTATTTTATAACTTTTAAGTTCAGGGGTACATGTGCAGGTTTCTTATATAGATAAACTCATATCGCAGGGGTTTGTTGTACAGATTATTTTGTCATCCAGGTATTAAGCCTAGTACTCATTAGTTATTTTTTTGTGCTCTCCTTCCTCCCACCCGCCACCCTCCAGTAGGCCCCAGTATCTGTTGCTCCCCTCTATGTGTCCATGTGTTCTCATCATTTAGTTCCCATTTATCAGTGAGAACATGCAGTATTTGGTTTTCTGTTTCTGCGTTAGTTTGCTAAGGATAATGGCCTCCAGGTCCATCCATGTTCCTGCAGAGGACATGATCTCATTCTTTTTTATGGCTGCATAGTATTCCATGGTGTGTATATACTACATTTTCTTTATCCAGTCTACCATTGATGGACATTTAGGTTGATTCCATGTCTTTGCTATTGTGAATAGTGCTACAATGAACATATGTGTGCAGGTGTGTTTATGATAGAATGATATATATTCCTCTGGGTATATACCCAGTAATGGGATTGCTGGATCAAATGGTAGTTGCGTTTAAGGTCTTTGAGGAATCACCACACTGTTTTCCACAATGGTTGAACTAATTTGCACTCTCACCAACAATGTATAAGTGTTCCCTTTTCTCTACAACCTTGCTAGAACCTGTTATTTTTTGCCTTTCTAATAACAGTCATTCTGACTGGTGTGAGATGGTATCTCATTGCTGTTTTGATTTGCATTTTTCTAACGATCAGTGATGTTGAGCTTTTTTCATATGCTTATTGGCTAAATGTAAGTCTTCTTTTGAGAAGTGTCTGTTCATGTCCTTTGCCCAGTTTTTAATGGGGTAGTTTGTTTGTTGTTGTTTTCTTGTAAATTTGTTTAAGTTCCTCATAGATACTGGATATAAGACCTGTGTCAGATGTATAGTTTGCAAAAATTTTTCCCATTCTGTAGGTTGTCTGTTTACTCTGTTGATAGTTTCTTTTGCTGTGCAAAAGCTCTTTAGTTTAATTAGATCCCATTTGCCAATTTTTGCTTTGTTGCAATTTCTTCTGGCATCGTTGCCATGAAATCTTTGCCGTTTCTGTGTCCAGAATGGTATTGCCTAAGTTATCTTCCATGGTTTTTGGTTTTGGCTTTTACATTTAAGTCTTTAATCTATCTTAAGTTAATTTTTGTATATGGTGTAAGGAAGGGGTCTCATTTCAATCTTCTGCATATGGCTAGCCATTTATCCCAGTACCATTTATTGAATAGAGAGTACTTTCCCTATTGCTTGTTTTGGGTGACTTTGTAGAAGATCAGACAGTTGTAGGTATGTGGCCTTATTTCTGGGCTCTGTATTCTGTTCCACTGGTCTATGTATCTGCTTTTGTACCAGTGCTATGCTGTTTTAGTTACTGGAGCCATGAAGTATAGTTTGAAGTGAGTAGCATGATGCCTCCAGCTTTGTTCTTTTTGTTTAGGATTGTCTTGGCTATTCGGGCTCAGTTTTGGTTATGTATGAATTTTAGAATAGTTTTTTTTTCTAGTTCTGTGAAGAATGTCATCGGTAGTTTGATAGGAAGAGCATTGAATGTATAAATTGCTTTGGGCAGTATGGCCATTTTAACAATATTGATTCTCCCTATCAATGAGCATGGAATGTTTTTCTGTTTGTTTGTGTTACCTCTGATTTCTTTGAACAGTGTTTTGTAGTTCTCCTTGTAAAGATCTTTCACCTCCCTGGTTAGCTGTATTCCTAGGTATTGTACATTTTTGTGGCAATTGTGAATGGGATTGCCTTCCTGATTTGGCTCTCAGCTTGGCTATTGTTGGTGTATAGGAATACTAGTGATTTCTATACATTTATTTTGTATCTTGAGAGTTTGCTAAGTTGTTTATCAGCTGAAGGAGCTTCTGGGCTAGAACTATGGGGTTTTCTAGATATAAGATCATGTTACCTGCAAACAGATAGTTTGACTTCCTCTCTCCCTGTTTGGAGGTCCTTTATTTCTTTCTCTTGCCTGATTGCTCTGGCCAGGACTTCCAATACTGTGTTGAATAGGAGTGGTGAGAGCGGGTATCCTTGTCTTGTGCCAGTTTTCAGGGGGAATGCTTCCAGGTTTTGTCCATTCAGTGTGATGTTGGCTGTGGGTTTGTCATAGATGGCTCTTATTATTTTGAGATATGTTCCTTTAATACATAGTTTGTTGAGAGTTTTAAATCTGAAGGGGTGTTGAGTTTTACCAAAAGCCTTTCTGCACCTATTGAGGTAATCATTGGTTTTTGTCTTTAGTTCTGTTTATGTGATGAATCACATTTATTGATTTGTATATGTTGAACTCCTCCTATTGCCTCCTAGAGATAAAGCCTCCTTGATCGTAGTGGATAAGATTTTGATATGCTGCTGGATCCAGTTTGCCAATATTTTATTGAGGATTTTTGCATCGATGTTCATCAGTTATATCTTCTTTTGAGAAATGTCTATTTCAAATTTTTTGCACATTTTTAAATCAGGATTTTTTCCTATAGAGTTGTTTGAGCGCCTTACATATTCTAATTATTAATCCCTCATCAGATGGATAGTTTGCTAATATTTTCTCCCATTCTATGGGTTGTCTCTTCACTTTGTTGATTGTTTTCTTTGCTGTGCAGAAGCTTTTTAACTTGATGTGATCCCATTTGTCCATTTTGCTTTGGTTGCCTGTGCTTGTGGGGTATTATTCAAGAAATTTTTGCCCAAACCAAAGTCCTGGAGAGTTTCCCCAATGTTTTCTTGTAGTGGTTTTATAGTTTGAGGTTTTAGATTTAAGTCTTTAATCCATTTTGATTTGATTTTTGTATATGGTGAGAGATAGGGGTCTAGTTTCATTCTTCTGCATACAGATACCAGTTTCCCCAGCACCATTTATTGAAGAGACTGTCTTTTCCCCAATGTGTGTTCTTAGCACTTTGGTCAAAAATGAGTTCACTGAAGTTGTGTGAATTTGTTTCTGGGTTCTCTATTCTGTTCCATTAGTCTATATGTCTGTTTCTTTGTTTGTTTTTGTTTTTCAGACAGAGTCTTACTCTGTCTCCCAGGCTGGAGATCTTGGCTCACTGCTACGTCTGTCTCCCAGGTTCAGGTGATTCTCCTGCCTCAGCCTGCCAAGTAGCTGGGGTTACAGGTATGCAGCATCACACCTGGCTAATTTTTGTATTTTTAGAAGAGACAGGGTTTCACCATGTTGGCCAGGCTGGTCTCAAACTCCTGACCTCAGGTGATCTGCCCACCTTGGCCTCCTAAAGTGCTGGGATTACAGGCATGAGCCACTGCACCCAGCCTATATGCCTATTTTTATGCCAGTACCATACTGCTTTGGTTACTATAGCTCTGTAGTATAATTTGAAGTCAGGTAATGTGATTCTTCTAGTTTTGTTCTTTTTGCTCAGAATAGCTTTGGCTATTCTGGGTCTTTTATGGTTCCACGTATATTTTAGGGTTGTTTTTTCTATTTCTGTAAAGAATGTCATTAATATTTCCATAGGGATTGCATTGAATCTGTAGGTTGCTTTGGGTAATATGGACATTTTAACAACATTGATTCTTCTAATCCATGAGCATGGACTATCTTTCCATTTGTGACTTATTCAATTTCTTTCAGCAGTGTTTTATCATTTTCATTGTAAAGCTCTTTCACTTCTTCGGTTAAGTTAATTCTTAGATAATTTAGTTTTTCTTGTGGCTATTGTAAATGGGATTATTTTTTGATTTATTTTTCAGATTGTTCACTGTTGGCATACAGAAATGTTACTGATTTTTGTATGTTGATTTTGTAATCTGAAACTTTACTGAATGTTAAAATCAGTTCTAATAGGTTTTTGGTGGAATCTTTAACTTTTTTCCAAATATAAGATTATGTCATCTGCAAACAGGATAATTTGACTTCTTCCATTCAAATTTTGATGCCCTTTATTTCTTTCTCTTGTCTGATTGCTCTAGGTAGGACTTCTAATACTATGTTGAATAACAGTGGTGAAAGTGGGCATCTTTGTCGTGTTCTAGATCTTAGAGGAAAGGCTTTTCATTTTCCCCCATTCAATATGATACTAGCTGTGGTTCTGTCATATATGGCTTTTATTATGTTGAGGTATGTTCCTTTTATGCTCAGTTTTTTTTTTTTTTAGGATTTTTATTATGAAGGGATGTTGAATTTTATTGAATGCATTTTCAGCATCATTTGAAATATCATATGGTTTTTTTGTCCTTTATTCTGTTGATATGATGTATCACTTTCATTGATTTGCATATGTTGAATCCCACTTGGTTGCAACTAATGATCTTTTTAATATATTGTTGAATTCATCTTGCTAGTATTTTTTTTGAGGATTTTTGCATCAATATTTATCAGAAATAATGACTTGTAGTCTTTTTTTGATATGTGCTGGTCTGGTTTTTGTATCAGGGTAACACTGGCCTCATAGAATGAGTTTGGAAGTATTCCCTCCTCCTCTGTTTTTCAGAATAGTGTGAGTAGGATTGGTATTAGCTCTTCTTCAAATGTTTGGTAGAAGTCAGCAGTGAAGCCATCGGATCCCAGGCTTTTTTTTACTGGGAGACTTTTTATTACAGCTTCTATCTCATTACTTGTTATTAGCGTTTTCAGATTTTGTATTTCTTTGTGGTTCAATCTTGGTAGGTTGTATATGTCTAGAAATTTATCCATTTCCTCTAGATTTACTCTTCTACTGGCATATAGCTGCTTGTAGTAGTTGCTAATGATCCTTTGAATTTCTGTAGTATCAGTTGTGATGCCTCCTTTTTCATCTCTGGTTTTATTAGAGTCTTCTTTCTTTTTTCTTAGTTAGGCTAAAGGTTTGTCAATTTTGTTTATCTTTTCAAACAAACTTTTAGTTTCATTGACCTTTTGTATTTTTTTCATTTCACATTTATTTCTGTTCTGATCTTTATTATTTCTTTTCTTCTACTAATTTTGGATTTGGTTTGCTTTTGCTTTTTTAGTTCTTTAAGATACATTGTTACATTATTTATTTGAAGTTTTTCTTCTTTTTTGATATAGACACTAATAGCTATAAAGTTCCCTCTTAGTACTGCTTTTGCTGTATCCTGTAGGTTTTGGTATGTTGTGTTTCCATTATCATTTGTTTCAAAAAATGTTTCAGTTTTTTTCATAATTTCTTTATTGACCCCCATGACCTTCAGGAGCATATAAAACAGTCTATTCTTGAAGGGAGGAGATTAATTCATTATAAATACTTTAAAATCTTAATCTTCTTATATCCCATTTTTTTCCGTGTAAAACTATTATAATAACCTATAGTACATCCAAATTTAACCTTCTTAATATGCAGAAGAGGTTGTAGCCTTGAATTTAAAGTGTTTGTGAGAATTAGAATGTGTTGCATGTTTAACAAATATTGAGTGAGCCCCAATTTACGTCAGGCCCAAAGGCAGGTGTTGGGGATTCAAAGGTGAATCAGACATAGTATCTACCCTTAAGAAACTCAGTTCACTGGAGATCTTGATGTGGAAACAGATTTCTGTCTTAATGGTCAGCACAGAGATGAGGAAAGCCCAGAGTAGGGGTATGTAACCCCAAGGCTGGGAATTTAGGGAGAATCTCCCAGAAGAAATGATCTGAACAGAATCAGGAAAGAAGAGAGTGATTGGAAGGGCTCAGGATTTGTGTTTATTTGGGCATTAAGATGCAGCTTGCCTCCTGTTGTTGCATTTCTTGTTTCATTGTATTTTTCCAATAAAAATATTTTTAGAATCCTCCCATGCCACTTTGGACTGTGATTTGGCTGCCTGTGCCTGAGACAGAGCCTGGCACATAGCAATGCCTAATAAATTTTTGTCAGATGATGGGTGGATGGATGGATGAACAGATGGATGGATGGATGGATGGATGGATGGATGGATGGATGGATGGACAAGCTGTGCTCACACTGAATTCCCTCCCAAGGTGACTGTGGACTCACAGCCTGTGTGGCCACCCGTGAGCAGATATGGGTTCAGAATTGAGGACACAGGCCACATGTACATGATCCTGACTCCCTCACACATCCAGATCCAGTGGCTCCACAGCTCAGGACTCATGATCATGGAGGCCAGCAAAGCCAGCAAGGCCCAAGGCCATGGCCTGTGCGGTGAGGTGGGACCCAGCTTGGGGGAAGGGAATGATTCCCACTTCCGCCTCTGCCCCCAGACATAATTCCTCCTGGAGCAGGAAAGGCTGGGACAGAATACCAGGCCAGAGGTGGAAGCAGCAGAGCTGCCAGGGCAGGGAGGCCTAATGTCTTGTGTCCTGGGGCCAAAGCTGCCAATAGGGAGATATAAGAAGGCTCTGGACTCAGCAAGTTGTCACTTCAGCCAGGATTGTCTGTCAGCTTCCCTCACAGCCTTCTAATGTTGGATAATCCTTTCCATCTGCATGAGCCTGGTCATTTCACAAAGCACTTCCACACTCTGATCTTATTTATTCCTGGTCATCCACACAACAGCACTGAGAGATGGCCATGAGTATCTCCACTGAACTAAAGAAGAAATGGGGCTCAGAGAGATTAAGGGGCTTACCTAAGGGCACACAGCGAAGCTGCCACAATACACAGAACTAATGCTCTTCAGACCATAGCATAATTGCAGAGTATGCCCTAAGGGATTGAAGTATTCTCATAAGGAAAAGAGGTATCAGACAAGCCTGGATGTGGGCTCCTGCTCATTGTGGGGGCATAAGCACATGGACACTCATGGGGCACTCCATGACAGACCACCATGATTGTGATGATGGGTGAGATAAAAAACACTTATAACACACACACACACACACACACACACACGTACACCCTCCATCCTCCACCTGCACCCCTGGTGATCATTCACACATTCACATTCATGCCTGTCTGCATCCAAATGCCCTCCACACATGCACTAACACATGCAGTTCAGCTCTATGCTCATTCTTTGTGCAACACATATTTGCCATGTGCTAGTCACTGGGGAGAAAACAGTGAATGAAACAGACAAAATCCCTGTTTTATGGTGCTTCTGTTCTTAACACAAACACTTCTTACACACATGCCACCATCACCACCACCACCACCATCACCATCACTACCACCATCTTTTTCTCATCATTTCTTCCTTCTCCTCTGTTCATTCCCAGCAAAGAGCACTGTGGTCAGCAGTAGCCTGGTGAGCCGATTCCTCCCTAGGATACCTTTGTGTCATCCCTCACTGACTTAAAGCCAAGTCCCAAAGTGTGACCATGGGAACCACTAATAATATATTAATAAGAGCTTGCCTTTAATCATGCTTTATATTCGCAGAATTGTGGTTAGAGGTGTTAGAACAGAAGTCGGATCATTTATATCTCCATTTTATTTGAATGAACATTTGATACCTGGGCACCCTGCTAGACAAACTTGAGGGTTGCTGAGACAAATGAGAATCTAAAAGAAAATGAGTCTTTGCACTCAGAGAGCTACAATCTTTTATGAAAGGCTGACATGCAAGCCAGTGACTGTTACACAGATTTTGGAATGTCATGGATGGTGCATCTGAGGCATCCTTGAAGGAAGGACATCTGAGAAAGTATTTCAGACAGAGGGAGCAGCTTGAGCAAAGTTGTGGGCAGGAAAGTGTGTGTCTGGAGCATATAGATGGTAGACGGGAGATGAAACCAGAAGTTTAGGTCACATTAAAAGCTAGGACCGATAAACTTCACCCTTGCCCCCATCTCAGTGCCTTAACACAACAGAAGCTTATTTCCTGCGTATGTAAGTTCCCAAATGGATAGCAATGATTCAGAGACCAGATTCCTTCCATCTTCTGGTTCTGCCATGTCAACATGAGTTTCCAAGTTCACAGGAGAGGAGACAGGTGGGAAGGTTTTATGGACTAGGCCTGGAGGTGGTACTCGTCACCTTCACTCACATGCCATTGGCTGGGACTCAATCATATGATCTCACCCAGCTGCAAGGGCGTCTGGGAAAAATACACTGACTGCCCAGGAAAAAGAGGGAACGGTTGTTATAATTAGCTAGCAATCAGTGGTAAAGCAGATTTCTTGGGGAGTAGCTTTTTATTTTGCTGTAATATAGCAAAACTTATAAAAATTTAGAATCTGCAAAGATAGTATAAGGTAGTGTACACCTTTTACCCGGATTTACCAGGGTTCACATTTTGCCCCATTTGCTTCTCTCCTTCTCTCTCTCTCTCTCTCTGTATGCGTGTGTATACATTTTTATATGCACACGCAATCCATATATATATATATACAAATTTTTCAGAACCATTAGAAAATAAGTTCAAGACATTGTATCCTTTTACCCCTAAATACATGTGTATTTCCTAAGTACAAAGACATTTTCTTTTGTAGCAGGTTTCCTAGTTTCCTTTCACATAATTTCTCTCACCTATAAAATGGGGATAATGGTATTATTGACCTCAAAGAACTGTGAGGAATACAAAAAGTGAGAGCTGACAACATGGGAGTGGTAGTGATGATCGTGGCTGGTGGGATTGTTTGGCCTCTTTCAGGTATCTGTGATGGAGATGCAGCCAATGACCTCACCCTGAAGGATGGCTCGGTGGTGGGTGGGGCTGAGGACCCTGCTCCCTTTCTGGACAGCTGGCAGGTGCCCAGCTCCCTGACCGCAGTGGGCCAGACCCGCTTCCGCCCAGACAGCTGTGCCACAACTGACTGCTCGCCCTGCCTTCGCATGGTGTCCAACCGCACCTTCAGTGCCTGCCACCGCTTTGTATGTGCCAGCTGAGTCCAGCATTGGGGACACCTCCTGGGCTGTCTGGGGATGGCAGCACCTACCTGCAGAGGCTCATTGTTCCTTCTGGGCAGGGAGGGGAGGAGCTGGGCACTGGGATGTGTGACATCTGAGTAAGCAGCACTGCCTGATGCATATGCCCAGGTGCCTCCGGAGTCATTCTGTGAGCTGTGGATCCGGGACACCAAGTACGTGCAGCAGCCCTGCGTGGCCCTGACTGTGTACGTGGCCATGTGCCACAAATTTCACGTGTGCATCGAATGGCGGCGCTCTGACTACTGCCGTGAGTTTGCGGGGCAGGGGGACCCTCCATTGTGACTGTTGCTCCCATCCCCTGTTAAAGTGGGAAAAGGCTCCCAGACCCAAGTTCATGTATGCTTTCTAGCTTTAATCATTCATGGATATATGTACATTAGTAAATTTATAAATATTTTATATGTTTAATTTACATTTAATTTTTATATTGTATAAAAATACATTTCATAGTAATGAACACATATTTATTATGAGTCCTATGAATATATTAACACATAGTAATTGTGTTGTTATTTTAGTATTTGCTTTCTTTGAGTCTCTTCTCTGTAAGTGGAGACTGTAACCATTGCCCCTGCCCAGGGTGGTTTTGAGGATGTGGGGGAATGTGTGCCAAGTGCTCACACAGACCTGCCCCACGGACACCGTCCTGCACATCTTAGTTCCCTCTGCCTCCTTTTTGCTCACCTTTCTCTTCTTCCAGTCTTTCCCCTCCTTCCTGCAGGAAGGAAATGAGATCTGCCTCCTCTTCCCCCAATTAGGTTTGACTGGTGGGGTCCACTGGGGTGGCCTGGGCTAGAGTAGCTTGATTTATAAATGTAAACACATCCAGAAAGGCTGGGATTGGCTCACAGGAAGGTCACACCCGCAATATGACAGGTAAAAGAGGAAAAGACAAGAGTCCTCTTGGGTTGTGTTCTTCAAAGTGTGGATCCCAACTCAGCGGGTATGAAATCAATTTAGAGGGTCAGCACCAGCATTTTAAAAAATACAATAGAATAGAATAGAAAATACCAGTGTGTATTGCTCATAGAAAGTTTAGTATTATTTTGTAAAAGAGATTTTTTATTTTATATAGAAGCGATTTTCAATCCTAAATACCCTTTGAAATCACTCAGGGAACTTGAAAAGGCATGGGCCTCACAATCAGAGATTCAATTGGCCTGGGGTGGGGTCCCCACAATGATACCTCAAAAACTCCCTAGGGATTCTCTTGTAGTCGAGTTTGAGGACCACTGTTCTACATGCTTGTGTGTATAGGGCCACAATGTAAAATCTACTTTTTACAATCAAGAAAGTTTGAAAACACTGATCTAGAGCAAGAGATTGGCAAACCTTTTCTGTAAAGAGCCAGAAAGTAAGTATTTGATGCCTTGTGTGCCATATAGTCTCAGTCATAAGTCCTCAACTCTACCTTTTTAGTACAAAAACAGCCTTAGAAAGAATATAAATGAACAGGCATGGCTGTGTTCCAATAAAACTTTATTTGTGAAAACAGACAGTGGGCTGGGTTTAGGCTGTGGGCTGTACTTTGCTGAGTCCTGATCTAAGGAAGGAGGTGATGTCACCAAGCCCTTTGACTTATGTACTCTCTGCTGAGGTGCTGATGACACTCTGAGCCCCCTCCTCATCCCCTCCTGTTCTTTCGGCCCTCAGTGGGGAGCCCTGCCTGGGGTCTGAGGTAGGCCTGGTGCCCACTGTGCCCCTGCAGCCTTCCTGTGCTCCAGCGACTCCACATACCAGGCATGTGTGACGGCCTGTGAGCCACCCAAGACATGCCAGGATGGGATACTAGGGCCTCTGGACCCAGAGCGCTGCCAGGTGCTGGGCGAGGGCTGCGTCTGCTCTGAGGGCACCATCTTGCACCGGCGCCACTCTGCACTCTGCATCCCAGAGGCCAAGTGTGGTAGGTTCCTCCCCTCCCTGAGCAGGGGCCTCCAAAGCCAGCCTTGGTCTCACCTCCTGTTACCCATAGCTGAGGCCCATCTGCATCCTTTCAGGTCTGCTTAGGGGTGGTCAGTATCCCAGGGAGAGTCTAGCCTGGGAAGGTCTGGGCTCACCTTCCTCACCTCGCACCCTTCCATTCCCCTCTGCAGCCTGCACTGACAGCATGGGGGTGCCGAGGGCCCTCGGGGAGACCTGGAACAGCTCCCTCAGCGGCTGCTGCCAGCACCAGTGCCAAGCCCCAGACACCATCATCCCGGTGGATCTGGGCTGCCCTGATCCCCGCCCTGAGAGCTGCCCGCGATTTGGGGAGGTGGCCTTGCTCCTGCCTACCAAGGACCCCTGCTGCCTGAGGACTGTCTGTGGTGAGTGTCCGCCTTTACTTCCTTGGATCTCAACTGTAAAACAGTTAAAACAGCTATAAAACAGCTATCCATCAGCCCTGCACACCAACCCTGATAGATAGGACAAGGCCTAGGAAAAGCAAAATGTCTTGTAGGGGGTGAGCTGGGAGGAGGGGAGAGCCCTGCCTGGGGGCAGGGGCAGAGGCGCAGGAGTCAGTGCAGGGAGTGCTGTGGAGCCAGGCAGCCTGGCCACTCTTCCTTCCCCACCTGTAGCCTTGTGGCCTCAGGCAAATCATTTCACATCCTCTGTGCCTTCTTTCATTCTCCCGGAACATGAGCTGATGATCGGGCCCATCTTTGGGGTTGCTGTGAGATGGGGCACGTGTCAATGGATATTAGCTCTTGCTAATCTTCTGTCCCAGCCCTGAACCCTCGTGTGACCCTCAAAGGCCTCATCTAGGAGTGTGGGTCCTGGGGGCTGGGAGGAGCAGTGGGGGGAGGAGTGGGCCAGGCGTCCAGGGTTTGGGCAGTTGTCCAGTGCTCTCCACTGGAGAGCAGTGGGGACATCCGGCCCCGAGGTGACAGGCCCTGTGGTCCCCGGGGCCAGTGTGTAACCAGACCCTGTGTGAGGGCCTCGCCCCTACCTGCCACCCAGGCCACCGCCTCCTCACCCACTTCCAGGAGGACTCCTGCTGCCCCAGCTACAGCTGTGGTGAGAGGCCTGGGGCGGGGAAGGTGGGGGACGGACTGAGGGCAGTGTGGGGAGGACAGCTCTGGGAGCAGGGGCTCAGGTGTGGCCAGGCAGGTTCCTCTCCCAGCACCTAAATCCGGCCTTTTCCCCAGAGTGTGACCCAGATCTCTGTGAGGCAGAGCTTGTCCCCAGCTGCCGACAGGACCAGACCCTGATCGCTGGCCGCCTGGGGGACTCCTGCTGCACCTCCTACTTCTGCGGTGGGTCGCCGCCACTAGACGCCAGCGCACACAGCCGGATCACAGTTTGCTAGCCTCACCCTTGTGTCCTTGGGCAGCTGGCAGGAAAGGCTAGGGGTCTTCAAATGGGGTGGGAGAAGGGAGAAGGACAAGCTCACTGTCCAGGAAACAGGGTGGGAGGAAGAGAACACTGACCCTGTGTTCCCCCTAGATTACTGAGCAAGAGGAAACAGGTGCTTGTTCCGTGTAAATGTTTGGGTGGACATGAGAACTTCCAGATTCTGATTCCAGAATGAGTCACATGAGACCATGTGATGCTGCCATTAGTTAGCTCCTACCACACCTGGGTTGTTGAGGAGCTCCCACCCCCAGCAACGTGCTGTGTGCCAAGCTCCTATGTGGGGACTGCTGTGACAGCATTGACCCTCTTCCCCCTCAGCCTGTGGTGACTGTCCAGACCCCATCCCCGAATGTCAAGAAGGGGAGGCGCTCACCGTGCACAGGAACACCACAGAGCTCTGCTGCCCTCTGTACCAGTGTGGTGAGTCCTGGCTGGGCACATGGCTGGCTGTGGCGGGAAGGACCCTTCACAGAGTCCCCACCCTGGGACTAATGGGGGTTGACAGGGAGCAACAGAGTGCTCCCAGGTGGTGAGCTGTGGAGGGCCGAGCAGCTGAAGCCAGGACGAGTGCAGGCCCACCTGAAGAAGCCAGGTCACACTGTCAGGCTGGAGGGTGGGAGGTCCAGGTCTGTCCCCTCCATGGAGGCCCCCAAGGACCAGACAGAGGCTTGGGTTGAAGGCAAATACTTGGGTCCCTTCATCCCCCACAGCACTGATAAGAAGTCTTCATTCCCTGACTCACCCAAGGCCCCCCTTCAGGGTCCCTTTCGCCACTGTGTCACCATAGTGCCTGCTCCTGGAGGCTGTATCACAGAAGGCCCCGTGTTGCAAAGCCTCTGAAGCTCTGTTATTTTGTAATGACAAATTAAAGTATAGTTTTCCCAGTATTTTTCTAGGGCCTGGTACCTGTATATATGATACTATACATACATGTAGACATGGGTAGTATGTGCATATCATGTGCTGTGTTCATAGTACCTTGATATAGAATGCGCTGTGTACATAGTACCTCAGTAGTAACTGTTAAGCATAGTGCAGCCAGCATTATGGACTGTAAGTAAATCTAATGGATGAAAATGAACAAAATGGTTCCATTTAAATTTTATTCAATTTACAAAAATTGCTTTGCACACTGATAATAGGAGAAGCATGAGGTTTTTTCTTACACAGAGTAGGAGAGGGGCCTCCACCAGGACACCCAAGGGCTGCCCTGATTGGTTCAATGTCAAGAGCCACCTCCGAAACAATGTAGGCTCCCATCCCCTGAGAGTTACCCAGATTACCTGGCTGCACCTGACCAGGAGCTGGTTGGTCCACTTGCCACGGTATTTGCCAGAGTGATGTGAGGAGAGATTCACTATCTTTTCTCCTTCTCTTCACGTTTCTTCCCATGTTTCTCGGGAGGCAGCCTAGTCCTGTGGATGGAGTATGGGCATAGTCAGTTGGTTTCCGAACCTCAGTTAGGCTGTCTACCAGCTGTGCGGCCCAGGGCAAGTGCCTTACTCTCTGAGCCAAGGTTGCTCATTTGTAAAATGGTGATGCTAGTATCTGCCTTGAGGGGCTGTTGTGGAAATTAGAGATAATTTATGTGAAGGACATAATGGTCCTTGGTATGCAGTAGGTGCTCAAAAACAGAGGCTGTTGATATTATCACTTTCTCCCAGTCTTCATCCTACTTTTACTGTTACAAAAGCACTGTATATGCCTTGTAGAAAGTACAAATTCCAACTAAATGCAAGAAAATGAAATACCACCTTCCTACCTGCTAGATAATTCCACTGCCAATGCTTTAATGGATACATATCCTTCCAGATTCTCTCTATGGCTTTATGTAGATGTGGTTTACCAAAATCAGCTCATCCTGGGCATACTCTTTTTTTAACTGGCTGTTTTCAGTGAACAATCTCTACCTTTCCACGTTAATATGTTTTCAACTTGTCTCATGCCCAGTCCGTGTTTCTTCCTGTTTGTCCAATCCAGGATTCAGTCCCGGACAATGCATTATAATGACGTGCCTCACATCTCTCTTAACCTAGCACAGGTCCCTTTTCCTGTGTGACCTCCCACTGTAGAGTCCAGGCCATGACCCTGCAGAGTCCCCGCTTCTGGACTTCGCCAGTTGCTTTCTTTTGGAGCTGCTTTCCTTGTTCCCTGGGCTTCTCTGCTTCCTAAAACTGAAATTTCCATCTAAGGCTTGATGGGTTCAAGTTAAAAATTTGGGGCTGGACAGTACATGCATAAGCTTCATAGCACATCACATCGGGTGCCACACACTATCTGGCTGAGCCACTAGAATCGATGTTAACATTGGCCCAGATTAGGGTGATACTGTAATCCTAAGATCTCTGCATCTTACATTTTTCCTCTTCCAACCAGAAAATAACCTATTCCTTTGACACCATAAAAATGCCCTTCCTCATAATTTTTTGGAACATCATTTGATAATCCTTGCTTGTGACAATAACTTTATTAGTAAATCAAGTAGCTCTTAGAGTTTTCAGATCCTCACCTTCCGTGCTGACCTTTGCCCCTCCCCTATCCACCAAAGTGTTGCACCCAGGGAGTTCCCTCACCCCTTGCCTTGTTCTCTCAGCAAATGAGAATGGCTGAGGAATCCTGAACTGAGAAAAGTCAGCCTGAAGACAAGGAAGAAAGGAAGTGTGGGCCCTGCAGGGTAGTATCAGCTGAAGCAGGGCAGGCTCAGGCGGGCCCCAAGTGGATGAAGTTTCCACAGGGTGGGAAAGGTTGTGTTAGACAGAGCGGGATGTTCCCTGTCAGCAGACCTTACCCTAGTGGCTGGCTTTCCTTGGACCACCTCTTGCAGGGTGACTGCAGACTGGGGAGGCCCAATTTAATGAGCTTGAGGTTCTGACCCTGTCATGTCACCAGTGCCTCACAGGCACAGCACCACGACCTGAAGTAGCTCCCTGGGGAGACTTTGGGTGCCCAGACTCTTCCCTGGGGCTCCGAGGACAGTGGGGGTCACTAAGGAGGAGCTGGGGGTAGCCCCTCCTTAGCCAGTGTTGCCCTTCTTAGGATTCACACCCCCAGGTGCCTGTGACTGATATGTTGCCTGCCTCTTCTCCCCCACAGTGTGTGAGAGCTTCCGCTGTCCCCAAGTGCAGTGTGGCCCGGGCACTGCCCTGGTGGAGGTGTGGAGCCCTGACCGCTGCTGCCCCTACAAATCCTGTGGTGAGTCCGTGGTCAGGACAGCCTCCCCACTGGGAGATCCAGTGGCCCTGCTGAGGAGGGGTTGGGGGAGCCTGGCCCACCACTGTCCACTCCTCTCAGATCCGTCCCCTGCAGGGTCTCTAGAGGAAGCCACAAGAATCAGCTTCCTCCTGCATCCGCACTCCAAGTGCTGAACATTCCTATAGCCTTTTCTCTCCAGGGTAAAAGAAGGAAAAATCAAGTTTCTCATTCCAAAGAGGGCTTCCATCTTAAAAAGTCCTTACTGCAGCAGGGCGCGTTGGCTCACACCTGTAATCCCAGCACTTTGAGAGGCCCAGGCAGGTGGATCATGAGGTCAGGAGTTCAAGACTAGCTTGGCCAAGATAGTGAAACCCTGTCTCTACTGAAAATACAAAAAAAAATCAGCTGGGCATGATGGCAGGTGCCTGTAAGGAGGTGGAGGTTGCAATAAGCCAAGATAGCGCCACTGCACTCCAGCCTGGGCGACAGAGTGAAACTCCATCTGAAATAAAAATAAAAATAAAATAAAATAAAATAAAAGAATAGGCTCTGGACCAGGTGGAGGGATTAATCCAGGTGACAAAAGGAAACCTGTGATTGGCCCATCTGCCTATTTATCCTTGCTCCACACCCAGTGGAGAGCTTGGTGTTCAGAATCCATCACTGCCCACCTGCCTAACCAGCGGAGCTGCAGGCCTCCTCCTGCCCCCAGGGATGGAAGGAAGCTGAGATTTGGGCCTCTCTCTCTTCTCTCCCAAGCCTGGCCTGAAGCTGGGTCTTCAGAAGACGGGTTGTGCCAGCAGTGAGAGGTCCAGGGTACCCAGGGGATTTCTACTTGAACATCCCTAATGAAGTGGGGCCTGGCCCCTTGTGTTTTTCAGAGTGTGACTGTGACACAATCCCGGTGCCCCGGTGCCATCTGGTATGGAGACCCTTTTCCCCCAACACCCCCTGGTCTGCTCCCCTTTCCTTTCCTCTGTATCCCCTCCTCTAGAGAACCTGCTCCTTTAATCTAGTGCAAGGAACCCATGGTTGCAAGTTAGCATTCTTGTCCCAAGCTCTGCCACTGGCTTTCTGGGTATGGTGCCCTCCTTTGTAAAATGGACATAATCATGCTTTAGAGTTGTGGTAAGGATTCACTACAATGATGATGAAAATTATCATGAAGATGATAGTGATGATGCTGATGGTGGCAATGATGGTGGGGACAGTGAGGAGGATGGTGGTGGCTATGATGGTGATAGTGCAGTGACGATGGCGACAATGCAGTGATGATGGTGGTGTTGGGTTGGTGAGGATGGTGGTGATGGTGACAATGGTGATAATGCTGATGGTGGTGGTGGGAGGACGGTGAGGATAGTGGTGGTGGTGACAATGGTGATAATTCGATGACAATGATGGTGATGATGAGGATGATGGTGGGGGTGGTGGTGGGGACAGTGATGATGGTGGTGGTGGTGATGGTGATAATGCAGTGATGGTGGTGGTGATGGGGATATAGCGGATAAAAGTAAATAGTAAGTAATATCATCGTAAATAAAATATCGTAAAGAATATGTCGTTATAAAAATAAAATAAATAAATAATGTAATATATAAATAATAAATAAGTAAATAAAGAGATAAATAAAGATAAAAATAAGCTAATAAATAATAAGTAGTAAAATAAAAATATCATAATAAATATGTATGTATAAAATAAAGATAATCGTGTGTGTAAAAATGTCTCCCATAATAATAACAATGTAAATATGTAATAATTATAAGTAACAAAGTAAAACAAGCAAAGACAGTAGATAATGCAATAAGTAAGTAATGTCTCTATAACAATAAAGGTGAGTGATGATATTAATGGCAGTGGTGGTGAGGTGGGGATGGTGAGGATGATGATGGTGGTGAAGATGATAATGGCGATGATGATGATGATGACAGTCATGATGGTAGCTAATGTTTATTAAGAGCTTACTAAGTGCCAGGAACTTTCCTAGGCCTTTCATGTGTATTATTTATTGTCACAACAACCCTGTGAGGTTGATTCTGTTGTTTTCTCAATCCTACAAACAAGGAAGCTAAGGTTAAGGTCATGAAGCTAGTATATCACAGAGCCAGAGCCGACACCCAGGAAATTTGTCTCCAGAGACAATGCCCTTAGCCACCAGGCTGCATGGCCACTGAGGGAAGTGAAAATACTTTAAGAAATGTGAAGTCATGTTTAGAGTCCTTTTCTGAATTATATGTAACCCTCACACCCCAGCACACATTTCCTCTCACTCTGACCCCCATTCCCCCTTCCTTAAAATTGCTGAAGAAAGGTGAGAAGTACTGTGAGCCACCCAGGGCTCTGTCCCTCACTGAGAAAGGGGAGGACACTGGACAGTGCTCCTCATCGGGGAGGCCTGGGAGTCACACTGGGACTGAGCTTCCAGGATGCTGTGGGGCCCCAGGCCTGCCAGCCCCCTCCTGCCCACCACAGGGAGGGACTGACATAGAGAGGGGTCCAGGTGGCAGACTGCTCCTGAGGGCCAGGCTGGCCCCCACCCCAGGGTGCTGACTGCCTCTGCCCCACCCAGTGGGAGAAATCCCAGCTGGACGAGGAGTTCATGCACAGCGTGGACAATGTGTGTGGCTGCGCCAAGTACGAGTGTGGTGAGTGGGGGAAGCCTTGGGGCAGAGCCAGGCAGGGGGGGCATGGGTGCCTGGGCTCTAGATGACCGTTGCCACCCTGCATGCCTATCCAGTGAAGGCCCCAGTGTGTCTGAGCCATGAGCTGGGCGTGATGCAACCTGGCCAGACGGTGGTGGAGCTTTCAGCAGATGGCGTGTGCCACACCTCCCGCTGCACCGCCATGCTCGACCCTCTCACCAACTTCTACCAGATCAACACCACTTCCGTGCTGTGTGACATCCACTGCGAGGCGGTAGGGTGTCGCCCAGGGTGGGGTGGGTGGTGTCAGGAGAGCTAGCCTGGCAGACCCTGTGTGCTCCAGGAATCAGAGGGGCCCTTGAAGCTGCCCTAAGCCTCCAAGACAAGTCAGAGGGGCCCTCAGAGACCTCTGTAGAAAGTGCCAAGAAAGGGACTGGGTTGCGAGAGGCCAGGAGGAGGACAGTAAGGGACAGATTTAGTGCCTGGCAAGGGTGGGTGTTGACAGAGAGAGCACACACTTATTAGGTACCTATGGAATGCCTGGCACAGTCCCTGTCCCTTTGGTTTGCATGCTTGTATTGCTACTATTTGGTGAGCACTTCTTCATGCCCAGTAGTTAGGATGGTGACTGGCTTCTAGTAAGGGCTAATAAATATTAGTTGGATAAAGGGGGTTAGAATTATTCCCATTTTTCAGAGGAGACAACTGAGACTTAGGGAGACTCTGTCATTTGTCAAAAGTCCTACAGGAACTGAGACTCAAATGGAGGTCTGTCTGGAATGAAAACTGGCATCCTACTTAGCAGAAATGTCTTGGAAAGGGTGGAGATGCCCTTTGCTGTAAGGGAGGCTCAGGGTAGATACAGGGATGATTAGCTGACTGTGACAGAAGGGGGCTGGGAGCTCCTCTTCCCGAGTACCTACAAAGGACCCTTCCGGACTCTGGGGTCCCTCATAGATAAGCAGGCAGTGGGAGAGCCAGGGTGGAGGTGGGCAACTGGCTGAGGCGCACCCTGCCCTGGCCTGTAGAACCAGGAGTACCAGCACCCGCGGGACCTCGCTGCCTGCTGTGGCTCCTGCAGGAATGTGTCCTGTCTCTTCACCTTCCCCAATGGCACCACCTCCCTGTTCTTGGTAAGCAGCCCCCTCGCTGCCCACCTAGGAGGGTGTCCCAGGAGGGGACACCAGGACTAGGGCCCTCTCTGGCTCCCAGGCCAGGGCTGGGTACAAACAGGCTCCCAGACCCTATGGGTTTGCTCAGGCTGTCCATCTGGCCACAGCCCCCATCACCCACTTCTGTGCCCTCCAGCCTGGGGCATCCTGGATTGCAGACTGCACTCGCCACCACTGCAGCAGCACTCCCCTGGGTGCCGTGCTCGTCCGCTCTCCCATCAGTTGCCCACCGCTCAATGAGACCGAGTGTGCCAAGGTCAGTGCCTCCTTCTCCACTGAGGCTGTAGGCCAGGGGCATCAGCTGTCTCGCTGGCAGTGGGGTGGGGGTCCTGTGAGCAGGAGTGCAGGAGGAAGGGCTCCCTGGAGCCTATGCCTGCACTGCCACCCCAAATCCACATCTCTCTCTGCATTTCTTTTTGCCCTGACCACATCACACCCTGCCTCTTCACACATCACGTGACCACATGCAGGTGTGCACAAACACACACTGTTACATGTTCTAGGCACATTCAGCCAGACACCAACACAGGCCACCAGCCACTCACACACCACACCCTCCAGGGACATTCACATCGGCATGCCAATGCACACACCACGCATCATCACACCTCAAAGCACTCATATAAGCACACTCTTGCACACATGCCACGCAGATGCAGTTCAGTCCTCTGATGGCTGGTGGGTGTCCAGCACTGGCATGGGCAGCTGTCAGTATGGGCGCACCTCAGAGAAAAGGATTTCCTGGAAGGCTTGGGGTTATTGTTGAATTATTAAAGTCCCTAAGATTAACAGTGGACATTTGAAGATTTCTGACTCTTCTCTAGAAAACAAATATACACAGACATTCAATGATACTCTCATACACACACCCACACGTGCAAAATCACACATGTACACACAGATACTCATGTATATGCTCACAAAATCGCACACACATACTGAGACCTGCCCCCCAACACACACTTATGTAGAAAGAACTGTCCCGTCCATTGTTTTACCCATTTCACTATAGAGGAGGAGGGCTTTAAGGGATACTTGCCCCCATTTTAGAGATGGGAAAACTAAGCCTAGAGGAAAGGGATGATTTGTCCAGGGCTGAGGTAGAGCCCAGGCCACTGACCCAAGTGGGTGACCCCTGCACCCCTCCTCTCCCTGACCCTTTGTGCTGGGAAGCACTGGCAGTGGGGTAGGCAGTGGAAGGCATGAGGGGAGCTGCCCCAGGAAAGATGGGAGGCCCTGCACCATCTTGACCCAGGCTCCTGCCCCAAGGGGGCCACGTGCAGCTTTAGTGCCAACTTAGCCCCTGTGGCTCTCCCATGGCCTGGCAAGGGGCCTATGCTCCTGCCCTGGGGCATCACAGGGAGAGAAGAGTCAAGACTCCTGTACTCTGCCTATTTCTGGGATCTTGGCTCCTGGCCTGGACAGGGGTCTCCACACCTACCTCTCCCGACTTCCTCTCTCTAGGTTGGGGGCTCCGTGGTACCTTCCTTGGAAGGATGCTGCAGGACCTGTGAGTGAGCATGGTGGGGGCCCAGGGGTGGGGGGCTTTGATGGGGGCACAGGGTGTCATGTCAGGGGACAGAGGACCAGGTTCCTGGCCTGGCACCTAAAATGATAGCTCTTCTGGTCTGAGTAGATGAAGGGATAACATCCCCACCATGGGGCTCATGGCACTAGCGCAAATATGCAGAAGGCTGGAGGCCATGTGTGTGTCCTTGTTCTCATACAAAGCCTCTGCTCCTTGTCAGAGCCAGAGGACATTGGGGCATAGCATTCAGGAGGTCAGTAGTTCACCAGTTACTTTGCCTTCTCCTGCCCCTGCCAAGGCTCCCAGCCCAGATGCTCCCACATGAATTCTCCCGTGGTCAGACGCCCTGGTCTTGGAGGAGCCTCCTGGGTGGGATTCAGACCTTCCAGTGTCCCTGACAGTCTGAGTGTGAGCTCTGTGCACCTGTCCTGATACCTGGCTCCTGGAGCCCTGGCCACCCAGAACTGTAGCCCCCAACCATGTGCATATGCACATCCCAGTCAGCCTCTGCTTTGCACCACCTTCAATCCCCCACCCATATCTTTCCCCTGTGCCTGCCCTCCTCCTAGGGTGCTCAGACCCCATCTCCAGAAGGCAGTAGAACTTGGGGCCCTGTTATGTGCATTTCATATACTCCAAGAAAGTCGGACTTGGGGCCTCATCGGCTGATCCCTGACCCACAAACTCATGTTCCCTGAATGTCCCGTGTGCCCCCATGTGACCTGCACCCCATGTCCCTCTCCCCAGGTTCCCCGGGGACCCTGTTTCCCGTGGTCCCCGTTAGTCCCGCCTCTCCTCCACGGGTTAGTGTCCACTGTCGCTCAGGTACTCCTCTCGGAAGCCCACCGGACTGGAGGCAGGCAGCCGCGTTGCTATGTCCAGCAATGTCCCTTCTGCTAGGTGGCCCGAGCTCTGGGGGCAAGGGAGGGGGAGGGCCCCTGCTCCCCACCTCTGGCACAGGCCATTGGGCCTGCAGTGCATGCTGGGTAGTGAGCTGTATTAGCTGGGCTTGCATGGGAAAGCTTCAGCAGGGCCCGCTCACCTGGCGCCCACCAACACCCCAGACCGCCACTGCTTTGCTCTTGCTGGTCACTCAGCCAGTCTCAGTCCAGGACCCAGAGGGCCATGTCAGGACAGCCCTTAGTTCTCCTGCCTCCTGGAGCAGAGAGGGAAGACAAAGTGGACTTAGCTCTGGCCAGAAGCCATCTAGCTGGTGTAGTAGGAAACCTCTGTGGTGAGGCTCAGAGACCAGAAGAAAAGATTCCATTCCATTTCTAGAGGGATTCCTGGGGTTACAGAGTGAGTGCATGTACCTGGCAAATATTAGTGGAGCTCCAACTATGTGCCAGGCACTGTTCTAGGCACTGTAGAGCCTTGTGGAGCTGACATTTAGTGGGAGATACAGAATAACAAGTATAAAAATATATACCTCACTTGTCCCCAGATGCTCCTCTGCCCTAGCACAGAGTCCTCAAGGGGGCCCTGCTGGCCTTCCTGCCTCACCTGCTCACACTGCTCTGTCTGTGCCTTCCTAACTCCGCCTCCTTCCAGGGCACTGGGTTAAAAGGCTTTCCCTGGAAGGGGAGGGGTACTAATGCATGGGTGCTAACGCCGGAAGAGAGACCCTCCAGCATGACACTAACTGCCTGGGGCTGGCCCATCCTACTGCCCCTAAGAAGCCTGGTCTTGGACCACAGCTCCCTTATCCCCTTGTCCCCCCAGGTAAGGAGGATGGGCGCTCCTGCAAGAAGGTGACCATCCGCATGACCATCCGCAAGAACGAATGCAGGAGCCACACCCCTGTGCGTGGTGCCCACAAGGCAGTGGGGCAGCAAAAGATGGGGATGGAGGGGATTTGGGGGTGTGAGCGCCACAGACTACCTCACTGGCCTGCCCATTCCAGGTGAACCTAGTGTCCTGTGATGGGAGGTGCCCATCCGCCAGCATCTACAACTACAACATCAACACCTATGCCCGCTTCTGCAAGTGCTGCCGCGAGGTGGGCCTGCAGCGGCGCTCTGTGCAGCTCTTCTGTGCCACCAATGCCACCTGGGTGCCCTACACCGTGCAGGAGCCCACCGACTGTGCCTGCCAGTGGTCCTGAGGCCTGGGGGCCTGGGCTAGCTGGACCACCTCTGCCGGCCCCACTTCGTGTTTCCAGCTGGCCCAATGTGAATGGGGGTATTAAAGGTGGTAGAAATCTGGCACGTGCTGAGCATGGAATGGTGGGAAGAGGTCATAGGAGTAACCAGAAAGGGTCACCCCTTCCCATCCTGGCTCCCTTTCTGGGCTCCCCATTTTCCACATGTGGGAAAGTGCCATAGCTGAGGGCTCAGGGAGCTCACCTTTGTCCCTGGCTTGAGATGGAAAATGGGCTCTAGGTCCAGGAGCAGCACCCTCTGAACCTCTGTGACCCTGGCCACAGCTCTTGGTGGGGGGTGGTGAGAGCTGTGGGAAGGTGGGATGGTGCATGGTGCTCACACGGGAACCACAGCTGGACCCAAGACCAAGCACAGGGGCAGGATGCAGTGGCCCATTCTCTTGGCCTTTTTGACTACAGAAGAAACCAGACACAGTAAAAGGAAAGAGGGTTATACCTGCAACACTCAGGCTTGCAGATAGCTGCCCAGAAGGAGTTCCCAAAAGCAAAGATGGTGGATTCCAGGGCCCAGGTTGTCTCACCAAGATCTGTGAAGTCAGAGTGAGCTCAGTGACCTTCATGTCCCCTGTAGTCCAAAGAAAGGTGCCTGGTGTCCTGGTATTGAGATGGTAATTCAGGAAAGGATTTGGAAGACCCAAGCCTGTACCCTTACCCCAAGGCAACCTTCCCAGCAGGCAGGCCGGCCTTGTGAGGTGGTGGTGGGGGAGTGAAAGCCTCAGCGAGGGTCCAGCACTGCTTATTTAGGATGCTGGTTGACGGCCCATGCCTCTGAGACCCTAGGTTGCTGAGGGGGTACCTTTAGCCTGCAAATGCAGCTCCAGGCTTTGCAGTGCACCTTTTCTCCAAGGCCATGACAGAGTCGGGCTCAGAGGAGCCTGATTATGGGTTTTGTGGCTCAGCCCATGCCAGCCTCTGTGCTCCATGGGACTGTTTAGCAAGAGAGTGTCTGTTGGTGTCAGTGGAAAACACAGCCCCAGGCTCCCTGAGCACTTGTGAGAGCCTTGTCACTGAACCAGAGTGTCCCCTAAAGCAGGGCCAGAGCCCCTTTCCACACCCCACTCTGCAAGTCTTCCACCCCTGTGCCACTTTGTGCCATGTGGATCCCAAGAGCATGAACATGACGTTGTACAGGCCCCAGCACTGCCCTGTGTGTCTGAAGATGTGGCTGGACGCCCCTTGAGGTGAGGAGGCTGTGCCAGGATGGCCCCCTGCTGTTTCCAAGCCTCTTTGTGCGCATATTTGTGTTCTGTTTATGTATCAATAAACCACAGGAAGACTTCAGGCTTCTGAGAATCTCTGAGGGAGCCAGGTTTACTTTGAACTTGAAGGAGTATCCACTGCGAAGAGACGACTCTATTTTATGGCCCTGGACATCAGCACCACTTCTGCCCCATCGATCCCAGCACCATGCCCCACTCACAGCAGAACCATTGGTGGGTGTTTGCTGGTTGGAATTGAATGGACTGGAGACTGGCTTCTAGAGGAAGGGGATGAGGAGAAAGATGAGGACATTGGGAGCTGGGGAGCTGGCACCCAGGCGAGGGACTGAGGAGTGATCGTGGTTCTGTGGGCCCAGAGACAGATGCTTCTCACAGGAGATGTGGATGAGGCAGACCCAGAGAGTAGGTTTCATATTGGCCTCTTAACATTTCTGTATTTCTTTCCTTGTTGTTCTCCCAATGAGCTCAGTACGTTTTTGCAGCCATGTCAGCTGTGGTAGGATTAAGGAGCACCCAGGGACAGGCTCTCAGTGACACTTCACCTGTGAAGGACCATTGGGACACCTAAGGAGAAAATGGGAGGGTGCTTTCCTGGGTTGTCCCATGTGGGAAGGAGAAGGAGGGGGCTAGGAAAGCACCCCTCAATAATAGAAAAAACTCATAGAGGTGTCAGTGCTTACAGTGCAAGAGCTTCACCCTGCCTAGAGAGGGTAGAACATCTTTTTTTGAACGAACACTTTGAAGGCTTGGCTTTTATTTCATAAGTAAGCTCTTCTTATGGTGCATCTGTCTGCTAACATGGACCCTGAGTCTTTTCCTAATGAAAATGAATTTTCCTAATGAAGCTTTATGGCTTTGTAAGTAGCACATTACTAAATAATCAATGGATCAAATAAGAAATCAGAATGGAAATTGGACAACATTTTGATCTATGTAATTTTGAAATTATGACACATTAACCTGTGAGATGCAGCTAAAGCAGTACTTAGAGAAACATTTATAGCCTTAAATGCATACATCACACTTCTTAATTTCTCATCATTACAGCCAGAGATGGGTGGGACAAGGCTTCCAAATTTCTCTATAAGGGATGATGATCCATGGCTTGTAGTCGGTTATCTCCTTAGCTACACACACTCCCTAAATCAATAGTTTTCAGAGTTTTGAACTCTGATTTCAACAGACCATGACTTTAAACAGAACATGGCTGTTAAAGTGAACTGGGTTTAAAATCCTGGTTCCATTATATGGCAAGATGTTTTGGCTGAGACATAAGGAAGTTTTTAATAGCCATTACTGGCTATATAGTGTTCCTGGCTGTTCATTCCTCACCTCATGACCCTTCCCATCTGTTTATGTCCAGTTATGGGAAAGCAGCTTTTGAACAGGCCACTCCTCATCAGCTGTTGTGTAGACAGAGGCAGAGGGCACCAGGTTAAGTCAGCCAGCCTTGGCCTAAACGTCTTCCTGCAGTCTCGATTCAGGAGGGTGGCTCCAGGCTTTCAGATGCCTGTTCCCCACATCCGACCCATTTTTGGTGACCTAGTTTCAGTAACCTGGCCCTCCTTGGCTCCAGTTGGCAGCAGTTCTCAGCCCTCTTGCTGTACTCCCACTGTGTCCTCTCAGATGGCCATAGCTCCTGGTGATCACATCCTACTGTTGGAGTCCCAGCATGCCTGGATATTCCCCCTGGCCACCTCACCTCCACTCCCACTCAGGCAACCCTCCTGCCTTCTCCTACTGGAAGCCAACTTCTCACTCTAAACTTTTGGTCAAAATTCCCAGTCCTAGTCTCCTAGATCTCTCCTGGGGATACTGAATTTTTCTTTCAGGGTAAGACAATTTAGTGAAAGATTAAGGAGAGGAAAATCTCCAACCCCGCCTTCCAATGTGGGGAAGGCAGGAAACAGTGAAGACTTTGAACCTTAATTAGTGTTGTCTACTGCCCTCCAAAAAGCCAGTGCCAGCAGTGTTTATGTGAGTGTTCATATCAAATAGATACAATTTGTAGATGGTGATTTAAATGTAAAATATACATCTCCTTTAACTAAGTCATCCTATTTCTAGGCAGCTATGGAAGGCTGAATAGTGGTCCTCCAAAGATAGATGTCCATGTCCTAATTCCTGTATCTTGCGAATATTTATATTACATTACATGGTAAAAGGGACTTTGCAGATGTGATTAAGGATCTTGAGATAAGAGGATTATCCTGGGTCATCCAGGTGGGCCCAGTGTAATCACAAGGGTCCTTATATAAGAGAGGCAGGCAGGTCAGAGTCAGAGAGAAAAGACGGGGTGACAGAAGCGAGGTTGAAGTGATGTACTTTGAAGTTGGCATAAGGGGCCACTGGCCAAGAAATCCAGGCAGCCTCTGGAAGCTGGAAAATCAAGGAACTGGATTCTCTCTTAGAGCCCCCAGAAGGAACACAGGCCGGCTGGCCCCTTGATTTTAGCTCAGTGAAGCTGATTTCATACTTCTGACCTCTACAACTGTAAGAGAATAAACGTGTGTGTTTTAAGCCACTAAATGTGTGGCAATTTGTTACAGGAGCAATAGGAAACAGATAGCACCAAAAGAAAGAATTCCTACAGAGGCATGCGCCAGGATGTTTATTGTAGCATTGTCCTGAGTGTTAAAAATTAGTAACAACTGCAAATGCCTGTCAGTAGGGAAGGATTAAGCAACCTGGTACAACCATGCTGGCAAATATTATGTAACCCTTTTGGGTACTGACTTGCTGGGCTCTCCAGGATATGTTAAATGATGACAGGAAATTGTGGGTTGGTTCACACAGAATGATCCCTCCTTTATGCATCTGTGTGGGTAATACACACACACAACACACACACACACACACACACACAGGTCTCATTCCCTTCAACAGTTTTCAGGATTGAGGAAGGTCCTTCCTGGCTGGTGAGCCACCAGCTGGTTCAGTGGCAACTTTGGTCCTAGAATAGCCTTTTTGGATCCCAGGAGATCCTCAGAAGAGACTAGAACAGACTGAAGGCCCTAGGGACATCTGTGGCATCTCCCTCATTCCTATTTCTTCCCACACTCTGTGCATTACTTAAAGCTTGAGGCAACCCCAGCGGCCACACACAGGTGAGGAAACAGAAGCCCGGGACCAGCGGAGCCACTGAGAGATCGGTGGCCGAGCAGGGCGGCTGCCCAGCCTGCAACCCCCTGTGACGTATTTGCAAACACGAGGAGTTTTGAGCTGCAGAACCATCCCATTCTCCGTGGTGCAGGCTCAAGTTCCCGCCCCGATTTTCTGGGCTTAATCCTCTTCCTGTGGAAATCAATAAGGACATTGTGATGGAATGATTCACGTTCAAGGTCAGGCCGGAGCAAATTGGAGGCGACATGCTGATTTTACTACCCTTACTGTGAGGAGAGCCAATCCTGCTCACAGACCCCTTAACCCTTTCCTTGTCACTCTGGTAGGCACTGTCTGCACAGGCCCCCTCCCCAGGCCCAGGTCCCCCTGGCCTCCTCACCCATGTGTGGTCCTTTCATTTACATTTTCCCAAGGCTCTGACCACACAAGGCCTTGGAGTCTTGCACACTTGTCATGGTGGCTTGGGGAAGGCAGACGACAGGTTCAGAAACAACTTCAAATTAGAAGTCAAACGCTACATGTCTAACTTCAGCTTCATTGATAACACCCTGTTCCTCTCCCCTCACCAGAGCTGTTCCCCTTCCAACCCCTTTTCCGAGTTCCAGATCCCTCTTCCCTGCTTTTCTGGGTTGTCCCACATGGGGAGGTAGAGGAGAGGAGACCAAATTCCTCACTTATTTTTTTCACACACAGCAAGTCAGGTCTTTTCTGAGGCTCAAACATGATAGAAGCTTATTCCTTCCTCTTATTAAAGAAAACACCCAAAATAAGTGGGTAGCTAGAGCTTTGTGTCCAGAATGATTTAGGGATCCTGGCTCCTCTGTCTTGAGGTTCTACCACTTTCAGTACGGGCCTCCCAGAGTCTCTATGGTCTCAGGCATCAGCCAGCCGAGGTGCAGGGAGAGCACGTGCTGGAAGCTTGCAGGGCCCAGGACTGAAAGTGCCTCACTCCCTTCCATTCGGGTTCCACTGGCCTGAACTGGCTTGTATGGTCACATCTCAGTGCAAGAAAGGCTGGGGAATGTAGTCCAGCTGCGTGCCCAGGAAGATGGGTCTGGTGGGCAGTGCTGTCTCTGTGAGGAAGTGGAGAGAGTGAGGAGGACAACACTAGGAAGTGTGGCTGGAAAAGAAGAGATAGCGCATGAGTTAGGGGAGGACTTGAAGAAGGCAGTGATTTGACCATATGCCCTGGAGAAGCCAGTGGAAAGAGAAAGGCTTTGCTGTGGAGAGAAGTCAGGGTCTCAGAGGGCCACAGCTGGCATGAGGAGGGACAGTGATGACACAGATACCTCTGGCTGGGCAGACCCCGCCTTAAGTCTTTCTTTATCTCTGTGTTCCCAACATGGAACACTGAGGACACTGGAGAATAAGTGTGAACATACCTCTAAGCCTGAAGGTGTGGAGCCCAGACAGCAAAGAGTTAAAGGGTGCAGGGGTGGGCAGAGCCGGGGAGCCAGGTGCTCCCCAACATACTGTGCGGTGCCAGTTAATCCCCTGCAGCAGGCAGGAGGCCTGCACAGCTGTCTCTCCCGAGCTGGGATTGCATGCTTCCCCCTCCCTCTGCCACCTCCCTGATGCCTCCAGCCCTTTGCCCAGAGAACACAGCACCCCAGAGATTGGGTGGGGGTGGGTGGAGATGGGCAGGCAGCATGCTGGGTAACTGATCCAGCCCCTGCACCCTTGGACAACTCATTCTCTAGAGATAAACCATTCTCTAGGTTTGCTTCTCACTGGCCATGAAGACCCCACCTCTCCCAAGCCAGCCAAACCCAAACCTTGTAGCTGGTCCTCCCACACCGTGTCCATTCCTGCCTCTATGTCTTTGCCTCACCTGGAGTGCCCTTTTTCTCCTCTCCCTCGGCAGCTCCTGCCTAGCCTGGAGAGCAGCTACAACACAGCAGCCCCTAGGAGTCCTCCCTTTGGCCTCTAGCCCCCCAGTCCTAGTTTCTGCTTGACTGGGGCTTCCCATGCCAGCCAGTGTCTGCGCTCTGCTCAGGGAGGGGAGATGCAGGTCTGGCTCCAGCCATCATTAATTTATTCCCCCAACATTCATTCACAACAGATGAGGCTGCTAAGGCTCAGAGAAGGTAAGTGACTTGCACAGCTTAAGAGTGGAGGAATTAGGACTCAAACTCACACCTGTTTAACTCCAGGGCCCACACTCACACTTTCTCAGCCCAGAAAGAGACTAAGAAGATTGCTGGGTGCCTGGGAGCTCTTACTCCCTCTTACTCTGGGCTCCTTCTTCCTGGAAGCCAGAGGGAGCAGTGGAAAGAAGGTTCTAGTCTCTTTGGTCAGTTAGCAGTTGTAGAACATTGACAAATTTTAAGCCTCAGTTCCCCATCGTGAGGAGGAGCAATAAGTTCTGCGACAGGGTTGGCAAGAGGGTCAAGTGAGATCATGGATGGGAAAGGGCTGGACAACTGCAGAGGCTATGCTAATATGTGAGGCTGCTGGGCTGAGCCAGGGAATCCCAGCCCAGCTGGACCCAGGGCAAGAGAAAAGCAGGCACAAAGAGCCGGACTCAGTCCTAGCCCACCCTCCATCCAGCAGACTCAGGGCTCACTGCTAAACTTTTGCCTCTGTGAGCCCTATCCAGATGTGCCATCTTGCCTCTGTTTGACTGAAGCAGGTCACCATTTATGGATCCTTGGAGCTGATCTTTGGGATCTAGTAAAGGGCCTGGATTGTGGAGTAGGCTCTATCTCTGAACAGCTGTATGATTTACACTTTCTAAGTCTTAGTTTCCTCATCACTAAAATGGAAATGAGAGTCTGGCAAAGTGATGGTGAGAATGTTTATAGATAGAGTCCTGGCCTATGGTAGGCATTTAATAAATAGAGCTATTGTTTCCACCATGAACCTTCTTTCCTAAACCTTGAGGATTATCTTTAAACTCCTCATTTTCGGGATTAGGAAACTGATACCAGGAAGTGACAGTGACTTACCCAGGTTCTCACTGCAAAGTGAGCAATGGTGGAGGCAGCACCAGACTCCAAACCGAGTGCCCCTTCCATTGCTTCTGCAAGAGAGTCTTCCCTGAGCTCCAACCTAGGGTGGGCCTCCCTGTGCTGACCTTATAGCCTCTACTATCTGAGTCGCCCACTAGGTCTTCCAAAAGCCCCGTCTCTATCTGAGACAGGAAGTTCCCAGGTAGGACCCAAGCCGCCTGACGGTAACTATCACCTAGCTGGATCCTTTCCAAGGTGTACAGACTCAACTAGGGAAGCTTACTTCTCAAGGGGCTTCCTAGGACTTGCTAAGCTGGGTGACATCAACTTCCCAATGGAGGGGAGAAAGAAATAAGAGAGGGAAGGGTTAAGGCTCAGCAGCTGGGACAGGCAGGCTGCAGACGGCCCAGCCCAGTGCTGGGGGGCCTGCACCATTCCATTCCTTTGCAGATCAGTTACACCCAGCTGTCTCCCTCCCCACTGCCAGTGCCCCTCGGATTAGGCGGGAAAGGCTCCCCGGCCTGCGGCCTGCACACGGCCCATGGGGAACAGCGCCTGCAGCCCACGCCTCCACGACAGCTGCTGAGTGTCAAGCAAGAACATAGATCAGTGGGATCCTGGCAGAGGTGCCCCAAGCCCAAGCCCTGCCCCCAGCATGTGCAGGAGGGGCTGCCCGAGGAGAAAGGGGGTCTGTGAGGGATTTGGGAGGTACAGGGCAGAAATTGCTCCCAAAAATATCTCCTCTGCCCATGTGTCACTGTGCCTCAAATTCCACCATTAAACATCTTAAAAGTCTGGGTCTTCCAGAGACACCAATTAAAAACTACACCCCATGGAGTAGCTGGCATTTTGATGCACTGTTGATAGGAATGTATTGGTAAAATTTATGAACATTTAATTTTATTTTACAAAGTATATATTAAGTCCCTCAAAAATATCTTTTCGTTTTTCTCAGTCATCTCACTGAGGACTTTAACTTAAAGAGGAATTTAACTTAAGGAAACAGTTTATAATATGGAAAGAATGTGGGCTCAAGATTAAGAGAAAACACAAACTAATGTCATGAATACTCTCAAAATACTCACAAAAGCCAGATGAAAAAATGAAAGAAATTTTAACACTAGAAAATATCTGCACCTGTATTGGAAAACATGGAGCAGTTCCACAAATAGGTCAGAAATATGAAATTTCTGGAAGTTATAAAGCAAATGGGAGGCAGCATAGTGTATAGGTAGAAAGATGTCCAGACTCTAATCCTGGTTGCTTTACTCATGAGTTCTGTGATGTTAACAAATTACCGAACCTCCCTGAATCTCAGTTTCCTCAACTGTGAAGTTGGAACAGTAATTACAATAATTGTGAGAAATACATGAAGATTAGAGGAGATCAGTTTTGGTAAATATCCCTGTGATCGCACCATCAGAGGACCATGACCACAGAAACCACCATCACCTGTGAGTGAATGGTTATGGTATGTCTCCTCCAGCCACTTGCCTACATAGCTGCTAAGAAAACCCTCACAGTACCAATTCTAATTAATCCAGAATTTTATTATACATATTACCAGTCGTTTAAAACTCATTATCTATTTGAAAAGAATGGACAATGGCAAAATGGTGCCCAAGTTGAAATGGCAGGGTAACTTACCCACAATGAAAAGTCAATCGATTCAAGGAAAAGGAAAAGCATGAACAGTATTCTAATTAATATTCCCAGGATGATCCATGAGGATACTGTATCTAAAAAATAGGAGGCTAATATGTTAAAGTACCATCAGAAAAAAAGTTTCTAGAAATTAAAACCATATATAACTTCTGCTTCCACCACAAAGAGTACCTGGTACTCAACCTACCCTGCAATTGTAAACAACTAGAAAATTGGTGAAAATACATGACATACATGTTTTCAGACGTGGGCAACAGGCAGTGCAAGGCTAGGATCCCACAGAGAAGGGAAATAAGTTAAGTATTAATAAATCTTACTAGAAAGTTCCAAATTCTGCCTGGATCATTTTCTGGAACAAGAAACAGGGAAGGGCATGTCCAGCAGAGCAGGGTGGTCTCACTGAGTTGAAGACAGATCAAATTCAGGAAGTCTGAGGCAACTGAAATTTGTAGGGCAGAATACCACAGATGAGGGAGCCATGTAGAGAAAGAACTCCGGAAAGTTGCATATATTAAGGCTGTGGCTGAACATTAAGTTGCACATGTGTAGGCTGAATATCCGTAAAGATAGGCAAAGAACCAGTGGATAACTGTAAACTGAGCAATTCTTGGAGCTTTTGCAGAGCTGAGAGACATTACATATCTTACCATCCAAAGTAAAGAGACCTCACTGAACATCCCAGGACTTCATTTAGCCTCCAGAAATGGTCATAATTTCGAAGAAGGATTAAACTACACCTAGAGTAAAGGCTACCCTAAAGAAGCCCTAATTAAGCTTTGAAAAAAGCCTCAAATTGACCATGCTGATACACAGTAGCTATAAGACGTAAGAAAGTCTAAATATTCTTTAAGGGAAAAAATTCAGACATTCAGCAGCATAGTATTAATAATGTCTAGAATCCAATTAAAAATTACTAGACATGCAAAGAATCTGGAAAACGTGACCATAACAAGGAGAAAAAAAAAACAGTCAATAGAAACAGACCTAGAAATGACAAAGATGACAGTATTAGCAAACAGGGGCTTTTAAGTAGCTATTATACATATGCTTAAGAATGTAAAGAAAAACATAAGCATGATGAAGACAGAAATGGGAGATATTTTAAAAAACAAAATAGGAAGTCTAGAGATGAAAATATAAAGTTTTAAATGAAATGAGATTAATAACAGATTAAAGAGTGCCAAATAAAAGATCAGTGAACTTGAAGACGTAACAAGAGGAACTTTCCAAAATGAATTACAGGGGCCAGGCATGGTGGCTCATGCCTGTAATCCCAGCACTTTGGGAGGCCAAGGTGGGTGGATCACTTGAGGTCGGGAGTTCAAGACCAGCCTGACCAACATGACGAAACTCTGTCTCTACTGAAAATACAAAAATTAGCCAGGCGTGGTGGCACACACTTGTAATCCCAGCTACTTGGGAGGCTGAGGCAGGATAATCACATGAACCTGGGAAGCGGAGGTTGCAATGAGCCAAGATGGCACCACTGTACTCACTCCATCCTAGGTGACAGAGTGAGACTCCATCTCGGAAAAAAAAAAAAAAAAAAAAGAATTACAGAGTGATAGCCAAGAACAGGTGGCTCACACCTGTAATCCCAACTCTTTGGGAAGCTGAGGTGGGTGGATCACTTGAGGTCAGGACTTCAAGATCAACCTGGGCAACATGGCAAAACCCTGTCTCTACCAAAAATACAAAGATTAGCTGAGTGTTGTGGTGGACACCTGTAATCCCAGCTACTTGGGAGTCCAAGGCAGGAGAATTGTTTGAACCCAGGAGGCTGAAGTTGCAGTGAACTGAGATGGTGCCACTGCACTCCAGCCTGGGCGACAGAGTGAGACTCTGTTTCAAAAATAAGGTAAAAACAAAACAAAACAAAAAAACAAAACAAAAAAAAAACAAAATGAATTACAGAGTAAAAGAAAAACTGAAAAAAAAAAAAAAATGAACAGACCCTTAGTGACCTATAAAACAATACGAAGAGCCCTAAACTCCATAAATTTAAATCCCAAAGGACAGAAGGGAAAGAAAAAGTATCCTAAGAAATAATAACTGATTCCAGAATATCTAGATAACTCCTAAAGCTCAACAATAACAACCAAAAACAAACAACACAATTAAAAAATGACCAAAAGACTGGAATACACATTTCTCTAAAGAAGAGATACAAATAGTAAGTATATGAAAAGATGCTTAGCATCAGTAATCACTAGGTAAATGCAAATCAAAATCACAAAGACATACCACTTTACACCCATTAGGATGTTTATTATTTAAACAAACAAAAATTAGAAAACAAGTGTCAGTGAGAATATGAAGAATTTGGCAACCTTGTTTACTGCTGGTGGGAATGTAAAATGGTGCAGCTGCTATGGAAAACAGGATAGTAGTTTCCCTAAAATTAAAAATAGAATTATCATATGATCCTGTAATTGCATTTCTGGGCATATGCCCAAAAGACTTGAAAGCAGAGACATAAACACGTATTTGTACACCATGTTTATAGCAGCATTATTGGCAATAGTCAAAAGATGAAAACTACCCAGGCATCAATCAATGGATGAATTGATAAACTAAATGTGGTAGGCACATAAAATGGAATATTATTCATTCTTAAATAGGAAGAAGTTTTCTGACACATGCTACTCTTTGGATGCAAATTTAAGACTTTATGCTAAATGAAATAAGTCAATCACAAAGACAAATACTGTATGATTCCACTTATATGATGTACTTAGAGTAGCTTAGCTTAGTGGTCACCCAACAATTTGGATAGAAGTTATTCCTAACCATTTCAAAACTCACAAGGTTTCACACTCTGCCCATCAGCCTATATGTGGGTTGACCAGTGCACCTCAAATTGTAGCCATGCCACAGACAAAAAGGTAAACATATAGATCAATGGAATAAAATTGAAAGCCCAGAAACAAATTCTCACATTTATGGTAAATTGATTGTCAAAAAGTGTGCTAATACAGTTCACTGGGAAAAAGAACAGTCTTTTCAACAAATGGAAAAACTGGATATTTACATGAAAAAGAATGAAGTTGGATCTGTTTCTTACACAATATACAAAAATCAACTCCAAATAAATTGTTGGCCTACGTGTCAGAGACAAAACAATAAAACTATTGGATGAAACTATAGGAGTAAATTTTCATGACCTTGGGTTAAATAAAGCTTTCCTAGATATGACACTAAAAGCCCAACTGACAAAAGAAAAATAGATACTTCTAATCTCATCAGAGTGAAAGCTTTTGTGCTTCAAAGGACGACATAAAGGAAGTAAAAAGATAACTCACAGAATGGGAGAAAATATTTGCTAATTATATGTCTGATAAGGGACTTATATCCCTAACATATAAAGAACTCTTACAAATCAATAATAAACAACAACAAAATAACCCAGTTTTTAAAAATGGGCAAAGGATCTGACTATGCATTTCTTCAGAGAAGATGAACATATGTCTAAGAAGCACAGGAAAAAAGGATCACCATCATCAGTCATCAGATAAATGCAAATAAAAACCACAGTGAGATGTCACTTCACATCCACTAGGATGGCTGTAATCAAAAAGTCAGATAATAACGAATGTTGAAGAGGATATGGAGAAACTGAAACCCTCATACATTGCTGGTGACAACGTAAAATGATGCAGATACTTTGGGAAACAATCTAGCAGTTTCTCAAAATGTTAAACATAGGTTACCACATGATCCAGCAATTTCACTCCTAGTATAGACCAAAAATAATTAGAAATATATGTCCACACAAAAACTGCATATGAATGTTCACAACAGCATTATTCATAATAGCAAAAGTGTAAACAACCTCAATGTCTACTATCTGATGAATGCATAAATGTAATTCCACACAATGAAATATTGTTCAGCCATAAAATGGAATGCTATACTGATAAATACTACAATATGGATAAACCTTGAAAACATCATGCTAAGTAAAATAAGTCGGTCACAAAAGACCACATATTTCATGATTCCATTTATATAAATTTTCCATAATTGGTAAACCTGTAGAAACTGAAAACTGATTGGTGGTTGCTTGGAGCTTGGGCGTGTTGCGGGAAATGGAGGGTGACTACTAATGTGTACTGGGCTTCTTTTGGGGTGATAAAAATGTTCAACAGTTGATTGTGATGATGATTGCACAATCCTATGAATATAATAAAAAACGTATAATAAAAACCGTAGGTATGCTTTAAAAGGGTGAATTGTGTGAGATGCAAATTATACTGCAGTAAAACTGATATATACAGTTATTTTACAGCAGCAAATGTCAGACTGGATAAGAAAAATAAGAACTATGTATATGCTGAATGCAAGAGACAGGAACCAGAAACAAATAATTTGAAAGGAAAGAGTACAAATTTTTATATTCTGCACATAGTAACCAAGAGAAAGCTGTAGATGATATAGTAACATAGGCAAAAGTAGACTTTAAGACAAGAAATATTCCTGGAGACAAAGAAGGATGTTTCATAATGATAATATGCATTAAGAAAGTACAACAATTATATATGTAAAAGCATTTTGCACCACAGTTCCAAAGTATATGAAGGAAAACCTAACATAATTGAAAGAAGAAATAGATAATTCAATAGTTGTAGTTGAAAATGTTAGTATTCCTACCAGAAAGTAGTAGAAAAACTAGACAGAAAATCAGCAATGATATAGTGGACTTAAACAACCCTGTTAACCAATTTGACCTAAATAATATATATTGATCACACCACTCAACAATAGCAAAATAAACACATTTCAAGTGTTCAATAACACTTTTATTGTGAGACTATTAAATAAGTCTCAATATATTTTGAAGGAATGTTATCATACAAAGTATGTTCCCCAATCATCATGGAATTAAGTAAAACATCAACCAAAGAAAAAAATCTTGGAAGTTTCCAGATACTTGAAAATTAACACACATTTTTAAATAAAATAAAGTAAGAAAATTCATTCAAAGTAAAATAAGGAAAAATTACAAGTAAAACTAGAAAATATGTTAAACTGGAAGAAAATGTAACCAAAATATATCAAAAATTACGGAATGCAGGTAAAGTAGTTCTTAGGGGAAAATGTATAGTTTTAAACACACATTAGAAAGAAAGATTCAAAACCAATAATCTAAGCTTCTCACTCCAGAAGGCCATAAAATGAAGGCTGAATCAAATCCTAAGCAGAAAGAAGTTAGTAAACATCAAAGCAGAAACTGATAAAATAGAAAACAGAAAAGTAATAGAAAAATAAATGAAAATAAAAATATACTGTTTGAAAGTCAACAGGCTGGGTGTGGTGGCTCATGCCTGTAATCCCAGCGCTTTGGGAGGCTGAGGTGGGAGGATTGCTTGAGCCCTGGAGTTGGAGACCAACCTGAGAAACATGGTGAAACCCTGTCTGTATCAAAAATACAAAAATTAGCCAGGCGTGGTGGTGCATGCCTGTGGTCCCAGCTACTCTGGAGGCTGAGGTGGAAGTATTGCTTGAACCTTGGAGGTGGAGGTTGCAGTGAGCTGAAAAGGTGCCATTGCTCTACAGGCTGGATGACAGAGCCAGACTCTGTCTCAAAAAATAAAAAATCAACAAAATTGATAAGCTTTTAGCCAGACTGACCAAAAATGGAAGAGGAAATAGGCAAATTATTAAACTCAGGATTAAAGGAGGGAACATCAAAACAGACCCTACAGAATTAGATGAGCGTACTATGAATAACTTCATGCCAACAAATTAGACAAGTTAAATGAAGTGAAAACATTATAAGAAAGATATAAATGACCAAAACTGACTCAAGAAAGAATAGAAAACATGAAAAGACATACATCAAACAAAGACATTGAATTAATAATTAAAATTATCTCAAAGTAAACCCCAGGCCCAGATGCCTTCGCTGGTGAATTCTATCTAACATTCAAGGAATAAATAACACAAATCTTACATAAACTCTCCCAGAAGAGACAGAAGGAAGGAACTCTTCTCAACTTATTTTATAAAGTTGGACAAAGACATGACAAGAAACAAAACAACATTCTAATATTCCTCATGAACATGGATATAAAACTCCTTAGCAAAATATTAGCAAACAAAATCCAGCAATGTATAAAAGAGATTGTACACTATGACCAAGTGAGATTTATCTTAGTGATGCGTCTTAGTGGTTTAACATCTAAAAATCAAGTAATAAACAATCAAGTAATACACCATATTAACAAAATGAAGAGCAAATTCTACATCATCATCTCAATATGCACAGAAAAAGCATTGACAAAATCCAGCATTCATTGATGAAAACAAAAACCTCTCAAAGAACGAGGAATAGAAGGAAATGTCCTCAACCAAACGAAAGGCATCTACAAAAAACTTCCAACTAATATCACACTTAATAACCAAAGACTAAATATTTATCCAGAAAGCTTGTAAACTGAACAGGATTTATGGCTTGTCACTTCTATTAAATATCATACAGGAAGTTCTACCAGTCAATAAAGTAAGAAAAAAAAAACTAAAGGCATAGAGTGGAATGACAAAAGTAAAAACTATCTTTATTTAGAAATTAGAGGATCGTCTACGTATAAAATTATAAGGAAATTACAACACAAAAAGCTATTAGAACTATGACTAGAAAGCTACCTACTTAGTAGGGTAATGCAATACAACCTCAATAAGCAAAAATTAATTGTATTTCTGTTTTTCTTTTAACTTTTAAGTTCAGGGATACATGTGCATATTTCTTATGTAGGTAAACTTATGTCATGGGGATTCATTGTACAGATTATTTCATCACCCAGGTGTTAAGCCTAGTACCCATTAGTTATTTTTCCTGATCCTCTCCCTCCTCCACCTTCCAGTAAGCCTCAGTGTCTGTTGTTCCCCTCTATGTGTCCATGTTTTCTCATCATTTAGCTCCCATTTGTAAGTGAGAATATGTGGTTGGTATTTGGTTTTCTGTTCCCGTGTTAGTTTGCTAAGGATAATGGCCTCCAGCTCCATCCATGTTCCTGCAAAGGACATGATCTCATTCATTTTTATGGGTACATAATGTTCCATGGTGTATATGTACCACATTTTCTTTATCCAGTCTACCACTGATAGGCTGATTCCAGGTCTTTGATATTGTGAATAGTGCTGCAATGAACATACACATGTATGTGTCTTTATGATGCAATGCATTTCTATATGATAGCAACAAACAACCTAAAAGTTAAATTATGAAAATAATTGCAATCACAATAGTATAAAAAAGAATAAAATATTTTGGAATACATTTAACAAACATGTAAGACTTATATGCTGAAAATTACAAAGCATTGCTGAGAGACTTTTTAAAAGATGTGAATGACTAGAGAGAGATACCTTGTACATGGATTGGAAGACTCAATATTGTTAAGTTGGCAGTTCTCCTCAATTTATCTGTATATTCAATCTAAATCTTCATCAAAATCCCAGCAAGCTTGTTTGGTAGAAAGTGACAAGCTGATCCTAAAATGTATATGAAAATGTAAAGGATCTAGAATACCTAAAGAACAAAGCTGAAGAACTTAAACTACTTTATTCAAAACTTATTATAAAGCTACATTAATCAAGACAGCATGGTGTGGGCCTAAGAATGTACATAAAGGTCAATGGACTAGAATAAAGAGTCCATAAATACACCCATACAATAATAATAAGTCAAGAAACTAATAAGAACATGAGCAAAAATTTGAAATGACACTTCACCAAACAAGATACAGTCATACATCTCTTAATGATGGGGTTTCATTCGGAGAAACACATTGTTAGGTGATTTTGTTGTGCAAACATCTTAGAGTGTATTCACAAACTTAGATATTATAACCTATTACACACCTAGACTATATGGTATAGTCTATTCCTCCTAGGCTACAAACCTGTACAGTGTATAACCGTACTGAATACTGTAGGCAATTGTAACACAATGGTACATTTTTATGTATCTAAACATATCTAAACATAGAAAAGATTCAGCAAAACTACAGTATACAAGATAAAAAATGGTACATCTAAAAGCTGTAAAAGACACTTACATGAATGGTGCTTGCAAGACTGGAAGTTGCTCTGGGTGAGTCAATGAGTGAGTGATGAGTGAATGTGAAGGCCTAGGACATCACTGTATACTACTGTGGACTTTATAAACACTGTACACTTATACTACACTAAGTTTATTTTAAAATATTTCTTTATTTAATAAATTAACCTTAGCTTACTGTAACTTTTTTACTTTATAAACTTTTTTAACTTTTTGACTTTTGTGAAAACATCAAGCTTAAAACACAAACACACTGTACAAAATATTTTCTAACTTTATATCCTTAAGTTATACTTTTTTTCCATTTGAAAGTTTTTTTTTGTATTTTACTTAAAAAACTTTTAAATTAAAAACTAAAACACAAACATGCACACTGGCCTAGACCTATACTGGGGCAGGATAATCAATATCACTTTCACCTCCACATCTTGTCCCACTGGAGGTATTCAGGGGCAATAATACACATGGAGCATCATCTCCTATGATAGCCATGCCTCCTTCTGCAATATCTCCTAAAGGACCTGCCTAAGGCTATTTTACAGTTAATTTTTAAATATATAAGTAGAGGAGTATACTCTAAAACAATCATAAAAATACAGTGTAGTGAATACATAAACCAGTAACATAATCATTTATTGTCATTGTCAAGTGTTATGCACTATACATAACTGTATATGCTATACTTCCATAAGACTGGCAGCACAGTAGGTTTGTTTACACCAGCATCACCACAGACATGTGAATAATGTGTTGCACTATGACATTATGACAGCTACAACATCACTAGGCGATAGGAATTTTTCACCTCCATTACAATCTTATGGGACCACCGTTTGTATATACAGTCCATCATTTACTGAAACATTGCTGTGCAGCACCTGACTGTATGATAGCAACTAAGCATATGAATGCACATGAAAAGATTCCCAGCATCACTGGTTATTAGGGAGATTCCAAATAAAACCACAAGGAGGTAACACTGTGCACCCTCTAGAATGTCTATAAAAATGTCTAAAAGACTGACCTAGCAAGTTTTGGTGAGAATGTGGATAAATGGAACTCTCATATATTGCTGGTAAGAATTTAAATAGTACAGCCATTTTAAACATTTCCTAAAAAGTGATACATATCTTTCCATAGGACCCAGAAATTCCACCCCTAAGTAGATACACAAGAGAAATGGAAATTTGTGTCCCCCAAAGACTTGCCTGCAAAATTTCAAGGGGGCATTATACATAATAATGTGTCCTTATTGGAAACAACACAAATCTCCATTAAGAGATGAATAAACAAACAAATATGATATACACTACAATGGATTACTACTCAAGAATAAACAAGAAATGAACTATTAATACATGCAACAACATGGATGAGACTGAAAAACATTGTGCTAAGCATGAGGTGCTGCATACCAAAGACTACGTACAGTATTATTCCATTTATATGAGATTTATAGAAAATTCAAACGTATAGTGACAAAAATCAGATCATGGGTACCTGACGCTTGGGATGAGAATGGAATTGGTTGCAAATGGACAGGAGGAAAACTTGGGGTTGGGTGGGTAATATAATTGTTCTAGAATTGATTGTGGCAATGATTGCAGAACTATGTAAACTTACTAAGAGTCATTGAACCATAAACTTAAAAAGGGTAAATTTTATATTATCTAAATTATACCTCAGTGAAAATATGTTTTTTAAAAAATAACCCACTTTAAAACAAAAGCAACAATGTTCCATATGGTAATTTATATAGGAAGAAGTAAAATGTATGATTACAATAACACACAGGATGGAATGGAGATATACTGTTGTAAGGTTGTATAATGTATATTGTTGCCCATTATACATACAATGGTTTAATAGTCAAGGGGGAATATTATATGAAGGTATAATATACTTCAATTTGAACTTAATTGAAGTATATTTGCAAATATTTTATGAGCCATTATTACATACTTCATTTAATTCTGTACTTATACTATGATATATTTACATACAAATTACATATTATATATAATATATAAATTATATACCTCCAACAGTATTTGAAGGTAGAATGTGATGTGATAAAGATAAGTTAAAGATGCTTATTTTAAACTGTTTTGCAATCACTTAAACAAAAGAACTACAGCTAATAAACAAATGGTGGGGATGAAAGGGAATCATAAGCAATAATTCCTCTAAATGAAAGCAGGAGACAAGGTAAATAAGAAAAAAAAACAGAGTAATAGAACAAATACAAAACACATAGCCAGATGATAGATTAAAACCCAGTTATCATAGTATTATATTACAGTGTTATATTATGTTTAAAATAAATGGTCTAAATAATCCAATAAAAAGAGATTAAAATTGGGCTTTTAAAAAAGGGTCGAATTATATCTGTCACAAGAAACAGTTTAAATATAAAGACACATGTCAGTTAAAAATGAAAGAGTAGAAAAAAATTTCATGCAAATGCTAATCATAAGAAAGTAGATATATTAATATATTAATATCAGAGCAGACTTCAGGGCAAAGAATATTCTCAGAGATTTTTTAAAAGGTTATCTCATGATGAGAGAGTCAATTAATCAAGAAAACATACAATCAATAATTTGCATGTACATAATAACAGAGCTTCAACAAACATGAAGTAAAAAATAATTATCATTATAGTTGAAGATTTCAGCACTCCTCTACCAATAATTCATAGAACAAGTAGGCAGGATATCAGAACAACACTATCAACCAACTGGACTAATTTACATTCATAGAACATGCCATCAAACAATAGCAGAATACTTATTCTTTACAAATGGACATGGAATACTTGCAAAGATAAACTATATTCTAAGCCATAAATCAAGTCACGTAAGTTTAAAAGAATGCTATCTTTTTATGATACCACATTTTCTCTTACCACAATGGAATTAAGTTAGAAACCATTAATAGAAAGATTTCTGGAAAGCCTCAAAATACTCAGAAATAAAACAACACACCTTTAAGATACCATGGATCAAAGAAGAAATTAAAAAGAAAATTGTAAGTAATTGTAAATTAAAACACAACATGTCAAAATTTGTGGGATACATCTAACATTATAACACTAATTGCCTGTATTAAAAAAGAAGAAAATCTTAAATCATTGATCTCATCTTCCACTCTGTGTGGCTAGAAAAAGGAAATAAAATTAAGTCCAAAGTAAGCATAAAAAAGATAAAATAATAAAGTCAGAATTAATGAAATAAAAATGGAAAAACAATAGAGAAAAACCAATAAAAACAAAATTTTGTTTTTTAAGAAGCTTGATAAAATTGACTTTCCTGGAGCATAACTAATCTAGAACAAAAGGGAGAGAGGAACATCAGCCATTAATGAAGGGACATCAATACAAATTCTATAGACACTAAAGAAGAATAAAATACAATTGTGAAAAACATAATGTCCACAAATTTAACAACTTGGATGAAATGAAAATGGAATTTAAAATAGAAATAGACAAATCAATCATTATAGTTGGAGACATCAAAACTCCTCTCTCAGTAATCAATACAATAAGTAGACAGCAAATCAGTAAAGATATAGAAGATCTGATCACTACCAGTCAAATCGACTTAAATGACATTTAAAGAAAACTCAACCCAACAACAGCAGAATATTCACTCTTCTCAAGTGCAAATGAAATAGTCACCAGGAGAGAATATATTCTTAGTCATTAAAAACTTCAAGAAAGTGCTTTAAAAATTTAAATTATATAAAGTCAAATCTCCTAAAATACAGAATTAAACTAGAAATTAATAACAAAATATCTGGGAAATCCACAAATATTTGTAAATTAATCAATGCATTTATTGTCAAAGAGGGTCAGAGAGGAAATTGTAAGACAAATTAGTAGTTATTTTTAATTGAATGAAAATCAAAACACAATATGCTGAAATTTGTGGGGTGCAGGTAAAGTACAGTGTAATTAATATTTATAGCATTAAACGCCTATGTTTTTTAAAAAGGAAGACCTTAAATCAATTTTCTAAGTTTTCACCTTAAAAAAATAGAAAAAAAAAGAATAAATTAAATCAAAGCAAGTAGAAAGAGGGAAATCATAAAGATAAGAACAGAAATCAATGGAATTTAAAAAGAAAACAGTATAGAAAAAAATTAAGGAAATCCAAAGCTGGTTCTTTGAGAAGAGCAATAAAATTGATAAAATTCTAGCCAGTCAGATCAATAATAGACAGATGATACAAATTATCAATATCACAAATGAATGAAGGGACATCACTACAGATCCCACAGACACTAAAGGAGAATAAAGCATTATTGTGAGAATATAATGTCCATAAATTTAACCACTTAAAAGCAATACAAAAATTTCTTGAAACATACGAACAACTAAATGTTATTCAAGAAAAATTAGACAATCTGAATAACACTTTCTATTAAAGAAATTTAATTAATAATTTAACACTTTCCAACAAAGAAAACTCCAGGACTAGATAGCTTCACTGGCAAATTCTATGAAATATTCAGGAAGAGATAGTAACAATTATATGCAAACGCTTCTAGACGATTAAAGAGGAAAGAATACTTCCCAACTCATTTTATGTGGCAGGCATTATCCTCATTCTAAAACCACAAGAAAATTTTATGAGCAAAACAAACTGCAAACCAATATTCTTCACAAACATAGTTATAAAAACCCTCAAGAAAATACTGGAAAATAAAATCTAGCAGTAAAGAAAAAGAGTAGTATATCATCACCAAGTGGGGTCCCAGTATGGAAGGTTAGTTCAACATTTGAAAATCAATGTAATTTGCCATCAACAGAAGAATAAGAAAACCATAACATTACCTCAATAAATGCAGAAAAGGCATGAGACAAAATTCAACATTTATTTATGATACAAAGTCTCAGTAAATTAAGAATAGACAAAAACTTTCTCAATCCAATAAGGGGCATCTGAAAAAACCCTAAAGGTAGCATCACCCTTAATGAGAGACTGAATGCTTTCCCTTTAAATTTGAGAACCAAGTTAGGATGTCTTTTCTCACCACTTCTATTCAACATTGTACTGGAAGTTCTAGACAGTGAAGAACATCAAGAAAAAGAAATAAAAGGTATACAGATTGAAAAGAAAAATAAAAAATAAAAACCATCTCTAATTCACAGATGACCTGGTTGCCTCTGAAGAAAATTCTAAAGAATAGACAAAGAAACTATAGAACTAATAAGTGAGTTTAGCAAGATTGTAGGACACATCAATATATTATCAATAAATATTTTGAAAATAGAATTTAAAATAAGTACTGTATTAGTTCAAGCTTCCATAATAAAATATCATAGATCAGGTGGCTTAAAAGACAAAATTTACTTTCTCACAGTTCTGAAGGCTGAAAAGCCCAAGATCAAAGGGAAAACCAATTTGGTTCCAGTTGGCAGCTGTCTTCCTGGCTTACAGAAAACTGCCTTCTCTCTGTGTCCTTACATGGGGCAAGTGGAAAGGGTGGGAGTGGAGAAGACAGAGGGAGAGAGCTTCCTCTTTTTCTAAGCCCACAGTCCTATAGGACCTATTTTAACCTTAATTATCTCCTAAAGACCCCATCTCCACATAGAGTCACTTTGGGGATTAGGGTTCCAACATATGAATTTGGGGTGAGGGGGGATGTAGTTTAGTCGACAGCAAGTACCATTTACAAGAGCATCAAAAAGCATGAAATACTTAGTGTAAAGCTTACAAAATATGTGCAAGATGTATATGTATAAAACTACAAAATGCTAATGAAAGAAATCAAGGAAGAACAAAATAAATGTGGTTTTGGATTGGAAGACTCAGTATCATTAAGATGTCAATTTCATCCGGGTGCAGTAGCTCATGCCTGAAATCCCAGCACTTTGGGAGGCATGTGGATTGCTTGAGCCCAGGAGTTGGAGACCAGCCTGAGCAACATGGTGAAACTCTGTCTCTATTAAAAATACAAATACAATCATGTCACCAAGGATTCAGCTTCTTTCTGTTACTCAGCTTTGCCTTACTCCATTTAATAATGTGGTTACCTCTTAGTTGTAGCTGCCAGCAGAAAGTTTTTTTTTTTTTCATTTATTCAGTTTAATGGGAAAGAGAAAAATAATTTCTCCCCCACTATGGAATATACATCTTTCTCTTGAGTCTTATTGGGCAACTTTAGGTTACATGCCCATTTCTGGACCAATAATAGTTACCAGAAGAACCCTACGCTTATTTACTTAGACCAGAGGTTGGCAAACCATAGCTCATGGACCAATGAAGTCAGGACATAAGCTAAGAATGGTTTTTGCATTTTTAAATGGCTACAGTGTAATGGTTATATAATTACCCATGTAATAGCTTTCATGTTGTCTTTAAGTCTTCAAAGCCTAAAATATTTACTGTTTAGTCCTTTAAGAAAAAGTTTGCCAATCCCTGGCTTAGACTAATTAGGATCTACCCCTGATGTTGGGGGTGAGTTCAACTTTCTCTGAAGCCCATGACTACGCAGAGGACAGGTGGATATCTGCATAAAATTGGATTTCTCTTTGTGAAGGAGAGGGTTGATAGAACTGGGTAGAAACCAAGAGTGTCCACTGTAGCATAAATGATAGCCATATAGTCAAATCTCATGAAAACTCAGGTGCAACCATTTAACAAGATTCACAGAGTCTCAAAAGTAGTTTGGGAACTGGGAGGTCATTTACAGTCCCGTGCTATCTTTTATTTTGAGCCATTTATCCTCCAGTCATTCCCCAATCCTCTTACAAACTGGTCCTTGGCTTTGGCTCCAACCCACCCCTCATCCCCAATCTGTGGAATCCAGATCTATCATGAGACATCTTCACAACAACCCTGGCCCCCTTTGACTGTGGATACAACTCGGTCCTTGAATTATGACCCGTGGAGCATCTTTTATGCCTGTAGCTTGACCCACACTAGACAGATGCAGGAATGGGAGTGTCACTGCCAGGTTCTCATCCTGGCCCAGCCACCAACTCCCTCTGTGATCACTCTTTCCTCCCTGGGCCATAGCACTCCTTTATATACAGTAATTGGGCTGTACTACATGTTCCAAGGTGTCTCCTAGCTCTGACCTTCCGGGATTCCTGGACTCTGAGATACATCAAACTCTGTCCACTGGTTAAGCCAACACCCTATTTTGCATTTGGCACACAGTCATTCAACACTGGTCTCCTGTACTGTACAATGAATGTGGAAGGAGGAAGATAGAAGAACAAGCTCAAGAACCCCTGGCTCATGGCCTTGAAAGCCCCTCATTTCAAGCATAACAGGTCAGCTTTTGCCCAGACTCACTCCCTGACACACAAAGAGAGTTGGCCTGGTCTGCAGACACACATGGGGATGGGAGGAGTAGAAGTTCCAGGAAATAGTTTCCAGGGATGTGGGACAAAGAGAGGAAGGACTGGGGTGATGGATGGATATTTGGTGGCAGATGAGAAGAAAAAGATCGGAGATCCTGAGGGATCAGAATTGGTCACCAAAAAGATTTCTGCTCTCTGCCCCTCCCTCAGGGGCTCTGTTGGCCATTTCCACTTCCAGCCCCTCCCCACCCCTACTCAGCATCCCCTCTTTCCTCATCCTGAGCCTTGCTCCAATTTCAAAGCTTTCTCTGGCCCCAGCTGCATTGGGAAACCAAGGAAGGGAGAAAGCATAATTTTTAGTCCTGTTCTGGGGAGGGGGCATAAAGAAGGGGCTGGGTGGAAGACAGAAAACGAAGTGGAGCCTTTTGAAATGAAAGCCGGGCCAAGCTCATCGGAGATTAATGTAGGAAAAGCCCCACTCGTCTGATAGGGCCCAGATGGTGGGCAGACTTACAGGGGCTGCTGACAGATTTTGATGGTCCGCAGCCTGCCTCCAGCTCCTTGTCCTCATCTTAGAGAAAAAGAAGCAGGCCTATTCTCTTGAGAATCTTGGGGCTGACCAGGGCTGCCTCCAGACCAGGTGGGGAGTCCGAGCTCTGACCCAAATGTTCCGTACTACAGCTGTCTGCACACAGGCATGCACACACTACAAACACTCACACACCCAAAGGGAAAGCGACAGACATTTGACCCAGGCACTTTCTTCTGTGGGGAGCCCAGCAAGAGGAGAGAGATCCCTGGCTGGCAGTGGGTGGGAAGAGGATGGTGACCACCATCATGCTTCACAGCTTCCTTCAACCCTCTGTCATGCCTGATCACTGTCATCACTGCCCATCTCTTCCCTTCTCTTTCTAGTCCAGCTCCTCAAAGACACTGTCTCCGTTCACCGTCCTCCACTTCCCCAGTTCCCACTCAACATCTTGCTGTCTGAATTCCACTCTCCACACCCTGTGGAAACTACCCTGCTCTGACCACTTCATTCCTGCATGTAATGGACACTTCCCGGTCCTCAGCTGCCTGGACCTCTCAGCATTATAGGACGTAGTGACATCTCCTGCCTTCCTGCTCTTTCCTCCTTCCTCATCCTAGAACATCATTCTCTCCTCATCTCTTTGGACGGTTCTTTCTCTGCTTCTTTCACTGGCTTTTCCCCTTTTGCTTTTTCATTGCTTTTCTTTCCCTTCCTTAAAAATAGGGGCTCCTCTTGGTTCTGTCCTTAGGTCCTTTCTTTCAATACACATTTCTTCTCCTCCAAAGGCTTTGAACACCAACTCTGGACTGATGAGGCCCAAAACAAGCTCACAGCCTCCATCTCTCTCTGAGCCCTGACCCATCCACTCATGGGCCTCCTGATATCTCTTCTTAGGCACCTAAAACTCAACGCGATCTGAACCACAGCCCTTATCCCCCTAGCTTCTCCTCCTCCTGCTTTTCCCGTCTCAGTAAAGGACACGCAATTGCCAGAGTCAGAAACCTGCGACTTATCACACCTCTCACATCCTCTTGGCCCACAGGGCCTTTGGATTCTACCTCTTAAATGGCACTCGGACTCTTCTTCCCTCCATCCTCAGCCCTTAGGTCCCCAAGCCTCTTCCTTCCTCTTCTGGAAAACTACAAGCAGCTCCCACCTGATTCCTCAGTCTCCATACTTGACCTTCCCCAATCTGTCTTTCAAAAACATTTCTGAATCATCATTCTCTTGCTATCCTACTGCCCCCTTCCCCAGCCCATTCAGCTTACGGGATGCAGCCCACACTCCATACCCTGGTATTCGGGACCCTCCACATGTGACCCCAGTTTACTGTCCTAATTGCTCTCCTCCCTCTTCTGCACTTTGCCACGCTTATGCACCCTACGATTCAACTGCACAGACAGAATCCCTCTCTACACCTTTGCTTTCACTGCCTGAAATTACTTTCCAGTTTCTCATCTGGAAAACCCAGATGCCACTTCCTCCTGGAAGTCTTCCCTTATTCCCCAAGGAAAATAACTCTCTCTTTTCCCTGGGCTCTCAGGACACCTTGCACATGTCCCTAGGGCAGCACTTACATTGACTTTTACTTCACCCCTTATATTTCTTCTTCCTTGGTTAGTCTGTGAACTCCTTAAGGGCAGAAACAGTGTCTGAGTCATCTTTCTATAGCCACTTCTTAGCCCAGGGCATAGAACACAATGGGTGACAGAAAAATATTTGATGAACGACTGAATGATTTTATATCAAGTATTGTGACTGCCTTCTTGAAGCCAAGTCAATATTAGATTTATTTCTCTGTACTGAATCTGGGATCCTGAGGACCAGCCTGGCTGGCCTTGGATGGAGCAATAAGGCAAGGCAATTATTTCCAAACTGAGTGTTTTCACTGGCATAAGCAATGGTGTGGTGAACATCATAGTGCATAAAGATATTTCTGTGTTTTTTATTCTTTCTTTGGGACAAATAAGAAAGAAAGCAATCAGGCTGCCTGGCTTTTTTCTAGAAAGTGATAGGCCCCCTTGCATGGGATAAGCTCCTCTGCATCTTCTCTGGGAACTTACCCTGGAACTTACCAGAAACCAGGGTAAATGATGTGTCTCGTCAAGAAGTTATAGAATATGAGCACCAAGGAGGCTTGAGAACAGGATGGAATGATCCCACTCCACTGTGTGTGATAATCTATGTGTCAGGGAAGGGGAGCAGTTTATCTAAGATTATCTTAGACAATCTTGGCTCAGACTAACTGCTAAGCTGAGCCTAAGAACTAGGATTTTCCGACTGCCACACCTTACTCTTGCTCCTGCGTCCCATGCCTGCCTTGGAAATGCCAACACTTAACAAAGTCTTAAGAGGGGAGGTTAGAGATGGTCTCAGGAAGGAGCAGAGGTTGTGGGAAAAGAATATGCAGCGAAAGTAGAAGCCCGGAGGATGGGAAGCAGCGGACTCTCCCCAGGAGGCAGCCCTTCAAACCTTCTTCATTCTTCTGTCCTCACAAGAACATTAGCTTAGGGACAAGGGAGGTAGGGCACTAAGACACTTAGAGGATGCAGTGGAAGCACTCTGTCCTTGTTGTTATCATTCTTAAGATAACAGGCAACAATAATATACATTTAATTGTCTAAACTTCCCAAGTATCAGGTCACACTGTTATTTTTTATCTTCATTTTACACCTATAGAAACAGGCTCAGAGAAGTCAACCAACCTGTTCAAAGCCACACAACGAGGATTCCAAAGCTTACAGAATTAACTGCAATCACAGAAGTTCCCCAGTTTCCAGGCAGTCTTGGGCAAGGTCTCTGTTGAGCAGATCAGGAAGACAGGTGCCCTGAATCCTGAGCCCTCACCTCTTACAAAGAATTGTTGTGAAGAATAAAAGATCTATAATAAACAAACTCACACATATATGGATACCTGGCTTATGACAAATATACCAGTGCAGTGCAATAAGGAAATGATGATGTTTTCAATAAATGGTGCTGGGTCAACTGGATGTCCACAGGGAAAGGAGAGAACGTTGACCCCTACCCTGCCCCACCTCACACCATACACAAAAATCAATGTCAGTTGGATTACAATTTGAAATATGAAAGGTAAAAGAGTAACACTTCTTAAGTAAAGTATGGAACATCTTTGTGACTTTGGTGTAGGTAAAATTTTCTTGAATAGAATATAAAATTTGACCATATTAAGATTAAGAATGTGTTTTCATCAAAAGATACCATTGAAAGAGTGAAAAGGCAACACATCCAGAGAATGAGAAGACAAGCCACATACTGGGAGAAAATATTTGCAAAAGATCTAGCTGATAAAGGACTGTTATCCAAAACATACAAAGCACTCTTAAAACTCAATAATAAGAAAATGAACAACCCAATTAAAAAAATGGGCAGAAGATATGAACAGACACTTCACCAAAGAAAGCACAAGGATGGCAAGTAAGCATAGGAAAATATTCCCAACATCATATGTCCTTATGCAATTATGGAATTGCAAATTAAAACAGTGAGATAATACTACACGTCTATTTGAATGGCCACAGTCCAAAATACTGACAACACCAAATGTTGGTGAGGATGTGGAGCAACAGGAACTCTTATTCATTGCTGATGGGAATGCAAAATAGTACAGCCACTTTGGAATACAGCTTGGTAGTTGCTTACAAAACTAAACATACTTTTACCATATGATCCAGTAATTACACTTCTTAGTATTTACTCAAATGAGTTAAAAACTTATGTCCACACAAAAATTGCACATGGATGTTTATAGCAGCTTTATTCTTAATTTCAAGAACTTGGAAGAAACATGTCCTTCAGTAGGTGAATGGATAAATAGACAATAAAATATTATTCAGAACTAAAAAGAAATGAGCTATCAAGCCATGAAAAGACATGAAGAAACTGTAAACACATATTACTAAGTGATAGGCAGCAATCTGAAAAGGCTACATACTGTACAACTTCAACTATGTGGCATTCTGGAAAAGGCAAAGCTATGAAGACAGTGAAATGATCAATGGTTTCCAGCAATTGGGGAGAGAGAGAGACGAAAAAGTAAAGCACAGAGGATTTTTTGGGCAGTTAAACTATTCAGTATGATGCTATAATGGAGGATACAAGTAATTATACATCTGAAAGCCCACAGAATGTACAACCCAAAAAGTGAACCCTAATGTGAACTACAGACCTTGGGCAATAATGATGTGTCAATGTGGGTTCATTTATTGTAACAAATGTATCATTTTGGTGCAGAGTGTTGACACTGGGAGAGAGGCTGGCCATGTGTCAGGCTGGGGCTATATGAAAACTCTCTACTTTCTGCTCAGTTTTTCTGTAAACCTAAAAATGCTCTTTAAAATAGTCTATTTTTTAATTAAAATAGCAGCACAGAGTGGGAGAAGGTATTGTGTTCAACAAAACATTTGTATTAATCTGTTCTCACATTGTTATATAAAGAACTACCTGAGACTGAGTAATTTATAAAGAACAGAGGTTTAGTTGACTCAGTTCCACGGACTGTACAGGAAGCATGGCTGGGGAGGCCTCAGGAAACTTAAAATCATGGCCAAAAGTGAAGAGGAAGCAGGCACATCTTACATGACCAGAGAAGGAGGGAGAAGAGGGAGAGGTGCTACACACTTTTAAACAAGCAGATCTACGAGAACTAACTCACTATCGTAAGAACAGCAAGTGGGAAATCCACTTCTGTGTCCAGTCACCTCCTACCAGGCCCCTCCTCCAACACTGGAGATTACAGTTTGACATGAGATTTGGGTGGGGATACAAATCTAAACCATATCAGCACTCATATCCAAACTCTTGCAAATCAATAATGGAAATAAAAAAGACAACACAATAAAAAATGGCAAAAGACTTGAACAGGCACTTCTCAAAAAATATCCAAATAATATCAAAGTAGCCAATAAATGTGTGAAATTGTACTCAACTTCACTACTCATCAGGGAAATGCAAATTAAACCACCACACAATGCCACATTCAATATCACTAAATGGCTAGAAAAAAGATAGAAAATATCAAGATTTGCTAAGGATGTAGAAACCAGGACTCCGTAAACTGCTACTGGGAATATAAGTCAGTATAACCACCTTGGAAAACTCATTTGTGGTATTTATCCAAGATAAACTTGTGCCTACCCGAAGAATCAAGTTATACTGTATGGTACCATTTAGATAAAGCTCAAAACCAGGCACAATTCTTTGTGGTAATGGAATATTTCTGTATTCTGATCGTGGTGGGTAATTTACATGAATCTATACATGTTATAAAATTTCATGGAACTGTACCCTGAAAACAATGAGTGCATGTAAAAACTGGTGAAAATTGAATACAGTCTGTAGCAAAGTTAGTAGTATTGTATCAACATCAATTTCCTGTCTGATGATATACTATAATTTTATAATATAGGCTGGGCACTGTGGCTCATGCCTATAATCCCAGCACTTTGGGAGGCCGAGGTGGGCAGATCACCTGAGGTCAGGAGTTCGAGACCAGTCTGGCCAACATAGCGAAATCACGTCTCTACTAAAGACACAGAAATTAGCTGGGCATGGTGGCAGGTGCCTGTATCCCAGCTACTAGGGAGACTGAGGCAGGAAGCGGAGGTTGCAGTAAGCTGAGGCCATGCCACTGCACTCCCGCCTGGGTGACAGTGAGTGAGACTGCATTTCAAAAAAATAAAAAATAAATTTTGAAAAAAATTGTAATATATCATTGGGGGAAGCTGGGTAAAGTGTACACAAGAACATTCTGTACAACTTTTGCAACTTCTTGTAAGTCTAACATAATTTCAAAATATAAATTTTTTTTTTGAAAGAAACCAGACACAATTAATTTGTAGTGCTAGAAGTCAGGATAGTAGTACCCTTGGTAGAGTCAGAAGTGTTGGAAGGGGACACTTTCAGGCTTCTGTGTGTGTTGTTATGGCCTGTTTCTCAATTTGGGAGCTAAATTACACAGCTGTGCTCATTTTGTGAAAATATATCAAGCTGTACATTTATGTGCATTTCCTCTGTGTGTATTAGACTTCAATAAAACAGGTTCTTTTTAAATAGCAACGATATGCTTATAAAGGGCTCAGCACAGTGCCCAGCACATTCTCAGTGAAAGTGTTTTTCTCTCTATCTGTGGCTGTCTCATACCTTCCTCTCCTGTCTACGTCTTTCTTGTGTTGCTTGCACTGTGCAGGTGAGCACGTTTTATGAAGTCCTTAGCCCACAGGACTACAAGGGTGGGAGTTCCAAGCAGACGTTTGGGGAATAACAAGACCTTCTGGCAGGAGGAACAGACCACAATGTGATGTTCGCCATACCTCCATCCAGCACTGAGCACAATATGGAGAGCTTAGTATAATAACTGGGCACATTACTAACCACCAATGATTGCATTGGTTCACTGCTGAAAACAAAATACGCTTCCTTAAAAAAAAAAAAAAAGTAAAACGAATATCAAAAATATAACAATCAAACAATATTATCTTGCTATGAAGAGCTTTATACAAATGACAAAGAGTATGCTTTGATTTTGCAATTCCAGTTGGGAGAGAGGCGGAGGTTCCAGCTTTTTGAGCCTTTTCATTAAACTGTGCTACCCTCACAAGTTGAGTGCTGCCTCCTATTGTTCCTTAAAGGTGTTTTTTGTTTGTTTGTGTGTGTTTGTTTGTTTTTCTTTGAGACGGAGTCATGCTCTGTCGCCCAGGCTGGAGTGCAGTGGCGAAACCTCCGCCTCCCAGGTTCAAGCAATTCTCCTGCTTCAGCCTACCAAGTAGCTGGGACTACAGGTACATGACACCATGCCTGGTTAATTTTTGTATTTTTCAGTAGAGGCAGGGTTTCATCATATTGGTCAGGCTGGTCTTGAACTCCTGAACTTAGGTGGTCCACCCACCTCAGCCTCCCAAAGTGCTGGGATTACAGGCATGAGCCACCACGCCTGGTCAAAGGGTCTTTATTTTTAATTTGGAGAAAGAACATTCTGCCAAAATCAAAAGTGTTAGGAATTGTTGAAACTGCAGAACACACAACAGAAATGCAGGTACTCGGGTTGTAATATTTCAAAGTAACTCTCTTGGCAAATTCAATTTTAATTTTTTCCGTTTGCCTTTTTTATGATTTTGCACAGAGCAGCATTGATCATAATTCTGGAGGGTTACTTGAGAATTGTTTTTATTCCTTTGGTATGTCTGCCACACTGGATTTTTCTCCCATCTTTTAATGGGATTGGTGAAATGCAAACAAAGCCAGTAGCTGTATTTGGCCTCTGAAACTCTGTGTCTCAATTACAGGATGAAAAATGATGGACTATAATCCTTTCCCCCAAAAGAATCTGCAGATCAGAGAACCATCCATGCTTTGGAGCATATGACAAAAAAATATATAAAGTACTATCCTTCCAAACAAGAGAGTTTTACGATGTGGGAAGTGTGATTTAAAACAGTTGGTTGTTACATAGCCTTTAGGACAAGGATGTTGTCCACTGTACATTTTGTAACAGGATTATAACTCATGCATTACAACTCAACTATGCTAGAAAATACATTATTGTTCTCTATATGTTTTCAACTTGTTTGAAAGTCTCCAAATGAACTGAAGGTGGGGGAAGAATTGTACACTCCAACTCTTCAAGTTAAAATAGCCTTGGAGTAAATGCAGACTCTTTTGGTGAGTACTTCAGGTCTTCAAGGTACTCATCACTCACTCCTTCCTCTCTTCCCCTTGAACGCTATAGAGGCACTGACAAGAAAAGGGAGTGCCTCATACCACAATGGCATGGAGGAGGACCTGTGGTCTAAGCCATATGGCGCCTGCTCACCTCGGGGAAAGGGATAGATCAGTCCACCTCGTCGCTAGAAGTGAACCTCCGCCTTCCCTTATCCGTTGCTGACCAGTCTCAGTCTGTGCCCTCAGCACCGGCAAATGACTCGGTGATTACATTCTGAAAGATAGCCCTCTCATTTTGCTATTCGGCTCCTGCTCAAGCTACTGACCCTCTGAAACTCAGCAACAGCTCCCACCTAAACCCCAGCTTTGGACCACCTATTCCCAGCCTCTTGTAATGGGAGTCTTCCGACTTCCAAGCCATGGGGGTCCTTGGACTTCCACACCATGGCAATCTTTAGACAGGCCTGCCGATTCTTAATTCTCGTCACCTTTTCTGCTTGCCGCAGCCATGCAGATGCTTCTGGATCTCTTTCAAAGCATGTGAAGGCTGCTTCGGGCTATCAGTCTAGACACAATGTGCAGCATATGAGTGGGGCAGGGAGAAAATGCAACCACAACACAAACTCTTGTAGCATTTCCTCAAACTTGGGAGTGTGTGGTTTTATCAGGGTATCCATCCTCTCTCATCTCACCTGTATGCCTGGACTAAGGCAGCATCCTGATCTTATTTTATCCTTTCAGGAAGAGCTCTCTGCTTCCCCTTCTGTCTAAAGGGACTTCCCTTACATCATCTCTTCTTCCTTTCCTACTTCAGCCCAACAGCCTGAAAGTTAATGGGAGAAATGCTATAGGACTGAGGCTGGGCGCAGTGGCTCACGCCTGTACTCCCAGCACTTTGGGAGGCCAAGGCAGGTGGATCGCTTGAGGTCAGGAGTTCGAGACCAGCCTGGCCAACATGGTGAAACCCATCTCTACTAAAAATACAAAAAAAAAAAAAAAGATTAACCGGGCATGATGGCATCTGCCTATAATCTCAGCTATTTGGGAGACTAAGGCACAAGGAATCCCTTGAACCTGGGAAGCAGAGGCTGCAGTGAGCTGAGATTGTGCCACTGCACTTTAGCCTGGGTGACAGAGTAAGACTCTGTGTCAAAAAGAAAAAAGAAAAAGAAATGCTGTAGGGTATAAACCCAAACCACTTAGAATAGAAACATATATCAGGAGGGTTTATTTTTTAAGTTGTAGATGATCCTTGCCATGCAGTTCTGACAAAGTTTTCGATATACTTTCAGGTAACAAACAGCCAAGTCTCAAAGGGCTAGCAACTACTATAGCATTTGTCTTTGCTAATACTCATACAAACATTCAGATTCTTCTGGCAAAGGGCAGGCGAGAACCAGTTTTCACAGCGCCTCACAATATACTGACCAGATATATATATATTATTTTTGCACATAAAAATAATACAGGCTATATTATTAAAGGCACACAAAATATTATTATTTGCACATAAAAACAGGCTATATTGTTATAGCCTAATCCAAATATTTTAGAGTAACAAGTGCAAAGGAAACGTTCTTTGTCAAAATCAAGTCTGAATTCCAAAAGCTGATTTTGACCAATATAACTATTTCTTGTGCCCTTTTTGTAAACCCACTGATGCTTTTATCTTTATCAGTATAATATATTTTGGTCTTGTCACTGCTTAACCAATTAAAGACTAGTAGGATGGCAATTAAGTGTTATTGGGCAACTGGCAGATAATCATATTAATAGAACAGTGCAAAGATGCGTTTTAAGATACCTTAGAACTCATGCCTGTAATCCTGGCACTTTGGGAGGCCAAGGTGGGCAGATTACGAGGTCAGGAGATCGAGACCATCCTGGCCAATGTGGTGAAACCCCATCTCTACTAAAAAATACAAAAAGTTAGCCTGGCGTGGTGGTGCACACCTGTAGTCCCAGCTACTCAGGAGGCTAAGGCAGGGGAATCGCTTGAACCCAGGAGGTGGAGGTTACAGTGAGCCAAGATCGTGCCACTGCACTCCTGCCTGGTGACAGAGCAAGACTCGGTCTCAAAAAACAAACAAACAAAAAAGGTACCTTAGATCTTACCTCCTTTGTTGTAATAATTGTTACACATCCTGATTCTGCAGTCATGTGTTGCTTGAATCCAGATCCTATATCTGAATCCTATGTAAGTGGGTGTTTGTTTCTTTGCTAATGCTTTCATGCTAATTATTGAGTGCTTTAGCATAAGTAATAGCCCATAGTATTGCCCGCTCTGACTCATGTGGGTCTTTCAGAGTCACTGGTCTTAATGCAATGTTCTTATATATCCTGCTGCCCCTCTTGGGCCTCTGGCTCACACCTGGAATGTCTGCCTGCCCCTTGTCAGGGACAAGCCCAGGTGGGACCTGATGCTGGGGCTGTCCTGACCATCATCCAGGTCTGCACATTGGTTGACCTTTGGAACTGAATATTTAGCTGCCTTAGGATGAGGCTGGCTCTTTATTGGTCTTCAAGTTTCCTTCCTTCTAAACACACAGGAAAAATAGTTAACATTTATTGAGAACTTATTATGTGCCAAATACTTTACAATCATTATTTCATTTCATCCTCACAACAAGTCCTTGAGGTATGTACTACTGATATCCTTATTTTATAGCCAAAAACTGTGAGGCTCAGAGAAGTTAAGTAACCCATCTGAAATCACACGACCCACAAATAATAAAGCTGTGATTTGAACCCATCTAACTCCAGAGCTCTTAGCTATTATAATTGGAGCACAGAAAAGCTAAATAGTTTGTCTACAGTTATGAAACTAATAAGTGGCTGGGCTAGGATTCAAACCCAGGTCTTTTTCACCTGCAAACCTTTGTTTCTAAACCCACAGGACAGGGAAAAGGAATGAAATAGGAATGCTCACATTAGATCTATGAGAGCAGCATGGATTCAGATGATCAGAGCAGGAACTAGCCTAGAAACTGGATGGAAGGTTTATGAGAGCTGACCAAGCAGAGATGCATTTCAGCTGACTGGATGGTAGGACTTACCAATCAGAGAGCAAGGGCTTTGGAGAGCATATGGTGGACCTGACCAATGAGAGCTGCGTATTGTGACAGATGGGTGATTAAACTGGCCAGTCAATAACTGAGAAAAGGGGATTATTCAGTGAAACTGACCAATCACTTAGTCACAAGAAAGCCTGCATCTCTGTGTTGGGAACTTGCTCCTCGGAGAGGTGATCTGACCTAATGGCAAAAGGCCACTCTGGGCTCTGCCTGGCGCCAGGGTTCCAGGAAACAGGTCTGAAGCCACTCCCGTGCCAGCAGCAACTGCCAGCGCGCCTTTGCTCATAGATCAGCCATGAGGTCAACGGTTTGAGTGACTCACCTCGTGAAAATGAGGCAGCAGTGTTGGGCCTTACTGTTTCTCTGTAAGCATTCAAATTGATTTTTCCGCCTGGTTAAATTCCCCCGCTTTGTTTTTATACAGAGGCTTAGGATGAGACTGGATATAAGGTCCAAAGATACTACCAGGTAAAACAGCCTCCTGTCCCATGTCATGCAAGATCCAGGCTCTGTGACCACTGAAACTGACTAACTGAAACCGCAGTCAGTTGTCATCCCGGGACAGCCTTGCTGATAGTCACTTCCTGAGACAGTCGCACTAGTCAACTGGCAGCCCGGGGAAGCCATTACCAAGAGCCTAGAGGCGTTTCTAACCCCCTCCTAAATCACCATATTGAGTGAGGATCCCACCTACTGCCACAAATGTCAAGAAATCACATCTCTTCAGGCCCTCACAAACCATGGGATGCCTCCCTCTTGGAAAGAAACTTCAGGAGCTCCAGGAGTTTGATATGTGGAGAATCTCCAGAGAAGGAAAGGAGGCCCCACCTGCTGCATCCCTTAGAATTTACCTTACCAGTAGAAAAGATTTTTCCTACTGATGTCACTGGGTGTCACTCCCTCCACCCTTCATGGTGCTGCCCCCCAATTCAAATAGCCTTCTTGGCATAGGCACACCATCTTGGTTTGAGTTGCCCAGAAGGCAGAGCCTGAGACAAGGACTTGCTGTATGTGATCTACTTGGAAGGTGATCTGAGGACACAGATAGATAAGAGTAGCGAGAGTGAGACAGGGAGGTAGGAAAATCTAAGATGAGGGTGTTTCCTTGGAATCACGTCTATAGGTGTAGGGGCTCAATTCTTCTGGAATCTCTGAAAAGTTTATAGAATGCCTCCAGCAGTGTGCACCTGGCAGGTGATACCTGGAGTCTTTATCCACCATCTCCCCTCCCTTATTGGTTGAAAATTGTTTCTAGGGAAGTTAACTGCCTTGTGCCTCTGGGCAGCATTTGCAGGTTGTAAGCAAGCTTCTGTGGCATGGAAGATCTCAAATCAGAATCTGGAAAGACTCTGGCTCCTGCTTGCGGTAGGACATTGAGACTGAGCCCAAGCTCGCGCAGAACTGTCCACTACCGCTGTGGCTAAAATCAGGGGCAGGCCAGGGGCTTGTGATGCAACACTAGAAGCTACACAAACTCAACAGAACCTTCCTAAACAATTTTCTGAACTCTGAGAGAGAACAATAGGGAAATAAACTCAAAGGGAGGAAGAAACAGGAACCAATGTACCTCACCCAAACTGGGGTATATGTTATTCCACACTTCTACCCAAAAGGCATTGAAGAAATACCTACTGACTTTTGAATCCTATAAACTTGGGTGCAAACCCTGACTCTGCCACTTGGTAGGTTAGTAGCCTTAGACAAGTCACCTGACTGCCCTAAGCCTCCATTTCCTCAAGTGTGTAATAGGGATTAAAATACTTACCTTACAAAATAATTGTCTGCAAAGCCCTTGGGACATGGTAGGTCCTTTCTCAACAAATGACCACTCTTACTAAAGGGCAGGCACATTTTCACACCCTCAAAGACTCATGCCAGGAGCCAGCTCTGAGCTCCAGGCTGCCCCAAGGGAAGGTGGCCATTTCACCTTCTCTAGATAAGAGCTGCCTGGCATCTCAATACTTTCAAGACCAAGACCAGATAGTGATATGGCCCCCGCTGTCCTCGCCCTCAGAACTCTAACAGAACCATTTCTTGTCCTAGAGATTTGGCTCAAACCATTTAGAAGGTACAGGAGAAGTAGGTCTGAGTGAGATACAAAAAAGTCCAGGCATTGAAAAATGGAATGATGTGGAAAAGCGCAGTCTTTGGAGAACTATCTTGACCTTTCCCTCAACAACTGAAGAACAAAATGAAACTTTCCTCTATAAAAGTTTGTTTCGTGGTCTGGGTTTCCTTACTGCTGGGTGAAGCAAGTAGGACATGGTAAAAAGCAAACTCAGATTCCAGAGGAGAGTGTCTCCATGTTTCACAGCCAAAACATCTGTGTTCTTGGATTGCACTAAAAAATGACAGTATCTACAAAAGGTATTTTAAAAACTTATTTGTCACCCTTATTTCAATTGTTTCCATATTTCCATTCTTGTAACTCTCCAAATTTATCCTTTAAATGACCTGAAATTTGACTTATTTAATCTGGGTCAAAGAATCATGTGCGTTAGGCCGGGCGCGGTGGCTCAAGCCTGTAATCCCAGCACTTTGGGAGGCCGAGACGGGTGGATCACCAGGTCAGGAGTTTGAGACCAGCCTGGCTAACACGGTGAAACCCCGTCTCTACTAAAAAAATACAAAAAACTAGCTGGGCGAGGTGGCGGGCGCCTGTAGTCCCAGCTACTTGGGAGGCTGAGGCAGGAGAATGGCGTGAACCCGGGAGGCGGAGCTTGCAGTGATCTGAGATCCGGCCACTGCACTCCAGCCTGGGCGACAGAGCGAGACTCCGTCTCAAAAAAAAAAAAAGAAAAAGAAAAAAAAAAGAATCATGTGCTTTAGTCCAAAACCCTCCTTCCCCTGACCTCCTCTGCTTTGGGTGTCTAGGGTTAAGCAGGAGCCTCCATATCCAATCCCATCATGCAGACAATAGGTCTGCAGACAAACTTCTCCAGGAGAAGCCAGGAAAAGAGTCCTGCACTAGGAGGAGAGAGACCAGGGCTCTGCTGTGAACAAGCATGTGACCTTAGGCAGGTGCCTCACCAATCTGGGCTCCAACTTTCTTTTCTTTAAGGTGAGGGGCTTAGACAGGAGGTGCTCTGAGAGTCTGTGGATGTTATCCTTGTGGGCTTAAACAGAGGTCTCTGGACAGCCAGGATGTTCTGAGCCCCACCATGGCATCCCTGGCCTGGCTAGGGGCTCCCGCAGGGCAGGATCACATTGCCCCAGATTCCAGGACTGGCTGCGGCACAGACCCAGGATCAGGTAACAGATCCATCCAGCCTGGACTGGCTCAACCCCTCCACTACAGCCGCAGCTCTGGGGCTCAAAAACCAGAGCTAATGCAAGCCAGCTGGAGGCTGGGACAAGATTGATGAAGGATAGGGAGAGGATTTGGCCAGGGTTTTTTTCGGCGCAGGAGGGTGGTAGAGAATAATTAGTCCTGCCTGCTTCCCAGAGGCCCCCAAGCTGAGCAAACTTCATTAATTGGGAACCCCCAGTGGGGAATTCCTGCTCATGACCCAGAAAAGGAAGAACTCTTCAGGAGTTAATTAGTAGTGAAAGTGCCAATCAGGGAAAGTGTTTAAACTATTAAATGTCTGAGCACCTGTTTACCTACAAACAACTGATACAGCAATTATCTGACCATCAAAGCAGGTCCTCTATGATAGTGATTACCAACCTCGGGAGATCCTGAGGGTCACCTAGGAACCTTGTTAAGCATCAGTCTCCAATGCAGTGATCCTGACTGGTCAGCAGGAGTGAGAAGCATTGCTCTAAACTATCCACTAGCCCAGGAGTTCTTGACTCAATCTCAGTGGCTCCATGTATCAATAAGCAAGAAGTACTATTACCACTAGTCTTTCTATAATTTATTTAGCATTTACTATGCTAGGCCTTTAGCATTCATTGTCTTTTAATCCTCATAGCAGTCACGTGTGATAGGTGTTATTATCTCTTGTCTACAGAAAATGACGTAATTGAGCTCAAAGAGGGGAAGAAACTCATTAGGTAAAATAAAGTTAGTAAGTGGCAGAGATTTTACTTGATCCTAGATATTTTGACTCCAGAGCCCAAATCTTGGCTGCAATGTTTTTAATGATCCCCAACGTCTTTCCTGTCCTTTGAGTGATTAAGACAAGATTGTTATGCTTTTGAGGACAGTCATAGCGCTATTCAAGATATTATCCATAATACAGATGGGAAAACCAAGTCTCCAAAAGGGAACATTAATTGATTCAAAGAGTTCAGGCTTATGGCTCCCATGTTTGGGCCATTTTCTGTTAGACAAAGCTATCACCTGGAATTATGAACTAGAAGGAAGAAGAGATGCTGGCCTCCAGTGCCAAATATCAATGTGTTGCACTGCTATTCAAGAAGCAGAGCAGTTTAGTTAGGAGCATTGGGCTGTAATCATATCCATCCTACCAACCCCAAGTGTGACCTGAGACAAGTCACTCCACTTCTGTGGGTCTCAGTTGCCCCATCTGTCAAATGGAAATGCCACTGTGTAGTCTGCCTTCCGCCTTGTGAGTGGAGAGTGAATGAGAGGAGGGTACCAGCATGGTGGACGAGATCGCTCCAACTGCTGTGGAACAGCTTTGACTCTAGGGGGCCTCTCATGCGACTACATGACAGCTTAGAGCTTGGCAAGATTTCTCTTTGGACCAGGGCCCCAGAGTCAATAGTCTCCTTTCTGGGTTTCAGGAGGCTAAAGAAAATGCTTCCCAATATTCTCCAGAAAGCTGGCAAGATGGTTGACCAGTTGGCCTTCTAGGCCTTCTTTCTGTGACACTTGGATTTGACCTTATTGGCCAGACAGGCCTTGCAGCCCCACCCCTCAGACCAAGGGCAGCCTTCTCCAGAGCCACTCTTACCTAAGGGCACCATCCGGATGCCTGCCTAGTTCCCTTCCGGCCCTGATGTAGGCATGAGCCTCCCCCACCGCCTGCTCACTGCTCACTCCTCGGCCGCCAGCCCAGCAGCTGTTGCCTCAGATCAGTGTGGACCATCTAATCCCCTCTCCAGAGCCCTGGCCCCCTCCTCAGGCAGTAAATTAAGGAGGATGTAAGAACAGAGGGCACCAGCGTCAGCAGAGCGGCATCCAAAACATCCTCCCCAACCCGCGCCTGAGTCACAGGGCCCTGAATTGGCCCCTCTCCTCCTGAAGCAGGGGAGGAGGAGGCCAGGACAACCAGGCCTGCGGGAAGAAGGAAGCAAGAACCCAGAGGAGGGAAAGGGCAGGGGGCTTATAGAGAGGAACCAGGCCAGGCTCCTAGGGGTGTTCCAGCTCAATCATTTTTATTGTGACTCTGGGAGACCCCAAATCTCTACTCCAGAGTGATACAGGACAGGGGGCCCAGATGTCAGTTTCTTATTACCACCTGACTTCCAATCCCGTCTATTTCACATGCCGCACCCACCCCAGACTGTTGTGTTTCCATTCCTGAAATGGGCAGAGAATAGCCAGCCGACAAGGGTCAGGAACACCTCACCCAGGGGCCCATCCCAAATCCCTGTGTTGAGGGGCTGGGCAGCAGAGGCATCTCTGGCAGCTAGCCTCACCTCCTGCCCCTGAGAGCATGGTCTACAGGACTGGCCTAAAATCCTATAACTCTCTGAATTGAAAACACCATCTAACACTCCCTATACAGATGGTATGCTGGGGCCCACACCAAGAGCTTTCCAATCTGACTCCAAACTATCAACAAACTGAAAACGGAGGAAGAGGGAGAAAGATGGCCAAATAACTCTGGCATAGCATCCACAAGTATGACTCAGAAAGAAGGGCAATGTGGGGATGCTGCCCTGTTTTTCAGAGATGTCACCTGGAGAAGAGGCTGATGAACAATGTAGTGACAGAGATCAGAGTAGGATGATAAATCCCCGGGGCTTGAGATTTTAAGTCAGCAAAGTCAATGCACCTTTCCAACTTCACCAAGGTGTAGTAGGATAAAACTTGCTCCTCAGAAACAACATAGAAATTTTCATGGGCACAAAGAAAATGAATTTGTTCAGGGGAAGGGAAACAATCCTATATGTCAAAAACACCAAGGATTGTGTTTTGGGTTTGCTTTAAGTATCATTTATATGCTGATGACTGTCAAACGGCTATCCTCAGGCCAGATCTCTCAATCAAACTCCAAACTCATATCTATCAGCCTATGTGGTATCATCACTTGGATATCCAATAGACCTCTCAAATTTAACCTATTCAAAACTAAATTCCTGATTGCCCACAAATCCACTATATATACAGCCTTTCCCATCTCAGCTTATGGGTAACTCCATCATTCATGTGGCTCAGGTAAAACCTTTGGCACTATGTCTTAATCTTTTCTTTGTCTCCCCTTTCTACTCCTAACACATCTAGTCTGTCATGAGATTCTATTAGCTCTGCTTTCAAATACTATATTGAAAAGCTGACTACTTCCTACTCCCGCCCCTGTCACTATGGTCAACCAAGCTATGGTTGTCTTGCAGCTAGCTGGGTTAGTGTAGTACAACCCCTCTCTACAAGTGCTTTTGCCTCTGCCCTTGCCCCAATCTCACACCCCCACCCCATCTATTCTCAGCACAGTAGCTAGAAGACTCCTTTTAAAAATCTAAGTTAGGGCTCGTAACCCTTTGCTCAAAGTCTTCAAAGGCCCCCATTTCTTAACCTAAAGCCAAGGTCCTGGCAATGACTGCAAGGCTCTGCATGGTCTGGCTCCACTAACACTCAGACCTCATCTCTACTCTCCTCCTTGCTCTGCTCCAGGTGCACCAACCTCCTCGCTGTGTCTCAAGCCTGACAGACACGATCATGCCTTAGGACCTTTGTTGTAACTTTTCTCTCTGCCATGAATGTTCTTCTACCAGATATCCACCATTCCCAACTCCTCACTGTCTTCAAGTCTGCTCAAATCTCAGCAGGCCTTCCCTGACCACACTTTCACTGCAGTTGAACCTTCCCACCTTCTGGATCCTGAGCTCCTTTACCCTGGTTTGCTTTTTCTTTTCTTTTTAAATTGCTTAACACCAACACTCTTCAAGTATATAATTCACTGTTGTATTGACTTTATGCTTGTTGACCACTCTGCCACCTAAAACGTAAGCCTCTTAGGATCTGTATGTTGTTCACTGCTGTATCCTCAGGGCCAAGAACAGAACTTGGCCCATTCATGAATGAATGGAGTCAATCAATCAAAGTTGTAAAGTGGAGAGGAATGTCCTCTAAAGCTCCCCTGGGCACATCAGAGAAATGGAGTTTGAGATATTGAAACATGTCCTAGGGCTTGCCCAGAAATGTATTTTAAGAAGTGATGGGGTCTCCATACATCTGGATGTCCTGCTACAAGGGACTTGTGGCTGAATATCAAACATATCTCAGACCTAGAGGCACCTTTAATACAACCATACTTATTGCTGATCAAATGGAAACTGGCAAAACACCAGAAGCAGCTTATTACCAATATTCATCTGGCTCACTCCATGTCTGCTGCGCTGTTCGTACCTTCATAGCTGAGTAAACTGCCCTGGTTCTTGACTTAGCCCTGTGCCCTAACTTTGGATGCTGTCCTCACACTCGCAGCAGTCCAGGTCTGCCTTATGAAAATGTCATTTATTGCTTTCTTTGGCCACTCAACTCAAATGGCTTATTTTTTTTTAAGTCAAGTTTTGCTCCATTTCCATTTTTACCACCTGGGTAAAAGAAGTCACCTAGATGAGTTTTCTATTGCTTTGTAACATACTACCGCAAATTTGGTGGCCTAAAATGATACCCACAAAACATCAATTGTCATTAAGGAAATGTAAATCAAAACCATGATGTGATTCTACTTTATACCCACTGGCATAGTTCTAATAAAAAGGACAGATATAGCAAGTGTTGGTGTGGATGTATTCCCACTGTACACTCCTGGTGGGAGCTTAAACCAATGAAGTCACTTTGGAAAACAGTCTGACCCTTCCTCAAAAAGTTGGACACAGAGTTACCATGTGACCCAGCCATTCCACTTCTGGGTATATACCCAAGGGAATTGAAAACATGTGACTACCCAAAAACTTCTCATAAATATTCATAGCAGCTTTATGCATAATAGCCAAAAAGTAGAAACAGCCCAAACCACATGTCCCTTACCTGATGAATGGAGAAATACAATGTAGTATATCCATACAATGGAATGTTATTCAATCATAAAAAGAATTGAAGCACTGATCCACGCTACAACTTGGATGAACCTTGAAAATGTGCTAAGCAAAAGAATTCAGACACAAAAAGCCACATATTGTACGACACCATTTATGTGAAATATCCAGAATAGACAAATGCATAGAGACAGAAAGTAGATTACTGATTTCTGGGGCTGGGGGAATGTAGAGTGATTACTTAATAAGTATGGGCTTTGTTTGAGGGCAGGGGCAATGAAAATGTTTTGGAATTATATAGAAATGAAGGTTGTATAATTTTATCGCTATATTTTTAAAAACACTGAATTGTTCACTTAAAAAAAATGCCCATTTATTAGCTCACATTTCTGTAGGTCAGGAGTCTGGGAGGGCTTGACTGAGTTCTAATTTCAAGGTCTCACAAGACTGAAATCAAGGTGTTGTGGGGTGGGCATGAGACATATTGCAAGAATCTGCTTCCAAACTCATTTACTTTGTGGGTAGATTACTGTCCTTGTGGTCATAGGACTGAGGTCTGTATTCCTCACTGGCTGGCTGTCTCTCAGCACTTTAAGACTACCTGCATTCCTTCTTATATGGCCCTCTCTTTTTCAAACCAGCAGCAGCACGTCGAGTCCTTCTTATGCTCCGAATCTCTCTGACTTCCCCTTCTGCCACCAGCCTAAGAGAGTTCTTTGCTGTTGGTGACTCAAGAGATTAGATTAGACTCCCTCAGATAATCTCCCCTCTCTAAGGTCAACTGTACCATACAACATAGCACGGTCAGGGGAGTATCACATTTACAGGTTCCAGTGAGTGTGGAGTCTTGGGAGCCATTCCTAGAAATTCTGCCGTTACAGCATCTGAGAATTATTTTGGGTAGACTTGCTAACAATTTGATCTCCCGGAAGGAGTAAGCATTCCCAAGCACCTGTTCCATCCACATGCTGGAGGTTCCATGAGTTACTCCTTTGTCTCCATGGTCCCCAGGCCAGTGCTAGCACATAATGCGTGCTTCAGTGAGTGCTCATTGAATATTTGCTAAATTGTTCCTACCCTGTGAGGGGTCATTCATTGTTTACCAGGAAGGCAGACCCATACAAAACCCAGGAAGCTCAAGAGGCTGAAAGCCATAAGAGGGAAGGTAAGTGCACGTGGTGTGAACACGTGGGAGGATGTGACATGGGGAATGGTTTCTTCCGACCAGTTAGATGAAGACAGGTTAGATGAAGACAGGTTTCTTCTGACCAGTTAGATAAAGAAAGTAGCCCAGTCATTTCTGAGCTTGTGCTCACAATAGGGGTTATCCATAGGTGTTATTCATAGGGGTTATCCATAGGTGCTCACCATAGGGGTTATCCACATGAGATATATGCCAAGCATGTCACCATTTTTGGAAGGCAACTCTCAAAAAGTGGGGGGAGAAGGTAAATAGGCTCCTGTGAGCAAATGTGCTATTCAAGGGTAAAATAAGTTTAAAATTTAAATGCAAATGATTCCCAGAAAAAAAGAAAAGTGTGGGACAAGCCAGGGGTAGGGGGGATAGTAGCCTGAGAGAACAATATAGAATTATATAAACTCTGCAGAGTGTCCTTTGATGCTCGCATTTATTCTTTCAGCAAATATGTACTGAGTGCTAACCATCTACTGAGAGCACTGTGCTAGGCACAAGAGTACAGGGAGAAGCCAGGTAGGAAATGCGGTAGGCAGCCTCTGCGATGGTCCCCAGTCATCCTTGCCTCCTGACACACTGTAATCACTTCCCTCTGAGTATGAGTATCAGCAGAAGTAGTGGGTTGTCACTTCCACGATTAGGTTATAAATAGATGCAGCTCTGTTTAGGGTGCACGCTCTCAGTTCACTCACTCTAAGAGAAGTCATTTGCCATGTTGGGAGTCACCCCATGGAGAAGCCCACATGGCAAGGAGCATCAGCTCCAGCCAAAAGCCACATGAATGAGCTAGACATGGATCCTCCCCTGGTCAAGCCTTGAGATGACTGCAACCCCAGCCAACACCTTCACTGCAGCCTTGTGAGGGACCTGAGCCAGACTGCAGCTAAATTGCTCCTGGATTCCTGACCCACAGAAACTGTGCAACTATAAATGTGTTGTTTTAAGCTGCTAAATTTAAACAGTAATAGATGATTAACATAGGAAAGATTATAAAAGAGATTATAATACTCTCTATTAGTTACAATAAATAATATATAGAGACTATACACCAAAATCAGAGATAGGACAAACGCCTGAAGCTGAACCAAAGAGATGGCTTCTGAAAAGGGAGCAGGAAAGGAAAGGACCCAATGGAGTGAGACTTAGGAAAATACTAATGGCAGCAGAAAAGGATTTCTTGAGTTTTGCTCAGGGTAAGAAAGGGAACAAAGAAGGCTTCTGTTGGGGCCGAGGGTAGTAGAGAAGCAGAACTCTCCAGCTTCATCTGCAGCTATTGTCTCCATAGGGTCCATGAGGCTCAAGCTGTTGCATTCCTTTCTCAAATGTGGCCAAGAATGGAATTAGGTTTGGTTGGAGCAGAATGAAGGAGACGTGGGGAGAGATTGTCCTAGAGCTCAGAGCTCTGCCAAGTACATTCTTCTCTTTAGGCCTGAGAAATCCCACCTTGAGTCCTGGGAGCACATGAGGTGAAATGGAAGTTGCTGGTGACCTTTGAGATCTGGGGGATGAGAGGAGGCAGACATTGCCTTCATTTCCAGAAAGAATAAGGTGGATCCCAAGACACACAGACCAGGATGCTGATGTTGATCTGAGGAGAGGGTCTAGAACAGATTCCAAAGGGATGATGTGTGAGCTCCAGGACCCAGCCCAGAGTTCTCTAAACAACTTAGGCCCACCCTTACCTGTTTTCTTGACTTTTAAACAGCAAAGAATCAACAATCATTATCAAGATAAAGATAAGGCTGTGAAAATGGCATGTCCTGGTTTCATCTGGGCAATTGATACAGCCTTCATAAGTGGAAGAAAAATATGATCAGGATTGTTTGTAACCATTTGAATAGTTATGGCCAGAGATGACTAAAGGAATATTATCAAGGTATTCCCAGGAGACCCTCAGCCCCTCCTGGATACTACTACTAACAGTTAACATGTATTGTAAATTTCCATGGTACTGATAACTGTTCTAAGCACTTTCCATGGATCTTCTCATTTGAGTCTCAAAATCCTACGAGATATAATCAGCTCCATTTGACAGATAAGGAACATCAGGCGCAGGAAATTTAAGTAACTTGACAAGGTTACACATTAGGGTATCACAGAGCCAGGACAGGCATCTGGTGATCCAGACTTAATGCCTTTGCTTTAACCATGTGGCCCTATTGCCACAGAGATGTCAATGCCAAAATTCTCCACCTGGAAAGAAGCAATTTGGCTCAGACTGCATGAGCATGAAGCAGGCTCAGATGTGGGGTGTGCATGCATGCAGCTCTATATTAGCATGTGACTATGTGTGCAGTGTGAATGTGCATATGCATGATACGTGTGTGCCGTGTGCTCTGAGTCAGGAGGTTGCCGGGAAAAGCTGAAGGGAGAGGAGTGGGGCACTGAGAACAGTGCCCAGGGTGCTGGGAAGCAACAAGAAGTTGGTCAGTGGGTCAGGCAGCCGGTCACCCGAGCAAAGAGGGTGACAGGTGGGCAGGGCTGTCGGGGGGGACTAGCCGGCTCCCACCTGCTAAGGCTGTCCATCAGCACTAATGCTGGCAGTGCCTGAGGCCAGGACCCCCAGCAGGCCAGCCTCAGAGACACACCCTTCTAGGAGACATCCGTCCCAAGGTGGCAGAGACACCAAGTCCTGGCCCAGACCTAAGCAACCAGGTTCCACCCCCTTCCCTCTTACCCACTCTATGCCAGAGGCTAAAAGCTGCCTTGGCTAGCTCAAACCCTGAGAGCTAAGGGATGTGAAGGGTTCTGGTGGGGACACATGGCCAGTGGCTGTTCTTCCATATTCATCTGTCTTTAATATTCAGATGAAGGGAAGTACATGACCTTGCTAGTGTTTTGGGGTAGGAAAGGCAAGAGGGTCCTCAGAGGTCATCTAAATTACACTTCTTTATTTTTCAGATAAGTAAAACTGTGATTCAAGGAGGCCCTGGGATCACCTGCGAAGATCCTGGGATTCATCAGGGGTCTGGTAAGAGCTAGAAGATTCTAACTGAAGTTTGGCTGCCTGAAGGGGACGGGAGTCTTGCCTGGGTATGTCAGCAGGTGGAGGCTGTGGGTAAGTGTGGTGGGGGAGGAGATGAACCTTGGGGCTTCACAAATCCAGGTAGGGAGGGAGCCAAAGTCTGGCCAGCTGAGCAGGGCACAACCCGCAAGTGAGAGGCATAGAGAGTGAGGGAGCTGGAGTCCAAGTCATGATCTAGTGGAGGGGCAGGCACAGAGCTGGCAGGTGGTGGCACCAGGGCAGGGCTGGGCGCTGCACGTTCAGCGTTGGAGAGTCTGGGATGGGGCTTGTGACTCCCGCGGGCCTGAGGACAGAGATGGAGGCCGGTGGGCAAAGCGGGGAGGATCTGGGGCGGGGCCGTGGGGGTGCTGGCGAGAGACTGGGGTGCGAGCACAGGGTCAGTGGGCGGAGAGGGACTGGAGAGCGCTGGGCCGGGCAAGGAGGTGGGAGCCGCGCTAGAGCGTGGGGAGGGGGTCCCGCAGCGGGCGCGCGGCCGCAGGGAGGGGCCGGGCCGGGGCCGGGGCCGGGGCCGGGCTGGGGCTGCGGTGAGGGGAGGCGCGTGGCCGGCCGCCCCCAGCTGTGGCGTCGTTCAGGCCCGGCTTAGCGGGGCCGGGGCGAGGGATTAGGGGCAGTGGCCGCACCTGGCGGGGCGGCCGCAGGGCTAATGCTGTGTGACCGCCGCGGCCCCGCCCGACAACTGGCTTCCTCTCGCCCTGGAGGGCTGTGGGCTCGTTAGCCCCGCCGGCGTGTGCGCGGGATGCGGCTGCGGGCGGCGAGTGCACGTGTGCCACGGGGGGCCCTGCGGCTGGCGCTGATGGCCACTGGCTGCGCCCAGCTCCAGGAGGTCCCAGGAGTGAGGCTGCCCCAGGGGCAGCGGGGGCGAGGGGACACTTGATTGTGTGCCCTGTGAGCTCTTGTCACTGTGTGATGGTGTGGTCCCGGGGGTCTAACTGAGGGTGCCTCTCTGATATGACAATCCCTGTTATCACCCTATGTGGACCGTGTGTCACTGTCCAGGACCTTAGCCCATGTTCGGAGTATCTCTGTAACCAGAGTGTCTATGGGACACCTCCATATTCTGAGTGTGTATAGGGATATTGGGAAGAGCTTCCACCTTCATTGGGACCTGCTGCTCAAGTTCCTTTTGCAGACACACCTTTGGGGCGCAAGATCCCCTACAAGCTCCTTCCCAGCAGCAATGTCTCAGCCATCCATCCCGCAGGGCCTCAGACCTCTGGTGCTGAGATGGAGACTGTGCCTAAGTTCTGGCACCTGGCTTCCTGCCCTCCTTAAACCGAGGCCTACTCCCTAAGCCCATCCTCATCCCAGGCCTAGCTCAGGGGCCCCAGACATGCTTTAACATGTCCCCTTTCCTACTAAAATAATTGGATCTGAACAAAATTTGTGTTGGAACTGAGATGTTTTATCTAATCTTGTAGATGAGCCCCCAGGCCTTTGCACCTGCTGTTCCTTCTGCCTGGAAGGACACCCACTTCCCTTTCCCTAGAGCTCAGGAGCCACCTCCACTGGGAAGCCTTCCCTGCAGCAACCCACTCCACACCATTTTTCCTTTTCCTTGCAGAACCTTGGATCACACCTGGCTCCGGCTATTCCGATGACATCTCCATCTCCTGGAGATAGTTGCTGCATGAGAACAAAGGCAGGGCCCAGACGAGGTCTGGAGGCATAAGCAGCAGGGATATGTGCACTGAGCTGAGGCACTGGGCAGGCAGAGCCATCGCCCTTGCCCCTACCATGAACCCCTAGAGAGAGGCTGCTAGAACCTTCATTTCTAAGAGGCAGGAGGGTCTGGCTGCCTCTGCCTCTACTCACTCCCCCATAGACACACAGGCCTTCTCTCCATCCAGGGAGCACATAGCTGCCAAGAGCAGCCCTGCCCCCACACCAGGCTCCCCAGCAGTGAGGAGCTGGGCTGGGCTGTCCTCACCCGCCCTCCTGGCCTCACCCTGGCCCTTTCCTGGCCCTGCCTGGGGATGCCAGGACCCACAGCAGGTGCCCGGACAGGCTTGGGGATGGAGAGGGGGCTGGGCACAGAAGGCCAGCCTCTGGCCAAGAACAGAGCTCATGGAGAAACAAGTTCCAGAATCCTCTTCGTCCTCCTTTTCCCCACCCACTCTTTACTTTTGTTAATAAATATAGCTACCGTTTACTAAGCACTTATTGTCTTCCTTTGCACAGTATTTGACACTGTATGTGCATTGACTATTTAATCTAAATCAATCCTGAAACATAGGTATTACCATCCTTATCTTTCTGATGAGGCAGTAGAAATTCAGAGAGGCTAAATCCATTGTCCGAGGTCACCTGACTGGTCAGTGGCAGAGCCAAGATTCACACCCCACATCTTTCCATGTCCTTGTCCTCCAGCACTGACCCCAGGTGCTGCTCTCCTCACCCTAGGTGGTGACTCTCTGTTATACCTCTGCCTCCCACATTAGCATGGGAGCTGTGGGATAGCAAGGACTGTCCTGTCCTCTCAATGGCCCCAGTGAAGGAATGAAGGAATGCTTGAGGAATATTACCTTGGCTGTTAGAGGGCACAGAAGGGTAGTTACACACATGGGCTCAGGAGCCCAAGTGCTGGGGTTCAAATCTCAGCTCTTACTTGCTCTGTGACCTTAGGACACTAGTATTTCTGTCTCAGTTTCCTCATCTATAAAATGGGCTGGATAATAATATGCTGGTATTGAGGAGATTGACTTAGGAAAAGTTCCTGTCCTATAGTAAGTAGTGCATGTGTTAGATATGACTCTTAGTATCTCCCACTACACTAGAATGGGCCCTCTCTCTGCTTGTATCCCCAGCACTCAGCACACAGCTTGCCTATAGTAGGTCCTTCCCTTCCTCATCTATAAAATATGACTAAAAATACCCACCTGCCAAGATTAAGGGGATGTATGTAAAGTGCCTGGCACAGAGCAGACGTTGGCATCAGTAGTAGCACCAGCTGGGGGTGGGTTGTTGGTAGGATAATGGGGTGGGGGTAGAGCCAGGTTGGGCTCTCCTGAATGCCCCATTTTTGGATCCAGAGGCAGAGTCTTCACCCAATGTCCCCCTTTTGCCCGTGTACCATTCAGGCCCTTGTACAGAGTACACACAAGGCCTCACTCAGACGGTGGCCTCTCCACTATGTGGAGAAACCCCCACGCCAGTGGGTACCCTGGGGCTGAAGTGCCTCATCTTCACCTCTTCTAGATCTTCCCCCAAGGGACTGGCAGCTTAGTGCTTTGAGAATGGAGCCAGATGGACAGGAAGGCACCCAGGAGATCATCCCAAGCCAAACTTATTTAGGAGCAGAGTCTTGTCTTCAGATAAATTCTTAGGTGAAACCCTGATATGTAAAGCAGACAGAGGGGCCATTTTGTTGCCATAAATTAATTTAGAAGTTCACGTGTATTACTGTTATTTCTTATAAAGTATGCTGTACTCACCAGCTACAAAAGAGCCTGGCACACGGTAGGCCCTCGTGAAAGAATTGTTGAATGAATGGTCAATCGGTGGAGGAAAAAATACAAATCTGTGAAATAAGGGGGTAGGTATGTATGATGATTGGTGGATACTTCTGGTCCAAAATTCTAATCCAACATTTGTGGAATCCCTATAGCACTTCTGAATGGCCCAGGACTCCAGAGAACACAGTTTGAAAATGACAAGTTCTCCTTTTGGTGGATGAGGACACTAAGGCCAAAGGGTCAGAGGCAGAGCCGGGCTAGAAGCCAGGCCTTCCAGTTCCCTCTCCGAGGCCCTCCGAGGCCCCTCCATATGTTGCATTCTAGGGCCCTGGGATGGGGTTCTTTCTGTCCCTTTCACCCTGGCTGGGACAGCCTGTGTGCCAGGGGCCGCCATCTCGCTCAGGCATTTCCCACCAGCCTCTGCCCCAAACCTAAGCCAGGCAGGAGCCAGTTTCCTCCCACTGACTCCAGGATAGGCTCTGTTCCTAATGTCTGTCATCTGGGCAAGGAAGGCCCATGGCCCAACACCCCTCTTGGAACCATGGGGCCCCAAGTGGCAGATATCCCCAGTGAGTGCCAGATTAGTAGAACCTACTTGGTGGGCGAGGAGCAGGGCGGATGAGCACTGCCACTGAGGGTCTGCCCAGGGGTAACACCCAGGAACGCCCCAGAACATGGGCCCCACAGCAGTTGGGGGCATTTATGGGCCTTCCTGTAAACTTCTGAGAGGGTAACTTTATCCTGCTTCTTTCGGCCAAGTATCCTCCTCCAGCAGCTGGTCACAAAGCTGGTTAATCTCCCAGAGTGCTCAGCTTAAAACCCGTGACTCACAGCACAGCCAGTGTGGGGGAGGGGGTGACCGCCTCCAATACGTGGCGCCCAGAGTCAGCTGTTCTGGGGCCTTCTCTGGTTTCTCCAACTGAGTCCTAAGGTTTGGGGCCTTGTCTTCCTTCCTGGAGTCCTGCTTCTCACTGACCCCCACGTACAAACCGTGAGAGGTCAGGGCCCTGGGAAGAGGGCCAGTTCCAGGCCTTGGCTTTGGCCAAGCCCTCAGGCTATCCCAGAAATGCCCAGCAGGCATTGGCCTTCGGGGAAGGGGAAGGTTTCAAGTGTAACTCTGGGAGGGGTTGGTCCTGAAATTGGGGTCTCTGCCTCACCTGCCCAGACCTGGAAAAATTCTCTGCAGCCATGACCCTCTCATCGCGGATCTTCAGTCCCTGTCAGCATGTGACATGAAACCTGGGTAGGGTGGCTGAAGTGAGCTAGCAAAAAGTAACACAAATGACAAGGGATCTCTGACTTGAGATCAGCAGAATAAGCACAAGTTGAGTCAGGAAGAAAAGGTGGAGTAGTGTTTTGGCCTTGGAGAGACATGGGTTCAAATCCCAACTCTGCCACCTACTAGCTGAATAGCTTGCCTGAGCCTCTGTTTCCTCCTCTGTAAAACTGGGGTAGTAATAGTACTTACCTTGGCGAGCTAATGTGAGAATCAAAATCTGTTTTCCTGCTTAGTGGGTGGGAGCTATTAATATTATTGCTGTTATTGTCATCATCGTATTGCTCAAAAAGCAGGAGAATCCATTTTCATTTGTCAAGGGACTTATGTTTGTATAGCAGGAGGGAAGCTAATGGTCTGAAAGGATTTCAGTGACTCCTCTCACTTGGCAGGAAATCTATTCTGATGAATATGACTGTGTAAATGATAAGGGAGTATCTGCCAGCCAGTGGCATCATGCTTGTTATGGTTGAAGACCTACCCCAAGAAACAGCTATAGCAGATACATGACGGAGGCTCCCACTGGTACCTCTACTGAGCAAGGCACAAATCATGTGCTAACCCTTGCTCCTGTGGTGCCAGTCATTCTCAATACCTTCTACTCCATCTGAAAAGTCCCATATATATCCAAAGATTCCTGTAGGTAAGGAGGAATGAACCACTTTATAAGTTCCTGTTATGGGCCAGGCACTATATTAAACACATATATTTGACCATATCTAACCCTTGCAGCACCCCTCAGGATGGGTGTACTATTATCTCCATATGGTGGACCAATTACATTAATGAACTTAGTTCTTCACTCCTCCTTGTATTCATACCCTTTGCCTTATGATTTTGCAGCTCTTCATATCTGGAGGCATATTGTGTATTTCTCCACGTCTCAGTTCTGAGTTCAGCCATGTATCTTGTTTTGACCCATGAGATATTAACATATATGAATCAGGCAGAGGTTTGGGAAATGTGTTTCTGCTTGCACTGTTGCACCACTACCATTACCATGAAAACACGCCTAGGCAAGCCTGCTGGAGGTGAGGCCTATGGAGCACAGCTGAGTCGCCCAGTTCCTCAGCCAAGACCAGCCTGAGCCAGTCAAGTACAGCATGTGAGTGAGCCCAGTAGAGCCTAGGAAAACAGCCCAATCTAAATAGCCAACCTGCAGACTCAGAAACTAAAGGTTTATTATTTGAAGCCATTGGATTTTGGAGAGTGGTTTATTACACATAATTATCATGGTAATAGATAACAGATACATGCCATTAAAAAAATAGACTTTATTTTTCAGCGCAGTTTCAGGTTCACAGTAAAATTGAGCAGAAAGCACAGACAGTTCCCATATACCCCTGCACCTACACATGCATAGCCTCCCCCAGTGTCAACATCCTGCACCAGAGTGGGACATTTGTTATAATCCATAAACCAACATTGATGAAACTACATATCATCATCACCCAGAGTGCACAATTTACGTTAGGGTTTACTCTTTGTGTTGTACGTTCTATGGGCTTTGACAAAGCGATAATGACATGTATCCACCATTACAGTATCATACAAAATAGTTTTGCTGCCCTAAAAATTATCTGCACTCTGCTTATTCAACCCTCCATCCCCTCAGCCCCTAGTAACCACTGATATTTTTATTGTCTCCATAGTTTGGCCTTTTCCAGAATGTCCTATAGTTGGACTCATGCAGCATGTGGCCTTCATCTTTTTAGGACAAAAGAGAGGGAGATGGAAGGAGGGGCAGCAGGGCAAACCCTTTCACCTCTTCCTCTCTTACTTGGGCATGGACTATAAAATTGCAGCTATAAGTATTGTAGAAGCTTGTGTGTGTGAGACCTGGGCTTAAATATTGGGAATTCACAGAGGCTGATGGGTGTTAGATCTCTCCAACATTCAGTACGTAGGTCTGATCATTGAGTTTTGGACAGGTAAGACCTAACAGTAGCTGCTGGGTTTGTTTGGTTATTTATTTATTTATTGAGAGGAGAGAGAGAGAGAGGCAGAGAGAGAGAGAGAGTCTTACTCTGTCACCCAGGCTGGAGTGCAGTGGCACTATCACAGCTCACTGCAGCCTCAACCCAGGCTCAAGTCATCCTCCCACTTCAGCCTTCCAAGTGGATGAGACTACAGGTGCTTACTACCATGCCCAGTTAATATTTTTATTTTTAGTAAAGATGGGGTCTCACTATGTTTCCAGGTTGTACTCAAACTCAAGCCCAGACTCAAGACCAGGCTGCTCTCAAACTCAAGCTGGATCACCTCAAGCAATCCTCCCACCTGGGCCTCCTGAAATGCTGGGATTCCAGGTGTGAGTCACCATGCCCAGCCAGTAGCTGCTGACTGAGTACTCACTATGTTCCTAGCTCTGTGCTTTAGATACACTTTTCCTGCATTCTCCTATTTCATATCCACAGCAGCACTTTTTATTTTATTTTATTTTATTTTGACACAGGGGCTTGCTCTGTCACCCAGGCTGGAGGGCAGTGGCATGATCACAGCTCATTGCAGCCTCAACCTCCTGGGCTCAAGTGATCCTCCCACTTCTCAGCCTCCCAAGTGGAACTACAGACACATGCCCCCATGGCCAGCTAATGTTTTTGTATTTTTTGTAGAGGTGGGTTTTCACCATCTTGTACAGGCTGGTCTCGAACTCCTGGGCTCAAGAGATCCACTAGCCTCGGCCTACCAAAGTACTGGATTACAGACATAAGCCACCACGCCTGGTCACACAACAGCACTTTTTAAAATGTAAGTTAATATTTCCACCTTTCATATGTGGAAATGGAAGCTCAGAGAGACTGAGGGACTTATCGAAGTCACACAGTCAGTGGCAGAGTCATGAGTACACCCTAGGCAGTGTGACACCACAGCCCACTTGACTCCCACCACTTCCCTGCAAGGGGCACTCACTTCTCATCTTCCCTAGAGGTTACCCCAGAACCTCTACTTCCTCCTCAGGAACATGCCATGTGTCTCCCTGGGAGACAGCCACCCAGCCTCTTGGCCTTATCTGCAAAATGAGAAGAGCATTTCTTATTTACCTAGCAGTAGTCAGCTTAGTAAAACAAATACTTCTTGCCTCCTTTTTTGTGTTCACATAATTTCCTGGGCATATCCCAGCCACCTCACTTACCACATACAATATACACCTTACTGCCTAGGGCGCATGTCGTTGCCAGACCCATCATAGGTAGACATATCAGTAGGATACAGATTAGATGACTGTGATTACAAAAAGACCTAAAAATTTCAGTTTATTCTTTGCTTACATAAAATTCCAGGTAGGTAGTTAAAGACTTATGTGGCAGCTTGACAATACCAGACACCCAGATTCTCTTTCTTTCTCATTGCTCTGTGGATCTTCAATCTACAACTTCCATCACATGATCTAAGGTGGTATATTAGCTTCCCATTGCTGCTCAAACAAATTGCTACAAACTTAGTGGCTTAAAGCAATTCAGATTTATTATCTTACAATTCTGGAGGTCAGAAGTCTGAATTGATTCTTAGGGAGCTAAGATCAAGGTTGGCAGAGCAGTGCTCCTTCTGAAGGCTCTAGAAGAGAATTCATTCCTTGCCTTTTCTGGCTTCTAGAAGCTACCTGCATTCCTTGGCTCTTGGCCACATCACTCCAACCTCTGCTTCCATAGTTACATTTTCCTCTGACTCTAACTTACCTGCCTCCTTCTTTCCCTTATAAGGACTCCTGTGAATACACTGGGCCTACCTCAGGAATCCAGTATAATCTTCCCATCTCGAGACCCTGAATTTATTCACATCTGCAAAGTCCTTTTTGCCATGTAACATAATGTTTTCACAGGTTCTAGGGATTAGGATGTGCACATTTTGAGGAAGAGCCATTCCTCTGTCTACCAGATGGCCACTCCAGCTCCTGCTAATCACCCACATACCAACCAATGGGGAGAGGGAAAGAAGGCCAACTCCTTCCCCTCAAAAGTCATAACTAAGAAGTTGCACACAAATTACTCCCACTCATACCCCATTGGCTACAACTTAGTCACATGGTCACAGCTAGCGGCAAGGGCATCTGAGAAATGTAGTCTTCTGCTAGATGGCTGTGTGTTATGGACTAAACTGTATCCTGCCCTGAAAACTCATAGGTTGAAGCCATAATCCCCAATGTGACTGTATCTGGAGATAGGGTCTTTAAGGAGGTCATTAAAGTTAATTAAAATTGTGAAAGTGGGACCCTAATCCAATATGACAGGTGTCCTAATAAGAACAGAGACACCAAGGATGTGCATGCACAGAGAAAAGGTCACTGTGAGTACACAGTGAGAAGGTGGCTGTCTGCAAGCCATGGAGAGAGGCCTCAGGAGAAATAACCTTGCTAGCACCTTGACCTTGGTCTTCCAGACTCCAGAACTGTGATAAAATAAATTTCTAGATTGAAGCCACCCAGTCTGTAGTATTTTGTTACGGGCTGCCCAAGTTGACTAATATACCACGTTTCCAAGTAAAAATTATATCATTATGTTAAAAAAGTGAGGTATGGATATTGGGGGACAACTGGCTGTCTCTGTTGTGTCTCTAACCAAACAAATGAATGAGTGATGCATACTCCATGTGGAGAAATCACAGCATAGGATGGAGGACTGACCAGAAAATAGTGTGAATCTAATATGGAAAATGTCATGTTAGAAGCAATAATAATAACATTATGGAGTCACTTACTGTGTTTGCTGTTTTACATTCTTTACTTATGTTTATGTATTTCATTCATATAATACATCCTTACAGATGAGGAAACTGAGACACGAGGACAGAGAGAGGGCACTGAATCAGCCTGGAAGCCAGAGATCTGGGGCCAGGCTATTAGAAAATCTTCCTTATGGAGACATTCTGAACTGAATCTTCAAGGACAAGTGACAGAGTGGGCCATGAAAGGAGAGGGGAAATTCCTGGAAGAAGGAAACGGCAAGAGCAGAATTTTGGCCACGTAAGTCATCCTGTTGGAGGAACCCATATTACTTCCCAGGGAACACTGAGCCATGTGGCCAGAAGATAAGTAGAGATGCATTCTGAAAGGCCTTGAATGCTATGCCAGGACACTAGGACTTTATTCTGGAGTCAGTGGGGAGCTGTGAAAGGGTTATGCAAGGGGGACACTGCTAGATTTCTATTGTAGAGTCATCAGTGCAGGGGTAGTGTTGGGACCAACTTAAAGGAGACTGAGAGACAAGGCAGAGACACCAGCTGTGAGGTTGCCACAATAGTGGAGATGAAGGCTGTTAGGGGCCACCCTACAACAGGGTAATTGAAGCAGAGAGATGAAGATGACTTCAAGAGATATTTAAGAGATGAAATCAGTAAGACTTAGTGGCCGATTAAATGAAGGTACAAGGGAGAAGAGGTGGGAGATTATGCCTAGGTTCTTACATTGGGTGACAGAGGAGGTGTGGTGCTATTGAATGAGAGAGAAAAATTTCCTGAGGACAGGCTGGATTCCAGGGGAAGGCAGTGAGCACATTTGGGGACATGATGAATTAGAGGAGCTTGTGAGATATTCAGGTGGAGATGTGAAATAGACAGTTGGATACATGAGTCTGAGGCTTGCAGGTGAAGGGTTGCTGGGGAAATGGATGTGAATAAATTTGTCTGTGTTCAGGTGGTGGATATGTCTTGGAAATGAATAATGAGTCCACAGACAGTGAAGGAAGTATGGCCAAAGGTCAGAACCTGGAGGGAGCATGATCACTTCAGTGGCAGATGGAACATGGGAAGACTGGGAAGTAGGCTTCAAAGGAATGGTCAACGGTCAAAGCAGAACCAGAGAGGATGTTGTCTTGGAAACTAAGGGAATGGAACATTTTGAGCAACAGGACATAGTCATCAGTGACTTTAAAGGGCATCCTATAAGGCAAGGAGGGAGAAATGTCCCCCCAGCAATAATAAGGTTGTTGGTAGCTGTTTTGATGAATAGATGTCTCATCCACTTCCCTGTCTTTAGCAAGTGAATGTGAAAGCAGGAGAAGAGGAGGAGTAGCCAGCGAGTGGAGATGCTCTAGAAACTTGGTTGAAGATACCTAGGCATTATGCGCCCGTAAGGGAAGAACACAACATCTCCTACAGAGCAGTCTTACCCAAACAAATCAAATCTGCATCTGACCAAGCCTCTATCCAACCAACAGTTTACAGAAAATACAGAGAATGGGTGAACCTGTTAAAACACACCATAGGGATGCAATCTAAAAATCCCAGACTATAACAAACTGCAGAACAAACAACCCAGTTTCCCAGTTTTTTAAAAATAAACAAATTGCAAGGGGAAAAAAGATATGGAGGGAAACTTATATGTAAAAAGACAGATCAACCAATCACAATTGCAGTGCAGACCCAATTTGGATCCTGATTCAAACAAACAACCAAAATTTATGAGACAAATGGAAATCTGGCTGGATATTTGCTGGCATAAGGAATTACTATTAATTTTTCTAGTATGCTAATGATATTGTGCTTATGTTTTAAAAAGAAGTCCTTATGTTTTAGACATACATAATCAAATATATACAAATGAAATTATGGGATGTCTGAAATTTGCTTCAAAATCATACTAGGGGAAGAAGTAGGCAGGGCATTGACAGGTCGAGTTTGGACATGGACTAATGGTTATGGGAAATGGTAATGGGGTTCATAGTATTATTGTGTCTATTTCTGCCTATGTTCAAAATTATTCATGAGAAAGAGTGGAAAAGCTTTGGCTTGGAATGGAAGAAGAGGCAAGGAAAGGCCTGAAAGGATGGAGAGTAGCAAGACCCCAAGACCAGATGTTTCTTTCTCCCCATGTTCTCCCCATCTCCCTGCCTCTCCCAAGTTCCTGGGACAAGCCCACTCCGAGCTCCCATCCCATGATAGCTAAGGAGGAACAGAGATCCAAGACCCCTGAGTCAAATGGGCCAGAGGTCAGAGGTCAGGGCAGAAACAGCCACCACTTGATCACGGAGAAACCAAATCAGTGCCAACCCCTGGGGTCCTGTGCCTGCCTTTGTCCACCATTGGTGGGGATGTTCCTGCTTCAAAGGCATGAGGTGGCGGAAGTTCATCCTTGTTCCTTCAGAGATTCCTGGGCATAAAAGGGCCTGAAGAAGCCCATTCCCTCTTTCCAAGATCTGGGATTCAGAGTTAACCAGATATGTAGAAGCAAGAGATAAGTGTTTCTGTCCCAGAACCTCCATATCTAAGCATATGTGAACCCTAGGCAAGTGGCTTACCCTCTCTGGGCCTCAGGTTCCAACACCATGCAACGATGATAAATGCCACTGGTGTTGGGGCAGGGCGGGGAGACTAGCTGCTTAAATGTGAACTCTGCTGGACCTCAGCCTTCTCTGGGCATGCCTTAGCAAAGAACTGTATCCTTGGGCCTCCCCCAACCCCTGGTCCTGGCCCTGCCTGCACCAGCCTCTCTGCATCTGTCATCAGCCTGCTCTGCTCCCCTTTGGCCAGGCTTTGTTTGGGGGTGGCTGGCAGGCTGCCCGTGTGCATGGTGGAGACAGTGACGCCTGCTGCTGCAGGCAACACTTCACAGGCTGCATCATCACCCACACTTCCAGCTGCCCCCAACCCCACCATGACCCCCAGTTCCAAGAGGTCCAGAGTTCAGAATAACCAGGACAGGCTCCCAACATCCTCATCCCCACCCCACCCACTGCTTGCCCATAACTTCCATCCCCATAGCTTCCATCCAAAGAGAGATCAAGCAAAGCAAGAATAATTCTCAAGCTCCTACTGTGTGCCCTGAGACAGGCGTGATGCAAGCACTGTGTATGCCTTGGCAACTGAACCCTTACATCCTCCTACGTAGGTGCTAGAACCCAGTCACATTTGACAGCTGGGGGAAAATGAGACATGGAGAGGGGAAGTGACTTACCCAAGGTAAGTGAGGAGCAGACACAGCATTTGAATCCAGATGTATTAGACTCCTAAGTCCAGTGGAGATACCTGAGGAACATAGCCGCAGCACTGGTGGTCCAGTCTCCATGTTGGGCAAGCTCAGCACCATATTCTCCTAGGCCAAATTCAGATGGACCCAGGCAAGTTGTGCTCCATCTTTGGGAGAAGAAAAGACTATGATATTCATGGTCCCCCAGTGCTCCTTTGTGGGGACCCCCAAATTAACTGCTTTCCAGTCTGGGGAACAGGCTTCTGATCTCATGCTGGGCCCTCGCCTCACACAGCTTCTGCTTCACCCCAGGGCTGGCCTGTGTGGTGTACCCAGCCCTATGTGGGCCACGTGGATGGAGTCAGAGGATGGGCAGCTGCCCTCCTGCCCAGAGAAGGGAGGCCCAAGAGGGAGGCTGAGAAGACAGGGAGAAGCAGGGACTCTGCAAGACCTCCTGGTTCCTGAGTGTATATGGAGTCAGGCATCCAATGCCTCCATCCTACATGTGAAGAAAGTGGGACCCAGGAGAAGACAGAGCTGAGAGAGGGTCACGCAGCAGGGTGCAGCACAGCGAGGTGAAAACCCTGGTCTTCTTGCTCTGGTCCGGGCTCTCTCCACTGTATGTAGTCTCTAGCCTCTCACTGCAGTCCTCTACCCCTGCCATGACACACCTTGGGGGGTCTGAAGCAAGAGGTCTTAAATGATCCAAGGAACCCTGGATCCAGTGTCAGCCACCTGAGGAACATCCCAACACATGTTGTCATACCTTCAGGCCTTCACCCATGCTGTTCTCTAAGCCCGGAAAGCCTTTCCCTACAGCAGCCCCCCACCCCCACCCCTCTTGGGCACTCCTACTCATCCTTCAGTAATCTAGAAGAAGGATAGCAATATTTCCTCCTTGGGGAACTCTTCTCGGGTGTCCACAGGAGAGTTCATTGGTCCCTCTGGGTGGTCCTGCAGGGTGTTTTGATTATTCATTTATGGATTGCTCTTTCCCCAGTAGACAGAACTCTCTGAGGCTGGGGACACTGTCTGAATCATCCTTAGATCTTGCTGCACCTAGCCTGGGGCCTAGAAACAGAGTGGGTGTCTGGGGAATGCTTGAGGGGTTGGGGGAGGTTAGGCCTGTTGAGGCAAATGGACCATAAATCACCTTCCCAAGCCAGGGGGAAAGCAGCAATCCAGGAGAGCTTCACGGAGGTGGCAGGACGGGATGTAGGACGGAGGCAGACCACAGACTCGCAGGCAGCCAGGGCATCAGTCATGAGACCCTCTGCCCTCTGTTCTTCTGCCAGAAAACCCCTGTCCTGGGTGCTATTGGCCAGGGATGAGCAGGTTTTGGAGCCAGGGGAATCAGGCTTCTCCAAGGCATCCGGTCTCCACTCAGAGGCATGTGGCTGGGGCAGCTGCTGGGGGCTGCAGCTGGTGTCTGTCCCAGAGCCCAACGGCTGTGTGTGCCTTAATCCCAGTCCCTTGGTGCCCCCCAGGCTGGCAGGTGGGCTGATGAGGCAGAAAGGAGGCAACAGGAGAGGGGTGGAGAGCCTAGCCCCCTCTCCAGGTCCCCACAGCCACCCTCTGGATCTTGCTACATGTGCCACCCCATCACCATGTCCTCATCACCAGCTCTCCCCTCAGCCCTGAGCTGCTCCTCCCTCAGCCCTTAGAGGGAGATCTGACCTCCTTGAGGTAGGAAGATTCAGCTTGAAAAGTTCAAACTGGAAAATACGAAGAAGAGATGAATGTCATGGCATATATGCCCCTTTGTGTCTTCTTTCTGGATGGGCCAGGGGATGTTTAGGCACATAGGTGGAGACAAACATTCACACTGGGACCAAGGTGTGGACGTACCTGACTTAGGTATATGCGCAGGAATATGGGCAGGTGGGACACATCTGTGGCGTGCACATGGCATGTGAAGTGTGTGTGTTCTGTAGGAGGAGTGCACAGCATGGAAGGTATACACATGTGTGAGGTGTGCATGGAGTATGAAGCACGCACAGTATATGAGGTGTAATATGTGTAATATGCACATGGTGTGAGAGAGGAAATGTCCCATATGTGGGACATACTGATGTTGGAGGTTTACATGGCATATGAGTTTACATAGAGTGTCAAGTGTATCTGGAGTATTATGTGTACATGGCATGTAATGTATAAACCATGTGAGACTTGTACATAGTATGTGAGGTAACACGGAGTGTGAAATGTGTGTGTGTGTGTGTGAGGTGTACATGGAGTGGGATATGTACACAATGTAAGAGATGTACCCAGTGTGTAACATATTCGTGGAGTGTGAGGTAGATATGGCACATGACAGACATACATAGTGCTTGAGATATATGTGGTATGTGAGGTGTACAGAGAGAGTGAACTGTACATTATGTGAGAGGTATACAGTATGTGAGAGGTGTACAGTATATGGGAGGTGTACAGTATGTGAGATGTGTACAGTATGTGAGAGGTGTACGGTATGTGAGAAGGGTACGGTATGTGAGAGGTGTACAGTATGTGAGGTGTACAGTATGTGTAGAGAGGTGTTATGTGAGAGGTATACGGTATGTGAGAGGTGTATGGTATGTGAAGTGTACAGTATGTGAGAGGTGTACGGTATGTGAGAAGTGTATGGTATGTGAGAGGTGTATGGTATGTGAGAAGTGTGCAGTATGTGAGAGGTGTACGGTATGTGAGAGGTGTATGGTATGTGAAGTGTACAGTATGAGAGATTATGCGGTATGTGAGATTAATGGGGGTATGTGAGAGGTGTGCAGGGTATGTGAAGTGATGCGGTATATGAGAGGTGTACAGTATGTGAGGTGTACAGTATGTGAGGGTGTACAGTATGTGAGAGGTGTACGGTAGGTGAGAGGTGTACGGTATGTGAGAGGTGTACAGTATGTGAAAGATGCACATTATGAGAGAGGTAGGTGGAGCATAAGGTGTACATTATGTGAGAGGCATACAGGGAGTGTGAGCTGTACATTCTGTGAGACGCATCCAGGAATTGTGAGGTGTACATTATGTGAGAGGTATACATTATGTGAAAGATGTACATTATGAGAGAGGCATGCAGGGAGCATGTGGTGTACATTCTGTGAGAGTCGTGCAGGGAGCACATGGTATGCATTCTGTGAGAGGCATGCAGTGAGTGTGTGGCATGTATTCTGTACGAGGCGTCGAGGGAGCGTGTTACATGCATTCTGTGAGAGGCGTGCATTCTGTGAGAGGCATGCAGGGGGTGTGTTGCATGCATTCTGTGAGAGGAGTGCAGGGAGCATGAGGTGTGCATTCTGTGAGAGGAGTGGGGAGCGTGAGGTGTGCATTCTGTGAGAGGAGTGCAGGGAGCGTGAGGTGTGCATTCTGTGAGAGGAGTGCAGGGAGTGTGAGGTGTGCATTGTGTGAGAGGTGTGCAGGGAGCATGAGGTGTACATTGTCAGAGAGGTGTGCAGGGAGCATGCACTGTACATTCTGTGAGAGTTGTGCCCAGTGTAAGGTGAGCACTGTATGTGACTTGTCTGCAGTTTATCAGGTGCACATAGCTATGACACCACAAAGGCATATGGAAGAATGCAGGTGAGGACAGATTGTCCTTCCAAGAAAATGTGCCTGTCAGCTCTGTCCTGGATTCACATGCTGGACCCATGGCACAACCTCCTGTGTAGTGTCATAGGCAGAGGAGACAGAGGGACATCCTCTGGCTTTTCAGGAGTCCTTTTGTGCATAAAGGAGAAGGCAGCTTTGAGAGGCTGCCTTCCTCAAAGAACTCAAGGACAATGTGCTCTTTGAGGAAGATCATAGGTTGGTAATATTGTTTTTACATCTGACTTAAATCCCTCATGCTGCAAATTGAATTCTTTTTTTTTTTTTTTTTTTTTTTTTTGGTGCTTTCAAATGTGAAGGTAGTGAACTCTCCTTTCATATAGACCTCCTGACCCCAGGAGCCTAATGTCTTTAGGCTGGAAGAATAATTAGCACCTTCATGAGCCCTGCCTGCTTGAACACTTCTAGTCATTAAGTTATTGTCACCTTATTTGTGTTGTTTAGTAAACAGCGAGTGTGTATTTCCAACCCCAGGAATCCAGCCCCACAAAGACCACAGGGCTCACCTCTGAGGCACGGAAAGGCTTTAATTACATGAAGAATAAGCTTGAAGGAGAGAGACTGGATGAATGAATGAACGCCTCAGGTCTTTCCAAAAGCCCAGGCATCAGTGGGTTCTTAAGCCTGGCCTCAGCTTCCCCTACCTGCTGGGCAGTCTCAACTCCTGCTGTTTTCACTCACCTGGCTTCCCAGTACCCGGGAAAGAACCCGGAGCGACAGACATTGTGAGGGCTGCATGGAATGTGAGGTGCACGTGGCATGTGGGGCCTGGTGGGGGAAAGAGCTGGGCAGGTTGCAGGGAGGGTCCCCCCACAACTCCACGCTCACATGGGTCACATCCAGGGCCCTTCAGCCTCTTCCCTGGGTAGTAGCCCACCTTCACCTCACATCCTGAATTGGGCTAAAGCTTAGTTCTAGATGAATTTATAATTAAATTTAAAAATCACATCTAGAGAATTCTCTCTTAAATTTAAGGACTACGTCAGTTTTGGAGGGAGTTTTAATAAACCTCTTAAAGAGGGGAATAAACAGCTCTAGCCTATTATGCCTAGTTCTTCAAGAATCTCTTGGTTTGTAAGATATTCTTTCATTAGAAGTAACAAATTGGCCAGGTGTGGGTGGCTCATGCCTATAATCCCAGCACTTTGGGAGGCCAAGGCGGGTGGATCACCTGAGGTCAAGAGTTCGAGACCTGCCTGGCCAACATGGTGAAACTCCCTCTGTAATAAAAATACAAAACAATTAGCCAGGCATGGTGGCACGTGCCTGTCGTCCCAGCTATTCAGGAGGCTGAAGCACGAGAATCTCTTGAACCCCAGCAGTGGAGGTTGCAGTGAGCCAAGATCCTGCCACAGCACTCCAGCCTGGGTGACAGAGTGAGATTCTGACTCAATTTAAAAAAAAAAAAAAAAAAAAAAGAAGAAGAAGGAGAAGTAACAAATTGCCCATCAAACCCCATCCCCAAACTTTATCTCATGCCACCCCATGCCCCACCCGCAGCCCCCACAGCACCAGGCATCCATCCTGGGAGGGCAGGAGCCATGCCTGTCTGTACCCACAGAATCCTCTGCTCCTAGCAGAGGCGATTGTCCCATAGAAGGTGCTCAATAATTATTTTGTTCTCTCTGCGGGGAGCATTCTTCCCTGATGGCCACACGGCTAACTCCTAAGCTTCTTTTAACTCTTTGCTCAAATGTTACCTTGTCAACCTGACCACTCTATTTAACACTATAGCTGGCCTCACCCTGGCACCTCAATCCTGCTCATCTTGTTCTGCTTGTAATATTTTTCTGCCTGTATCGCCTTCTAACATTTATATGTTTTAGTTATGATTATGTGTATTGCTTATTGTCTGCCTTGCCCCGCCAGCATGTCAATTCCACAGGGACAAGGAACATGGTCTGTTTCGTTCTCCACCACATTCCCAGCACCTGAATAAATGTTTGTTGTATAAGTGAATGAATCATAGACTGGACAACTGAGAGTGGGACTATCCCCACCCCCCCAGTTGTGCCCTGCCCCCACACCCTGCACACTGGGAGGGAAGGGCACATGCTGTTGGTGGTCTTCCTGTTCCCTCCCTCCACAGTGCGGACTCCTGTTCTTCAACTCCCAGCTCAGCTGCAGACTCCCGAGCCCTGCTTGTCTGTGGGAGGCCGGAGAGTACCCCCAAAGCGGGAAATGTGGCCATCTGTGGGGAATCTCTGGGACCCTGTCCCTAATCTGGGACCATGTCTATATACTGGCAATATCACAGTCCCTCCTGACCAACCCAGACTGGGCCCAGAGAAGGATCTATACCCACGTAGTGGGCAGATTTAGGCTTTCCCAGGGAGCAAGGTTGGCAGGGGACAGAGGGGAGCAGGGGCACTCAGGGTGGACCCAGGAACAGGAAGGGAAAGGCTGGGGACAGAGAGGGGACCTGGATCTGGCCCTGCCCCACCAGGCCCACTCATGCTTTTACCTTCTAGCCCTTTGGCGCCCCCACCTCCCGGTCAGATACGCAGCCTGTGTCAGCCCAAGTGCAGAGCCACAGGCCCAGCCTGGGCAGGGGCAGGGTGCGTGAAGACTGGGGCAGGTGCAGGCTGGATTGGGTTTCCAGAGGCTATATATATAAAGGCTGCCGGGAGCCCCAGGGCCACTCCCTGAGGGCACAACACTGTGGGGGCCCAGCCAGGCCCACATTCCTTTCCAGAAGCCAGCTCTCCATTTATAGCCCCTGGGCAGGCCAGCCAAGGGAGCTGAGTGGGGAGGACTGGAAAGGGCAGAGGGAGAAGGGGCAGCCCAGGCAGCACTCCCTCCCCACTCCCCACCAAAAGAGCCCCTCATCATGAAGACAGCAGAAACCAAGCCCAGGGTGAGGTGTGCGCTTGCCCCCAGGCACAGAGCCTATCATTCTGGTCAGGCCTGCGTTGAGGGGTGAGGGGGCTGCCAGGGGACCCCCTCAAAATCCCTCAGCCCATTGCTAGTGGCCCCTCACAGAACAAGTCCAGCACCTGTGGACAAGGGGCACCGTTGACTAGACTCTGCAGTATAAGAGTTTGAATTTTTTCAGCTTCCAAACTTGGTATCCTTTTTCCCTCTGCCCCCAACGCAGCACTGGTACTAAAAGGACAACATGTTTGAGGTTGGACATACTTCTCCCTGCTCTGTGGGCAGCAGGTATGAGATGATGGTGTTGACAAACCTCTCTCCAAAGAGGAGACAGAACCAGAAGGGTGATTCCAGGCAGGTGTGGATGCCAGGCCTGGAGAGGTCTGAAATGGTCACCGAGTTCAGTAAGTTCCAATCTTCTTTTGAGCAACAGAAACCTGGTAGCAAACAAAAATCCCACTTGAAAGCCTAATATAAAAATGACATTTTACCACTAGAATGTCTGTGTGCTTTAAAACAGCACTTCCTAATTATGGAAGAAGATGTAACTACAAATCAAGCTTAAAACTGTCAGAGCAGTTTAGATTTATAAGCCACAAGTGATAAAATATTAAATGTGTTTGGTAAGTTCAAACATATAACATTTACTTATTTATTGTAAAGACAACTTGATGACAGTCCTGAAGAAGTTTTTATAAACACAAAGCACAAAAAGCAAAGTTGTAATCACTTGTCTCAGCATCCAATTTATTTTGTAGTTTCTAGCTTATTCAGATTTGGGAAAAATCTAGATTTGCATAGATAAGTGGTTTGAATAGCTCACCTGGGAATCTCAGAGTACTCTTCAATTAAGTAGACTCATTCATTCATTTGCCCAAGAAATATTTATTGAGTGCCTACTATGCACCAGGCTTTCTGCTGAGCCTTGAGCAAGTAGGAAGAAGTATTTGTTTCTAAATCATCAATATAACAATTGCTTACATTCCTCATTGTGAGTATAGTGAAAAAACAATAAGAAGACACATCGTAGATGCCAAATTTCTCTATAGTATACCACTACAATATTGCAGCATGCCATGTATAATGCCCAATGTAAGAGAACATGCCCCAGGCATATGGGGTCTGAGCCTTTCCTGGGAAGAGCAAGTGTAATAGAACATGGATGTCTAATCATGTATGTGACTGCCAAGTTTTGAAGAAATTCAACCATCTTCATTGATGTCACAGTTCAAGAAGTTGAAATATATGCACAGAGATCCAAAGGGCATGAGGCCACTCAATCATTCATTGGACATTTATCAGGTGCCTACTGTGTGACTGCCACTGTGATGGTTTCTGGAAATGTCATTGTGAACAAAATGTCCTTGGCTTCATGGGGCTAAGTCAGTCATGACCAAACTAATGAAGAAGATTATAAAGAGTGGCAGTGCCTGGAAGGAAATGAACAGGGTGGCGTGACCCAGAGTATGGGAGGCAGTTATCTTAGAGGGAATGGTCAGCGATGTCCCAAGGAGGCAAGACAATCTATTATATAAAATGCAGTCAATCCTGGGGAAAACCCAGGGCATAATGCTATGAGTTTAGAGCAGCAAGGACAAGGCCCCTGTTTAGAGTGGAAACAGGGATCCTGTTTAGAGTGTTAGAAGACGAGAAAGGAGGTCAGACTAACTGGAGTAGAGCAATCAAAAAGGATGGTGGCTCCAGGTGTAGTAGGAGTCACAGGCTGAGGCTAGCTCATGCAGGGCCTGATAAACCAGGGGATTGAGATGAGATTTTACTTTAAATGCAAGAAGCTGCTGGGGAATTTGAAGCAGAAGGATGGCATAATCCCATTTACACTGCAAAGGTCTACTCAGGCTGCTATGTAACCAATGGATTATATTGAGACTAGAGAGGAAGTGAGGAGGGCAGCCAGGTTATTGTGGTCATCCAGAGCAGCAGTGTGACAGTTTAGTCCAGGATGGTGACACTAGGGATGGACAGACTTGAGACAGGTCTTAGAGGTAGAGTGGACAGCTCTTCCTCATACCCAGACTTCTCCTCAGGAACTCCAGCCTCAAAAATCCCCCTGCCTAATCCACACTTCCATCTGGATATCCAATATGCATTTCAAATTTTGCCCAAACCTGGACACTTAATCTACCACCCACAAACCTAGTCTTCCCAGCTCCATTCTTGCAGGAATCATCCTTAGCTCCTTGCTTATCTCACTGCCCACATGCAATCATGAGTAAATATTGCTAGCTCCATCTTGAAAACATATATCTAGAATTCAACCACCACTTGTCACCAGCTCCACTCACTGGAATTATAGCAATAGCCTCCTAATTGGTCTCCCTCCTTCTGCCCTTTCCCTCCAGTAACCAGCCTGGGAGGCCGAGACGGGCGGATCACGAGGTCAGGAGATCGAGACCATCCTGGCTGACACGGTGAAACCCCGTCTCTACTAAAAAAATACAAAAAACTAGCCGGGCGAGGTGGCGGGCGCCTGTAGTCCCAGCTACTCGGGAGGCTGAGGCAGGAGAATGGCGTGAACCCGGGAGGCGGAGCTTGCAGTGAGCTGAGATCCGGCCACTGCACTCCAGCCTGGGCGACAGAGCGAGACTCCGTCTGAAAAAAAAAAAAAAAAAAATGTAAATCAGATGGTGATATTCTTCTCTTCTGCTCAAGCCCTCCAGTGGCTTTCCATCTCAGAATATAATCCCTTTTCTCTCTCACCCCATTTCCCACTATCCCTTTTACTCACCCTGCTGCAGACATATGAGCCTCCTTGCCATACTTTGAAACTGCCAAACAGAGTCCTGCCTCAGGAACTTTGCACATGCTTATCCCTCTATCTGGCCCTATATATCTCCAGGTATCTGCTTCCAATTCTCTTAATTCAGGTCTCTGCTAAAATGTAGCAGAGAGGCCTTCTCTGATCACTCCATAATCTTTGTCACTGTGTCCCCCTGCCTTGCTTTTTCTTCATAAGCTTCTAAACTCCTGCCATCACATACTTCCTTGTTATTTGTTCATTGTCTGTCACCCTGCTTACATCGACAATGTAAGTGCCAGAGTCTTGGTTTTGTTCATTGCTCTAGCCCCACACTTGGACTGTAACTGGCATATAATGGATACCTAACAATATGTGGATTTCTGGGTGACCCCCTGCGGCTTGGGTGGGGTGAGGCCAGGACTTTGCTGCCCTTGCCAGGATTTAGAGTTATCATCACTGCTGCTCCATGACATAGACGTCACTGAATGAACAAATACAGGTGGTCCTATGGAGTAAAGCGAGGTGAGTACTTCATGAAGGGAGACCTTCAGCACCACTACCAGCAGCAGAGAAGTGAAGAAGGTAGGACCCCAAAAGAGCCCTCCAGGTTTTGTGGGGAGGACTTCTTAGGGTCCAGAACCGCCAGCTAGGAAGCCTTCCAGAAGTTAGTGGGAAAGGCACAAAGATCACTCCTGCTTAAATTTCTGGTTTCCAGGAGGGGAGATCCAGGCAGGGATGTATGGCCAACAGAGATTCCTAGCCAGAGTGCTGAGAGGACTGTGTGAACTGCATATTCAGGAAGAGGTTGAGAGGCCCCCATGGGGGTGGCCGGTATGCTGAGGCTTGTATGGGAGCCAGAGTTCCCACATTCCATGGGGTGGTTGCCTCCTCCTGTTTCCAGCCTTTCCAGTGAGGCTGCAGGAAAGAGACACAGCTGAGGCCTGGAGACTACGTGGGACTCTGTCAGGGCATGGTGCCACGGACGAGTTGTAAGCCTTGGGGACGTAGCATCCAACTCTGAAAGCCCCTTGCTCGAATAACTCTACATCACTGCCTGAGGGCTTCCACATCCTTGGTCTCTTCAGACTCTCATCCCCACCACAATTACTCCAAGAAATTACTGTCATTCCCAAATCTATAACTGGAAACTGAGGCTAAGGAAGGAGACAGGACTTCCACAGAATCACACAGTGGGGACACTCTGAAGTCTGGATTCAACTGGTCTGCAAATCACACTCTCAGAGACTTCAGGTGAGATGAGGTGAGATTCTCAGGCCAGGTCCTGAAGTTTGCGACCTTGGCCAAATGCACTTTTCTTGACTCAGCACCGCGGGTGAGGCAGAGCCAAGAACAGAGGAGAAGGGTTTTCTTCCCAGCTGAAGAGGCAGCTCAGCCTAGACCCCAGGCATGGCACTGGACAACCCTGCTGTGGAAACGTGCAGATTTAGATGGACGGGATTCCTCACCTGGGCAGGATCCGAGTTTGGAGAGATTGGCGCGAAGCTTTAGCAGCAATCTCTGATTCCTGTACAACCATGGCGGGGTTTCTAAGCGTCTAGGGAAGAAGGACTGGGCCCACGACCTCCTGAGCAACTCCCAGGTCGGGGACTGGTGGAATATCACAGCCTCTACGACCCGTTTATCTCGAGCTCTCCCACTTCAACTATCGGGGTTTCTCTGCCTGTTGTTGCACTCGTGCGTTTCTTTGCCCCTGACACTCTAAGCTTTCTGCTTTCTGCGTGTCTCTCAACCTCTTTCGGTCCCTCTTTCACGGTCTCACTCTCTCAGCTCTATGCCCCCAATCCCTTGCCTCTCTCCAAATAACTCACGACCTGATTTCTACAGCTGCTCTACCCATGGGTTCCCCAAAACTCAGGGGCAGAGGAGTATTAAAAGTCAGCTCAGAGGTGAGCGCGCACAGCCAGCGTTTCCCGCGGACACAGCAGTCGGGTGTTGGAGAGGTTTGGAAAGGGCGTGCCGGAGAGCCAAGTGCAGCCGCCTAAGGCTACCAGTCGCTCCCTCCCTCCCTGCCCGGCAGGGAACCGAGAGCGCGCGCCAGTGTGGAGGGGCGGGCTGGCTGGCCACTCTGCGGGCCCCTGCGGCCACCCAGGGGACTCCCCAAGCCCCGCCCCGCTGTGTTCCTATTGGCCTCGGGCTCCCCCGCCCCTAGCTGCCCGCCTGGGCTCCGGGGCGTTTAGGCTACGACGGATAAATAGCCCAGGGCGCCTGGCGCGAAGCTAGGGGTGAGGAAGCCCTAGGGCGCTGCCGCCGTTTTCCTTAACCACAAATCGGGCGGGACAGGACAGGGAGGGGTGGGGGACAGTGGGTGGTCATTCACACTTCCAGCACTTTATTATCAACAGCCGGGGTTCCCGAGGGGCAGAAAATTCCGGCCACTCTCTGCCGCTTGGGTTGGGCGAAGCCAGGACGGTGCCGCGCCACCGCCAGGATATGGAGCTACTGTCGCCACCGCTCCGCGACGTAGACCTGACGGGCCCCGACGGCTCTCTCTGCTCCTTTGCCACAACGGACGACTTCTATGACGACCCGTGTTTCGACTCCCCGGACCTGCGCTTCTTCGAAGACCTGGACCCGCGCCTGATGCACGTGGGCGCGCTCCTGAAACCCGAAGAGCACTCGCACTTCCCCGCGGCGGTGCACCCGGCCCAGGGCGCGCGTGAGGACGAACATGTGCGCGCGCCCAGCGGGCACCACCAGGCGGGCCGCTGCCTACTGTGGGCCTGCAAGGCGTGCAAGCGCAAGACCACCAACGCCGACCGCCGCAAGGCCGCCACCATGCGCGAGCGGCGCCGCCTGAGCAAAGTAAATGAGGCCTTTGAGACGCTGAAGCGCTGCACGTCCAGCAACCCGAACCAGCGGTTGCCCAAGGTGGAGATCCTGCGCAACGCCATCCGCTATATCGAGGGCCTGCAGGCTTTGCTGCGCGACCAGGACGCCGCGCCCCCTGGCGCCGCCGCCGCCTTCTATGCGCCCGGCCCGCTGCCCCCAGGCCGCGGCGGCGAGCACTACAGTGGCGACTCCGACGCGTCCAGCCCGCGCTCCAACTGCTCCGACGGCATGGTAAGGCCGGGACCCCAGGAAGTGAGGAAGTTAGGGCGGCGCTCCGAATATCTGGGATGTGCTTCCAAGGGCGGGAAGCTGGCCTTGCGGGAGGTTTAGTACAGGATCCTTTCCAAGAGAGAGGACCCCCGTGTAATGGGCAGCTGTCACTGGGGTAGCCTAATTGTTTTGGAAGCGTGCGGGCAAGCGTTCGAGCCACCCCGTTGGGGGCGCGATTAGAACACTGCAGCGCGGACATGAAGATCTTTTTCTGTATTTTTCCCTACTTCCAAAATGTAAATTTGCGCCCCTTGGTGACTGTCCGCCCTTGGTTTGGCCCTGCATGTTGCAGACCTCATCTCCTACCCACCCGTAATCACCCCCAACCAGGACAGGTCTGGGCCCGGAACTCGAGGCTGGGGCTAGAGTTAGGGAGGGGGCGGCTACAGGGATTGGTGTTCGGGCCCCGCGCCGTCCCGCGGGCCTGACTCAGTCGCCCTTGCTGTTTGCAGATGGACTACAGCGGCCCCCCGAGCGGCGCCCGGCGGCGGAACTGCTACGAAGGCGCCTACTACAGCGAGGCGCCCAGCGGTAGGTATTCCGGGCTTCGCCCTGCTCGCTCCTCCTCCCCATGGCCTTCATAGAGCTGTCCTGGCCTCTCTCTATCTAGGACGCCCCCACCCCAACTCACACACGCCTATGTCCCGGGAGGTGGTGCAGGCGATGAAATACTAAGCAAGTAGCTCCTCCTTTCGATTGTCCCGGACTCTGACAAGTCCTCAGTTTCCAATCTGTCTCAAAGTACTGGACCCAGGGGTGGGAGGCTTGTCGCGGCCGCACCCCTGCTTACTAACCGAGCCCTCCCCGCGCAGAACCCAGGCCCGGGAAGAGTGCGGCGGTGTCGAGCCTAGACTGCCTGTCCAGCATCGTGGAGCGCATCTCCACCGAGAGCCCTGCGGCGCCCGCGCTCCTGCTGGCCGACGTGCCTCCGGAGTCGCCTCCGAGCGGGCAAGAGGCTGCCGCCCCCAGCGAGGAAGAGAGCGGCGACCCCACCCAGTCCCCGGACGCCGCCCCGCAGTGCCCTGCGGGTGCGAACCCCAACCCGATCTACCAGGTGCTCTGAGGGGCGGGTGGCCGCCCACCCGCCCGAGGGATGGTGCCCCTAGGGTCCCTCGCGCCCAAAAGATTGAACTTAAATGCCCCCTCCCAACAGCGCTTTAAAAGCGACCCCTCTTGAGGTGGGAGAGGCGGGAGAACTGAAGTTTCCGCCTTCTGCCACCCAGGGCAAGGACTCAGCGCGGTTTTTTCCACGCAGCACCCTTCCCGGAGATCCATGGCGATGGCCGCTCCGTGTTCCTCGGTGGGCCAGAGCTGAACCTTGAGGGGCCAAGTTCAGCTTTCTCGCGCCCTCCCCCATGGGGGTGAAACCCTCCCAGACCTAAGCCCTGCACCGGGATGCACCGGTAATTTGGGGGGCGTGAGGCCCAGGTGCACTCCTGTCCCAAATGTAGCAGGTGTAACCGTAACCCACTCCCAACCCGTTCCCCGGTTCAGGACCACTTTTTATAATACTTTTGTAATCTATTACTGTAAATAAGAGTTGCTTTGCCAGAGCAGGAGCCCCTGGGGCTGTATTTATCTCTGAGGCATGGTGTGTGGTGCTACAGGGAATTTGTACGTTTATACCGCAGGCGGGCGAGCCGCGGGCGCTCGCTCAGGTGTTCAAAATAAAGGCGCTAATTTATACTGCGGTGGCTCCAGCTTTCCCTGGGCATGGGAGTGGGATCCGGAGGAAAATCCGCAAACTGGGCCAGCTGTCCCTCAGCGACCCCTGTAGGCAGCAGGCGGATTGCAAGGAGGAAGCCTGCTGCCTGGGGAAGGAAGGAGGGGTGCAAATTTGTCCAATACGTGGGGAAGTTCCTCTGACCTTGACTACCTCACCACACACTTCCGTGGCTCTTATGGAAGGGTACACAGGTTGATATGAGTATTTTTTAAACCCATGTCTGAGCTCGCCTCCCAGAGATTCTGATTTAATGTTTCTGCCCCAGATACCCAGGGCCAGGTACTGGTATTTTTTTCAAAAGCTCCCCAGGTGATTCTGAAGTTCATTCAAGGCTGAGAATCATCCCCTCCATATACAGTGAATGAACCCAGGTGTGATAACCAGAAGAACCACAGGAAGGTTGTGGCCCAGGCATCACTTGGGGGCCTCCTGGGTATAGAAGATGTGATAGGGTGCCCACAGCATTCTGAGGAAAAGCTAAATGAGTGTAGAGATGTGCTGTAAGCTCTCTGGCACTTACAAGCCATTAGTAATAGGTGTAAATGCAAAGAGGCAACATAGAAGGCCAGACAGGCGCAGACACCTCTACCCAGCACCCAGAGCACCCCTGCTCTATTAGATTCCATAGGACGACAGGAGCCCGGATCCTGTGAGCAGAGCGGCATGTGGGCCAGCCTCATCACAGGTGGCATAGGTACTCTTCATCAGGCTATAACTCTCTGAGAGCAGAGGAGGGGGCATTTATTTAGCCTGGGTGTTGGGGAGGGCTTTCTGGAGGAGTTGTCATCTGAGCTCTCTCTTAAGAAACAAGAGTAGACAATGCACTCACAATGCACACGCGCCCGCGCGCGCACACACACACACATACACACACACAGGTACCTGTGCTTTCCCTCGGGTCCAAGGCCCCTGAGGGATGATCTGGCAAGGGTTCTTCCCCATTCACATACCACCTCCCCACTCCCAACACATGTGTGCCATCAGGACCTCAGGACCTCCTACATCCCACCCACAGATGCTCTTCCTGAAAACCCTACAGGCCCACTTTCAAGGGCTTTGTTTGCCAAGTAGGGGGCCCTCAGGAATGCACACAAGATGTGATGCCAGAAGGAATATCCTCATCACCTGTCTGAGGATCCATTCTCTGCTCTCCCCAACACAAGGTCCCTGGGGAGCTGCCCAGAGCTGTTCTGTTACTAATGATCCTCCACTTGTCTTCTGGCCACTTCCTCACATGTCCCTTGGAATTCTTTATACTCTTTTGAGACCCCCTGGGGTCCATTCATGAATTCATTGATTCCACAGATGCCAGGTCTTGTGCTGGGTGAAAACAGAGACCGTTGGATGCAGCTCCCGCCCTTGGGAAGCACACAAACATTTGGGAAGGATGGGACCCTTTTAGCAGCTGGTTACATCCTGATGAATTAAGTGCTGTACTGGAGGTGCACGTAGCAGGGGAACGCCATAGAAGCAAAGGGGAAGGTTTCCTAACTAGTCTGGGGGAGATATAGACAAACAGGTAAACTTTAATGAGAATCTTGAAGGAGTTGGTCATGAAAGAGGAGCCAACGAAGGGGGCTACAAGCTGAGGAAACAGCAGGTGCAAAGATCCAGGGGTGAGAGAAAGAAGACTGCCTTTGTGGAACTGCAGATGCTCATGGGGAGGGGCCAGAGGAAGATGGAATGGCAGAGGCAGGACCACAATGGACCTCATCTGGACTTCATCTTGAGGGCAGTAGGGAACCACACAGGAATCTAAACAGGGGAAGGATACAAATAATTCTGTATTTTAAAAAGGCCAGTTTGGGCTGGCAGAATAGGTAGGAGAGAACACGACTTGAGACAGGGAGATCTTTCAGGAAGTCACTGGAGTTGCTTACAGGAGGTATGACATATCCTGAACTGGCCTGGGCCAAATAATGTGTTGGTGTTCAGGGTACAGCAGAGAACATTGAAGGCACAGTCTCTACCTTCATACAGCTTAAAATCCACTGGGGAAGTAGCCATGAGATGAAGAACCAAGTGAATAAACACATGTTATAAATGATGAGAAACACCATAAGGAAAGGCAACAGGTGTAAGCAGAGGTGGTAATGCCGAGTGAGAAGGCAAGCAGGTCGACGGAGGAGGCAGAATTTCTGCACCAAGGGAAGCAATTCTATACATGAAGAGGGTCCCAGGATCCTAGAGGGCATCCATGTATAATTAGAAGAAAGTACCCCTTCTTTCCTGGGACATTGCCCTGCACCAGGGATCATGACTAGGCAGGCAGAGAGCTGGCTGGACTTCAGCCCCTACTCACCTCCTCAGCTGGGTACACTTGTGTAGTAACAACCTGCGCAACTTCACAGCGCCTTGTGTGTGGAGGCCCTAGAAAGTGAAGAGGAAGGAGGAGCCTTGGATGACTCCAGGCTCTGGTTTGCTTCAGACGTGAGGCCATGGTTTGCTTCTAAGTAAGTGGTGGTGCCGTTACACAGATAGGGATCTTAGGAGAAGAAGCAGGTATAGCAACACATCTATTGTAGAATACTTTAGGACAGAAACCTCATTCAAACTAGCCTAAACCCCACAAAAGGGTGTGTTGGAAGCTCATGGGGCAGCTCATATCTGGAGTTAGAGCTATAAGCACCACAGCATCTATGGACTTTGGGAGCTAGAGCTCCTCTCACACTTCTAGGCTGCCCACTTCGTGTCTCTGCTTGGCTTCACTTTCTCCTAGTCCATATTGGTTTTCTCCAGAAACTCATGGGTTACCATGGATCTTACCATTAAACCCAGTTAGAAAATTCCCAGGCTTGGCACAGTGGCTCACGCCTGTAGTCCCAGCACTTTGGGAGGCTGAGGCAGGTAGATCACGAGGTCAGGAGTTCGAGACCAGCCTGGCCAACTTGGTAAAACCCCGTCTCTACTAAAAATATAAAAACTAGCCAGGTATGGTGACGCACGCCTGTAATCCCAGCTACTTGGGAGGCTGAGGCAGGAGAACTGCTTGAACCCGGGAGGTGGAGGTTGCAGTGAGCTGAGATCACACCATTGCACTCCAGCTCTGGGCAACAGAGCAAGACTCCATCTTGGGGGAAAAAAAGAAAAGAAAATTCCCAGGGAAGAAGTCCAATTAGACCAGCTTAGATCATGAGCCAGGATTTGAACCCAGGCAGAGGGCTCCAGAGACTGTACTCTTGGCTCCCTTGCTCTGTGTCTTCTGCAGAGGATGTCAGAAGAGAGGAACTGAGAAAAGTCAGGCAGGAAGGGAGCAGCTGGAGATTGGGTCACACCACCGAGGATAAGGTTTGAGGTCCCCTCTTAGCCTGTCCCTTACCTCAGTCCCCTCTAGGGGGGACAACTGGCTGAGCCTGACTTCACTTGCAGTGTAGACGCAACATCCTTTGCTCATGGAGCCGTTTTACCTGCGTTGGATCTGAGGAAGCACCAGGGCCATGCTCTCCACAGAGACATATGTATATGTCTTTACACATATGTGCTCATACAAAAGCACATGTGTACCCAGAGCACACCACCAGAGGCTGATAGACTGTGAAGACAATAAAGTTTAAGCTTCAGTTCCCCTCTCTCATATGAGCCCCTTCTAAGGTCCTGGGGGAAACCCTAGAAATATGTCTATATGGTCTAGCTACTTTTTAAATTTGCCCAAGTAAATCACTTTTAACAATTGGTTATGACCATTGTCTCTTTCTATTCTGACCCTTGTGTTGGGTAGCATTTATGGGGATGTTGGGATCAGTCCTATCTAAAGGTATAAATTTCATTTGGGTTTAGTGGAATACATTTTAAATAAATGAAATATAAAACTAAGCAATAATGGTGAACAATGATATAAAATTAAATGATTCTGACATTGAGAAGACAATTAGAACCACAAAATTTATCTAGATCATACCAAAAAGTGGTTTATTAAAAGAAGAAGAGAATTTTCTAATAGATATATGGAAAAGACTCTTGCATGGTTTAATAATTCCACCAGTGAATAATGGTAAATTACATGAACACATTGGGAAAATATTTAAATTTTTTGCTGATCTGTTACAAACTACTGGCATCCAGAAAGATAGCATAAAATTCATAATATGCCACTATAACAAGACCTCAACATCATCAACACAATTTTTAATGAAACTTGTCAATTAAAAAATATTTAAAATTAGTCACCACACAAGAAAACTCAAAATGCCTTAAGTTTTTACAGCCCACAGATGAAAGAAACTTGATTGAGGTTTCCTCAAATTTGACATCAATTCTAAAAATGTACATGACATTTCCAATAGACTTGTGAGCTTGAAAGAAATTTCCTTAAATTATCAATGGTACAAAACAAGTTTTGATCAACCATGTTGAAGGAAAGACTGAATAATCTCTTTATTCTCTGTATAGAAAATGATATTATAAAACCATTGTCACATGAAGAAGCAATCAAAGAATGTGCAGCCGGATGCGGGTGGAAAGAGGTAGGCAAGACTGAAAAAGGCAAGAAAAAGGAGCAAGAGGTGGAAGGTAGATGGAATGAGGAGACGAGGAGGAAGATAAAAGCAAAGATGATGATGTGATAATTATGAAAAACAAGTTGGTCCTAGCTCCGTTTTTTTTTTTTTTTTTTTTTCCCCTCTCATCTATAAGGCATTTGAAACACCCGGACTGCACACAAGTCACTCCTATTTAAAAACATTCAATGAGAGGCTGTGCAATATTTGTTTTTACATTGCACAGGGTCACTTTTATGCAGTTAATAACTTATTTTTTCAGAGAACATGTGACAGTGGGTTTTAATTCATGTGAAACTTTCCCAGCAACAGGGGGAAGTGAGTCCCATGATATGTCAATGGCTACATAATTCCCTGGGATCTAGGCCTGGCTGTGTCATTGACCAGCTCTAAGATCTTGGGAATGGGACTTAATCCACCTGGACTTTGGCATTTACTCTGGAGTAAATTAGTAAATGTAAAAGGTATGTCTCAGTTTTGAAATTATTTCATAATTTGCTTAAAGCATTTCAAAGAAAGAAGAGATTATGAAGTAGATCTCTTACAGATAAGGGAACTGGGACCACAACAAACTGAGAAGCTTATTCTCAGCACAGACAACTCAATTATAGCCTCCTGGTTAACTGGTCCTTCTTTCTTTTACTTTTCCAAATTTTTAAATTAAGATATAATTCACAACCACAAAATTCATCCTTTTAAAATCCATAGTTCAATGGTTTGTACTATATGCACAAGGCTGTGCAACCACCACCACTATCTAATCTCAAAGCATGTTCATCACCCCCAAAAGAAACCCATACGCATTAGCCATCACTCTTCACTATCCCCTTCTTCCTGCCTGCCCCTGGCAACCACTAACCTACTTTCTGTCTCTATGGATTTGCCTGTTTGGGATATTTCAGATGAATGGGATCATGTATAAAATTCATAATATGCCACTGTAACTAGACCTCAACACTTAACATCAACATCATGTTTTCAAGCTTCATCTATCTTTTTTTTATTTTTTGAGACAGAGTTTTCCCTCCTGCCCACCTCTGCCTCCCAAAGTGCTAGGATTACAGGTGTGAGCCACTGCTGGAGTGCAGTGGCATGATCTCGGCTCACTGCAACCTTCACCTCCTGGGTTGAAGTGATTCTTCTGTCTCAGCCTCCCAAGTAACTGGGATTACAGGTACCCACTACCACGCTCAGCTAATTTTTGTATTTTTAGTAGAGACGGGGTTTCATCATGTTAGCCAGGCTGGTCTTAAACTCCTGACCTCAGGTGATCCACCCACCTCAGCCTCCCAAAGTGCTGGGATTACAGGTGTGAGCCACTGCACCCGGCCAGTTCATCTATCTTACAGCATGTAGCATACTTCATTCCTTTTTATGCTGAATAATAGTGTATTATATGGATATATCACACTTTTTAAATTCATTCATCAGTTGATGGTCACATGGGTTATTTCTACTTCTTCGCTATTAGGAATAATGCTGCTATGAACATTCAAGTACAAGTGTCTGGGTAAATGTATGCTTTCAATTTTCTTGGGTATGTATCTAAAAGCAGAATTGCTAGCTGTATCACTCCATGTTTAAATTTTTGAGGAACTGTCAAACTTTTTCTCAAAGCCGCTGCACCATTTTATATTCCCATCAGCAACATATAGGGGTTCCAATTTCTCCACATCTTTGACAACATTCTGTTATCTTTTTTATTAGAAGTAGCCTAGTGGGTGTGAAGTGGGTTTTGAGTTGCATTTCTCTAATTACATGTCGAGCATGTTTTCATGTACATATTGAGTATTTGTATATCTTATTTGGAGAAATGTCCATTCAAATTCTTTGCCCATTTTGAACTTAGGTTGTCTTTTTGCTGTTGAGCGATACGGTTTGGCTCTGTGTCCCCATCAAGATCTCACCTAAAATTGTAATCCCCATAATCCCCAGGTGTCAAGTGCAGGACCAGGTGGAGGTAATTGGATCATTGGGAGTGGTTTCCCCCATGCTGTTCTCATGATAGTGAGTTCTCAATGAGATCTGATGGTTTTATAAGTGTCTGATGTTTCCCCTGCTTGCGCTCACTACATGCTGCCACCCTGTGAAGAAGGTGCCTGCCTTCTGCCATGATTCTAAGTTTCCCGAGGCCTCCCCAGCAATGCAGAACTGTGAGTCAATTAAATCTTTCTTTTATAAATTACCGAGTCTTGGGTATTTCTTCACAGCAGTGTGAGAACGGACTAATACATTGAGTTATGAGAGTTCCTTATATAATCTAGATATCAGACTCTTACCAGATATAGGATTTGCAATTATATCTCCCATTCTGCGAATTCTTTTCACTTCCTTTGAAGCACAAAAGTTTATTTTATTTTGATGAGATCCAAGTTATCTACTGTTCCCTTTTTTTCTTTTTTTGTTTGTGTTTTTGACATCATATCTAAGAAACCATTACTTACTTCAAGTCCTTCTAAGAGTTTTATGATTTTGGTCATAACATTGAGGAATTTCATCCATTTTTAATTTTTCATATGGTGTGAGGATGGGATCCAAATTCATTCTTTTGCATATGAATATCCAGTTGTTTTAGCATCATTTATTGAAGTGACGATTCTTTCTCCATTGAATTGTCTTGGCACTCTTGTCAAAAATTAATTGACCATAAATGTATGAGTTTATTTCTGTACTCTCAGTTCTATTCCATTGATCTATCTATCTGTCTTTATGCCAATACCACACAGTCTTGATTATTGTAGTGTGGTAGTTAGTTTTGAAATTGGGAAGTGTGAGTCCTCCAGCTTTATGCTCCTTCTTCAATATTGTTGTGAGTTTTCTGGGCCCCTTGCATTTCATAATGTATCTTTAAGTAGTCCTGTGCAGGAGGTGATTTCAGTAGCTACTAACTGTGCCTGGTACCATCTGGGACCTATAAATTGGCATAGAAATTTAAAGCAGGGTCTTGTTAGTACACAGAAAAAAATAGTTATATTGGAGGGAAGGTGATGATTTTTTAAATTTCCAGTCATATTTGATGCAGCTCGTGTAAAATAAATGTTGCATTAACTAAATATTATATTGTAATTGCAAAACAAGTTGCAACTGTTTTGTTGGCAAACTGAATGCTTCCAAATAAGTGTAACTTATTTTAAATCATTATATAGGTGTGTTCGTGCAGTTAATAAAAATATGAAGCTTTTTTCTGTATTTTTTTTTTTGAGATGGAGTCTCGCTCTGTTGCCCAGGCTGGAGTGTAGTGGCACGATCTTGGCTCCTGTCTCAGCCTCCCGAGTAGCTGGAACTACCGGTGCCCACCACCACGCCCAGCTAATTTTTTTGTTTTTTTAGTAGAGACGGGGTTTCACCGTGTTAGCCAGGATGGTCTTAATCTCCTGACCTCGTGATCTGCCCACCTCGGCCTCCCAAAGTGCTGGGATTACAGGCATGAGCCACCGCACCTGGCCCTGTATTTTTTAATATTTCTAGTACATGTCAGTTTTTTAAAAATTTATATTTGGTCTTGAATCCTTTTCTAAGTCTAAATAAATATTCACTTTTGTACCCAACTTTGTATTCTTTTTTGCTTTCTTTTTTAAAAGAATCACCCCCAAAACTTCCAGGCTTCAGGCCCTACACACCCTGGACCCACCTCTGCATACTGATCATGCTCACCTGCAGGTTGACATATCCACAGGTGTATGCACAGGAGAACTTGCCAGGCTCTCCCTATCAGAGGAGCCACAGAGGGAAGACCTTTAGGGTAGTCATGAGTCTCCAGCTGCTTCTGGGAGGAGAACTCAGTGTCCTCTGCACAGTCCTGCTGTGAACATGCTTGCAGGAGGGCCTGCACCCACACAGCCTCCCTACCCATATGCATGCCTGACCATGTTCACCACAGCCATTATCTCATCTCACCCTTCCCAGCCTCCCTCCCACAGCCTGCAGGGAGAGGCTCCAGGCCCAGGGGCGGGGGGGGCTGATGCTCTGCCCCCAGGGCCACACTGACACCCTAAGGGGCATTGCTGAAGGATGGTAGGAGTCCATGAGGGAGAGGGAGTGTGAGGGCTGGTCACAGAGGGATGAGAGTTGGGCTAGGGAGCCTGAAGGAAGGGAGAAAAGGGAAGAAGAGGAGATGAGGTACCATGTCATTTAATCCTCATCAAATATTGGTCCCCTTATGGATAATGAGGAAATAGAAGCCTAGAGAGGGAATGGGACTAGTCGACACAGCTAGTAAGCAGCAAAAATGGGATTTGTAACCAAGTCTGTCTACATCAGTGGTTCTCTGGACCGGAAGAGATTTTTACCTCCCAGGGGACATTTGGCAGTGTCTGTAGACCTTTTTGGTGATCGAGGCTGGGAAAGAGGCTTCTACCGACACCTAGTGGACAGAGGCCTGCTAAATATCCTGCAATGCACAGTACAGCACCCCACCCCAACTCTGGCAAAGGATTACATCTGATCCAAGATGTCAACAGTGCAGAAGTTGAAAAACCCTGGTCTAAACACCTTCCAAGAGTATTCTTCACCTTGGCCCCTTTCTGGACTTCCCCTGGCCTAAGCCATCTTGGAGCCCCTGCCCCAAAGTTTCCAAGAAGGAACAGCTGTATACCTCGCTGCAGTCCAGCCCAGGTTACCAGGGTCACTGTTCAAGTTACAGATCTGTAGCCAGGGTCACTGATTTCCCACTACGGGATCTCTGGTTTCAATCTTCCCTGACCATTGGAGGGAGGCGGTATGGTCTGGGGAGAGGATGCCTGCCACCCCCATCGCTTACCATCAGAGCAGGGCTACTACCCTTGAAGCCTTCTGGGTCAATACCCAGCTTAGGTTAGTTTCCAGCCATGGCCACAAGATGGCACCCCAGCCCACCAGGAGAGCTGAGGCTCTGGGCCTGGGAGAGCAGCATGGAGGATGTGCCAACCTGGACAAAAGCCTAGGGGCTGGACTTGGGCCAGTTCCAGAGCTTAGCAGGACCAGATCTAAGGCCTGCACGTGCCAGGTGGGAAAACATAGGCCAAACTTGGCTTCAGAACTCCCTTCACCATTTTTTTCAGTCCACTCCCAACACCAGCTCATATTCTAGCCTTTCCTACATGAAACTTACTGGAGCCCAGCAATCCCTTCTTGGGCCTGAACAAGAGAAATTCTAGAACTGAGGTGTTAAGGATACAGGAGTTATTATTATTACTCCAATACAACAGTAAAAAAAATGGAGGCACAGAGAAATTGAGTAACTTGCCCGAGGTCACAGCTAGTCAGTAGTGGAGCTGGGATTTGAACCCAGGCAGTCTGGTGTTAAAGTCTGTGCTCTTAGCCACTGAACATACCACCCCACCAGTAATTCACTGCTCCCACCCCCACCAGCCCCAGCTACCAAAGACCCTCTGGCACCAGACCACAAGCTTTCTTCTGCAAGGGAGGGGTAAATGGCTGCAAATAGGAGGCACTGCTCCAGAGTGGAAAAGGAGTGAGGTTTTCAGTCTAGCTGGGGGTCTGTGGTTAGTATTTGTGGGTGAGAAGCTAGGGATTGGTTAGTAATTCCTCCTTTTACTTCCTCCTACACCCTCTACTTCCGTTTTCTGGTTTTTGTTTTTTGTTGATTTCTTCTGTTTTGTCTTCTTGGTTTTCCTAGGCTGTCTGCAAATGCTAGCATTCTCCCAGTGTGAAGGGGAAGTGAGAGAAAAAAGTTTGATGTCCTGTTCAGGATACACAAGGGGGGCCATTCTTTGGGGCCTGGGCTGGGGGTGTGTTATCAGGGATCAAAGTGGAAATCCTAAGGTGGAACAGTGTGGGGCACCTTGGAAACAGCTACCCTCTCCTGCGGGGGAGCTCCTGTGTCTGAGTTTTCTCTGCTTATCTCTTGGGGGATTTTAGGGTGTAATGGGCTTTAGGGTGCCATGAATACCCTTTCACATTCCTTCTGCCTCCAACTCTGGCCTACCTCCCTCTTTCTAACACACCGTCCAGAGCCCCTAATCACCCAACCGTCCACCTACCAGGAGCCCCTTGTTTCTCTCTGTCTCTCTGTGACCCTCCTCAACTGCCTGGGTCACACTGCAGCCCTCCTTAGTATTCGCCATGGGGTAGTGATGGAGCCCTGCACCGATTCCCTAGAAGACCCTGGGTAAGTCCCTTCTCCTGACTTGGTCTCCATTAGGGGCTCCATACTCCCACAGTCTCTGCCACTTGGGTTCTAGGATCCCAGCCTCTCTCCTAGCCTTTCTCAAATCATCTGGAACTAAGTGAGGATCTACTGTGTTCTGGGCACTCTGGAGGGAAGCAAACAAAAAGCCCTGGAGGAGCTGATGGTCTTTTTATGGAGATCAGATGAGCTACGGAGAAGATCAGGAGCCATAGTCTGATCCCATGTGGTTCTGCAGGTGAGGAAAGAGGTGAAGTCCTGGAACCCTATGGCTGGTAGAATCTCAGAAGGTTTCTTGGGTGAGAAGAGGAGCTGGACATCTGGCTAGAAAGAAAGGAAGGTTTGGAGAGGCTGCTTTCTTGTCTCTCCTCATCTTGATTTCTCCCAGCTCTGTGTGTGTGTGTGTGTGTGTGTGTGTGTGTGTGTGTCTGCCTCTGTGTCCACCTTTTTCCCTTCCTTCTGGATTCTCCATGTCTATTTCATCTTCTACCAATGTTGGGACAGAATTTTCTGAGAACCTATATCTTGGGGATCTGAATATGGGCCAGGCTGGTCCACACCAGGCCAGGCTTCCTTGTGGTTAGGAGATGGGAACTCACACTGGTCAGGGTGAAAGGGACAATCAAAAACACTCTCATCCCTGCATTACTCTGAGATTGAAGGGGAAACAGCTCCTATTTAGAGGAATCACACAGATCAATATCTGGAAGGAGGAGGTGCCATGCAGGCCCCAAACTCCAACCCTCTCTTTGTCTCCACCCAACTCTGCCTGTGTTTCTGACTTAATTTGCCTCTCTGTCTCTCCCCTTGTCCTATTACCATCTGTCAATCCTTGCCCTGCCCCTCTCCACTCCTCCAAGTCTTTTACCCACCACACACAGATTTTCCTGTGGCTAGATTGGGATTCCCCTGACCAAGTAAGGAGAGCGATGTCTGTGGCACAGCTTTGTCCCCAGGCTCACGACAGCATCTGTGGGTCAGGGTAGAGGGACAGCTGTCTGCACAGTTAGAAAGTGCCAGCAGGTAATCAGAGCCTTGTATCTTCTTAATTAAATCGCCCTTTGCCCAGCCATCCTGTGTTCGATTGGTTTGAGCTGGGATCAATAAGCCTCTTTCCCAGCCCAGCCACCCCTGGAGCCGGGCCTGACCTCCCCAGTCATGCCTAGGCCCGCCTGGCCACCTCCCCAGAAGGTTGGGAGCTTCTCGAGGCCAGAGGCTGGGTCTGATACATCTCTTGTGTCCTTGTGCCTGGGACGGATCATGAAACAAGTAAGGAGTAAAGGAGTGAATGCTCTACTGAGTAAACCGAGGCACTAGCAGCAGGCATGGGCCAGGAAGGCTTTGAGGTTCAAACTGAAACTCCCACCCCCAGGACCAACTGTGAAGCTGGAGGAATCACAGCAAGCAGCTGCTCCCACCCAGCCCCCAGACATAACACCAGCTCCTCCCTTCCAGCCCCCAGACATAATCACCAAGGGCAGCTGAAGCCCTAGGAAGTGCAGGGTGGGGGTGTCAGTGCTCAGGGAAACTACGAGCAGTTGCTGCTTCTGACCTCTGAGGGCAGAAGGCCCTTTTCCTAAGGGATCTCCACCTAGGGATCCAGGGTTAGTGTGGGAGAGTCAGCGAGCTTGGATGGATGTGGCATTCATGGGAGACTCCCTCTGTCTGAAGCTGGAAAGGGCCCAGGGTCAGTAAGGAGTCCAAAGGGGTTAATAGGGGTCCAGGACTGATTGTTAGTGGAGGGCGTAGAGGATAATGTGGTGTGTGTGTGTGTGTGTGTGTGTGTGTGTGTGTGTGTGTGTGTCTTGGGGTCCATGCAAGATATTACCCATGGAAGGAACATGGAGCCTCCAGGTTCCGCGGGAAGGGTCGGTATTAGAGGATTCCTTGGAGCGGTCAGCACTGGTCCGGGCCAGGGTGTCTCTGATGACAAAACTCCGGAGAGCTTTGTCTCACCAGGGATCAGATGGTCCCTGGTTTGGAAGGCGAGGGGAGGGTGCCAACGCCCTTCTCACCTCAGTGTGACCCGGGGGCGCGGGCCCAGACGTCTCTCGGAGCCCCAGCCGCTGGAGTGGCGTTCCCCGAGGGCGGGGCGTGGGCGGGTCCCCCGGGAGCAGCAGGAGCCTCGCGGGGCGGGCGCCCCCAGCGCCGAGGTTGAGGGAGGCCGGGCTCGGTGCGGGGCTGGGAGGGGGGCGCGGAATCAGGGCTTTTTAGGACCCAGCGCGGCGCCTTCCTCCGGGGGCGAGTGCGGCTGCGCGCGCCGTGTGCCCGTGTCCGGAGAGCGGCGGGCTGGACGCGGACCGCGCGAGCGAGCAGGCGACGGGCGAGCAGCTAGCGGAGCAGCAGCCCCGGCGGCAGCAGCGTCGCGGCGGCGGCGGCGGCCGCTCCGCGCCTCGCCTTACCGGCCTCGCCGGCCTCACCTCGCCGCGCCCGGACCCGCCACCCCCGCCTCCCCGCCCGACCTCCGCAGCCCCCCGTCTCGGCCGGCAGCGCCCACCGCCTGCCCGAAGCGAGCAGCGGAGTGCGGGGCGCAGAGGCACCGGAGCCAGTGCCCGCCGGCCCCGCAAACCAAACCTAGCCGGGAGAACCCCCGCCTGGCCCCGCGCAGCTCCGCGACCGCCGGGAGCTGTCCCTTCAGCACCGCCGCGGGAGCCCGAGTCCCAGCGCAGCCCAGCGGAGCCCCAGCTGGAGCCCGGGCGCACCGAGAGCAGCGCTCGGCGTTAGCCGCACGAGAAACACCCCGGGTGCCCCTGCCCAGGGGGCCCGCCATCTCCAGGAGGCGGGGAGAAAGAACGAGGAGGGCGGGCGGGCAGGCGGGCCCGCCGCCGGGGGGAGCAGGCAGCCAAGCAAGGAGAGAGGGAGGGGGCCGGAGCCCGCCCTGCGTCCCGAGCTGCAGCCCGGCCACGCAGGGAGGAAGGCAGGTGGCATCCATCTACCCCGCGCCGAGAGCGCGCCGCGGCGACCACCGCACAGAGGAGCGCGAATTTCCCGGCCCGGTCTCCTCCCCTCCCCCTCCCGGGGGCTGGCCTCTAGTCCGGCCCTGGGAGCGGCTGACCTTCCCCCCAAAAGCTTTGTGCCCATTTCTCCATTTTCCCGCGGAGATGGGAACGGGAGACCGGCCCCCCAACCCTCTTTCCCCTCCTCCGGGGGCTCACCGCTGAGCCCGCCCCCCTCCCTCTTTCTCCCTCCCTCTCTCCCTCCCTTTCTCCCTCCCTTCTTTCCTCCTTTGCCTCCTCCGCTGCCGGACCAGCTCCCTCCCACATCTGGCGCCTAGAGACCCCTGGGATCCCTCACACTCCCCTGGACCGGCACCCAACAGAAAGCGCCCAGAGAGGCTTGGCTCGCTCGTTGGGGTGGCCAGAGCCGCGGACCTCTGTTCCCCCCGACGGCTGGGGGGAGGGGGGAAGAGGCCGCGCGCCCCCCTCCCCGGCGCCAACTCCCCCTGGCGGCCGCTCCCATGGGTGTCGCTGGGCCGCGCCATGCCTAAGGGGGCGCCGCGATGGGCCAAGGGGACGAGAGCGAGCGCATCGTGATCAACGTGGGCGGCACGCGCCACCAGACGTACCGCTCGACCCTGCGCACGCTGCCCGGCACGCGGCTCGCCTGGCTGGCGGAGCCCGACGCCCACAGCCACTTCGACTATGACCCGCGTGCAGACGAGTTCTTCTTCGACCGCCACCCCGGCGTCTTCGCGCACATCCTGAACTACTACCGCACGGGCAAGCTGCACTGCCCGGCCGACGTGTGCGGGCCGCTCTACGAGGAGGAGCTGGCCTTCTGGGGCATCGACGAGACCGACGTGGAGCCCTGCTGCTGGATGACGTACCGCCAGCACCGCGACGCCGAGGAGGCGCTCGACAGCTTCGGCGGCGCGCCCCTGGACAACAGCGCCGACGACGCGGACGCCGAGGGCCCCGGAGACTCGGGCGACGGCGAGGACGAGCTGGAGATGACCAAGCGCCTGGCGCTCAGTGACTCCCCCGATGGCCGGCCTGGCGGCTTTTGGCGCCGCTGGCAGCCGCGCATCTGGGCGCTCTTCGAGGACCCTTACTCGTCCCGCTACGCGCGGGTAAGTGACAACTTACCCATCAGAAGAGCGGGGCGGGAAGGCAGCGTCTTGTGCCTCCCCGCGGGCAGGGGTGGACCGCAGAACTGGCGCCTAGGGAGTTCAGAATCGAAAGGGGGTGTGTGCGCATGTGTGCACATACCAGGGTAAGAGAGAAAGGGTGTCTGCCGGGGTTCTGGTTTTCTATGTATGTCAGTCTGTGTGTTGCCAAGTTTAATATGTATGAGTATGAATGGGTGTGTTTGTGTGTATGAGTAGATTGTGTGTGCATATTTATGTAAGTGTGGTGGAGTGTATTTGGGTGGGTAAAGTGTGGAGTGGGAATGAGTGAGCATGTGTGTATGTTTGAGTGTGCATGAGCGATTGCCCGTGCACATTTGTTTCTTTGCAGAGGTGCACTGTCAAAGTATGAACTGCCCTCGAGATTTTAGTGTGGGGAGGGAAGCTGGGAGCCCTTCCTCCTGTCCAGGTAAAGGGGCATCTGGAGCCAGCCATGGTCCCCCAAAAAGGCCTGAGGCCTGCTGGGCAGCTTGAGACAGCCGCCCCCTCCTCAGGGAGCAGCCTCCAGCAATTTTGAGGAGGTGGTCAAGAGGGCATCTCATGGCTAATCTCCATGGCTTGGAAGTTGGTGGAGGGCTGGGCTGTAGGGTAGGGGTCGTTCCTGTGAGCCCCTGATCCTGAGATCACAGCCTGTCCTTCCTCCTTGTCGAAAGGGGAGGGTGTTGGAGTGGGTCACTGGGCTTATGCCAGTGCTTCCTCTGGGACATCCGGTGGTGGGGAGAGGGAGTCCTTAAGGGGGAACCTATAAGGAGAAGGTGTGTGAGAGGTGGGTGTGTCTTCATGGGCCACTCCCCTTTAGCCATACCCGCTTATTTCCAGGAAAAAAAAGACACGCTGCTACTGACCTTGGTCCCTCAGATGGCCTCTCTGGATCAGTTTCCTCATCTGTAAAATGGAGGAGGGGGCCTGGTGAACTCTCAAGGGCCTTGCTGCTGGACCATAAGTGACTGAGCCCAAAACGAGGAACTGGTAGCAGCCACCCACCCTGGAAGAGGCACTCCCAGCCTTCACTGGGCTCTGTCCTTAGAGGCCTAAAGAGAGACTCTAAGGCCTGTAGGGGAAGGGTAGAGTGGAGACGTTAAAGGAGAGCCCCTCCTGCATCCGTGAGCTGCCCTCACCCCCTACCAGGCAAAGCACTGCCTCTGCCCTGCTGTCTTTTACTTCGCATCTCTCCCCTCCTGCCCACTGGAGCCTAAGCCAGAGCCAGGGGAGAGGGCTAGGAAGCTGCAGAGGAGAGTGGAAGGAGGAGACTTGGGGGGCCCTCAAGTGCCCATGGGCAGAGAAAATCTATGTTTAGGCACAGACCTGGTAGATCTGTTAACTGAGATCAAACACAGTATGGCATGTGGGGGGTGGATAGTGGGTCAGTCTGATACCCTGAATTCTAGAACGACTATGTTTATAAGGGGAGGCAATAGGGAGAGAGCCCGGCCCGTGTTTTGTCACTGAGGACCCTGACCAAGGTCACCCAGGGAGCAAGAGGCCAAGAAGGACTAGAACTCAATTCTCCTGGGACCCTATCCTCCCCTGGGCTGGCTACCAGCTCCTGCCTTTCCCCAGAGTGGACTGGGACCCTCAGAGGGCTTCCCTCCCCTTCCCTTTCCTGTCAGAGGCCACCACAGCTAGAGGGTTATGTAACTGGAGGCTGTGGCTGAGCTGTGGGGAGGGGCTGGAGGAGGGGGATGGGAGGTTGAACCAGTGCATGTTGGGGTGGGGGTGGGCAGAGGCCTGGGTTACAGCAGCTGCCCATTCAGCCCACACTTGACCTTGGACAGCAGCTCCCCCACCAACTTTGGCCCCAGAAGCAAGGGTTAGGCCCAGTCTCCTGACTCCCAAGCAAGAGCTGGGTCTCCCAGCCCCACCCCTTGCACTCAGTGTTGGGGCTCTGATCAGTGTCCCGAGTTTCAGGGCAGGCAGGGGGCAGTGGGGCCTGTTCCAATCCCCTCCCTTGGCCCTCTTCTCACACTGGACATTTCTAGGCTGCGGGTGGCCTTCACCCAAGGCAGACAAATGGGCCAGCTAGTGTGGTTTGAGGTTCTATTGGTGTGCAAAACCATGCAGAAAAGTCTTGAAAAAAATCTATGAAGTGAATACTCATTGAAGAGCGGACTCTGAGGGAAAAGAGTGGGCGCCCGGTGGTCGGGGCGAGGCGGTACTGGGATAGGAGTGGGTGCTGGTGGGTGCTCCCCTTCAGCCTGTCTGAGCCACCTTCTCTCCCCAGTGGCCTCTGAGGAAGGTTGTGGTCCCTTCCAGCTCCCTCGGGGAACAGTTGAGGACGCTGAGGCCCGTAGGGAGAGGGACCTGCCCAAGGGCACTCAGGAGCTGAGGAGGGCAAAGCGGGATTAGAACCCCGGCTTCCTGCCTGCCGCCCGGCTGGCCTAGCTGCATTGCGCTGCCTCTCTGCGGCTCATCTGCGCAGAGACCAGCCGCCTGCCCGCCCTCCTCCCCCTCCGTCTTTGCTCTGCCGCCTCTGCTGTCACCTTTGTTTACCCCTCCCCCGCGCCTCCTCACACAGGCGGGTCGGGACTCAAGTCGTTATTCTAGATTTAGACCAGCACGTTGTGTGTGATATTGCATATGTGTATGAAGGAAAGGCTGTATGTGTGAGACAGGCTCTGTGTAAAAGAGATTGTGTGTGAGAGACTTGTGTGTGTGAGAATAAAAATGTGAGACTCAGGGTGTGTGTGTGTGTGTGTGTGTGTGGTGAGACTGTGACTCAGTGTGAGCTTCCTGAGTCCTTGTGTCAGGGGTTGTGTGTGTGAGAGAGGTGGATTCTGTGTTTTGGATGGACTGTGCGTGTGTGAGAATGAGACTGTGTGGGAGAGAGTGTGTATAAGGAAGAGAGCCTGCATGTGTAAGAGAGATGCTGTGTGTGAGGTTTGAGGAGTGCATGAGAGTCGAGGTGAGCGTGTCTGCATGAGTGTGTGGCTGTGTGTGGCAAGCGTGAAACTGCATATGTGGAGCTCGTGTGTGAGGCTGTGTGTGTGTGTGTACGTGTGTACACATAAGGCAGGAGGCTGTGTGGGGTGGGGGTCCCTGTGTGTGACACACTGTGTGTATGTGAGGGCGTGTGTAAGACAGAGACTGTGAGATCATGTGTGTGACAGGGTGTGTGGCGTGTGTGTGAGACCCCACGTGTGTGTCAGTGTGCTGTGTATATGTGAGAGAAAGGTCCTGTGCATCCCGGGTGTGTGTGTGCTTGAGGAAGATGAGATTCCAGAGCTGCCTCCTGCCCACTGCCTCCGTCCCCGGGACTCTGGAGTGGCCTCATTGAGGGCATTTCCTATCCTCAATAGAGATGCTGTTCTGCCCAGGCCACTGTCAGTGTGTGGGATGGGTGGTGAGGTCACCTTTCCCTGAGGAGCTGCCACCTACCCTGGGCCTTGGTGCTGGCCCTGGAGATAGGGGCTGCGTAGTCGGGGTGGGAGGGCCCATCTGAGTTCCCGAGGGGTAACAGTGCTGGCTGGGGCAGCTGCTCCCCTGGTCCCCTCTCCTGTGCTCTGGGCACCAGCCTGAGGAGATGAGGGGTCGGGGGGACGAGCTGGGACGGGATGAGCTCCACGTGTGTTCTGGGGTGGGAGGTGGTGCCCCTGACACACACAGGACAATGATGATGATGGTACCGTTTGGAAAGGCTATGAAGGGACTTCCTGGGGCCATGAGAATAAGAACTGCCCCAGAGGAGGTGATGCTGGGGCAAGCTTTGAGGGGCAGGGAGGAATTAACCAGGCAGAGGGCAGGGGGTCATAGAGGTATGAGAGCAGGCAGGGGAGTGTTGGGGCTGCCTGGTTTGAAACCTGCCCTCCTGTCTTCCTTGGGGGCCAGCTCAGGTCTGAGGCTCTCAGCTTTAGTCTCCGATTTGCATGTCATCATCAGGGACATTGTTGTGTCCCATCAGGGCCAGTGGTGGTCCTTGTGCTGCAGGCCAGAGTGTCCTCTGTGTGTGTGTGTGTGTGTGTGTGTGTGTTAACATCTGTTCCTGAGTCACTTGACCTTCCAAATGCCAAAATAGTGCCAATGGCCCCCAAGCTGGGGAAGCCCCACCTCCATCCACCCAGCTGCCTGCCTCTCCTCTGACCCTTGTCCTGTGTCTGTCTCTCTGTCCCGTCACTGCGTCTTTGGAACTTGATAAAAACTGGTTCCCCATCAGCTCCCTGGGAAGGGAATTTACCTGGTGGCAGGAATGAAACCCCCAGCCAGAGCCTTCTCTTCCTCCCTTGGGTCCCAGCTGACACAGGGCTCTTGGAGTCGTGGCTTGGCATGCAGAGGGCTGGGGGACAGAGCTGTTATCAGGGGATTCTAGGCAGTGCACCCCCTTACCTCAGAGCCCACTCCCCCAGGCCAGGGCCCCACTTGGAGTCACGGTACCATATGAAGGACACCCATGAGCAGTGGAGAAGGGGCTGGGTGTGCTCCCCTCCCAGCCTCCCCAAGGGCCCTCCACCACAGTGTGCCCCTGCTTCCCATGATCCTTGTGCGGGGGTCCTCAGGTCTTTGAATGGTTCCTCCAGCTCCCCCCGACCCCATCCCAGTAGTGACAATCATAAACCAAGCGCCTCCTGGTCAGAGCCCTGCAGCCCCTTCACCGCTAAATGGAAATAATGATAGAACCGACCTCACAGGGTTGGTGTGAAGATAACTGAGATATAATGCTTGGATAGCCCCAAGCCACAGGGTCTGGCATACAGTAAGTGCTCAATAAATGTTGGCTATTATTATTACTACTGTTGGTTGTATTATCATTTCCCCTCCTGTAGACTCTCTCTTCTCCCTCCACCTCCATGTTCACCATCCTGGCTCAAGCCACCATGGTTCCCCTCAGGCCCACCTCCCCAGCAGCCCCCAAGCTGCTCTCCCACCTCCAGCCCCTGGCTGCTCAAGTTTATCCTCCACCTGGCAACCACAGGGGTCGTTTCAACTCACAGACCTGTCAGATCACCCGAGCCTGCTTAGAACCCTTCAGTGCTTCGCCGGCCCATAGCCCATACCGTGGCCTCTCAGGCCCTGCCTGTCCCTCCAGTCTCCTCTGGCCTGACTGTCCCCATCGCTTACCAAGCCCCAACTACCCGGCCTCATTTCAGCTTCTTGCATGTGCCAGGTTCCCCTGCCTCAGGGCCTTTGCACATACCCTGCCCTCTGGAGCACTCTTTCCTCTGGCTCACCCCTCTTTATCCCCCACACCCCACCTCAAACAGCAGCTCCTCAGTGATGCCTTCCCGGGCCCCCAGGCTGAGTTGAAGTCAGAACCAGGGCCCTTCCTGGGAGAGAAGCTCTCTGATTTGTAATAAAATGTTCATTAGCATCCTTGCTTGATTTGGGCTCATCTCTCCTCTATACTGTAAGCCTCTGGCATACTCTGTAGAATAGGAGCCGTTATTATGACAGATGAGGAAATTGAGGCCCAGAGAGGAGTGCGCTACCTGAGGCCCCTTGTGAGCGGGTTAGCTGAGGGCTGGCTCGGAAACTCCTGTCTCCTGACTACTGGCTCACTGGTGCTTCGTGTCACATTGCCTCAGTGCGTTTGAAGTCTGTACTCCTTGACTCTGAGCAGGAGGCCTGGCCTCTGCCAGAAGCTTTGGAGGGGATTGGCTGGAGTCTCTCAAGGAGCAAGGTGGGGGTTGTCTCAGAGGTGGGGGAGGGGGTTCAGCAGGGGCTCATTCCAGGGTCCACTGCCCAGGCTGGGGATCTCAAGGCCTCCACGACAGCTGAATATAGTGCCTCTGGCTATTCTGAGCGGTCTCATGACCAGGGGATTCGCTCTGGACCAAAAGGTCAGGGCCTTGAGCCACTGCCTCCCATCAGCTGCGGGCCCAGCCTGGCCACCACCCCAGCCGGAGCTCCTCACTGCTAGATGCAAGCTCAGAGGAAAAGGAGGGCCTGACAGGCTGCAGGGGTGCTTTGCTGTCCAGTCCTTGTTCAGGGGAACCATTTGGGTGGTAGGGACCACTTCACATATGCATGGGACTATTGCAGGGAATGGGCGCACCCGGGCTACCTCTAGTCAATATTTTCATCCAGTGAAAATAAACAGACTCAGAGAGGGAAAGCTACTTGCTCAAGACCACACAGGGAATCAGTGAGACTCAAACTCACAGCCTAGGCCTCTGGTCCTAGGGCCTGACCATCTGAATTTCTTTTGGCTCTCAGTTTTACAAGAACACCAAACCCCACCTGGACATGCTGTTCTTCTCTTATCTACTCCCATTAATTTCCTTCCTGGGGGAGGTGGAATAAACAGATACCTGCACTCCAAGGACACAGTACAGCTGATTGAGACCTTCTCAGGTCAGCCAACCCAGACTTGACCCAAATCCTTAGGATTCCCAAGCAGGATTTTCCAGAACCCCCTTCCTTTCTCGAATCACACAGTGTCAGACACTGTCTTAAGGATTTGATTTATACATCCTCATTTATTAATAATTCTCCCAAGACTTGCAAGACTGCACTATACTGCCACACTAATGACACAGACAAGGCTGCAGAGGCTCAATGAAGTTAAGTAACTTACCCAAGGTCACTTAGCTCATGAGCGGTGGAGCCAGCAGTTGGATCTCAGTCTGTCTGACCCTGGAGCTCTACCTGTAACCATTACACAGCACTGCCTCCTGTCCATGTTCCAGGGATGCTGAGGCCTGTGACTTGCTGTGCCCCAGGCTTGAATTTCCGTCTGGGTCTCTCCCACCTGACCAACCACTCTTTCCCAACAACCTATCCAGAACCTGTCAGCAAGTTCCGGCCCTTGGGTAATGGCAGGTGAGGGCCCTGCCTGGCCAGGCCATGGGGCTAAGAGGGTGCTCTATCAGTCCCAAGGAAGAAGGTCTCGTGACAATGCCTCAGTTGTCCTCCCACTCCCATCCATGCAGGCCCTGGGACTCCATATGGCCTGAAGAGAAATGGCAGGAGGATTGGGAGGATCAGAAGCTCCCTGTGCAGGGTGACACATGGTGGGAACGCTGGCTGCCCCTCAGCTCGGCACTCCGAGGCCTTCTGCCCTAGAACCCAGCCATTGCTCCTGCAGCTCCCTTCTGCCAGCCTCCTCCATGGTCCTCATCGGCAGCCCTCATTTTAACCTCTGGGGCTTTGGTCATCTATTCCCCTCACTTCGGCTTTGGTCATCTATTCCCCTCACTTCGGTGTCCTCCCTGCTTTTTGCTGAATGTGAAAATCCATCCCTCAAGGTTCCTCACACTTAGCCTGGCTGCTCCTGCCCTCACTGACCTCATTTTTTTGGGAGTGAGGGGTATGTGTTAAGCACTGAGTCACCCAGTTTGTGAGATTTGAGCTGGTGGTGTGTGGGTCAGTTCTGGAGACTGGGGGCTGGGGACAGGCAGGCCCTCAGGATTAGGGACCAGCCCAGGTGTGTGGAGAGATGACAGCACAGACAAGACCCAGGTTGCAGGCATCAGACACCTGGTTTAGAGAGGAATCTAGCCAGGCCTCGAAACCAACTGGGCTACCTTGAGCAAGTGCTGTCACCCCTTCGTCCTGCCGCCCCTTCGTCCTGCAGTTTTTCCAGCTGTAGAATACAGAGGTCGTTTTAAGTGACCACTAAGGCTCTTCCCAACTCTGACATTCTGGGAGTCCAAGAATTCTAGGCTTCAGCTTCCCAGAGGAGCTGGGGGAACCAAACAAGTCCTGCCCTATTTCTCCTTCCCTCTCCCAGCCCAGCTCCTCCCCGGGACTCGTGTGAGCAATCCTGACAAAGGTCCTGGCCTAAAGCAGGCAGGAGCCCAAGGGGAGGGGGTCTAAAAAGCTTCCTCCTACATTCATTCAGCCTGCCTCATCCTGTCCTCAGTCATTCATTCAAGGCATAGTGATCATGCCCCTGCCTGATGGGCTCCCCAGCCCTCTGGCAGGCACAGACCTGGGGGGATCACCTCTTTTGGGGGTGCTTGCTCAGGCCTATGGACAGCACCTGTTGCCTACTTCTCCAGGCCCTTCTCGTGGCTTCCTGCCCTCAGGGAGCTGCAGAAAGGCCCACTCAGAGCTACTGTGTGCCAGGCTGTGGGGTCTGGAGCAGGGGCGATGGGGCCAACTTCTATGGTGTAGGGCTGCTGTGGGGAGGGGTGCAGGAGATGGGTGCCATGCTGGAGGGGCCAGGGCTAAGTAAGGGTGTTTGTGATGGCTGCTATGGGGCATGGAGGGATGGCTGCTGGAGGACTCCCACCCATGCCTGACCCTCAGAATTACCTGGGATGCTGAAAGTTCGTACTTCTGGGAAACTCAATTCTTAGATTGGGGAGGGGGAGAATGTTCCCTTCACCCCTCAGCACAGCTGAGGTCACTGCTGAGTGAGGGTGCATCGCTGCAGTGGGGCCTGAGAGGTGCGGGCTCCTTCCACTCAAGGTGTGGTCCTCTGACCAACAGCAACACCATATGGACACTTGTTAGACATGAAGCCTTTCAGGCCTCACCGCCAGCCCTGAAACCGATTCAGAATCTGCATTTTCACTCCCCGGATGATTCATGCACTCTGGAGTCTGAGAAGTGCTGATGCAGGCAGCGGCTCCAGTCGAGGGCCAGCCTCAGGACACAGAGGGCTAGATGGGTGTGTGCGGGTTGGCAGAGTGTCACAAGCAAGCCAATCCTTCCTGAGGCCAAGGCTTCGATGGCAGGGGGACTGGGCCTGGGGTGAGGCCCCATCACAGTCATGGCCACCGCATCCATCCAGTGGCTGTCACTGGTAGACCTTGGGAGTCAACCTGGACTCTTCTGTCTCTCAGACATCAACCAACCCTGTTGTCTTCATGTTTCAAATACACTCGGAATCTGACTGCATCGCACCCCTCCATGGCTACCTCCTGGTGGAAGCCCCTGCCTTCTCTTGCCTGAGTTCTTCTCTCAGCCCCGGCTGCCCCTGCCCCGCCCTTCTCTCAGGGCAGCCAGGGCCAGCCTGGCAAAGTGCTGTTCAACCAAGTCAGCCCTCTGCTCCATCTCACGTTGGGGTCTGGGCTTCCTCAGAGGGTGCAGGGTTCACTTGAGTGCCCCACACCCAGCATCTCCCTCTGCTGTCTGCTTCTCTCTCCCTCCCTCCCCCAGCCTCCATGGCTTTCTTCCCCAGCGCTGCCCATGCTTCTGCCTCAGGACCTGTGCTGTGCTGGTCCCTCCACCTGGCATGCTTTTCCCTTGGGTATCAGCTTTCACACCCCCTCCAGGTCTATACTCAGACATCATCAGTCCAGACGACACTCCTCTGGCCCCTTGCCCACTTCGTGCTTTGCTCTTTTCTCCTTGGCATTTACCACCATTTAATGTACTATATAGTTTACTTGTTTGCCTTGTTTATTGTCTGTTTCCCCACTAGACTATACAGTCCATGAGGGTAGGGATTTTTGTCTCTTTCTCCAATTGCTCTATCTCTAGAAGCTAGAGTAGGGCCTGGTATATAGTGGGTGCTAAATAGATATTTACTGAAAGAAAGAATAAGCAAATGGGGTTCAACGCCGAGGGTAGACATGGGTACCCTGCATTTGAGCCTGTTCCTAGCTGAGCCTTCCTTTCTGGCCTCACGTGGGAGCACAATCCTTCCATCCCCTGAGCCTGGAGCAGCGATGAACAGGCAAAGGCTGGGGCAGCGCTAGTAGGGGGTCCAAACCCCAGTCCAGGCAGGGGCCCACCTGCTGCTGTCACCACACAGGCCCAGATGAAGCTCTTCACAGCTTAACCCTCTGTCTTTTCAAACTCCTTCTCTGCGCTGCATCAACCCAGCCACCATCCACAACCACAGCTTCAAGGCCACAAAGCTGTTTTCCAAAACCGACATGCACAAGTTCCCAGGTCCCGCTTGGTCCAGCCCAGCCCCTGAGTCTGACTTCTCCTGGACTCTGTTCCTCCCGAAGGCCCCCCAGGCTCTTTTCCTACCTCTCCTTCCCCATCTCCTTCCATGTCTTCCCTTCCCTGTCCCCTCCTTGTCCCCTTTCCTCTGTAGCTGTGCTTGTGGAAAGTTCTAGGCATTAGTCACTGGTTTTCAAAATGAACTTCTCCCCTCCAAAGTCTAGGATAGTTTCTGTCCCAAATCCCCTGCTTTGGGTCTGCTTCTGCGTTCAGTAGAAAGTGTATGGACTTTGCATCTCCCCACCCTGCACTGCTTCCTGGCTACATAATTTTGGGAGTATGACCTGGAGCCCCTTTCTCTGCTAAGAGCATAGCCCCTTGAACCATGAGGCCTTCGATCGAATCCCAGCCCCACTGCCTTCCAGCTGTGTGACCTTGGATAAGTTTCCTAACCTGTCTGTGCCTCCAAAGAGGGATATTAATAGCACCTGACTCATAGGGAAGTTGGGAGGATCGAATGTGTTAAGCCTTTAGCCCAGAACCCAGAACATAGTAAGTGCTTAATTGTTGTGCATTCCATCATCTTTTTACCAGCTTTCGGCCCTGCGAGATTCAAATCGTCACCTGTTACCCACCTGTTTCTTTCTTTTAGCACCTGGCTCTACTGCCAAATGCTTCTCCTAGGGGTCACCTCACCTACCATGGCCCCTGGGGCCCCTTCTTCCAGTCTGTCTCCCAGGGGCAGACTTCAGAGGTGTCACCCTGGGAGTCAGGCATGGATTCTCGCTTGGTTCTCCTGAGCTCCCTGTGTGTCCTGGGCAGGTCACAGCCCCTGTGAGCCTCGGTCTCCCCATCTGTGGTCATGGGCCGCTTGTCCCTGCTCTTCCTCGATCCACAGGTGTGGCAGGGTATGAGAGAGAGGATGATGGAACTTCCGCCTATCAGGGGAGAGGGAGGGAGGGCTGCTGACATCAGGCCTTGGTTGGGAGCCAAGCACAGGGACCTCAGATGCCGACAAGTGTGCCAGTGTGGTAGGGCTGGCGGGCGGAGGCCATGCTTTACAGCTCAGGTCATTGGAACATCTCCTCTTTAAAGGGGCTGCTCAGGCACAGGGAGGAACCTGGGGGCTAAGGCTGGGGGCTCCTGTTGGGTGCCCATGGGTGGTGCCCACTCTGAAGCTGGGCTGCTCCGCCAGGCCGACGCCAGCCTGGGTGGGGATGAGCTAATATTAGCTGGGGCAGCCCCAGACAGCTGAGCTCAGGGGGGCTCAGGAGCCAGCCTCGCTGGGTCAGGCTCAGATGCTGCCTCAGTGTGAGCCATGGCAGCAAAATGAAGCTTTCTCTCAAGCCTCTGCAGGGCGTTGGATGCCCCTTTCACCCTGGCCAGCCCCAGCCCTTCCCTGTTGGCCTGGCAGCCTGGCTCTGGCACCCCTGCTCACGATGCCACTCACCTCACCTCTTCCTTCCCCAGTGCAGCACAGAAAGTATACAACTCCTCTCCCTACACTCCCACTTTGCACATAAACACAGTCCGTGAGCCATTTCCCTGCCAGGGGCTGCTGTCAGCACCAATTCATCCATCCAGCCAACAAGTGTTTGTTGAGCATCTACTATGTGACAGGTGCTGCTTCAGAAGCTGGGAATAGGGCAAAGAACAAAACCACCAAAAATCCCTGCCCTCAAGTTCTTATATTCTAGCTGGACAGGATGTGACAGAGGCAGGAGCCCAGGGCGCGCTGGAGTGGGCAGTTTTAACTTGTGTGGCAGGGAAGGCCTCACTGTGAGCACAGGTCATATTTCAGCAAAGATTGAAGAAGGTGAGGAAGGAGGCCACATGACATCTGGGGAGCAGAGGAAGTGAGCTGTGCAAAAGCCCTGAGCAGCTGTGTGCCCAGGGTTCAAGGTGCAACGAGGAGGCGTAGCTGGGCTGGGCTCAGAGCCAAAGGACAGTGGTATATCAGAAGGGGTGGTGCTTGTTCCACACAGACAGAAAGATGGAGAAAATGGACTCTGGGGACTCCAAAGAAGGGAGGCTAGGAGGGGGATGACAGTTGAAAAATTACCTACTGGGTGCAATGTCCAATATTTGAGTGATGGGCACACTGGGCGCCCCCATACCCACCATTATGCATGTAATGCCCATGTGGCAAACAAGCACATGTACCCCTTAAATCTAAAATAAAATAATTTTAAAAAGAAAGAAAAATCCACCCCTAAAACATGCAAAGAAAGAGTCGAGCTACCCAGAACCCCACTGGCTCCTGACAGTGGGGTCTGCTCCTGCCGGGGCCTGCCCCATGGGTTCCCTGAGTGTTCCAGCCCAGGGCAAGGCCGAGCTCAGTTCGCACTGCCCTCTGCTCCCCTCCTGCAGCCACAGGGGCCTGCACAGGGTGGGCCTGCACGGAGGAGGCTCCTGCCTGGCCGTAATGAGGGGCCTCGGTCCTCTTCCTGAAGGCCAGCGGTACCCAGCAGGAGATGGTGGTTCCCATACATGGTTGCCACCATGCTGGGGGACAGGCAGTTCTCTGAGCTGGGTGTGGGGCTGGAGAGAAGTTGGTGAGAGAGCCAGAGGGTCAGGGCCCCTGCCGGGGAGAGACCATGTGAGCTCTTTCCAGTCACACAGGCCTCCGTGGTGCTCACAGCATTCTCACTGCAGGTGTGCCAGGAGAAGATGGCTAGTGGCATGGGCACAGGCCAGATTGGAGCCAGCCTGCCGGGGCCCAATCCTGGGTCTGCTAGTTCTTAGCTGTGTGACCTTAGTAAGTCTCAGTCACCTCAGCTATAAAGGGGAGAACGAGAGTCCCTACTTCAAAGGGCTGCTGTGAGAAGGCAATGAGAGAAGTCACAGAAGGCCTCCGGCTCACTGCACTGCGCGCATTGGTGCGCACGTGATGCCCAGGATCACTCACACCTCTTGCAGATGAGGCATCTTTGTAGGATGCTCTGCAGACACTCACCTCACCCCACCTGGGAGGGTCTGAGAATATGAATATGAATCTAATGCCTGACAAGGGGGCTGCCATACCTAGGGAGGCTTCGATGGGGACCCAGCCCTGCCAGGTGGCTCCCTGGGGACCTTCTCTGCCCACATAGTTGGTGGGGCAGAAGAACATGACTTCCTTGGGCCTTATCACCAGAGCAAGGTAGTGAACACGCCTCAGGCCACAGCCACCCGCCAGGGCCGGTGTCTCGCCACTTAGAGATGAATGTTTGATGCTCAGCCTCAGGGGCTCTCTGAGCAGCAGTGAGGAACACAGCCGCCTGCTGGGCCACCTGGAGCGAGAGCTGGAGCCCTGGGTTAAGGGGAGAGGGCTGGGCCCTGTAAACCCACGTGTGTGGCTATCATCTGCTGAGGGCCAGTGCTATGCAGTGAGCTCCCTGCAAGCTGCCATGGGTGGTTCTGCCCCGACCCCTGTTCAGCCCCCACACCTGGAGCAGTCTTGCCTTTTTGGGCTCAGCTTCTTCATCTATAAAGTCTGCATAATGGCATCACCAGCCTCTCAGGGGTGTTAGGAGAATCCGTCAGACCAGAGGCAGAAAGAACATTAGGGAGAAAATACAGTTCTCAGTGCCATGTGCAGGAAGAGGCCACCATCTCAAGTGCAAGATGAGTGTAGGGAAGGGACAGGCTAGAGGAGAGGGTACAGGCCTTTGGGCCTTGCCAGGCCTGGGTTCTGATCCTTCCTCTGCCTCAGTGTGGACTGAGGTGGGTGGTGTCTGGCTGAGCCTTAGTTTCCTCGTGTGTAAAATGGGATGATAGTTTGTACTTCACAGGCTGTGGTGGGTCTCAGAGGGGCAAAGGCCCCAGCACCGTGCCTGGCACATGGGAGACACTTGCCAAGGGCTGAATCTGGTGACCTGGGGTGCCACTGTCAGCCGGTCGTGGGTTTGGATTTTCCAGGGTATAAGGAGGCCCTGGCTGAGCCACAGAGGCAGGGAGGGAGGCTGTAGAAGCCTCAGCCAGTTGCCCCACAACCTCAGGGCCAGAAGCCACCGTCACCAATGATATATTTAGAGGCACAAAGGTCAGAAATACCAGGCGCTGGCTTCCCTTCTAGGCGGCAGGAATCGTATCTCCCGAGGCCTGGCTGTCACCAAGCAGATATTTTTTTCCTGTCTGGCAGTCTGAAGATTGGAGTAAAAGCCTGGAATTTAGGAATCACAGTGGTTTGTGCCGGCTTGCTGAGACTTTCCATGTCCCCAGCCCTTTCCAAAGCCTGTGGTGCGACCCTTGGGAGCCCCACCCGCCCTGCTATTCCAGATCACCCGGGGCCCCAGTGTGCATGATCCATTCCCAACGTGCTCCGGCTCCCTGCCCCTCTGCCTTTGCTTATTCCGTTGCCTCCACTGAGAATGCCCACTCCTCCTCCTCTGCATTTCTGAAATGGATGCATCCTGCTAGGCCAGCTCTGATGGCTCCTCCTTTAGAGAGCCTTTCCTGACACTCTCTACCTCCTGGAAGAGCCTGCTCTGCCCTTCATGCTTCCAGAAAACCTTTTCTGTCTGACTTAAGGCCCTTGATCCACTGACCTATGGTTCTGTGTCTCTCAGACTCAACCACAACCTCTTGGAGGACAAGGGTCAGCTTAGGCAATAGTAGTGCCTGTTATATAATAGGGAATCAATTGATCTTTGCTAAAGCCGTGTGCCCCACACCAACCCTGTGAGGTGGAAGGGTTAGGGAGTATACCCCTCTTATTGATGAGGGGAAAATGACTCCCAGAGAGATTCATTTATTTGTCCAGGACCATCCAGTTAGCAAGTGGTAGAAGAAGGATTCAATCCCAGGTCCTCTTTTGAAAATAAATCAAGAAGTTCAGCTAGAGCCATGCCAGTGTTCCTCCTGGCTCTAGTATGCTGTAGTTCTATGGTTAAAAATGAGGTAGTGGGAGGGACAGATGAGTAATGGACGAATGGATGAAAGAATGGATAAAAAGACGGATATGTGGATGGATACAGGTGAATAGATGGAAGGAGGGACATATGGATTGAAGCAGACACAGCTGGGTGACTCAGTGGATGGGTAAACAAATGAATGAGAAGGATGGATGGAGGACCATGGATATGTTTCTCCTTGCATGCCTTCAAAGCAGATGTCCCACCTCTCACAGGATGAACGTATCCTGGACAATGGGACTCGGAAGCATGGACTTCAGGGTAGTAGGCTGGGTGGAGTGACCCAGCACATGTGTGCAGAAAGTGGGATTGCCAGATGCAGGAGGTGGGATGGTTTGTGGAGTTTGTGGAGTGAGAGAGCTGGGAGCTGGGGACAGAGACTGGGCTGAGAGACTGGCCCACTCTCAAAGGTGAGAGTCCCTGATGGCAGAGAAACAGGACCAGGCTGGAAAGAGTTCCAGGCAGAGCCATGTGGCTGGCAAGCCCTCAGGACCTGTGGTTTTCCAGACCTTCCTCTGGCCGAAGCCTGGAGGGCAGTCAGTGAGTGGGAGATTGCCCTTTGAACCCCAGGTTGTATGAGACAGTCTGTGGTTTCAGTCTGCTCCAGAGTAGGGAGATCTGTCTTCCTCCTCAGGTCCCCTGCCTTGGTGAGTGAGAACCTCTGATAGCTCAGGCAGGGTGTGTTCAAGGAGGCAGTGCAGCTTCACCAGCTGCAGAGTGGGTGCTGAGGAGGGGGTCCTCCTGAGGCCGCAGAAGACCCTGGCTCAGGTATACCAGCATCGACCATCTTCCCACTGCTTTTTGCTATCAACCCCCAGACGTTAGCCATGAACTCCAAGCCTTTAGTTCTAGTTGCCTAATGGACCAGTGGAGGGACCACAGGCGTAGGTGGCCAGTGTTGATCTTGGTGGAGCCTGGATGCTTAAATGCTTCTGGCCTGGAGCAGATTCTTCCAGCCGGAGATGTCTCTCCATTTGCACAAGGCACAGCACTGTGAGCTCCAGGCTCCTTCCAAAGCCCTGATCTAGCATTCCCCAGCACCAAGCTGCACCCCCCTACACACATACACTGGCCCGGCGATCTCCCTGGGAAACCAGGTCCCAATGAGAGTGCCTGGTGTGCCGCTAACTGCTCATTACAGTCACGGCTGCAGCTAAGTATAGCTCCAGCACACACAAGACTAAGACAACAAGGGAACGTCTTCCCATAAAAAAAGCTCCACATGCAAACACACAGACATCTGCACACACAGGCTCCCCACCCTCGTGCAAACCCATGGCCTTGCACACACATGAATGCATACTTGCACCAATGCAAAGCTTTATCACTTATTTACTCGTTAATTCAATACATGTTTGTTAGGGGGCCAGTAGAGTGGTTAAGTGCATGTGTTCTGGTGTCGGACAAAATTGGGTTTCAAATTCTACCTCCCTCACTTCCTAGTTGTATGATCATGAGCAACTTAACCTCTCTGAGCCTCAGTTTCCTTCTTTATAAAATTGGGGCGGTGGCCACAGTGTGGACCAGTGTGGACCAGTAGTGTAAAGGTAAATGAGATGGGGGCATGTCAGAGCACTTAGAATAGGCCTGGCTCAGAATGTGTCAGTACGTGGTAGCTGCCTTCATCATTACTGTTGAGTACCTACTGTGTGCCCAGTTCTGCACTCTTATTTCTGGAGATGGTTGTGGAAAGTAGTGCCTGGTGCATAATAGGCATTCAGTAGATATTTGATGATGGAATGAATGAACAAATGAAAGAAAGCTGCATAGATGGGTGGCTGGAGGTCCTCAGAGCTTTCTTCTCTCAGGAGGAATTCACCCTCCCTTGACTTGCATGCAGGCTGTGTCTCTGATAAGATCTAGATGTTCTTGTGGGTAACACAGGGATTCCAGAGATAGAACAGGAACCCGAAAGTGTCTGGGACACCCCTCATTTTGCAGATGGGGAAATGGCAGTGCAGAGAGGCAACAGGGAGCAGGCATTGCCCCATGCCAGTCAGCAGTCAGTGGCCGGAGCCCAGGGCTGCCACCTTGAGCCATCCTAGCACAGTGGCCTAGCATAGCAGGTGGTGCCTGGTCAAGCTGCAGCCCCTGAGCCCTAGGCAGCTGGAGTCTGGAGCCTGGAGACTGCTCAGGCTGCTCAAGTCCTGGTCCCGGCTTGGGCAGACACAGGAATCATGCAGTCACGCATCAGTCAGATCCCTGGCTAAGCTGTCAGTCAGGCTGGGGCCTCTGGCCGGCACTAGGCAGGGTTCCATCTGCCAGAGAAGGGGCTTGGGTCTAGCCTGGGTACAAAACCAGCTTCAGGATTTGAAGGTCCTGTCACTGTTCCCGACCTTTGAATAAACCAGCCGCTAAACTGCCTGGGCCATCTCCTCCCATTGCGCCTCTTCAAAAAGAAACTGACATTTCCTGGTGCTTTTTTAAGCCCAGGCTGGCTGGGCCAGGCCCCGGCGTGGGGGGTGGGGAGGGGGCGGGTGGCAATGGGAGTCACACAGCCTGAGTCTCTCCTCACCTTGAGTGATCTCAAGACGCTGGGAATAGACATGGTCTCATCTCCTCACCATGTGTCCCAGATTCCAATTCCGATGCCCAGATTCCAGATTCGCCACTCCAGTGCCCGCATCCAGGTTTTGAATTCCACAATCCAGTGCCAGTTCTGCCCTGTAGACAAGACTCAGGCTGTTGGACTCCATCATGAGCGCCTTCAGCTGGCCTGCCTGCTGGGAGGGAAGGATGTATCTATCCCTCTCTGGAAAGGAACTCTGTGACCTTGTGCGTACTCTCCATGAATGACATGCGTCACTCATGTTCATGGCTGGTGGGGATTCAGGTCTTTGTTCACTGACTGTGCCCATTGTCAAGGAGCTGAAAGTGATTGTGCCTGCTGCCAGTGTAGACATGAGTCTGCTTTCAATGAATGCACTCATTGCCAGTGTAGATACGGATCTGCTCTCAATCACTGTGCCCACTGCCAGTGTAATAAACACTCTTTGCAAAGATCAAGGATGCCTGTTGCCAATGAGAGCATAGCTGAATGATTAGTGATCATGTCTGTGACTAGCTGAGTCACAGATTGGTGGATGGAGATTATCTTTTTACCAGTGTAGATCTGCTATTAGTGCGGTCAGTACCCATGGAAATGCAACTCTGAAATCAACAACTGTGTACATTGCCAGTGTAGACGCAGATGTGATATCATTGAATCAGTGACTGCCCATGTTGACAAGGGGCAGCAAGCACCAGCCGGGGCTCACTTCTGAAGGAGGCTGCAGGGAGTAAACTATTGTGCCCATTATGCAACTAGAGGGAGTGAGGCGAGTGGACACAGGACCCATGTCCATGACCTTCTTTCCACAGAGGAAAGCTGTGCTCGTGCTCCCCATTTCCTGGGGAAGGGGCCTCCTTTCCCCTGCTAGTTGGAGTATTTGGCTGGGCCTTCGAGGCAGGGCCACCCTGACCCTCAGATTCAGCCACCTCATGGACCTTACATTCTAGAGGGGGAAGAGAGTCAAACAACAAACATGAACACCAAGTAAATTAGATAGTGTCAATGCCAACACAAAACCAACTGGATGCTTACAACAGAGACCTGATTTCAAATCCTGCTGCCACTTCTGAGCTATGTGGGATTTTCTTGCACGTCTTAACCACTCTAAACATCAATTTTCTTATTTTCTTGTATGTAAATTATACCTTGATAGAGCTGAGGAAAGATGGCATGTTAGATGATCTGTGCTGGGGGGAACAGCAGATTAAGGAAAACCAGATTTTCCTTACTGGAAGTGTTGGTTGAGACTTGAAATAGGGTGGTCAGAAGCACGCTACTGGGGTGCCATTAGGCAGTGAAGGGATAAGCCACAGGGGAACCTGGGGAAAGGCATTATAGGCAGAAGGAACAGCCTGTGCAAGAGCATGGAGGCAGGCGTCTGTCTGGCATATTTGAGGACCATGTTTGAGGAGGCAGATATGAAGGCGATGGTAGTAGGAAGAAGTTTGGGGAGATAGTGGATGACCAGATCAAGTCGGATCTGCAAGTCATTGAGAAGACCTTTGCTTCTCCTCTGAGAGAAATAGGGCACCAGTGCAGGATTCTGAGCAGAGAAATGACACAGTTAGATGCATGTTTTAAAAGCTGTGTGGAAAACAGTCCTAGCGCACCAGGAATGTTGGAGCCTGTTAGACTAGTTAAGAGACTGGTCTATCACCATGCCCCTGGGGGAAAGGATGATGGCTGGGACATGGGTGGTCAAAGCAGTGATGAGAAGAGCTCAGATGCTGGGTCTATTTTTCAAGCAGAGCCACCAGGATTTCCTTACAGATTAAATATGAGATGTGACAGAAAGAGATGTGTCAAGGATGACTCCAAGGTTTTTGGCAAGAATGTCCTGGAAGGATGGAGACACTCTCTCATGAGATGGAGAGGCTGCAGGGGGTGGGGGTGGCACAGGAGTTCAGTTGACGTGTTGAGTTTGAAAGAGCTGGTAGAATTCCATCTGGAGACACCAGGGAGTTGGATGCTGGAGTCCTGAGTTCAGGGGAAGGGCTGGGCTGGAGATAAGCCTTTGAGAGTGTGCTGTTTATGGGTATTTGAATGATGGTGGACTTTAAGTCATAAAACTGGGTTAACCACTAAGGATGTGAGTGTAGATGAAGAAGAGGAGCAAGGACTGAGCTCCAGGGTGCCCCGATAGTTAGAGACTGCGGAGAGGAGTTGGCAAAGGACACCAAGAAGGAGCAGCCAGAGAGGTAGGAAGAAAATCCAGAGGCTGTGCGGTCCCACGAAGTACAAGAAGAAGGAGGGAGGGATCAGTGGCATCAGATGCTGCTGGTGAGTCAGGAACATGAGACCTGAGCAGCGCTCCCCTTCTCTCTGCCTAGAATGTGCTTCCTTGCACCTTGCACTTCCGTAGTTGATTCTTATCCATCCTTCCAACCTCTGCACAGTTGTCACTTCCTCCTGGAAGCCACTCTAACCTCAAGACTTGTTGTTAAAGGCTCACCAAATGCCTCTGCGTTCCCCTTGATGCCCCTGTCACCTCACATAGGTACATATTTGCTTGTATGGTTAATTGATAAATGTCAATGTCCCCCTATCCTACTCCTCCCCCCAGAAAATGTGGCTGTTTTTGCTCACCCTGTACCAAGTACCCTGTATAGGCCTGGAGTAAGATGTAAATATTCGTTGGAGGGATGCAGGTGGGCAGTCAACTGTGGTCCCACCTGGGTTGTGTTCATTACCCTCCCTGAGCCATTTTTATTCCCTTCCCTCTAAACACACACACACACACACACACACACACGCATGCATGTACATACCTACTGGGAGTCAGGACCCTTGACTCAATACAAACACACAAGTGGGCACATGAGGGAAATTTCCTAGTGAATTCTAAGTGGACTCCATTCCTAGCTCCTCCATGGAGGTTGGAGCCTCCATTTTCTCATCTACCAAATGGAAGCCATCAAGACTGTCCTGCTGATGGCCCAGTTGGGGTGTGTGTGTGTGTGTGTGTGTGTGTGTATGTTGCACATATAAGATCCAAAACATGAAGATATGCTATAAACTGAAGAGGGCTGTGCCTATTGTCATCATAATGGGAAGATAAACATCTTTCTCCCAGGACTACCTGGGGGGTGATGTGAGAAAGATTTGTAAATGGAAGTAATAAGAGCATAGTGGTTTTGGAGTCAGAGAGACCTGGTTTCAAAGCCCTCCTAACACTTTCGAGCTATGTGAGAGATTTTTGCACATCTTAACCACTCTGAACCTCAGTTTTTTAATCTGCAAAATGGAGAAAATGATGGCTTCCTTAGAGAAGCTTTTAAAGATAAATGAGATAATGTTTGTAAAGTGCTTGACCTCTGGGGAGCATGCTATTATTACTGTATAGCAGAGGACAGAGAAGCTCAACAAATGTAAATACTCCTATGGCCAAGGTGGTTATGAAGATTAAAAAGGGTAAAATGTGCCATCCATTTAGCCACACACAGTGGGTGATGAACAAAAGCAGACTCTGAAGCAAGTCAGGGGAGATGGTGCAAGGAAGAGAGGGTGAAGGAAGCCTGAGGAAGCCTGGCCTGCAGGAAGGATGTCTCAGGGGCATGTCCTGAGGCTTATCTGCAGGTATAGGCAGGGCCATCACAGGAAGGAAGAGGAGCAGGTGTCTTCTGGTGACCCCAGAGGGCAGACCTGTGATTGCCTGGAAAATGAGACAGGAGGTTGACTTACATGAGAAATAAATGCATGTCTCTCAGACCGGTTCAAAGACAGAATTAATGGCCTCGTGAGCTTCCCATCACTGTTGGTGACCAACAGAGACATCCGGTTCAGGGTCACTGCAGATGAGATCATTGAACTGCCCCCTTGAGAGGCCTATACAGGCATACCTCGGTGATATTGTGGGCTTAGTTCCAGACCGCAGCAATAAAGTAAATATCGCAATAAAGCAAGTCACATATTTTTTGGTTTCTCAGAGCAGATAAAAGTTACATTTATACTATACTGTACACTATTAATTGTGCAATAGCATTATGTCTAAAAAATGTACACATCTTAATTTTTAAAAAAATACTTTATTGCTTTAAAATGCTAACAATCATATGAGCCTTCAGTGAGTCATAATCTTTTTGCTGGTAGAGGGTCTTGCCTCAGTGTTGATGGCTGCTGACTGATCAGCGTGGTGATTGCTGAAGGTTGGGTGGACATAGCAATTTTGTAAAGTAAGACAACAAAGAAGTTTGCTGCATCAATTGACTCTCCTCTTCACAAAAGATTTCTCTGTAGCATGTGATGCTGTTTGACAGCATTCCATCCACAGTAGAACTTCTTTCAAAACTGGAGTCAGTCCTCTCAAACCCTGCTGCTGCTTTATCAGCTGAGTTTATGGAATATTCTAAATCCTTTGTTGTCATTTTAACAATGTTTATAGCATCTCCACCAGGAATATATTCCATCTCAAGAAACCACTTTCTTTGCTTATCCATAAGAAGCAACTCCTCATCTGTTCAAGTTTGATCATGAGATTGCAGCAATTCAGTCACATCTGCAGGCTCTACTTCTAATTCTAGCTCTCTTGCTATTTTCACCACATCTGCAGTGACTTCCTCCACTGGAGTCTTGAACCCATTAAAGTCATTCATGAGAAGTGGAATCAACTCCTTTCAAACTCCCGTTAATGTTGCTATTTTGACCTCCTCCCATGAATCACAAATGTTCTTAGTGACATCTAGAATGGTAAATTCTTTCCAGAAGGTTTCAATTGACTTTGCACAGATTGATCAGAGGAATCACTATCTATGGAAGCTATAGCCTTATGAAATGTATTTCTTAAAGAATATGACTTGAAAGTCAAAATGACTCCTTGGTCCATGGGCTTCAGAATGGATATTGAGTTAGCTGGCAGGAGAACAACATTCATCTCCTTGTACATCTCTATCAGAGCTCTCAGGTGCATTGTCAATGAGCAATAAAATATTTTGAAAGGAATCATTTTTTTCTGAACAGTAGGTCTCAACAGTGGGCTTAAAATATTCAGTAAACCATACTCTAAACAGATGTGCTATCATCCAGGCTTTGTTGTTCCATTTCTAGAGCACAGGCAGAGTAGATTTAGTCTGATTCTTAAGGGCTCTGGGACTTTCAGAATCGTGAGTATTGGCTTCAACTTAAAATCACCAGCTGCATTAGCCCTTAACCAGAGAGTCAGCCTGTCCTTTGAAGCTTTGAAGCCAGGCATTGACTTCTTCTCTCTAGCTATGAAAACCCTTGATGGCATCTTGTTCCAATAGAAGGCTGTTTAATCTGCATTGAAAAATCTATTGTTTGGTGTAGCCACTTTCGTCAGTGATCTTAGCTAGATCTTCTGGATAACTTGCTGCAGCTTCCCCTTCTCTATCAGCATTTGCTGCTTCACCTTGCACTTTTATGTTATGGAGAGAGCTACTTTCCTCAAACCTCATGAACCAACTTCTGCTAGCTTCAGACTTTTCTTCTGCAGCTTTCTCACCTCTCTTAGCCTTCCTAGAATTGAAGAGAGTTAGAGCCTTGCTCTGGATTAGGCTTTGGCTTAAGGGAATGCTGTGGCTGGTTTCATCTTCTATCCAGATCACTCAAACTTTCTATCAGTAGTAAGGCTGTTTTGCTTTCTTATCATTCATGTCCACTGGAGTAGCACTTTCAATTTCCTTTTAGAACTTTTCCTTTGCATTATTCAAACTTGGCTGACTGTTTGATGCAAGAGGCCTAGCTTTTGGCCTGTCTCAGCTTTCGACATGCCTTCCTCACTAAGCATAATCATTTCTAGCTTTTGATTTAAAGTGAGAGACATGAAACTCTTCCTTTCACTAGACCACTTAGAGACCATTGTAGGGTTATTAATTTGCCTAACTGCAATATATTGTGTCTCAGGGAATAGAGAGGCCTGAGGAGAGAGAGAGATGAGAGAATGGCCAGTCAGAACACAGATAACATTTATCAGTTAAGTTTGCCATCTTATACAGGTGTGATTTGTGGTGCCCCAAAACAATTACAATAGTAGCATCAGAGATGAATGATCACAGGTCACCATAACAGATGTAATAATAATGACAATTGGAAACATTGCTAGAATAACCAAAATATGACACAGAGACACAAAGTGAGCATATGCTGTTGGAAAAATAGCACGGGTTGCCACAAACTTGAATTTGAAAAAAAATTGCAATATCTGTGAAATGCAATAAAGCAAAACGCAGTCAAACGAGGCATGTCTGCATATCCTATATGGAGCGCCTTCCTACTCACTGCCTAATCTGGGAATCTTATTCACGTATTTCTTATTCCAATCTGTGGCTTTCTCAAAAAAATGTTTGAGGCACCTAAGACACACCTACAACAGAACCCTTAAAAATAAAGAAGAAAAAATACATGTAGTATAATGAAGAAAAGAAATAGCTATACCCCAAACCCAGGTACAGGATTCTCCTAGAATTGAGCACTAAATTTAGCCGAGCTCCCTGGCAGTCATAGCAAAAGAGAAAATGTGAAGGGTTTTATGACTCATCATTTACTAACAGGAATGCAGACAGGCGTACTAGGAGACACCTGCTTGTTCTAAGCCCTGAAACACAAGAGGAATTTCCCACGTGGGATTCTGGTATTCCTCCAAGTCTAAGATGCTAATGGGAGAAGGTGAGAGGAGACCCCCATTAGCCTCCGTGTTTATTTACTGTCTGCTCTCCAGGAGGAACTCTCAGTCCACAGGAGCAGGTGCGATATGGGCTCCCGATTGGTCCTTCTGGGGGCCAACACTCAGGCTTCCTGGCCTGTGGGACTGCAGGGGGCACTGTGGGACAGCACACCACACTCCCTAAGGCCTCCCCTAGGGCCCTCTGTACCTGCTGGTGGCCAAGAAAGGTCAGAGTCTCCAGATCCGGCTACAAGGGCACTTCCATGCCACCTTGCGCAGTGGGGCCTGTGCACGCGCCGCCTGCCGCTTAGGGGGCTTATGAAAGGCGATGAAGTCCATTGCTCCCAAGGACAGAGAGACTGATCCAGTGCTGAGACCTCAGGCAAGATTCTATCCCTCTGAATCGCAGCTCCTCATCTAGAGAGTGACGTGATAACACCGCACTGGGCTGGCATGGGGTTTAGACGGGACAGTGCATGGAAAGCCCTGGAAGCAGGGCCTGCCCAAGACTCAGGAACCTGTTGTCATCTCTCTTCTTGTTACCAGAGTTAGGCGGGAAAGTAGGCAGCTCTGGCTTGAGCCCCACTCATCCTGCGACCTTGGGTGTCATTTCCCTCCTGAGCCCTGAGGCAGGCAGGGTTCCACGTGGAAAACCCTGCAAGCATGGGGACAGGAAGTCCCCCTCACCTCGAGGACCGTGTCTCTCACTGACTGGAGGCCACAGGACTGGGTCTTGGACACACTTGGCCTCGTCCACAGGAAGCTGGCTGTGCGCCGCACCGGCGGTTCCCACCAGGCTGTCCTTGGCTCCTGGTCCCTTAACAGGCAAGTGGTAGCAGAAGCATAAAGAATTAGAGAGAAAGGCCTAAAACCGAACACATTTCTCCCTTTAACTATTGCGCTGCTCACCTTCCCACCTCCCTCACCTCTTGGTAATTTGTGAAAAACAAAAACAAAATTCTGTGTTTGGATATTTGATGTTTGTGCAGGGCCGCCTCGACCAGCTCCCAGAATGCCAGTGTGCAAGGGAACCAGCAGTCTTGGGATTTTGCCCTGGATCTGGGGAAGTCCTAGGCACTTGGCCTTTTCCTCCACACCCCTCAATGTTGTCTTACTTCCTAGGGTGTGTTATTACTGTCCCCATTTTAAGAATGATGGAATTGCATCTTCAAGAGGTTACTAGCCCATAGTCATATGGTTCGTGGCTGAGCTGGGATTCAAACTCAGGCCTCTGAAGCCAAGTCCAGGCCTCCCTTCCTTCCACCATGCCGCCTACTTCCCAGCACCTACAGTGGTCCATTATGCATCAGACCTACCTAGCATGTGGGTCTCATCTGGCCCCATGGATCCGAAATGTGAGGATTGGCTGGTGGCATCAGAGCCACCTGGGGCACAAATTAAAGGTGAATTTCTGTTCCCACCCGTAACTACTGAGCCAGAGTCTCTGGGCTCTGTGCTTGGATCTCCCCTCAGTCACTCTCCCCAGAACTCTCCCTCCCCTGCCATCCTGCCCATCACACCAGCCTCTGCCCACTCCTGCCTCTTTTGTTCCCCACCAACCACCTCCAGGGAAGGGTTCTTACTCCCAGCTCTCCTTACCACCCTTCCGGGGGCATGGGTTTAGCCCCCACCAGGGCCTCCTTGTTGCTAAATCCAGAGATAGCTCCACCAGCCCCATCCCATGGGATCCCTCTGAGGCTGTCTCCTCAGGGTGACCCTCCCCCCTTTTACGGCAGGACAAGTGTTGGCCATCACTGGACATTGGTCACCTGCTGCTGGACCAAGCTCAGCCTCACTCACACTGCATGGGCTGAGCATGGGAAGGGACAGGTCTCTGAAGGACAATGGTGGCGTTTTGTGCCTTAAACTCCCAGGCACCTCTCAGTTTAGCAGTTCCCATTCCATGACTAGAAGATTCTAGGCTTTTCTACATCAGAGACACTTTGATCCTAAACCTTTGGACAGGACCAGGGCGGGAGGGTCCACCGGAGCTTCAAGGCAAGAGGCTCTGTGTGGGGGCTCAGCGGTGTGTCTGAACACTTCCTTCTTGCTCTCTGTGTATTATTTCAACTCACTGTTACAACCACTGGGAGGCAGACAATGAAGGCTCGGAAAGGGACAGTGACTTGACTACGGTCACCTGGTTGAGTCAGGCCTAAAATGCAGGCGGGTGTGACGTCACGGTCCTGCCGTTTCTGCTCCAGCCACTGCTTCCTCTGATGGGACTCCAGCTGCATTGACTGGATCTCGAAGGCAGGTGGGCCTGAGGGATCAGAGGGGCCTGGAGGGCTGGAGGGATACTGCCTGAGCCAAGACTTGATGAGGAAATTGCCACACTGGAGCCCAGTGCTGATGCTCCTGGAGAATGTGGTTCCCTCTCTGGTCCTGCTGAGCGCTCTGCACCCCTGGGCTACTCCCTCCCCGCGCTGCGCCTCTGTCTCTCCATTCCCACCCACCAGGCAGCTTTTGCAACCTCCTCTGAAGACCTCCTCCATCAGTGCTCTGGGCTTCTAATGACCAGGTTTCCACAAGCCCAAGGTGCCACTGATGTAAGACATGTGTGGATACAGGAAGAAATACCATTTCAGGATGTGTGCATTTTATATGTTTCAACTTTCAAAACAAAGATATGCATCTTGGGATGAAAGTACCATGGGAACCCCTGCCACCTCAGGATGGGCCAGCCCAGCTGTTGTGGGGGCTCTTTCTGGATATGACCCAGGTCTACGGTCCAGAGAATGAATTCAGTGACGGGGGCGTTGTCTCTTTGGCTGTCTGCGCTCCCTGAGGCCGGGGCGCTGCCTTTTCTGGCTGAGGCTCTTCCCTTTCTCAGATTGAATCCTGGGATGGAAAGTGTCAGTGTGGAGATGCAGGGGACTCCTGAGCTGGGCTGGCTCAGCCCCCCACTCTGCCTATCACCTTCCTCTGGGTCCAGGACAGTCCCAGGGAAAGGGGCACACCCCTGGGGTAATGAAGGAGTGACCATCTCTGGTATGGAAAATGGTCAGGGACTTGGGTTGAGTCTCGGCTCGGAGAACACGTGCCCAGAGTGCCCAGCCAGACCCTGGTTCCCTGGGAGATGGCCCAGACATGCACATGCACACACTGACACCCATGCACAGCACCCCCCAACACACTCCCCACACACGCAATGCACACACCCACACCCACGCACAGACCCCCACACCACCCCACACACGCAACACACGCCCACACACACAGACCCCCACACACCACCCCACATATGCACATATACACACCCACACCCACACACCCCCCCACCACCACACCAAGCACACACGCACATATACACACCTACTACTCACTAATCCCCCCCACACCCACCCCAATTTACTCACCACCACACACACCCACTCACAAACCCCCACACACCACACCACACACGCAACACACACACAGACCCCCCAGCCCCCCACATGCACATATACACACCCACACCCACCCCCACACCACCCCACACACACACAATACACACCCACTCACAAACCCCCACACCACAGCACACATGCAATACACACACACAGACCCCCACACACATGCACATATACATACCCACAACAGATCCCCACACACCACCCCACACACACAATGCACACCCACACACCGATCCCCACATCACCACCCCACACATGCTCATATACATGCACCCACACACACCCCCACACCACACACATGCACATGTACACACCCACATCCACACACAAACCCCCACACCACACCACACACGCAATACACACACACAGATCCCCACACACCACCCCCACACACATGCACATATACACGCCCCACACACACACCCCCACACAGCACTCACATACATGCACATGCATTAATTTTACATCTCTATGTAGCCCTCAAGACACGCCAATTCCCACATGTCCCCATAGATACACATACACACCCCACAAACCACATATAGCCCCATATACACACACACACAACACAAACCACACATAGCCGTGTAGACACACATATACATACACACCACACATCACACACCACACAGTCTCATACACACACACAACACCACCCCACACACGTATCCATACAAACACACATACCACACCATAGCACCATACACGCACACACATAAACACACGACAAACCACACAAAGCTCCATACACACACTCACACATACCACTCCATACCTGCCTCCATACACACAGGCAAACACTCCATATGTGTTCCCCACACACCCCATACATGTCCACATACAAACACACCCCATGTATGTCCACACACATACACATGAATCACATACAGCACATGTAGCGACCATTTACACAAAACTTGTGCACAGGCCTAGAGTCAGGTCATGTAGACAGGACACACCTATCCCACACTGACACTGCCCACCTCCCTAACACTGCCCGCAGCGCAGACTTCCCCAAGCAGGCTGCCACACAGCCGTGTTCCTAGAACATGCTCACACACACTCTACTCACACCCTCCACGGAGCACCCTGGGGAGCTCCTCCCGTCCACTGCCCCCTGTGCCGGTGCAGCATCTGACACCCAGACACCGCGCTCAGGGGCCAGGCCTCCTGGGCCTGATGGTGCAGGCATTTATTGACAGAACAAAAAAGAGACTGGACCCCTAACCATCCCATTTCCTCCCTGCCCTCCCTCCCAGCCCCCAGCTGGCCCAGCACACTGTGGGCATTCCCGGCCCGCGGAAGTCCAGATGAGGCTAATTCAGTTTCTAAACCCAACTCAACTGACAATTTATTTAGGACAATTGGCCATCCCGCCTGCTCTGCATCACTGACTCCGCATGGATTAACTCAAAGGCTGCACACCCCCGCTGGGCAGATTTAATTAGGCGGAAAAACTGACCTGAAGCCTCTGGGGGCCTGGGGCCTGGATGTCAGCCAGGGCTCCCCTGATTAGTTATCACATGCCCCCAGTGCCTGCAGCCCTGCCCTGCCTCAGAATCCTCAGAGAGGACCAATCCAACCCTCACTGTACCCATGATGAAACTGAGGCCCAGAGAGGGGAAGGAACTCGCCAAGGTCACACAGCAAGTGAGCAGCTGCACCGGAATGTTGGTCCCTGCACCACATTACAGCCATCGCCTTGTTCCTGAAACGCCAGACTGCATGAACACAGCTCCCCAAGGCGAACCCCTGAACAGCTCCCATCCGAAAGGCAAGCACAATTTTCTAAAGATGACTGTGGCATAAATAATTCATAAATGAAAGTCATGGCACATATTGGTCATTTTAATAGATAGTAAATTGCCTTTCTGATTTATGGTTTCAGGGGTGGGGTTATGATAAAAATAACTTGGTAATTTATAAAACATTTTCTTAAGTCAACAGATCGTTAGTAGGTTTGTCTGACTTTACAGCCAACAGCTTCACCACCCTGGTTACCATAGAAATGGGATGCCTTGCTCTGTTGCCATGGCGACCACTTTCTAGAACACAATTGGTGGGTCTCTCATGGTTTGTGATTTCGTTTTGGGGGAAAAAAAGACGCCAGAAACTACCAGCTTGGGTTTATGCCGCATTGTCAGACGATCTCGCCTGTGTTGTCTTGAAATTCTACAGGGTGGCAACTGCCATGGCCAGGCTGGGTGACAGTTGCCCGAAGACTGCCCAGCAGAGCTCCCTCTGTGCCCCCTGTCAGACCAGCAGCCCAGGAGAGACTGGCCTCCCAGCAGGCCTGGATCCTGGGTGTGGTGGGACTCAGCTGCTGCAGGCATGGCATGTAGAAGGGAGACAAAGTCTGGCAGGTCACACAAAATCAGGATGCCCACGGGTGACAGGCACAGCCTAGGGTCGGGAAATCCGGGAGATGGCAGCCTGAGCAAGGAAGGCAGAGGAGGCAGAGGCAAGGTGGGCTGGAGCTGCCTGTCCTGTGGGAGGGGGACAGACACTGAGTCAGTTACACCTGGGGTCAGGAGAGAGAGGCCTGCAGGGAGCTGCCGGGGCACAGCCAGGGCCTGCATGTGCTCACAGTGCGAATGCTGTGCTGTTACCTCTGCTGCATCGTCTGTGTGTGCCGAGTGTGTATGCACGAGTGGTGCGTGTGTGCGCCTTGCAGTGCAGCACCCGAGTGTTTCTGGTGGCGTATGGCGATGTGTCTTTGCAAGTGCTATCTGGGCTCCTGTGTTTACTGTGTGGTGGGGACGTTGTTGTAGTTTGTGTGCCATGTGCACAGTGTCTGTGCTTAGGTAGTGGATGAGACGTTTGCTTTGGGTCACTGTGTGTATTTGTAGTCTGTGGGTGACTCTTCCATGTCTCTAGGTGGCTTGGATTGGGAAGCAGATAGCTCATGTGGGAAGCAGCCCCCTACTCTTGCCTGTGACCCTACAGCCCCGGGGATGACAGCCCAGGGTTGCCACATAGGCTTTTCTGAGGCTTACTAGGCAGAGGGTCCCTCTGCTGTTGACATTATACCTTGCTAGATAGGGGCAGTGTCCCCACCCAGGGGGCTGCTCTTGCCCCAGTTGCTAGCAGATTCTGGGCAATGAGGCCTAAGAAGCATTTAGATGTGGCTGGCTCCAGTCTTTGGATCCAGGTAACCCTGCTCTATCACTGGGCATAGGCACAACCTGCTCTTAGGGATTCTGGGCTGTGCCTGTTAAGCTCCTAGACAGAGCCATTTAGACACAATCGGGGGCAGCTCTCCAGTGGGTGGGGCTGCATTTGAGCTCTAGGAGCTTTGGCGACTCTGGAGGCAAGAGCTTAGGTTCTAGAGCTCAATACACTTGGGAGGCCTAGTCGGGTGAATCACCTGAGATCAGGGGTTTGAGACCAGCCTGGCCAACATGATGAAACCCCATCTCTACTAAAAAACACACACACACAAAATTAGCCAGGCGTGGTGGCGGGCACCTGTAGTCCCATCTACTCAAGAGGCTGAGGTGGAGAATCGCTTGAACCCAGGAGGCAGAGGTTGCAGTGAGCTGAGATTGCACCATTGCACTCCAGCCTGGGTGACAGAATGAGACACTGTCTTTAAAAAAAAAAAAAAAAAAAAAAAATCGCCGGGTGTGGTGGTGCAAGCTTATAATCCCAGCTACTTGGGAGGCTGAGGCGGGAACCCAGGAGGCGGAGGTTGCAGTGAGCCAAACATGCCACTGCACTCCAGCCTGTGTGACAGAGCAGGACTCCATCTCAAAAACAAAAACAAAAGAAAAACACCTGGGTCCAAGCCTCAGCCTCATCACGAGTGTTAAAACCTGGGCTTAGTCCCCGAACCTCCCTGTACCTGCATTTCCTCCTTGACACAATGGGGATATGACCCTGTCTCACCAAGATGGTGTGAGGACTGAAGGCGCATAGTAGGTCCTCAAGCTTTGGGAGCTTTTTCCTCTCTCCTTCCTATGCACAGCCAGCCCTGGAGAATGGACACAAGGGACCTCGGGCTTCGTTGCTCTTGCTCCAGCTGTGCCTGTGGCTGACCTCCTACTGGTTGAGACTTAGGAGGACACTGGGGTCTGAGCAGGCTGGGGCATCTTCCCCCGCAACCCTCTAGGGGTCCCTTGGGATTTGACGTTGCTGGGGCTCTGCCTGTAACAGAGAAGATCAGGCCTCACAGTAGCAGAGGACAGGAAGGCAGGCGCCCAGGGAGCCTGAGCAGGGCGAGAGGCCTGGCCTCCACCTCTACTGACTCTCTGGGGAAGGGGTCTTTGCACCTGGACCTGGCTTTTGCTGCCTGCTCCCCATCCTCCACTCCTTGGGCACTGGGGCCCAGAGAGGAAAGAATCTAGACAGGCTGTCCATTGATCCCTGAGAAACAAAGACTTTTTACCCTAATCTTATAAGGCCTGAGTTTTCTGATAGGGATCTGAACTGAGAGAAACACTTGAGATGAGAGCTCTGAGGCCCGTGGGGGCGCCTGGGAGTTACGGGGCACCTGGGAGTTACCAAGCTCCTGGGACATCAGTGCCCTCTCTGGGCTGTTCCCATGAGCCTTCCCAGGCACTAAAGAGCCGGAGTTGGAGATGGGCTTGCTGCCTCCCTAGGGTGCATTTAGAGATTCCTGGGGATTCCCTTCAGTTGCTGCCTCCTGTGGGCCACGGCTGTGAAGGGGAGCCTCAACTCAGGGGAAGGTCCACTTAGTAGGGCCCTGAAGGATGAATGGGATATTTCCAGACAGAGACTGACAGAAGCACTCTCCAGCAGAAGGAACAGCAGGTACAAAACCACGGAGGTGGGGAGACACTCTATGGTCAGAAATGGCAGAGGTGTGCATATGGCAAGAATGTTGGGTGCAGGCAGGGAGAGGACCCTGGGAAATTAAATGAGGCCAGGGCGTGGAGAGCCTCATGTGCCAGGCTGGGAAATTTGGGCTTTCTTTGTGGGCTGCATGGGCAGAGCTGGGATTCCAGTTGACAGCATCCTCTGGTAGCCAAGACTGAAGTCTAAAACATGCTTTGATGGCAGTGACCCTGCCCAGAGAGCGTCCCATATGAACAGAGGGTACAGTGGAGAATGGATGTCGGGGGGCGGTTTGGGAAGGGGATGTCCTGGCTGATAGGACAGTGAGGAGGGGAGGTGCCTCCGGCCTCCAGCCAGGATTGAGAGCCAAGTGAGCAATGGGCCCTGCCTCTTGGCACCGTTCGGTCACCCACAGTGTGCTTGTTCCTCTCCTCCCATACAAAGGCCAGGGCAGGGGGTGCAGCTGGGGGGGCCTGCCCTGCCCTCAGGGAGTCTCTGGGCTGTGAACACCAACCTCCAGGATGGGGCCTTCTAGGGGGACTCTGAAGCCAGATACCCAGCAGACCAGGATGTGTGTTTTAGCTCCAAGAGCCTTGGCGACTCTGGTGATGGAGAGAGCTCTGGAGCTCATTAAACTTGCAGCCAGAGTGGTGGCCTCTTCCTGTTGCTTCCACGTTGCTTTCCTGGTCTACCTCTGTGGTGCCCAGGTCTGGTCTTTCTGGATCTGGAAGTCATGGCTTTAAACCTCTACCCTGCCTCTCTCAAGTGCACACAAATTACTCTGACCTTTTTCCAGTCTCCTCTAGTTCATAAGGCTGAGGATTCAGCTTTTCAGTCCACTGCATTGTACTTGTCTCTGAACGTATCCTTCACCTGAGCTAGGTAGGGAGCTCCCTGAGGCTGGATTGAGGCCTTATTCAACTCTGCCAGGCAGAACTTGGTGCCTTGTGAGGAATGGATGGATGGGTGCATGGATGGATGGAAGGGAGGGAGGGAGGGAGGGACACAGGAAAGAGGGAGGGAGAGAAAGAAAAACAAAAAAGGAGGGAAGGGAAAAAAATGAATGGATGTATAGAAGGAAAGAAGGGAGGGAGGGAGAGAGAAAAGAAGGGAGGGAGGATGAGTGGATGGATGAGTGCATGAATGGATTTAAGAAAGGATGAATGGATGCAGGGAAGGAGAGAGGAAAGGAGGAAGGGAGAATGATGCGCTGGTGAAAGAAAGAAGGGATAGGCCAGGTGGGGTGGTTCTTGCCTGTAATCCCAGCACTTGGGGCAGTCAAGGCAGGAGGCTTGCCCGAAGCCAGTAGTTCAAAACCAGCCTGGACAACATAGAGAGACCCTATCTCTACAAAATATAAATAAATAAATAAATAAATAAATTTTAAAACAGAAAGGAGGGACAGATGGATAGAAGGAAGGATGCATATGGACCACACTTGATAGTGGCTCAGGAGACAGTTTTCTGAAAATTGCACAATGCTCTGAACCAACAGGACTAATAGTGTCCCCTTGGCATAGCTTAGGCAGATCTCTTCCTGTTTCTAGGCCTCAGCTCCCCATTCGTAGCACGTGGTGTCTACAGACTGCTCTCACTCCGTCATTCTGCGATGCCAGCTTTGTCGCTTCCCTTTGCTCCCAACTTCCCCCAACACAGAATGTGGTTTGGAAGGTCCACATACTTCTTGGTTCCCAGATCCCTGCCAGGTTGAGTGTCAGGCCCTGTGACCATGGTTAATCCAAACAAGACTGTTCTGGGACTTCCAGGGCACCCCCCTGGGTCGGGGAGGGGCATCACTGCAAACAAGGAGGCCCCTAGAGGCAGTATAGCTGCCTCCTGCTGCTGACACAGGGTGCAACCTCGGTCCTCCTCCAAGTGATCTATGAGGGCAGGTCAGAGAACAAAGGTGTCACCCCTTACAGACTGTAGCCCAGAGCTGCCTCCTGGAGATGGCACTGCTTTGGCCATGGCTAGGTAGGGAGAAGGGGAACCCAGAGGAGTAGGGTACAGTGAGGACATGCAGGCGGGAGTGACTATCTAGGCCCCTGAGGGCTGACTGGCAGGGGCCCATCCGCCCAGGGCAGGGCCAAGGGAGGGCACAGTATGTTAGAGTCCCGGTGGGCCTGGTAGGAGACTGTGAGAAGAGACCTTGCCCCAGGATCCAGTCTGAGCAGGAGGATTTGAAACTCAGAAAGCTGCTCGATTCTGTCTCCTCGGTACCCATGCCTGCTGCAGGCTAGAGAAGCCCAAGGGGGTCAGTAGATGAGACCTCCAAACCAAACCAAAGGGTCTCCCGAACCTCTTTGCAGGGGGCCCAGGGCCAGAGCAGGTGGTTCTGGACAGGCATTCCTTTTCACTGGTGCTGTCTGAGAGAGTAGGAGCCCACACATGTTTGGGAAGCCCCAGGCCTCCGGCAGCTTCTTCCTCCCTCCCACTCACACCCTTACCCTAGGGCTGGAAAGGAGTCAAGTAGAGCCTATGGGTTATGGTGCCTTTGGGGATCCCTGGTGCAATTCTCCTGATGCCTGAACCCTCAAACAGTCGCTCTCACAAAAGATCTTTCAGCCTCTATTTGAGTACCTCCAAGGACAGGGAATTCATTACCATGTTGTGGTGCAAGTTCCTAGGAAGACAGAGAGAGGGGGTACATTTTAAAAAGCTGTCTAAGACCATGGGGAAGACATACATTTTTTTCAGTTCTAGGCAGGATAGAACCTGAAAGAGACCACATGAGGGAGGTACAGACTCATGAAAAAGCAGCAAAGAGCCTGGAGTTGGGAGAACAAATGGAGATCTGGCCTCTGAGGGGCTTCATTCCACTCTAGCTATCCCCTCTTATTTCTTTGCAAACTTCAGCCCCAGCAGGCTGGGTACCTTTTATTGGGCAGGGTGTAGCTAAATGCCTTAACCAATCAGTTCCAAATCACAGTGGCTGAACACAATGGGAGTTTATTTCCCACTCAGGTAACAGTTCAATGTGGGTATTTGGCGGATGTCTTTCTTTTCAGGGACCCAAGCTCCTTCCCTCTGTAGTTACGCTAGTTCTTGGGGCTTCCACATTTAGCTGGCAATAGGGAAAGAAGAGAGCATCAATACGGGGAAGAAGAGAGCATGGAAGACAGAGTAGGAGGGTTTTAGAGCCTGCCCTGGCGGTCGTGCAGGTCCCCCGTGCCCTGAGGAGAGAAATGTGGCACGTTGTGATGCAGGGGGCCTAGTGCAGGCATCTCTCCCAGCCTGGCCCTGGGACTGGACAGAGGCAACCCAGGCTTCTCCACTCTGGGTGGGCCTCCCCCTGACACTGTGTCTTTATCCCCACAGTATGTGGCCTTCGCTTCCCTCTTCTTCATCCTGGTCTCCATCACCACCTTCTGCCTGGAGACCCACGAGCGCTTCAACCCCATCGTGAACAAGACGGAGATCGAGAACGTTCGCAATGGCACGCAAGTGCGCTACTACCGGGAGGCGGAGACGGAGGCCTTCCTCACCTACATCGAGGGCGTCTGTGTGGTCTGGTTCACCTTCGAGTTCCTCATGCGTGTTGTCTTCTGCCCCAACAAGGTAGAGTTCATCAAGAACTCGCTCAACATCATTGACTTTGTAGCCATCCTGCCCTTCTACCTGGAGGTGGGGCTGAGCGGCCTGTCCTCCAAGGCTGCCAAGGACGTGCTGGGCTTCCTGCGCGTCGTGCGCTTCGTGCGCATCCTGCGTATCTTTAAGCTGACCCGCCACTTTGTGGGCCTGCGGGTCCTGGGCCACACGCTCCGCGCCAGCACCAACGAGTTCTTGCTGCTCATCATCTTCCTGGCCCTGGGCGTGCTGATCTTCGCCACCATGATCTACTACGCCGAAAGGATAGGGGCACAGCCCAACGACCCCAGCGCCAGTGAGCACACGCACTTTAAGAACATCCCCATCGGCTTCTGGTGGGCCGTGGTCACCATGACGACCCTGGGCTACGGAGACATGTACCCGCAGACGTGGTCCGGCATGCTGGTGGGGGCCCTCTGTGCGCTGGCGGGCGTGCTCACCATCGCCATGCCCGTGCCCGTCATCGTGAACAATTTCGGGATGTATTACTCCTTAGCCATGGCTAAGCAGAAACTACCAAAGAAAAAAAAGAAGCATATTCCGCGGCCACCGCAGCTGGGATCTCCCAATTATTGTAAATCTGTCGTAAACTCTCCACACCACAGTACTCAGAGTGACACATGTCCGCTGGCCCAGGAAGAAATTTTAGAAATTAACAGAGCAGGTAGGAAACCTCTTAGAGGCATGTCGATCTGACCTTTCACCTCCGCCCCTTGTAGCGATGATTCCAGATCCAGTCAGACTGCTTCCTTAGTTCCGTGGGTGACCCCGGACCCCGCACTCAGTCTCGAGGTGTGGAGCCTGAGGGCCCAGGGAGATGCTGGGCGGCCAAATTCAGAAGGCGAGAGCCTGCTAGAGGAACCTCACTGGTGCCCCTGGGTAAGGAGGTTGACGCGGTTGGTCTCCTGATGTTCTGAAGAGACAACGCGGCCCGCCAGGTTGCTGAGGACTAACTTAGCAGGAGCCAGGGGGCTCTGCTCGGCGGGGCAGGAGTCCCGCGTGAGGCTCTGACTCAGGCCACTGACCCGGTGTTGGGACAGGGCGGGGGCGGGTGTGATTTGGAAATGCCAGACAGCCTTTGATCTGGTCCTTACCACAGCTCCCTTCAGGCTGTGTAGAGGGCAGAGATGGTGCATGGGATCTGGGCAGGAGGGTCCCTTGCAAAGGCAGGAGCAAGGGTTCTCACCCCCAGCAGAGCCTGTCTCCATAGCTGAGTAGAATTCCTGCCCTGATTCGGGCTGCCCAGCTCGAGATCCTTCCCAGGAGACACCTGTAGCCCTCCGTGACAAGCTTACTTACCCCATAGCATGCCGAACCAACTCATCTTCTACCACCACTCTAGAGTTTAGCCTTTATCTTTAGGAACCTGTTGGAGTGACTCTAGCTTTCACGTTGTCTGTTTGGGTTGATGGTCGAGTGGGAGTTTCCGGTGACCTGATGGAAGCAGCTGCCGAGCAAAGGACTAGAGGGGGCCGCCACCCTGGGCAGCTTAGATGAAAGCGCTACAGACCAGCAACAGCCTCCCACCGAGGGTTCTCCCCGTTTCCAGCAGTAGGGACTGCAGCAGCAATATAGACATCCCAACCAGCGTACAACCACTTTCCCGAGAATTCACTGGGGGCCGGGAGGGGGGAGGGGGGCATGAAACAATACTAGTCACCGTGGGATATATTCTAATATTCCATGGCTAGTGGTTCGTTATGGGACTATCTCAGTTTTATGAGAACCTGCACATAGCACATAAAGTTGATCATGGGGCTCTGGTCCGAAGATATAAAGCCCATAGTCTACCTCTACCCATGGAATACCATCGACTTATTCTGTGGACACAGGGATTTCAAAGGAACAGATGACCCAGAGAAGAATGACAGCACTGAGTAAGAAGGAGTGCCGGGTGAGCGGGAGGTTGACATGACAGTTAGGTGGCATTTAGTCTATGAAGGACCTCCCCATGCCCAGGCCTGGCAGGAGGCTGCGTGGCTAGCTCAGCCCCAGGTGGGGAAGTTTCCCCCTGGTTTGGGTGGCCTCTCCCAGTGGACGAATGATTTTCTTCCCTGCTATCATGCTCTCTGACCCACCACCCCATCCCGATCCTCTCCTGGCTTTATCCCACAGCTATGCTGGCCCAAGCACTACGCCCAAGGCCCATTTCTTTGCCCATGGGGGCTTCCCGGCCCTTTCACCCTGCCTCATACCCTCCCCTTCCTGGGATTTCTGTAGGTGCCTGAGAGGAACATGGCCAGGGGTGGGCAGGGGTCTCTGAGGCTGAAACAGCTCCGAGCTCTCTGCTTTGGATTAGCTAGTTACTTGATTTCAGGAGCTGCCAACAGGGCTCTGGGCCTCTAGGGGGAAGGTGTGGGCTGGCCCAGGCCCCAGCTTCCATGTGGGCCTAGCAAGAAGAGCTCAGCCTGAGTGGCATCACTGTGGCACTACCTGGTCCTTCCTTTGCATCCTCCCCAACACTGGATCTTTCAGGATTTTTGCCCCAAGCACGGTTGCCCCAGGCCAGCCAGTCAAGAATCCCCACTGCTCTCCAGGCAGGCCCAGATTCCTCTGTACTCTTGGACAATGACAGTATTATCCTGTGCGGAGTCCCCCTGCCCCCCAGGGAATGCAGATGTGTTTGTTCAGACATGCACACGAGCTAATCCCAGGACACAAAACCTGTAAAACCCATGCACTCCTGTGGGATTGCCCCTGGGCTCCACAGTCTCTCCCCAGCTCTGCTTTTGGGAGCCACCTTGCCCTAGTCTCAGGTTTCAGGGGCCCAGAAAGTTCTGGCTTGGACAGTCTCTGTGACTGAGGAAGTATTTGGGGCCCTCCCAAGTTTGCCCACTGGAGCTTGGATGCCTGGATCCCTCCTGCCTCCCCAGCATCCCAGCTGTGCTCCCAAGCCCTTCCCAAGCACTCACTTCCCAGTGGTGTTGGTGCTGTCCTGATATCCTGACCCCCGAAGCTCCAGCCTCATCCCTCACCAGAATACTTCTCCCTCCAAAAGCTGGCAGGTGAGACCTCGGCTATCCACCACCAAGAGGAGCTGTGGTCTTTAGGGGCGTCGTCCCCACCTCTGCACCCCGGAGTTCTTCCCATTCGCCTTTTTTCCTACTTGCAGCCATGCACCTAGATGGGCATAGGGTTGGGGTGAGTTTGTGGGAGAGTGAGGGGGAGGCCAGGGGCAAGGAGGGTAAATGTGGCCCCATGGGAATTGTGAGAGATGAGATGCAGCCCCCCAAGACCTTTCTAGCCTCACTGTACCCCCAAGGCAGTCTAGTGGCCTCGCCAAAACCTGAGGTTCTCCAATTCCACTTTTAAAACCAGAGTTAGGGGCTGTGTGTGGCATGCTGGGTTCTGAGGGCATCCCTCCCGCCCCCCCAGGCCAGCCCCCAGTGGTGCCAGCAGCACCTGCCCCTCACCTCCACCTCTTGGTCTCGCCTGAAGCCTCAGTCTGTGTGTCTGTCCCAGGGACAATCTGGTCTCCTCCTCTGTGCTGTGGCTGGCATGGCCTCAGTGTCTGAGGTCTTGTCCTGGGAGGGGTATCAAGAATCCAGTTCTCACCTGGTTGTAAGACCTCTTGGGGGATGCTAGGAGGGCACCCTGGCACAGCCAGGGATTGCCTGGGGCTGAGGGGCCTAGGAGAAGCTACTTCTCTCCCAGAAAGGGGCTCCCTCCTGCATCTGCATTTGGACGCCCAGACCGCCCGCTCTGGACAGCCCACAGTGCCTCCTCCGTCCTGCCATGCCCATTCGCATGTGTCTTGTCCATCTCTGCTCCTGTGATGTGGGTCAGTCCTTTGTGGTGCCGCGTCCAGGGCTGCAGGGTCCCACGTTGGTGAGCAGGGGGTGGCCAGGAGGGAGGGGTGGTGGCTGGGCTCCCTTCCTGCCCATGGCACCTAGAACAGCCGCGAGGTCCCAGAGAAGCCCCTGCCTGGGTTCCCTGGGAGCTAACCCTGCAGCCTCTGGGTTATCTTTGGCCAAGGGGTCTAAAGTCCCCTATCCCCAGCCCCTCTACTTCCCCTGCTGGGCTGCAGTGGCTGCCCAGTGAGTGGTGCTATCCATGGGTGGGGAGGGTGCTGGGCAGAGCTGACTAGGCAGCGGGTGGGGCTAAAAGAGTTTCTGCAGGGACCCAGCTGCAGGGTCAGCAGCATGGGCCCTGAGTGGGGTCCTTGTTGTCCTCAGGTGGGCTGTGGGGGAAGTAGCGGAGAAATGAAGTGACACTGCGGGCCAGGCATGGGTGTTCTTTTCCGTGTTGTTCACATTTTCTGTCTTTCTCTCTCTCTCCACTAATGTTTCTCTCTCTCTCTCCTCGTTTTGTTGCATGACTTGTGCCGGTTCTCGTGATTGTTCCCTGCTCGTGTCTCACAGACTGTCCCCATTTAGCCTGGGACTTTTTTCCTAAGTCCCCAGCTGGGCAGATCCCTTGGGGCTAAACCCAAGGAAACGCCCAGCAACCCCCACCCCACCCCAGCCCCGCGTGCGCCCCTCTGGTGCCCGCAGCTGGTGTGAACAGTAAGTACTTTGGTGGTGCCTGGAGACCAGGGCAGAAAAGCCAGCTCTGCTGACTGAGGGCCCAGCCTCGGGTTCTCCTTGCTCCAAAGTTTAAAAAAAAATGACCCTCTCTCGGATGCTCATCTCAGCCCATTTCAAGCCTGGAAACCATCTCTGAGACGCTCTCCATGCTGCCATTTCATCACTGCAGGCCTGTGGGTCTAGTGGGGGCCTGGGGGCCCTGGGCTGGGGGAGGCAGGGCCCCCAGCCTCTAGAAAGCAGGTGGGAACGGAGGCTCCTAGCCACTATCTCATCCAAAGGACGGGGCAGGGGCGGGGGCTTACACCTTTGGCCTTCTTCACGGGTTTCCCAAATTTATACAGTTGGCCCCTCCTTGATTTCTCTTTCTTCCAGCCACCCCTCTGGAGTGGGGGAGGGAGAATGCCCCAGTTTCTGAAAGCATCTTAAACCACAGATAGACTAACAGCCAGTGGGACTGGGCCCATTCACAGAGCAACACTTAAACTTCCCCACCCAATCATTAGCCCCTCCTCAAAGGTTAGGGTTGAGAGAAGAAGCACGCCCTAGAGGTGTCCCAGGAATCCCCCAGGAGGGAAAGGTGCCAGGCTGTCATCCCTCTAGGGATCCCTGATGGATGCTGCTTGTCCCCTGCCCAAAACCATCCCCAACTTTGGGCCCTTTAGAGATTGTGGGAGCTGGGAGCCCCCAGGGCCTGGGGGCTTGTGGGCAGAGCCAGTGGGCGGGGGCCCAGCATTCAGAGCCAGAGAAGGGTCTCAGGTGGCACCATCTCCGCAGAGGCAGACGCAGAGGCAGAGAGAAGGCACCCCTCCACTCTGACCCATCCCCCCCAGGCAAGAACTGCAGGCTGTGGACACCTCCCCTGGCAAAGGATGGCCAACAGAGACTCCGAGAGTCCTCACTCCCCTCCCAGAAGGAGACGCTGCCTGGAGGACCCACTGTTCTCCCCTTGAGGAAAATTCATGCAGGGTGCTATGGGCCTCAACCCCCACATCGTCATCCGCATCCTCTCCATAATGTTTCCCTCCCCTCTCCCAGCACCCTCCTCCCTCAGCCCGGAGACCCTTGGATGGAAGACGGGGCCAGCCAGAGTGGGAGGCAGGACCAGCGTGTCTGTGAGCACATGTGTGTGCCTGCAGACATGCCCCCAGACCCCAGAGATGCCCCGGCCCCAGTCACATGGTGTCAGAGTTACCTTGGCAACTGGCCTTTTTGGTTCAGAGTAAATTGGGAAGTGAAGCCCCTGGGATTTGTCAAGAAACGCACTGTACGTGAAATGCTTTGCCATCTTGTACGAAAGACTTTTTTTTAAGTTCCAAAATTATGATGGGATTTTTTTGGATTTGCTTTACGAATAAACCTGATTGGTCCATTTCTCTTTTGACTGACTGCCTCTTTGTAGTGACATGATGTGTACACGGGTGGTGATCCCACCCACGTGCACGCCCAGTGTGTGCACGTGGGGAAGGATCACTTCTGCGTGTAGTTACATGATGTGAACAGGATCACGGGAGAGTGTTCAATCGGGTGGACATTGTCTCCAGCCTTTTCGCCCTGTCTACTCTTTCAGAGAGCCTCCCCTAACGTGGTCATGCCCAAGTTGGTTTCCCTCTTCCACAAAAGGGCTTGTGCTTGAGGCTCTCACCCTAGATGAAGTATTGGAGTTGGCTCCACCCTGGCCAGGAAGATTCTGCTTTGAGGGCAGAGAGTTTGCGGCAGGTTTGGTCCTCAAGAGTGATGGGATGGGGGCAAAGACCAGTTAGGGCTACCTCTATCAGCTCCAGAGGCTTCCACGGCTCTGCTCCAAGATCTTGGAGAGACGGGGCTCCTTGCTCTGGCCACATTTTGCCCCCCACCAAATGTGCTCCCAGACCTCCTCCCAGGCTTCTTCTCAGGCTGCCACAGAGGTCAGAACTCCAATTTCCCCCACCCAAGTCCATCAGCCGCTGTTGTCTTCTACACCTTCATCTGCCTTGCTTTGCCGGGGACACTGACCAGAGGGGACAGAGGAATGGGAGCCCCTCCCAAATCCATGTCCTGCTGTCACAGCCTCATGCATACATCCTTGTGGTGCCTGTGCAAGCTGACCAGGCCTGCTGGGGGCAGCATGGAGTGGAAGACACTGGCTTGATATGCGTGGGGACCAGAGCAGACTGAGTGATCAGCTTGGGTCCGTCCGTGTAGGGGATGGAGCAGATGGAGTGGTCAAATTGGGTTTGCATGGGCAGAGAGGAAACTGTGTGACCAGGACTGGTCTGTATGGGGGTCGGGGCATACAGTGACTGGACCAGGTCCGTGTGGGAACAGAGTAGACTGTGTGACCAGGCTTAATCTGTACGGGGAACAGGGCATACAGAGTGACCTGCTTGGGTCTGTACGGGGTTGGGCGGGGCGGGCGCAGGCTGAGTTATTAGATGGGGAGTGGGGGCGGTGTGAACCAGGTGATCAGATGAGATCCAAACGGGAGATGGGGTAGAGTAGATGAGGTGGTCTGGACGGGGCTAGGGAAGCCCAAGCAACTGGCTGGCTGCGGACGGGAGGCAGCCGGGCTCTGGTCAGCAGCAGAGGGGTCCAGAAAGGCCCCTCTCTGGGCTGGAGTGTTTCTGCGTGTCAGTGTCTGTCTTCTCCCTGAGCTGTGTGTCTGGCTCTTCCCCATGACTGCATCCACACCATCCTGTTTCATCGGCCCTGCCTGGGGCTCGGGGCCGACCCCCAGCACCACACCTGCTGGGCCCATCACCAACTCATCTTTTTGCAAACTTTGAGCAAACCCAGGAGTCCCCACTCCCAGCACTGTGGGCAGCCCGAAGGCTGCCTGAATGAGCTGAACTCCCCCAAGCCCCCTGCCTTGTGCCTTCCTCCCTCCACAGCCCGCCCGCTTTTCCGTCCTCAGGGACACTCGAGCTGCCCTCTGCCACTACCCCGCTTCTGGCCTGTCCCCCCCTGCCCCCCACTAAACAGTTTTCAGTGTCTCAATAGCTTCTGCTTATATGTTTGAAGATTCCAAACTGAATGGGGAGGTGGCGAAGGCCGCGCTGGCGAACGAAGACTGCCCCCACATAGACCAGGCCCTCACTCCCGATGAGGGCCTGCCCTTTACGCGCTCGGGCACCCGCGAGAGATACGGACCCTGCTTCCTCTTATCAACCGGGGAGTACGCGTGCCCACCTGGTGGAGGAATGAGAAAGGGTATGTAGAGGAAGCTGGAGCACTGTGCATCGTCCGGGCCGCCTCGCGCTCCTGCAGATGGGTGGGGAGGGCGGCGGGCAAGGGCGCTGAGGGGCAGGCAGGCACACCGAGGGGGGCAAGGATGGAGGGAGTCTGCCAGGGTCGGCCCCTGGAGGGCTGAGGTCCTTTCCCCCAAGTGAGATGTCAGGCTCGCAGAGAGAACCTGAGGCCCTGGCAGCTGTGGATTGGTATTGAGCTGGGAGTTGAGAGGTGACTGGACAGGTTGACTTTAGGCCATGACCCCAAGGCAGGGGGTATCCAGGAATGCAGGAGGAGCCTTGACTCCCCTAGGTTGCTCTGGCAGATGGCAGGTCAGGTCCCAAAGGCAAAGTGATCTCTCCTCTCCCCTGGTTGAGGAGGGCAGTGGAGTGGGCCAGGACCCTGTGAACTTAGCTACCCAAGATCCATGTTCTTGGCATGGAAGAGGTATCCTTGAAAGATAATCAACCCACAGGCCAGAGGGAGGAGAGGCAAGAAGAGAGAGATGTCTTCAGGGCTTGGGGGTCAGGCCATTGTCCTTGTAGTCAGAATATTGCCAGTGGCAGATCAAGAACTTGCCAAGAGAAGGTGGTTGAGCAGGACGATGCAGCGCCTTCCATCCCCAGCACCCATGAGCTTCTGCCCTGGGTGTGGTCAGCACCCTCTTGTGGTTGGTGAAGGCTGAGGCCACTGGTGGCCTCTGTTCCAGGTCTCCTTGTAGTCAGAACGCTAGGCTGACCCCACTGGAGAGAAAGGCTTCTCCTAGAGCTTCAGCACGGGCTGGGGAGAGGTTTGGGGTGGGGGCCCAGGGCGCCTGAGCTCAAGGCTCCAGGTACTGGCCCGGACCTAGAAGGCAGAGGACGCCTTTCTTGGTGCAGCAGACTGGCTGGGCAGCTCGTGCATGTCTTGGAGCGCCTCACACGCGCACACAGATGCATGCTGACTGGGGTGAGCAGGCTGGGTCAGAAAAGGAGTTGGGTTTTTGAAATCAACAGTTGGTGCAGCCTATGGTCACTCACAACTGCTCCAGTATTTGAAGTGATTAAACCATATGCAGGAGAAAACACGGAATGCAAAAGCAAAGGCAAACCGAGAAGAGCAGAGGCAGCCCGCACAGAGATGAGGGAACGTGGTTCTGGTCACTGGTGCTTAGTTGTGCCCACCTGGTCTAGGCTGGTCTCTGCTTCTCTGCCCTGCCCAGCGGTCCTTTGGGCCCTGGCACGGTATGCAACTCCCTGCATGGTGCTGCATGGCGGAGGGCTGCCAGCCTTCAGGAGGGTCCCATCCTTTGCACCGGCCATGGATGGGCCTGATGTTCCCGTTTGCGACTGGCTTTTTCCCAGTTGGAGGTGCTAGAATCCCCAGAAGCAGAATACCCAAAGAGTGAGGGGAAAAGCAGGTAGATGGTTCCCAGTGTCCGTGCCTGCCCAGGAAGCTCTCGTGGGCTTTCTGTCTCCGTCATCCTGAATGTTAGACCAATTGGTGTGGCCCCAAAGAGCAGGCAGGACAGTCTCTTTACTGTGCTGCCGGAAGCCCAGGGAGTGTGGGACAGGAGCAGACCCCCTCCCTGCAGTGGCTGGGAGTCCAGTGGTAAGCATGGTCCATAGGAGATACCCATTCCTCAGTCCCACCGAGGCTTAGGTGCCAGAGTCTTTGGGAGGCGCTAAGGGTGAAGTGTTCCCACCCACATCCATTTGGCCTGCGCTCTCATGGAGCCATGACAGCCGCCGAGGACTTGTTTTTCTCAGGCTAATTCTGAGCCACAAGGCATGCAGGTGTGTGAGTCAATGTGCAGAGCAGAAGTAGGGACTCATCCCATTCCCCTAGGAGAGAGAGAAAGAGGCGTGCTAGGCTGGCTCAGTGCATGGGCAAACCAAGCCAGCTGGAGAAGAATCTGCCTGCCTCTGCATGCGGCTGTTGTCTTTCCTCCTCCTCCTTAAAAACTAAGTACCAAGCGGGATGGGAGAGCCAAGAAGAGAAGCTCAAGTGTTAATTGTATTCTTTACATACAGATCTTTGCAAAGAAAGCCCTGTCATTGCTAAGTATATGCCGACAGAGGCTGTGAGAGTGACTTGACCAGGCGGCTTGGCCGAGGACACTGGTGGCTATTAAGCATCTGGGTGGATCTGCAGCCCCTCCTCACCCTCGGACAGAGTAAATTCACGCCATGCAGGTTTGCCGGACGAGTCCGAGTGGCCCAGGCATTGTACTAGGACGGACGTAGCTTTTTCTACGGCCAAATGGTAACTGACCGTAGAGGATTTCTTTTCCTTCTTTTCATTTTTTAAAATTTTATTTTATTTGGGGAGGGGGGGTGGAGGGGCTCCTTAGCATGACTTGCATGAAGTTAAACAGAAAACCCAGCAAACCAAACCCACCAACCCCCTGCAACTGTATGATTACCCTGAACAACAATAACGAAAAGAAAAACATCAAAAGCCCTCTATTTTCTTTCAAAGCTCTTGACTTTGACACACGTTGTTGGAGCCAAACTGTAACAGCGTTCGGTAGAAACCTGTACATTTCTGGGGGTGAGGGGTGAGGGGAGGAGGGACAGAGATGGGGAATGGATTGCTTCCTTTTTGTACACAAGATCGAGAGGAAAGCTTCCAAAAAGGGCAGTTGGTCAGTCATCGGTCATATTGACCTCACCTTCATAGTTCATCTCTCACGTGGAAACTGAGAACTTTGCTCCAAATAGAATTGTGGAAACTCGCACGGCTGCCTTCTTCCCCGTTTGGCATGCTTGTGACCCAGCGGACATCTCCCCAAGACCCCTGACAGCAGCTAGTCTAGGTTGATTCTCTCATCTTATTGGTGTAGATCCAGTGTGACCAACTTTCATAACAAATTGTTCATAGTAAATAATCACCACATATGGATTTTCCAAGTGTTCCATTAAAACCAGGATGTAGAGCACCAAAAGATCAGGACCACGGGAGGAGCACCCTCCTCCACCTTTACTAAGGCACAACCTGGCATCGTATGCAATTTAGTACTTCAGAGTAAAAACCTGCATGCCCAATGTTATGCAAAGCGATTCTAGCATGAAATAAATTTTGTATCATGGTTTCTGTATAGTCTAAAGCAGATTTGTTTTCCTGAAGCAGTCGGAGGTTTGCAGAGACACACTTCTGCATCTCGAATAAATATAGTATTTTCCCAACAGAAACAGAGGACAGTAGCTTGGCTTTGGTCTGATTCTAAAATTAGTGGGGTGGGGGGGAAGGATGATATTTTTGAAAAACACATGCTTGAGTTGAAAAAAATGCAACATCTCGAGCTTTCACTGCAGCTCACAACATTTCCTGGAAAGAGAGCAATGATGCTTTAGCTCAACGACCTCCCCTCCCTGGGCCCTGGCCCCCGATAATAAAAAACTGACTTTTGAGATGAAGCATGAATTTGGGTTTTTATTGCCTTCAGGCAGTGTCGTGGTTCTGGTCTGGGCCTCTGGTCCCCTGTGGCTGGGCTGGGGTAAACCTGGGCCCTGGCTGCTCTGGTCTCAAGGATCCACCTTCAGGTGCTTGTCGTCTCGCTGGGGGAAAGTCAGGCCCTAAGGAAGAAGTTGCCCTCTGCAGGTTGGTTGGGCAGGGTGGCCCCTTGGGCTGCAGATCCTGTTGGGTCAGGGGAGGGAGGCAGCTTTCAAAGCCACAGGGCTTATAAGGTCCTAAGACCAGAACATCCTCTAGGGGGTTCACCTGACCAGGAAACTTCTCCATGAATCATGCCATACTGATGGGCCATGTTAGAGCTCCCAGCCCCTTATGCAGACCATGGTCACCTCACTTCTAAGGCCATTCTTGACTCTGATGAAGCCAGAGGTAGGGTTTGACTGTCAGATCTGGGTGCCCTACCCAGCAGCACCCTTGCCAGGCCAAGTCTGATGGATGCCCTCATCACATACCCCTCTCTTGGCCTGGAGGCATCTTGGGAGGGGTAAAGCCCTCTCCTAGGGATCTTGACTGTCTTGGGTTTTTCACTTGGTTTTGGTGGCAAAGTGGAGGTTTGGGGTTCCAATTCTTTTCTATCCATTAGAGACTTCAGGAATGCTCAGGTGGAAAGAGTCCATAATGGTCATGAGAGTCAACCTCTGAGCGTTTTCCAGATGAGGAAATGAGGCCCAGAGAAGGGAGGGATCTGCCCAGGGCCACAGACAAGTGAGTGTCAGTCTCCCTCTGATTTTTGTCCCCTTGATGCCTCCCAGCATGGCCTGAGTCCATGATCAGATGGGCGGGTGGGAAGCTTCAAGTGTGTATCAAATTCTCATCTAACAGTTTTTCATCATCTCCAAGTATTGGCCTCAACTTCCTGATGCCCTATGCAGTCCAGGAAACAAGGGGTTGGGGTCAGTGGAGTAGTGAGTACGGTCAGGCCTCTGCTCAGGGCATCTACCAGAGCTGCCACCAGCATTCATAAGCATCAGGATGCACAAGCCAAGTAGCCTCTGCTGCTGCAGGGAGGGTAACGTCCACTGTACTTAGGGATCCACCAGCAAAGAAGTGCTGCTGGTGGACTCAAAGTGGGACTCAGCAAAAAGCTGTTAGGAATATGGATTTCCAGGGACACAGAAGCTAAGGGGCAATTAACATGTACTGAGCATCTACTACATGTGGGTGTCTTACACATGTTGTCTAATGACAGCTCACAGTCACCTAACAGCCCCATTTTAGAGGTAAAACAAGGTGCAGAGAGGTAAAGTAATGGCCCAAAGCCACAGAGCCAATGTATGATGAAGCCAGGGTTTTAACCCAGGTGATCTGACTCCAGAGCTCAGGTTACAACTGTCTCAAGCTACTTGAGGCCTTCAGGGGCTGGCCATTAGGGGGTGGAAATGATAGGAACACTAGAGTGGCTGGTCCTGAATCCTAGGACCTCAGGACCTGGCCTCCTGCCCTCCTTCATGAAGTGCCGTGAATGTGACAGAAGGGAGCCACTTCTGACCCTGCCCCAGGCCTCCCCGACACACAGCTGGCCAACTTCACTCTCCTGCTTAAACACCCCGTTGCCCTAAGATTGAAGTTTCAGCTCCTTCAACTAGCTGGCAAAGCCCACTGCCTCACCAGCCGCTCCTCCCTCCTCCCTCCACACTGCAGTCACTCTGAAATTCTGAACTTGTGGCAGTTGCACGGACCCGCACCCTCCCTCTATCACCCCCGCCCCCAACAGTTTCCCAACTAACTCCCTAACTCCCAGTTTCAATTGATCACTAAGTCACTTCACCCAGAAGTGGTGGATGCCTGGGGCTGGTGAGAAGGCTTTAAGCCTGAGCCCTAGGCCTAGATTCACCATTCCTAAGCACAATCTCACCCAAGGCTGATCTCATGGCCCTCACAACCCACCAGGGCCAAGGGCGGTGGGAGTGTCAAGGGATGATGGGGTACTTGTGATCAGGAGGGGAGGGTGAGTATGATAGGGAGGGAGACGTCCCATCAGCATCTGGTCTGTGCTCGACCTTCAACCATCACTCCAAGGGCCAGGCCAATGACCTGGGAGCACAGAGTGGGGCCTGCTCCCCTCTTTCCCTTTCTTCCTTCTCACACAGGAGGAATATGAAGACTGATTCTTTTAGTTCATTGAAAAAAACTAGTTTTTAAAAACGAGTGAGTATTTTCTCAAATAGTCACAGCTCTTATGGCATGTTAGCTTACCAGGTGAATGATGTTGTCATAAATTGACTGTCAAATGGTTATGATATTTGAAAAAGGGCTAAAAGTAGAGGATGAATAGTGACAAAGGGGATCAGAGAATCCACTCATTTACCCTTCCCCCCACGGTGGGTGGGTTATACTGATGAATTCACTCATGGGCATTTATTGGGTACTTCCTCCATTCCAGGACCCCTCTTTCGTGAAGGGGTTCCCAAATTGATGAAGACCTGGTCTCTCGCTCTCAAACAGCTCACAGGCTATTAGGAACAAGGGGCTTGGACATCTACAAGGTCTGATAATAGCCAATAGCAATCCAAGGGTGCAGAAAATAATCTGGGAGACATTGTCAACACCTCCTCAGTCATTATCTGATGAGTGCTTTCAGACACTCATCAGATTCAGCCAGTGAAGGAGCATGGAGAGAGCCCATCTGCCCAAAACTGATGTCTGGAAAGGCAAAACTGGAAGAACTCAAGGTGACGGGATGGTCTATGATGTCTTCTAGGGCCAGCAGCCATTCATTCTTCCACATGTGGATTATCTACCCCTGTCTGCTTCTAAGAAGGGTTTGACTCAGTTCTGAGAGTCTGAGGTTCTGCATCAAAGGGCTCAGGAGCTAATGCACCCCCTGATCCTGTTTCAGGCTGGGAAGGAACCCTGAGACACTTCTTTTTGGTGCTCACAAGGAGGTCATGGGAGAGGCAATAGGACTCAGCAGCAGAGGCCTTGGGATTTTGGTTTCTCCCAGCAGTTGCTGAAAGAGGTAGGAGGGAGCTCTGAACTGGAACCTTGTGAGAGAGTGCATTGGTTCTTTGTGAGTGGTAACCATGTAGGTAGTATGGGCCTGAGTGCTATCTGGTGTGGGATTGCTTTCCGGCCTGATACAGGCCTGTAGGACAGTGGGTGGTGGGCCAGTGACCTTGGGTTGCTCCAATATGGGTCACCTCTGGGCCATCTGATTGCTCCATCTCTGTGGTTTGTTTGGTCATCTTGGCAAATCAAGCTCCGAGTGCATGGAGATATCCTTCCCATTCCTCAAGTTCTTGGAGACTGTACTGGCCTCTATTGGTCCTGAGAGGTGGGGAACCAAGGGATTTGCTGGCCAGGGCAGCCATGTTTCTAGGGTGCAATATTGGGAGGACTCCATGCATGATGTTCAAGGTCAGCCTATGGCTGTCAGTGGTCTCTATGTTCAAGCCTGGGAAGCTCAAGATTGCCCTCATCCTCCTCTTCTGAGCTAAACTCACTCCTGGTCCCAGGGCTACTCTCCATCACACTCTTGTCTCACTCAAGGACTTAGCTGGGTCACTTCCCAATCAGGACCCTGGCCTGGTAGTGAGGTTTATGACCTTCAGATGGTCCCTTCCCCTCTTTTGGCCTCCATTTTCCCACATGAACAAATGAAAATGTTGAATAAAATCAGTGTTGAATAAAAACTTTCTCAAGGACCTCTTGTCAAACGAAATGTTATGTGAAGCCCAATATAGAGAAAAACTAAAGCTGCTTGGAATAAGATGTGTGTGGGGGGGACGGGGGAACCTGGACCTCTATCTACCTGGCCTCCTTAACCCACAAAGTGGCCACTGAGTTCTCAGGAGACTCCCAGGACTCTAAAGAATGCAGCGTGACAGCCACTAGGCTGGATGGTCTTTCAAGGGCCTTTAACTTTGGTATCCTGGGATTTTGTAACTTGAAGCCACTGCAGCCCAGCCCTAACAGACTCATTCTGAGTCACAAGCAGGCAGTGTGGGATGGGCCACAGACCTGGGCTGCCTAGCTGGTGACACTGCCATATGGTTCTCCAGAGAAAGTCCATTCTCTGAGGTCCTCTGGCAAAAGGCTTGTTGCCAGTCACAGCAGAAAGAAAGGTCCTATGTCCCCCAGAGCCACAGGGAAGTCAGGGAATGGGGATCTAGCCTGGTCTCCATCTTACCTGAGGGCCCTCCTCCTGCACAGGCTAGGGCTTGGTGGGGCAGATGGTCAGGGGTCAGAGTCTTTGACGTTGCTATCCCTACAGACTTCTCTTCTCCTGCTGTGACCTGTCCTTCATCTGAAACAATATATTTTAGCAATTATAGTTACACAAACAAGCTCCAGCATCCTGGCTGACTCAGATGAAGACAAATCTTCTGAGAGTTTCGCCAGTTGTAGCCTCTCTTGTCCATCCTAGGGTTTTCCTCTACTGGGTCTTCCCAGAAGTCTTGACTCTTCCTCCACGTACTCCTCTCTACTTCCCTCCACCCCTACTCCAGAACCTTCTCCCTCGCCCCCAGTCACCAAGATAAGAGATCTTTCCTATTTAAGTATCCAGTCATCTGATCAGGGTACCTCGATATCCTTGAACTAGAAAACCATGTGCTCAGGGCCTTAAAAATAAAACTCCAGGAGGGGCTGCTTTAGGCATGCCCCAGGAACCCTCTGTTTTGCTGAATTGAAGGCTGCTGGGCCAAAATAATGAGGGACATAGAACTGGGTTTTCTATCTCCACCAGGCAGGGACAGGCTAGAGCCTTCCTACTGGTGTGTTAGCTTTCCATATCTTTAGTGAAGACCTAATCCCTCATTCTCCTCTACTGAGTAGAAAGCATGTCTGCCTCCTTGAGTCCCAGGCACTGGGCAAGCAGCCTGCCATCATTCTGGTTTATGGTCAGCCCATCCATCACTGCCTTCTGAGCCCTTCTTTGGCCAACCCCACAGCCCAACAAAGCAATTCTCTGGGAAGGCTTTTGGTGCGAAAAGCCACTTTATTAAAGATTCTCTATCACAGTCCCCCATTTCTGGATCAGTCAGATTGGCTTTGGGTTGAAGTTTCTGATTGTCTTTCCTTCCAGTTTCTCTCTTTGTCCATGGCTTCCTGAGATTCAGTGTCCTCGGTGGCATCTGGGGAAAGGTAGGTGACCTTGGGGTCCTGGACCAATGCAGGGTGAGCTGGTAGCTGGCAGAGGGCCAGGGAGTGGCCAGCCCCACAGCCCACAAGGAGTCCTGATGATGACAGCAGAGCCTGCACCGGCTTCGGGGCCCAGATGTTGGTTTCAGTGCCATCTCCGCACATGCCATGTTCATTCCAGCCCCAAGAGTAACACACTCCACCTGTGAAGGAGAGGGAAGACTGCTGTAGAATAGGTTTTGGATAATAGGGCTGAAAAATTCACCCTGAGGGTACAGGTATCATCATAAACCCCAGTTCACACAGGAAGACGCCAAAGCTTAAGGACACATGGTGGCATGCTCCCCATCCCTACTTTCCTCCCTTCCTCTGAGGGCGGCTGCCCTCCCACCCCCAAGGCATGCTTCCCATTCCCACAAAACCCACGACTGCTCATGTTCCAAGCACAGCTTTCCTCCTCGGCCCTTCCCTACTGTCACCACCACATATAATCCATCACCAGACCTACTGACTGTGCCTCCAAAAACATCTCAAATCTTTCCCCACATTTCTCCATCTCCTCAGTCAGCTCCAGCCTGATCCAGGCCACCATTTCTCCTACCTGGACCATGCCAATAGCCAACTAACCAACCCAGCTGCTCACTCCATCCACCCTGATCTTCAAAGAGCATCAAGGCGATCTTCAACTACTGCAAATCTAATCACGTGTCACTCTGCACCTAAAACCCTTCAGTGACTTTCCACGGTCTTTAAGGAGGCCTTCCCTTGGCCTGTGAGGCCTGAGTGATCTGGCTCCTGACTATCCTGTGGCCTTACTTGCACAACTCTTCCCCTTCTTCTTTGCATCCAGAACCCTGGCTTTCTTTCTGTTCCTTAAATATGTCCAGTAAGGCCTTCCTATCTCTCAAAGCCTTCAGTTTACTGGGCTTCCAGATCTCTTCATGTTTTCCATTCCAGTTGTCGCTCAGAGGCCAGGGTCCCCCCCCGGCCACCCAATCCAAATAAGATTCTCATGACTGCCCATGTATTCTTCCCTCAGGAGGACCTGGCGCGCTGTAGTGAGGGATGATTTGTGTGGTGATGTGTTTACTGTCCCCTCTTCACTAGACTGCACTCTGTGGTGAGGGACAAAGCATGTATAGTTTCTCCACTGCTGTATCTCTAGGACAGTGCCTGGTACACGGTTGGTGCTCAATAGGTGTTTGCCGAATAGATACGAGAATGAACAAATTCATACAGTCAGAAAGTGGCCAAGCCAACAGTCATGCCCAGGTAACTCCAACACCCCACCAATCATAACACATCTTCCTAGGTTTTAGACACTGTCCTAGGGTCTAAACTCACTCATGTTTTTCTGTGGTTGTTTAAAAAAATCTTCTGGATGTAAAAATAATACATCTTCATAACAAAAGAAAAGAAAAGAAAAGAAACAATGGACAATATGGATGTGTAAGGAAAAGCAAACTTGCAGAATTTTGCCCTTGCCCACTACTAGAAATATTTTGGATATCTCTTTCAACCCTTTAATTTGTGAAATTTATAAATATTTGTATATGTTTGTCCCGCTTTTTAACATTATAGCACAACTATTTCTCCATGGATTGTAAACTCTTCAAAAAGTAAATTAAAATTAGTCAGGCATGGTGGCGCATGCCTGTAATCCCAGCTACTCAGGACACTGAGACAGGAGAATCGCTGGAAGCTAGGAGGCAGAGGTTGCAGTGAGCCAAGATTGTGCCATTGCACTCCACCCGGGGTGACAGAGCGAGACTTTGTCTCAAAAACAAACAAACAAAAAAGTAAATTAAAAATAATTTTCTTCTCAATATGCATTAAAGAACAGAAAATAATTTAATAGAAAGATGCAGATCTCCACTCAGATTAAGAACATTAGCTAACATTTTGCCATATTTACTTCAACTCTTCTCTTAAAAAAAATCATAAAGATACAGTTTATGCCTCACCTCCTATTCTTGTCCCTCTATCCAACCCTCCTTCCCAGAAGTAACCACTATTTTGAAGTTGGTATACATCATTTGCATGGTTGTTTTATATTTTTCTACATAGCTATATCCTTAAATATTGTGATCTTTTTAGTTTGTTTTAAAGACTTACACAAATAGAATCATTCACATATGCTTTTTTTTTTTTTTTTTTTGCAAGTTGCTCTTTACACTTATCATTGTTTTCGAAATTTATCTGAGCTGGTAGTTACAGATTTAGTTCAGTTATTTTCATTTTAACTGTGCATAGTATCCCGTTATATATAAATCACACTTCACTTACCCATGTCCCTTTTGATGGATAGTTATTTAATAATATCATTGCTGCTGTTTTATTATACAACAATTGAAAATATATAATATTATGCAACAACAATACTAATATGGTTGCTATTATAGACAGTATTGCAATGAAAGTCTTTGAACATGTCTCCTTGTACAAACTGGTATTTGTACAGGGTGATTCCTGGGAATATGTGCATCATGCATGTATATGCAAGCATGTTTACTTTCAGTAGGTATGGCCAAATATCTCTCCAATGACTAGACATTTATATTCTCATCAACAACAGATATGAATTTGCTTCACTATATCTTACCTTTAGACTCTTGCCATTCTCATGAGTACATTCAATTAGTTTGCATTTCCCTGACTACTAGTGAGACGGAGCAGTAGCGCTTTATGTTGATTACCCCGTTTAAGTTGCCTCTTCTGTGAATTGTCTATATACATTCTTTCTCTGTTTTGTTCTTTGGTTGTTTGCCTTTTCCTTATTGATTTGCAAGTATTCTTTGTGTATTATTTTGTTTTTCTGATTCTTTGTTGTTACGTGCATTGGAAGTATCTTCTTCCAGAAGTCTGTGGTGTGTCTCTTTACTTTCTTTATGGTGTCTTTTGTTATACAAATTTATTTATAATGGCTGCCTAACTGCCTATTATGAAGATTAAACAATTTACTTAACCTGCATTCTATTATCAGATCCATAGATTGTTTCTAATTTGTCATTATTTTATATAGCATTGCTATGAACATCTTTATGCATGAGTCTTTGTCTGTCTCTAATTATTTTCTCAAATTAGATTATTAGAATGGGAATTCCTGGTCAAAGAGTATAGGCATTTTTGAGACGCCTGAGTACTGTTTTGAGTACTGCCAGAATACTTTTCAGAAAGGCTACTTGCATATAACTTCAGCAATCTGTGAGAGTCTCTGTCTTACTCCAGCATTGCAGGTACTTAATAGTATTATAATGTTGAAAGATCTTCCTAATTTGAAGACAAAAAATGGTATCTCTTGTTTCAACATGTACTGTTTGGACTACCATTGAAATAGAAAAATAATTCTAATGTTTATCAGATATTTATATTTCCTCCTTTGTGTACTATCTGCTTCATATCTTTTCCCTGGTTAGTACAGAAGAGTTTAAGTACTCAGGCCCAAGAGCCAGATGGACTGCATTCAAATCCCAGCTTCGCCACTTATTAGTTGTGCCGCTTCAGGCAAGTTACTTAGCTTTTCTATATCTCAGTTCTCTCGTCTGTTAAATGGGGACAGTAACACCTTATTAGAGTTGTTTACAAGGGTTAAATGAGTAAGTAGAGTATATGCAAAATACTCAGAATGGTGCCTGGCACATAGTACTACAGAAATGTTTGTAATTGTTGTTGTTACCTATTAAGAGCTTTGTGGTTTGAAAGACTTTGATTTTAAGAATATAAGTTCTTTCTCTGCTATATTTAGCATTACTATTTTTTTCTCAGTTTGACTTAAAATTTTGTTTTCAGTCTTTTGATAAGTGTATGGTTCTGCGCAGTAAAAACTTCTTTTTGATATTTCAATAATTTGAATTTTTAAATCTTCTTTACATTTAACTCATTATCCATTGAAAACTTGTTTTGCAGACCACTCTATCAAGAGGGTGGCTGACTGGGCCCCAGAATTACCCTTCCCTTCCCTTTGCCTTAGTAGGAAGGCAATCACTGGCCAAAAGCTTGGGTTTAGGGAAACACAGATGTCTGCCTGTTTGGCCCACAAACGCGGAAGCGCATACAGAGAGGATGAACCCCAGGCCACATCTCCTACAGTTAAGCAGGAGTTCCAGCCAGGTTGAGCTGAGGCACAACGTAGGGAGAGTGGAAGAGGCTTGGTACCTTTGGGCCTAGTTCGGCACCTGGTATGGGCTTTGTGCCCGGCCCTGGTGAGTGGCACCAGCTGACCGTCAGCAGGGATGGGGGTGGCAGGAAGGCAGAGCTGACCTACCAGCAGGACACAGCACAGTGGGAAGCTGGCAGGCCCCTCTCCTCCAGCCAAAGGGAACGCACTCTGAGGAAGCTACGCCTGGGACCGGGTCAGCCAAAGGCCTAGAGCCAGGATTTTCATGCCCACTGGGTCGAGAAGCCTGGTAAAGGCCCAGTAATATCCCCTCACAGTACTTCCAAAGAAAGCTTGACTTTGGGTTAGGTGCTTTGTGTACTTTATCTCATTTAATTCTAACAACCATGTGAGGCAGCCACAATTTACTGATTATTCTCATTTTTCAGAGAATAAAACAGAGGCTCTAGAATCCAGGCAGGATGGCCCCAGAATCTGTGCTAAAGTCTGCATGTTCTATCCCAGGGCTTGCCAAGATTATTCTATAAAGGGCAGATAGGATATATTTTAGGTTTGAGGGCCATGTTAGGTCTCTGTCATGTATTCTTTTTGATAACCCTTTAAAAACCATTCTTAGCTTGCAGCATCACACAAAAAGAGGCTGCAAGTCAAATCTGGTCATAGTTTGCCAACCCCTGCTGCACACATATTACAGACTATGGCGTACGGACTCTGCTATCCTGTCCTGGGTCCCACTTTACCACACAACCGTGTGACAATGGTACGTAGGTCCCCACCGACTTCACAGGGTTGCCAGGAGGAGGAGCAATGCCCCAGCACCATGCCTAACACAGCGACAGCTCAAATCCATGTGGAAAGCAGACCATAGAAAGAGAAGGAAAAGGCAAGGAAAGCCACACCAGTGGCAAACAGCACAGAGGAGATGCGGGGGCAGCAGCAGAGGAGAAGGTCTACAGTAGAATGATAGGAAGTTTGGGGTTTCCAGACACTTTAAACAAGCCTATAGAAAAAAAAAAAAAAAAAAAAAAGCCAGGACGCTGAACTCAGAAAGCAAAGGATTGGTTATCCCCTTAACAGAAGGACTTGCAGCAGGACATCTTTCAGTAATAAGCTCCTCTAGCATTTTAGAATAGGTTTCATTCACCCCCTAACCTCACTTAGGGCCACCTTTTCAGGGGCACAATGAAGCTGGCAAGGCCCTCCAGACTCAGCAAGATGCTACTGTGCAGGCTGTTCTCACACAGAAGTAAGAGGAAGGAGAGTGGCCCACAGAAAGCCTCTCCCTAAGCTACACGGAACATGGAATGTCCAGTTTTCAAAACAGGTAAGTTAGAGGATGATTCCTGGCTTTACAGAGGGCTCTCTGCAGTGTGCTTGGCACTTGTCATGTCCTTGGAGACACTGGAATCCCACCTGGTTTACTGGTCCCGGGGCACATGGCTGAGCCTTGGGTGGAGAGCCCCATATTTACAGAGGGATTCCCTAGGCCCTTGGAGTTCAGGCCCCCTGCTCACAGGGCTCAATCTAGGCTGTGACGAGTGATGGAGCTCACAGCCCACCACACTTGCGTCAGCCTAAGAGCCCTGCAAGCAACGGAACCTCGGGACTGGCAGGGTCCCTGGCACAAGCTGGACACAATACCCAAATCTGTTCGGGTCTGTGGCACCTGCCTGAGCTTCTTGGCAACTAAGTCCTCACAGGGCCGTATGGTGCTGGGACTGCAGCCCAGTGCTAGGGAGGGGGCAGCATTTCTGCTGGAGGACCTTGCCAAGGAGGAATAAACACCTGAGCATGTGTGCAGAGCCTCCTGGTTGTCTCCTGAACCACAGAATCAAGACATTTCCCAACCTTTCTTGCAGCTAGGTGTGATCATGAGGGTCAAGCTGAAATGTTCTGTAACTGCTTATGGGACTTTTCCTTAAAAGACAGATGGCTACACTCTCTGCTCCTTCTTCTTTGTCCCTCCTTCATCCTGTCACCGGGAACGTGGATGTGATAGCTGGAGTTGTAGCCACTACCTCTGACCATGAGGATGAGGGCTGCAACCTAGGGATGGTGCTTCTCAGTTTCATAAAAATGTCACCTTAATTTCCACAGCAACCCTCGGAGGTATTACTACTTCCATTTTACAGATGAAGAACCAGGCTCAAGAGGTAAAATAACTTTCTACAGTCACACAGCTATTCTAGTCAGGACTAGAATCCAGGACTCCCAAATCTCAGGCTCCTTCGCTAGTTCCAAACCATGTGAAAATGGTAATACAATCATTGAATACTTGGTATATGCCAGATCCTGTGATAAGCACTTTGCAAGTATTCATTCACTGAATCCTCACAACAAACCTGTGAAGTGCCATCTAATATTATCCCCATTTTGCAGAGTGATGACGTGAACCGTGCAAGGTAACAAGAGGCAGAGCTGGATTCGAACCCAGACAGTCTGGCTCCAGGCCCTCTTCTATTTAATATTATACTGTTCTCTCTAGCAAAAACACTGCTCCCCAGGTAGTTAAGAAAAGGTACAGGGTAACAGGCCACCTATGGGAACACAGGAAGTAATGGAAGGCAACTCCAGCTGGCGAGAGAAAGACACTATGCAGAGAAGCAGAAATCCCCCTGAGCCCTGTGATCACTGGGGCTGAAGCCCTGCCCCCTTCTGCATCTGCTGGGCAGTGGGAAGAGGAGGGAGAGATGGGCACAAGAAATTAGGTAGCCAATGGTCCATGTTGTCTCCTCCTGTCCAAGAGCACGCATAGGCCTAGACCAACAGTCAGGACTGCTCTTCTGCACTACCAGGCTGATGGAGAGGAGGGGTGAGGTTTGAGCACCCTCATGGAGAGGAGGGCTCTGGATTCTGGTAGATGTCAGGAAGGATGGGGTGGGCCTTGGAGCGGGGTAAGTTTGGGAGACACTTCTGAGTGTTTAGCCACCCAAGCTCATAGGGATCTCATCCTTTTGGCAGCAACTGGTGGAATGGTCCCTAGGGTCCTGCTGTGAGGAACGGGGAATGAGGAATCCCAGAAGTGGGACCTCCTGAAGTGCTTTGGGTCTAGATGGCAATAGCAGGATGGGAAAAGGGGATCAGGTCCTCAGCTCCCTTGCCCGGACAATTACAACTACTACTTTATCCTTTACGCTGAGGCTGCTGGCCTGGGTGGGAGAAATCAGGCAGAAATGCAGCCTGGACTAGGTCCTCCCATGGAAAATTTCCTGTCTCCACAGCACCTATGAGACCAAGTCCAGACCCCTTAGCTGGCTCCCAAGGCCCCTCAGTAGTCTGTTCATCTTGGCATCATCACTCCTGTTCCCAACTCAGTGTTCCAGCCCCACAGGCTTACTGTCAGCTCCCTGAATTCACCCAGGCTGTTCACATTGCCATGCTCTTGCCCAACTTGAGTCCATTTATTTCATCATGTGGGTGCCTTTTCTGGTTTAGGACTTGTGCTGCACACAAGACCCAGAGAAGAGGAAAATTCAGTTTGTGCCCTCAGGGTCCCCATCCACTGAGGAAGACAGCCGTGGGAAAAGACAATTATGGCAAATGACGGCATGTGTACACAAAGGGGCATGGACAGTAGTGTTTACTGTAGCACCGTTTGCAACTGCGAAAGACTGGGGGACCCCAAGAATATTCATCAATAGAAGATTATTTCAAAAAGCCAGAGCCCCCTTCAGGCCAGGGTCCTTACATATTAAAACTTCTTTTTAACATAAAGTTATGTAAAGCCCCTATATATTTTTATATGTACAAATCAAACTGAGAACAGTCTCTGAGGAAGAGAGGGGGAAATGGGGGAAGGGTGACCCTCATTTTCTGTTTTGTTCAAATATTTTAAAAAGCCATAACACAGATGATGATTTAAAAAATAATAATATTTCTAAGGGACAGAGGGGTAGCATAGAGGAGAGGATGACCTAGGAGACACTGACCCAGGAGGCCATGCAGAGAACGGCCATGAGAATGGCTATGAGGATGATGGTCCTATTGGGCTGGGCAGAGGACACAGGCACTGTCAGTGTTGGGCCCTGCTATGGTTTAAGTGTGTCCCCAAAAGCACAGGTGTTGGCAACTTAATCCCCAGTGCAACAGTGTTGAGAACCGGGACCTTTAAGAGAGAAGTAGGTCATGGGGACTCTGCCTTCATGAATGGATGAATGCTGCCACTGTGAGAATGGGCTAATTATGGTGGAGTTTGGTCTCTTTTCTTCTCTGTCTTGAATGTTTGCTTGCCCTTTTGCCATGTTACGATGCAGCAAGAAGGTCTTCCCCAGATGCGGCCCTGTGATCTTGGACTTCCCAGCCTCCAGAACCATTTATTGAGCTAAATAAACCTCTTTCTTGAGAAATTACCCAGTCTGTGGTATTCTGTTATAGCAGCAAAATATGGACTAAGACAGGCCCTTTCAGGAATTAGTCCATCCATCACTCTCCAGGGCCAAGGATACCCTCGAGGCAGGAGCTGAGGCAGCAGGAAGAAGCTATTCCAGAATCAAGAAGTGGGGCTGTTCACCCACAGAATTACTCTGGGGATGTTTTGGGTTTGTGGCCCACATTGCTTCAGAGAAGGCTGTATGTGGGAAAGCAGACAGGCCTAGGGTCCCCTTCTCACCAAGATCCATAGCAGCCCTGAGAATGAGGTAAGAGAAATAGATGGGTGGGGGGGTGAGGCCAGCAAGGAGGCTGTGGCTGTCCACCAGGTAAGAAAAGGGGAGGGCCTGTGGAAAGAGGGTTTTGGGAAGATAATGTGCAAAATACAGCCAGGATCTGGCCACATCTCACTGGCCCCATCACCCCTCAAGGGCTGCCCAACTGGTCTCTCTGCTGCCTCTGTTTCCCTGTATGTTCTATTCTCTGCACAGCAACTTGAGTGATTGTGTTAAAACCTATGTCAGACAAGGCACTGCATTGTTTAGAATCCTTCAGTGGCTTCTCCTCTTACTCAGAATAAACAACAGCTGGTCTCCAGCTCCTTCTCTGACATCACATTCTATCACGATCCACTCTGTTAACATCATCATAGTGACACTGACTTTCTTACTGTACCTCAAACACTACTTGTCTCAGGACCTTTGCCCTGCCGTTCCTGCTATCTGGAATGCTCTTGGCCCTGATAGCCACAGGTTCACTCCTTCATGTTGTTTAGGTATTTGTTAAAGTCCCACCTTATTTGAGAGGCCTTCTCTGATAACTCTACATGAAATAGCAGTCTACCCTTACTCCTATCTCTATCTCTTCACCTGCTTTATTTTTCTTCATTTTTTTTACAGTATATTTATTTTATGATCTCTCTCTCCTAACCAAACACAATCTCTTTCAGAGTAGGTACTCTGTTTTGTTTGCTGCTATATCCCAGTACTTGAAACAGTGCTTGGCATATGTTAGCACTCAATACTGTTGTGTGAATGGAAGGACAAATGAATGAATGGCTAGTGAGAGAATGGAGCTGCTTGTTCTCTCTTAGAGGCCGAAAGAGAACCCATGGATGTGGGAAGAAGCAGCCATGGGCATGGCGATTGTAGCTCGCTATCAGGAAGAACACTGCAATGACTGGAAGACTGCTCTGGAACATAGCTGGTGCTCTGTCAGAGGTCCTGAGCTCCCAGGACAGTCCCACAGTGGGCAAAGGCTGGGCTGAGACAAACCAAAAGTCCTTCCAATCCTGGACAACTTGTTTGGTGGTGTGAGTGGATATGGAAGTGTATAAGAAAGAGAAGGAAGGTGGACACAGAAGAGTAGAATGGGCAGATACACGCTCCCCAGGCTGGCTCCTTCAAACCAGACAAAAGAAAGGTCTTGGTTCAAGTGATAAATAAGTGTGTTGAATTAATGGGTTCTAAGCTGCAAGGCTAGGACTGCTCTGGAACTTCTTCTAGAACCCCATTGCTCAAAAGGTCACCCAGTTCTCTCTGTCAATCACTTTCCCTTTACATAGGAGGAAATTGAGGCCCACAGTGGGGCAATGCCACGGCAAAGGTCCCCACTGGTCTACCTCCCCACTGCTCTCAACCACCCCCTGGCATCACTGCAGGCACCTCATCTGACAGCAGCCCAGTGAGGCAGGTGTTGGGTCAACATTGCATGGAAGAGAAAACTGCATTTGGGTGCGGTTCAGAAACAGCCAAGCTGGGACAGGCAGAGGCCAGCCCTCCCTACCCCCAGCCCCAGGAGTAGGAGGCTGCTGAGGCTGCTGTGGACACATTTCCTCAGTCACCTGCAGTGAGAGCGTGCTGTGGCACGTTGGCTCCAGTGGGTGACTATTCTTAGATCTAGGGAGCTATGATGACGGATTTAGAACTTACAAGGTGGAAACATGTTGGCCTGTTTTATAAACAACTGAAATCCTCCCTACAGACTGTCTTTCTGAATTCTGTGTTCTCTCAGAACTGCTGGCTTTCTGGCTTATTGGCTGCTTTGGGAGAGGGGGGAGAAAGAGAAACTAATCCTCTTGAGGGCCTACTATGATCACATATGGTGTTATGGGCTTTTGTATCACCCATCTCATTTAACAGCTCTGGAAAGAAGGTATTTTGGTCACGCTCTGTGGATGAGGAAACAGGCTGGGAGAGGTCCAGAAGCAAGCACACCCTGTGACGTGGTACAAGAACGAGGCCGTGGACCAGCAGGTCTGCTGTGGAGCCTGGTGCTGCCAAAAGAAAGGTGGCCCTGGCAGATGGAGCAGTAAGGGCATGCGCACAGCACCTTCAGATTTGAATCCCTTCAGGTGTTGCTCTCCTGTCCTCTAAGATTTCTTCACTCCTGGTGATACCTCCTCCCTCTGTATGACCTGGCAGCTTGTCCCCATTGCATACCAGGGCCCCCTCAGCAGGTTCTCAGTTGTCATCATCCCTCTAGAAGTATGGTATCCAGAGGTGGCTGAGGTCCAGAGATGAAGAGCCCACCAAGATGCACACACAGTCCCCGAGGCTCTACCTCTGTTAGCTTAGCCTGAGGCCACATTCGCTGCTTTGAAGGCCAAGTCCACTTCCCCTTGCTGAACCTACGGCCTGTATATACTCCTAAATAGTTTCTGGAGGACCTATTCTCCTATCTTTTACCTGGCCTGCCTGCATGCTGGTGTTTTAGACCTGGCTGGAACTTTCAGGTCGTTTCCATTAAAAGTCATCTTATTAAATGAACATGCCAATCTCCGAGGGGCACTAGCAGAGGGGTGGAGGAATGGATGCCACTCTGGGCCCAGGAGCAGCTGCACTGTTGCCATTCCTGAAGCCTGGTCACCATCAGAGCCTCCTTACATTGCTCTCCTCAAGCCTGTTTGGGAATCACCAGTGTGCAGAAGAGGAAGCTAGGGAATTAGGGGAATAGTGGAGGTGGTAGTAACAAGGTCTGCTCTGGAATCCAGTGGCAAGTCCAGAAGAATCCACATGCAGGAAGATTAGGGTACTAGAGTTCACATGGGGACGGGTGACACAAACCTGAGATAGAATTCTCCGTAGAGGTTCCAATCACTGAATAAATATTATACCTACTTAGTATCTGGTCTCTGTCTGGTGCTATGCCCAATTCAGTTCAATTCATTTTGTACACATCAACTAGGCTCCCACAAAGTCCAAGTGCTGGGTTGGAGAGCTGAGCATCCATCCCACAGTGACAGTGCAGGGAGATGAGGTCCTGGAAAGATTTGCTCAGAAAGACCAGGCAGTGGCTAATTCCTGAGACGGATCAAACCCCCAAGGGAAGAGAGTCTCTTATCTTTTTTTTTTCCTAAACAGCAAAATTTTATTAAACTTTATGTCAATAAACATTATTACAGTACAAAATAGGAAAAAACTAATGGGTTAATACTTATAATACATATTAATCAATTTTTTTCCCTTTTAAATAGACTATTTTTTAAGAGAAAATATAGGTTCATAGTAAAATTAAGAAGAAAGTATGGACAGTTCCCATAACACTTCCTGCCTCTACTTACTTCACAGCCTTCCCCACCAACATCCTGCACCACTGACACACCATTAATGCTCAAAGTGGGTGGTTTACATTATGGATGATCTTGATATTGTACATTTTACGGGTTTTGACAAATGAATAATGACATGGATCCACCTAATTATAATGTCATACTGAATAGTTTTGCTGCCCTAAAAATCCTCTGTGTTTTGCCTACTTATTTATCTTTTCATCTGCCAGAGTTGCAGAATAAATGTTATAGAGTGCCTATAATATTCAAGCAGTTGCAGAGAATACAGCACCAAACAACACACAAGGTCCCTGTCCTCAAGGGGCTTACACTCTAATGGGGGAAACAACAACCAAGTAGGCATACAAGTCAACAGAATGCAGCTAGTAATAACAGTTATACAAAAAACCAGTGATACAATTTAGAAGGGCAGGTAGTCGGGAAGTCCTCCCCAATTATGTGGCCCCTGAGTTGTGACCTGAAGGACAAGAAGGAGCCAGCCATACCTGTGGGAAGAACTTGGCAGGCAGAAGAAATGACAATACAAAGGCTGGAAGAAGGAAGGCATTTTGCCAGTTCCAGATATAGCAAGGAGGATGACTACGTGTGTCTGGGGCCAAGTAAGCCAAGGGAGAGGCAGGCCTTAAAATTGAAGGGGAAGCAGAGCCTTGAGATGCCAGGTGAAGAGTTAGAAGTTTGAGAATGCTGAGAAGCTAGGGAGGGATTTAAGCAGGCAATGACAAATTCTGATTTACATTTGAAAAGGCTGCTCTCTGAAGGCTGGATTACCAAGGCAAAATGCAGGGAGCAGATTTAGGAGGCTACTGCATTGCAGAGGACCAGGCAGTGCATGAAGGTGGCTCGAAGTAGGCTGGTAGCAGTGGGGACGGAGAAAAATGGATAGATTTATAAACTGCTTTGGAGATAGGATTTCTAGGACCTGCTGATAGATTATACACAGAGAGAGATAGGAATTATAACTGATTCCTTGAGCAATGAGTGGATGGTAGTGCTATTTATGAAGTTGAGGAGGCCTGGAGGAGAGAGAGGCTTGGGGGAGAAAATCAAGAGTTCTGTTTTGGACATTTTAAGATGTAAGTGCCTATGAGACATGAATGAATGAATGTATTCCCCAAATACAGACCTCTGGTGAGCCTAAGAGATGATAAACCTGAGACCTGGGAAACCGTGTGAATGACAAATGGTAGGAGCTACCAGGTGAGCAGTGGGCAGCTCAAGAGGTAACACTGTGCTTATGGTTCGATGGGGACTAATTTGGTGCCTTTATCACTCTAAATTATAGCTTCTGTTTTTGTTTTTTCTTGAATGAAGTGCTTGACTGGGATGCATACATACTACATGGGCTAATAAATATAAATTGCCTTTGTGAATGTCCCTACTTCATTAAAAAACGCATAATATTTGAAAGGAAAATTACCATTTCAGATAATTATAACCACCGGCCCAAGTTCTCCTACTGGTCCCATTGGAAGTAGCATTCTTCTCTAACCCTGGTGAGCTGCCAGGACTGCTGGGCTGGGAAATCCAGGCACAGAGTTCCTCTCTCAAAGCAGGGTGTCAGCAGGAGCAGTGGCATTCCCAGAGGATGCAGTGTTTGCATGAGACCCTGCAGCCAGACTCTCCTTGGGACATCTAATTCCCAGGTAGTAGGAGGCCACCCCAAAATGAGGCAGCCCTGAAAGACCCTTAAGCATTGGTTCTAAGAATAAATATGCAAATGAAGATAAGGAAGCCTGGTGAGTTCCACTGGGCTCCCTCCCTACATGACTATACATGTCTCCACCTGGGACTATTCAGCCTCCTGTGGGCTCAGCCCCAAGTGGCAGATTCCCCTCCCAGATAAGGGGACTAGAAACTTTGAGGCTGAGGCGAGGTACGTTTGTCTCAGAGTGTGAATCCTTCAATGGCATTCTAGCTCAGAAGAAAATCCCAAGCCTAGACCTTAGCCTATAAGGTTCTATACCATCTGGTCCCAGCTACCTCTCTGATGCCCATTGCTGCCACTCTCATCCTCACCTCTTCTAATCCACTCGTCTTCAGCCACACTGGTCTCCTTGCTCTTCCTCCAACTGGCCAGTCATGCTTCCAGCTTTAGCCTTTGCACCAGCTGTTCCCTCTGCCTGGAACCTTCCTCTCCAGATAACCATATGGCTCCCTCCCTCCCTCCCTTCAATCAGGGCATCATTCAAATGGCACTTTCTTAGAGGGCCTTCCCTGATCACCCAATTTCATCCTTCCATCTCTTTACACTGCTTAATTTTCCTTCCCAGCACTAATACCCTATCATATACTTTTGTTTGTCTGTTTCTCCACCAGAATGAAAAGCTCTATGAGAGCAAACATTTCATTTTATTCAACTGCTGTATTTCCAGCACTTAGAAAAGGTTATGGGTATATAAAAGGTGCTCAATAAATATTTATTTTAGCAATGAAGAGCTGTCACTTGCCCCAGGAGGGGCTCATTCCCTTGAGGGGAACCCAAATCAAAGTGCTGGGCAGACCATCCACTGGGATCACCAATCCGAAGCAACTGCTATATTGTGTGTGCACACCCACACATGTGGCAGGGCAGTTAGGGTAGCCCATGCTGAAGGCATTTTGTAGGGCAGCTGCAGCCTCAGTTATGGAGGAAGGGAGTTATTAGAGCTAGGGGTTGAACAGACCACCTCCAGCTCTAGGATCAACCCAATCCTGGCAGGCCTAGCCTAGCCTAGTCCATCCCAGCTCTTCAAATGAGCACCCATCCATCTGCCTGTAGGCTGACCCTCTGCTTCCTGAAATGAAGGAAAGCCAGCTGGGCAGTATATATCTCAAGTCCTCACCCAGTGGGTCAGTGAACTGGGAAAGAGTTGTTGCTGCTCAGTACTTTTGGAGCCAGACAGGCTTGGATTTGATCTTGCCTCTGCCACCTACTGTATGTACTTAATTCTTGGTTTCTTCATCTATAAATAAGGACAATCATCTTTTCCTTGCCTTTTTCTAAACAAACATGTAAAGTGCCCAGCACAGACTCCATCACGTGACACATGCTCACTGGACACTTGTTCCCTTCCCCATCTTCCCCTCTGCTGCTGGGATTGCCCACATCTCCTGCCCAGGATCTACTTCTCAGCCTTCCTCGATCTAGTCTATCTTGAGGCTAGCTATTAGTAAATCTGGGAAAATCATCCAATATAGGGGCACATGGAAAAATTGTCTCATCCCTTCTCCTTCTTCCCATCTCCATGGACCCCTTGCATGGAACAAGTAGGTAACATTTCATACAAGTTCTAGCTGAGGGTTCAGATTAGTGTTTGTCTGAGGCGTCCTGACAGGCACAAGCCACTAAGCATTGCTATGGAAACCATTTTGTTATTCTCTGCTGTGTCGTTTGTTTTCTGGCACAGTTGCAGTTGTGGTACAGGGGGAAAGGCAGTGGATAAGGTGCCCAAGGATCAGAAACCTAGTGGGGCCTGTGTTCCTACAGGATTGTATGACCAAGGCTAATTCCTGCTTCTCCTTGGGTCTTGCAATCTCCAACTCTCAGGTAGAACACTATTTTTCAAATAGTGGCCCGATGACCATCTCAACAATCAGAGTCCTGATGCCCGTCCTATACCAACTGTCAGAATCTCCCTCAGAGCTCTGATGCACAACAGAGTTTGAGAACACTGCTGTAGGAGTTAGACTCGCTAAATTGTTTTCAATCTCCCAGTGCACAAAACAGGCAGCACTGAAGTTATGCTGACTGGAGCAGGGATGAAAGGCTCAGAGCCCTATCCACTCAGCCTCCCACTACTCCCAACTGGCTCCATGGAATCCTACAGCTTCCCAGAGCACAGTTTGGTAACCACTGGACAAAATGATTTCTAGAGGCTTCCCTAGAAAAGGAGTCAGCATTCATTCAATCATTCGTTTATTCACAAATATTTATTAGGTGCCTTCCTTCTTTACACCAAGTATTTGTTTGAAGTCAGTAGCTCCACTATTACCTAATCTCTCTTGGGCTCAGATTTCTCCTTTGCAAAATGGAAACATAGTATTTGTTTTCCCTACTTTACTGGATTCTTCTAACAATCAAATAATCATGAGACCACCTAAGAAAAAGTTGTTTGTTACCTGGAAGAGACTCTGCAAATGCCAACAACTATTATCATTACTGCCATTAGTGGTATATCTAACTATCTCAAGTCTATAGAACTAAGTTAAGTCCTCAGAGGCCTCAATGGACTGTTACTCTCCTATTCTCTGTAACTAAACTTCCAGAAGGTGTTGCAGGGTTTGGAGAACCATTGGTCTAAAAGCCTCCATCTAAAAAATATATTTTCTGAGGGCTAAGAATATCCCTGAATTTGATGTCTTCTAAATAGAACATTTCTCTATTATCCCAATTTACTTCCATGATCATATATTACTTTCATAACAAAAAAAGTTAGAAAAATGAAGACTGTTGAAAATACTGTCTGATGCACACAGTTCTCTGATAAACTCTTTATCTAATGGTTTAAAATGAATTCAAATGAGATATTCAGGCAAGAGAAAATGCAAAATTTTCCCTTCCTGACAGCCACATGGCTCCACGGCAGTGCGGGGCTCAGTGTCAGACCTGGGCTCTAAGTCTCGGCTCTGCCACTAACTCAACACGTGGTCCTGGGTGAGTCACTACCTCTCACAGGATCTCAGTCTCTGCACCTATAAACTGAAAGCACCAACTATGGTGATCTGCAAGGGCCCTTCCGGTTCTGATGGTTGATGCTCCAGACAATGAAGGTACTTTCCCAATATACCCAGGCTGTAATTCTACAGCCTATCTGGCTGTGCTGGGCACACAGCCATGCTGAGTTCACAGTGGCTCATGGAAACGGTGCTCCTCTCCCCAGTCACTCATGTGGAGTTTTAGACCTTCCAAAGCTCCATCAGCCCCACAACAACCCTGAAGCAAGAAGTCAGGGAACAAGCACCTTGGGAAGAAAGGTGGCTCATTTCAGAGCTGCAAACTTGTAAGTGACAGGGTCATGACCAAAATCAAGGTATTTTGACTCCAAGCCTACCTAGTATTCTTTACCTCATTTGGATCATATCCTAAGAGAACTACAGACCCTAAAAGCTTCATGCGGTGGAAAGACCACCAGTGTTAGAATCAGAAGATGGGTGCAATCCCCTCTTCCTGCTCTCCTGTGTATGCTTCTGCACCAGCCACTCCCTATGACTGAGCCTCAGTGTCTTTCTCCATAACACGGGGCTATTGTTCTGACAATTCCAGTGCTGTGGGGAGGCTCATGGAAAAGTGAATGGAAACCTTTTGTATGTTATAAAGTTAGATGTCAGTTACCATGAATACCATTTATTGGGCCCAAAGGTAGGGAGGAATCCATCCCATTTGTCCTTCAAGAAACCCAAAGCCCTGGGAAGTTTAAGTCCTGGGCCATAGGACAGCTGGGTATGAAACCTGAATGAGCAAGTCACTTGACTTGCAAGCTGAGCTATACAAGACAGACTTTAAGCTTGGCCTGGCTCCCACCCTATGGAGACCAAACTGCAACAAAACTGAAAACACTGGACAGAAGTGTAGAGCCCAACAATATGGATGGTTCCTTCTTCCCATCATTCGCACATTCAACTAGTCAACAAACATTCCTCTAATATCAATTATAGATAGTGATGTTTGGGTACCTTATGTATGCAAGGAAAGAGAAGGAGGAAGGAGCAAAGATGAATATGATGGTCCATATATGGAAAATAACTAACATTTAATAATGAACATTTCCTGAGCTCTTACCATATATCAGGAACTATGCTGTACTATTTGTGTTATCTCATTTCACACCCACAATAAGCCAAGAGGGCAGGAATGTTCTGGATTACTATTTTACCCTTGAAAAAGCTGAGGCTTAGCTGAGGCTCAGGCTCAGCTGAAAACTAAGTGGTGGAACCAGTACTCAAACCAATGCCAGCCTGTTCAGATCCTAAATTTTTAACTTCTAGTTCCACAGCCTCTGTATTGCTGGGTGACCTTAGGCAAGCATCCTCCCATCTGAAATGTAGAGATTCAATTATTCTAATGGGCACAAGAAATATCACAAACAACTGTGACCCAAAAGAGAAAGAGAGAAACGCCCACTTGAAGTGAGGTGTGGCCGTCACTTCCCATTCCTCAGGAGAGGAAAACATCAGATATAATCTGGGTGGCATGATGACAGAGTCAGGCTTTTGCCAGACAGGGCTCAAACCGGCAGGGTTCAGAGAGATATGGCTAATATCTGCCTGCCTTCAATAAGGTCTGTTCTCCCACCAAACCCAACTGTGTACCCCATCTACACACTCCATTTACCACCCCACCCCTGAGCCAGGCCTTTTGTTCACGCTGCCCCCACCTCCCCTTACTTCTCTCCTCCAGGAGGTCTCTTCTGATGCCGCATCTCTCCCACAACAGAAAAGCTTTAACAACCACTCAAATACTATTTCATCAAGAAGCCCCCAACTTGATGGAATAGCATTTTCTTTAAGACCCTGGTCCTTGGTGAATGGTTCCCCTGTCTCCACAACTTGCTCTGCTTATAAGAGAAGAGTAGTGGTCCTTCTCCATCTGAATCTGTCACAGTAGCAGATGCCAGTAAGGTTGCCTGGAATGTCCGCACATGTGATGCTGCCATGGTAACAGCAGACCAAGGTTCGGAATGCTTTATCCCTGATGAGCTGCCCCGGCAGTGCCATGCCAGGCTGCTCACGGAATCTTCCTCGAAGAACAATAACAACAACAAAAATCACCAAAACCTATGCAACAACAACAACCCATTAATGGACAAGAAACTGCTGAGCACTGGTGCCAAGGTTCAGTTCCTATAAACATACTTTGGGCCACTCACCTGGTCCCTTAGCTGATAAGGAGGCCAGGCCTTGGCTGTGAGTACTGTGGCTCACCCAGAGGGTAATGCGGTTTTTAGCTGGCTGGGCCAATGAAGCAGGCCGTCCCCAACTCCAGCCCCCAAATTACCACTTCTCTTGTTTGATGCCGCCAACCAGGGATCTGCCGGCGTGGACCCTGGCAATTAGCACAGCACTCGCATTTGTTGGGGAATTAGGAGCCACTGATTACCCTAATTCCACGTCATTTACAGGCAATGAGTGTCAGCCTGGGATTGGCCTTTCCAAACGGTGGCCTACAGGGTGGCATGATCATGACTTGACTTTGAAATGGAAGCAGAGGCCTGGTAAGCCAGGCTGTGAACCAGGAGGGGAGGCAGGACTCACAGCTGAGCCTAGCTATATGGCAGCCATTGCCTCCCCCAGTCCTGCCCACTTAAGGGAAATGAAGACCAGAAGAAGGTGTTTCCAGATTGAGAACATGCCTATTTCTAAGTCATCCTGACCCAGGAAGGGAGCCCATTTCCTGTTGATAGCCCTGCTGACCCCCTAGAATGTGCAGCCACAAGATTAGTGTCCCCTAATCTGAGAGTTTCTGGGGGCTAAAGGCCTGAGTCAAACTCTCACTGACTGAGCAGGACCTTCACACTCAGATCTGCCCCCAGGATCCAATCACTTGCCACCAGGCCCCACCTCCAACATTGGAAATTACATTTCAATGTGAGATTTGGAGGGGACAAACATCCAAGCCATCTCACCCAATGATAATTACCTTTAGACTCTTGCTGTTAGATCTCTAGTCACAAATGGGCCCTCCAGGATAGTGACATTTACAGGATAATATAGGCCCCTACACCTTGTATGATTGATCCCTATCTCAACCAGCAGGGGCCAACTCTGTAGCTAGTATATTCCCTGTGTTTCCAACCTCTCCTGCCAGTTTGCTGTAAGAGGAGCCAATAGGCTTGTCTACACTTTATAGGGTCATGACCATGTGGAGCCAGCTAACTGAATACTTGTCCACTAGAGAACTTCCGGATCTCTCCAAAGGAATATATAGGTATTGGGGTTTGGCTGGACAAGTCCCAACAACTTCCCTAATTCAAACTGTAGCTTGCTTGAAAATCGGGGACTGAACCAGGTCTTTCCAGTCATTCATAAAATGTCTATTTTGTCTTACTTGGTAGATATCGTAAGGGATATAAAATGAACCATTCATGGCACCTGCTAGCAAGGAATAAACAGTCTAAGGGATCAGAAGAGATTCCTGGAGGAAGAAGAAAAGTTAGGGGAGAGGGAAGAAAGAGCATCCTAAGTAGAAAGAACAGTGGGAACAAAGACCTAGCTGGGGGAAGGAGTGGCTTGCAAAGATAATGGTGGTAGTTCCACTTGGTGGAAGAAGAAGTGGTGCAAAACATAGCAGAAGGAAATAAATTTGGGATGATAGGTAGGGGGCATATGGCAGATGGCTCAAGAAATATAATCCTTAAAAAGCCTGACTAAAGATTTCGGATTTTATTTCATAGCCAATTGGAAGCCACTAAGGCTTTTGGACAACAGAGTAGCAGAATCAGATCTGTGCCTCAGAAGCAAAATCTGGCATAATAACAATCATCATTATTTTCTTGCCATCATGACAGATCACATTTAGGATGCACTCACACAATGCCAGGCACTTTTCTAAACACTTAGACTGAGTGGGAAGGAAGGTCTACAGGGAGATCACTTGGAGGTGGAGGCAAAGTCTAAGAGGAAGAGGATGAACAAAGCCTGAGCTGTCTCAGTGGCAATGGGACATAGAAGAGGGCACGATGGAGAGAAAACAAGGAGGTGGGACCAAGAGGACTTGGCATCTGTGAAGCTGTGGGTACAGAGGGGTGAGAGGAGTCAGATAGCCTTAGCCAGGAGACTAGGAGGATGGAAGTCACAACTAGGTCTATGATATGTGATTCCTTGATTCATAGTCCTGGTAGATGAATCTAGAATCCAACCCCAAGGATATAGCCAAAATATTCCTTGTCACCCTGAGTTCAGGAAAACATCTGGGGAGGAACAGACCATGAATCAAGGGCGGCTGCCCCAGGAAGATTTATTCTCCCACACTGTGCCCTGCTCCTACCAACCTAGAATCTGCTGGTTGGAGTGAGAGAGAAAGGACCTGGAGAGAAGTAGCCTCTCTTTGCTTTGACAGTAGTGTCTTCTTGGTGGAGGTCTTGTCATGATATGCATCAGACTAGGGTCCCTATTTAGGGAGAATGCCCTGGTTTTAACCTAACTTATTTCTCTGTCCTTAGGTATCACTGGGGTGGCCCTGAGCCCCTGAGGATTAGGGCCCTCAGATGGAAGGCAAGAACTACCTGCTCTGATATTTATCTCACTTCTTGTATCCCATACAAACCCTGTGCTCTGGTCAGGAGGGCTTCCCACACTCTGCTCTCAGCCTGGGATCCGTCTATGCTTATACCTCCCCATCCCGCAATCAGGAATGCCCTTATCCTGGGCTAATCCAAATCCTAGCCTTCAAGGCTCAGCTCAAGTCCTCCTTCCTCTAAAAAGTCTACAATAATCATGCCTACACTGAGCTACAGTGAAATTTCAGAGCTGCAAGGGAACTTACAGATCATTGGCCCAACCCTCAAAACTCTACCGAAGAGAAAACTGGGGCCTGGAGAAGAAAGAATAAGGGCTATGCCTAGAACCCGAGTCCATAGCATTCCCTTGATGAGCTTCCCATGAACTTTGTAGTTCTTTATTTCACCTGTCCATGTCACAGATTGTGATACTGTCTGTGAGGACAACGACTTCTGTATCTCTACGTCCTTCACTGTGCTTAGCACCCTGGGTCACAGATGGCTCAGGAAATAGAATCCTTAATAGCCAAAGATTCAGGAAGGTAACAGGTCCTGAGGAAAAGCAGGATACAGGTGAAGAAAAAAAAAAAACCACCACCAAAACCCTCCTTCCAGCAATTCTCCACTGTTCTGGGATGCAAGCCAAGCCTAGCCACTGGACTGGGGGTGAGAACAGAGATGATGCATTCAAAGGAGACTTTTACATCCGAAAGAGATTTCTGCATCCAATATCAGTGTTCTAGCCCAGAGCCTCTTGGGAGAGCAGCTTCCAGAGGCTGGCAGAAGGGGTCATGCTGAGGTCAGCCTCCAGCCTAGGGACACTGGTAATGGTGGTGGAAGCAGCTGAGAGAAGATTTTTCTTTTAAAGCTGAATCTTCAAATTTGGGGAACTAAAAGAACCCTCCAAGATCACCTAACCCCATTCCTAAATGTTTCAGATAGGGAACCTGAGGTCTTGGTAAGGAAAGAGACTTGATCAAAGTCACACAACACATTAGGGTTACAGCCAGGACACAGTTCCATGTCTCTTGATCCCAACCCAGGGGTCTCTGCAAGACAACTTTTCTCAGCTGGGTCCCACATGGACATAGCCAGGAGAGCAGCTGGTAGGATTACATGGCTACCAAGAATTTCTACACTGCTTTTTAAATTGTCAAAACTCAATTGCCGATAGACTTGTGATGCAGGTTTAGAGAAAATAATGAGTTTGACTAAGGCTCCAAGCTGAGAAGTCACTTGCTTGAGATCATATCAAGCACAGATTTATCTAGTTCAAAAACCCGTCGTTTCCCATTGGCTCATGCTGCCAGACATGCTGTGTCTAGGCTCAGCATGGAAGAAGAAAGACAGGACAGACAGACATTCTGAGAGGTTTGACAAAGAATTCCATCAGATACACACTTCCTGGTCAAGTTCCTCCTTTGCCCCAGGCACTGTGCTGGGCGCTCCAGACGCAAAGAGGAAATACGATCCAGGAGTGGAGAGACTAAGTAGGTAACTTCCAGGGAGCTCCTAAATGAGCAGTTATAAAGATTGGAAGAGAAACAAATTCGGTCCTTCAAATTCTGAAAAGAATGAGGTTGAGGAACAGTAACAGACAGGGATGTTGTAACAGAACAGGCTGGCAGGGTCCACCACAGATGTATGTGCCACCAGCCAAAGCCATTTCTGTACTTGCAGAGCACAGCACAATGCCTGGCACATAAAAGACACTCAATGTAGACTTGCTGAGTCAATGCATGGATAAATGAAACTAGCATCCCAAAGGGAACTGAGGGGCAGTTCCAGTGCTTGCAGAGAAAGGGTCTGCCCACCAAATGTGGTCTTGCTCCACTCCATCTGTAGAAGGGGCAGGAGGCAGCTGGTGGGTCCAGAAATGCTGACAGAGAAGGACAGAGCTTCCAGCCCCAACCCACTTCTCCATGGCAACGAGCTGACAGAAAACTGCACAGGAGACTGAGAAACCAGTTTTAAAATAAAGACACAAAACACTCTCAGTCTAAAATCACACATGCAAAGCAACAGCTCCTGCCTCTCAGCCCCTTAGGAGGGGTAGGCATAATCACTAAGAAAAGTACCTCCTTCCAACCTGCCCATTTCTCTGCCAAGGGCCCATGGGCCTCCCCTCCTGCTGTATACTCTTCTAAGAGCTGCCAGGCAGAATTCCTCTTGCTTTGCAGTATATGCTTCAGGGCATTGCATCAAATCTGACAAGCAATGGTAAAGCTCCACCAGGGTTAGATCTGGCAGGTTCTGCAGCAAACAGGCTGTCTGCTGCTGGCTTTGTGTAGAACGGCAGTTCATAGCGGGGTGGCTGTGGCACAGGGGCCAAGCAGGAAGAGCAGGACAGGGATCACTTTTCTCCATCCTCCTCATGTTCAATCCTGCTTCATCCTTCAGGGCTCAGCTGTATTTGCCTTCATCTCTCCAGGATGACTTAATTGTACCTTTGACTGTAAACCCAAAGCCCTCTGTTTACATTTCAAATACAAAACTTACCAGTCTACTTTTCATTATACTGCTTACTTATTCTGCCCCCAGTAGAGAGCCTGGCATATGATAAAGCCTCAATAAATGTTTTCTGAATTGAATCAACAGCATGAGAAAACATGTTAATTTGAGTAGCTGGAGACCAACCTCCTTCTGGTTTATGGGAGTCCACTCAGACTACCATTTCCCTCCAAAGCCTTGGGTGCTTAGAGAGTGTGAAGGCAATGTCACCTCCTCTCCAACACTGGATCTGCTCACTACTTTTCTGCCAACACCACTGTGTGCTCTTCCCTATAGTTCCATGGACATCACCGTATTCAGAAGGGTACCCTAAAACAAGCTAGACTAAGGATCCTAGATTCAGTCCCAGCCTTATCACTTCCCATCTGTGTGAATTTAGACAAGTCATTTAATCTCTTTGAACCTTAGTGGCCTTGCTTGAAAAACAGAAGTACCAATTTCCATACCAGTATCCTGCCTACCTCACGAAGCTGGTGTGAGGACCAGAGATGATGAATGGTGAAAGTGCTCTGAAAGCAGTCAAGTGGTGTCTGTGCAAAGATGAGGTGGAGTTTTATTTCCAGAATCTTATAAAAAGGTAGCTGAGGCCTAAGCTCATGAGGTGACTTGCTCATGATCATATGGGGAGACAGTGGCAAAACAGGGTTCCAGTCTTCTAATTCTTGGTCCAGGGCTCCTTTCACAACCTTTTGCTGCCTTAGAGATCCCATCTAGACGTTCTTCAACTTTGGCAAAAGCAATTCCACATTCCATTAAAATGAGAAGCATTTTGGATCACCTGCAGAGTATAAATCTCTGCCATGGAATGGAGTCCAGCTCTCTACTTCCAGGCAGAATGCCACCTGAAACATTCTAGGCAGGGAGTTAACTCTGACTCCCCCACAAAAATCCTTCCTTACAGTCTCTCAGTCACTGCTAACTAACCTGTGCCAGAAAGGTCATCCTGGTAGCTAAAATATTCTTGCTGTGGCAGAGCCCACATCTTCTGATCAAACCTCAGAAACAAAAATAAAGAATGCAGCACTGCAAATATTAGAGAAGCAGATTGAAAACAACTTGTACAGGATATACAGGAAAACTCATATGGCCTGGAGCACAGGCTTCAATGGAAAACCACTAAAGCTACCCTAGGGCTTGACTCAGGAAGTAGGGACACTGCTTCCCTGAGATGTAAAGTCAGCAGAAACAGATCTGAGAGAGTCAGGAGGGACACACAGACCCCACTGCTTAGGTTCTAACAGCTTGTGGGCCTACATGCCAGAGATAGCATTAAGTGAAACCTCTTCAGACCTCAGCAATGACTTTAAAAAGAAGGGAGGAAGGGAAGATAGAGGGAAATGTCTTTGCTGAGAACTCTAACCCTTACATGGTATGATGGTTAATTTTGTGTCAATTATGGAAACCAGTTGTTTGATCAAACACTAGTGTAGATGTTTCTGTAAAGGTATTTTTTAGATGTGACTAACATATTACAGTGAGTTGATTTTAAGAAAAGTAGATTACCTTCCATGATGTGGGTGGGCCTCATCCAGTTAAAGGCTCTAAAAGCAAAGACTCAGGTTTCTTGGAGAAGTAATTCTAACTCCAGACTGCAACAGAAATTTTGCCTGAGTTTCCAGTCTTTGGACTCAACTCTTACCTGAATTTCCATTCTGCAGCTTGCCCTATGGATTTCAGACTTGCTAGCCCCCACTACTGTGTGAGTCAATTCCTTCAAATCAATCGCACTCTCTCTTTATCTTTCTCCCTCTCTTTCTCTGAGATGGAGGTAGAGGTAGAGATGTAACTTATTGGGTCTGCTTCTCTGGGGAACCCTGATGAATACACATGGGATGCGATGCTTTCATTTAATTTACCTAATTTCATCCTCCAAATGACCCTGGGAGGTAGGTTTGGTATTTTGATGCTTGTTTGCAGATGAGGAAACCGAAGCTTGCTAACTATGATTCCAAAACCCATGTGTCACCATAGGTCTGTGAGGAAGTGGAATTTCTTTGAAGAACTCTGGGACAGAATTCCTGGCCAAAGCAAATAATGTTGCTGATTCCTCTGAGTTCTCCTTCTCCTTGGGGATGTAGTTAACACCAGAGGGAACTAGGAGTATGAATAATTTTGCTCATTCAAGCAGGATGACTTGCTTTTACAAAACACAGTCTTTAGGATGGCCAGGTACGCTCAGAAACAGCCTATAATCCTAGTGCTTTGGGAGGCTGAGGTGGGAGGATCACTTGAGCCCAGGAGTTTGCAACCAGCCTGGACTACACAGTGAGACCTTGTCTCTACAAAAATAAAAAATAAAAAAATTAGTCAGGTGTGGTGGCATGAGCCTGTAGTTCTAGCTACTTAGGAAGCTGAGGCAGTAGGATCCCTTGAGCCCAAGAGTGCCAGGCTACAGTGAGCTACCATTGGGCCACCACAGTCCAGCCTGGGTGACAGAATGAGATCCATCTCTTAAGAAAACAAAAAACAAAAATTACAGTCTTTACGTTATGATCTACATTCTTACCTGGGGATCTGTTTCTGGATTTAGGGTTTTGATCTACATAAACACTTCAAGGTTTCATCACTTTTAAAAACTGACCCGGCTGGGTGTGATGGCTCACACCTGTAATCCTAGCACTTGGGGATGCAAGGCGGGCGGATCACCTCAGGTCAGGAGTTCCAGACCAGCCTGGTAAACATGGTGAAACCTCGTCTCTACTTAAAAAAAAAAAAAAAAAAAGCAAAATTAGCTAGGCATGGTGGCACACGCCTGTAGTTCCAGCTACTCCGGAGGCTGAGGCAGGAGTATCACTTGAACCCAGGAGGCAGAGGTTGCAGTGAGCCAAGATTGCGCCACTGTACTCCAGCCTGGGTGACAGAGCGAGACTCCGTCTCAAAGCAAAACAAAAACCGGCCAGGCTCAGCAGCTCACACTTGTAATCTCAGCACTTTGGGAGGCTGAGGCGGGCGGATCACGAGGTCAAGAGATCAAGACCATCCTGGCCAACACCGTGAAACCCCGCCTCTACTAAAAATACAAAAATTAGCTGGGCGTGGTGGCGCATGCCTGTAGTCCCAGCTACTTGGGAGGCTGAGGCAGGAGAATCACTTGAACCCAGGAGGCAGAGGTTGCAGTGAGCTGAGATCGTGCCACTGTACTCCAGCCGGGCGACACAGTGAGACTCCATCTCAAATAACAACAAACAAACAAACAAACAAACAAACAAAAAACACTGGCCCTCAAGTATGAAGGGGAAGATAAAGTTTTTGCTAGTTAATGAGTGGTCTTCTTCCTGAAGGCAAATCCAGGCTATAGATTGTTTCCACTGGGCTACTGCTAGAAAGTGGGAAGACTGCACTCTGCTCGAATAATGAGCCCTAAAGGGGCTGAGCTCAGGTAGGGCGAATGAGCAAGCAGCCCTCATTCTGCCTCTTCCAGCTCCCCTTTCCTGATCCAGAAGTCTCTCAGCACCGTGGTGTCTTCTGAGAAAGGGGGAGTATTGTTTTCCTGAATAACAACTCTAGTCTAAGGATGGATGAAACCCTCTTTCCTCAGTTCCCATTAGTGCAGCTGAGACAGGGCGGTATTTGCAGGAGGAAGTTTACTAAATGCCAGGGGGCAATGAAAAGGAAATAATCACAGGAATCCAAACATATCTACCAGTAGGCAGGGCTGCCAAGATGAGGTTCGTGACTCCTTAATAATTCTCTCTCCAAAGGGCTGGAACATGCATCTGCAGCAGCCTTTGCTAAGCTTCCTGCCATTTGAGCTTTCAACAGTTTCCACTTGGTCACTATCTTGCTTACTGCCTCAAAGGCACAGCCTCCCAGAACTCCCCAATGTGTTAAAGCTCACATAAAAAATGCTGACGTTTGGCACATAGGTAAATGGAAAGGTAAGCGTGTAGTCTGACATCACTGGCTCCTGCTAGCTCAGGCCTGACCAGCCACCCCAAAGTGCTGAGGGGATCCTTGTCTTGGTATCCTGGTTGGGAAATCTGTCCTGCAGAGTCTTGTCTCACTTGTGGCCTGAGACAAGATCCAGAATCAGCTCTGGCTCTGGCCTGAGCCAACCCCCTTCATTTCTGGGTTCTGGTCTGAGAGTGCTGCTTCCTCTTCAGGTAATGGGCTGGAATGTGGTGACAGACAAATGACTTCACCTTCAGATGAGATCTCAACCCTCTCCATAGGGAAGCAGCCTTATATGTGATATACCAAAGGGTCCTTCAGGAACAAGGAAGAGTGCTACTTGCCCTAGAAGCCTGTCCAGACAGGTACATCTTCTCTGTATCTGCCTAAAGACCAGGGATCTCTCCTCTCCTCTGCTGCTGGTGTTGCTCTGTCAAAAAGAGTTGCCTGCATGTTTACACAGCTGCTAGGGTCTATGAGGGGAAAAAGCTCATGATAATAATAACAGTAGTAACTAACATTTACTGAGAACTTACAATGTATTAGATACTACTACTCTAAGCACTTTCCATGTATTAAACTCATTAATATTCACTATAACCCTTTGAATTAGGATCTATCATCATACCCATTTTACAGACAAGAAAGCCAAGACACACAAAGATTACATTATTTGATCAATATAACAAAGCTAGTAAGTGGTAGAGCTGGGATTCAAACCCAGACAGTCTGGCTCTATATCATTTAATCCAAATAACAGCTCTGCAAGGTTAGTATTATTAATGCTGGTTTGGTTGAGGAAACTGAGGTTTGAGAACTCTGCTAAGATCATATAGCTAATAAGGGGCAATTCAAGTATTCAACCCAAAGGCTGCATCCTTTCTCAAGCTCTCCTTGGTAAGGATGATGTTATAACCACTCCAAGCTAAACTCAGGGAGGCCAGCTGACTTCATTTGTCCTTTTGGTTGAAAGGCCACAGAACCAGAAATGGATGCCCTCAGCCATCAGGAAGGCTCTTCCAGCAGGTGACTTTGGAGGAGTGAGGTTCCCAAAGCACTCTATGTATAATCCCATCTTTCCCTAAGATGGACAGACTTGAGGATTGGGAGAGCCAGCCTTCTGTGACCACGTGTACACTTTTTTCTTAGAGTGCATGGACACTATACGGTTATGGTTTTCTGGGTGTCCGCTCTGCCCCAGGAATAAGTGAACCTACTTGTAATCAGGATTCTGTGAGACACTCGAAACAGCATCTCCCAGTGGAAAGGGCAAAGACTCAGAGGAACTTAGACCTCTGAGCCACACTACCTGGGGGGATTTAGGCAAGTTTCTTAATCTTTAAGAGTTTCAATTTGCTTATCTGTAAAACAAAACAACAAACAAATATATTTTCCCTTTTAGGGTGGTTATAAGAAAAAAATGAAGTATGAAATTGTACAGAAAACATCTGCTAAGTACCTACGGTGTGCCGGGCTCCGTACGTTTGTATCTTATTTATATTCCACAAAAATCCCATGAGATAGATACACTATTATATCCATCATACAGATAAGAAAATTGAGGAACTGAGAGACTGAATAATTAGATCACTCAGCTGGTAAGGAGGAGAGCTAGGATTTAGGCCCAGGTTGTATAGTGCCTGAGACTTTGTGCTTTGGTGCTCTGCTGTGAGTCCCACTCTGCTGCTCCACAACTGCCTCCTTTTCACAGGTCTCTCCAGCTCTACTCTCCACACTGCAAAGGCAATGATCTTTCTAAAAGGCCAAACACCATTACTCCTCTATCTAAACTCCACCCTTGATTTCCCCTGCCTAAGGTGATCTTAAACTCTATAGCATGGCATTCAAGGCCTGCTCCTGACCCTGCTTCTAGCTCCTTTTCTGGCCTGTCTCCCACTCCAACTCCCACCAAAACTGAAGTCCTTGCCACCTAGACTTTGAACCTGCTGTTCCCTATACTTGCAAGGCCCTCTCTGCAAAGGAGGGAAACTCCTACTCATCTTTGAAAGCCTAGCCTAAGTATCACCTCCTCCTTCCCAGATTTCTTTAGGCAGCTGTCTAGCTTTCCTCTATGCTTCTGCAATAGCTCTGTAATAACACTGTTCACCCATAATCTTGTTTGTCAGTTTATATCTCTGTCTTCCATGCTACACCAGTGGTTGCCAATAAATTTGAGTCTGAGGACTCCTTTTTAATGTTGGAGAATTTCAGGATCTTCATATATACTAATCAAAGCAATACTTAATGACCAAGAGTCACCATTAATTCAGTAAAGCTTATAAATGCGACTGTATTTTGGTCAACACCATGCCATCTACAATATTTGAAAACAATGCTGCATGTAGGTGTATGTGTTATAGATTCTGAGGACTCTAAGGCTCCAGAGCCTCCAGTTTGGAAACAATTGCTCTGCTCAGCAAGTGAGTTTTTTGATTAAATGAAAGTAACGGCCGGGCGCGGTGGCTCAAGCCTGTAATCCCAGCACTTTGGGAGGCCGAGACGGGCGGATCACGAGGTCAGGAGATCGAGACCATCCTGGCTAACATGGTGAAACCCCGTCTCTACTAAAAAATACAAAAAAACTAGCCGGGCGCGGTGGCGGGCGCCTGTAGTCCCAGCTACTCGGAAGGCTGAGGCAGGAGAATGGCGTGAACCCGGGAGGCGGAGCTTGCAGTGAGCAGAGATCCGGCCACTGCACTCCAGCCTGGGCGGCAGAGCGAGACTCCGTCTCAAAAAAAAAAAAAAAAAAAAAAAGAAAGTAACATTCATTGACCCTATTATATTCCAGGGGTGTGCCAGTCACTATTCATTTTTATCTCCTTCAAAGCTCAAAAAAATCTATATTCTTCAGATAACAAAACAGAGGCTTGGAAAGCTAAAGTGCCTCATCTGAGGTCACACGGTGAATGAGAGGCAGAGCAGGGATTTGGTTCCTGATCTTTTTCTACTCTGCCACTCTGCCTCTGGTGCAGGACCAAAACATGTTCATCTCTGAATTTCCAGTGTTCACTCATGGCAGTGCTCAGCAGGAATGAATAATATAAACCCAGAGAACCCTTCTCTACACAGTCTCAGGCCCTCCCGCTTATATCCACCCCAGCCAGAGACCTTCCCAGTTGTAGGCAAGCATAGGAGCCCTTCACACATCAAAGAACCAGAGGTGCTGGGCAAAACTCTACAATGGCAAAGCATGGCCCACTTTTGCTTTGTTGTTGTTGTTGTTGTTGTTGTTGAGATAGGATCTCACTCTATTGCCCACGCTGGAGTGCAGTGGCACTATCAAAGCTCACTGCAGCCTCAACCTCCCAGGCTCAAGCAATCTTCCCCCACAGCCTCCAGGAGAGCTGGGACTATAAGTGCACACCACCACCCCCGGCTAATTTAAAAAAAATTTTTTTTTTGTAGAGGTGGGATTTCACTACGTTGTCGTGGCTGCTCTCGAGCTCCTGGGCTCAAGTGATCCTCCCGCTTCAGCCTCCTAAAGTGCTGGGATTATAGGCATGAGTCACTGCATCTGGCCCTACTTTTCCTTTAAGTGCTATTTCCCTCATTTGGTGGGTATTCCTGCCCTTTTCCTGAACTCCAAGCCCCTTTTCTTCATTGTCACCCTCATCCCCACTGTCCTCACTCCCCCAAACTTCCTGCCCATATCCATTGCAGTTTGCTCTCTATCCTCTAACAGTTCCCTCAAACTAGCTCCCACAAAAGTCATACTGCCTGGTAATAGCCAGGTGTGGCACCCCGCAACCCCCTCAACCGGACATTTATGTATTAAGCCAAAGGACAGACTTCTAAACAATTCTGGTCAGTATGCCATGGGAGGAAGAGAATGGGCTTCAAAGTCGGACAAAGCCAGGTTTCAATCACTGGTTCTGCTACTTCCTTTTTGAATTACCTTGGGCAAATCACTTAATTTATCTGAGCCTCAGTGTCTTCATCTGAAAAACGAGGATAATAAAAGCTACCTCATAAGGTAAATATACAAAGACCTTACAATCTTGGACTGTATAGTGGGTTGAACAGTGGCCTTCCAAAAGATGTCAGTCAATGCCTTAACCTCCAGAACTTGTGAATGTGACCTTTTATGGAAAAAGGGTCTTTGCACATATAATTAAGTTAAGGATTTTGAGATAAGAAGCTTGTCCTAGATTATCTGAGTGAGCCTAAAGATGCCATCACAAGAGAAAAGCAGAGGGAAATCTGACATACAGACAAAAGAGGAGGAGGCAATGTGACCATGGAGGCAGGGACTGGAGTGATGTGGCCACAAGTCAAGGAATGGCAGCAGCCACCAGAAGCTGGAAGAGGCAAAGAACAGATTCTCCCCTAGAGCTCACAGAGTCTCTGCAGATGTAACCAAGTTAAAGACCTTGGAATGAGTGCAATCTCTTCTTTATAAGAGAAAGAAGAAAAGATGCAGTCACACAGAGAGGGCCACATGAAGACAGAGGCACAGTTAGGGTTTTTGCAGTCACAAGCTAAGGAATGCCTGAAAACACCAGAAGATGGAAGAGGCAAGGAAACAGTCTCTCCTAGAGCCTCCAGAGGCAGCATGGCCCTGCTGACACCTTGATTTTGGACATCTGGCCTCCAGAAGTGACAGCATAAATATGAGAATAAATTCCTATCATAAGCCACACAGATTGTGGTACTTTATTATGGGAGACTAATAATTTTTAGGTTAATAATACTAATAATTATTCATATCATGTATACTAATACACACTGCCTATCTCCTTATCATATATCACCCCTCATCTCCCTCATACAAACTACGTTACAAGAACGCAAGCTTTGGGAGAATGGAACCTTATCTGACTTGGTCATTATCAAAACCCTAATGATTAGTATGGCACCAGATAGATGGTAGGTGCTCCATACCTTTTTTTAAATAAATGAATTAATTGCAGTTCCTCAAACACAATATGCTATGTCATGCCTCCATGTCTTTGCATACGCTATTCCCTCTGCCTAGAATGCCCTCCTCATTCCCTTACAAACACCTATAAAATTATCCTTCAAAACTCTACTCAGATATCACCTCTTCTCTGTGTGCCTTTCCTTACCACATAATCTGTCTACATTAATTCCATGTCACGTACATTGCTCTAATACAGCATGTCTTACATTGCACTCCAATCACGTGTATATGTGTCCATCTCACTGAAAAGAGAAGAGCTTCTCAGAGGGCAAGACAGTAATGTGATTTACTGCTTCTAAGTCCTCAGCATCCACAACATAGGGCACAGCTACATATACATAGAGCTTCCCCCTCCTTCCATATATTCCAGCACTGAAAGGGCAACTCTCCCAAAAAAAGGGGCAAATCTTACCAGCCTGAGGCCCAGAAATAAGCCTACAGGATCCAAAGAGTCCATGAGCCCCTTCTAGGCCTATTTCCAAACTACCTCTAAACAGAAGCCATAGAGAGAACCTTATAACTGCAGAATCCTGGGAATGGTATTGTTTAATTAAACAGAGACTCAAGTCACCAGCATCTGGCTCAGGCTGGGCCTCTGGGACTTGAGCAAGCAACATTTCATCATTAGGAGGAAAGGAGATGACAAACTCTTTCCTGAAAGAACCCAGCAGGCAGGCAGCAGAATTACTGGATGTGGATAAATAAAACCATTATTTCCAAATACATATCCCAGGCAGCACTAAATGCATTCTCCGTATCACAGGCGATACTAAATTTAGAACTGGCAGTTTGAGTCATATGCTGATTCCTAAAGAGAAAAACTAAATTCAAGGGGGAAAAATGAAGTGAAATATGAAAATAAAAATGCAATCTTAGTCTATAAGAGCAAGCTATCAAGAGAGGTGAAGGGGAAGTTACCCGCACAGAAATTCTGGCTGAAAAAGAACTCCAAATGGGGAGAGGGCAGGGTTTTGCTAGGTACCAGCAACAGCGGCATTTGGGGAAACCTCTGGAATGTCTCCCTGTGTGGAGTTTCAGAGAGGCAGGAGTGGAATCTGCATTTGAACAATAATGTGGGTAGCACCCAAAGCCATCCTAAGGGCCGAGGCTTGCTGTTTCCAAAGTGCTGTCAAGCACACTGTCTCACTGAAGTTTTTTTTCCTATTCTGCAGTGAAGGTATGTCACCCCCATTTTACATCGAAGAACCGAGCCTACAGGGGTCAAGTGACTTGCCGAAGTCATAACGTCAGTGAGGAGGAGAACAGAGATTTCATTTAATAAACTCTTAATTTTAAAATAGCTTCAGATTTACAGGAAAGTTTTAAAGATAGTACTAAGTTCCCAAATATCCCTCCCCCAGTTTCCCCCATTGTCATCATCTTATATTACTGTGGTACATCTATTACAACTAAGGGACCAGCACTGGTACATTACTATTAGCCAAACATCATATTGTATTTAGATTTTGCTAGTTTCTCCCTAATGTCCTTTCTCTGCTCCAGGATACCATGTTACATTTAGCCATCATGTCTCCTTAGTCTCCTCTGGTCTGTTACAGTTTCTCCAACTTTGTTTTTGATGACCTTGACAGTTTTTAGTATTAGCAGGTATTTTGTAGGATGTCCCTCAATTGAGTTTTTCTGACGTTTTACTCATAGTTAGACTGGGATTATGGGCTTGGAGGAGGAAGACCACAGAGGTGAAGTGTCCTTACCATCACACTATATAAACGTCATATACTATCAACATAATTTATCACCGATGATGTTAACCTTGGTCACCTGGGCAAGGTAGTGTTTGCCAGGTTTCTCCACTGTAAGGGTATTCCTCACCTCATCTCCCTCCCCCAACCCCTTTCCATGCTCTACTCTTTGAATGCAAGTTAGGTGCTCCCAGGCGGAACAGTTTGGACGGAGCCTGAAAGAATGGATGAGATATTAAAATGTCAAAGGACATCCCAAGTAGAGGGAACTGCAATGTAGGTAAGTGCAGGCATATCTGGGGAACAGGGCTAGGGGCAAGGTATTGGCAAATGGGAAGAGAAGGCTGAGAGGGTGGCTAGGCCCAAACTGAGTAGTGCCCTACAGTCAAGCACGGGGCTTGGACTAATCTGTAGGCAAGACCCATCTCCTCTCATCACCTTGCTTAGGGCACTCAGGGTACTGCTCAGATGCTGAGAAGTGGGACTATTTTGTGAGTGATATGCTGACTTCTAGCTTCCTTTATTCCCCAAAATTCTCCTGCTCTTTGAGGCACAGACTGCTGGTTACCTGCTCACTATCCATTGTCCTCTTCTTTCCTGGTAACAGACCTCAAATTTTATTCAGGATAGCCATATGCCCAGCTAAAAGTCTCACTTCCCAGGCTTCATAACAGGTTTGGCTATGTAGCTAGGCTCTGGCCAATCAGTTTTTAGTTGATATTGCTGGGTACCACTTCAGGGAAAGTGCCTTAAAAGGGCTTCTTTTTGTCCTTTCTCCCTTCTATCTGGCTGAATATTGCTAGTAGCCATCTCAGACCTTGAGAAAATCTTTAAGACAAAGGCCTATGTTAAGGATAGTGAAACAGAGAGATAGAAATAATTAGGGCCCTTGATATCTGTAGAACTATTATACCAGTCTTGTGCGGGATATCACCAGACCTCTCATGCGTGAATGTATTAGTCAACTTGGGCTGCCGTAAGAAAAAATACCACAGACTGCGTAGCTGAAACAACAGAAATTAATTTTTTTCACAGTTCTAGAAGCTAGACGTCTACTATCAAGGTGCCATCAGAGTTGGTTTCTAGTGAGTCTCTCCCTGGCCTACAGATGGCTGCCTTCTTGCTGTGTCCTCACATGGCCTTTCCTCTGTGTGTAGAGGGAGAGCAATTCCTAGTATCTCTTCTGCTTCTCATAATGATACGTCATATCAGATTAGGGCTCCATCCTTAAGACCTCACTTAACCTTCATTACCTCCTTAAATACCTCATCTCCAAATACAGTCACATTGACGGTTAGGGATTTAATCTATGAATTTTGGAGAGAAACAATTCAGTCCATAACAGTGAGAGAAAACGCTTCTGTCTTGTTTAAGCCATTATTATTTCCGATGTCTAGCATGCACACACACTTTCTTAATGATAGACCTCCACAGTCCAAGGAACACCTTCTAAAGCTTCCACCTTGATGGCCTTGTTAGCTGAAAGTCCAAAGGAAGGTACCAGAGATGCCACTCTTAAGTCATTTTGAATGCTGATTCATTAATCGCTTTCATTCATTCAATTGACAAACATTTACTGAGCATCTCCTATATGCCAGATACTGAGTTATGTGCTGGGGACACTAAAGTAAACGAAAATGGTCCTTGACCTCTAGGTGCTTATAGTCTTTATTGATTTACTTACTCTAAGCTCATCTCCTTTGAAAGGATATTCCTATAATATAGTAAATAAAATAGAAGTGGAAATTCAAAACCATGGAAAGGAGGCGTATCCAAATGCCAGCCCTGGGAGCTTATATACATGCCGTAATTGAGCATCCAGGTTGGCTTTAGCTTCCTAGCAACCATGAAAGAGCAAGAGAGCGTGACTTGGTTCTTGTTTTCTGAAAGGAAAACGAATCCCAATCACTCACAGAAGTCAAATGTAAGCATTTTCTTTTCTGAGCAAACTCTACCTAGTGTTTGTGTCCTGGAAAGTACCATTTTCTGATCAAATCCCAGTCAACGTTTCTCTAAATTCCATGTGCAGTTCATTAGCTCTTAGGTACTCATCAAATAAAGCCAGAAAGTTCCATGGTTTGCACACATGCTTTTGGTTTCCTACTTTAGAGCTTATGGAAGACTGTGAGTGATCACTTCACTCACAGAGAGAATGGGGACTGGTAAATACAGAAAGCGCTGAAGCTTGGACATTAAGTATATGATTTTAAGAAGAAGAAATAGCAAGATGATATGACCCTAGAAAATGGCCAGGGTATATAGAAAGATGGAACACCAAGATGAAGTCAGTATACCTCACCCATAGGGTTCCTTTCTTGGTGTATCACAACAGGCAGCATCTTATGAGAAAAAGAGTATGGGTTTGAATTCCAGCTCTGCTACTCTACAACTTATTAGCTCTGTAATTTTGGGAGTTTTAGCAGCCCAGAGACTCAGTTTCCTCAGGTAAGATGAAAATGGTATCTACCTATCATGGGAATTAACTACCAAAACATATATGTTATCTCTGTCACAGTGGAATTATGGTAACAAAAGCCTGCATATAAGGGCCTGATCTGTGCCAAGCACTGTATTATACACTTGACATGAATTATATCATTTAATCTTCACCATAAGGTAGATGCTATTCAAGAATTCAAAAACTGTTGGTTTCTCCCCAAAGCTATGCCAAGCCATATCCTTTGATATTTCTGAAAGGAATGTATCAGTGCTTAGAAGCCTCTTTGCCAGATCCATTCCATGCAAAGCAGCTATATTGACACCAATTTTGTAACCATCTGCAATCCCAAAAGTTTGCTGCAACTGGTATAGACTTTTAATTCTCGGGCTCCCCAGTGGGAGTCTGAAGAACTCAAAACCCTTCCAAAAGGCTCTTTTTAACCTCCATTTGCAATGGGAAGAAAGACACTGAGGAATTTGGAGCATGCTATTCAAAATAGAGTGCCCTGGCTGCAAGGATGGGGAGTGGGAGTTATTGTTTAATAGGTACAACATTTCAGCATGCGAAAATAAAAATGTTCTGGAGATGGATTGTAGTAACGGTTTCACAACAATGTGAATGTATTTAATGCCACTGGACTTCATGCTGAAAATGGTTAAAATAGTAAATTTATGTCATATATATTTTACCACAATAAAAATAACAATAGTAATAATAATAATAAATAAAGTAACCAGGGCTGTGAAGAATCTAAAAGTCATACATGATAGAGAACATGTGAAATAATTCAAGCATTCTGAAAGAAAAAGTTGGAAAGCCTCTGGCTTACAGGATAATGGTACTCCCTACTACATATGAAGCACTCATATATGTCAGGACTTTACCTAGATTATCTTTATTCTCTAGCAGGGCCCTGCAAGGCATTCCTTGCTTATAAGGATCAGGTGACCAGCCCCCGATCACACAGCCAGAAAGTGGTGAAGATGGGATTTGAATTCAGCCAGTGTTCTTTTTTTCTATACAATGCCGCCTCTCATTCAAATATTGAAAAGATGCCTGGATTTTAAAATGCTGAAAATTTATCTCAAGCCTGAGATTTTATTATTCTGAATTGGGATGTAGGGGGTAGAAAGGTCAGATATCCATCTTCTTGAAGGCTCCCTGTACTGCCAGGGCATGCAGGTAAACCTCAGCCTATTGAATCCTGCCCTCTAGGGGCAACCCTTATGATAAGAGGAAACTGGAGGGGCCTTGAGATCAGAACCAGAGGCAAAACCAGGTTGATGCTGCCAGGGGACTGCATCAGGGCCGCTGGATCACAACCAGCTCCCATGGCTAAGGAGGGAGCCATCAGCCAATAGAGAACACAAAGTAAGCTCCAAATACAGCAAGAGCTACCAAAAGCATTTCTCCCCACAGTGTAGTCACCATATCCCAGAAGAGAAATTTTGAAGAGGAAGAGAAAGACAATGAAACAGGAAGAATTAGAGTTCGGTGAGAAGGCTCTGAAATCTGTAGTGTGTGTTCAGATCCTAGCCTATTGTTCTGTTGGTAAGCATTGTAACAGTTTTGGAGCTGGAGCACAATCTCCTACCTGCCTTGGGTGCCCTCAGAAATCCCTCGGCATCACCTCCTACTCTTCAGTTACCTCCCCCCGCATCACTGAATCTTGCCCTACAGAAAAACAGATTTGGGAAATGATCCTCAGGTCTAACTCAGTGTCACAAACTTCCAGACAACAAAGGTATTAGGCCAGGGTCAAAGGATGAGTGACAAGGAAATGAGTTTTCTGTAATGCTGGCTATTGATCAGAGACTCCTAGACACTGAATCTGAATTTTTCCCCACTGGATAAAGATGTAGACTTGTTGACCATTAGTTTGCTTCAAAAAGTAGAAGAGCTTTTTGTGTAAGAAATGTCTGTGAACATTCTCTTAAAGGAAAACATAGCAGCTGTAAGTTCTTCAAGAATAAGACAAGCCTTGAGTGAAAAAGACCTGTGATGCAGCAAGAAGGGGCTGACTCCTAGATGAAACAGAACTCTATTCTGCATGGATGGTGTTACCTGCAGCTGCAAGTTCCGCTAGGGAGCTAGGAGCTAGTGAAGGCAGACTTGAGATACCCCATATCTACTGTGTGCTCTCAAAACGTGTCTGTATCCTTGAGTAAGCTGGGAAGTTGATGTAATCTTACATGCGTGTGTGTTATAGGTATGAGTGTGTTTGTGGCCTCTTCTACCAATCCACAGATTCTCATTGCATTTCCTCCAGTTTCCTTCAAGAATTTTCTCTCTAAGCTTGTAAGCTGGGACACATTCATATGAGTTCCACAGATGGCCTGCACCAGCAGCAGGAGTCTTTCTGAGAAGAGCCTTGGAATAGTGAGCGGAGCCGTGGCTGACCAGCCCTGCCGTGTGGATCCAGCTGGAGTCAGCTGGGCTCTACTCCACACAGCGCACGGCTGTCGCCTGCTCACTTCAAGTGGAGGATCTGGCACTTATTTTAGGTCCTTATAAATAATACATTTTGTCATCTCGATTCTTCAAGGCCTTCTTTTAAGCTATTTTTTCCTCTTTGGGAAAACCGCTTTTACTCTACAAGACAGAGTTGTTCATAAATCAAGAGGAGTTCCTAGTGACCAAAGCCTAAGTTCCTGACTTCAGAAGAAGTGGGCAGCCACCCAACCTGATTAGTCAAAGCCTCATACAAGAAGAGAATCTTATTTTAAGGATGAAAAGAAATGTCCAACATCTGATTCCTTCACCTCTGACCCAGGAAGTCCTAGTGTCTGAGCTTTAAATACCACATTCAACCCCTGCTTCCCCAAGAGTCCCTACAGGCTCATCATGGTCAGTAAAATACTGAGGTTCTTACCATCTGTAAAATGGGAACAAGGCTTCCTGTGTATAACTGTCCAAGTGTCTGGCATAAAGTCAAGGTTCAGCCTGTGAGCTCCCGGTTAAGTCTTCTAGTCCCTTGCAACTCCCAAGAAGATGCATTTATACTTTGAAAAATTGTTCCTTTCTTCCTTCTTCACAACCATGAATCAATCACAGAGGAAGTGTTTACCAGTTAATATGGCACAAAGAAACCTAGTAGGACAGTGATAAAGTGCTGAACTGTGATCAGATAGACCAGGGCTTGAAGCCTGGCTCTGCTACTTGTTATGTGACCTTGGGCAAGTTCCCTAATTGCTCCAGACTTCAATGTCCTAATCAATAAATGGGATAAACCACTAACTTTATAGTCTCTTCCAAACTTTACTGTGCATAAAAATTGCCAGGGAATACTGCTAAAGTGCAGATTCTGATTCAGCAGGTCTTAGGTAGTACCTAAGGTTCTCTATTTCTAATTAGCGCCTTCCTCCCTGCCTCTGGTTTGTGGACCATCTTTTGACCAGAAAAGAAGAACATGAACAGTAAAGACATGTTGTACGTTGTAAAGGGCTATGCCACCTTAAAGTCTGATTCATTAACCATTATCGTTTTATCTTAAAACACAAAGAAGACCATGAATTAATCCTTTATTCTTTATGGGTAAGCAAAATAGTGATTATTTATCTAGTAAAATAACAGGAGCTGGGGAAAACCAGTTGTCACCAATCCTCTCCCCATACCACCCCCAAAAAATGCAACAACTACTAACCAACAAAGTGCAACACTCCTCCTATCAGCTGGCTGATGTAAAAAAGTAAATATACAAACAAAATCCCTAATAGAGCTTAAAACTATTTCAGATGAAAACTTTTAGGGGTAACAATGTAAACTACACTGATCCTCAAAAAAGCATTGTTTTAAGACCAAGTGTTTATGACTAAACTGAAGTGTTGGTTTTGAGTGTAAAAGCAGATTTGGGTAGGTTGAAAAAAAACAAAAAACAAAAAAACAAAAAACACATAAACATTGAGTTCCTGAGATTAGTTTGATGGAGGAGGAGAGGAAATTGATGACAGAATTTAATGGAATGGAAGAAGGAAGCAAGTGACAAGGACTGTGAAAAGGGCTTTCCTGCTTCTTGGAACAATCCTATACTCCAAGGCCACCTCCTTGGTGACACCTTTCCTGACAGCCCCAGATAGAGGTGATTCCTGCTCTTGTTGCCAAAGCACTAATACCCACCTCTCTATCCATCCTGGGGCCAGTGCTTATCACAGTATACTGAACACTCACATTGATCTCCAATCCCTTAAGGTCAAGGACCACATCCTATTTATATTCTCAGCCTGGCATAGTGCCCTGGCACATATTAGGCACTCAGTGAATAATGCTGATTGAATGCATGAAGTAGGGGATGTTGAAGAAAAAGTTAATGACCTTTCTTCAGGGTTTACCTTTCTGGAGCTATTCATTCATATATACATTCACTTGGTGTCTTAGTACATTTTGTGCTGCTATAACAGAATAGCACAGACTGGATAATTTATAAATAATAGACATTTATTGGTTTATAGTTCTGGAGGTTGAGATGTCTAATATCAAAGTGCCAGCATCTGGTGAGAGCCTTCCTGATGCATCATAACATGGTAGATGGCAAGAGAGTGAGAGAGAGGAAGGGCCAGAGGGGGAGAGAGAGAGAGAGAACACATGTACATGCAAGAGTGAGTAAGTCGGGATGAACCCACTCCCTCGATAACAGCATTAGTCCATTCATAAGGGCAGACCTAAACACCTCTTACAGGTCCCACCTCTCAATGCTGTTATAATGACCAAGTTTTAACATGAATTTTGGAGGGGACAAACATTCAAACCATAGCACTTAGTAAGCACACATTTTCTAAGTGTGAGTACTCAGACGATTTACCAGTTTTCAGTGTATTTCAGTCTGAGAAATAATTCAAATTTTCTTTATCTCAAGACTGTAAACTTAATAATATGTAATAAGTAAATACGTATAAACTTTTAGCATCTTCCCAAAGTACTTTTCTATTTTTGCGGTAAATTGAATATATAATTTTCCTATTTTAAAACAAGGAAACAGGTCCAGGAAAAAAATTATCTAAGGCAGAGTCTTAAACTTTAGGTAAATAAAAATCACTTGGTGCACTTGTCAAAAATACAAGTTCCTGTCACCTACCTCCAGAGATTCTGATTCAGTAGGATGAGATGAAGCCCAGAAATCCACATTTTAATACTCCCCAGGTGATTCTGACACAAGTGGTCTACAGACCCGGGGCAAGACCCCTATACAATTAAAGTCCAGTCCAGAGCCTTCCTTCAGGCTGGGTGCCTGGCCTATTCTGGAGGTCAGCACGGGGTGCAGATTGTCTCAGGGCTTTGGTTTCAAACCTAGAGCCATAGGATGGGAGACAAGTCACATGTATGGCACCTTCATGGGGCCTGGTGGCAAAGCCAAAACCAGAAAATGATGGCAGTGCCAAGAGCCCATGAGTAAAATCATGAAGCCAGAATGGTAGCTGGCAAATGGATCCCATTTCTGAGGACTTAAGAGCTGGAAGGCCGGGTTCTGGAAAAGAATTAGGCCTTGCTATGGAAGAGGAACAACAACAACAATTGCAAAGAGGCTCATTTGGGGAAATACTGGAGGTGTCTGATATATTTATCTTGGCTCTACACCCCTTCTTTTCCACTTTGAGACAGCTTACCAAATGGAGCCCAGTGAGAATTCAGTAAAGAACAGTAACTAAATACAGGATAAGTTTCCCTCTTGTCTGTCTTCCACATTCAAGTCCTGCTGACTAGACCTCTATGTTCTCTCCCATCAGCCCCTTCTTCATTAGCCCACTGCCAAAGCCCTAATTAAAGATCTTGTGCATTACCTTTCATCTGAATTGTAAAAACATTCCAAGGCTCTCCCTGACTCTGGCTTCTCCTTCAAACTACCTCCCCTAGAAAGCCTCATTAATCTTTCCAGAGCATAGATTTCATCATAGAGTGTAAAATGTCCACTATATTTGAAGCAAGAAGATCTGGTTCTGGCCCCAGCTCCAGCACCATCATTTACTAGGTGTCTGACTTTGGGTTAGTAACTTCCCCTTTTGGGATTCTGTCATTATGTGTGAGATGGTGATATGGTTTGGCTGTGTCCCCATCCAACTCTCATCTTGAATTCCCATGTGTTGTGGGAGGGACCTGGTGGGAGGTAACTGAATCATGGGGGCAAATCATTCTCGTGCTGTTGTTGTGATAGTGAATAAGTTTCATGAGATCTGTTGGTTTTAAAAAGAGGCATTCCCCTGCACAAGCTCTCTCATTTTATGCGTGCTACCATCCACATAACATGTGAGTTGCTCATCTTTGCCTTCCGCCATGACTGTGAGGCCTCCCCAGCCACATGGAACTGTAAGTCCAATTAAACCTCTTTCTTTGGTAAATTGCTCAGTTTCAGGTATGTGTTTATTAGCAGTGTGAAAACGAACTAATACAGTAAATTGGGACTAGTAGAGTAGGGTGCTGCTGAAAAGATACCCGAAAGAGTGGAAGTGACTTTGGAAGTGGGTAGCAGGCAGAGGTTGGAACAGTTTGGAGGGCTCAGAAGAAGACAGGAAAATGTGGGAAAGTTTGAAACTCCCTAGAGACTTCTTGGAGACTTGTTGGATGGCTATGATCAAAATGCTGATAATGATATGGACATGAAATACAGGCTGAGGTGTGGTCTCAGATGGAGATGAAGAATTTGTTGGAAACTGGAGCAAAAGTGACTCTTGTTATGTTTTAACAAAGAGACTGGCAGCATTTTGCCCCTGCCCTAGAGATTTGTGAAACAAAAGAGATGATTTAGGGTATCTGGTGGAAGAAATTTCTAAGCAGCAAAGCATTCAAGAGGTGACTTGGGTGTTGTTAAAAGCATTCAGCTTTATAAGGGAAGCAGAGCATAAAAGTTTGGAAAATGCCTAACATTTTCCAGCCTGACAGTGCTCTACAAAAGAAAATCAAGCCAGCTGCAGAAATTTGCATAAGTAACGAGGAGCCGAACGTTAATCCCCAAGACAACGGGAAAAATGTCTCCAGGGCATGTCAGAACAGCCCCATCCATCACAGGTCTGGAGGCCTAGGAGGAAAATATTATTTTGTGGGCCATGCCCACGGTACCTGTGCTGTGTGCAGCCTACGGACTTGGTGCTCTGAGTCAGCCCTGGCTGAAAGGGGCCAATGTAGAGCTTGGACTGTGGCTTCAGAGGGTGCAAACCTTAAGCCTTGGCAGTTTCCACATGGTGCTGAGCCTGTGAATGCACAGAAGTCAAGAACTGGGGTTTGGGAATCTTTCTTTAGATTTCACAAGTATTTAGAAAAGCTTGGATGCCCAGGCAGAAGTTTGCTGTAGGGGTGGGGTCCTCATGGAGAACCTCTGCTAGGGCAGTGCAGAAGGAAAACGTGGAGTGGGAGCCCCCACACAGAATCCCTACTAGGGCACTGCCCAGTGGAGCTGTGAGAAGAGGACCATCATCCTCCAGACCCCAGAATGGGATGACAATGACAGCTTGCACCATGTGCTTGGAAAAGCTGCAGACACTCAACCCCAGTCCGTGAAAATAGCCAAAAGGAAGGCGGTACCCTGCAAAGCCACAGGGGTGGAGCTGCCCAATACTATGGGAACCTACCTCTTGCATCAGTGTGTCCTGGATGTGAGACACAGCATCAAAAGAGATCATTTTGGAGCTTTAAGATTTGACTGCCCTGCTGGATTTTGGACTTCCATGGAGCCTGTAGCCCCTTTGTTTTGGCCAATTTCTTCCATTTGGAAAGACTGTATTTACGCAATGCCTGTACCCGCATTGTATCTAGGAAGTAACTAATTTGCTTTTGATTTTACAGACTCATAGGCAGAAGGGACTTGCCTTGTCTCGGATGAGACTTTGGACTGTGGACTTCTGAGTTAATGCTGAAATCAGTTAAGACTTTGGGAGGACTGTTGGGAAGGCATGATTGGTTTTGAAATGTGAGGACACATGAGATTTGGGAGGGGCTGAGTGGAATGATATGGTTTAGCTCTGTGTCCCCATCCAAATCTCATCTTGAATTCTCACATGTTGTGAGAAGGACCTGGTGGGAGGTAATTGAATCATGGGGTCAAGTCTTTCCCATGCTGTTCTCATGATGGTGAATAAGTCTCATAAGATCTGATGGTTTGAAAAAAAGACATTCCCCTGCACAAGCTCTCTCATTTTTTGCCTGTCTACCATACACATAAGATGTGAGGTGCTCCTCCTTGCCTTCCGCCATGATTGTGAGACTTCCTCAGTCACATGAAACTGTTAAGTCCAACTAAAACTCCTTCTTTTGTAAATTGCTCAGTCTCGGATATATCTTTATCAGCAGCATGAAAACGGACTAATACAGATGGAGTGCTGAACTGGGTTATATCCAAAATCCTTTCCAACTCTAGGATTTTTCCAACTCACACCTGCTTAAAAACTTATTAAACTTATTAAGTTTTAACTTATTAAACTTAATAAGTTTTTAAGCAGGCATCTTAGTGCCCATAGAATTAAATATATAAATGCCTTACCCTGGAAATCTGAGGAAGAGGCCCTCTGTGATGATCTGATCCCAACCCTTTTTAAGCCTCTTCCCCTTAGCCAAACTGAAGTATTCCTACTTTCCTAAACAAGCCTGAAGTTTTTTGCTTCTTCAATGCATTTGTCATTATTTTATCTTAGAAATCCTACTACACCTATTTCAATGTGTATGATTCCTGCCTTTTTGAGGTCCAAATCACATGGATCTCCTTTACATTTTTCTCTTTGTGCCCATAGGCTAAAACCAAACTTTTTCTGCTCTGATCCCTCTAGTACTTCTCTCAGCTGGTATTTCAGTTCCCCTTGGCCTGGTTCGCACATCTTTTGTCAGCTCCTTGAGAGCAGAGCCTGTGTATGTCTCCTACCCACTTAGCACAGGGCCTTGCACAGAGAATCATTTGACAAATAATTGGATAAATGTTGGAAGTGGATGATCCCATTTTAGTTAGGTCCTGAATTTCAGTGGCAGCCAAGGCGGAGAACAGCACACACTGGACAAATATTATTAATAGTTTCCAGTCTGATAAAACAAGAAATACAAATTCGTGTTACAGTGAATGACTTTTTCTTGAAATCAACCCTGAGGATACAAGCCATAAAAAGATGCTACCAAGCTTGGCAGTGTAGTATGTGCACACTGTTCATTAAGGCCTAAGATTATTTTCGTTGCCAATAACAGTTTGGGCTGAGGTGCTCAACTTGATGGCTGAGGATGACTGTAAGCTCCAGGCAGTCGCATGGCACAGAGCACAATCCACAGAGCATATCCTCATAGCCACAATGGCTCAGTTTAAATTCTGAGCCCTAGGGTTGTGGTAAGAGGCAGACTTCCTACATATATGATGTACTTAGAAAGGATTTCCTCCTCTGACACTCCTACCCCTGTATCTGGACTGTCTCTGCTTATTCTCTGTCCACCTGGGTCATAGTCAAGCATGTATATGTTTTATCTCCCTAACTACACCATCAATTCCTGCCTGGAAGGACCTGTATCTTATTCATTTTCCTATCTCCCTCATGCCTAGCATAAAACCTTGCTCATAGCAGATGTCAATAAATGTTCTCTGGATGGATGCTCAAATTTAGATCAAACTGACTCAAATCCCAATTAAAATCCCTAGTCAGGAAGACAAGATTTAATTTATTTTTTTTCCTACAAAAAGGACAATCTTGCTGTTTAATATAACCTAATACATTTTCTTCACAACTCTGAGACAGACGCAGGTTCTGTTTTTAGAAGGCATATCTGAAATGTTGTAAAGTATTGCTGATTTTGATATTTTATTCTGATTAAATTTGAGGCATATTAGAATTATAAATGATAACTGGGCTTGCTCTGAACTATTCATTACCCTATAATCCTAGGGTAGTAGAGTGTGAAAGGCCTTAGAGAACAACCAGGTGGTTGTACAGCTGAGAGAATGAAAATTCGAGAGCTGGAATTAGAACCCAGGTTGGATGGTTGACTGGTTAGGTAGAGAGTTGATTAGTTTCTTTTCCTTGTTCATTTGTTCAGCAAACATCACTGAGCACATACCATGTGCCAAGTTTTGTGCTGGATGCTAGGGATACAGAGCTGGCAAAGACAATCACAGCCACCAGTGAGGTTACAGACTAATGGCTACTTCCTGATTCCTTAGCCCAGCACATTTTATCCTCTTCAAAACAGCTTGACTTTCTGTTCAAAAGAGCTTCCTGGAAAAAAGGACCAATGTCCACTGGGCAAGAAGGCCTTGAGTTTGCTAGAGCACTACAGGTATATGGGCCAAGGGCATCCACTCAAGGTCTACTGGACTGGGCTTGCTTGAAAGCCTCATACTTTCATGCCTCCTTCATGAGAATATTTCTGAGGCTGCATTCAGACTCAGTAGAAAATGGGGATTTGAATGGTTAGCATTCAATAGGACAGCTATTTGCTTTCCATCAACCAGACTACAGCTTTAAGACCTCTATTGCCTCCTGATGCCTAAGGATTAAGTCCAATACCCTCAACGTGCCACAAAAGGACCTTCATGGTACAATCAACAATGTAACACATCAGCGCATATCTCCTAAACACACCGTCTTGTTTTCTATTTCTTGAATATACTCCTTTCCTTAAGGATTCTGGGCCTTTTCAAGCGTTATTCCCTTTTTCTGGAATGCTCTCTTGCCTAATCCCCTTCTGAGGCACAGTTTCTCTATGAAACTTCCCCTTCCTTCCCCTATGAAAAGTAAGTCCCCTCTTTTGAAGTTCCCACCTTCCCTGGACTCTCCTTTGCCATTATACCACTCACTGAGATTCGCCTATCTACAGATTTACCTCCCCAGAGAGAAGGGGAGTCCGAAATAACAGAGCCCTATCTTATTCACCACCAGCAGAACACCAGCCACAGATAAGGTACTTGCTAAAAGACTGCTGAATGGATGAATTCTTTAGAAATAGCTTCCCTTTTCACTTCTCCAAGCTATCTTTTAGAGGTGTAAGAACTAGCCTCTATAGTCCCTCAAATTTATGGAGGTACTTCCTGGCAGTCAGGTCTGTTACCTCTCAAATCTACCCACTGCCAGGTGATACCCTTCTCTTCTTCATTACCATACCCCACACCCCAATCCCCAAGTTTTAGAGCTGAAACTAGGTATTAACTTGATCTATACTAATTGAGTACTTTTTTGTCTAACACAGGGTCTGGCTGAGAGTAAGTGCTAAATAAATAAATATTTATTGAAAGCCAAATGAATGAGTTCCCCTAAACCTCATGTTGAAATTTGATCCCAATATTGGAGGTATAGGCCCTGATGGGCGATGTTTGGGTAAAGGGGGGTGGTTCCCTAATGAATAGTTTGATGCCCTCTGTGGGGAGTGAGTGAGTTGTCACTCTATTAGTTCCTGCCAGAGCTATTTGTTAAAGAGAGCCTGGCACCTCCCCTCTCTCTTGCTTCCTGTCTCACCATCTCTGCACATGTTGTCTCCCCTTTTTCTTCTGTCATGAGTGGAAGCAGCCTGAGGCCTTCACCAGAAACCAAGGAGATGCCGGTGCCATGCTTCTTATACAGCCTGCAGAACTATAAACCAAGTAAACCTTTTTTTTTTTTTTTTTTTTTTTTTTGAGATGGAGTCTTGCTCTGTTGCCTAGGCTGGAGTACAGTGGCACTATCTCGGCTCACAGCAACCTCCGCTTCCTGGGTTCAAGTGATTCTCCTGCCTCAGCCTCCTGAGTAACTGGGATCACAGGCATGTGCTGCCACCATCCCCGGCTAATTTTTGTATTTTTAGTAGAGACGGTGTTTCACTATGTTGGTCAGGCTGGTCTTGAACTCCTGACCTTGTGATCCGCCTGCCTCGGCCTCCCAAAGTGCTGGGATTACAGGCGTGAACCACCATGCCTGGCCAATAAACCTCTTTCCTTTATAAATTAACCAGTCTTAGGTATTCCTTGATAGAAACACCAAACAGACGAAGATAGTAACCTTCAGGGCATGCACAGCACTAGAAGTCAGAAGACCTGTGTGCCATATGTGGCCTCTCATGAAGCACAACGTTAACAACATGAAAGAGTCCAGGTAAAATGTCAAAGTAAGGGAAGCAACCCGTATTTGCCTTAGAGAAAGTTAGGAAAGAGGAAAGCCCTGTGGCTAGAGAGGCCAGGGTAGGCTTTAGCGGTCCAGAACACAGCTGTGGGGCAAATGTCAGGGGTGTGGTGCAGAATGCCAGGGAAGGATGATGTTTCCTGAACTGGCATAAAACTAAACAGGCAGTATCTGACAGAGAGACTTGAAGTGGCCTCTGGGCAGTAGGGATGAGTGTGATGGAGAGAGCTATGGAGAGGACTTAAGCATGACCTTAGCTTCCAAATGTATTTTGTGGGGTGCAGTAGAAAGACCACTAGATTAGAAGTCAGAGGAGGAACTAGGGAAAGGAAACAAGTATTGACTGAGCACCTCCTCTATTCCAGGCTCTGTGCTGGGCAGTTTACACATACCATTTTATTCAGCCCTTATCATCACCCTCCCAGGGAGATATTAATATTCTTATTTTATAGAGAAACTGGGGCTCTGATAGGGAAAGCTACTTTAGCACTCTGAGTTTCAGGATACTTATCTGTAAAATGGATAATAATAAAACCCCTCTCACAGGTCTAGTGTGAGAATGAAAATGAGATATAGTGTAAAGCACCTACTACCACGCCAGGTGCTTTGTAAATTCTACTCTAATTATTAATATCAATAACCATTTATAATAACTAGCTTGCACAAGGTCATACAGTTCATGAATGCCATTGTTGGGATGTAAATGCTGGATGGTGTTTTCATTATGTCAGGCTGCCCCTTAGAAGACCAGGATTTGAAAAACAGCTCTGCCAATAATTAGTTGGGTGACCTCAGACAAACTATTGCACCTTGCAGAGCCATGTTCTCTTAATCTGAATAAGATTAAGGGCCAAGAACCCTGCCCTCCAGAGCCCACAGGGAGGCTAGGCAGATAAAATAACTGGTAAATACAGAGCTTCATTGTGTGTACAAATGGAACTGTGATGACTATGTTGGATACCCTGAACAGTGACAAATGTCTTCAAGTTGGAATGATTCAGGTGTGCTAGATGGTGACATATGAAGCCAGAACTTTGCCTGAGGTGTCAAGGATTCTGCAGGTGGCAAGCAGCCTCTAGTTTACAAAGACTATGCTTGCCCCAACGAAAGCCTAGTCTACATCCTCTTAATGCTCCCCATGAAAATAAAAACATTGTGAACCTCCTAAGACACCATCAGAGACACGCTTTAGGATTTTATCCAACACATTAGAAAAATAATTCCTCATAAAATCCGCTTTAGTAAAGAGTTGGCATGGGAAAGGGACATAGTGAGAATTCTTCCAGGGGTCAGATTGCAAGAAACATGCCACTCTCGGCACCTGAAAGGATTTCTCTGTAATGAAGACTGAGTTCTTTGGGGAAACTTAAGCCGGGTGGGCTGTTTGCTGAGTGGGTGTCAGTCCTCAGGCAGGAACAGGACAGCGTGTCCCAGCCTACCCCAGGCTGCCAGTGAGCTGACACATGCCCTGAATTTGTGTTCCGTGGAGCAATGAATGTTCTCCCTGTGCAGAGCATGCAAACTCAAGCCATGTGCACACCATCCACGCGCACACGCCACACGGCTGCCAGCTGATCAGAGGCTCCAAAGGTTTCTCCCCTGAGGTGTTGGCTCCTAGACTTAACTCATTTGACCCTTATACACACAAAACTCTGCAAGGAATTATAAACCTAATTTTATAGACTGGAAGAAGGAGGTTCAGAGAGCCACCTGCTTAATTTACATAGCTAGAAGAGGTGGAGCTGAGATTTAGCCTAGGTCCTTCTGACTTCAAGGACACATCTGTCCTTGGCAGATTTGCCTAAGGCAAACTTACTTTTCAAGACAGAAAGCAAAGCCAAGAATCAGAGAATCTTAGAGCTGTGATTCTCAGTCCACCATGGGAAGCAGTTCCTCTGTCCCACCTGACACATGGTCGTCTGGCCTCTGCTGGATCACCTGCCCTGACAGGGGCTCACCATCTGCTCCAGTTATAAGAAGTTCTTTGTTCCACTGACATAGAGAATGCCAGCTTCCCCTGAGTGCCTAAACTGGCATAAATATTTCGTCCCTCACTACATTGCATTTTAGATACACTAGAGGATATTCTAAAGGATACCAGCTCCCTTTTGTGATGGTAATCGCTGTTCCAAATTCATGTGGCTTGTGAGTTTAGATTTTCACAAGGCAAATGTTCTTAAAGCATGTATCTATTTCACATGGGTATTCACAGATCCTATCACATGGTGCCAGGGCTTGATGAGTCACACCTCTGCCCACCACCCCTCTTCCTGCCCACCAGTCCAGCTCTCCTCTGCTATTCTACAGAAGAACATGAAACCTCCTCTGACACTTCCCTCACCCTCACCTGCTCACCTGGACACAAAGAGTTGCTTTCAGGCAACAAACCAGAACACATAGCAGTGGTAGGGTGGGGCGGCTCAGAGTGCCCAGCTGAGCCCTGTTCAAAGTGGAGAACCAGCACTGATGTAGTTACTGTCTAGGGAGACTGCAAAAGAGAGGCCCCCAAAGACAGACTGAGGAGTTGCAGCTGCAGAGGAAGCCTCTGACAAACCAACCACGTGAACTCAACGACAGGTTCCCTTGATGAAAAGTCAGCCGCTCAGCAGCCTAGAGATTTAGTATTCTCTAAGATCATAAGAACAGCAAAGCCAGATGGGTTCTGGGGGTGTCGCTTCCAAACTACCATGGGTCCTTTCTGACTTGACATTGTGTCTACCACGTAGTAGATATATATTAATAGCAAATATTTTAATAAATAAAAGCACACATGTCAAACACAAATATCTCACTCACAGATTTGGAAAAAACATCTCAAACAACACGCATCAATACCCAAATTGTTTCCCCTAAAGCAGCAGAGTCTCTCCCCAGACCGTTCCTATTCCTTCTCAGGCTGAATTCTCCCCTTTCACGATATTCTGGTAAGGAAATCGAACCACAAGGGTGGGAAGCAAACCATAAGTCCTCAGGCCAGCTACTAAACAAGCCTGACCACCAGAGAAGCTGGATCTGGGTGAGATTGCTTGGGGCATTCTAAGGCCATTGTGGCCTACCCTTGGTGGCCATAGGCATGGAATATCCATACCCAGATGTCTGAAAGGCACCTCCAGTGCAGCGTGTTCAAATTCAGATCAGATCTTCCTATCCAAACCTGGTCACCTTCTACTTTTTTTACTTTTAGCTTAGTGAATGGCAGGGCCATTTCCACTCATGCACCCAGAAACCTGGGGCTTGTGCTTCACATCTTACCTTTCCTCACAGCTCCATTCAATCCACCATTAAGTCCTGCTAATTTTACCTGCTAAGTATCTCAAATCACGTTGTCCTTTTTATCTCCACTGTTACTTCTCTAGCTCTATCCAGCATGATTTCTTGCTGGGACCATTGCAAAAGCCTCCTTAACTGGTTTTGCCACACCCACTTTTGCACCCTCCATCCATTCTCAAAGTCATTGTTGGAAAGATCTTTTGTAAATGTCGAATTGAGCACAGTGCCCTTCCCATGCGTAACACACACATAACCACCTCTGCTTCAAATCCTTCTGTGATTCCTATGAGCTTAGAATAAGGAGAAAAAAGATTCTTCACATGGCCTGCAAGGCCCTAATCTCCTCCTCCAGCCTTTTCTCTGTACTCAAATCATATTGACCTTCTAACTTCTTTGAAAGCGCTAAGCTGCCTCTCACCATAAGGGCCACATTTGTCCATATGCCTAGAAAGCTTTCTCCCCACCCTACCCACTGCTTTCATCTAATTATAACTCCCAGTGATCCTTCAGATCTCAGCTCAGATGTCAATTCCTCAGCAAAGCTATCCTTGATCATGGGAAGTAGGTGAGGACCCCTGTCATAGATTCTCAGAGTACCCTGTCCCTTTCTTTCATAGCATTTATCCTAGTCTGTAATTTTACATGACTGGTGCAATTTTTTTTTTAACAGTGTCTGAGTCCTTCCATAATACTGTAAGCTCCTTGAGGGCAAGGGATCATGTCTGTTTTATCACCATAGGATCTCTAGCTTTTAGCACAGGCCTGAAACATAGTAGGTAGTCAATAAAAATCTGCTGAATGAATAATAAACTGCAGCTATTCGCTGAGTTTATTCCAAGCAATCATACCAGGTCCCTTTCTAATACTATTTCTGAGGTTCTCTTGAGTCTCGCTTAGATTAACAGAAACTGTTGATATTTTTGCCACCTCTCCTCATCTCTCTGGTATCCACTACAGTGAACCATCTTCTATAGATGAAGAGACCACAGCATTGTCATCATTACCACAGTTACATTTATTGAGGATTTTCTTACCGTGCATTAGGCGTGGTACCATGCATGTGGTATTCAGTTAATCCTTTCAGTATTATGAGGTATACATTACTAGACCTTTTTTGATAGTAAGAAACAGAAACTCAGAGAGGATTTGCTAAAATATGGTGGGGTCCAAGATTTGAACCTCGGTCAAACTTAAAAGCCTACAGTCTTAATCATAACCTACTGCCCTATAAAATGAGCTAATAATAACCACTAATAGTGATGTCAAAGGACTCAAACACAGTAGGCACTCAGTAAAGGGTGGCTGTTATTTTTGTGGTGCTGGAGGCATTGTGGGGAGTGATAAGCATTTACCATTTTGCCCAGAAGAGAACTAATCTGGCTGCCTTCTAGGACTGAAACAGCTGGACTTGGTTTGAAAGACAGACTTTTATGAAAAGCAGCATGCTGTGGCAGTTCCAACACAGAGTGTGTGAAGAGAAGAGTTGATATGCTAACGAAACCAATGCACAGATTTTTAGCCCTGAGAACCAACCATTTGAAATGAACTTGAGTTTCTCACAGCAAGCCCAGACATCAAGCCTGCATAAGGATCCCCAACCTACAATAGTTCCTTGAATTTCTTTTGTTACTTCTCCTTCTACCTCCTGTAGCTCACAGAAACAGAGAGAACATGCCACATTTAAAGTCAAGAGATTCTAAGTCTGAATTCTGATGTGCCCAGGGTTGAGCAGCTGAGGATCATCAAGATGCCTGGCCCTCAGTCGGAACCTCAGTGTCGCAGGAAGCCAGGAGATGACAATGAACCATATTGTCATCCTCTGTGGCCTGGCTTGAGATTGATCTATTCTTCTGAGTCTTCCTCCCTCCTTTTACTGTTACTCACCACTGGGCATGTAAAGGAAGAAAAGAAGCTGAGATACTTGAGTTCCTACTATATGTCAGGCACTCTACATCCACATTTTCATGTAGTAAGTCAATCCTAACAACAATCTCAAGCAACAGGTGCCATACTCCTTATTTTACAATCAAAGAAACTGTAGTTTAAAGAGATTAAATGACTTGGGAGAAATCACTACACAGTAAGAGAAAGAGTTGAGATTCAAATCCAGTTTTTTTACATTCTAAATTCTGTGCTCTTTCCATTTACCGTTCTGAAGAAATCTATAGTGACTGAGGATGCAGGAAAAATTAAGGACATTACTTGGATGTGTATAGGTGGTATAAAGCCATGAGAGCCCATTCATTCCCTCCTTCCCTTCATTGTGCCCACTGCTCACTGAGTACTACCAGTGTGTGAGACATTGAGCTGGAGGACGGGGATAAAGAGATGGGTAAGATACAGGCCCTCCTCCTCAGAGGTTCACAGTCTAGTGAGAGGAGCACTCTAGGGAAGAGAGGAAAAGAAAACAATGTTCCCACTGAGCAAAGAGAAAGAAGGCAAAAGATCCTAAAACATCAGAACCAGAGGGGTTCAAGGAAGACCAACTACTCAAAACTTGGCTATATCACCTGAAATTAATTACCTGGAGGACTATCAGAACTAAAAATTTCTAAGCACCCAATTCCCAGCTCTACTTATTTGGAAGTGAGCCCAGGAGTGTATACGTTTAACAATTATCCCATGTGATTTCATAGAATAGTCCAGGTGAATGAAACCACTGATCCAGACTCTTTACTTTGTTGGTGTGAGAGCAGAGGGGCAGAAAGGGGAAGTGACTAGCTCAAGGACACACAGGAATCAATACTTCACACTCAGGCACCCAATTCACAGTTAAATGACCTTTAGTCACTTTTTAAAAATTAGAATAATTTTATTTTTATACATTATATATACATTTATACATTCACATGACATTTTATGTACATGGATTAGGTAGCTCTTGACAATGTTATATGTTTACTGAAAAATGACTTTATAAAAATAAGGCATGGAAAATAACAAATCAATTTAGAAGACTAAAATTATCCATGGACACACAGAATGGATATAGGTTTCCATAATCAAGAACAGTATTTTCACCTTCTCATACCTCTGACCACCTCTTTCCTAGGTAGTCAGTATAGGGCAGAAAATTATAAATTAATCAAGGATAGTGCTTCAAGGTACTGGTTCCCAGACTGTGATGGACATAAAGAAAGAGCAATAGACAAATAAGCATTTTAGTATTTGCTAAAGCCTCGCATCTTCCTCTATCCATAATGGAGATGTCCTGGCCACTGAAAACATGATGGGCCCCCTGTTGCCAACTTCTCTGCAGTGATCTCAATCCCTTTGCCTCACAAGAGCATCAGAAAGGTCCCCTGCCCTTCCAACTTTAGATTCCTTTCATTGGTTACATGTAGAAGACAGACATGGGCCAGAGGTATAGAGAGGCTCTAAGTCAGAGGTGTCCAATCTTTTGGCGTCCCTAGGCCACACTGGAAGAAGAACTGGGCCACACAAAAAGTATACTAACAATGGCTAATGAGCTAAAAAAAAACGAAACAACAACAACAAAAAACGACCCCTCATGTTTTAAGAAAGTTTACAAACTTGTGTTGGGCTGCATTCAAAGCTGTCCTGGGCCACATGCAGCTTGCTGCCCGCGGGTTAGATAAGCTTGCTTTAAGACAATGAGTGTAGGTAGGCCGTTCTATAGGGCCTCTGAGTTCATGGAGCAACTTCTCAGCAGCCATCTCCACCAGGTTCCCTTCTTTTGTTGTTTCACTGTGGTTTGCCTCTGTAACTGTTTGTTCGAGAACTCTGTCAGCAAACTCTACATGCTCTGCTTCAACTTCTTCATGTCCTTTTTGTTTTGGCAGCCTTAGCATAACAAAGTTAAATTTGATTTACCTTCTGGGGCTCAGCTATCAAAGCCTACTCCTTCCTTTTCTACTCTCAGGCCATCAGGCCATGGGCCCTGGGGCTGCTAAGGAAGCCCAGAAGCAGTGGTTAGAGGTATAAGTAGAAGACTCAGTAGAGCTCACTGTTAGAAAAGCCAAGTGCAGAAAGGGTTCCATACAGGGGCACAGCAGCAGTGCTGAGTGAAGAGGCAGCCTCAGTAGGACTGGGGTGTCTCAAGACTAGGGCTCAGCTGACTGGCCTCTCCATCCTGGCTCTGTTCATTGATATACTAGTCAAGACACACCCTTCTTTTAGCGTCATTTTTCCCATTTGTAAGTGAAGTAATTTAATTAGCTTGTGCCCATGTTTCCCATCCAGATTTTGAAATTTGAGATTTTCATTTTTTTTTTTCCTTTGGCATTGGATACAAATGACTAAGATTGATACTGTGACTCATGTTTATAATCCATAACCACAGATTCTGAAATCTTAGAGCTAAAAGAAATTGACCAATACAATTCTCTCTTTTCTACTCATTTGATGAGAAACTAACATCCAGAGAGGGCCCACTTCCAGGTCTACAGAATTGGGAATTGGGTGCTTAGAAATTTTTAGTTCTGATAGTCACCAGATGATTAAGTTCTGCAAAGGCAGGAACTATCTGTCTTGTTCTCCATTGCATGCCTGGCCAGATTTTTTTAAATGCTTGTTGAGTGAATGAATGAACAAATAATCTCCCTCTAATGTCATGCAGCCTGGGACCACGGAAGTATCCTTACTCCTTGCCTGGAGGTAGAGGCAGATAAGACTGAAGACACAGACTGCTTCTGGCCCCTAAAGGGATGGTGCTCTCCAGCTGGAGAGCCAAAACGCGCCAGGAACAAATTCTCAAGGTTGGTGGTGCCAGCAGCGCTTGGCCACAAAGTGGGCTTCTACTAGAGTCCTTCGTGCTGTGCATAATGAATCACGATATGTCAATTACTGCATTCTGTTAACAAGCTCATGTCCACCTGTGCATCACCAATGAGTGCCCTGCAATTTGCCACAGCTCTGCAGTTAATACATGGCAGAACAAGTGGGGCAGAGGATTCTGAAACACTCCAGGCCCAGGGAAATCAGGTGGTTGGTTTGTTTTTGGCAACTACTGGGCTTGATGATTGGGCAGCAGTACGTAGAGATGTATTCTCTCCTCTGGGGAAAGGGTCTGTGTCCTGGGTATTCTTTCCTGTCCTGACTCAGATAGGTTCAGATGGAGAAAGCCACCTTTGTATTTTTTTTTTCTCTGAAGTATTGAACAAAATGGGGCAGAGGCAGAATGATAATTAAAAAATCGCCTCCGGCATGGTTTGATGGTCCGGTCATCTGATCATCGGCACTGAAGTCTCTCACAGGATTCAAAATATGGCTCCACGACACATGAACAGTGTGATCTTCAGTATATCTCTTAATTTCTCTGCAACTCCATCTCCACATCAGCAAAACTGGGATAATAATACTTACCTTGCAGAGATACTGCAAAGATTAAACGAGAGAATGCATATCAAACCCAGAATGGCGGCTGGCATGTAGCAGGTATACAATTAGATGAGCCTCCTACCATGTTAGAGGTGTTTCCTGAAGGGATTCTAATCTCCTGAGGAAGATTAGGGCCAAGACCTTAAGCAAACCCAGACAAGAGCCTCTGTGTCTTAGATGTGTGTGCGTATTACCCCCTAGTGGCTCCACAGTAATGATTACAACTGCAGTCATGTAAGGATGTCAGATCTGCCTTCCTCACCTCCACACTGGCCGTGTGAGAAGTGAGCAGGCCTCCCGGTGACACGGGAGGCTGTTCCTTTCTCAGGCAGCACCGCTGCAGCCCCTGACCTACTTTCTTACTAAAAATAGCTCTTCTTAGGTCACTGCTGCAAATTGAATTCCACTGCTTCACTGCACCCTGTAAGCAGGTGGGTGGGCGCCAGAGCACATTTGGTGAGATGCAAGCCTCTGCTTATGTGGTGCATTGCTGCCCAAGGATGCTAATTCCACATGCCTGAGTAGATGGCAGAGGGTGTCTGCACTCAGCAGGGCTGCGTGTGACCCTGCTGGGGTTCCTTTATTTGGGGGGAGGAGGGACAGGGAGGAGCAGTGAGGGAAATTCTAGATCCAGTTTTGAAGTCTGACAGAACTGAATCGAAACATAGGATCCAAAGTTTTCTTATTTGACCTCGGGAAAGTCACAATTTCTCTTTGCCTTAGTTTTCTCATCTGTAAAATGGAGATGATAAAACTGACCTTAAAATATGATTGTATAGATATTTTAAAATGCTGTTTATAAAGCAGTCCTTGGCACAGAAGAGGAGCCCAATAATGAAGCTAGTACAGGTATTCTCCATTGTATGGCCTGTTGCTCCACATGCGCTCCAGCTAAAGCCTCTCATAGCAGGGGTAGCAAGGGACAGGAGGCCAATCCAAGAACTAGAAAGATTTTAAGCTGAAAGGGCTTTAGCAGTACTGAGGTCAAAGCTTCTCAGACATGGCTGAGCATCCCAGTAACTATTAGCCTGGTAATAATACCGATTCCAGGTCCTTACCCTGGAGACTGGGACTCAAGCAGTCTGTCTAGGGGCCAGGGAATCTGCATGTTAATAAGCTCTCCAGGTGATTCTTATGCACTGCCAAGTTTGAGAACCTCTCAACTAGGCCAGTCACCTTGTTAAAGTAAATGAGTAAATGAATTACTATTATTTTTCTTCCATTATAAGCACAATGTAGGGTCATTATAAAATACGCAGAAAACACGGAAAAGCAAAAAATCAAAATAAAAAAGTAAAAATTCATTCATATATTGAGTGATTATCAACTGCCAGGCACTTTGCTGAGTCCTAGGGATTTGTTGATAACACAGTTCTGACCCTCAAGGAAGGCCCAGTCTATGTGCAGAGATAGAAACAGACAAGAAGACTATAACACAAGACATATGTGTTAGAGTCAAGTTACAAATTATATAGAAAGAAGGATGAAGGAGCACCTGATTCTACCTAGGAAGTCAGGGACATCTGCAGAGCAGGACTAGAAGAAGAGCAGATATTCATGGCTAGACAAGGGAGGGAAGGGCATTTCAGGAGGAATGAACCAGACATATAAAAGCATATAGGGATGAAAGGTATTCGTTAGGAAAATGTCCTAAAGTCACCATAGTGAGGTCACTAAATACAGTAAATAGTGGTGGCACAAAGAGAGCTGATGTGAACATCTGGGTCTGGATCATGAAGGGTGTGGATAACATCAACAATGCTTCCTACACTGGGAAGTATATTTCCCAGTATATTTTTCATATATGGCTTTTTGTTTTCATTTTTACACGACCAATGCTGCAATTCTTACTTAATAAACACTACAAATTAGTCAAGCAGAGAGGTCATCTTTTATCCAGTTCCAAATGTTAGTAAAATTAGGTAGCTCTTAATTTTACTAAATTATAAAAAGACTATGATGAACATCTTTAACCATAAAGCTTTTTCCATATTTAAGATCTTTCCTTAGAGGAGAATTCTAGGATATGAATTAATAAATGAAAGTGAATGGACATCTTCAAGGCTCTTGATAATAGCTCCAAAGGATTTTCCAAAAGTGGCCCAGATGGTTTTACAAATAATAATAAGGCCCAAAGAGGTTCCATGTCTTGTGCAGATCATACAGTTGAATGGGGTGCTACCAAGAGCAACATCTGGATCTCCCAACTCCCACTCTAGCTCTCTTTCTTCCGACCACATTGCTTTTCTACAAATCAAAGAGAGATGAAATAATATCTATCCACCCAATGCTTCTAATCAATTCTAAGTATTTTAGGTTAGCAATGTACATGCATAGGAGATGTGAGTAACATGTGTGTGTTTATACACACACATGAAGCTGCATATATGAGTCATTTTTCCATCCTTATCATGTATGCTCCCCTACCAATGACAATTTTTGTTCTAGCCAAGCTGAGCAAATCTTACGTTGCCTTACCTCCACACCTTTGATCCTACATGAAGTTATCTCTTGTTCTCCTGGTCAAATTCTATGCATATTTTTAAAATCCAAAAAGCATTTCCTGACTCTGGGCACTTATTATCAACAACAGTCATATGTGACACTTACTTTATTGCTTTGCAGCAGCTCTGGTATTGATATAAAATTATTTAAGTTTTACCTATAGAATAAAAGCTGTCTCTGGCTTCTGTCATTAGAAAGGGATAAAACAACCTCCAACCCCACCCTCGAGGCTAATGAGAAGACTTCTGGTGTTTGATGGGCTGAAGACAGGTCAGGCCAATCCCTTGTACCTTGTATATCTACAGTAGTAGACATCTTGGTAGACTGGAAAGAGCACAGGACTAGGAGACAGAATAATAAAAGCTTCCATGTGCTGAGGACCTACTCCAACCAGGCACAATGTTGGTTGCTTTATATATATATTACTTAGAATCCTTAAAATTACCCCCAGCAAGGGAAACATTATTAGACCCATTTTACAGATGAGGAATCTTAGGACCTGACAGATTAATTTATTCACAGTCAATACCGTCAGTAAGTGGCAAAATCAGGATTTAAACTCAAGTATGTGTGACTCAAAAATCTGTTTCTTTCTGCTTTACTATATTATGCCTCAGTAAATGTCATTTCAGTTCATTTCATGTATCTTTCAAGATACATGATCTTCTCCTGGTCTTTTATTCTGTTGCTATAACCGAATACCACAGGCTGGATAATTTATAAAGAAGTTGATTTGGCTCACAGTTCTGGAAGCTGGAAAGTCCAAGAGCATGGTGCTGGTATCTAGTTAGGGTCATCCCAGAGTAGACAGGTGGAAGGAGAAGAGAGCACATGCAAGAGAGAGCTTGCATTTTTAACAAAGCCACTCCAGCAATAACTAACCTACTCCTGCAATAATGACATAAATCCATTCATTCATAAGGGTGGAGCCCCCATGACCCAATCACCTTCTGAAGGCCCCACCTCCCAGCACTGTTACACTGGGGACCAAGTTTCTAACACAGGAACTTTTCAGGAGCATATTCAAACCATAGCAGATGCCTAAAAGGACATTCATGCTCTCCAAATCCTAGCCTCCTCACTAATAACATGGGGATAATCATCTTCCTATCCTGCCCTTTACTCCTAACACACACATACACATACAGGACTGTTGCAATAATTAAATGTTATAATGGGCATAAAAGACCCAGATAGACATATGGGTTGTTATTAGAGTCCTGAACATCACAACTGATCATTCTGGTGATAAATGGACATCCTGCCAAGATCCTCTGTCACCTAAAGAGAATTTAATTATGCTAGACAGCTCCTTCTAGCACCAGAGAGTGAATGGTTGCAATGCATTTCATAATGACTTTCAATAAGGCCTGAAACCAAGAGGTTAATACTCTGAGAAAAATCCATTAACCAAAATACTGCATTCTTGGAGTACTCTGGTAATCATGGCTCCCTGGGATATTTTCCCACTCTATCACATATATGTATGCATTTCTATATACACTTGCATACATCTTTCACTGGCAGCCTATTTCTAGAAAGCAGGATTCAGCAGAAGGGAAGCTGGGCTGGGATTCCACCACCAGGGGGGCAACTGTAAATGGGCTGGGGTGCATTTATTCCAGTTTTCCAGAGGCTTCTGGTGAAATGTTAGGAGACTTGGCTGAGGTGTCAGGAGACCTGGGCTGTAGTTCACATTCTGCTGCTTACTCACTGTATAACATTGGACAACATGCTTGACTCAGCCTCGATGTCCTTTCATATAAAATAGGGATGATACCTACCTTAGATAAATTAGCTATCCTCCCTGCGGCAGTATTTCCTCTGCTGTGAAACTGTCACAATTACTATGTATATATCTGTACTGTGTGCTGGCCCTGTGCTGAGGGCTTTGCAAGCATTCTTTCACTCCTCCTTACAGTCCTGTGAGATGGGTACTATTATCTCCAGCTGACAGAAGAGGAAACCTATGCTCAGAGGAGTTCAATAATTTGTACCAGGTCATATAACTGTTAAGTCACAGAGTTAGGATTCAAACCTTGGTCTCCTTGATTTGAAATCCAGTGCCCTTAACCATGAAACCATATTCCTACTTACCAGAGAGCTGTTGCAAGGAAAAAATGAACAAACATTAATTATTATGTGTCTCCTGTGTATCTAGTTGTTTGCATCCCTCTTCTGTAAGACACACGAGTACAAGGATGCTCTACAGAGCCCATGCACATGAGGCTGCTCTGTGACTGTGGGGCCCTGTGTGGGGATATGTGCATTTTGAGAAGGGAAGGGAGAGACAGGACCTGGTAGAAAAGTATTTACTGCTGCGCTCCCCAAAGTCATGAAGTCAGCCATACTAGAAACATGGATGAGGGTTATGGATGAAATTTCTCCAAAGTTTTAAAAGTTGGAGAGTTGAAGGCTGGCGTGGCAGTGACAGAATCTTGCTGAAGACTAGAGTAAAACACTTGCATTCATGCATTATCGCAGATTTTTAAGCTGATGGTATCCAAGGTGACTGTGCTGGACACTAATGAGGAAAAAGATATGACTGAAATGGCAGGAGTACTCGCCTTCAGAGAAGCTGGACAACCCACCCCACCCCCACTGCTTACACAGAAAGGATGAGGGGACACAAGGAAGAACCCACATTTTGAAACCTTAGGCTGGATTGAACTAAAAATAGAACTGTGATTCAAACATCTATTACTGAGTTCTCTGCTTTTGCACTCTGGAAACCAGGTTGTTTCACTCCCCATCAAATCTACCTCCCCAAGGTGTTCATTCCCACAGCTTGGAGACACAGCAAAGTAAAAACTGCTGAGAGTCTAATGAGTGTGTGGTACCATGCTGGGCCCTTTAAACCCATGATCTCATCTGCGCCACATAATAACCTTGAGATGCATGTACAGAGGAGGAAACTGAGGCCCAGTTAGGTGAGACGACTTGCCCAAGGTCATTCAGCTACTAAGTGGCAATACCGGGAATTGAGTGAACTCAGGGCAGTCTGACTCTAGAACCCATGCTCTTTCCAACAGAAATCCTTGCTACATTTCAAAGAGGCAGAGCTTCATTTTAAGCTTAGTGAGTGATGAAAGCAACATTGCTCCCTAATTTACCTTCTGGCTCTGGGAGGACCCAGCAAGGCAGCCATTTGAATGATTCATTCCTGTGACTGACAAGGAGACTTCTCTTGGTTATAGCTTCAGCAGCTGCTAAATCTGCTACACACCACCCCACCTCACCCCCTCCATTTGGCTCAGGTAGGTGGAATTATTTATGTAAGAATTTCAGTGGCCTCCTGCCTTAAGCATGATTATCACAGACTTTTAAGTGATAAAAATGTCATACATCATAATAAAGGACAAAAGGAGTCAGGGTCAGGGAAGGTAACAGGAAAGAAGATAATCTGAAAAGCAAAGAAGTAGGTACAGATGCAACAGGGTAACTCTCAACATTTACAAAAACACTTTCCTAGCAATTTATTCATCTGATCCTCATAATACCCTGGTAGATGTAAGTATCTCCATTTTACAGATGAAGAATATGAGGGTTGGATCTGAGGTCCAAGGTCAGACCGAGGGTGGGATAAGAACCTAGGTCTCCTAATTCTCACTCAGTGCTTCCCATAACCCACTCACCCAATAAAGTGAAGACAGAAATCCATGAGAACTATCAGAGAAAGAACTCTGTAGTCTTGCTCCTCTCCCTGACAGGACCAGGGAGGGGAAAGTGGCTGTGACAGTATCAGAGAGAAGTAGCATGGAGTCTGGAACTGTGGGTTTAAGAACATTTTTCAAGTTCCACCTTGGATATATATTACTAAATAATTGTGTGACCCTAGGCAAATCATTTAATCTCTCTGCCCTGATTTCCTCACTTGTAAAACATGGCCAACAATAGTACCCACTTCATTCGGTTGTTGTGGTGATTAAATAGAAAAACAAAACACCATACGTGAACAGTCCTTGGCACCAAGGCAAACAATCAGTAAGTGTTAGCTGTCACTGTTTTCATCATTATCATCATGAACATGCCCAACACACTGCTTGGCACATGGGAAATGTTAAGTGAATGTTTATTTCCTCTCCTTCCCCTTGCTCCTGTATCTCCCAAGGCACCACGCCCCCATCTGTTATCTGTAGACCTGTTGACAGGAGGTCTGGGGTTGAGGAAGAGCACACAGTGCTTCTTTCCAGGCAACGTGACTGGGCTGGCCTTGTTTACTGGGGCAGCGAGCTGCTACACAAAGTCATTAATCATACTTGGTGCTATGAGCTTTCAGGTCACTCCGCAGAAATGAACAACTCCATCTGGTTTCTCCTCAGGGAGACAGAGCCTTCCCATGTATCCATGTATGGGGTTCCTATTGAGGATTCAACCTTTGCAATAGCTTCTTGGAATCTGGAAAGTCTACTATGATGAATTGGCCCCCATAAAAAGGGACCAGGAGGCTGGGCACGGTGGCTCATGCCTGTAATTCCAGCACTTTGTGAGGCCGAGGTGGGTGGATCACCTGAGGTCAGGAGTTTGAGAAGCCTGGCCAACATGGCAAAACCTGTCCCTACTAAAAAAATACATATATATACATATATATACACACACACACACACACACACACACACACACACAATTTAGCCGGGCACGGTGGCGCACACCTATAGTCCCAGCTACTCGGGAGGCTGAAGCTGAGGCAGAAGAATCGCTTGAAACCAGGAGGCAGAGGTTGCAGTGAGCCAAGATCACACCACTGCACTCTAGCCTGGGGGACAGAGCGAGACACCATCTCCAAAAAAAAAAAAAAAGGGGGGGGGACCAAGAAAGCAGTCTTTGCCCTGGGCCAAATTATTGCAGCAGCAAAAATAATCACAGAATAGTGACACTTATATAACATTATTAAAGCTATCACAACACCATACCCTATAGCAGGGCCACTTAGCAGAAATGCTTTGTACATATACATACAGAAAAAACTGTAATTAAGTAGCTCTGCTTCATTAAGCTTTTTCTACAGAACCAACTCCTTGACTCCTCTACAGAGCTGAAAGCTTTCATTCCAACCTTCTACCAAGTAGTCCTATTTGGGTGTTCCACAGGCATCTTACACTCAGCTATGCTAAAAAAAAAAAAAAAAAATTCATTACCTTGCCCAAAGCCTATTCTTTCCTCTCTCCAGGCATCTCTCTTCTCAATGATGACATATCTACCCAGTCTACCAAGGAGAAAAGGGTACCACATCCTCGATTCTGCCCATTCCTCCCCTTCCTTTCTCAATCCTTTTCATATTAGGCCATTTAATTACTGACAAGCACTGGCTTTCAAATCTCTTCCCTACTTCCTATTTCTGCTGCCACTGCCTGTCCTTCCTGACAGTTTGCCCTGTGGATTTCAAGCTTGCTAGCCAGTCTCCACAATTGTACAAGCCAATTCCTCACCTAAAATATCTTAATTTGCATCTCCTTCTGGGTCTGTTTCTCTAGTTGAACCTGGACTGACACACTCTGTCTTTGAAACTAAATTCTTATTTTGGTAGAAAAACATTTTGTTTCTCACCTTTGACTGGCAAAAATTGACAACTGGATCATGCTAAGTTCTGGCAAGGATGTGGAGCTACAGAAATCTGCATTTACTGCTTCTGTCAAGCATCAGGCCCTAAGCTCAGTTCTTTACATATATTATCCCGTCTAACAGTCATAGTAGCTCTGAGCATTTTCATTCTTTATCTACGCAGGGAAACCGAGGCTCAAGGAGGTTATAATTCACTCAAAGTTGCATGGCTAGGAAGGAGCAGAGCTGAGTTTCTTTCATGGACTTAGTGTCCCCCTCAAAATCACATCAACTTCATTTGAAAATTGTAATGAAACTATTTATTAAAATTATAATATTCTTACTTTTTATACAAAATTATTATCTTTCTTTTCCAACCATACTTATACTTGTTACAACCTCAGAAAGTCTATATAAAGTAAAGTGGGGGAGTAGGAGAGCCAGAGTATTATCTTTATTTTATAAATGTGCATTTGGAGCCCTTGAAGGGCAAGTAAATTACTTAAGGTAATTTAAATTTCATTTTAAAATTGAAGATTAACAAAGGTACCTGGACAGTTTAAGGAGCCAGATTAAAAAGACATCTTCACTAGGGGATAGTCAGTACTGGATTTGGAAACTGTCACAGTTTTAAATACAGTAGTGCCCCCTTATCTTCAGAGGACATGTTCCAAGACCCACAAGGGATGCCTGAAATCTCAGATAGTACCAAACTATATAATTTGCTGTTTTTTCCCAAACAGTAACAGGCGGATAGTATATTCATCATGGACACATTGGACAAAGAGATGATTCATATTCTGGGTGAGATGGAGTGACATGGCATGAGATTTCATCACGCTACTCAGAATGTGAAACTTTTGCATTGCTTTTTTCTGGAATTTTCCATTGAGTATTTTTGGACTGTGGCTGACCACAGGTAACAGAAACTGTAGAAAGTGAAATCGCAGATAAGGGGAGCTGCCATTCTCCCTCTGAGATACAATTTGAAGCAAAGGGGCCTAGGCTGAGAGTTGGGAGATCTGCTTTCTTAGTCTGCCTGGGCATGTCCTCTGGCTGGCGCACAACTGAAACATATCACTGCCCCTTCTAAGACTTGAATATTTCACTTATAGATGAAGATTGGGAACAGTTGGCTTCTGAGATCCTTTCCAGCACCAACCCACTTTAATTCTATAAACCCAACATTCCCAAGTATACCATGGCCATCTGTACTTTGCAGGCTCTCTCTGGAATGGACAAAGGTTATTCTGCAGCGTGGGCACAGACGTGGTCCTGTAATGCAAGATACTGAAAACCACATCCCCACCCCTAACCTACAAATTTCCTCTCTAGGCCTCTTTTATAGGAATGTCTTCAGACTATGCCACTGCCTATCCCACTGACAGTTTAAAGGCAATATAATTAACAAGCTCATCCTTTATCCTCTGTCAACATCTCTGCTGCCATGGCTGGCTCCCCTGTGCTCTGGCCTCCCTAGTGCAAGCTGACTCAGTCAATACCCAAGACTTACCATTTCTACCACTAGGCCCTCTCTTATATTTATTCCCAATTACACATTACTTTGTTAACTTCTGTTCATATTTCCACCCTTTAGATCCTGAATTCATCATCCTTTGTGTATATAAATTCCCAGTTTTCAGAAAAAGTGAAATGTTCCCCTTCTATGCCTTCATGGAGACAGGCTGCAGCTGGAGCCTTTTGGCAGCCAAAAGAGACCCCTTTGCAGCTCTTAGCAATCTGTTACTGAATAATTTGAGAGAATATTGCTAATTATGAACATGTGCCTTTAGAGTCCCAGCTCCTTAAGCTGCAGAGTACCCAGGACAAGGTTCTCCTCCTTGAGCAAGTTACTTAACCTCTCTGCCTTAGTTTCCCCATCTATGAAACAGGTATAATAATAGTACCTACCCAACTGTTGATGTAAGAATCAATTAATAATGTATGTAAAATGTGTAAAACCACACATAGACCAATAATGTCAACTATTACTGTTACTACGGTCCAATAAATATTTGAGAGTTGATCATACAGCGTGTTGGCTTCCTGGACTCTTCTTTCCCCTTAACTTTCCTAAAAAGCCAAGCTATTGAAGTCATTATCTTTTTTGTTTCTTAAACTACATTTGAGTTCATATGGTGAGCCTTGGCAGAGCCCCCAAAAACAATGAAATGAAAGGAAACATGTCTAAACGGGTCTACAGTTTGGCATAGCACTGGTTCAGTACAAACCTCTGCTGCATAGCCTCCCAAAACTATGCAGCATAGGGAAATGGAGAATATAACATCTCCAGTGTGGGTGAGTAGCAGAAACTACCCAGAAACAAGCCAAGTCAAGGGCTCCTGAGGCCATGGACTGCTAGGTCACAGCAACAAGGGTGGGGCCTTTGGAGCTCACCTCTAAAGTTGCTGACTTTCTATCTCCAGAGGGGTATAATGTGCCAGCTGAAGTTAGGACTTATGGGCGACAGTTCTGGGCATAGCCTATAACTTGCTGTGTGACTTAGGGCAAATCATTTCCAAACTGAGGCCTTAACTTCCTCTTCTGTAAAGATTAGCCTATTTCTGAAGTTCCCTCCACCATGAAAGTCTGTGGGCCTATGACCCCTGGGCTCTTCTTACATTAGATCAGCTAAGATTCTGCTTCTCCCTCCTCTGAAAAGCAGTCCTTCCCACAGTAGAAGCCTATAAATCTTCTTTGGCTACCCTCTACATTTGGCAAAATTAAAATTTTAAAAAGTATCTGTCCAAGAGCTCCCCATATTTTTCCCCCTTCTTGCTATGTAATGCCATTTGGTAAAAAATTCTTCAAGTAGGTTCCCAACTGATCTTAGTAAATTCCCTTCACAAGAAGTATTAATCTCAGAGGTGCTGCTCGAATAAAATGAACTGACTCACAAAACTTGCAAATACAAAGGCCACGGAGCCAAGGCTTCAGTTTTGAATGGCTTCCCTTCTGTCATATTGCGCAGTCACACAACTTCCAGCCTGCCTCCCGCTCTCTGGGCCACTGTGACCACTTTCTCTATCCTTTTCAGCTGTGGCCTACAAAGAGTAGTAGGAACTTCCATTAATCCGGGTAGATTGAGCTCCTACTTTATCCCTATTTCCTTCCAAAACCATCTTAAACCAACTGTAAAGGAATAAAGAAAGTATGAATCCACCAAGAAAAGAGGAATAGAAGGAGAAACAAGATAGCTCAACACATTTCAGATGACTACCACAGATGAAGGAGGTAACTGACTATGCAGAGTGGAGGAGGCTGAAGCCCTGTGCCTGCTGAAGGGAACAGTGAGAAGGAAATAAATTTTGTCTTACAAGACACTGAAAAGCCTCAGGACTGAGAAGCACCAAGTGTCTTTGAAAGTCAGGTAAGGATAGGGCTGAAATCAGAGGGGTTGCCTGACAGTATATTTATGGGGGGTAGTTAGATACCCAGATTCTCACCAACACATGTAACTAGGCAACCTATCTATCGCTATACCTAACGAACACCACACATTTATTATCTGGCGAAACTGACCTAGGGGAGCTGTGGACCCGGAAAAAGAGTCATTGGAGGGTGGGAATGAGGATCAGAATGAAACAAATGGGTTAAGTGACTAAGTGATGGTCTATGTAAAGGATGATGGGACTCCCCCCAGCCCACTTCCGCCATCCTGCTCCAGAAAGTCAACAATTAAGCATATACACCCCAAGACAAAAGATTAGGGGAAAAGTCCATAAATATTGATCTCTGGAAGTTTACCAATGGAAAAGCTTCCCCAACTCCTCAGTCGAAACATCTTACAAGGAAGTCAGCAGCCAATGCACCCTCTCCACATACACAGAGTCTCACGTAGTATCTCTTTTCAATATAAACAGCCAGCTAAAGATCATCAATCTTTAGAGAGGAAAATCCCTGTATCTGTTAGAATCTCAGTAGAAGACCACATCAAACTGGATAGCCGGTGAGAGTTTAATAAAGGAACCATTTACAGAGGTATGGACAATGTTTATATTCCAGGACTACTAAATAAAACTAGAGCTCTACCACCTCTAAGCCTGAAGAGTGGTTACCCTTGGAGAGGGTGAATTGAAGAGGGTGAAGTTAAGGAGAGGGACACCAGACTGGAATCCCTGATAGAGGGATGCAGCTATGGCAGGTAAGCAGGGAGAAGCTAGGAGAATAAATACCCTGACCTCATTGTTTTTCAGTCCTGAGATCTGCCATTCCTCTCATTAGATGAACCCAACCAGAAGCAAGAGGGCCAGTTGATGCAGGCCATAAAGAGGCCATCCTCCCTAGGGGTATATGGAGTGTGAAAAAAGGTGGATAGTGCATCTACAGGGCAAACAAAAAACATCCAGCACAGTCTCCAGTGTGAAAGGACAGAACCCAAAACAAAGAAATAGAAAATTAAAAATTGGAAAAAAACAGAGTCAAGGCAGAGAACAAAAGAAAACATTTTTTATTTTTTTATTTTTTTATTTTATTTTATTTTATTTTATTTTATTTTTTTGAGACGGAGTCTCGCTGTGTCGCCCAGGCTGGAGTGCAGTGGCGCGATCTCGGCTCACTGCAAGCTCCGCCTCCCGGGTTCACGCCATTCTCCCGCCTCAGCCTCCGAGTAGCTGGGACTACAGGCGCCCGCCACCACGCCCGGCTAGTTTTTTGTATTTTTAGTAGAGACGGGGTTTCACCATGTTAGCCAGGATGGTCTCGATCTCCTGACCTCGTGATCCACCCGCCTCGGCCTCCCAAAGTGCTGGGATTACAGGCTTGAGCCACCGCGCCCGGCCGAAAACATTTTTTAAAAATCTATAATATCCATAGAAAAATGATAGATGATATGGCAATATAAACAAGAACAGAAAACTATTTTAAAGGATTAAAAATAAGAAAGAGCCTTAGAAATTAAAAATAATAGCTAAATAAAAGTTCCATTAGAAAAGTTGGAAGATCAAGTCAAAAAATTTTCTCACAAAGTGGTAAGAAAAGTAAAAACATGCCCAAGAGTAAAGAAAAGATAAGAAAATTAGGAGTCAGGAAATTCAATAAACATTCAATAGAAGTCCCTGAAAGATAGAACAAAGAAAAATCAGGAAAAAACAAGAACGATTTCCCAGAACTGACAGGCCTAAGCCTCTGGACTCAGAAGGCTCAATAAACACTGGAACAATGAATAAGGAAGATACATACTAAGGCATGTCATCATAAAATTTCAAAATACTGAAGTAAACAGAAGTTCCTAAGAATTTCAAGGAAAAAAAAATGGCAATGTACAAAGAAACAGGAATTAGGAAAAGCAGCAGACTTCTCAATAGTAACACTAGATGCTAGAGGACAATGGGAAATGCATGCAAAAGTCAGAATGAAAAAAAATGCCCACCTAGATTTCTTCAAAGAGTGAAAGTGTCAATTAAGTGTGAAAATGGAGTAAATATATTTTCAGAATTTCAAAGAATCAAAAAGTTTACCTTCAACTCCTCCTTTCCAGGAAAGGTACTGAGTCCTGTGCCCCACCAAAATGAGACTAATCTAAAGAAGAAGGAAGATAGGGAACAGGGATTTAACACAGGAAAACGGTATAGAGAAGTCATCAGGTAACCATGGTGCAGGCCTAGAGTAACCATTTCAGAGTGGAACAGAAAGGCAGAACCCCAGAGTGGCATGTGGTGAAAGTGGGGATGGGGAGACTGCTGAAAGAGTTGACATCTTCGACCATGTTGCAAAGCGTGTAAGAGGTGTTTTACAGATGTTTTGGAGGCATTTGGGAACAATTAGTAATTGGTATATAGAAAGTCAATTAAAGGAAGGGAAAAATAAACAGGCAAGTTTAACTCCAAGAAAAGAAAAGTCTAGCATAGGAACCATATCATGATATATTACTTGGCTTAGCAGTGAGAACAGTATTTACACTACTCATAATAATAGACTAATGACTTAACTACAGGTGGGGATGGAGGGAAAGGAAATGAAGGTGGTGGTATAAGATAATTAAATGTTTATTTATAAGGAAGCAACAGATAAAATTTATTTTAAAATTGATATCTTAAACAGACATTTAGTTTAAAAATACAGAGATAGACACCCCAAAATAATTCAAAATGGTTGGCTCCAGAAATCAGACAACAGAATGGGAAAAGATGAGGCAGAAATTGCCATTATTAAGGCTTTTAGTATTTTAAAAAATTTTTAACTCTGTACATACACTATTTTGTAATAAACAAAAGGTAATCTAATTTAAAAGTGCATGCTCCAGAATCAGATAACCTGGCTCCAATCCTGGTTTCATCACATATGAGTTTAAGATCTTACTATGTTTAGATTTTCTGAGCCTCATTTTCCTCATCTGTAGAACAGGGTTACATGTTAAGCGTACAGAAGTGTATATAAGATACACACACAGTGGATGTAAGACTGTGTGTAAGAGCTTAGTGAAACAGTGTAAGAGCTGAGCCTGGCACTTGGCATACAGTAAGTTCCCTGAGGAGGAAGAAGGGATCATCATGAGATGGTCAGATCACCTCAACTTTGTTTCAAGAGTGAAGGCTAAACCCTCTCCACCCTAACATACACAATAATCAGGTAGCAAGCAGTGAGGGCAAGGACCATTTCCTATGTCCTCTCACTTCATCCACAAGGCTTAGCTTCATATTGTATACCCAGGAAGAACACTTCCAGTAATACATGTCTGTGGCATTGACTTAAGAATAGAGGAGCAAGAGAGATGACAAAGAGGGCCATATGGGAAGCAAGGCGAAACACCAGAAAGAGCACTGAAGTGAGTCAGAGGAAACAGAAACAGACACTCTGAGCACCTACTCTGTGCCAAGAGCTTTTCCATAAACCACATAATTCGCTCCAATGACACGTACATACAGAAGCTATTATTATCTCAGTCTTTAAGGATGAGAAACCCACAGTTTAGAGAGGGTGGCAATCTTGCCCGTGGTCAGATATTAAGATATTAAGCAGCAGAGCTGGAAATGGAACCCATGACTTCCCAACTTCAAGACCTCATCCCCCTTATACTACATTATGCTGCTTGGGGCAAATCATGCAACTCTTCTAAGATTCCATTTCCCCACTGTACAGTAGGGATTATACTTTCTCTGAGAACTTCAGAGTTACTGTGAGAATGAAAGAAGTTGATGAGTCAAAGTGCCTGATACACTATGAAGCAGCGAGCACACATGAGGACCTACTGACATATGCATGCGTGCCACAAGGGCTACACTGTGGAGCTTCCTAAGTCAGCTGTTTGGCTGGCTTGGTTGTCATGGGAAGAGAAAAGGGCTGGCTTTGGCTTAGGCCTGGAGTTGCAACTAGAATCGGGCAGAATCTGGGCCAAGGAGTCTGATGGGGATTCTAGAGCCACAGTCAGACTGTAAATCATGACATCCCCCATCCAACAGGTCAGTAGCAACTTGTCTCGGCTAAAAAGCACAAACTTACCAAATTAATATCTTATAAAGCCACAAGATTAAACCCACTGCCATTCCTCCCAGGTTTCTCTGTTGAACAGTACTAGCTTCTAAAAATAGATCAAATCAAGTCATTTCTCTGCTTTAAAACCTTTCCTGCACCTTCACCCCACAGGATGAAGTTCCAGTTTCTTAGCCTGACATTAAAGCCTTTATGACCTGGTCGTAGCCATCACTGTAGCCTTGTCTCCCACTGCTCTGCTCCCCTCCAGATGCCCTCATTTCCCCCAGTTTGCCATGCCTTCTCCATACTTTTGCTCATGTTGATCATATTCCCTGGAATACCTTTCTCTTCTTCATACTCATCCTTTAAGAACCACTTCAAGCATCATCTCTTCTAAGAAGCATTCCCTAACCCCATGTTAGGATGAAGGTGTGAATTTACGGCTGAATAAAACAGTTTCAAAGTGAGAGAGCTAGTAGAGACCTCAAAGATTACCTTACGCAATTCTCCTATTTTATCCATAAAGAAAAGGAGGCCTGTAGAAGAAAGTGGCCTTCCCAAGGTGTCAGCAGCTTGTCTAGTACTCAGGTATCCTGTCCCAGTACTCTTCCTATTGCATGATACAGCTTCTTAATGAATGAATTCATGAATAGACAAATAGGCAAACCGAATGTTACTAAAGTACTGCCCAGGGACAGCATGGTGAATGAATAGTCACAGCTGTTCTACATTTAAGGGCTTTAGGTGCACCCAGGAGGAACAGAAGATTCCAGAGGTAAGAGGCAGCAGGGACAGCAGTCACAGGACAGGTGATACAGAGGGGCACCAGCATAGGCTGAGGCCTGTGGATGCTGAGAAGCAATACTGTGAGTCTGGGTTTTGCAGATACAATGGTGCTGCCCAGGCTCAGGAAGCTAGTATCTGTCTAAGGAAGGACAGAGCAGGCTCATGGGCAGACTACTTGGCCATTGTCCAAGCTGCCCAATGCCACATGTGGTCATCCCCTAGGTGCTATGCTCTGGGAGATAGACAAAAGGATGGGACTGGCCTCTGCCCCTACAAACAAGTACCATCAGTAATGCTAGCTCTGCTGTTGCTTTCTCCTGTCTTCCAAAGTCACATGTGTATTAAAAGTTCAGTTTATGCTGTTTGATATGCTAATTAACCTAAGTCAAACCTCTGCAGGGAGCAGCAAAAGCAGCAGCAAGTGCAGACCTTGCAGTCAGCAGACCTGACCTTAGTTTGAATTCTGGGCTCTACTTCTTTGAGTCTCCATTTTCTCATCTGAAAAACGGGGACAATTTCTATCTACTTTCTACCCTGCATGGTGATAACTAAATGAGATGATACACACAAAATGCTTAGAATAGTATCAGCACTTTGTACTTAACTACATCACTTCAGTTTTACTCTGTAAAAAGATATTATCCTTTAAAGAAAAAAAGTTTTATCTGCTATAATTGTCAACTTCTAAAGAATCTTCCTAAATAACCCACGATAGTTCTACACTGTCTAAACAATAAAGTCAATGCCCTTCAGCATGCTGTTGGAGACTTGGTCCTAAGCTGTTTTGCTAGTTGGCCACTTGTCCCTCAACCATGATTCACACTTTAGAGCCTTCTTTCCCTTTGCTCATGCTTATCCCTCAGCACAGAATGCTGCTCTTTACCCTTCCTCCACTCAGGAGCCACCTCTTCCACAAGGATTTCCAAAATTAATCATTCTTACGTCTTCATTCTTTCTCCTAGTTCTTATCATGGTCTGCTTTGTATGCATTCATTCATTCATTTACTCAGTATTTAAGTGCAAAGTATGTGCCAAATTTAATTTCCATAGCTCTCTTTCCCACTAAATGTGAGTTCCATGAATGTGACTACACGAATGTGAATTCCATGAATGCTGTATTCTTCCACAGCATCCATAATACTACATGGCACATCATCAGCCACTAGTAAGCTGAAGGGAGAGAATGAGAAAAATATTGCATATAATGTTCATTCAGTATTTAACAAACACATGAAGCACCTATTGCATGCAAGGCAAGTATAGATGGTCTGAGTCTATGAAGATGTTCAATACAGTTTGTGGACATGAAGACAGACTTTGAGAGTTGCAGAAGACTTTAGAAATTGTCTAGTCCAGCTCCCACATCTCCCAGACAGGGATTCCAAAGGCCCAGAGAATGAGAGTAACTGCCTAGGATAACACAGAGTTATCACCATAACTCTAGTTATGGTGCACAGTGGAAGGCTGTCTCTAACTTGCTCTAATTCTTTGTATTTCCCTCTTTGAGTTCACATTAGATTTACTTTTGCCAGGTCTCAAACCTCCTGAGTAACTGTAAACAAGTGCAGTGAGTCACCAATGCAGTTTCTGCCACTGTAAGCAACCCTAAAAAGGACCAGAGCATTGTGCTAAACAGGTGGTCAACCTTGTGCCTAAATGACCAGCATGAAAGAGTAATTTAGCAAGTATGGGAGCCTCCTCAACAGCCTAGCACCCTCACCTGTGGTGTCATACAGAACGACTCCTCAACTCCTGTGGAGTGATATAAATGTTGCTTCTTTAGGAACAGTGAAAAATCCACCTTGATTGAGAGGTAAAAAGTTACATCTTGGGTTTGAAGCTATATATGACTTAACAGAAATGTGACTTGAGCAATAAGCAAGATTCTGTAAAAATATCTATATTTATTGTGAAACATCTTTCTTATTTATTTATTTATTTATTTATTATTATACTATAAGTTCTAGGGTACATGTGCATAACGTGCAGGTTTGTTACATATGTATACTTGTGCCATGTCGGTGTGCTGCACCTGTCAACTCGTCAGCACCCATCAACTCGTCATTTACATCAGGTATAACTCCCAATGCAATCCCTCCTCCCTCCCCCCTCCCTGTGATAGGCCTCGGTGTGTGATGTTCCCCTTCCCGAGTCCAAGTGATCTCATTGTTCAGTTCCCACCTATGAGTGAGAACATGCAGTGTTTGGTTTTCTGTTCTTGCAATAGTTTGCTGAGAATGATGGTTTCCAGCTGCATCCATGTCCCTACAAAGGACACAAACTTATCCTTTTTTATGGCTGCAGAGTATTCCATGGTGTATATATGCCACATTTTCTTAATCCAGTCTGTCAATGATAGACATTTGTGTTGATTCCAAGTCTTTGCTATTGTGAATAGTGCCGCAATAAACATATGTGTGCATGTGTCTTTATAGCAGCATGATTTATAATCCTTTGGGTATACACCCAGTAATGGGATGGCTGGGTCATATGGTACTTCTAGTTCTAGATCCTTGAGGAATCGCCATACTGTTTTCCATAATGGTTGAACTAGTTTACAATCCCACCAACAGTGTAAAAGCGTTCCTATTTCTCCACATCCTCTCCAGCACCTGTTGTTTCCTGACTTTTTAATGATTGCCATTCTAACTGGTGTGAGATGAAACATCTTTCTTAAATGTAAAAGGTTTATCTCGTATCTGGCCTGTTGGAGAGGAAAATACGGTGCCCCAAGCGGCCAGGTGTGGTAATGGCGACGAATATATCAGTTCCAGAGCTGGGAAAGGCAAGACCTGGGACAGAGCACTGGTAACCGAGAACTAAAAAACTGTTGTTCCCACCTATGAGTGAGAACATGCGGTGTTTGGTTTTCTGTTCTTGCGATAGTTTGCTAGGACTTGGGAAGGGAAACATCATACATTGGGGCCTATTATGGGGGGGAGGGGGGAGGAGGGAGGGATTGCATTGGGAGTATACCTGATGTAAATGACCAGTTGATGGGTGTTGACGAGTTGATGGGTGCAGCACACCAACACGGCACAAGTATACATATGTAACAAACCTGCACGTTATGCACATGTACCCTAGAACTTAAAGTACAATAATAATAATAAAAAAGAATATAACTAGATTGTAACACAAGGGATAAATGCTCAAGGGGCTGGATACGCCATTCTCCATGATGTGATTATTACGCATTGCATGCCTGTGTCAAAACGTTTCATGTATCCCATAAATATATACACCTACTATGTACCCACAAAAATTAAAAATTAAAAAAAAATTAAAAAAATAAAAAATAAATACAATAGGAAAAAAAAAAACTGTTGCTTTGCCTTTAGCTGCTGTCTCCCCGTTTGGCGAACAGCTCAAGCAACCACGTGAGAAAGCCCCTTGAAAACCAGGCACAAGGCCGGGCGCGGTGGCTCACGCCTGTAATCTCAGCACTTTGGGAGGCCAAGGAGGGCGGATCATGAGGTCAGGAGATCAAGACCATCCTGGCAAACACGGTGAAACCCCGTCTCTACTAAAAATACATAAAATTAGCCGGGCATAGTGGCAGGCGCCTGTAGTCCCATCTACTCTGAGGCAGGAGAATGGCGTGAACCCAGGAGGCGGAGCTTGCAGTGAGTGGAGATTACGCCACTGCACTCCAGCCTGGGCAACAGAGCGAGACTGTCTCAAAAAAAAAAAAAGAAAAAAAAAAAAAAAGAAAACCAGGCACTATCTCCTTCTGAATAGCACAAGCTAGACTTGAGTGCTAGTCCTAGCTCTGCTACTGACTAGCTGTGCAATTTTGGGTAATGCCTTAGGGCTGCTCTGGTAGCAACAGAACCCAGAAGGCAGCCAAAGAATTCAATAAATAGTTTTGAGATAATTTGATCAGCCATTTAAAAAACTGCGAGGCTGAATGCACACCTGAGTTATACCAGGATAAATTCCAAACGGATCGAAGATTTAGATGCCAAAAATAAAACCATAAAAATATAGTCATGTACCACATCGCCATGTTTTGGTCAACAGTTGATTCATATATACAACGGTAGTCCCATAAGATTATAATGGAGCTGAAAAAATTCGTATTGCCCACTGCCATAGTAGCTGTGACAATGTTGTAACACAACACATTACTCATGTTTGTGATGATGCTGGTGTAAACAAAACTACTGTGCTTCTAGTCATATAAAAGTCTAGCACAAACAATTATGTACAGTATGTAATCATGCTTGATAGATGAATGACTATGTTACTGGTTTATGTATTTACTATACTATACTTTTTATTGTTATTTTAGAGTGTATTCCTTCTACTTACTATTTTTTTTTTAAGTTAACTGTAAAAATACCTCCTAAAAGTCAGGTCCTTCAGGCGATATTCCAGAAGAAGGCATTGTTACCATTGGAGATGATGGCTCCATACATGTTATTGCCTCTGAAGACCTTCCAGTAAGACAAGATGTGGAGGTGAAAGACAGTGATATTGATAATTCTGACCCCGAATAGGCCTGAGCTAATGTGTGTGTTTGTGTTTTAAACAAAAAAGTTTAAAAAGCAAAATAATAATAATAATAATTTAAGAAATACAAAAAAGCTTATAAAATAAAGATATTAAAAATATTTTTGCACTGTATACAATGTTTGTGTTTTCAGCTGTGTTATTACAAGAGTAAAAAAGATTTTTAAAGTTCAGAAAGCAAAATGTTACAGTAAGCTATGGTTAATTTTTGTTTGAAGAAAGAGAGTTTTTATGTGTAATTTAATGTAGCCTAAGTGCACAGTATTTACAGCCTAAGTGTATAGTGTTTATAAAGGCTACAGTAGTATATAATAAGGTCCTGGGCCTTCATATTCACTCATCACTCACTCACTGACTCACCCAGAACAACTTCCAGTCCTGAAAGCTCCATTCATAGTAAGTACCATATACAGATGTACCATTTTTAATCTTTTGTACCATATTTTTAATGTTTAGATACATAAATACTTACCATTGTGTTACAAGTGCCTACATATTCAGTACAGTAACATGCTGTCCAGGTTTATAGCCTAGGAGCAACAAGCTAAGCCACACAGCCTAGGTGTGTCCTAAGCTATACCATCTAGCTTTGTTAAGTACACTTTATAATGCTTGCACAATGACAAAATTATCTGACGACACATTTCTCAGAACATATCCCCCCTTTTGAGTCTTTGAGGGAGTCTTGCTCTGTCACCCAGGCTGGAGTCCAGTGGCAGGATCTTGGCTTGCTACAACCTCCGCCTCCCTGGTTCAAACAATTCTTGTGCCTCAGCCTCCCAATGATTACAGGCATGTGCCACTAAGCCCAGCTAATTTTTTTGTATTTTTAGTAGAGACGGGGTTTCACCATTGTATTAGTCTGTTTTCACACTGTTAATAAAGACATACCCAAGACTGGGTAATTTATAAAAGAAAGAAATTTAATGGACTTACAGTTCCCTGTGGTTGGGGAGGCCTCACAATTGTGGCAGAAGACATGGAGGAGCAAGTCACATCTTACATGGATGGTGGCAGGCAAAGAGAGAGCCTGTGCAGAGAAACTCCCCTTTCCAAAACCATCAGATTTCGTGAGACTTATTAACTATCACAAGAGCAGCACACGAAAGACCTGTCCCTGTGATTCCATTACCTCTCACCATGTCTCTCCCACAACACATGGGAATTCGAGATGAGATTTGGGACACAACCAAACCATATCATTCCGCCCCTGGCCTCTCCTAAATCTCATGTCTTCACATTTCAAAACCAATCATGTTTTCTTAACAGTGTCCTAAAGTCTTAACTCATTTCAGCATTAACTCAAAAGTTCACAGTCCAAAGTCTCATACGAGACAAGGCAAGTCGCTTCTGCCTATGAGTCTATAAAATCAAAAGTAAGTTAGTTACTTCTTAGATACAATGGGGGTACAGGCTTTGGGTAAATATAGCCATTCAAAACGGGAGAAATTGGCCAAAACAAAGGGACCACAGGCCCCATGCAAGTCCAAAATCCAGTAGAGTAGTCAAATCTTAAAGTTCCAAAATGATCTCCTTTGCCTCCATGTCTCACAGCCAGCTCATGCTGATGTAAGAGGGGAGTTCCCATGGTCTTGGGCAGCTCTGCCCCTGTGGCTTTGCAGGGTGCAACCTCCTTCCCAGTTGCTTGCACGGGTTGGCACTGAGTATCTGTGGCTTTTCCAGGTGCACAGTGTAAGCTGTCAGTAGATCTATCATTCTGGGGCCTGGAGGATAGTGGCCCTCTTCTCACAGCTCCACTAGGCAGTGCCCCAGTAGGGAGTCTGTGTCGGGGATCTGACCCCACATTTCAGTTCTACACTCCTCTGGCAGAAGTTCTCCATGAGGGCCCCACCACTGTAGCAAAATTTTGTCTGGGCATCCAGGCATTTCCATACATCTTCTGAAATCTAGGCAGAGGTTCCCAAACCCCAGTTCTTGACTTCTGTGCACTCACAGGCTCAACACCATGTGAAAGCTGCCAAGGCTTGAGGCTTGTACCCAGTGAAGCCATGGCCAGGGCTCCACATTGGCCCCTTTCAGCCACAACTGGAGTGGCTGGGACACAGGGCACCAAGTCCTTAGGCTGTAGACAGTAGAGGGACCCTGGACTCAGCCCAGAAAACCATCTTTTCCTCCCAGGCCTCTGGGTCTGTGATAAGAGGGGCTGCCATGAAGACCCCTGACATGCCCTGGAGACATTTTCCCTATTTTCTTGGGGATTAACATTTGGCTGCTCATTACTTAGGCAAATTTCTGCAGCTGGCTTGAATATCTCCTTAGAAAAATGGGATTTTCTTTTTTATCACATCATCAGGCTGTAAATTTTCCGAACCTTTACGCTCTGTTTCCCTTTTAAAACTGAATGCCTTTAACAGCGCCCAAGTCACCTCTTGAATGCTTTGCTGCTTAGAAATTTCTTCCACCAGATACCCTAAATCATTTCTCTCAAGTTCAAAGTTCCACAAATCTCTAGGGCAGGGGCAAAATGCCACCAGTCTCTTTGTTAAAACACAGCAAGGATCACCTTTACTCCAGTTCCCAACAAGTTCCTCATCTCCATCTTAGACTACCTCAGTCTGGATTTTATTGTCCATAGCATTATCAGTATTTTGATCAAAGTCACTCAACAAGTCTCTAGGGGGTTCCAAACTTTCCCACATTTTCCTGTCTTCTTCTGATCCCTCCAGACTGTTCTAACCTCTGTTACCCAGTTCCAAAGTCACATCCACATTTTCGGGTATCTTTTCAGCAGCACCCCACTCCTGGTATGAATTTACTGTATTAGTCCATTTTCATGCTGCTAATAAAGACATACCTGAGACTGGGCAATTTACGAAATAAAGAGGTTTAATGGACTTACAGTTCCACATGGCTGGGGAGGCCTCACAATTATGGCAGAAAGCAAGGAGGAGAAAGTCACATCTTACATGGATGGTGGCAGGCAAAGAGAGAGCTTGTGCAGGGAATCTCTCCTTTTTAAAACCATCAGCTCTTGTGAGACTTATTCACTGTCAAGAAAACAGCACAGGAAAGATCTGCTCCCATGATTCAATTGTCTCCCACAAGGTCACTCCCCACAACACGTGGGAATTCAATATGAGATTTGGGTAGGGACACGGCTAAACCGTATCAGTCATGTTGATCAGGCTGTTCTCAAACTCCTGGCCTTAAGTGATCAGCCTGCCTTGGCTTCCCAAAGTGCTGGGATTACAGGTGTGAGCCACTGACCCTGGCCACGTATCCCCATTTTTAGGCAATGCATGACCATACTAGAATAAAATATAAAGAAAGACCATTATACTCTGGAGTAGAGAAGGATTCCCTGACTCAAAATCCAAAAGCCGTACAGGAAAAGACTGATACATTTAATCTATAGTAAAATAAAAGGTTGTATGGCAAAGTATTAAGGACAAAATAAACAAAAACATTAAAAACAAAAGATAAAAAGCTGGGAAAATACATTTGCAATTCAAATCACAGAATAATGCCTAATCTCCCTAACATGTAAAGAACACCTAGACATTTATTAGAAAAAGACTAACAATCCTTTTTCTATTCAATTGTTTTAAAAAAACAAAAGGCTGTCTTAGTCCTTCTGGGCTGCTATAACAAAATACCTTAGACTGGAAAATGTATAAACAATAGAAGTTCTGAAGGCTGGGAAGTCTAAGATCTACGTACTAGCTGATCTGATGGTACATAGTGAGGGCCTGTTCCTTTTAGATGGCACCTTTTAAATGTCCTCACATGGCAAAAGGGGTGAACAAGCTCCCTTGGACCTCTTTTACAAGGATACTAATCCCGTTCTTGAAGGTAGAGCCCTCATGACCTAATCACCTCCCAAACACCCCACCTCTGAATGCTATCACATTAGGGAATAAATCTCAAAATAAAATTTTTCGAAAGACACAAACATTCAGACTCTACAGCAAAGGCAAAGGATACTGAGGTAGAAAAAATAATGGCCTCCTAAATGTCCTAATTCCTAGAGCCTATAAATACGTTTTGTTACACAGCAAAGGGGAACTGAGTTATCAGATGAAATTAAGGTTGCTAATTAGCCGATATTAAGACAGGGAGTGATATGGTTTAGCTGTGTCCCCACCCAAAATCTCATCTTGAATTGTAATACCCATAATCCCCAGGTGTCAAGGGAGAGACCAGGTGGAGGTAATTGAATCATGGGGGCAGTTTCCCCCATGCTATTCTTGTGATAGTAAGTTCTCGTGAGATCTGATGGTTTTATAAGGGGCTCTTCCCCACTTCATGTAGCACTTCTCCTTCCTGCCTTGCTTCCCCTTCACCTTCCACCATGATTGTAAGTTTCCTGAGGCGTTCCCCAGCCACGCTGAACTGTGAGTCAATTAAACCTCTTTCCTTTATAAATTATCCAGTCTTAGGCAGGTATTTACAGCAGTATGAAAATGTACTAATACAGGGAGATTATGCTGGATTATCCAGGCAGGGCTGATGTAATCAGAAGGGTCCTTAAATGTAGAAAAGGGAGGCAGAAGAGTCAGTATCAGAGTGATGCAGTAGGAGAAAGAAAAGTCATGGCTTGAAAAGCCATGGCTGGGTTTGAAGATGGAAGGGGTCACAAGTCAAGGAATATAGGTAGCCTTTAGTAGCTAGAAAGGGCAAGAAAATGAATTCTCTCTGGAACTTCCAGAAAGGAATGAAGGCTGCTGACAGCTTGATTTTAGCCAAGTGAGACCCATCTTAGATTTCTGACCTCAAACTTGAAGATAATACATTTGTCTTGTTTTAAGCCATTAATTTTATGGTAATTTGTTACAGCAACAATGAATAAACTAATATGGGTGTGGAACACTCTTCATAAAGGAGGAAATATAAATAGTTCTTGAACATATAAAAAGATGCTAAACCTTCATTTACAATAATTAAAATTAGACAGCTTAAAAAGGCCACAATAATCTTAAAAAAGAACAAAGTAGGAGAGCTTATAATGCTAGATATCAAGATTTATTATAAAGTTACATTAATCAAGCTGGTGTGCTACTAGTACACAAAAGGAAAAACAAACTAATAAAAAAGAATCTAAAAGCACATTCACATATACATGCAGTCTCTTGATTTATAACAAAGATGCCTCCACAATTCAATGGTAAAAAATGAACTTTTCAATAAATGGTTCTAAATGTTTTAAAATACTAATTTGAGATGGATTTTAGGACTAAATACCAAAGGCAAAATAATAAAGCTTCACAAAGAAAACATAGGAGAATACTTTCATGATCTTGGAATGGGTAAAAATGTCTTAAATAGGGCACAAACACCTCAAACCATTAAAGGAATGGTCAATAAACTGGACTTCATTAAAATAAATATTCATCAAAAGAACAATTAAGAAAGTAAAAGAGTAAGCCACTGGCTGGGAGAAGATGTTTACAATACACATATTCAACAAAGGACTGGAATCTACAAGATATAAAGGATGCCTACAAGTCACTAAGAAAAGCATAGACAAAAACCCAACTTAAAACGATGGGCAAAGGCTTAAAGTCTTTGGATTTGACAAAAGAAGCCATCCAAATGGCCTATAAGCATACAAAAAGGTACTCCACATCATTAGTTATGAGAGAAATGCAAATTAAAATCAGTGAGATTCCATACTGCACATTCAACAGAATTGCCTAAATCTATAAGATAGAAAATATCTGGTGAGAGTATAGGACAAATGGAACTATCATATTGCTGGTGGGGGTGTAAATTGGTGCAACTACTTTAAACAGTTGCGCAGTATTTACCAATTATAAACATGAACTAGAATTCCTAGTCTTAATCATGCACCCAAGAGAAATAAATGTATATGTCTACCAAAAGGCGTGTATAAGAATGTACATAGCATCCCCAAACTGGAAACAACCCAAATGTTCAACAGTTAAATGGTTAAGTAAGTTGTGATATAGTTATACAGTAGAATATTACCGAGCATTATAAAATTACTGCTGCACACAACATGAATGATTCTTATAGACACAATGTGTTGAACAAAAGAAGTCAAACACCATTCATATGAAGTCCAAACAAAGGCATCTTTGGAGATAGAAGTCAGAAGAACGCTTACCTCTGGGGGTGGGTTATAGGCAGAGATGGAGCGTGAACTAGTCTTCCAGGGTGCTGGAAATGTTCTGTATCTTGCTCTGGGTGGTGTTTTCTTAAGTATATACATATGTAAAAATTCATCAATCTGAACCCTTAAGATTTGTGCACTTTACTGTATATTTTATACTTCAACTTTAAAAGATAAACAAAAACTACCCTGAGTAGTTGCTTACCTATCAGACTGGCAAAAATCCGAGTTTCTTAACATATCCTATTAGGGAGACTGCAATAAATAAGTACCCTTACACATTGCTAGCAGGAGTCAAAAATGGCATAGCCCCTATGGAGGCCAATTTTGAAGTACATTGCACAATTACAAATATATTTATACTTTGACACAGTAATTTCACTTCTAGGAACTTACCCTATAACTATACTCTCCTACACATGAAATAACATATATAGAAGGTCATTCACTATAGTGTTGCTTAAATAACAAAAGACTAGAAATTACATAAATGTCCATGAACAGGGCACTAGTTAAATATATCAAGGTACATAGGAACATTAGAATATTAAATAACTGTAAAAAAAAAAAGAGCTAGGACAGCTTTTATACTGATATGGAAAGATCTCCCAGAAAAATCGTTGAGAAAAATCAGGCACTGAGAAATGAGCATAGTATGCTACCATTTATGTAAAAGGCAGGATAAAAACATATCTTAGTATTCACTTACATATGTAAAAGGACACTAGAAGGATACAGAAGAAACTAGTAACAGGCTTTAGCTGCACATGTGGTAGAAGGGTTTTGGGGAACTGGAGAGAGGGAGATAGCATGGAAGGGAGTTTTTCATTTTAAACACTGAAACAAAAAGATGAAATACTCCTCTCTGGTGGCTTGAAAAACAGGCCAGATCATCACCAGTCTGCAGGAAGGCAGCATCGGGTAGTAGTCCACAGGCTCTGAAATTAGAGGCGTGGGTAAAAAACCTGACACACAAATTCTTCCTACTTGTGTGACCTGGGCAGGGTAAATTGCTCACCTTCAGCTTCATTTTCCCTTACCTAGAAGATGGGATTAACCAGAGTACCAGCTTATCAATTTGCTGTGAGGATTAAATGGGATGAGATAGGTAAAGTATTTACATTCTGCCTATCTTGTTGTGCATAGAAACATACAAGTTTGTATCTGCCCCTAAGCTCTCTACAAGGCCCTAGGGTTTGGAGATATCACCTCTCAAAGGAATATCCAGTGCCAAAAAAAGTTATTTCTTTATATTCCTATTAAGTTCTTACATGAAATTGCTTGATAGTTTCATGCCAAGGTCAGATGTTCTGCCATACATATTATAAAGGTACAATGGTTCAACAGTTGAAAATCATCTGTGAAATGAAAAAAAAATCTATGCATATATTATAGCTCCAATTTAGTAAAAGAATTGGCTCTGCTTGGAGGAGGAGGAGGAGGAGGCATCACACTTCCCTGCCAATAACCAACCCTTTAACAATGGCTGTCTGGCAAGCCTGAGTGCTCCAGGAAAAGGCCACCAATAAAATCCTTCCAAGGTCTGCGTGGAGCAGGGAGAGAGGAAACGCAGTCAGCTCTTTTTCCTCCGCAGGAAGGGAAGACAAAACTGCACATCAGGGGAGAAGGCAAACAAATTGCCAATTCAAGCCAAAATAAGCTGCTCCTGATGGAAGCACAACAGCTGGAGCCAATTCATCCAGACACAGAGGTGAGGGGCCTGAAAACAGAGCTGGATCTGGGGACCCTGCCTCTGAAAGGCAGGGATCTTCTCAGCAAGTGATGGCCACGTGCCCTCATTTCACCTCAGCCTATGCCCACAAATGGGAGTTAGCCAGTGAGCTTTGTCAGATGTGGAAAGAAATCCTAGGTGGAAAGGAAGAAAGCGAATTAGTGAAGCAGCCAAGTGGACAAGCACCTGTGGAGCACCTATGACATGGCAGGTACTGAGCATGCACTTGACATACATATGCCATTGGGAAGAACAGCTTCTGGGAGTGGGTATCAGGGTGTCGACAATCAGGCTCGGTGAGGCAGAGTGATTGTACAAGGCACATAGGTAGAGAATGCCCAAGCCAGCCATGGTCAATGGCCTCAGCTCTCTCTTTTCTGATTGTCACCTGAGTCTGTCTATGCTTAGCTCCAACAGTTCTTAGTCTAAAGCAGGAACTCATACCACTTCACCATTCTGTCTAGCCATGGGGGCACCTGGTGGCAAAGACAAAACATGTCAAGAGAAACTTAATTGGAAAACTAAGGAAGTAACGAAACCAAATTTCAAAAGAAGTGAACAAAGAAACCCAGAAGCACATAAAGCAGCAGAGTAAAATTTCCATCTTCGCAAGAAACTGAAATGTGGCTTCCATGGGGCTTGCCTCAGGCTGGAACATGCAGGGCCTGAGTTCCTGTCTGGGACAATGAATAGCAGAATCCTGTCTTTGAACAAATCTGGGCTATCACTGTTTCCAGGGCTGTTTGGATGTGCAGATTCCCCAATGGGAATCCCAGGCTCCAGTTTACAAATCCATCCTGCAGCTATGCTGAGATCTTGCCATGGACCCTGATATCCAGACTGGGAAAGACACTTCCTTCTCTAGCTCCTGAGGTTCCTATCCTGGCCTCAGGCTTATAATTATTTCCTTCCTTGAGGTCTTAATATAGAATAATAATAATAATAGCAGCTAACATTTATTGAGTCTTTACTTGTATTAGGCGCTGTTCTTAGCACTTTACCTAACAACCTTATGAAGTCAATAATAATATATCCCAGATGAGGTGATCAAGACACAGAGAAGGTAAGTCACTTATACAGGTTACACAGCTCGTAAGTGGAGGAGACAGCTGTACTATTTACTGCAGTAACTGTAGGACCAGTTCAAACCAATTAATCACTGCTTAAGTTACAGGTAATGCAGAGCCAAAGTTACCTGGCATGCTCAGGAGAAAAGCTTTAGCAACCTAATGGTTACCATCACCAGCCTGGCCCACCAGCTGCACTGGCATTACCTGGGATTAGTTTAAAATGCCACAAAACCTTGACACACTCCCAGGTTGGGGAGATTGATTTGAGAGTTGCCTCCCTGTCTCCTTGTCAATTGACTCACAATAAAGCTTTTTTCTTTTTCTCAAAGCCAGTGTCACAGTATTTGCTTCTGTGTGCACTGGGCAGTGAGCCCATTGCTCAGGTAACACTGCTACTTATCTCTACGACCTGTTTAACCCATTTAACCTCTGAGCCTGTTTTGTCTCTAAAGCAGACACAACAAATATACTTTGAGGAATTGTTTCCATTAACCCAAGACAGAGTAGGTTCTCAATCATGTCCTTTCACCATTCTCTGTTTCACCTCCCTTTCCAAGTTGATTCATCTGTCACACACTCATTAGACATTAAGGTTGCTTCTACCCTTGGGCAAAGTTTGATTGATTTATGTTATCTTCTAGTCTATTCTATAACTATTTTGTGCCTTTTACATGTGGGACACAGCACCAGGCACTGAAGGGCTACAGTTCAGGAAATGAAACTGAAGGCAGGGAAATCCCTCTAAAGTAGGCAAAGGCAGTAGGGTTGAGGGGAGGAGCTCAACCCATGGGAAACATGGCTTTAAGCTGGTAGGAACTCTTCTTCACCTGCAACTTGTCTCCCTCGTGCTGGCCTCCTGGCAGGGCTAACAGGCAGCTTCTTGTAGCTTCCTGTTTCAAAGCCTGCACCCTGCAGAGCACCCACTCAGGCCCTCATTCCTCCAGTGATGGAGAGCTTCTTGCTCCTGGCTGGCAGGCAGGTACATACGTGCAGAGCCCTGTGCCTGCACTCACCTTTCCTGACTCTGAAACCATTATTCAGCAGTCTGTGAGCCAGGTCCCAGGCACTGGGGATACAATGGAAGATAACAGGTCTGCCCTCAAGTGCTCACCAGCATGCCCTATTCTCCCACTGCCTCTGACGGCCTCCACACAGGTAACACGGGACACATCTTTCCAGAATGTCATTGTTTCTCTCCCAACAAAGAAATATTTCACTAGAACAGTTACACTAACAAGTATTTCTCCCCTCCCCCTACCCAACCAAGAGAAAAGAGAAACCAAAGGAATTTATATCTGCCAGGTATTTCACATAAATTATCTCACCTAATCACAATAATCCTGAAAGGAGGAATGATTATCCCCATTACAAAGATAAGAATATGGACGCTCACACAGTGATGGAACCGGTTTGAATCAAGGCTGTCTGCAGAGTCTTTGCTCCTTCTACAGCCCCAGGCTGCCTACATCAGCTCAGCCTGTCACTTTGCTAGCTCTGACCCATTCCTTCGTCTGGATTTTGTGCTTTCACAAATTTAGATTCCCTGCAATCTTCTTGTTTGTGTTGGTCCCAGGGGAAGCCGACCTCTCCCAGTTCAGTGATAGCAGTAGCAGCAATGTCCTAGGCACTGCCTTTGACTCTTTGATTAGCTTGTCTTAATTACAACCAGGCTGAAGCAGTTCCAGTATAAAGTATCTGGTCCTGCTGCAAAGCATGCAGGTTTGCTGTTACATTTTCTAGCTCCTTCTCTAACTCCAGCCCCTGTTACTCCCCACCTCCTCTGCTGTCCTTGGTTCTGCCTCTTTGTACATCATGTTTGGGCCTGCAAAGTAGTGCTTCACACTACTGCCACCCCAGGCAGCCAAGCCAGTCTAGCTCAATTCAGAAAAGAACGTATGAGTCTCTGCTAAGAGCCACGCACTGCTTTAGGTGCTGTGAATAGGCAATAAATGAGGAAAACACAAGGGTCTTGCCTGGTAGGAAAGAATAGGAAAGAACTTTTGAATGGGGATTTATTCAAAAAACCAGAAGCAGTCCAATCATTCTTCCTTTTTATGTCTGGCTTTCTACACATGATGCCCCTCAGCCTATGAGTTCTTTAATATGCTCAAATGCCACTTCCCAGTTAGAAGCTAGGAGACAGGAGTGGCCAGGAACAGAAATTATTGACAGAAGTCAGTCAGTGGTGAGGTTGTAACAAAAGTCCTAAAATATCAGAGCTGGAGGGAAACTTGGTTTTCTGTTTTAACTTCTCCATTTACAGCTGGGGAAACTAAAGCCCAGAGGAGGGCAATTACTTTAACACATAACACCAGGTAATAATAACAAACATTACCAAAGTCCCTACTAGGAGTTAAGTGCCATTCTATGTGCTTTGCATGTCTTAACTCGTCCCTTCAACAACACTATGAGGTAGACACTATTGCCCTCCCCATTTTAAAGATGAGCATAGAGAAGTCAAATACCTTGTCCAAGTTCACATGGCTAGTAAGTAGAAGTATGTACTGAACTCAGGCAGTCTGGCCCTACACTGCAGTCTCCTTAATGTACTGTGAGATGGAAACTGAGTCTACCTGTGGAAGTAAAGAGAAGGCTTCTTGAATGAATAGATCTAATCATGAAAACACTAAACTGTGATTATCCAGGGCCAACTAAGAGGAAGCCTCTATTAACCAGAGGTTTGAGTCCAGCTGGGAGCTCCTGAGTGCCACTAAATACAAGGCAGCGAGGGCAGTGAGCAGAGCCGCATATTTCCAAAGAAAGAGCCAAACCAATAGGAAAGAACTTTTGAATGGGGATTTATTCAAAAAACCAGAAGCAGTCCAATCATTCTTCCTTTTTATGTCTGGCTTTCTATACATGATGCCCCTCAGCCTATGAGTTCTTTAATATGCTCAAATGCCACTTCCCAGGCAGGGAGACCAGCTCAGGTACCTTAAAAAGATGCTCAATGATATGAATTGAAATATTCAGAAAAGGAGCTTCTAGTAAACCCTTGGTCAACCAAAGATTTCCATTTTCCCCAATCTCCCCTAAAACATGCATGAGCACACGCACCATGGCTCTTGGTTAACCAAAAGTCTTCTCCAATTCTGCCACATGACTTTCAGAAGAAACAGTTATCAGTATAAAAATTACTCACCAATTACTGCCAAATTATGCTCTGAGCCACAAGAGACCTGTAAAAAAAAAAAAAAAAAAAAAGAAAGAAAATGGATAGATATTTCAGTCAGTATATTTTATAATCAGTTCTTTTCTAATGACACTAACATCCATTTTTGGCAAAATTTAGGAAGGAAATAGAAAGGAGCATCACATACAAAAGTTAAGATTGTAATTACAACACATTCACAGCTACGTAAAAAGAGAAAATAAAGAAATACAGAATGGAAAGTCATCAGATATTACAGTTGTCTTTAGCTAGTGAGACCATGAGTAATTTTTTAAATCCTTTCTTCCTTTTACTTTTTGTATTTTTCAAACTTTCTATAACGAGCATATGTTACTGTAAAAATGGAAAGATAAGGCAATAAAGATAACAGTTTTTGAAAACTGAACTAAAAAGACCATCACTCTCATATGGACTGATAAAATGAGCAAAGAATTCAGTGGAAACAGACTGGTCCGTGGAGAAATGTTTGACTTTTTCTCATCCGTCCACTATCCCTTTCACCTACCAGCCACACAAACTATCTGTAGTTCTTTCAACATGTCATGTTCTCTCACACCTCTAGCCCCTTGCACATGCTTGTTCCTCTACCCAGAATGTCCTCTCCTCTACTGCATACCTAAAAAATTTCTACTTATCCTTTAAAATCTCAAAATATCTACTAAGACTCCTTTGCTGTTGCATCTAGGTAGACTCAGGTGCACCTGTCCTTATGTCCTTAAATGTACCCGCACCGTAGCAACCATCTTGTTGCCTTTTATCATTGTTTCCTGTTCTTATGAGACTACATGTATTTTGAGAACATGGTTGAATCTCATTCACCTCTGTATTGCACGGATGGATTGGACAAGGCCTGGGACTCAGTTAACATCTGCTAAATGAGGGAATGAATGAAAGAACAAAGTACATAAAAGAACAAATACTTAATACATAAAAGACAGTTTTTGGCTTTCTGAATCCAGGATTTCCAACCAGTGAGAGATACTTCTTGCCCTTCAGTCTCCATATGTCTCAACCGCTAGCAGGAGGAAGTGACTGGGAATACAAAGGCATAAATGGTTCCCTAGGGCTAATTAAGAGGAGCTCTGGACTTTGGAGAATTATCCTGTGACCTTTATCAGGATACTCACTTTAGCTCCTTGCAAGAGGAATGTTTCAAGTACTCTGGAATGTTAATGCTGGAAGGGTCCTGGAGATACCCTACATTATGAGGAGAAGATGGAGGTGCAGGAGGGAGAAATAACTTACCGCAGGTCCCAGGCAAGTCTGTGACAAAACTAAGACTAGAGCCACCACTCTATCCTCTACTTCTATGAAATCAACTTTTTAAATCCACATATGAGTGATTCCTTATTGAATGAGATCATGTGGTATTTGCCTTTCTGTGCCTGACTTATTTAACTTAAAGTAATGTCTTCCAGGTTCATCCATGTCATTATATATGACTACAGTTAATATATCAGATTCTTAAAAAATGCTGAAAATAGATTTTGTTTTCTCACCACAAAAATGACAACTATGTGAAGTAATATATGTTAATTAGCCAGTTTAGTCATTCCACAATGCATACATATTTCAAAACATCATGTTGTATACAGTGAACATATACAATTTTATCTGTCAATTAAAAAAATAAAATAAAAAACTAAGACTAGAGTCACTCTGATTCCTTTAATTCTCCCACAAGTTCCTTTGGTAGTGTTTCTCATTCTTTCCCAGTGAAAACCACTTGTAAGTAATATTCAATGGTTCTTAGCGCAGGCCCCTGACAGCGTAGCTCAAAAGGCATTTGAGTATTAGAAGCCAATCTGCATATTCATAGGTGAGAAGCGGCAGCAAGGTTTCCTAGGCTTTTTCCTGTGTAGAAGCTGTGCTTCCCAGATCCCAGTTTCCAAAGGGAAAAGGTTACGCACACTTAAGTGGACTCCCTGACAGTGCTTATTTGCCAGTAAGTATCTCCAGGTTGTTTAGTCTCTGAGCTCCTTTGAGGCTGGCTCTGTGTCTGATTGACCTGACGGCTCCCACTATGCCTCACTCAGGACCATATAAACAGCACAAGTTCATTATATGCTTCCTGGCTGTAATGAGGCTGGTTCCCTAGGTCTGTTACAGGAAGCTATTTAGATTGAAGAATTGGAAAAAACTCAGATGTCTAACAATTGGGAAATGCTTATGTAAATTATGGTAGAGCCACCTGATGGACTAATATGCAGCCTTGGAAAATGATGCTTGTAAGAAAATATTCATATGAAAAATTACATAAAAATTGTATATATAATATGATCTCAACTCTATAACAAAGTGTGAATAAGAATGACTGGAAGGAGATACAACAAAATGTTAACAATGAGTATGATTTTTCTTTTTCTTTTTTTCTAAACTCTGAATTTTATAAACAATTTTTATAATTAGGAAAAAATATATTAAAAACAAGAAAAAATAAGTGTAATGCAGTTACCACCATGGAGGGAAAAAACCCACCTGGGTATAAAATATACATGTGATAAAATCAGGAATGTTTAGAAGTAGTGGGGGAAAAGGATTTGAAGGAAATTTAAATTACAAGGGTAGCTGCATCATGGTGGTAAGATTGTAAGATATTTTTTCTACTATTCTCTATTTTCCAAATATTATTTAACTGTGGTGGCAGTAGTAGTGGTGGCTGGGGCAACAGTAACTGTAGGAATTAAAGTCAGTATATATTGAGGATTCATATGTGCCAGGTGTCATGCCAAGGTACTTTATAAACATTATCACATTTTAGTCATTACGACAATCTTTTCAGGTAAGTTCTACTTTCTTATTTTAGACATAAGGAGACTGAGGCTCATACATATTAAATGATCTTCACAGCTAGACAAGTGGCAGCAGCAGATCTAAAACCCAGGTCTGCCTGATCTCCAAGCTAGTGTTCTTTACTGCTACATCATGTTATCTTTGCTATTGTTTTAAAGTTATTTTATTTTACAAAATGCAGAGAGAGAAAAGCCCTACTTCTGACTGCCGGGGTTCACCCTGGGGCTGTGACTGTAGAGCTGACCAGCCTTGAGGACCGGAGCTTCCAGAAACAAGCCATTGACAAATGTCAGTATCAGACAGCACATTAATGAAAGAGACAGTGATGAATGGATTTTGTCAAACCAATGTAGAGCTTGAAGCTCAAAGTTCCCCACTGCTTCTTGCTGTCTGTGTGCTGGCATAGAGGTCAGGCAACTGAACACCACAGGCCGCAAAATCCCAGTGTTATACTCCCTCAGTGAAACTGTATCAATGACCATATGCTTCATAATGCTCCTGTCTGCATCTACCCACTGCTCAGTTGCAGGCAGCTTTCTAGAAGACGCTATTAACAATGGCAATGCGCCCAGGAGAAAAGAGATTCAGGACCGGGAAACTAGGTGAGTCCCAGGTCCTCCCCTTTCTGGCTCTGAGACCTAAAGGGCAAGGTATCTGACTTGACCTCTTGGGCCTCAGTGTTCTGAGGTGTAAAAAGTAAACAGTGTCTTCCCTGCCTGCCTTATAGAATTGCTAGAGGACAAATGAGACAATTTATCCCCTTACAGCCATGCATCCCACCTTCTTCATGCACAAATCTGACCATATCATGCCCATGTATAAAACCTTCACAGGATTCTAGCGTTGGTAGGGTAAAGCCTAAAACATCTTACAAGGCCCTCATGAGTAGGTCCCTGTTTACCTCTCTGGACTCATTTCCTCCCTCTGCTACTCAGAACCCTCAACCCAAATAACATAATCCTTTTGTTCTATTCACATCACATTACTTTTTCTCTAAGAACATGATGCAATTTCAGGCCTTTATGCATGCTATGCTCCTTGCCTGAAATTCGCTTTCTCCCACTGTCTACCAAGGTAAATCTTGTAAGACTGCTCAGCTGGGTGTGGTGGCTCACATGTGTAATCCCAGCACTTAGGGAGGCCAAGGCGGGGGGGATCACTTGAGGTCAGGAGTTCAAGACCAGCCTAGCCAACATGGTGAAACCCCGTCTCTACTAAAAATACAAAAATAATTGGTGGGGCATGGTGGCGGGTGCCTGTGATCCCATCTGCTCAGGAGGCTGAGGCAGAAGAATTCCCTGGACCTGGGAGGTGGAGGTTGCAGTGAGCCAAGATCACGCCACTGCACTTCAGCCTGGGCAATAGAGCAAGACTCAGTCTCATTAAAAAAAAAAAAAAAAAAAGACTGCTCAAACAACACCTCCTGGTAAAGCCTTCCCTGACTTCTTCAGGCAGAGCCAGCTGCCCCACCCTGGCTATTCCCACAGCACTATGTATCATGGCCCTTATCACACTACAATGTCTGTTCACAGACTGTGCATGTTAGGTTCTCTGTCTCTCAGACATCCAGAAGACTGCCTGCTCAGTAGTGTTTCTGCCACAAAATCTAAGTGTAGGTCATGGGGGTGAGGAGGTGGCAGTGCAAAGAGAAGGGACTCAGGGAAGGTATATGATCCCAAAGCAAGTATGAGCAGCAGTGTGGCCAATCCAGTCCAATTGGAGACTGACCCTGACATGCACAATGCGGGCAAGAAGGAGACAGCATTAGAAGGATACAGCATGAAGATGCTGGGGGCACTGAAAGCAGAGAAGGGTTCTTCTGGCAACTCCAGCACAGCAAAGCACAGAAGACTCTAACAGAAGTCAGTTCTAGGAAACAGGACCCCACTATAGAAAAATCAGGTTCCAGCTTGCTGACTGGGGCCTTCTGGAGAAGGGGGACACAACTCCCCAAGAGTAAGGGGTGAGAAGCAAAGGTGGCTGTGGAGAGCTGCTCTGTCTTAATGCTTCCCAGACATGAGAGAGGTCTGCTCTGTTCAGGGACCTCAGCCCACAAAGTCAGAGCTGCAAAAAACAAATTCCAAACCCCCACTGCCACAGGGATAAGATCTCCCACCCACCCACCAGGCTAGACTTCATCAGTTCTTGCAAGGCCAGTTAAAACTTTCCTAGGGGTGGGGTCTTAGAAAATACAGCTGGACCAGGGCAAGAGCTGACTAATAATATGCTCAGTAAATACATGCTGAATGCATTAATGAGTTAAACAAATGAAAAATTTAAGCAAAAATTTGATGAATGTGAAAATGTTTGCCAACTGTTGGATGTGAGTACTTTGGTTCTCAACAGTACAGTTGTACCTGTTTGTAAAAACAGCTGACTGGCTCTTATAGAATACTTATAGGCCAGGCACTTGGCTAACTACTTTACCTACATTATCTCATACAGACTTATACAAAACCTAAGATATTCTTTTGTTACAACCATTTTACAAATGAAGCTGCTGGGGTTCAGAGAAGCAAGGTAACTTGCCAAGTGTTTCACAGCTAGCAGAGGTGTAGGATTCTGTGATCCTTCAGGTTCAAGCTTTCTTCCTCAAAACGGTATGTACCCTTCCTTTTCTCATATAAGATGGAAATAAACTACCCATCCAGTTCCCTTACATCTGGCAAGCCCAGTGCCAGGGATGTAAGGCTGGGAGAGCCCTAGATTTACAGGGCCCAAACAACATCCTGACTGGGGCTAGGAGGGCCCACTTCTGGAAAGATCAAGCAGCTGTTTCCAGGGATATTTCTTAAGGGGAATGGCTGCAGAATGGCAACAAAGTTCTGTTGCCTGCTCTCCTCATGGATATCCCTTGGCGAGAGAACGCCGCCAGATTGTTCAAATCTGAATATTCTAAATGGGGAAATCGGGGCACAGAAGACTGGGGTGGGAAACGAACACCGGGTTGCGGACCAGAACTCAGGGTCAGGTGCCAAGGAGAGGAAATGAGGCGAGGTCAGCCCCATGCCACCAGCCAGGGCCCGCTTCCCTCGACCGGAGAGTGGTAGCCAGCCGCGGCCCAAAGGCCACCCAGGGTGCTAGGTGGACAGCGAGGCCTGCCGACTGGTTCTCGCCCTGCGCCAATGAGTCCGGGTGCCTTCAAGTGCTTTGGCAATGGGGCGTACGTGCGGAGATGTGTGATGGCCAGGGTGGAAGGGGAGTAACAGGGTTTAGGCTGGTATGGCACTGGGCTATGCTCTGTGCCTCACTGCGAGCCCTTGGCAGGCACAGCCGCCAGGGTAGGAGAAGTGTGCCAGAAGCAGCTCCAGAATGGCAGCCCCAGCTGGCTGGGCAGCCTGCGCCGCCAGGGTTAACAGGTCAAGGGAATGGGCGTCTCGGTGCCACCTTTGCTAGAGCTCTGCCCAAACCCAGTTTCCATCTGTGTATCTCTGGGGTGACAACCAGAATTTCCAAACTATTAAACACAGTGCTTGGAAGCTGGGCACGTTTTACAGGCACACTGCAATCCAGTGAACCACAAGAGTTCTACCCCTAAGCTCAGAAATAGTCCCAACTGGGGAAGGCCACCGCAACACCAGAGAAACAGTACAGCTGTTTGCTTCTGGAAGCACCTAGCCTTACAAAGATATCTTTAACTCTCTCTGTGGGCTTGAATTTGTATTTTATTTCATATATATGTATGAAATAAAATGAAGGCACATTGTATGTATGCCTGTGAAAAAACAGTGAGGCTTGAACTAGGTTCTGCTATCTTCCAGAGAAGTTGGGGTGAGAAGAAAAGAGCTAAAGTTTGGTTAAGTGCCTGGATGCCAAGCATGTGACATTATAGAATTTCACTTTACCTGCAATACCTCCCATCCTCACAGCCACTCTGAGAAGTGGGAATCTGTCTCCCTACATAGCAGGCCAGCAAACCCACTCAGACCAGTTAAGTCACTGGTCCCAGGTCTGCTTTGGTGCAAAGTCTGTAAGCTAACTCACTATAGACATCGCCTCCTCCTCTTCTGATACTGGTACCACAGGGTCCCTGTCACAAAGGCTCAAACTCTCAAGTGACAGTTCTAACTCTTTTCCTTATCTCTCTCCTACCCTTATATTTAGGCTGTCTCCAGATCCTGTTAATCCTGCCTTCTCAACGGTTCTCAAATCTGACTTATTTCCAGCTGCTATCATCTTAGTTTAGTCCTTTTTGCCTCAGTCTGAAGTCTTAACCACCAATGACTTGAAGCTTTCTTCTCACCATAATATCATGATCTGATCTGTTTTTGTTTTTGTCTTCAGAGACAGGGTCTTGCTCTATCACCCAGGCTGGAGTGCAGTGGTGTAAACACAGCTCACTATAACCTCGAATTCTTGGGCTCAAGCGACCCTTCTGCCTTAGCTTCCTGAGTAGCTAGGACTACAGGTACACACCACTATGCCTGGCCAATTTCTTTTTTACTTCTTGTAGAAACAGGATCTCATCATGTTGTCCAGACTGCTTGAACTCCTGGCCTCTCAAAGTTCTGGGGTAACAGGCATGACCCACCATATGTGCATGGGCATGATCTGATTTCTTTTTAATTAAAGTTGTCACAGTTATCAAAGTCTTATTACTGTTTAACACACATTTTACCACTCCTTTCCTACATAAACCCTCCAACCCAGCAACACGAGTCTCTTTTCTGTCTCTGGAAAAATCTCTTGTTTCCCCACTTTTGTATCTTCATTTGTACCATTCTCCCTTCTCCACACCATTCTAAATCCAACCAACTCTACAAGGCCTAGTTCAAAACCTTGAGGCAGTCCCCCAGATCACCTCAGCCTTTAGGAGATCTGCCTCCTCTCAGTTCTCACCACTTGCCTTGACTATAGTTTGCTTTTATCAAATCTCCTTTGTGCTTTTAATAGTTTGGACATGAGTATGGGGCATGTCAGTGTGAGGTAATGCAGAGAGTTCTGGATATGGAACCAGAAAACCTGGATTTAAGTCCTGATGCCCCCCGCCCCCACTTCCTAGCCATGTGACTTTGGGCAAATCTCTTTGCCTCCTTCTCTGGCCCTCAGTTCCCTCATCTGTAAAACGGAATTCAAACAACCAGGTATACTTCACGCATCCTAACCTCTGCTATCTACAGAATAAAATTCACTTTGGGCTTGACCCCATTCTACAGATACATTTTAGGACTTATATATTATTTGAGAACATAAAAGGAGACTATAAGCATTAGGAACTGGCATAGGTTCACTATGAAGAGTTCTTCAAGCTGGGTGTGATGGCTCACACCTGTAATCCCAGCACTTTGGGAGGCTGAGGCAAGCAGGTAGCTTGAGCTCATGAGTTCAAGACCAGCCTGGGCAACATGGCGAAACCCTGTCTCTATCGAAAATACAAAAAAATTAGCCTGTCATGGTGAAGTGTGCCTGTAGTCCCAGCTAGTTGGGAGACTGAGGTGGGAGGATCATTTAACCTGGGAGGCAGAGGTTGCAGTGAGCCGAGATCATACCACTGCACTCCAGCCTGGGCAACAAAGTGAGACTAAAAGAAACAAAACAAAACAAAACAAACTTCTTCAGTCTAAACAGTTCATTTCCTTTTCCAATCATTTACTGACAGATAAGGAGAGGGCTTGAGAAATGTCTACTGAATTAGAATATAATATACACAGTAATTAGACTATAATACATACAATTAAACTAGTCAGGCGGTCAGATTGCTTGCTTTTCCCATAGTGCCCTTCTAAGGGAATGTCTTCATCATAAATGGCCATGTTGATACCATGTGGTCCTGCTTCCTGGGGCCATACCTAATTGGACTATGGATGGACATCTGTCTCAATGTGGATTAATGCATAGATTGACCATAGCCTGTGAAATGTCTTAGTGAAGATTCTGCCTTGAAACAGTTTTAGGGAGTGAGTCCTCTAGTTGGTAGCTGGAGCAGCAGCTGGAAGAAATAGACACAAGGAAGGTTAAGATGAGGAGGAGGCACAAGCAGAGGAGTCAGAAGCAGCAGCAACAGTAAAGTGAAGCTAAGTCACCAGGATGTGAGTTCTAAAGGAAGAAGCAACAGATCCTACTGCTGAGGGCTCAAGAAGGTTTAGGCTTTTGAGTTGCCTTGGGTTCTCAATGACTTTCCCATTGTTCTTTTATAAGGCATTTGCTTCACCTGTTTTCCTTACTTATGCTAAAGTACAATATAGTCTTCACAATAATAATCTGCAAGTATCTTTGGTCCTTGCCGGCTAAAAACGCCTGACACGACAATACATCTGGATTTCAGTAAAGGCATGCTACTAGGTTATTTAAGTTACTCAGTACTTGTATTGAGAACAAAATGGAACCATGTGAGTTGGACAATCAAACTAAAAGACAGGCAATTAATAGATTCAGGCCAGGCAAACATCCTATGGCAGGCTTCTCAAAAAAATGTAACCCTTTCCCTAGTGGCCATGATAGGTTAAAATTAAAAAGACTGCCAACACCAAGTACTAACGAGGATGTGAAATAACTGGAACTCTCTTACACTGCTGACGGGAGTGTAAATTCAACAACTGCTTGGAAAAACTGTCTGGCAGTATCTACTAAAGCTAAACATATATATATGGACACCCAAGTACCCAAAATAAATTATTGCTTACTTCTACCAAAAGGCATGTACATGAATGTTCATAGCAGTTTTATTCATAATAAAAATATGAAATAACACAAATATTCATCATCAGTATAATGGATACAGTGTAGTTCATTCAGAATACTTTACAGCAGGGGTCCCCAACTGCCAGGCTGCAGACTGGTAACATTCCCCGGCCTATTAGGAACCAGGCCACACAGCAGGAGGTAAGCAGCAGGCAAGGGAGGGAAGCTTCATCCGTATTTACAGCTGCTTCCCATTGCTCACATTACCATCTGAGCTCCGCCTCCTGTCAGATCAGCAGTGGCATTAGATTCTCATATGAGCGTGAACCCTATTGTGAACTGCGCGTGGGAGGGATCTAGGCTGCGCAATCCTTACGAGACTCTAACTAATGCCTGATGATCTGAGGTGGAACAGTTTCATCCCCACCTCTTCCAGGAAACCGGCCCCTCGTGTCAAAAAGGTTGGGGACTGCTACTTTACAGCAATGGAGGAAAATATTGATATTCACAACATAAATCTTTAAGAATGATAATATGAAACCCAAAAGTAGGCAAAACTGATTTCAAATAAATAATATAACTGCTCTTAAGGGGGTCAGAGTAACTCCTGAACATAGTACTTTGACTAAATAACTTATGTTTACAAACAAACAAAATGCAAAAAAAAAAAAATTTTAACTACTTTGTAGGTTATTTTCTTTCATTGCATGGGTGTATCAATTCTGAAAGTATTTTGTATATATTGTGGGACCATGCAAATAAGGAAATAAATGAATGTTGCTGGGAGCCAGAATGCTCACTGTAGTCGAAGGAAACACAAATATAGAATGAGAGAAGGCAAAGAGAAACCCTGTGGATATCAGGTTAGAATTAGAGTTTTCAGTATGAACTCAGAGTTTTACACACACACACACACACACACACAGGGGTTGAGTTAAACCAACATGAAATTGCCTAGTAGCACTGACACCCCAGCAGCAATGAGTTTACTTGGTGCACAGACCCTGGCTTTTAAATACTATTCAACTAAGAGGGATCAGAGCTCTTTAGAGAAAAGGCTGATTCTAGGGTTGGGATGAGGAAAGAATAATTTGAGCCTGGAACATGTATTTGTACCACGAAGTAATAAAAGAGTAATGGAGACATGTCAAAAGGAAACTAGCCAGCCTGAAACAGCTCCCACTAGCTAAATCAGGGAAAACTTGAGCTCCAAAATGAATAATGACAATAGTAGATTACAGCCCATTGAATAAAATAAAAATCCACAGTACATACTGAGCAGTAAATATATATAGGAAAGCAGGGAAAGCTCTTTCTTATAGTAGGATGCCAAAAATAATAAATGTAAAAAGAATAATTGGGCTAGAAAATAGTTTTGCAATCATTAGTTAATTCAGACAAGAATCATCAATGCACGTTAAAACTACTGGGCAAAAGTCTGAAGAGAAAAAGGATATTCACATAGTCTTAAAGTATTTCTTCATAGATGACTTCTTAATTACAAAGAATAAATGGTAGCCTTACAGCAGAGAAAGGAGGCAAGCACCACCTTACACAAGAAATGTAGGTTAGCATCACTAATAATGGGCCAAACTGACATCAGGTGCCTCCTCACATGATGCATTAAAGACAGACACAACATCACTTATTTAGTATTCCTGCCAAAAGTGCATAAGTGAAATGTAATCATGAGGAAAAATCAGATAAAATCAATTGGGGGACATTATATACAAAACAACTGTCCTGTACTCTTAAAAAATGTCAATGTCATAAGAGATAATGAAAATCTATTCCAGAATAAAGGGGGCAAGGAGACATGACAACTAAATGCAATATATGATCCTGAACTGGATCCTAGATCAAAGTGAAGAACTGTCATAAAAGATATTGTTGAGACAACTGGAAAAATATACAGAAGCTCTGTAGATTGGGTAAGAGTATTCTATCAATGTTAAATTATTTTAAAAAGAGAAAGGACACAAATGTGGCAAAATGTTAATACATTCTGTGTCTGGGTGAATGGATTTGTGGAATTCTTTGTGTTATTCTTGCAACTCTTCCGTGAGTTTGAAATCATTTCAAAATAAAAAGTTAAGCAAAATTAATCTGTGGTGAAAGTTTAGAATAATGGTTATTTTGGGATGGGTATATCCAGGAGGTTTACTGAAGTGCCTAATTTGGGTGATTACATGGGTGTATACACATATAAAAGGTCACTGAGTTGAATATTTAAGATTTAATCATTTTACTGTATGTAAGTTACACTTCAACCAAAAAAAAAGCAAAAAAACAAGGATAGCTTCCTTCTTAAGCCTAAGTGAGGAAAGTGGCCAAGCATCAGAGCCTACATGAGAAAAGTGGCTAAGAAGGGGCAGCAAGGGCCCAGTGGAGGTTCAGAGCCTGGCTGGACAGCTGTGGCCTGCTGGGGAAGCAACCTGTGCAAGGAAGGTAGTCAGCAGGACTGTGGTGCAATGGGTTGGTTTCATACAGGAGAACTGAGCAAGTCAGTAAATGTACTGAAGATAATGGGAGCCAGGTTGCTCATAGTCAGGGAAGTGAATTACAACTGAAAGAGCGAGATATAGAAGGAACTCTGTAGTGTTGCATTATAACTTAAGACACTGGTGTGAACTCATTGTTTTCAAGGTAGACACAGAAATAGAAACAAATATATATAGAAAAGTAGGGCTGTGTGTGTGTGTGTGTGTCTGTGTATGCACAAACTCACGTTTTTCTCACATGTTTTCTCTCACATATTTTCTCAGCTTTGTCCACTGAGAGAGCCTGGGAGCAGCAATCTCCAATGACATAAGCACATCCAGACCTGAGACTGATGAACTGATTGATTTTTTGTAGAGACAAGGTCTTACGATGTGGCCCAGACTGGTCTCAAACTCCTGGGCTCAAGCGATCCTCCCACCTCTCAGCCTCCCAAAGTGTTGGGATTACAGGCATGAGCCACTGTGCCCAGCTGACTTTTCTTTCTTTTTTTTTTTTTTAGACGGAGTCTCGCTCAGTTGTCCAGTCTGGAGTGCAGTGGCGCGATCTCGGCTCACTGTAAGCTCAGCATCCCGGGTTCACACCATTCTCCTGCCTCAGCCTCCCGAGTAGTTGGGATTACAGGCGCGCACCACCACGCCCGGCTAATTTTTTGCATTTTTAGTAGAGACGGGGTTTCACCGTGTTAGCCAGGATGGTCTCGATCTCCTGACCTCGTGATCCGCCCACCTCGGCCTCCCAAAGTGCTGGGATTACAGGCGTGAGCCACTGTGCCCGGCCTGACTTTTATTTCTAAAAATCATTCTCCACTAAAAATTATTGTGGAGAAATGGCTGATTCTAGGACTGAGGCAGGGAAAGTACAAGGTGAACCTGTAGCATCTTGTATCAGAGCGCAAAAAAAAGTGCTCAAAAAATGATGTGCTCAAAATAAATAATGATACTCATTGGAATATAAGCCAGAGACTGAAACAGAAATCTTCCTACGTGAAGCTCTTACCTAGAGGCATCTTGTGGTATACCAAGGAATGTGGCCCTCAATTTGGCCTACCTAAACTTCTGATCAACAAATAGGATCAAGACTGAAGGTTTGCTTACTAAATACACAGAATTTATAATGCTGGGAGAGACAGCCAGTACCTTGGATGGAATGCTCTGGACTCAAAGAGATGAACAAGTAGAAACACAAAGGTTATAATTTAAAATGTGAATTCCTACACTCAGTTTCAAAAAATAAGTTGTAGAGATGCAGAATTGGCAAGAAATAACTAAAGAGCATTTCTTGTGAAAAAAGATTCATACTTGCAATTTGAGTCAGCAATGTGACATAGCCTCTCAAAAAATAGGATCCTGGGCCGCATTACATTTTTGCCCACAAAAATGAACTGATCGTAGTGTCCTCTGTGCTGGTCACATCATATTTGGAGCACTGTGGTCAGTTCTGGACTCTCTCTCACATTTTAAGATACTGAATTTAAGGAATAATAAGATCAAAGTAACCAGAATATTAAAACATGTAGAAATTGTCATATGATGAGCTGCTGAAGAAACAATACATGTTAAGCCTGAAAAAAAAAAAATAGTAGGGACGTGGTAGATGGAGGTGCATATAACTCTTCAAATAATTGAAAGACAGTCACATAGAAAACTTGTTCTGCAGGGTTCCAGATGGTAAAACAGTGTTATTAACATAGAGTGTGGTCTAATAAGCAGAAGAACCTTTTTAACACAGAGCCATTCTAAAACAGAGTGGTCTATCTTGTAAGGTGGTGAGCTACTACCCATTATGGGAAGCATTTAAGTACAGACGGGGTGACTGCCTCTCAAAGCTAATTACTGAAATCCTTTCGAGTTCTGAGTTTCTGTATCTGGCCTACTACTGGCTAGACATTTTTTCTAAGCCACCATCTTCTTTGGTCTCCTCGTCTATCTTTTAGGATCTTTTTTCCAAGTGGGCAAAAATTCTGAAAATAAATATTTGCATATAGATAAATTCTGGAGTAGGACTATGCCTAGAATGCGGGTGAAAAGGGGGAGAGGAAGCTTCCAACTTTTTCCAGAAGAACACTACAGAGTTAGGAAAAATGTGAGGAGCACTTGGGGATAAAAAGGAAGCATGCCAAGAAGATAGTAAAACATAAAAACACTATTATAGACTGATTGGATGAACGTCCCCAATTCTTACTCCTCATATCCACATCCTTTGCCATGAACTGCCTTCCCATTCAGAGACAGTTTACCAGCCCGTCAGCCTTTGACTTTGGACTCAGCCATGTGACTTGCTTGGGTAACTAGATGTTAGCAAATGTGACACAAGCAGAGATTTGAAAAATCATTTGTATATTTATGCTCATTTTTGCTCTCTGCCCTCTGCCCCTGCCATGAGAACTTGCCCAGGCTACCCTGTGCAATGATGAGATGTGTGGAACAGTGCTGAGCCACTCCCAGTTGTCCTAATCAAAGATCAGCCAAGACCTAGGCATGTGAGCAAGCCCTGCCAAGACCAGAAGAGCCACTCAGCTGAGCCACAGACACATGAACAAATAACTGTTTCTCGTAGTAGAACCTACAAGTTTTTAAACTACTAGGTTATGAGTGATTTGATATGTAGCATTACTGTGGCAATTGATAACTGATTTAAAACATCCACTAACACTTGTCTGGCACTGAAGGGTTTCCAAGTGTACTCACTGTCAATGCCCTGCAGCCCAAGACTACCAGGAACATGTGTGTAGTTGAACAGACTGGGTTTACTACTTATTGCTGTGAAGGAGAACACACACTACAGGAAACCATGGAGCATCTCTGGGAGGTGGAGGCTGCCGTGAGTCGAGATCATACCATTGCACTCCAGCCTGGAACATATTAGAAAGGACTTTATTAGACAGAAGAGTAGTATGTTTGGTGTTTTATGGCTTGGACAATGTTCATGTTTTGTCTGTGTTCAGACATGATTACAAAGTGGTCTTATTTTTGTCTTGATCCATCATGGTCACAGAGTGGCCTTGTCTGATGCTGATGTTTTGTGAAGTAGTATATGTTCAACAGGAGAACATCAAGACCTACCTGAGTGCCAGGCCAGCTCACAGCAACACAAAGGCCCAGTGACTGAGAATACTAGGCCAGTTCCTAGATGCCAGGGAATGATTTTCTCTTTATCATTTATACAGAACTCTATTTGATCCACAAAATAGCCCTAAAAGTTGGTTTTATTATGACTTTTTTAAATAGGTGAGGAAATTGAGGTTCATGGACATTAAGAGCCTGGTCCGAGGTCTGACATATGTAAGCTGTCTGACCTTGGGCATGAAGCCTGTACTTTTTGAACCTTTGCTTCTTCACTGTAAAATGGGTGTAGTAATATTTGCCTCACATGATAGTGAAGATTACATGAGATCAAATATGCTGAAGAACCCAACCCACCTCCTAGTATCTAGAAGTGGTTCAACCAATAGTACTACTTCCATCTCCCTTGATATTCCCACTCTTTTCATATTATGAGGCCTCTGGAAAACATCTTTATATGGAATCTATATCAAGGTAATTTTCATTGTTGTGATTTTAAATACTGGGCCTCTCTTCAGAGAGGTTCCCCTACATGAGGCTATTTCATAGTTCAGCTGGTTCCACAGCGGCTCAGCTCTATACAAGCCACTAGTGTCCACGTGCAGAAAGATCTTGTGTATATGCTCAACTCTCATATGATGTGATGAGTATAGCTAAATGGGCAGGGATGCATGGGTAGATCAGCCTTGAGATCAGAAGGCTGAACATAACCTCAGAATATTAAAAGTTATGGGCTACATGGAATAAACTATCACTCAAACCAGTGTTCCTCCAGCAAGAAAACCACAGGCACATAGAAAGGGTGGAACTAAATATCTTGCTCAGCCTCCATGACACTGAGGGTGTCAGAGAAATGGCCTGAGTCTTAATTCTGGCCTTAGCTCTTGCCTGGGATTCTGCAGCAGCTTCCTTGTGCTTCTCTCTCCTCTGATCTCTCCCCCACTCTGTCAAAATGGTCTCCTTAAGTACAAGTGAATTATTTTGCTCCACATTGCCCAAGTCCAAATTCCTTTGTCTGGTATTTAAGATCTTCCATGGTCTAGACCCAATGCAGTTCTCTAGCCTCTTTCCCCAGTAAAATTACCCACAAATACTTGCATTCCTATCTCATCAAACCCCTCCACACAGCATCCGACCACCCCACTCCTCATCATGCCCAACTTGTGCTGTGCTCTCAGTTCAGTGTACCTTCACCACTCATCCTTGAGAAGGAAGAAGAAAGGAGAAGAAAAGGAAAATAATTGCATTTATTGATTACTAAACCTATTCTAGGTACTTTTTGTGGATTAACACATTATATCTACATTTTATAGATTAACTGAGAAATAGGATGATTAAATACCTTGACAAAAAGCACATAGCTAGTAAGTGGATGGGCCACTTCATAAGTAATTGCTTCCTCCTCTGGGTTCTGCTATAGAAATAGCACTTATTCTACTTATTATTAAGTGGTTTTCAAATCTGTCTCTTCCCAAATTATATTGATTATAACTTTCTTAATCATGAGGGCTATATTTCATTCATTTCTATCCCCCGTGGCTTGCACAGTGCTCTGTACATAGTAGGTCCTAATGAGATGTTTGTTGAATTGAAGCCACTTCTCTGGGTACCCCTCACTGCTCCTGGCTCAGAAGCTGACACATTAGTATTCAGGAAATGCTAAATGAATGACAGTGAATTTATCTCTGAACTTCCTGAGCTCCTCACCAGGGTCTTGTAAATGCATCGAACTCTGTAAGTAATGGCTGAATTCAGAGACTGATGACCCTTCAGACGTTAAGAATTTGAGTCAGTGGCTAAACAGAATGGCCTCCCAAAACATCACAGGTAGATCCCACAAGGCCTGGGGAAAAGTTCGCTGGGTGATGCCACAGGGCAGAGACAGTTAAAAAGTGGGCCTGTAGTGTATGGGGAAAGGCAGCACAGCCCCTTCCTGTCTCCATTCTATCCCCAACAACAACCAGATGACAGGCTGACTCTGAGCCATTTGTGCACAGAGCCCAAGAATCTTTGCCTTTGCTACAGCTGCACAGGAGAGCTTGGCTGGGCCATTGCCAGGCATGAGGCACAAACACGTGAACATAGCCCCTGATCAAGAGGCCCTCTGGCACCCCAGAGCCCTTCACAGTAAGGATCACTTTTGCTTTTTTGATTAAAACAAAACAAAACATATTGAGGCCAGGTCCTAAAGCTTTACTCTTTCTGGGATTTAAAAAGTCAATAATGAAGATAAGATGTGACAGAGAGATCAAAGCTTATCATAGCAAGTGTATACAATATAACACTGAACACAGCAGCAAGAATGATGAATATATCTTTTGCAGCTGACTGGTGCCATGTAACCCAGCCTGACAGACTCCCTTCCTAGGCACAGCCCGACAAGTCAGCAGACTTAGGAGTGCTGCTGTCCTGTTCCCAGGGGCAGCTTGCTAGAATCCCACTGCCAGAAGTCCAGTTCCTAGCTGAATGATGACCACAGTGACCTTCTTGATCTACTGACATGACTGCAACTTTTCTGGTACAAAACAAAGTTGTAGATTATCAGGTTCTGTTTTGGGTGACATACACATACCTAATAATGTTTAAATAAAGTTTATTTTTTTAGGTTATAAAAGTAATATACACTTATTGCAAAGAATATAATAAGGAAAACAAAAACACCCATAATCCCACTGTTCACTTAACATGTGGTGTATTCCCTTCAGTCCTTTCCTATCAATATTTGTCTTCATGTGAATAAAATACATATAATTTCAGAAACACAGCTTATAGTCATATTATATATTCAGTTTTATATCATGACCTTTGCATTTAACATGTTATGTTTCCCATATCATTGTTTCATTGAAAATGTGATTTTCCTGACTTTATAGCATCATAGGAATATGCCTTATTTCACTATTTCTCTTCTATGGGGTACCTACATTATTTTCAATATCTTACCATTATAAAGTGTGTGGTGAACAAAAAAATCTTAACTTATATCTCTAATTATTTCCTTGGGATAAGTTTTCTAAAATAGAATTCTTGAAAAAAGGGCTATGAATCTCTTTAAGACAACTACACAATTTGGGGAGTACATTTTATTAGGATCATTGACAAAATGAACCACATGCAGAAGAAAAAGAACAAAATGGGGAAAAGGTAACAATACTGAAATGATAATATTGGCTAACATATATGGGGTGTATATAATGTCACAGGAAAAGTGCTTAGGAATTTTGTTTGCATGCATTAGCTCATTTAATCTGTGATTTAATCCTATAAAGTATACGTACATAAGGAAACCATAGTTCAGAGAAGTTAACTTTTTCAATATTGCAGTTCATAGGTGGCATAGCTGCAGTTTAAATCAAATTATGGTATAATTCCACAAAGTACACTTAATGCTATGCTACAACATATCACATAAAAATAAAGGGAAAAAATGAGTGTTTTCAGTCTGGAGAAGAGACGACTTGGATAGTACAAGTACTGGGATAGTATAGAATAGGACAAGGGAAATCAGACAGCAGAATGAGATGGTACAGTGAGGATCAATGGATAGAAATAGTGGACGGATCACTTGAGGTCAGGAGTTTGAGACAAGCCTGGTGAACATGGTGAAACCCTGTCTCTACTAAAAATACAGGTGCATGGTGGTGTGCACCTGTAGTACCAGCTACTAGAGAGACTGAGGCACAAGAATCACTTGAACCGAAGAGCAAGAGGTTGGAGTGTGCCAAGATCACACCACTGCACTCCAGCCTGGGCGACAGAGCAAGATTCTGTCAAAAAAAAAAAAAAAAGAGAGAGAGAGAGAGAGAAAGAAAAGAAAAGAAAAGCTTAAAATGTCAAAGTACACCTTAATATTAGGCCATTCTAAAAATAAAGTTCTACCAAAAAATCAAAGGAGTGTCTCCAGGTGGGCCTAATCTAATCACACATGCCCTTTAAAAGCTGAGAGTTTTCTCTGGCTGATGGCAGAAGGAGAAATCAGGAAGACTAGGAGCACAAGAAGGATGTAAGGGACCATTGCTGGGTTTGAAGATGTGGTGCTACATACAAGAACTGGAGAGCAGCATCTATTGCTGACAACAACTCAAGGCTGACAACCAGCAAAGATACAGGGACCTCAGTCCTATAATCTCAAAGAACTGACATCTGCCAACAATTGGAACAAGCTTAGAAGCCGATTCTTCCCTAGAGTCTCCAGATAAGAATCCAGTCCAGCTGACACCTTGATTTAGGCTCTGTGAAATCTTAAACAGAAAGCCTAGCCAATCCCATCCAGACTTCTGGCTTACAGTACTGTGAACTATTAATTATGTGGTGTTGTAAGCCACTAAGTTTGTGGTAATTTCTTATGCAGCAAGACAGAACTAATACAATGGGTAAGTGAATAAACAAAGCATAGTACAACCATATAATGGAATACCACTAATCAATACAAAAGCAACAATCTACTGATACACATAACATGAATGAATCTCAAAAACCACTGTGCCGAGTGAAAGAAGCCAGGCACAAAAAAGTAAATAGTGCATGATTTCATTAATACGAAACTCTAGGAAAGTCAAATCTGATTTACAGTGATAGAAAGCAGGCAAAAAAAACAAATCTAATGTATAGCAATAGAAAGGCTGTGGTTGGGGTGGATTGGTTGACTGATCCTATTCCCTTCCTGTCTGACTTTTCTGCCTCCACCTGCAGCCTCAGCCTAGCATGGAGAATGGGGAGGCCCACTTACAAAACACACCAGTATATATTCATTTCTTTCTCTGCCACTCTAACAAGACTAAGGACCCTATGTGGGTAAACAGTCTATCAAAAGCACAATTTGAAACCTTAAAATACATTCCAGAAGGGAATAACCAAGTTTTCAAAAAGCTATGCTACATCGATTTCTCTTGTCAAGTTCCTTTTAACAATATGTCCCATGTATAAAGGGGCCACACTGGCAGGGCTGAGCATTCATGATAATTTAACACTATTAAAAATATATATTTTAAACAAGTAGGCAGCAATGGTGACTGAGAAACTCAGGAATCTGGCCCTGTCTTGCCTTCAAGCAATATACAGGTCAAATATTTTTGAATGAATTCCTTGTTCTAGCAGATCTAAAGTGAAGCTGTGAACATAAGCTGTCACCCTCTGCCACACACAGCAGGAAGGGTGCACGGCAGGGAGAAAGGAACATGAGCTCTGCAGTCACAGACTGTCAGGAAGCTACTACAGTAGTCCAGGTGAGAGTAGGTTGAACTTCAGGTTCTATCACAATCTTCTGTGAACTTAGCCAAGTTACTAAGACTTTCTGGGCCTCAGTTTTCTCATCCGCATAATAGGAATTATAGTTCTAACCTCACAGGACTATCATAAGGGTTCAATTCAGTTAACTATTATTTAGCATCTTGGACAAAGTAGATGCTTACACGATGGTTCACTTGCCCCTTTGTCCACTGAATATTGTTGAGGGGTAGGAAAACATTCTTCCCCCAGACCCCCTGCATATTTCATTAAGAAACATTAGATGGGGCCAGGCACGGTGGCTCACGCCTGTAATCCCAGCACTTTGGGAGGCCAAGGTGGGTGGATCACAAGGTCAGGGGATCGAGACCATCCTGGCTAACACGGTGAAACCCCATCTCTACTAAAAATACAAAAAATTAGCTGGGCATGGTGCCGGGCGCCTGTAGTCCCAGCTACTCGGGAGGCTGAGACAGGAAAATGGCGTGAACCCGGGAGGCGGAGCTTTCACTGAGCCGAGATTGCGCCACTGCACTCCAGCCTGGGCGAAAGAATGAGGCTCCGTTTCAAAAAAAAAAAAAAAAAAAAAAATTAGATGGAAAATAAAAACTCTTCCAAAACTCTGAGTTTAATTCTCTCTAAATGTGTTAGCTATGATAATTTTACGAGCAAACAAAAACATTTTTGTACCCATCAACAATTACTTTAGATCTCTAAAGGCCTGAAATGGTTTGGTTCTGTGTTCCCACCAAATCTCATGTCAAATTGTAATCCCCAGTGTTGGAGGTGGGACCTGGTAGGAGGTGATTGATCATGGGCGTGGTCCATCATGAATGATTTAGCACCACTCTCTCGGAGCTGTTCTCATGATAGTGAGTGAGTGATCGTGAGATCTGGTTGTTTAAAAGTATGTAGCACCTCCTCCTTCTCTCTCCTGCTCCGGCTCCAGCTATGTAAGACATGCCTGCTTCTTCTTTCCCTTCCACCATGATTGTAAGTTTCTTCGGGCCTCCCCAGAAGCAGAAACCACTATGCTCCCTGACAGCCTGCAGAACCGTGAGCCAATGAAACCTCTTTTCTTTATAAATTACCAAGTCTCAGATATCTCTTTACAGCAGTATGAGAACAGACTAATACCAGAGCACTTTAAAATCACTGTACATTTCCATTTTAATCAATATTTTGGTCCTAATCTAAAAAACGACTTTTTTCCCTTCTACAGTTTCAAAATTTCCATCAGCAATAATATAATCCAACATTTTCTGAGTTCTATGTGCCAAGTACAATGCTAAGAGTTTTACAAGAATTATTTCATTTAATCTTTACTAAAGCCCTACATTGCAGGTTCTATCATTATTTCTATTTTACAGATAATAAAACTAAGGCTTAGAGAGTCTCAGTGATTTGTCCAAATCTACACTGAGGGTGTACCTATTAATATATCACCATACCATAACTCTTCTGTGAAATACAGCATCTCTAGCAGCAACAACAGGAATATGTAAGAAACTTCTTTGACTACCTTCACTTCATATCAGATTAGGAAAGTAACTTAGAAAGATATTCATTCATCAAACATTTAATGAGGCCAGGTATGGTGGCTCACACCTGTAATCCCAGCACTTCGGGAGGCTGAGGCAGGCGGATCACTTGAGGCCAGGAGTTCAAGACCAGCCAGGACAATATACTGAGACCCCCATCTCTAAAAAAAATTTAAAAATCAGCTAGGCATGGTAGTACACACCTGTAGTCCTAGCTACTCAAGAGGCTGAGGTGGGAGGATGGCTTGAGCCCAGGAGTTCAAGGCTGCAGTGAGCTATGATGGCACAAGTACACTCCAGCCTGAATTTTGAGACTCTTGTCTCTAAACATGTACTATATGCCAGGCACTGTGCTGGCACTAGGGATACAGATAGAATGAAGACAATATCCCTACCTTCTAGGAGTTAAGAGTACAGTGGACTAGAGTTTGCTTTAAACAATATTTCAAAGCTGACTGAAGTATCACCAAGTGGCAGTACACACAGTGGCTAACAGTGCAGGGTCTAGAAACAGACAGCCTGAGTTTGAATCCTGGCTCTGCCTTATTAGAGCTATGTGACCTTGGGCAAGTTGCTTAACTCTAAGCGTCTCAGTTTCCTTACCTAAAAAACAGGAATAACGCAGTTGCCATTTTGCTAGGTTACCATGAGATGTGAATTAATTATGATATGCAAAATGCTTAGAGCATTATCTGTACAAAGGAAGTACCCTATATACGACAGCTATTCTTTTTTTTTTTAATATACTTTAAGTTTTAGGGTACATGTGCACAACGTGCAGGTTTGTTACATATGTATACGTGTGCCATGTTGGAATGCTGCACCCATTAACTCGTCATTTACATTAGGTATATCTCCTAATGCTATCCCTCCCCCGACCCCCTCCCCACAATAGGACCCGGTGTGTGATGTTCCCCTTCCTGTGTCCAAGTGATCTCATTGTTCAATTCCCACCTGTGAGTGAGAGAGAACATGTGGTATTTGGTTTTCTGTTCTTGCAACAGTTTGCTGAGAATGATGATTTCCAGCTGCATCCATGTCCCCACAAAGGACATGAATTCATCCTTTTTTATGGCTGCATAGTATTCCATGGTGTATATGTGCCACGTTTTCTTAATCCAGTCTGTCACTGATGGACATTTGGGTTGATTCCAAGTCTTTGCTATTCTGAATAGTGCCGCAATAAACATACGTGTGCGTGTGTCTTTACAGCAGCATGACTTATAATCCTTTGGGTATATCCCCAGTAATGGGATTGCTGGGTTAAATGGTATTTCTAGTTCTAGATCCTTGAGGAATCGCCACACTGTTTTCCACAATGGTGGAACTAGTTTACAGTCCCACCAACAGTGTAAAAGTGTTCCTATTTCTCCACATCCTCTCCAGCACCTGTTGTTTCCTGATTTTTTAATGATTGCCATTCTAACCGGTGTGAGATGGTATCTCATTGTGGTTTTGATTTGCATTTCTCTGATGGCAAGTGATGATGAGCATTTTTTCATGTGTCTGTTGGCTGTATGAATGTCTTCTTTTGAGAAGTGTCTGTTCATATCCTTTGCCCACTTTTTGATGGTGTTGTTTGTTTTTTTCTTGTAAATATGATTGAGTTCTTTATAGGTTCTGGATATTATCCCTTTGTCAGATGAGTAGATTGCAAAAATTTTCTCCCGTTCTGTAGGTTGCCTGTTCACTCTGATGGTAGTTTCTTTTGCTGTGCAGAAGCTCTTTAGTTTAATGAGATCCCATTTGTCAATTTTAGCTTTTGTTGCCGTTGCTTTTGGTGTTTTAGACATGAAGTCCTTGCCCATGCCTATGTCCTGAATGGTATTACCTAGATTTTCTTCTAGGGTTTTTACGGTTTTATTTCTAACATTTAAGTCTCTAATCCATCTCAAATTAATTTCCGTATAAGGAGTAAGGAAAGGATCCAGTTTCAGCGTTCTACTTATGGCTAGCCAATTTTCCCAGCACCATTTATTAAATAGGGAATCCTTTCCCCATTTCTTGTTTTTGTCAGGTTTGTCAAAGATCAGATGGCTGTAGATGTGTGGTATTATTTCTGAGGGCTCTGTTCTGTTCCATTGGTCTACATGTCTGTTTCGGTACCAGTAACATGCTGTTTTGGTTACTGTAGCCTTGTAGCATCGTTTGAAGTCAGGTAGTGTGATGCCTCCAGCTTTGTTTTTTTGGCTTAGGATTGTCTTGGCAATGCGGGGTCTTTTTTGGTTCCATGTGAACTTTAAAGCAGTTTTTTCCAATTCTGTGAAGAAAGTCATTGGTAGCTTAATGGGGATGGCATCAAATCTATAAATTACCTTGGGCAGTATGGCCATTTTCACAATATTGATTTTTCCTATCCATGAGCATGGTATGTTCTTCCATTTGTTTGTGTCGTCTTTTATTTCACTGAGCAGTGGTTTGTAGTTCTCCCTGAAGAGGTCCTTTACTTCCCTTGTAAGTTGGATTCCTAGGTATTTTATTCCCTTTCAAGTTATTGTGAATGGGAGTTCATTCATGATTTGGCTCTTTGTCTGTTACTGGTGTATAAGAATGCTTGTGATTTTTGCACATTGATTTTGTATCCTGAGACTTTGCTGAAGTTGCTTATCAGCTTAAGGAGATTTTGGGCTGAGACAATGGGGTTTTCTATATATACAATCATGTCATCTGCAAACAGGGACAATTTGACTTCTTCTTTTCCTAACTGAATACCCTTGATTTCCTTCTCTTGCCTGACTGCCCTAGCCAGAACTTCCAACACTATGTTGAATAGGAGTGGGAAGAGAGGGCATCCCTGTCTTGTGCCAGTTTTCAAAGGGAATGCTTCCAGTTTTTGCCCATTCAGTATGATCTTGGCTGTGGGTTTGTCATAAATAGCTCTTATTATTTTGAGATATGTTCCATCAATACCGAATTTATTGAGAGTTTTTAGCATGAAGGGCTATTGAATTTTGTCAAAGGCCTTTTCTGCATCTATTGAGATAATCATGTGGTTTTTGTCTTTGGTTCCGTTTATATGCTGGATTACGTTTATTGATTTGTGTATGTTGAACCAAACTTGTATCCCAGGGATGAAGCCCACTTGATCATGGTGGATAAGCTTTTTGAAGTGCTGCTGGATTCGGTTTGCCAGTATTTTATTGAGGATTTTTGCATCGATGTTCATCAGGGATATTGGTCTAAAATTCTCTTTTTTTTTGTTGTATCTCTGTCAGGCTTTGGTATCAGGATGATGTTGGCTTCGTAAAATGAGTTAGGGAGGATTCCCTCTTTTTCTATTGATTGGAATAGTTTCAGAAGGAATGGTACCAACTCCTCCTTGTACCTCTGGTAGAATTCGGCTATGAATCCGTCTGGTCCTGGACTTATTTTGGTTGATAGGCTATTAATTATTGCCTCAATTTCAGAGCCTGCTATTGGTCTATTCAGGGATTCAAATTCTTCCTGGTTTAGTCTTGGGAGAGTGTAAGTGTCCAGGAAATTATCCATTTCTTCTAGGTTTTCTAGTTTATTTGCGTAGAGGTGTTTATAGTAGTCTCTGATGGTAGTTTGTATTTCTGTGGGGTCGGTGATGATATCCCCTTTATCATTTTTTATTGCGTCTATTTGATTCTTCTCTCTTTTCTTCTTTATTAGTCTTGCTAGTGGTCTATCAATTTTGTTGATCTTTTCAAAAAACCAGCTCCTGGATTGATTAATTTTTTGGAGGGTTTTTTATGTCTCTATCTCCTTCAGTTCTGCTCTGATCTTAGTTATTTCTTGCCTTCTGCTAGCTTTTGAATGTGTTTGCTCTTGTTTCTCTAGTTCTTTTAATTGTGATGTTAGGGTGTCAATTTTAGATCTTTCCAGCTTTCTCTTGTGGGCATTTAGTGCTATAAATTTCCCTCTACACACTGCTTTAAATATGTCCCAGAGATTCTGGTATGTTGTATCTTTGTTCTCATTGGTTTCAAAGAACATCTTTATTTCTGCCTTCATTTCGTTATGTACCTAGTAGTCATTCAGGAGCAGGTTGTTCAGTTTCCATGTAGTTAAGCAGTTTTCATTGAGTTTCTTAGTCCTGAGTTCTAGTTTAATTGCACTGTGGTCTGAGAGACAGTTTGTTATAATTTCTGTTCTTTTACATTTGCTGAGGAGTGCTTCACTTCCAACTATGTGGTCAATTTTTGAATAAGTGTGATGTGGTGCTGAGAAGAATGTATATTCTGTTGATTTGGGGTGGAGAGTTCTGTATATGTCTATTAGGTCCGCTTGGTGCAGAGTTGAGTTCCATTCCTGGATATCCTTGTTAACTTTCTGTCTCGTTGATCTGTCTAATGTTGACAGTGGGGTGTTAAAGTCTCCCATTATTATTGTATGGGAGTCTACATCTCTTTGTAAGTCTCTAAGGACTTGCTTTATGAATCTGGGTGCTCCTGTATTAGGTACATATATATTTAGGATAGTTAGCTCTTCCTGCTGAATTGGTTTTATGTAATGGCCTTCTTTGTCTCTTTTGATCTTTGATGGTTTAAAGTCTGTTTTATCAGAGACTAGGATTGCAACCCCTGCTTTTTAAATTTTCCATTTGCTTGGTAGATCTTCCTCCATCCCTTTATTTTGAGCCTATGTGTGTCTCTGCATGTGAAATGGGTCTCCTGAATACAGCAGACTGATAGATATTGACTCTTTATCCAATTTGCCAGTCTGTGTCTTTTAATTGGACCATTTAGTCCATTTACATTTAAGGTTAATATTGTTATGTGTGAACTTGATCCTGTCATTATGATATTAGCTGGTTATTTTGCTCATTAGTTGATGCAGTTTCTTCCTAGCATTGATGGACTTTACATTTTGGCACGTTTTTGCAATAGCTGGTATCTGTTTTTCCTTTCCATGTTTAGTGCTTCCTTCAGGATCTCTTGTAGGGCAGGCCTGGTGGTGACAAAATCTCTAAGCATTTGCTTGTCTGTAAAGGATTTTATTTCTTCTTCACTTATGAAACTTAGTTTGGCTGGATATGAAATTCTGGGTTGAAAATTCTTTTCTTTAAGAATGCTGAATATTGGCCCCCACTCTCTTCTGGCTTGGAGAGTTTCTGCCGAGAGATCTGCTGTGAGTCTGATGGGCTTCCCTTTGTGGGTAACCCGACCTTTCTCTCTGGCTGCCCTTAACATATTTTCCTTCATTTCAACTTTGGTGAATCTGACAATTATGTGTCTTGGAGTTGCTCTTCTCGAGGAGTATCTTTGTGGCGTTCTCAGTATTTCCTGAATTTGAATGTTGGCCTGCCTTAGTAGGTTGAGGAAGTTCTCCTGGATGATATCCTGCAGAGTGTTTTCCAACTTGGTTCCATTTTCCCCGTCACTTCCAGGCACACCAATCAGACATAGATTTGGTCTTTTCACATAATCCCATATTTCTTGGAAGCTTTTTTCATTTCTTTTTACTCTTTTTTCTCTACACTTCTCTTCTCACTTCATTTCATTCATTTGATCTTCAATTGCTGATACTCTTTCTTCCAGTTGATCGAGTAGGTTACTGAAGCTTGTGCATTTGTCACATAGTTCTCATGTTATGGTTTTCATCTCTATCAGTTCTTTTAAGGACTTCTCTACATTGGTTATTCTAGTTAGCCATTTGTCAAATCTTTTTTCAAGGTTTTTAGTTTCTTTGCGCTGCTTACATAGTTCCTCCTTTAGCTCTGAGAAGTTTGATCGACCGAAGCCTTCTTCTCTCAACTCGTCAAAGTCATTCTCCGTCCAGCTTTGTTCCGTTGCTGGCGATGAGCTGCATTCCTTTGGAGGGGGAGATGCACTCTGATTTTTTTAATTTTCAGCTTTTCTGCACTGCTTTTTCCCCATCTTTGTGGTTTTATCTGCCTTTGGTCTTTGATGATGGTGACGTACTGATGGGGTTTTGGTGTGGGTGTCCTTTCTGTTTGTTAGTTTTCCTTCTATCAGTCAGGACCCTCAGCTGCAGATCTGTTGGAGTTTGCTTGAGGTCCACTCCAGACCCTGTTTGCCTGGGTATCAGCAGCGGAGGCTGCAGAAGATAGAATATTGCTGAACAGTGAGTGTTGCTGTCTGATTCTTGCTCTGGAAGCTTGGTCTCAAGGGTGTACTCAGCCATGTGAGGTGTGAGGTGTCAGTCTGCACCTAGTGGGGGATGTCTCCCAGTTAGGCTACTCAAGTGTCAGGGACCCACTTGAGCAGGCAGTCTGTCCGTTCTCAGATCTCAACCTCCATGCTGGGAGATCCACTGCTCTCTTCAAAGCTATAGGACAGGGACATTTACCTCTGCCAAGGTTTCTGCTGCTTTTTGTTTAGCTATGCCCTGTCCCCAAAGGTGGAGCCTACAGAGGCAGGCAGGCAGGCAGGCCTCCTTGAGCTGTGGTGCGCTCCACTCAATTTGAGCTTCCCAGCAGGTTTGTTTACCTACTTAAGCCTCAGCAATGGCGGGCATCCCTCCCCCAGCCTCGCTGCCACCTTGCAGTTAGATCTCAGACTGCTGTGCTAGCAATGAGGGAGGCTCCATGGGCGTGGGACCCTCTGGGCCAGGTGTGGGATATAATCTCCTGGTGTGCCGTTTGCTAAGACCCTTGGTAAAGTGCAGTATTAGGGTAGGAGTTACCCGATTTTCCAGGTGTTGTGTGTCTCAATTTCTTTTGGCTAGGAAAAGGAATTCCCTTTCCCCTTGCACTTCCCAGGTGAGGCGATGCCTCGCCCTGCTTCAGCTCTCGCTGGTTGGGCTGTACCCGCAGACCAGTGCCAACTGTCTGACATGCCCCAGTGAGATGAAACCGGTACCTCAGTTGAAAATGCAGAAATCACCTGTCTTCTGTGTCGTTCACGCTGGGAGTTGGAGGCTGGAGCTGCTCCTATTCGGCCATCTCACGACAGCTATTTTTTTTTTTTTTATACTTTAAGTTCTAGGGTACATGTGCACAACTTGCAGGTTTGTTACATATGTATACATGTGCCATGTTGGTGTGCTGCACCCATTAACTCGTCATTAACATTAGGTATATCTCCTAATGCTATCCCTCCCCTCTCCGCCCTCCCCGTAATAGGACCCGGTGTGTGATGCTCCCCTTCCTGTGTCCAAGTGATCTCATTGTTCAATTCCCACCTATGAGTGAGAACACGACACCTATTCTTAATACTGACAAAACATCAATCTCAGCATTGTTATCATCCTGAATATATTTTTAAATTTTATCATCTCTTTCAACAAAATCTATGTACTTACAGCAGCTAAAAGTCATCTAACTTTCCTATTTGATATATGCTAATGGCTCCAATTGCATTTATTATTAAACTAAAATCTACTGTTTATTCTCTAATAACCTTTTTAGCTTATTGAGTCAATGGTTCAGTGACTCTACCTAGGGGATTAGCGGAGAAGTACAACATATTTCTGACCGTTCTAAGTGCTTTGTCAACCATAAACGTTCATACAAACATGAACTACTGGTGTTATTACACCAGTTATAACCACCAGGTGGTCATACCTGTAGGTATATTTATGTGTGGGGAAGCATACAATGAGGAGACTAGCCTTAGGAAATACCAAGTGACATGGATGGTACATCAGAAATTCAAAGATAAAGAAGGTCCACTTGAGAGTTTCACTCAGCTACATTGTAAAAGGAGCCAAAAGTTTGCTTAATAAAAAAGAAGGAGGGAAGGGGACCAGGAATGGTGGCAGTCGTAGTGAAGAACACTGAGCATAGTTGTGACATAGGCAACTCACCTGCACCTAAAATTCAACCTGCACAAAACAGAACACACCATCTACCACCACCTCATCCATTCCCACCCGCAAATCTGTTTCCCTTACTGACCCTCCTATTTCTGTTAGGCGCTGCCATCACCATCCTTGTAGTCACCTCAGAATCATCTCCTCCTCCCACTCCCCAAGTATGTCCAACCACCAAATCCTGTAATTCTGCCTTCCTGGTTCTGCTCTCATGTTGCCCCTCTTTTCCATCTCCACTGCCACTGTACTAGTTCAGGCCCTCAAAACACCTGTACAGGACAATGGCAATAGTTTCTTAAGTGTTTCCTCTATTGTTTCTCTTTCTCTCCAATTCATTGGGTGCCCAAAGTAACCTTTCCAAATCTCAGCTCAGACTAGCAACTCCTCCGCTCAAAACCTGCTAATGGCTCCCCTGAGCCTATAGAACAAACCATGAATCCTTTAGCTAGACATTTAAGTGTTCATCAATGAACAGGCTACAGTTTACTTTTACAGCCTTACATCCCACTACATCTTCTACCACAAGAAGTCCATGCTCCAACCAAAGTGGACTGTACACTAATGATTTCTAATGACACTACCAGCATTTTATGTCTGTACCTCTGCCTATGCTAGTCCCTCCCTTCCTGATCTCTGCCTCAGCTCCTTCTGTCAAAACACTGCCCATCCTTCACACTCAGTGGAATCCAACTTCTCCACGAAGTCTTTCCTAATCTTCCAGCTAAAAGAAATTTCATCATCCTCAGAATTTTGACAGCACCATAACTACAGTTCTCATGATGATGGGCATTTTCTTCCGTGAAGCTGTTTTATGTGTGTGCCTTATCCCTCCTGCCCTCTTAAAGACTTTAGTTCTCACCCACCACTCTGCCTCTAGCACCAGCACGGCAGCATAGCAGGAGAACATGTTACTTTTTTTTTTAGGGCTTCAATTTCCATATCTATAAGGTGAACAGAACTCAATCTAACCCACAGGAATAACAACAGAATTAAATAAGATACTAAATACAAATTATCAGCACACAGTAGGTAGTTACCAAATCCAAAACTCCATTCTTCCCTTTCATATAGCAGAGTACTTTGTTGGCCAGACAAAAGGTTGCATTCTTTATAGTTTGCAAAGAAATGTTACTGTATTTTTTCACTGAAGAAGGGAGAGAGGGATGGAGGAAACAAATGAGTAAACATGCAGCAGACAGGAGTAGTCCACTTTGACTGGTATGAACAACCTAGATGGGAACTGAAGGTTTGATTGATGAAAGAGCTATAACGTTTGGCCTGATTGCTTTACCAAGTTTTAAGTTCAAAAGTTGGGAGTCTATCAGTCTGTATGATGGATGAATGGACAAAGGACCAGAAGATCACAAAGAGGCTACTACAGTGGTCCAGGAAAGAGAGCACAGACACTCAGCTATGGCTGGTAGAAGCCACAAGGGAGCAGACAGGAATCAATTTGCAAAGCATGTTCAAGAGAAAAAAATGGCAGAGTTGGTGAGTGCAGATGAACTAAATGACTGGAGCACTCTTATCAAGCTGAATCACAGAGAACCCCAAGCCTAGGTAACTAGAAGAACAGAATACCCAGAAGAATGGAGGGATCTGGGGAAGGTAGGAGGTGTCAGGGGAGCAACACATGTAGGAAGAACATAAGTTTACTTTTTTAGTTAGGTGGAACATGGGCAGAAATGGGGAATTAGTGCCTGGGGGCCCTCAAGGACTGAGAAGCCACTTCAGAGACAAACAAACAAAAAATCACATTTTGTACATGAGAGCCTACAAGGATTCGCTGAACAAGCAGCATGCAGGACTAGAGTTTCCAACATGCTGACCTCATGAGCTTTCTAGGAGACAAGGGACAAGGGATATCTGCCTACCTACCAGACATCACCTGCCCAAAGGAAATGACTTCTTCTAAGCTATCTTTCCTTCCTTACATTATCAAGGCATGGTATTACAAAAGGAGGTCCTAAATTGTTCTATCTGCAAAGAGAATTCAGAGAGTTGATGCCTTCTCCAAATTAAGAGTTTGCTTTCCTGGGAAGGATAAAGTCTGGCATTAGGACTAATAATTTATTAGCTGGGCAGCCTTAGGTTGGTTATTTAAACGCTCTAGGTCTCAGGTATTTCACTTGTTAAGTATAATAACAGTATCTCATGTGCGAGAAAGGACCAGAAGATTTTGAGAGGTCTCTCAGCTCTAAGATAGAAAATTCAGTATTTCTTCTAAACCCTGCAGGTCACACTGTAATCTCTCTGAACCCCTGGACTGTGACTCACTGCAGAAGCCTACATGATACGAAGATGAAAAAAACCTGGCAAAAACTCAGAGTTGAGCCTGGGGGCAGAAACTCCAACTGGCAGGTCCCAGTCACAAGAAGATACAGCTAGAATATTAAAGCTGGCCTGGGGACAGAAGATAATTAATCTTCAAGGCAATAAAAATATTTAATTCATTCATCTGAGAGAAATGACAAGAAAGAAGATAGATATTTCCTTTTTCCCTCCCTGTTCTGACAAGGTTACCCTGGGTAGATCGTAGAATGTTTAATGAATATTTAGTATAAAAGCCTGAGATGCAAACAAGTAAATGATGAGAGGCTGGGCAGCAAGCAGTGGAAGCTGACATTGTAGAGGCTGCAACCAGGACAGACGTTTCCAGAGCAGAGCTTTGGAAAGGGAAGCTAATTTGCAATTGTTCAGGTGGCAGCAAAAGTTAAAACATGGGGAGAGATATAAAAGAAATTCCGAGGGTAAAAATCACAGGATTTGATCATTGAATGGATAGATACGGAAGGAAGAGGCACACTGAAGCTGCCTGAGCTTTCTAACCGTGATCAGAACTGAGGAGGCGTTAATGTAGGCAAGGAGACAGCCATGGAGAAAAAGGGTAAGGGGAGTCTCCATTCCCATAGATCATCTTAAGTGACAAAGTAACAGCCATCAACTGTGAACACGATAATCCCTCCTTCACCTTGGCCGTGTAGGCCTTGCAGGCATCACCACAAGTGCCAGATCAGTTAGCCCACATCTGTTCTGTGCCTAGAACAGAGGAGTAGGTATCTAGGGCCAGGGGAGTATATGCAGGGAAGTGTTCAGGGATTGGGATAGTAGCAAAGCCAAAAGAAGAGGAGAAAATGCAGCCCACTACTTTAGACCCTGTGTTGGTTTTGTATCAGAGGGCTAATGAGGGCCCCAAGAAACAGAAAAGTATTTCCAAGGCTGGAAGTAGGAACATGGGTCACAGTCTGAGCCAGTGAAGCAGAAGTGAAGTCCTCAAGGAAAAGAGTGGGGGTTCTTCAAGGTACCCTTGGCAGCAGCTAAAAGTGAATGGTTGAGGACTAAAGGCTACTCTTAAGATAAGTGTCCACGACCAAAGAGGCTGGGATCCTGGAAAGACTACCCAGACAGCCTCCACCATGCCAGACTGAGCCCTGCTGGGGCATTCGACTATAACCACAGGCCCTGCCTTTCAATTCCCTTAATGTAACCATTCTAGGAAGAGAGATGACTCTTGATAAACTTCAAATTACAATCTCTGTCCAGCTTTACTCTGTCTATTCAAACCATTTCTATGAACTCTTAGGTGACTCTAGTGACAAGTCCTAGTTTAACCCAAAAATGAGAATAAATGGAAATTTCTATGACTATGTCAGTCTCTGAGTAGAAACCTCCCTAGGTATCAAGAAGCTTTTCTTCTTTCCTTCTCCCTCTTTCTTTCTTGTAGTAAATATCAACTAGATGCAAGGCCTACCAGTTTGCAAACAGATATAACCTTCCAAGACCAAGGAAATCAATTAGAGGCATTTAAACACCTTCTCTGACCAAAAACACAATGCAATGCAGTGCAAGACAGAAACCTCTGCTTGAGGAGAACTGGATCGGTTCCAGATGCCTGATTCCCCGGGTCATCAAAGCCTAATTCTCACAGTCAAAATGTTTCACCTATTCTAATGGGTTTGTCTGTTTTTTCAACTTTGCTCAACCCAGAGAGTACTTGACATCTGAATTATCAACTGTCTTCCAAAACATGTTGGCCTTGAAGCTGGCTCTGAAAGATCCTACGTGAATAGTGCATTTGATTAGCAAACTTTAGTACATCTATAAAAATATGGGTACACATTTCTGCATTTCAGTTGTAACATCAATACTTGGTCCAAAGACAACATTCCTCATATTGGAGACTATCCAAAATATCCAGGAAAAAGTATTAGGGAGATTGGTTTTATTCCACCCTTTGTTTCTCTTCAAAAGCGAAAGAGATGCTGTACAGAATTTAAATGTTCTAACAAACATTGTCTTTAAAGCAAATTTCAATAAATTGAAGTGCAATTTATTGAAAACAATTTTTAGTCACAATGAGCCCAGTTTTCTCACGGAATAGCATAAAAGTGCAATGGCCTGGGTTCCTGCCACACTCAGCTTTTCTGACTGTGAGAATCTGAGCCCTTGCTCTGAGGGAAGACCCATTCCTACCAAGCATTCTTGGGGAGGCACCAGCCTTACTGAACAACCAGCACTGGCTGAACAGGGCTTGGTCTGAGGAGGAAGGCTGCAGTTGTCTGACAGAGATGGAGTGACCTTGGAATCCAAAGTGAGCAGGACCCCGGGCTCCTCTAATGGGTAATTTACAGGTGGAGACCACTGGGTCTCTCAGAGCTCACATGACACGAATCAGAGGTGACAGGAGTGAAACCCAGAAGGAGGAAGTGAATGTTCTCGGAGACCCATTAGAAATGAGGACAAGTGCGCAAATGGGCACTGTGTGGTTGTAACAGCACTAGACTGGCCTATGTTCTAATCCTTTCCTCTCTGTCCCTTAGTCTGCCCATTTCTAAAATAAGGAGCTTGGATGAGCAGATCCTTAGGGTCTCAGTCAGTCTGGAAATTCTGAAATAGATTACAACCCCAGATTGCTGAGGAGGTCTCCAGCCTTAACAAGGTTGCCCTGAGACTAGCATGGGAGGCCACCAGCATCTTCCCTTCATTTCTTCCTGTCTTGACCCAATTCATCACTCAAAGCCTAGTTCGAATGCCACTGCCTTCAAGAAGCTTCCCCTGACCCTTCTGGCACAATCACTCATTCCTTCTCTAGAAGCTCCTAATTTGTGTTGGTGCTCAGCACTGACGCTTTCAGAGGTGGGTGCTACATAATTGGAGCAGGGCAGGAGGAGGGGTGGACTGATAAGGAAGGGAAAACAGAAGACAGGCAAACTGAAACATTACCAACCCTTTCCTCAGTACTGTGCAGAACTCTCAAACCCACTGTCAGCCTCCTGACAAAATCAGCTCTGCAAAGCCAAAAGACTTGATCTATGGTTTAGAATACCAGTGGCTAACGAAGTTTAGGTCTAAACCAGTCTCTGTCTTTTTTATTGAGAAAAAGCCATTCTTGAGCTGAGAGATATAAAAGCTTTGTGGTCTGTAGAGAAACAGAAGGCAAAATGGCCACAGGAACAATCACCTGCAAAGGGGGTGGGGTTAGTGGGGGGGTGCTGCAGCACAGAGCTAAGTGGGGGTGGGACGCTTGGTGGCTCAGGCTCTAGGAGACAGTGCCATGCTGTGGCCACCTGCCGCCTCTGCGCCGCCTTCTGCAGCCTCTGCAGGTACAGGAGGCCTGTTTCCTGACCCAGTTTTCTCCCCAATCTCTATTTAGCTGTTCGCTAGTGATGCTCCTGGCATGCCAATCAGATACTGCAGCCGGCAGTGCAGTTTGTTACAACAAATTCACAGTTCCTAGTAAATTCAGTGGAAAAGTACTGTGTCAAGCAGCCTAATTAAACTGACGTAATTTCCACAGCCATACACTTCTACCAAATAAGAAAAGAAAAAAAAAAAAACAACAAAAAAAAACAACTTCAGGGTAAAAAGAAAGAAATCATGTCTTTCAATCTTACGAAATTGACTGTGCTGTAATATATTTAAAGAATGATTCTGCCCAGTGTCCTTGGAGCCACAGTTGTTCAAGTCTTGGGCCCTAGATGAGACTTTGGACTGTGCTGGGAGGAACACTAGGCTATAAGTCTGCAGGCCCTTCTTCTCCTTGCCCAGTCCGTGACCCTGGGAAAGCTATTTCTGGTGTCTTGGGGGAAAGGGGAGACTATCAAACTGGATTGTCATTAAAACATCCTGTAAGTCTCTTATTCTCTAGTCTGTCAAACTGTCAAACTTATGACCAAAAAAAAGGAAAAAAATGTACTTTCATTAGACTAGTGAAACAAGAACTGAACTAGAGGTCCCCATTCTGGTCCCAGTTCTACTACTAACTAATTAAGACCTTGACCAAACCACAGGATCCTAGAAACTTCAAAGTCTTCATCTGCAAAATGAGGGTGATGAACTGGATAAACTCTACAGTTCCTTCTGATGCTAATGCTCTATTCTATTCCATAAAAGATTAAATTGGTCAGTACTACCATGGAGGGAACAGTTCTGAATGTCACCAATTGCATTTCAATCTGCCTACAATGGGTTTTCTCTTCTCACAATGAGAATTAGTTATATGTCCTTTCCCTGTGTTTAAAGATCTTCTATTCTAAAAATGCAAGACAGACACTTGCCTCTTCTTTCTTTTGAGATAGCTCAGCAAATAAGGTTGCCCTTTTCCTCACTCCTCCCCAGGTACCACTCTTGGAGGAGGATAGCACTATCCAGGCAGAGGGGGAATGAGAGTTACCTAAAGAAATACCAAAGTGTCACTCAGGTTTCCAAGTACAAATTGAAAAAATGACCCAGACATTAGTCAGACAGATGATAAAGGTAGAATCAGCCAAAAGGAGAAGGATCTCAGAGGGAAGATGGGGTAGGGAAAGGGAAATTGATAGTTAACCAGGAAACAAACATCAGGTTTCTCTTCAGACAGCAAAAAGGAACTGCATGGAGGAGACAGCAAGGCAGACAAATCTAAGGGTAAGACAAAATAGCATGCATCCTCAACTCCATGGGCAGCTAATCAGCTACTAGTCCTAGAAATTCCACCTCCCTGATATTCTGAACCTATTTACTTCTCTCCATTATTGCTGCCATAACCTTAGTTCAAGTTCTCCTCAACTTAGCCCTCAAACACTGTCACAGTTTTCTGACTTCTCTCTTATCTCTCCCTTTCTCCAGTCCATCTTTCACCCTGCCATCACAGTGATCTTTCTAAAATGCTATTTTAAACAAACCACTCTTTTACTTCAGATCTTTCAGTGGCCCCTCATCACCTTGAGAACAAAATAGGAGTCCTACACAATCTGGTTCCAGATGACCTCTCCTGCCTCATCCCTCACCATCCCTACAGGCTCTGCTCTAGTCATGCTGAAGTGCTTGCAGTTTCCTGAATGTGCAGCTTTGGATCTTCATATAAGCAGCTCTTTTTGCCTGAAACTCTGCCCTCTCTACAACTCCTGCAACCACCACCATCACCATTCACTCACTCTAAGGCAATTTCCACTCATCCCTTAGGAGTCAGTTCAGACATGATCCCCTCTGAGAAGACTGCTCTGACCAGCTCCCTCAAATCTGGATGGCATGCTCCTCCTCTTATGCTCCCACAAACATCTTATGTTTATGCCATCACAACCATTTCCATATTGAATTGTAAAGAGCTTCTGATTCCTTGATCGCTTCAACCATATTTTAACATCTTGGAACTCTAAATACAGTGCTTGACATCAGTATTCAGAAAACAGCTGATGAATGAGTGAATGAGTAAATAAATAAATGCACATGGGAAACCAAGCCTACCTGATAGAGGGGGAGCCTTAATGAATCAAAGCAACACTGACAGGACAAATGGTGAGAAATATGGGACAGATTAGGGGGAAAGCGGGACCTAAGGTTCAGACCAAGAACAAACCTGATGGTAGAAAAAATAAAAGCAGAAACCAGTAAGAGCTCTGGCTAAGGGAAATGGATAGGGTTCCATCATCAGCATGAGAAGCCACAGAAGAATCTCAGGGCCTGAGAGGTAAAACTTCTTCTTGCTGGAATCCATGGAACTCTCCCAAGAATAAAAAGGTATAGAAGCAGCAGAGAAATTAATAAATAGTTTAGCCTGGGATCACAGAAAAAACCTAGAGCTAAAGCCAGAATAAGCCTAGGCAGATCAAAGGGAAGATGCTGGTAGAAGGAGCCAGGAGTCACATGGAAAGAGGACCGGGTTTGGAGTTAGGTCGCTCCACCACTTACTACCTCTGTGACCTTGGGCAAGTCAAGCCATTGTTTTCCTAGGAATCTTAGATTCTTCACTGGCAAAATGGGAATATAATACCTATTTCACAGAACTATTTAAAGAAACATATGAGACACACAACACTTTGTAAATGAAAGGAACAATGTAATTGACAATTATTATTGAGTATTGGCCAGAAGCTGTCTCTTCTGTTTGAAGGAATCCAGAGCTTACAAATTGTTCCAGATTCCTTGTGAAGAGAAACAACACATGTTGATAAAGGCATGTGCTCCAAGGTATGAGAAACATGAATGTTACCATTCCCAGTGGGAGATTCTGCTGGAAAGGGCAATGCTTAATCCAAAGGAACGGTATTAATAATGATGAACTTATAAGCAGGATCAGGGACCAGCTGGGATGGCACAGAATAATGTGTTATTTTGTGTAACTATCAGAATATAAATGTCTTCTTGATGATATGGCTAAGGTACATCACGCTACTAGAGTCGAGTAAAGGACAAACCAGAACGATATTTGTGCAGAGTGGAGTGGCAGAAGTGTCACTTGAATAGTGATCATCCTGGATATGTCTCTCAAACTGAATAAAGGAAATGTGTATTTAGAGAAATAGAAACCAGGTTCTCCAATCTTAGACATTAAAATGTCATATATCCAAGAAGGAGCTCCTGGGGAAAAGTTTTCAGATTAGACCTCCCACAGAGGCAAGGGGCTGCAGCTGGAAAGCAGAGAACCAGGCTGGAGTCAGGGGAGTTGCATCCACCCCTTAGGGCCAGAGACTGAGTGTCCTAGACTAAGTGAGCCAGATGCTTCGCATTTCTTCTCTCTTTGTCTAGTTCCCTATCTCTCACTCACTATCATTCAGACAAGTCAGAACACTGCCAGCCTGCCTCAGCTGCACTCAGGGGACTCACAGCAAGGTCAGGGTCCAAACTTGGGTCAAGGGGTTAAAGGAGGCCTACAGTTCCCCTAAGGTCCGAAAGGGAAGGTGAATTCAGAGGAGCTGACTTGGGACCATTTGCCACCTACACACACAGATACACACACACAGATACACACACACACACACACACACACACACACACACACACACACACAGAGAAAATTTCCCTCCAAGGCTAAATCTTGTAAGTTCTGGGTTGGTTGGTTTGTTTGCTTAGAGATAGGGTCTCACTGTGCTACCCAGGTTGGAATGCAGTGGTGAACTCATAGCTCACTGTAACCTCAAAAACTCTTGGACTCAGGCAATCCTCCTGGCTCAACCTCCTGAGTAGTTAGGACTACAGGCACGTGCCACTATGCCCAGCTAATTAAAAAAAATTTTTTTTGTAGAGATGGAGTCTTGTTATATTGTCGAGGCTGGTCTCAAACTTCTGGCTCAAGCAATTCTCCCACTTTAGTCTCCCAAAGAGCTGGGATTATAGCCATAAGCCACCATGCCTGGCCTGTTGTGGGTTTGTTTTAATAAGCTAAATCATGGGAATTTGTCTGTCTAAAGTCTCCCTAATATTTTGCAAATCATACACCATTCACTCATTCATTCATTCATTCATTCATTCTACTTTTACTAAAAACCAACTATATGCCCAGCATAGGCAAAGAAGATATACAGAAAAAATACCAGATATTACATGTGCCCTCAAAAGATGTCCAATGTAGATGAAGAAGAAAGATATCTATACAGAAAGCCACTTAAAAAAAAGACAAGACCAAAAATCTGGCTGTGAATCAGTAACAAATACACTAATACAAAACATCAGTGCTGGGGAGAGAGGAGGGTGGCCAGGAGGGCCTTGTGGCTCAGGTGGGTGGACAAGACCTCACAGATCAAGTAGAACCTAAGCTGGACCTTACAGAAGAAACAATATTTAAATAAAAGTCAAGGAGGGAAAATAGTACTTCAAGACTGTGGCAACATTCATTCAACAAACACTTATTGAACACCTATTCTGTGCCAGACATGGGGCACATGAGATGAATAAGAGAGGAACAGCAACAAACACTTTGGAAGTGTCAGGTAATGTTTTAAGCACTTTACCTACCCAATCTTCCCCACAATCCAGTACGGTAAATTACTGTTACAACCCTCATTTTACAAATGAGAAAAATGAGGCAGAGGAAAGGTGAGTAACTTGTATGAGTGATGGGGCCAGGATTCAAGTCTGGCTCTGGGAAGTGTTTGTTTGGGTTTTTTTTAAGTTTTATTGAGGTATAATATGTACATATACACACACATATATATATTTAATGTGTGTGATTTGATAAGTTTTGATGTATTTATACACTAGTAAAAATTTTTTTTGAGACAGTCTCTCTTTGTCACCTAGGTTTTTTAGAGACAGGATATCTCTGTTGCCCAGACTGGAGTGCAGCAGCACGAAGGCTCACTGTAATCTCCGCCTCCCAGGCTCAAGTGATCCTCCCACCTCAGCTTCCCAAGTAGTTGGGACTACAAGTACACACCACCACACCTGGCTAATTTTTGTATTTTTTGTAGAGATGGTATTTCATCATGTTGCCTAGGCTGTTCTCAAACTCCTGGGCTCAAGCGATCTGCTTGCCTCAGCCTCCCAAAGTGCTGGGATTATAGGCGTTATCCACCATGCCCATCCTACACTAATAAAATCTTTACCACAATCAAGATGATGAGCATATCTATCACCAAAAAGTCCCCTTGTACAGCCCTGAGCAGTTTTTTAATGACAACTCATTAATGGAAACAGGGAAGTCAAGTGGAGGTAGCTGGGTAGTAGTTTGGAGTTTAAAAAATGACACGTTTAGTTTTGGATATGATGAGTTTGAGCTTATATTCAGCAAATAGTCAAAAACAGGGAACTAGAGGGGGGCTTGGTAAGTGGAGGTGGGAATACCGATTCCAGAATAAAGATAAAAGTATGACTCTATCCATGAGGGAAAAAAACAAAACAAAACAAACAGAAGAGCAGGGGCTAAGAACTGAATCTGGGAGACATACGGTATAGAAGACAAGAAGAGAAGATGGTGAAGGAGACAGTGGGATGACAATGAGAAATACACAGTGTTATGAAAACCAACAGAGAACAAAGCTTCTAAAAAGTTAAATGCCAGAGAAAAGTCAAGGATAATGATGACACTGTATAAAACATTTCAGAACCAGAAAAAAACTTCAGAAATGATATAATTTTTCTTAAAAAAAAAACCACAGGGAATCTGACTACCGTTTGTGGCCTAGTTAACAAGAGGTATTGTGCCCATTTCCTGATTTTGATATGATACGACAGTTACCTAAGATTCTATCATTGAGGGAAGCTGGGTAAAGCGTATCTAGGATCATCTGTATCAATTTTCCTCTGAATCTATATTTCAAGATTAAAAAGTTTAAAAACCAAGGAACTAACTGAACATCTAGTGTATGCCAGGCATTGTACTAGATACTTTCATAATGAATGATCATTTTAATCTTCAAATAATCCTATTAAATAGATGCTATGTTCCATTTTATAGCCGACAAAAGTGAGAGGCATAATAAAGGACTTGTGCAGAATCACCCAGCTAGATTACAAGGGAGGCAAAGCATTCACTACTTCTTCTACCGCAATGTGTATACATTTCACCTAAGGCAGCCCTGGCAAGCGGCGTCCTGGCTCCTGCTTGAACAAGTTACAGCCTGCATATTTTCCATCCACACAACTGTAGAATAAGGTACTTTACCCTATCCTAGCCCCAGTTTTCTCATCAGTAAAATGGAGCAATAACTCTTATCTTATTCAATTCATAGGACTGCTGTGAGATTCCAATGAGATAATGAGTGCAAAAGGTCCTTACAAACTATAAAGTCTGTGCCCATCTCAGGGACTGACATTCTGAAACAAATGACTGTGAGTAAGGTCAGCCCTGGCTAAACAGACAGAGGTAAGGAAAAAATATCTGCCCTAGCAACTCTTGCTTGCCTGTCCTTTTGGGTAGTATATGACCCTGGGGATGTGCTGGCTACCATGAGCATCTGGCCAAGGGCAGGCAGTCCTCTCTGCATAAGCCTGTATCAGCAATACTAGACCCAGTCACTATCCTGCCTCCACCAGCCCCACACACATATGGTGTGCTTGCCTGTGCAGATGTCCTGTGCCTCCAAAAGCTTCAGTTGTTTATAAATGAGCATCCTGCTACAAAGCTACTAGAAATACACCCTTGGGCCCCTGACCCCAGCCCTAGCTCAAAGCTGTCTTTTTGGAGGCAGGATGTTGTTAGTACACCCAGAGCTTAAGAAATTAACAGCTCCAGATACTAGTAGAGCCGACTTCATTCATGGTGCTGGAATTAGCTAGAGAAGACACACACTGCTATTGTAAGATAACAGAAACCTATCTCAGAGGTGGCTTTGGAGGGACTGAGTTCTGCCTGTAGAAATGCTTCTCTGGATAAAATGGCCTATCATTTCAGGAAGGAGGCCTAGCTGCACTGTCTACTCCTCAGTCGTGCATAGGAAAAACCTAGGCTAGGGAATGCCAGTGCAGCCTGACTCCCCTGGCTTGATTAAAAGGCACTGGCACTGCAATGCCAGTGATTCCACCAAGAGAAAAGAGACCTGTGGCTGCAGTGTAGGCAGCCCTCACATGGCCTGGTTGTACAGGCTCCACTGCTGCCCTTCTCTCCAACACCAGTGATGCAGCCCTCAGTGGAGCCCACCTTACTTAGACTTTGGCAACTGCCTCCTTACTGGTCTCCCTGCCTGCTTCCAAGCTGTCCTCCAAGGGCAGCCAGGGAAGCCTTTGATCACATCATTTGTTTAATAACCATTCACAATTCTCACTGACTACATGACTGAATGAAGCCCAAATTCTATAGTCTGGCATTAAAGGCTTTCTCAAATTGGCCCCAGCTGACCTTTACAACATTGTTTCAATTATTTCCCTTTGGGTTCCTTAGGCTCCAGCCGAAATGAACTACTTGCTGATCCCTGAACTCAGCCTGTGATTCCTGCCTCTGTACTTTGTTCATGCTGTGCACTCCATCTGGAATGCTTCCTTCTTGTCCAAATCTTACCTGATTTTCAAGCCAGCTCAAATCCCACCTCCTCCATGAAGTGTTCCCGACTATTCTACTAGTTCACATTATTTTAGCTACATATTATCAGTACCTGAGGAGCTCTTACAAAATACTGATGCCTAAGCGTTATCCTCAGAGATGACAATTTAATGAATTTGGGGTAGGGCTTGGCAACTAACATTTTTAATGTTTTTATTTTTTTAATTTAATTAATTAATTAATTGATTGATTTTAAAGTTGGGGTCTTGCTCTGAACCCAGGCTGGAATGCAGTGGCACAATCCAAGGCTGACTGCAGCCTCCAAATCCTGGGCTCAAGCGATCCTCCAGCTTCAGTCTTCCGAGTAGCTGAGACTGCAGGCATGTACCACTGCCCTCAGCTAAGTATTTTATTTTATTTTATTTTTATTTATGGAGAAAGAGTGAGAGAAACTCAAGGTATTTTCTAACATGCAACCAGAATTAAAAACCATTGTCCTCGTTAAAAGAGATCTCTCCTCTCACTGAGCTCCCATAACATTTTATCTAAATATCTTTTATGACACATAGTTTCTAGCTTTTTTCATACATATTTTATTTCTAAAGTATTTTATTGAGGGTTATTTTGTGTCAGGCACCATTCTAGGCACTGTAACATAATAGTGATCGACCCAAAGGGCCTTGCTCTCATGGTGTTTAAATTCTGATGGGGAAACAGATACTAAACAGATAAAATAAGGTCAGATGATAAGTGCCATTAAAAGCAGGAAAGGAATGGAGAATAAAAGAAGAGGCCCTCTCTTAGAGAACGTGGTTAGGAACAGCTTTCCTTATTGCAATCTTATGTCCCTTTTAGACAGCATATTGACTGACAACAAAACCTGTGTCTAATTCATTTCTGTATCCCTCATAGCTTTTTCTATAGTGCCTGCATAAATAGGTGCTCAGTAAGTAGATGCTCATTGTATGAATGAATGAAAGAATGAATGAGTAAATGGATCAATGTGCCTTATTAATAGTTGTATCCCCCATAATGCCCAGGGCAGTACCTGAAATATACCAGATGCTCAATACATATTGGCTGAGTGGGTGAACTTGACTCCATTTTGGGACAAGTTATTTTGATGGCACACTTCCTGCGACTAGATCATCACAAGATCACAAAATATCAAGCTGATCCTGAGATCACTGAGCCCAACTTCTTCATTTTAAAGATAAAACTCTTGTTCAGAGATGATCACCTAACTGGCCCAAGGTCACAGAAGAAATCAAAGGGACAGGTGATCTGAGTCCCTAGTTCTTCTGACTCTTGGTCCAGTGCTCATTCCATCAAACTGAAACACTTTTTCCATTAGTAAGAGAAAACCATTCTGAGGACCATTCACTCAACTGGCCCAAGAAACAACTCGGATTAGCATCAGTAAAACTAAAGAAAATCTCCATTTTCTTTGATCTCATAACAGTCTTTGCTGATGACTCAAGCGTGGTACATTTAACAGACAATCTCACCCTCATGACACCTCACTGCCCAACTCCACCACCCACAGCAAGGCATGCAGACAGGATCTCCTAGAGCAGGCAGGGGATTGGTGAATTTCCAGCTACAAATAAAACTATGTACCTTTCCCCTTTTCCATCCTTAGCCACAGTTCCAATGAGATATGGTAAGGCAATGCCAGGCTACATGGGAAAGGCTAGGCTAAGAAGCCAGCAGCTGGAAAACCAGGGAGGAGCTAAAGAATCTGGCCAGGTGAGGGACAGCAGCAGGTGCAGGGACTGTTGACACAGTGATGGGTTGTGCTGCAAACTAGTGGTTGGCCACACTGGCCTTGCTGTGGGCAAATAAACTGTGGCCTGAAGACAAGCAAGTAAAACCTTTTATTTCCCATTTTTCTTAAAATTCTGTGGAATCACAGCATCCATCTGGATGCAATGAAGACCAATTTCCTAGAATAACATTCCAAACAAAATGCTCAAGAGAGCCAAAAGTTACACAGTTGGCATGGGCTTCCCTGGCTTTGTAGTAAATACATCGCTCTATCACCTGGCCATTCTGTACCTCTACAGTCCAGGAATGTTCAAAATGAGGACTCTAAGGCATTTAGAAATCCTAAAGGGTTTTCTGAATCATCAAAGGAAAATTTGGCTGAGTGCAGCTTTCAGTGCCAAATATATTATTATTACTATTTCTTAAAAATTGGCATTTTGTGTTGGGCATAGATGAAAAAGAAGCAGAGTAGCTGATTAACTGCAGCAGAGATTTCTAGCTTTATCTGAGCTTATAAATTACCTGGAGGCATTGAGCCCCACCAGATTAGAATCAAAGTAGAGACCTGGAAATCTGTATTTTTAGCAAGCACACCACGTGATTCTTATGAATTGGTTAGCATAGGAAACACCAAGCTAGAAAACTATAGTATCCATTTCACAGGATTATTATCAGAATTAAGTGAAACTATATAAAGGTGTCAGCATAATAGCTGGCACATAACTACTCAGTAAGTGTTGGTTTTTGTTGCTATTTAATTATTAATAAGACATTTCAAGCCTGGTCAGATAATAATTACACTATGGACATGTACAAGTTAAAAGGCAGACAGTACAAATATCCCGGACTGGAACAATTACTATCATTTACCTCTTTTTTCTTATTAACTTCATCCCTGTTACCCTCCTAGCACAACGGTTCTCAAAGTGTGGTCCCTAAACCAGTAGCATCAGCATCATCTGGGAATATTATTAGAACATGGATGTGGTGAACAGGGAACACTTCTACACTGCTGGTGGGAATGTAAATTAGTACAACCAATATAGGAAACAGTGTGGAGATTCCTTAAAGAATTAAAAGTAGAACTACCATTTGATCCAGCATTCCCACTACTGGGTATCTACCCAGAGAAAAGTCATTATACAAAAAAGATACTTGCACATGCATGTTTATAGCAGTACAATTTGCAATTGCAAAAATGTGGAACCAACCAAATGACCATCAATCAACTAGTGGATAAAGAAACTGTGGTACATATATATGATAAAATACTACTCAGCCATGAAAAGGAATGAATTAATGACATTTGCAGCAACCTGAATGGGACTGGAGACTATTATTGTAAGTGAAGTAACTCAGGAATGGAAAACCAAACATTGTATGTTCTCACTCATAAGTGGGAGGTAAACTAAGAGGATGCAAAGGCATAAGAATGACACAATAGACTTCAAGGACTCAGGGGGAAAGGGTGGGAAGTGGGTGAGGAATAAAAGACTGCAAATTGGGTTCAATGTATACTACTTGGGTAATGGGTCTCAAAAATCTCACAATCACCACTAAAGAACTTACCCATGTAACCAAATATTACCTGTTCCCCAAAAACCTATGGAAATATAAATAAATAAATGAATAAAAAAGAAATGCAAATTCTCAAGCCCCACTCCAGACCTACTGAATGAGTATATCATCAGAAGTGGAGCCCAGAAATTCATTTCAGCAAGCTTTCCAGGTGATTCAGAAACAGACTATAGTTTGAGAACCATCACCCAAATATCTTGCAATTCAAAGTATGGTCCCTACATCAGCAGCACAGGAATGTTAGAAATGCAGAACCTCAGGTCCCAACCCAGACTGACTAAATCAGATTCTGCATTTAATGAAATCCCCAGGTGATTCATAGGCACTATATCATCTGAGAAGCACTGTCCTAGTCCACAGGAACTTCAGAGATGTAAAAGAAACTAAATTTACTGTTGTTTTGATTATTAAATGGGGTTTATAAGTACTTACTAGGCACTGTCCTTTACACAGAATACCTTGTTCATTCTCATTACGCCTGTGGTAGGTATTTTTATTCCTGTTCTACAGATTAGAAAATTGAGTCTCAAATCAGTAAAGTAACTTGCTGAAGGTCACAAGTTATGAAGTGGTACAGCTGATCATCACTGTATGACCCAAAGTCTGTGTTCCTTTCTCCACTCCATGGTGCCTGTGGGTATAGCTAAGCAGATACCACCTGCCTGCTGGTACAAGCGGAGCACTTCAAAACAGAGGCAGTCCCCAACTTCTGATGAGCAAGACTCCAAAAGTGTTTTTCTAAGTCAGATGTTTGGAACTAGTGAGAGAACTACTTGTAGAAACTATTTACATCATGGCTTCTACAAGAAAATGCATTCTGAATTACAGCACCAGAAGGTAGTAGCTCCCTGCAGGGTCAATACATCTGGGCTCCAGGAACTTGTTAGCACTTCATTTATATCAACATAAGAAAAAGCACCTCCAAGGCAAATCCCTCCCCAGATGTTATGGCCTGGGAAACATTCATTGATTCCCTCATTCAAAGATTTACTGCCTCCTATGGAAAAGGTGCTGTGCTAGGTGCTGTAGGTGAAAATGATCCATGACTTAAGGAATTCATAATCAGTAAGGGAAATAAAGCAGGAACAGACACACACACATTCTCTCTCTCTCTCTCTTTCTCCCTCCCTTCCTCCCTCCCTACCTAAAATCCAAAGCAGGAAGTGGTAACTGACAAAAAATTACTACGGAAGTTCAGAGAAGGAAGTAATCAATTAGGACCTGGACATCAGGGAAGACTTTCCAAGGAGATGCCATCTAAAGCTAGTCTGGAAAAATACGCAGAATGTGGATTAGGCAAAAAGCACTCCTGGCAAAGGGAAGAGTGTGATCAAAGGTATAAATGTGTGAAAGAGAAGTCGTGTTACAGAACTGCGAGTTATCCCCTTAGGTGAAGCAAAACGTTCACTTGACTTGGGGAGATGAAACTAGAAATGCAGGACTGTGCCTCGGTAGGGAAGACTCTAAATGCTAGGTTGAGAGAGCAGAACTTTGTACATATATAGAGAGCTGCTGCATATTACTCATCATATTACATAACAAATCATTGAACCCCAAATCCTTTTTGCAACAAACTAGGGTAAAAACAAACATTTCTGAATTGGTATTATAATTATTTCAAGTCTGCTTCCTCCATTAGACTGAATTCAAATGACTTTGAGCATTAGTAAATTCTCAAAAGATGCTGAATGTATCAACAAAGGAATGAATAAATGAGTACGTTAATGAGCAGCTGAGAGGTTATAAGCAGGAGAGAGAAGGCTCAATACTGCATCATGGCCTGAAAAGGAAAGGGTAAGGGGAGGGATGGAGATGGAGAGACCGGAAGCTGCAGATCTCATGGCTAGGAGGCCACTGTGATTAGACAGGCAAGAATTTGGCAACAACTAGGTTAAGGGTAATGGGAATGAGGAAAAAGGGACAGGAGAGAGAGAGATGGTTACAGAACACAGCAAGTGATTGACAATGTGAGCAGAAAAGGAAGACATTAAAGTCTCACTGAAGTTTGGAGTCTGGGTGACAGTGCCATTTGAAAAATGGGTAGTGAAATGGTAGAGCAAGGTGCATTATAGATATCACTTATTAAATCCTTACAACCCTGAGGGTATTATCCCTCTGACCTCATCCTCTCTCATTCTCCCCCATACTCACTCCACTTGAGTCATGCCAGCTTCCTTGCTATTTCCTGCATATGCCACGCCTGCTCCCACTTTAGGGCCTTTGCACTGGGACATGCTTCCCCAGATATCTGCATGGCTAAGTCCCTCACCAACCCCATGTCATTATTTCAATGAGGCCTATTAAAAACCGCAACCCAGGAGGCTAAGGCAGGAGAATTACTTGAACCCGGGGAGCGGAGGTTGCAGTGAGCCAAGATCGTGACATTGCACTCCAGCCTGGGCAACAAGAGCAAAACTCCATCTAAAAAAAAAGAAGAAAAAAAAAAACTGTGGCCGGGCGTGGTGGCTCACGCCTGTAATCCCAACACTTTGGGAGGCCAAGGCGAGTGGATCACAAGGTCAGGAAATTGAGAGCATCCTGGCTAACACAGTGAAACCCTGTCTCTACTAAAAATATAAAAAATTAGCTTGGCGTGGTGGCACACGCCTGTAGTCCCAGCTACTCGGGAGGCTGAGGCAGAAGAATTAGAACCCATGAAGTGGAGGTTGCAGTGAGCCGAGATCGCACCATTGTACTCCAGCCTGGGCAATAGAGTGAGACTCTGTCTCAAAAACAAACAAAACTGCAACTCACACTTCCCCCAGCATTCCTAAAATCCCTTACCCTGCTCTCACTCTTTCTTCTTCTTTTGATTATATTTATTATCTTCTAACATAGTATTTGATTTTCTTATTTATTATGTCTAGGTTTAATGTCTGTCTCGCCTCACTAAAATGTAAACTCCATAAAGACAAGGATTTCTGTCTATTCCCCAAATGCCTTGGAAGTGACTGGCACATAACTGTGCTCAATAAATTCAACGAACTATCTCCATTTTATAGATGAGAAAACTGAGGCTGAGAGGAGGAATGCAAATTTCCCTAAATAACACAGTCGTCAATCAGAGATAGGAATCTGAATTCAAACACAGATCTATCCAACTCCAACTGTCACTTTACCAGGCAAAGTCTCCCTTTAGACAGACCAAGTTTAAGGCTACAGTGGCCTATATGGAAGGCGAATGATGTGAGATTAGAGCAACCATTCCCACAAGACAGTAGACTTGGCCTGGAAGGGAGCAGGTCTACGTACACATAGAGATCCTGAACTACCTGCAGTCTGAGAAACAAGCAGTCTGACCAGAGGATCACCAAGAGAACCAACAGTTTCATTTTCCAAGTGCAAGTTTGAAGAATCAGGCCAGCTTCTCCAGTGAAAGAGCTTCTAATTTTTCCAGCTGCCTAGATTGTCAAATTACAAACTTATCTTTAGGGGAACGTATTTAACAAAGGGACATGTTCATTTCCCTTTTTACCACCCATCCAGTGGATCTGCACTTGGTTTAATTGCCACTCTGATCCCCCCACATAATCCATACATCACAAGACTCACATTTACAGTTCAGTACATTATCACACTGGAGCTGCTCAAAATAAACGGGTTTGGCAAAGTGTAATTATTTCCAGCAAAAGAGTTGGTTCTGCATTTTGACAGTCATCTGATACATTATTGTACTAAATGCTAAACTGTGAAACTGCAAAATTAAAAGAAAGCAATTTTTTAAGTTTTAAAAGTACTCATTATTAAATTATAAAGCAGGTCATTTATGATGAGTCAGTCCAAAAACAGAAGGATGATAATGAAAGAGTGAAGGAAGATTGGCTTCTTTGTATAACCTCTAATATTCACAATCCAAGGCCATTGTGAAAATGAAATGAGATTGCACATGTAAAATATCTAGTCCAGTGCCTAAGACATAATAGATCCTCAGTAAATGCTGATTTTCTTCCTTAAAAATTATTTTCTCAGCAGCAGAATTTACAAACTACCTCAATTTGTTCATTTGTTCATACATTCCACAATTCCCTCATTCCCAAAGAGCTCTCAGTCCGCTGGGGAAAGGCAAGTAAGCAGATGACTCCCACAAAAGGGATGAGGGCTAAAAGAAACATAGACAAAAAGGGCCATAAGCGTGCAGACAAAGAGTCCTTACCCCAGGGAGAGCAAGACCTGAAATGAACTAGACAGGGAAAGATGAGGTTAGTAAAGCATGGGGGAAGGTGAAAAAGAGACAGAGCCCAAGAGACAGAGAGAACAACACATGCAAAGGCCTGGAAGCAAGGAAGAACACATGATTTAGGGATACTGTAATTCGAACCAGCCTATAACGACCAATACGGGGGAACAGATGGTAATAAGACCTGCAATGGCTCGGGAGGCTGAGGCAGGAGAATGGCGTGAACCCGGGAGGTGGAGCTTGCAGTGAGCTGAGATCCGGCCACTGCACTCCAGCCTGGGTGACAGAGCGAGACTCCGTCTCAAAAAAAAAAAAAAAAAAAAAAAAAAAGACCTGCAATGGCCCCTCTTTTTTTGTTAAAGTGACTAAATGCACTGCCTCCTCAGCACAATGGGAAGTGGCTGAGCTTGCCTTGTAGCCCACTTTCCCTAGGGCAAATTCCCAGTAAGGTGATCTCAAGCCCCAGCCACCACCAAGCCTCATGGACTTGTCTTAAAGATGAGATGGGAGAGATTTCTCTTTAAAAGAAAACTTGATGAAATCTAAGTTACCCAATGGCAACGTCTGAACATGCTGAGTCAGCTGCACTTCAGGAAACAGAGTGTCCTTGGAGAACAGAGCATATCACTTTACACACAGAAAACCATTCCTGTCCACGAAGGACAAACTGCGAAATGCTTAACACTGGCCTTCAATTATTAAACGAGCCCAAATGAGCTCTGGCAGTGAGACAGATCACACACACTCACAGAGACAGCTCTAGCACGCCAGCCTATATTGTCTTAGGATTATTCATCAAGGCACCAACAGACCAGGGTCTTTCAGAGATCTTAGGGTCACGAGGTTACCCATAGCTCTTGGAAAAGATGATCATGCTCAGAACAAGGAAGAGAAAGTAAAAAGAACCTGACCCTTTGCAGAAAACATTGGGGTTTTTTTTTCTAAGTATTGTAACACAGCCTATGCTGAAAATATTTCATTAACAACTTTTTGCTCCTTGGGTGGCAGTTTCATACTGGTCAGTTTTTGGCTTACCATGTGGTACTCAGGAGTTTACTCAATTGTCTCCACTGGGGGTATTTTTCAGTCCCCTGAGAACAAGCAGAACACTGAGGAGAAGCTCTGGATTCATACCTGGCTTCAAATGCTGCTTGTTCTCTTGTGTACTCACTGTATGACTTGCAGTCTCAGTTTCCCCATTCACAAATGTAGATTCATGGGGTTTCTGTGGAAATTAAATAACATACCATGCACCTGGCACAATGCACATAAGGGAGCTATTTACATTTTGTTCTCTATTCCCTTTACTCCTTTTGTGTCCTGGAAAAATTAGAATGGCTTCCTATCCGGATACTGGGTTCACCTCTTGATTTCAGATTAAAACTGCCATCCTAGTCTCTGCTGGTTTGAAACTAACTTCCACCTGGAGGTTACCCTAACAGAAAGAAATCTGGGTAATGACCACAGGGCCAGTCCTTTCACATCTCTCCCTCCTCTGACCTCTGACAGTCCCACCCTACCCAGATATACATCAGCTTGCACTCCTCTCTAGCTGACCCACCTATGAGGTCTGTCCGTTTCCCTATCCCCGCAACCTTCTTCTCTTGTCATCAGCTGATTCCCCTCTATTGGTCCAGCCCTGCCATAGGCCCAGTGATCACCCTCCACATCTAGCCAGGCTTCTGCCCTCATCCAGTTTAGCCTACTGGATCCTTAGTCCCTGGAGAGCAGGGGCCACACCTCAGTGCTCTCAGCTCTGTAAGCAGCTCGGCATCCAGTACACAGCAGAGGCTGGCCAGAAGTGGTAGGGTGAGAGGGACTTGGTGCCAGAGGGCCCAATCCTGGGACATGTTCTTAGAAGTTCTGTCTTGAGGCCAAGAAAAAATTTCCTAGGATGGAAATGCTCCAGGAAACCTAGGCAATGACAAATGAGCTGAGTACAGGCAATCTCCAGAGACTCCTGGTACTCCAGAAACCTTCACACTCTCATGCACATTCCTCACACACTTGCCGCAGATTATGTGAATGGGGCCTGGACCAGGGTGGAGGCAGAACAGATTCCAGACTTACTGGGAAGGAAGGTGTTGCAGATGGACTAATGAGAATACAGAGAGTGAAGCAAAAGGTGACAGATTCTGAGTCCTGGTCACAGGGGAAAACAATTTAACACAGTGCTAAGTGCTAGGGATGCAGAAGTGGGTGTACACACAGCTCCAGCCCTCCCCCAGGATAAGTTAGTTCTCAGCCCTCTGCTGCCATAGCACCGTGAACACCCTCATCATTGCACTCAGCATCCTGGACTGACACTATGACTTACCTGTCTCACCTACTACATCACAAGCTCCTCGATGGAAGAGACTATGTCATATTGAACTTTCTATCTACAGCATCTAGCACAGTGCCTGGTACAATTCCCAGGCCTACCAATTACTAGCTTTGTCAAGTCATTTAAACTCTCTAAGCCTCAATTTCCTAGTCTGTAGAGTGAAGATGATAATAATCTCTACACCCAAGGAGGAAGAAATGAGTGAACTTATGTAAAGCCCTTACTTATCCCAATCCCCAACTGAGAGTCAATACTCAAAAAGGGTTAGCTAGTGAATGAATCTGAGGTGAGAGAGGGAAAAACATTCAAACAAATAGTTCTGGAATTATGCAATAAATAATATAGTAGGAATATATTTGAATTACTCTGAGAGCAGAAAGGAAAGCACCAAATTTTGCCTTGGCATATATAGAAAACTTCACAGAGGAGGTAACACTTGAACTAAAATCTAAAGATCTAAAATCAGGCCAAAGGAAGGCCACGTGTGAAGGCAGAGAGGCAGGAAAGATAACCTAGTATGTTCAGGAACTGCAAGTCTGGCTATAAGAAGAGTCTGTGCAAAGGAACGGTGGTGACACACAGGGTGAAGAGATAACTCAGAGCCAAAAATTCCCTGCAAGCTCTGCCACAGAGAATGGATTTCTCCTGGAAGATACTGAAAATCCACTGCAGGGTTTTGAGTAAGAGAGTGAAACATAGAGGCATTGTGGTGGCAGTGTGGAGGGTAGAAAAAAGGGCAAGACTGGGGACAAACATAGAACAGTGGGGATTAGGGGATGATCTGGGTTGAGCAGAAAAGAATGGAGATGAGGTGGAGAGAGGGGGAAAATGAAGCTGGCCAGGTCAAGAAACTAGGTAGAAACTGAGTCTCAGAAAAACTGCAACTGGCCCTTGGCATTCCCCAAGACTTTTTCATATAAAGTGTAGGTCTATGAGTTATAACAAATCACCTTCCCTCCACGTTTGCTGTCTTACAATTTGTGCAGCAGAGAAGCACGAATATGGAAAATTCCAGCTGAAAACTTTGACCACATGAACAGGCCCAGAAGTCACAGTCACCACTGATGGTTAGATGAAACCATCTACAAATAGGCCTGGGATCCCGGCCAGCAATTTTTTATTCACATGCAAACTTGGGGCTGGAGTTCCAGTGACAAAACCTTTCAGGTGTACTATTTTTTTCTTCTTTTTTTTTAAGCCATTTACAGAAACCCAAGGTCCTCCTTGTACTTCAGAGAAATGCTTTGTATTTAATTTGTTCTTAAAGAAAAAACAATAGCCTCTTTGCCCTACATGACTAGGCCACTGGGCACCATGAAAAAGATACAGTAACCTGGCCAGGCACGGTGGCTCATGCCTGTAATCCCAGCACTTTGGGAGGCCGAGGCGGGTGAATCACAAGGTCAGGAGATCGAGATCATCCTGGATAACACGGTGAAACCCCGTCTCTACTAAAAATACAAAAAAAAAAAAAAAAAAAAAAAAAAATTAGCCGGGCGTGATGGCAGGTGCCTGTAGTCCCAGCTACTCGGGAGGCTGAGGCAGGAGAATGGCGTGAACCCGTGAGGCGGAGGTTGCAGTGAACCAAGATTGCGCCACTGCACTCCAGCCTGGGCGACAGAGTGAAACTCCATCTCAAAAAAAAAAAAAAAAAAGTAAAATATACAGTAACCCACCAAGTCTCTAAGGTCCCAGAAGTCCATCTGTCTGTCACACACATCACAAACACACCACTCACGGCAGAAGAAATACACTACTGCAAGGTGAAAGGGACTGCACTCTAGACACCTTCTGGAGGGCAAAGGAGGGAAGAGAAGAAGAAAAGAAGGGAGGAAAAGGGCCAGAGAGTGTTTAAGACCATACATGACCACTTCTGCTAAACACAAAATAGTTTCCTCCCTTGCTTTCAATCTAATTAGACAGAAAGAGCTAATGAGTAGGCAGCAGTGGTGCTTGGTTCAGCTGTTCCAGACCCTAGTGTTTCCTCCTTATTAAAAATAAAGAGACCCAAGGGTTCAATTTGGTAGAAATGCACACAGGGAGGCACATTTCCTTTATACAAAAATGTTTTGCATTAAAAAACCATATCTGTTTAATAGGTACCAAAAATTAAATGTACAATAGCAAGATCCCTGGTAGTATCTGTCTGCATTTTTAGAAGTGTCTTCAAAGACAGAACATTAGAGTAAGACTCAAAAGACCTGAGTTCCAGTGTCAGCTGTACCATTTACCAGCTGTGTGATCTTGGGCAAAATATGTAACATCTTGAGCCTCAGCTGCCTTATTATCAAATGAGTATAATGCTCTGCCTGTCTCACAGAGTCTGGGGGAAAGAAAATATTTTGAAAACTATAAAGCACTTTGCTAACACCTACTCAGTCAATAAATATTCACTGAGGGCCTACTAGGCATTAGGCATTGTTTCCCTTCAACTGTTAATGTTATTACCAATATTGCACCCCTTCCAGCTCAGTCATTAGATGTCAATTTCCAATGCAGACAGGTCTATGGTCTCAAGCCAACCTCTCATTCATCCAGTTTTCTCCCCAGTTGGGGCATTAGTCACTTGCCTCCATCAGGAGACATCTAATGACATCTCAGCCCTAAGAGGCCCTGGAACATATTAGTATAAATGATGATGGGGACAAGAGCCTCTGCCACCTCTGCTACCCTAGAGGGCCTGATCCTAAGAAGCTTCCAGAATCTTACTCTCCACAACCACAGAACAAGACAGTTCTCATAAGCAGGGCCAGAGGTAGGTAGAGACAGGTGAACAGATGGAAAATCTGCATGGCTAAGTCTTTCCAGTATCAGAGTGCCTGGCTCCACGTCCACACCAGGTGACCTACTCCAGCCCACCCCTGTCTTCTACCAGGAAAGATTTCAAGTTTCATAGGTTAGCAGCTCAGAAGCAGGCTCAGTGTGCTGCCATTCCTGCCCTGACCTTGTTCCTTGGTTTCATCACTGGGTATCTGCCTTGTTCTAGAAACCATGCCCTCCTTTGTGCCAGAGGTTCAGCAAGTGTGACCCTGAATTGATTGTTTCTTCTATCTGAATCCTCACCTAATAAACCATTTCACCAAGACCAGAGTCTTACCTTGCTATTACTCCAAAAGACTGTCTTGATGCAGAATCCACCTGGAGGGCCTCCTGAGACCAGAGCTCTAGGAATTCGTCTCCACATCCCCCACTGTGCAGTTCAGTATCTGGCATGTAATGGGCACACAACAAATATTTATAGAATGAAATGTTACCCACTGGTCTAGATTACTGCAGACTGTCTGCTCCTATACCCCTCCCCAACTCAAAGGACCTCCTTGACGGATAAACCAACCATCGCCTGCCATCATGTTCTCTGGCTGCTTTGTTGTTCCAACTCCAGGCCCCTGACAGGGTCTCTGGGTCAAACGTACCTACTCTATTCCCAGTATGTCCTCTTTGCCACTTAGCACATCCTAAAAGCCAAAGTGCTAAGCAAATTCTGAAGTCTGATGACTGCTTCAGTGTCCCAGACACACCTTTTGCTCCTGGATTCTGAGGGTTAACCTACACTAGACACTCATTTGGGGCCATCTGGCAATTTTTGGCACCACCCACTTCCCCTTGTCCAGTATGGAAGGGACTCAAGTTCTGTTCAACAAGCACTACTGAACACAAAGCCTGGTGTCATAGAGAGGCTCTGTTTAAGATCCTGAGGTAAATGCCTGACTAAAACCTAAGAAAGAAGGGCTTCAGGCAAGTCTAGACTACCAGCACATCAGATTTTGGTTCTGTGAGGCTGCTCTAAACATGAAAATGCAAGTAGGAAACCTTATTTCTGCTTCTTTACATTGCTAGATCAGCAGAGGAAAAGCACATATACAACACAGAAGGAAAATGATGACCTGAGTGTTGGTCCTGGTCTCTTCCACTAATCTGCTGTGTGACCTCAGGAAAGTCACTCTGCTTCTCTAGATTTCTATGTCTTCCTTTGTAAAGTCACAGTCTCAGATGTGATGACCCATTTCTAAAGCCCCTTCTATGCCTGACATTTAGCGATTTCCTTGCTACTCAGACCACAGAATTGACATCATCTGGGAACCTGTTAGAAACAGAGAGTAGCCCTACTGACTCAGACCTACAGAACTAGAATCTACATTTTAACAAGAACCCCAAGTGATTGCACACACATTGAAATTTGAGAAACACTGTTGTGCAGCTTCTCAGGAAGATCCAGGCCGACCTGGGGCATGACATCTGCAAGAAGCTGGAAGAAGAAAGAGTCTGTCACAGGACTTTACTGAATGTGATTAGAAGCAGCTGGCTAGTAGTAAGGGCTGGGGAGAAAATGCTGCAAGATCCTTTTAAACTCAGCTGCAATCCATAAAATGTCTCTCAAGTACTTTGAGTCTCTAAATTTGAAGTCTTTAGATAAAATGACTTTAAAAATACTAATTATGCACGGAAGTCTAACCATGAACCAAGTATTAGTGAATCCAAAGCTCCTTCTGTACTGGCATGCTGCCAGCACGCATGAACAGAGAGCTCTAAAATCAGCAAGGAGGTCACCTCTGAAACCACAGCATTTCTCCCAGCCTCACCTGTCTCCTGACTGGTCCTCACCTACAGAACTTCAGTCTCAGTTGGAATCTCACAGACAAGACCACATTGAAAGGAACATTGTGTGGGCCTAGACAGTAGGACAAAGGTCAGAGAGGGCTACAAACTCTGGGGTCACAGACCCACAGAGTCAGTCCATGGAGGAGAAAGGGAAGAAAGGGAGAAGCAGAGTGGAACCAGCACAGACTGAATAAACTTAGTGGTGAAGACTCCTGCTTCCAAATCCAGGGAGAAGCCAGTTTCTGACTTCTTATCTGTCTCCCCCACAGACTGCAAGCTTTGTGAGGACAGGACTGTAAAACTTGTCTCTCTAGCTATAGTGGCCTGCACATAGAAGTCATTCAACAAATGTCTTATGAGTGAATGAATGAACAAACAAACCAATGAAAAAAAACAATAAACAAACAAGGACCAAAGATCATTCGCTTGGTTTTATCAGTATCAGTCAAGACTACCCTTCAAACTCGTGAACTAAGCTTACTCCTCAGTCCAAAAGCCAGAACAGAAGACCCCAAGGGGTCTGGGAGATATAAACCTGAAAAAAAAAATGGGATTCAAACTAGCTTGGCATTTTTTTCTGGACCAAGGTATACTAACAAATAGGCTATTCTAACCTATTCCAGGTTTTGTAATGTTTTATGCTACCCTTACCAGAATTTTCAGGCAAGAAATTTTTTTCTCAAGAAATTAGATGCTATTTGTATTTTAGTTATTAAATGCAATGTGAAAGTACCTAACACATAATCATCGTCTACATTAACATTTATTGAAACTCAATCGATAGAATTCTATTACTCTATGTCATAAACTAGGAATTTTGCAAAGAGCGGAATTACAGAACACTCTGGGCCACCCACTTTTGTGAATATAAAATCACTTAAGTAAGGCAAGCTGACTTTGGTGGAATAGCCTTTATTTTTCATCCACTTACATAACTCTGCATTGTCAAAGTGCACCAATAACTGGTGCTCTCATCTCTCATGCCCCCAAGAAAAAACTCCTTTGGGGCTCTTTCTACATTTATTTTCAATTGCCAGATCCCCAGAGGAAAAAATCAAATCACTGACGCTATTTCAAACTTCATGCTCAAGGCAGCCACTAAGAGGATATTAGGGCAGCTCAGCTTTTGCTCTCTTTGAGACAGGAAGACACCCCACGGCTGTGAAGGAAAGGCAGGACACGTGTGTGGACATTCAAAATATAGCAAGGAAACCCAAAACAACAGAAAGACAAGAGGAGCTGGAGGAAAAAGTCATTTGGAACTATGAATCATCCCAAGGTAACTTATTATGTGTTTATATAAGAAGCAAAATGAGCTTTCGGCATTGCCATTCATTCATTGTTTTAGCCATTCATGCATTTGTTCAGCAAACATTCATTGGGTACCCATTATATGCCAGGCGCTGTGCTAGGTAGGCAGGCAGCAAGACATCAGCCTACTACTGCTTACTATGTTCCTGCCACTCTAGCCTTCCTTCAGGTCTTTTGCAAGGTTGTTTCATGCTTCAACACAGTTCTCTGTGTAAATGTTTCCTCTTCCAAGAGGCCTTGCCTGATTTATTCCCCCATCCCACCCTGGACGAGATTAGGCTTCTCTGTTGTATATTCCTACAGCATTTCCTTTTTAACATTCTACACATCCATCATTACTTTATAGTCTCAGATAGATGGTAAGCTCCATGTGAGCAGGGACTGCCTTTCCAGTTACGAGCACAGAGGCTAGAATATAGTAGGATTCGATACACATTCACCGAACAAATGAACAAGCTGGGATTTATAGGCAAGCTACAGGCTCTGAGAGGTATACCAGAATAAGTGCAGGATTTGGAGCTCAAATCTGAACCCCAGCTCTACCACTCATTAGCTAGGTCACCTTAAGCAAGTCCCATAATCTCTCTGAGCCTTAGTTCCTCATCTGTGAAATAGAGACAAAACTTCATAGAGATGTAGTGAAGATTAAATAACATGATGTGGGTAAAGTAACTGGCACAAAATAGACGCTCAACAAATATTATCCTCCTACCCACTTCCCAACTTTGCCTATAGTTAAGATTCTTAAAGAGTTGACAACACCAAGGCAGGGCCCCAATTCTACCAGAACTCATCAAGACAGGATTCAGGCACAGAAATAAGGGAAGGTCAAAGATAGCATCCCAGATGACATCTTACTGACTCCCAAGCTTTGAACTTGAGCTCCTTCAATTTGTCTGACCAAGGTACAATACTAGGCCCAGGACTGAACCTGCAGATGGATGATCCAATGGCTGCAGCCATGGGAAGAAGATGGCAGAGACTAAGCCCATTCCTTTTGGCTTTTGAAGCATTTAGACAAAAGCATACAAAACTCCCTTCCCATCTATGCTGTCTATAGGTAACTCAATGGAATCAAAAGTCTACAAGTAAGCTTAGTTAGACCAGTGAGGTTAAAGGCAGCACAGCACAAGAGGACTACACCTAGAATCAGATGACGGGGTTCAAGTCCAAACTCTGCCATCTACTGGATGTGTGATTTGGGACAAGAGTTTCCCTTATTTAGTTCTCATTTCACCATCCATAAATCAAGGGGATTAGACTAGGATAGTGTCTAAGGGCCCTTACAGTGCGAAAGATCTGAGATGCTAGATGCATGTCAGTCAGCTGTAATCAGCAGGCAAAAGGAGAACTCTTCAATCATGCACACCACTGAGCTGACGTCTGCTACACCGCTCTCAATTACACTGCAGAAAAAATGGTCATAAGGAAGAGCTAATATGGTATTTCCTGAGCCTATTTAGTCTCCCAATTCAGCACTGCACCTGTTCCTTCTGCATTTGCAATTTACTAGATAATATCATCACAGGCACTCCCTGAAACAGCTACCATTTATTTGTCACTTGCTTCTGTATTTCAGGTATTATCTCTTATTTTAAATAAGATTAGGTAGAGTATTAGAAAGACTAATCAATACAACTGCCAAATGAAATTTACCCAGAAAACAATTTTCTCCTTTGTTTCCATTGTAATAACAGCAATATCTATAATGAATTGCTGACCTGCAATAAAAATCAGACTACTATCAGAAAGAACATGGGGGCAAAAATATAATGCCTACTTCACAAACATATAATGTCACACACAGTAAGGTAGCCCATTCATAATCCAGAACCTTTTTCTTACAGAAACACTGTAAATAATACTCAATGTCCTGGGCCTGCTGCCTTGCAGTGCTAACCACCTCCACCCAAACACATACCCAACATTCACTAAATGCCATTTAACATGTCCTAGCCATTCTTCTTAGGGCTGGAGAAACACAGTAATAAGACACAATTACTGTCCTTAAACAAAGTCTCAGCCTAAAGGTCACGTGGTCCCAACTGTGAAAGAAAAAGTGGCAGACTGGAACCCAGTCCATATGCCACACGGTGACTTCTGTGAGCACTTAGGCCAAAGAATGGACTGCAAAACATCACCCAATATCTACATTATAAAAGACCACTTAATACTGGGGCTGTGGTTCTCAAAGCATAGTCCCAGACCTTAAGTATCAACACTACCTGGGAACTTGTTAGAAACCAAATTCTCAGGCTCCTTCCCAGACCTACTGAATCAGAAACTCTGGGAGTGACGCCCAGCAATCCATGTTTTAACAAGTCCTCCAAGTGATTCTGATGCATGCTTAGGTTTGAGAGTCACTGCCTTAAAGCATCCAAACTGCTGCATGTTTGCAGTAAAAATAGAAAGCTAAGCTTTCAATTAAACCTAAGAGAAAAGCAATAAAACTGGGTAAGAATAGGTTTTTCGATGTATCTTAAATATTGGTGTTTTGGGGAAAAAAAAAAAAAAAACCAGCCTTGTCAGAGAAGGAGGAGAAAGAAATGCTGTGCTAATGCAACAGGGAATGTCTGTGCGTGTTCAAAAACTTCTGAGGCCTAAGGCCCTAGGCCTTTTCCTGTGTGGTACTTCATTTCCAAATATAGGCCTTTTCTTCAACTGAGAGCCCATCACTTCAGAGCGTGTTCCCACACATTCACTGGCAGACCTCTCAGACTTAGCAATCATAATTAAGGTCACTTTAAAAAAAAAAACTCATAAATAAGAGGATGGAAAGTAAGAAGGAAAGGAGCAATAAATGTTCCTGGGGTCAATAAATTTTAAAATGAAGGTAGAATTTTTGAAAGGATGGAAAAATAAATGTGTGCATGTATGAGAAAGAGGTTGCTTAAAGTTGAATTTGTTGAGCTCTGAATAAAAAAAGAAAGATGGGAGGACCAGCCCTAAGAGGAGAAAGGAGCCACAGAAGGAGAAAAGAGGTAGTGAAGGAATATTGAAACATTTCTTAGCCTCTGCCACCAGGTGGTGAAATCGACCCAGCGCAGCTTAGTTGCTGTCCAGAGCTACTGTTTTGATTTATCTTTCCTCGTTTGTCATTGCATTGGGGTGGGAATAGAGATGCAGAACAAATGGAGATGCAGAGCAACTTCAAGCTGGATGGCTGGGAGCAGGGAGAGTATAATGAGAAATGGATTGTTTTTATGCATACTAATTCAGTGGCCCTAATTAAGGAGCATTATTATATTTTAAAATGCATGGACAACCATGTAATAAAAAGTGCTCATGATGATAAAGGCTATACTGAATTATACATTAATGTTTAACTCCAACTAAGTTTTAAAATAATACATTTGACTTTAAAATATCTATTTTCCTGGAATGAAACTCAATGTCAGGTTAGGTCTAATGTTATCATCCAAATGCAATTTTCCTCCAGTATACCACAAAATGTTGAATACTGAGGAAGACAATAATAATGAAAAGTCAGCTGTACTATAACAGCAAATTTCCCGTAGAGATGATTTGAGGTTCTACAGGTCACAAAGGAAAAGAGACACATGGTAATCATAAATCCATCTAAAGATAGTTCATTTCTATCATCCTTCATTTTAAATGGAGGCTTAAACAACTCTTGGCTTGGAGGGTTGTAAATTTAATAATGTTGTTCCAATTCACTACTAGTCCTCATTGATTTTCTCTTATTTTAATCTGTATTGATTGATTAATGTCATCTTGTGACATCCAAATGGCAAACTGAGGAAGAAAAATGGTATGCATTGAGTTGGACTTCTATTGGAAAGAGCACTAAACCAAGTATCAAGAGACCTGGCTTCTAACATGCTCAGTCACTACTAGCTACTGTCCCTGGGAAAGTCACTCCATCTATCTGGGCTTCAGGTTCCTCATATATAAAATTAAACAATAATATCTGCCATAATTCACCAAATTGTTGTGATAAGCAGATCAGAAAACAAAAAGTTGTTACTATGAGACGGTACCTATATTCCCTTAAGTTCAAAACAAATAAACCCTCTATTGAAGAACAAACTACTTGCAAAATATTTTTAAATTAGGCACAAAAAAGATGCTGTTTTAAGTATTACAAATATGTAGGTGGGCAAGAAGGAAAACTGGAAAATAGTTCTCAGTGTTGTTGGATTCCTACATTTTGGATCATTTGGAAATAAGTGTCTTTGGAAAATTTGAGTTTGAATATTTCCGAATGTTGCTGCAGTTACCATAGCAACAGACAGGCCCAGTCAGTTGAGTCAATCAATAATGGCCATGAACAAGTGGCTCTGCTTTTCCTAAGATGACAGCCACAAGAAAGTTTCTACTAAAGCTGGTACCTCTAGGCTCATACTTCTCTGCAACGTTCAGTGTCAAAATGTTCATGGAATTAACAAGGCTCAAGTGGTTTTCAGAATAAATTGAATAATAAAAAAACACTAGATTTTTTTTTTAATATTGAGATCCTTAAATGAAAGGTATTGTCTGGGTATACATATCACTGCCATTATCCAGGAAGAGATACCAGTCAAATGGATCTAGGGACAATTTACTCTGAATGTTTCTTTAACTGCTATATTAATAAAAGGTAATATAATACATGTAAATATGCACTCAGCAAAACAAGAGCTTGCAATCGCTCTCAATTATTAATGGATATTAAAATTCAGACAAGCCAAACCATCCCTCAAACAATTCAGATCACAGAGCTAGACAAATATTAGCTTGCTTCCCAGCTGGTAACCCAAACAGAGTTCAATCTAGTTATTCATTCAGGAAAAAAGAAACTGCCTATGTCATTTATCTTTAATTCATTGTCCTGTTGAATACATATATCCAACAACTCTCCTCTAGGTCAGACCACTGCTTAGACATTACTTCCACTATTAACTTCAACAGTAGTCCACTTAAATAAAATGGGACAATGACTGTGAGAACTTAATGTAAAAACTTTATAAAGACCCCCTAATCATCTGGCAATTCCAAAACAGATCTCTAGGCTTCAGGCTATATGGACATTTGTATCTATGGAAGAAAGAGCAACGTGTATTGACTAACCCCAACCAAATGAATTTCTAATAAAACTGTATAATGAGAAATTTTATCCTGAATTTTTTTTGCATAAGTAAATGAAATCATTTGTAGAAAGAAAACTTCATCTACAATTCCACCACCTAATACCATGTCACATCTTGTTTTTCATTGTTCAACATTCCCTTCAAATCCATATCTAAGCATAAACAGAATTTTCACTCAAAGACATGACCCAGGTCCTATTTCTCACTTAATTTAGACAAAGATTTTCTCAAAACTAAGTTCTATAGGGCCCTAGTACTCCTGGATGTGCCTCAGGAGCCACCACAAAGGGAACCTGCCAGTAGGCAGCCAAGTGATAAGGCTTCCTTCTCCCACCCCCCATCCCTATTCCCAATTCAACCAGAACAGTTATATTTTTATATTTTTATCTGTTTTAGATTTTGAGGCTCTGCATATAATTCCAAAATAAAATAAAATAAAAATGGTATATACTGCTAAGCATTTAAAAATAAAAGAATGTTTCCAGCACGTTGGGTGGCCAAGGCAGGAGGATTGCTTGAAGCCAGTAGTTTGAGACTAACCTCAGACATAGTGGACCATGTCTCTACAAAAAAAAAAAAATTTAACTAGCCAGGCATATGCCACCAGATACTCAAGAAGCTGAGATGGGAGGATCTGCTTGAGCTTGGGAGTTTGAGGCTGCAGTGAGCTGTTATAGCACCACTGTATTCCAGCCTGGGCAACAGAGGGAGACAAAACAAAAACAAAACAAAACAAAAACACCAAAAACTAAGGATGTACAGAATCATGTAATTTTAGAGCTGGACAGAACCTTAGAGAACCAATGATTTTATTTTATAGATGCTAAAAGAAGGCACAATGAGAAGAAAGACTTATCCAAGTTTATACAGGCATTAGGAACGAGAATTGGATCCTAGGTCTCTATAGCCAACACAAAAGCCTTATTCGTAATTCAGGAACCATTCATTCACTCATTCAGTAAATATTTATCAAATGCTACTGTATGCCAGGCAGTGACTGAGGAACTGAGAAGTCAAGAAACAACCACAACAACGAAAACCCTGCCCCCATGGTACTTACAGTTTAGTAGAGGAAGATAAATAATAAACACAACAAATGAGTAAAGAATACAGTATATTGGCAAGTGATAAAGCAAAGAGGTGAGATAGGGCAGCAGAGTGGAGGGAGCAGGATTAGAGGTTACAACTGATGAATTTCCTCAAAGATCACTGCCATTCAGTCTTTATGCGGATATGTGTGTTTGTGCTATAATTGATTAATTCAGGCTCACCAATTCAGAAAAGGAAATAATCTAATAGTAAATCTTCCTGAAATTTCCCAGGACTCTATCTATTCTTCTAATAGCATCCAAAGTAAATCAGTATAACAAGCAGAATGTTAAAACTATTTGGTAAAAATGTTAAACAGCATCTTAGAAGCACATACAAGCATGATAGTAATTGCTGCACTTGGCTCCACAACAAACCAAGAATGTGGCCAAAAAGAATTAGAAGTGAAGACCTAGCTACCAGGTTTATTCTTCTGGGTAATACTGGATAAGATGATTAAGTTCTCTGAGCCTGAGTTTCCTTATCTATAAAATAAGAGGGCAGGGTAAGATATTCTCTGAGGTTCTACATTATCATTTAAATATCAAAGCCCCCTAATGTGCCGAAAGCATTATGTAATATCTTAGTAGTCATATCAGCATTACGATTTGAATCCAAAGTAGCCCTAATAATAACACATTACATTTATAGAATTCTCTGGTTTTCAACGTGTTTTCACATTAATTATTCTCATCTGACAAGTAACAGAACAGCATTTTTTTTTCATGTTCTAATAAAGAAGGCTGGCCCTTCAGTCAGTCCAAGGTAATATGAAGCTTCCTGTTCTCTAGGGCCTACACTCTGGTCCAAATGTGGCTCCAGCCAAGGAAACCAACAAGCACCTCACAGAGAGACTCACAGAGTTATGGGTTCCATTCATTAGGGTTAAGGATGCCAAGAGTACATGAGATACCATTTCGTGGATAAAGGGAGTCTTCAAATGAAGTACTTCAGACACTCAGGCATCTGCCACTATACCAGTGATGAGTGTAGGGATCAAGGATGAGAATGTGAACTTTAATGATTCTTGCCATCCTAAATATGTGTCAAGAACCTTTTAAAAATCTGTATCTTTTCATCCAGGAATCCTATTCCTAGAAATCCTTCCTGAGAAAATAATTAGAGATTTGACCAAAGATTTAAGTATGAAGATGCTGATCATAGCATAATTTTTGGTAGCAAAAACTTGGGAACAACCTAAATTTCCAAAAACAATCACATAAATTATGGCATATTCAAATAATAAAATATTATTTTTAAATGTTAGTTACTTTAAAGAATATTTAAGTAATATAGGTAAATGTTCCTAATATAATTGTAGGTGGAAATATGAATATAAAGCAAACACACTACCTATAATATCTGATATTTTTTAAAAAATACATGTAGAAAAAAATATTTAAAATGTACTACAATGGGCCGGGCATGGTGGCTCACACCTATAATCCCAACACTTTGGGAAGCCAAGGTGGGTGGATCATTAGAAGCCAGGAGTTCAAGACTAGCCTGGCCAACACAATAAAATCCCATCTCTACTAAAAAAGAAATACAAAAAATAGCCAGGCGTGGTGGTGCGTGCCTGTAGTCCCAGCTACTTGGGAGGCTGAGGCATGAGAATTGCTTCAACCCAGGAGGCAGAGGTAGCAGTGAGCCGAGATTGTGCCACTGAACTCCAGCCTGGGTAACAGAGAAAGACTCTACCTCAAAAATAATAATAATAATAATAATAAATAAAATAAAATGTATCACTATAGCATAAGTGGTTTTCCCTAGGTTGTGAAATTACAGATGATTTTGATGTTCCACAATTCTACAATGAGCATGCACTCTTTCTATAACACAAAATTTAGTATTATTTTTTTAAATTCCTGTCCTACCTACCTCACAGAGGTATATAAAAAACAATATAAGGATGAGCTTTCTAACAGTAAGAACTATCCTAAAATGGAATCTCTGGGGAGACAGTTCAAGCTAGCAGTATATGACCACATGGCCCCTGATTAGGTTAGACCTTAGAGACCTGGGATCTACAGCCCCCTGTGAAATCTCTCTATCCACAGAATATGTTAGCCCATCCTTCCTGCCGAGTACCCTGATGCTCAGTGGCACATACTATTGAGGATAAAGCAAGTAGTCAGTGGCCAAGAAATAGAGATCCTCCAGGAGAACAACCCTAGCAATCAATGGTCACTATGCCATTACCAGCTTGGCCACTATGCCATTACCAGCTTCTAACATCACAAGTGGTAAAAGCCCCTCTGTCCAGCAAACATATTGCTAGGACCTCTGCTACTGGTTCTAGGACACTGTGCTCATGGTAACTTCTCTGAGGACCTAAAGTGGTCCAAAGGCTTCACTTTGCAGCTATGGTCCCATATATGCCATGGAAAAGGAAAGGAGAAGTAAGACTGTCAAATACAACCATCAGATATTTTATGCTTGATCCACCATTGGTTTGGCCCACTAAGTGTTTTAAAAGATAATATAGTAGGGATTTGACTTGCTCACAATATAATATAAGCATCTCAACTTATACCTATATCCCTACAAGCACCTAAGCTTCAGACAGGAAAAGTGAGAGGCAAAGTGACTTGTTGAAAGCCACACAGCAAGTTATTAGCAAGCTAGGTTTAGAACCCAAGTATCCTGGCTTCCAATTCCATGTGTTACACTGCAGAATCCCTAGCTCCTCAGGGACCCTAGACCCCTGATATTAGGAAGGACCCCAGATCCCTAATATTAGGAAGGACCCCAGACTCTGCTACCTCCTATGGTTCTCTTTGCCCAAGACTGCAGGACACTTTAGTTATTAAGTTGTCAGTGACCGAGACCTGAGGAAATATGTAGTTCATACTTGTAGTTAGGAGTAACTGACAGCAAGCAAACAGAAAAACACAGGACATCCTAGAAACATATGGGTATACTGGGTACTCTAGACCCAAAGTTTTATATAGGAAGTGAAATAGCATGTAATGCTAACTAGATCTATGATACAAGTGAACATCCATACTCCTCACCGGAGGAGAGAAGCAGAAATACTTCATGGGTATCAGAAGAGGCTGGAGCAATGGACGAATGGGTGTTAGAAAAAAATCATCAATTTCTACCTTGGTTTCTTGGTCCTCCTTAGCCTGGCTGCAGATTTCCTCTCATCAGAGAACTATTATAGGATACAGCATAATAAATGTAATAAATTCTGAATGAAAGAATGTTTATTGTGGACTCTTTATTTAAGATAGTGACTCTATCACCGAGGGAAGGGGTGAAGGGGTCTGGTGTGTTATATTTTTCCTAGCATTCCACATTCTCATATTATTAGAAAAGAAATGTTAAAAGAGTAGAAGGTGGAGCAGGAATAGGAAGACAAGAGTGGCAGAACAAGGAGAACGAGAAGGGAAGGTTGGGGTAGAGAAAAGACATAAGAATAGAAAAGCATTAACAGTAAACAAGTTAGATGACAATCCTGGAAATATAAGTTATTTTCTTTCTAATTTAAAAAGGAAAGTAGACTTCATTATTCAGACTTCTATTCACTCACCAACCTGTCTTCAGCTCCCTCCCCTGCCTAATGGCTTCCAAGATAATGAAATATCAAGGTAAATCAGGCAAAAGTATTTGAGTGTGGACAGAAAAATCTACCTCCCCTCATCCCCACCTGTTGCACTGGAACACTCTGAAATGCCATGAGTCTTCTCAGCTGGGAAGACTGCTAAGAATGGTGAATTAATTTGGGCATTTCAATGCAGAGAAGCTGAGGTGCCACCTCACTGCATGAATACAGTATGCTGCTGGCTTCCTCTGGATCACCAGGTATGCCTAGGCATCACAGGCAGTGTGACTCCTGAGGGATGGGGCAGCCCTTGGGGGAAAGGGAGAGCCAATGAGCCAGAAGGGAGCAATGACACAAGGGATATCCCAAAAGTGCAAACACAAAGCAAAGGCCAGCCTTTGGGTCAAATCCATAGCTCTGTGGAACCCTGTCCAACTGGCAGCAGATGGCTGTTCTATTCCAGACTTGGCCATTCCCCTTGAGAAAACCTCTTTGGTAATGGGGTTATCAGTCCCTTTCTCAGTCTAATGCTCACACATCACCAGGACATGCAACCAAGAATGTCACAAATATTTTCAGTGATATTTGAAAATCAGAAGGAACAATTAGTTACTTGTTTTATTTGGAATTAAACATGTTTATTACAGAGAAAAGAGCCTCAGAAAAACCTTTCTAATAAAACAGGCAGTATACTCTCCAGCCTGGTTCCTCCTTTCCACCTCCAGTCTAACAAAGAAGAAAGCTGAATGGGAAGGGGTCTAGCAAATGAACTGAGTCCAGTTTGTAGGTTCAATAGCGAAGTTACAATAGCACGTTTCAGACCAAAAAAGAGCAGTCAAAGAAAACCCAAGCCACCTTGGACTCTAAACATTCCTCTCCTCGTGGGCAAGATACCAATATTCCAGGATGCTAACAAGGCCATCTGGGACAGAGGAAAAGATGGTTCATGGTGAGTCAAGATTATGTGGGTGGCAGACCCCGCTCAGCTATGCAGCATGCTTAGCCTCTTTTGAGTTCCAGTGACCCCCCCACCCACCCAACTGTAAAACAGAGAAAATAACATGTATATAACTTATTATTACTATTGGCAGAAATAAACAAGACAGTGTACATGTAGAATGCTAGGTAAGGAAGCCCTCAATGTCAGTTTCCCATGCTCTGCCCAAACCCACACACAATCATTTCTTTGAAAAATGGTGATCAGTCTTTTTTTTTTTTTTTCTCTCTCTCTCTCATTCTGTTGCCCATGCTAGAGTGCAGTGGTATGATCATAGCTCACTGCAGCCTTGAACTCCCAGGCTCAAAAGATCCCCCTGCCTCAGCCTCCCAGGTAGCTGAGACTACGGGGACATGCCACTATGACCGGCTTGATGATCGGTCTTACGGCCCTTTTCTAGTGTTCCTTCAGTCTTACACTGGAGAAAGTGCAAAGGCTGAGACCACTTCCCAAGGTCAGACCACCCACTGCTCAAGGCAGGCTCCAAGTCGCTGTACTTCTGCTGAATTGCGGCCAAAAGCACTACAAATAAGTTTTCTTTTTCCTCACAATTTGGTTTCTCCACCAATATTTATTATAAACATTTTTAAATACACAGAAAAGTTTGAACATACAGAAAGACTTAAATAATTATACAATGAACACTCATATTCCTACTACCTAGATCCTACAGTTAACATTTTGCTATATTTGCTTTAATCATGTATCTAGCCATCCCTGTCTCTATTCACCAATCTATCTTTTTAAATGTATTTTAAAATAAGTTGTAAATACAAGTGTCCTTCACATATGCTGAGTTTTTCCTCCAATTTTAAAAATTGTGGCAAATATACATAACATAAAATTTACCATCTTAACCATTTTTAAGTGTACAGTTCAGTGCTATGAAGTATATTCACATGGTTCTACAACTATCACCACCAACCATCTCCAGAACTCTTTTCATCTTGCAAAACTAAAACTCTGTACCCATCCCAGAATCATACAGTATCTGTCTTTTTGTGACTAGCTGATTTTGCTTATCTTAAGGTCCTCAAGGTTCATCTATGTTGTAGTATGTGTCAGGATTTCCTTCCTTTTTAAGACTGAATGATATTCCATTGTGTATATATATCACATTTTGTTTATCGTCTATCCTTTGATGGACACTTGGGTTGCTTCCACTTTCTCGGTATTGTGAATAGTGGTGCTATGTACATGGGTATGCATATATATCTTCGAGATTCTGCTTTCAACTCTTTTGGATATATATCCAGAAGTGGAATTGCTGGATCATATGGTAATTCTATTTTTAATGCTCTGAGGAACTGTCATGCTGTTTTCCACAGCAGCTGCACTATTTTACATTCCCACCAACAATGCACAAGGGTTCCAATTTCTCCACATTCTGGCCATCACTTCTTATTTTCTGTTTGTTTGGTATAGTAGCCCTTCTAATAGGTGTTAGGTGGTATCTCATTGTGGTTTTGATTTGTATTTCTCTAATGATTAGGGTTGTTGGGCATCTTTTCACATATTTTTGGTCATTTGTATAGTATCTTTAGAGAAATGTCCATTCAAGTCCTTTGCTCTTTTTAAAAATTGGGCTGTTTGGTTTTTGTTGTTGCTGAGACACAGTAGTTTTATAGCAAATCTTGAAGTCAGGTTAGGTGGATCTTGCAACTTCATTCTTCTTTTCCAAGATTGCTTTGGATAGTCACAGCCTTTTGTGTTTCCATATAAGTATCATAATCAGCTTATCAACTTCTACCCCCAAAAAAGCCTCTTGAGATTTTGATTGGGGTTGCTTTAAATCTACAAATCAACTTGGGAAGACCTGACAAGTTAACAACATTGAGTTTTCCAATCTATGAATGTGATATATCGCTCCAATTAATTGGGTCTTTAACTTTTCCCGGCAGTGTCTTGTAGTTTGTATGTACAAGTCTTGTACATTTTTGTTAAGTTTACACCTAAATATTTTGTACTTTTTGATACAACTGTAAAATTATCATTGTAAAAAAACTGCAAAAAGAGCCCACATTGCCAAGACAATCCTAAGTCAAAAGAACAAAGCTGGAGGCATCACACTACCTGACTTCAAACTATACTATAAGGCTACAGTAACCAAAACAGCATGGTACTGGTACCAAAACAGAGATATAGACCAATGGAACAGAACAGAGTCCTCAGAAATAATACCACACATCTACAGCCATCTGATCTTTGATAAACCTGAGAGAAACAAGAAATGGGGAAAGGATTCCCTATTTAATAAATGGTGCTGGGAAAATTGGCTAGCCATAAGTAGAAAGCTGAAACTGGATCCTTTCCTTACTCCTTATACGAAAATTAATTCAAGATGGATTAGAGACTTAAATGTTAGACCTAATACCATAAAAACCTTAGAAGAAAACCTAGGTAGTACCATTCAGGACATAGGCATGGGCAAGGACTTCATGTCTAAAACACCAAAAGCAACGGCAGCAAAAGCCAAAATTGACAAATGGGATCTCATTAAACTAAAGAGCTTCTGCACAGCAAAAGAAACTACCATCAGAGTGAACAGGCAACCTACAGAATGGGAGAAAATTTTTGCAATCTACTCATCTGACAAAGGGCTAATATCCAGAACCTACAAAGAACTCAAACAAATTTACAAGAAAAAAACAAACAACACCATTAAAAAGTGGGCAAAGGATATGAACAGACATTTCTCAAAAGAAGACATTCGTACAGCCAACAGACACATGAAAAAATGCTCATCATCACTGGCTATCAGAGAAATGCAAATCAAAACCACAATGAGATACCATCTCACACCAGTCAGAATGGCAATCACTAAAAAGTCAGGAAACAACAGGTGCTGGAGAGGATGTGGAGAAATAGGAACACTTTTACACTGTTGGTGGGATTGTAAACTAGTTCAACCATTATGGAAAACAGTATGGCGATTCCTCAAGGATCTAGAACTAGATGTACCATATGACCCAGCCATCCCATTACTGGGTATATACCCAAAGGATTATAAATCATGCTGCCATAAAGACACATGCACACGTATGTTTACTGCGGCACTATTCACAATAGCAAAGACTTGGAATCAACCCAAATGTCCATCAGTGACAGACTGGATTAAGAAAATGTGGCACATATACACCATGGAATACTATGCAGTCATAAAAAAGGATGAGTTTGTGTCCTTTGTAGGGACATGGATGCAGCTGGAAACCATCATTCTCAGCAAACTATCGCAAGAACAGAAAACCAAACACCGCATGTTCTCACTCATAGGTGGGAACTGAACAATGAGATCACTTGGACTCGGGAAGGGGAACATCACACACCGGGGCCTATCATGGAGGGGGGGCGGGGAGGGATTGCATTGGGAGTTATACCTGATGTAAATGACGAGTTGATGGGTGCTGACAAGTTGATGGGTGCAGCACACCAACATGGCACAAGTATACATATGTAACAAACCTGCACGTTATGCACATGTACCCTAGAACTTAAAGTATAATAAAAAAAAAAAGAAAAAAAAATTTTCCAATTCTTTGATGCTACTATATAAAAAAATAGTTGATTTTTGAACATTGATTTTGTACCTTGCTAGATTGCCATCTTGGTTCTAATAGTTATTTTATAGATTGGTTAGATTTTATAATTCAACAATCATATCATCTGTGAATAGAAACAGATTTTCCTCTTCTTTTCTGATTTTAAGTCTTTTATTGCTTTTTCTTGCTTTATGGCACTGGCTAGAACCTCCATCCAGTATAATAGAGAATAAAAATGGTGAGATGACATACTTGCTCATTCTGATCTGAGAAGGAATACATTAAATTTTTCACCATCAATTATCATGCTAGTGCTTTATAAGTGTCCTTTATTAAACTGCAGAAATTCCCTTCCATTTCTAATTTTCTAAGTTTTTAATCACAAATAAATGTTAAATTTTGTTAATGATTTTTCCACATCTGTTGAAGTTATTATTATGGCTTTTCTCCTTTATTTTGTTAACATATGATGAATTAAATTGATTTTCAAGTGAAAAAGCAAGCTTTCATTCCTGAGATAACATAGTTTGGTCATGATATATTATCCTTTTTAAATATTAATGGATTTGATTTGCTAATATTTTGTTGCAGTTTTTGTGTTTATATTCATATGGGATACTAATCTATAATTTTCTTTTTTGTAAAAATGTCTTTGGTATCAGAATTATGCTAACTTCATAAAACAAATTTGGAAGTGTCCCCTCCTCCTTTATTTTCTGACTTTGTGTAAAAATGGTACTATTTCCTTACTTAAATGTCTGATAAAGTTTATATTTCCTTACTTAAATGTCTGATAAAGTTTATCAGAAAAACCACCTAGGCCTAAAGAGTTCTTTGTGGAAAAGTTTTTGATAATAAATTGATTTCTTTACTAGACATACAGATAATCTGATTTTCTATTTCATCTTGTGTTATTGTACATTGTAGTTTTTCAAAAAATCCATTTTATCTAAGTTGCTGAATTTATAGGCATAAAGTTATTTGTAGTATTTCTTTAGTCTCCTTTAATGTCTATACAATCTGTAGTGATATACCTACTTTCATTTCTAACATTTGCATTTTGTGACCTTGTTTTTCTTGATAGTCCAGGTAGTGCTTTATCAACATTGTTGATATTCTCAAAGAATTGCTTTTGAATTTTTATTTTTCTCTCCTTTCTATTTCATTAACTTCTGTTCTTTCCTTTATTATTTTCTCTTTCTATTTACTTCAGGTTTATTTTTCCTCTTTTTCCAACTTCTAAAGGTAGAACATTAAGCGGCTGAATTTAGTCCTTTTTCTTTTCTAATATATGCATTTAAAGAAACAAATTTCCCTCAAAGTACTGCTTTAGCTGCATCCCACAAACACTAATGTGCTCTACTTTCATTATTGTTCAAAGTTTTAAAAATCTTTTTATTTTGAAGTAAATTCACATCTACAGAAAAGTTGAAAGAACCACACAAAGAACTCCTGTTTACAATTAACTCATATTCCCAAATCTTAACATTTCACTCGCTTTGCTCTCTATATTCCCTTCCTTCCCTCCCTCCCTCCCTCCCTCCCTTCCTTCCTTTCTTTCTTTCTTTTTTTTTTTTTTTTGAGACAGACTCTGGCTCTGTCGCCCAGGTTAGTGATCTCGGCTCACTGCAACCTCCACCTCCCAGGTTCAAGCGATTCTCCTGCCTCAGCCTTCCAAGTAGCTGAGACTACAGGTATGTGCCACCAAGCCCGGCTAATTTTTTGTATTTTTAGTACAGACGGAGTTTCATCATGTTAGCCAGGATTGTCTCCATCTTCTCCATCTCCTGACCTCATGATCCGCTCGCCTTGGCCTCCCCAAGTGCTGGGATTTACAGGTGTGAGCCACCATGCCTGGCCTTTATTTTTTTCTAAACTGTCTCTGACCAAGTTGCTAAACTTGATGCCCCATTATTCTAATATGTCAATGTGTTTGCCACCAAAATTGACATCACTCTCTACATAACAATTCAACCATCAAAACTAAAAAATGAACACTGATACGTAACTTTCAAGAAGCTTCAGACTCCATTTAGGTTCTACCAATTGCCCAGATAATGTCCTTTACAACAAAAGGATCCAGTTCACAACTGTACATTTCATTTAGTTGCTATGTCTCTTTAGAATCTTTCAACCTGGAACAGTTCCTCAGTCTTAACTTCCAGACCTGGACACTTGTGAAGAATGTGCCTGCTTTTGGTTACTCTCCATTTCCTTCAGGTAGTTTTTTTTCACATTTTTTCTGAGTTTATAGTTGATTTCTGTAGGAGGACTGGTCTGATAGAAACTACTGCACCACTACCAGAAATGGAATTGAGATGAGATTCAATCCTCTTCTGAGCACAGATACTGCATGAAAAACCTGCTTCTCTCTGTTTGATTAGCACGACAGATCTCACACTTACAAAACAGAAACAGCTATATTATACAGCCTCATAACATTTCATAAACCTTTTCCAAATATCTACTTCATTATTATAATTAAGATGATGCCAACATAGAATTAAAAGATCAACTAGTAGAGAAAGGTATAAAATGAAAAGAAAAAGCCTTCCTGTCTAACATTAAAAGAATGATCTCATGAACAGAGTCTCTCTATTCTATGCTTGCCATATCAGTGATAAGAAAACTAGAGGAAACTTAGGCTGGAAATCAAAAGATATAAGTTTCCAGTCCTAATTCTACTGCTCCAAAAATGGCCTTAAATAAGCCACTTACTCATATTTGATACACAATTAGCACTTTTCTCAGCTGCTAGGAGTATATTAAACTGCTCTGTGCCTAAGTTTCCTTATCTGAAAAACATACATAGCACAAATCATCTTTTCTATATGCCTCCTAGGTAGGAAACAAAATGATTTAATAATGTAAGTTTGAGTGCGCTGAAAGCTGAAAGCTTAATACAAATGTAATAATACATCAGGTATTACACCTCTGGAAAAATCAAATGGAAATTAGAAGCCTTGGTTGGAACATAGAAGAATCTATGCTCTATTTAGTTTTATATTATTATACTATCTATACCTGCACTGTCCAGTATAGTAGCTTCTAGCCACATGTGGCTACTGAAATTTGAATTAAAATTAAATAAAATTAAAAATTCAGTCACTTGGTTACATTAACCATATTTCAAGTGTTGAGTAGCCACATGTGGTTATTAGCTATTGTATTAGACTGATACAGACCACTTCCATCATCCTAGAAAGTTCCACTGGACAGCACTGATCCATACAATTTTATACTATGTATTCTCTTACTTGCCTGATTTGAATGTTATTGTTGTGGAATTAATACCCAGCAGCTAGCCTGCCACTATAAAACAAAACAAACAAAACAAATAAACCCTGCACTTTGGGAGGCTGAGGCGGGCGGATCACCTGGGGTCAGGAGTTCAACACCAGCTGACTAACAGAGAAACCCCGTCTCTACTAAAAAAAAAAAAAAAAAATTTAGCCAGGCATGGCGGCACATGCCTGTAATCCCAGCTACTCGGGAGGCTGAAGCTGGAGAATCGCTTGAACCCAGGAGGCGGAGGTTGCGGTGAGCAGAGATTGCGCCATTGCATTCCAGCCTGGGCAACAAGAGTGAAACTCCGTCTCAAAAAAACAAAAAATAAAAACTCAAAGGTGAAAAGAAATTGGTCTCCAGGTGATTAAGAGCTCTAGCCAAACTAGAAGGGTACTGGCCTTAGAACTTTGGAAGAACCCTTGAAACTGCTTCTCAATATACAGATTAGGAAACTGAGGCTCAGAGAAAGCAAAGTCTCTGGTCCTAGGTCCCATAGGCAGTCAACATCAGAGATGAAAATGGAATCCTGGTACACAGCAGCATAGGCTTTGCAGTAGGATCAGGGTTTTACTAGCAACTTTGAAATTTACTAATCATGTGCCCTTGGACTAGTGACCACCTCCGAGTCTCACTCTCTTCAACTGCAAACAGAGGAATAATAATCCCTACTCTGCAAGACTGCCATGAGGATTAAAGAGAGGGTGCCTAGAAAGTGCTTAGGAGAGAACCTGGCATCTACTGGGACTTGGAGAATGCTACCTGCTGTCATTATTAGCAAATACATTGCTCTTTCCATTGCATCCCAGACCCTGATCAGGGAGGCTGTGGCCACCAGATGGATCATCATCATGGAGCTAGTGAGTGTTGTAAGGCACAGGGAAATTACGCAGCTTGACAAAATGTGCCAGGGGAGCAGAATGATAAATGCATTATACAGCAGTAACTACAGAACTGCTCCCAAAAATCCCCGTGCAACAGCAGAAATTTCACCTTGAGGGGTGCAAAGGGAAATGCACCATTTGCGTGCCTCTGTGCTGTCACCCTAAAATAGGTGTCTGAGGAACAGGGCAATGCAGATTGAAAAAGATGCCTATATTCCTATGAGCCTCATGCTGAGACTGCTGGAGGAGTCAGCATTCTGTTTTTGCTTCTCTCCCTCCAGAACTAATACATTATAACTCTGTTAGCAACCAGTACAGCGATCTCATGATGGACCTCTCCAAGCCTGCTTCAAAGTAGATGGAGATGGAGCCCCCAAGGCTTCTCCAAGTGCCTGCCATGTGACCTAGCCCCTCACTCCCTGCCTAACAGGGTATGACCAAAAAAAAAATCATATGATACAGTGCCCACTCAGTAGCACCATACAATTTCCTCTGGAAGACCACCACACATGGGATAATCAGATGTTACAATACAATCAAATATTAATAGGTGATTCGAACTCTGAGTTAAGATTTCCATTCAATTCAATAACAAATCCCAACCATTTGCTTTCTGACAGGCACTGTGTTATGCACTAAAGTTACAGCCACAATCAAGATATGGTGCCTATCCTCAAGTAGCTCATACTTGAAATGGCAACTGAAGTTGTCCAGAAAAGATTCCACTGGGCAAGCTCTAATCTGAGCCTTGTAAAGTGGTACACTTTGGATGTACAGGTGAGGAGGCTAGGACTGAGATACTCCAAAACTCATTCTTCCCGCCACTGTAAACAGAAACAACACAAACCCAAGAAAGAATGATGAGGAATTAAAGTATCTTTTTGCAAGTCTTCAAAGGCATGTTTTACTGTACCAGCTTTAAAGTGGTGGTTTCTGGGGAAGGAAAGCCTCTTGGGTGCCTTCGTTTACCTCCATTAGTTTGTGCCCAGATACCAAGGAGGGACAAATGAGCTCTTACAGGCTCTGCCAGAAGACTGGCACATCTGGACTTCTAGGGGTTGGGGTGACCACCAAGCCACAGTCACCTCTTTGCCCTTCAACCTGGAAAACCACCATCCAGTCACCTGTATGTCCTCTAGTCCACACTGCTGCCACTATGTTAGCTCTGCTATTTATCAGCTTTGTCCCTAAATAAGTTACCTCCCCAGGTTTTGGTTCCCTCATCTACAAAATAAGGATAAATTATTATACTGCTTCATGGGAATGTGTTAAGAATTAAAAGTGACGTTTATAAAGTGCTTAGCATAATACATGGCAAGTAGTCAATGTTCGACAAACAGGAACTAACATTATTATTACTTCTTTTAAAAAAATCCAGTTGTCTAATCCATTCTTTCTTTTTTTTTTTTTTTTTTTTCTTTCTTTCTTCTGAGACAGAGTCTTGCTCTATCACCAAGGCTGGAGTGCGGTAGCACAATCTCAGCTAACTGCAACCTCCATTTCCCAGCTCAGCTTCCCGAGAAGCTAGGACTACAGGTACACATCACCATGCCTAATGTTTGTGCTTTTTGTAGAGACAGGGTTTTGCCACGTTGCCCAGGCTGGTTTCAAGTGATCCACCTGTCTCAGCCTCCCGAAGTACTACAAGAAATTAGTTTTCTAAAAACCCATGTAAGAAATCTACAAACAAAACGTACATTTGTTTATAGCTTCATAGTTGATAAAATGCTTTCATATCCCTGACATCATTCTGACAACTTACAGAGCTAAATCCAATAAGAAGTATTATATCTATTTGACAGATGCAAAATCTGAGACTCAGAGAAGTAAAAACAGCTGTCCAAACATCAATCCGCAGTGTAGTCTCTTGATTCTTCCAAGTCCTTCCCCTATTTGTTGCTCCTTTGTGCAGACCCTATCCTCAAATGATATGCATGTTCCATGCAATTAATAAGAAATCTTACCAGTGGGGACCACAGTGAAAGAAAACCACAGAGAAGAAACTCAAAAATTACTGAATCACCTTTTTGAAGCAAGGGACTTTCCTCACCCAGTCTTGGGAGTGCTGCTTACAGTGACACAAACATTTTGTTCAGTAGCCATGAGCAACCTTCCCTAGCCAGCTGGGTCTCCTGAAGTGGTACATGGGGAGGCCCCTGTGGGAGCCACAGTAGCCTCCCAGCACCTGTGAGTGGGACCCCACTCTACCTCCTACTTTGCTTTCCACTTATATTTCTGGTTCCTCTGAAAAGCCAGAGGCTTCACAATTAATTATTGTAGCAGTTGCTCCTTTTGCAAAGATATCTCTGATTCCTTCCATTTCTGTTATCTATAGCCAGTCTCCCCCAATCTTGGATGACATCCGACATCCAGTAAAAAGAGCTCTCTTCCAAATAGTCATCTTCAGATGAAGGAGGTGGCGGCCACCACTGGCAGTGTCCCCACAGACAGAACCACTACATCACAAAGGGAATTATGTAACCATACAAAGATTAACCTCTCCCTTCCAGTCACAATTCACCAGTCCCTCTAACAACTGGCCAGGGATCTTGGGGTTGTAAAGGCTGCATCCCAAGGGAATGGCCTGTTTTTGCTTTCTTGGAAGCGACAAGAGGAATGTTTCCTCTTTATCTACCTCAAGAGGTGCCTACCAGGCAAGGCCTCTGTGGTTCAGGACATTTCAGGCAAAGAAGAGGCTGGAGCCAGATGGCAGTCATCTTTGGGGAAGATGGTGAACTACAGGGCTGGCTCCTAAGGCAGCTATCCAATATAAAGTACCCAGTGGAGCCTGGCAAAGAAAAGCTTAATTCAGGTCAGTGTAAACAACAAGGACGTCCCATTGGTCAGAAGGCTTCCAAGCAAGAAGCTCCAAGGAACAGCAACCCTTGGAATCAAGCAGATGGCCTTGTATAGGGGAATGAGCCACTCAGAACAAAGTCCCAAACAGTAACTAAGGATCCAGGACACTGAGTCCAATCCCTGTGCAATGGGACTGGCAAAACCCATACCCTGCTCAGGGTAGGGTTTTTGTGCAAGTAGAACTGGCAGAGAGATCTAGCTGTCTAGATGTGGACAAAGCAGGAGGGAGAAAGTGTTTAGGAAAGGCAAAAGGGAGGTCAGGGCTCATCACATCCCAGAGCCAGGCCACCAACAGCCCAACAAATTCCAGGCCTAAACTCAAAGGCAGGGGAGGTGAAGGGAAAAGTGCTTCAGGGACAGCTGCCCAACAGAGGCAAGGAAGGTGGATAATGACACCACGCAAAGAAAAACTCAATAGAGAAAGTAAGAAGAGGCATGTTTGTAAGACTCGGTGGTAGGAATACCAAGATGATTATAAGACATCATCCTTGTTAGCTACTGAGAAACGGGTAGTAGTTGTCCAAGGAGCCAAAGGCAAAGGGAAGCAGAATCAGCATGCAAAGACCCAGAAGTATCAAAAAACATGATGCATTATTGGCTAGGCATAAATAAACTGCAGAATACAGGGAGAGACTGGTAGAAGGTGAGGCTGGGTATTTTGACAGAAGCTGGATCAAGAAGAGCTTCTTATGAAAATCCAGAGATTTTAGACTTCATTCAGGATGGGAAGCCATCAGAAAGTAAGGGCACACATTCAGCCCTATAACAATCATTTGCTCAGCACCTGCTGTGTGCTGGGTGCTATTCAAGGTGATGAGGAGGCAGTGGTGAACAAGGCCAACAATAGTCCTGGAGCTTACACTCTAATACCTCCATTCTTTGGAGACTGGCTGTGCAGATTATGGGTTGTGTGTTTCTCCCACCCATTGAGAACAGAGGCTGGGTCTTAATCTCCACCATATCCTAAATGCTTGGCTAAGTTTCTTCCATATAGAAAGTCACTATCTAATAAGTGTTTATTATGGGAATAAACATTTTCTGTATTTTCTAAGAGTCTAAAGAAAAAGAGCATAGTGCAATCAGATTTCTATTTCAGTACATCACTTTGGCAACTGGTTGTGAGCAACTGGGATGAAACCAAACTAGAGACAAGGGGTTACCAACTAAGAAGCTGTCACTCTATTAGGCACTAGATAATGAGAGTCCAAACTAGAGGAACAGTGGAAGAATTGGAGGTAGTTTTAGTCCCCTGACAAGCCAATTCATGTGCAGCGCATTCAGCCTTCACAGACCTAGAATGGCTCTCAGCAGACCACCGCAGCCTCCTTTAAACCCTCATTGCCTTCTGTTTCCACTCTAAACCTCTGCATGATTTACTTTCACCCTGGGACAGCCCAGTTTTCAAGGTCAAATGCAACAAAAGACAGCTGGTCAGCTCCAGGGTAACCCTGGGCAAAGCCTGGGGCAGTCGTACTTCTGCAGAGCATGGTAGTGACATACGAGGTCACTAGGACTTTAAATCAGTGCTGATGAATTTCCTCTGCTGCTGGAAAAAAAGCAAGCCAGAGATATCCTTGCTGTCAATGCTGATGGCTACCTCAACAGGAATTCATACTCGGATGCTGCATGGAGATTGGCTGGATTATCAAGCATCTAGGCTCCACTATCTTCACTGGTTCTGGTTCTAAGAAGTGTTTACAAGATCCACGGTGGTTCTATGTAGCTTCTAAGATCTCAAGCGATTAAGACAAAGCAGCAGCTCTGACCCATACTTTTAACAAAACCTGCACCTGAAGCAGCTCATGTGTCATGAACCTAAAAAACAACTTTTTTTGTACATGTACAGCACTTTACAGTCTACAAAAGCCCTTATATATACTATCTGCATTTTTCTATAACCCTATGGGCAAGATAATGCAGATATTATTATGTGCACTTTGTGAATGAGAAAGCTAAGGCTTGGAAAGGTTCTGAATGACCCCAAATCAGATTGTACATACAGAGCAGAAAGTCCAACCCAAGTCATGCTCTATGTTCAAGACTGTGTCCATCAGACCTCTAACTCCAGCCAGCACGAGTTTACTACTATAAGCATGAATTAACTTACTGTCCCAATACTTACTGAGGCTATTCCTTTCCTTGTCACTTTTCCTGATATGACACTGAGGCAGAGCCTGTAAAGGGCCACCAGGTCTCCATTAGACCTGACTACCAGCCAGTGATATCCAAAGCCAGAGCCCAGGGTCACACACTGATCAGAACTGTCCAGAGAAGAAGCTGTTGGTATACAGGGCTAGCAATGAGAAAAATGAGGGGTCTGAGAGCCAGGTTCAAGTCCCTGTTCTGCCATGTACTGCGATTTTGAGCAAGTGACAGCTTTCTTTCTCAACTTCAGTTTCCTCACCCCCAGAATAAGGACAACAGCATCTGCCCTTCCTGCCACTCAGGGGTCAGAGCGAATAATGGTGTCTTCCTTCTCCCATTTCCAGACAGTCACCCAACAGTGCTGGAATAACCCATTACAGAGTAAAGTGAACTAGTCCCTCCCTGGTGGCCTCCCTGCTCTAACCTCATCACTCCAGCTGATAATTTGCCTTCCAATCTAACCAGGAAGATTTAAGCCAACCAACATGAGCTCTCACGCTTTCTTCATCACAATTCTATTATTACTTTGTACCAAACTTTGACCTAATTATACAAAGATAAATAAGATAATGCCTGTCCTCAAAGAACTTCAAGTTTGATTTTGAAATGGGCATGTTAATAATTACTACATTACTAATAAATATCACATTGCAGTATTGGGCAGCAAGTTTGACTTTTATTTGTGAATTCTTGGTGCCTGTGCATGGCCCACAGTAGGATACGGCAAACATCTGTTGAATAAATAAATAAAACTAACATAAAACCTGATGACAAAAGAGGTACACAGTTCAATGAAAGCATTCTCTTCTCCACCTCAAAACTTCTCTCTTCACATATCCCCTTATTTCTTTACTCCAGCACTGAAAGAAAGAAAAAGTCTCCTTTCTTCTTGTCAGAACTGACCCCTTCACAGTGACCTCAATCCTCTGTCTCATCTTCTTGGGGGCCTTGCTCCAATTCTTCTCCCTTCCTCTCGCAACTTTACTCATGCAGTTTTCTTTCTCTCTCTAAATCTCTCTTTCAGCCTTCTGACACACTCTGGTTTCTCCATGCTTACAAAACAAACTGTAACCAATCTCTCTCTTCAAGGTACTGGGCTTGTTTTCATCATCTTTGACCGGAATCTCCTGGAAGGGCTACTTACACCCACAGCCTCTATTTCTCATCACTCGCTCACTCATTTGCTGTGCTCCTGCTTTAGCTTCTACCTTCCAACTGAAGCTGCTCTCTCAAGTGCCACAGCCTCCCGGTCACCAAATTCAGTGGTCTTTACTCCATCCCCAACCTCCGTGACCTCCCTGTTGGCATTTCCTTGGCTTCTGTGACTTGGCAGGACCTGGCTTTCCTTCTCCCTCTCCTGTCAATACTCAGTCTCTATCTGGCTGCTCTTCCTCTGCTTTCCTCTTCAAATTCTTGCCAAGATTCCCCGGTTACTTTACTTTTGCTCCCTTGAGCACTAATTCAACATCAAGGCTTCCAATTCAGGAAGGCTTTCCAGTCACAACTTCCCACTCCAGCCCCTACCCCCACCCAGCAGAACCCAACAAAACCACAGGGACTGAAAATGCAACAAAGAGAAGGTCACCAAGATACAGGAAGGGACAGGATCAACATATTTTCATTGCCAGACTCTCTTAAAGCCTTTGTCACATTCTGTTTGTCCTACAGTAAACTTAGCCCCGCTACTAACTCACAAGCTCCTAAGACAGAAACTGTTCCACTCTTCTCTGCTTCCACTACCCTAATGCTGTGTTCAGACAGACAGGCATACCTAAGCATCTGTTGGATTAAAGAAGAAAATCTGAAGGTGAACAGGCACGAAAGTACTTGGTAAACTGTGAAGTGCTAAAGGACTATGAGCCTCATCATCAGTAGCCTTTGCAAGAAACTTCAGGGCTGTTCTGAGCACAATACAGGCTCACAGCCTATCTGTGCTGGCTCTGCAGGGCATCTGATGACCAAATGCCTGAAAACATGGAAATGCCTATTCCTGAACTGGCCTGGGATTGAGAAGCACAGACTATGGGGAAGAAGAGAAGAAGAAGTGAAAACAGGCACATACCTCCAAAACCATTGCTTTCATTCATTTTTCACTTAGCCAGTAAACATTCATTAAGTACCCACAAGGTGCCAGGTACTATTCTAGACATGGGGATCACATCTTTGAACAAGACAGACAAGGCCCTCGCTCTCTTGGATTTTCTATTTTAGTGAGAAAAGAGAGATGATAAATATAAATAAGAAAACAGTGGGTAGTAGTAAGTGCTTGTTTCACCATCTCTCTCAAATATGACAGCTCTTCCTCCCTTCTGAGTGTTCACAGGGACAAATCCGGTCCACCACTTTGAGGTTTGTTTTGTGTTATTTCTTCCCCTGCTATGTCAGCAGCTACAGCACAGATGTGCTAGATTTTTAAATCTCCAATGAAACCATCTTTGGGTGAACAGTACTACCCATTTTAAGCACTGCTATCTCATTTCCAGAGGCCTTTAAAACACTGGACCCTGCTACAACTGAAAGGTTTGGGCTGCCTGGGCCCATGGTCTCAGAGACCTTATGCTTCTCTAGGAACAGTAATGATGCTGTGGGTTACTTACCAGAGAGCCACTTGGGAATGCTTTTTCAGGTTGTGTTCAATTCTGTCAGAGCCCTCTGGACTCAGCTGATTGCTGGTGGTACATTTCTGTGTTATTTAGGGCACCAAAGTCCCACAGTCTTGACACAAACTTAAAATTAGAAATGCATTAAATATAGGAAAGGAGGAAGGTCATTCAGGAAAGGCAGTCTTCCGAGGGAGCTGTAGGACAAAGATGCCCTGGAAACTTCCAGGTTCATTAATGGGTTTTACACAAGCATTCAAGTGGTATTTCTCCTTCAGAAATAACACTGTGGAAAGTGTAGGGGCCTGGCTCAAACCTCAGCTAACACAGCTGAGTGAGTGACTCTGCAAACTAAAAATAGCTTCTTTCCCACTCATTCCGACAGATTGCACTTAGACCCTGTGCACAGGTTGATCCTCTAGCAGTTTTAGTCCCGCTGCAAATGAGAGCTGATGGCATTTGGGCTTGACAATTACCCAATCTCTTGGTTTAACTTTTGTTTATTTCCACATTTCCTGCTCCTGCTCCAATGGCACTGTATACGCACACACATGCACGTGTATACTGAGTTCCCTGGCTGGGATTTGGTGCTCCTCAACCAAACGTAGGCAGAATTTAAACCAGGAACATGACTCAGGACTGTGGCTGCAGACTGAGCCCAGAGAAAGTCCTTAGAAACACTGGGAATCAGGCTGTTTGCCTTGGATCCTCTCCTAATTCCTAGCTAGCCTCTCTGGCCTCAGTTTCCTGAACAACAAAATGGGAATAACCATGCCTATTCTGGCCTATTTCACAGCATCATGCTGGGATCGAATGAGACAATGTATGTGAAGGTCATTTTCCTTCAGACAGTGATGGGACAGGCTAGACAGGTAGCCAGACTGCAAAACTAGGTTCAGCCACTAGAATGGGTAGGCATCCTGATTGCATCAGAAGTTAAAAGCGATCTAGACTCAATTTCAGTTGATGTTGTCCCTCAGCCTGATATCCTTCTACCTTTGCTAAACCCCTATGCATTTTTAAGAACCCAATTCAAATAACATTTCTTTTTTGTTAGCGTCTTCAGAATTAACAATTCCATCTTTACTGCTCCTTTGGCCTTTTGTACATACCTCTAATAGCACTTTTCACTCAATTACAGTAGATATTAACTTATGTACCTGGAAGTTCTTTGAGGGCAAAGACTGTGTATTTTTCATCCTTGTATCCGCCTCCCCACCCACTTCCACTGTATGGCCAACACTGGTGCATGACAGGTGTCAACCAATGTTTATGGAATGCGCAAGAACTCAAAAGTCAAGAAGGAGGTTGATGTCAGAGAGATCCAGGAGAGCATAAAAGGTGGGACAGCACACAAACAGTCAGTGGCGGGGATGGCGGGCAAGAAATCCAAGAAGGTAGTGTCACTGAGGTCAGTCCTAGGCAATAAGGGCACAGGCACAGGGATGACAGTCAAAGCTGAACTGCAAGTTCTGGGAAGACCAGACAGGGATTTCATCTTGGAAACACAAAGAATTGAACAGGGAGCAGGAGCATTCTATTGAGGTCCAGAGAATAAGGAACGGCGGCATCATACCAAGTCCTGCAACCTAAACTGGAATAGGAGGGCTTGGGGACAAGAAACAAGGGCAGAGAATAGAGCCAGGGCAAAGAATCGGGCAAGGCTGAAGCGGTACTGAAGAAGCCTGGGAACTTATAGGTTAGTTAACATTCTCAGGAGTGCCAAAGTTGAGTTAGCAGCTAGGGATTAGAGACCTTAGCTATGAAACTGGCTTGGAAAGCAGAGAGCTGCTGGGGTATACATCTGCAGTCAAGGAGCAAACAAACCTGTTCACACACATACTGCCCTGTCATGTGCATGGTGGGATTAATCCAGATCACTGTACTACCCACTCTGGAATTTTCCAGGAGTGCCTAGAGAGGCCCAATATCTAAGGTAAAACTGACAGTGAATGAAACAGAAGTTTTTACCACTGTAAGAACATTAAAGGAAGGCCTGCAAGGTCTAAAATCTCAAATAAAGTGTTTCTCCAGCTAGAGAGGAGACATGGCTCAGAAGAAAAGAATTGAGACACTTAGGGAATTTACAGACCCTTATTCCCAGACTTCAAGCACCCAGCAAAGGGATCCACCCAGGAAAGGGCACATAGAAAAAAGGACCTCAATTTTAGTTTATCTGTAGAGTATGTGACCTTCTTCAAGCACTTCAAGTTAAAGACCCAGGCTCACTGTTTACCTATTGTGTGATCAGTAGGGGCCAGCTGAGTTTACCCATTCCTAGCCTTAGTCTCCTTATTCATAATGCAGCAATTGTGACACCTGCACATAGGTTTATCATGAAGACAAAATAATATCTGCAAAGCATTTAGCATATTGGCCTATAATAAGCACTAACTAATTTTGTGTTTCTTTGCTTTCTTTGGTTCCCAGGAAGGGATGGTTATACCACAGTCTAGCTGTCTACCTGTGTTTTCCTCTCCTGTTTGGCTGTCCTTCTGGACCCTTCTGTGCAGACATCCTATCTGAGGCACCAGACAATTCATTCCTCCTCTTGCTTATCCCTTGGACATTAAAGGCAATTAAGAAGAATTAAAGGCAATTGGTCAGCTATGTGCCACACGCAGGTCCTCAAGGGTCAGGAAACATCAGCCTAGTCCAACACTGTTCCTGTGCCTCCAGGTGTCTCTGCACCTCTCTGGCCAAGCCCATGACCAGGGTAGCACCTAGTTTAGTGTGGCTCTTGTCTTCTCCAAGGTGAACCCACTCCTAGTAGCATATACCTGCCTCCTGGACTGGCTCTCTCTTGGCCTCGAGCAAATATATGCCTAGCAGGCCAGACCTGGATATCCACAGCTGGAGATAATTCCCAGACCCAATTTACCAGAGAGTAAGAGCCTGGAGTCTGAATCTGAAGTGAGACCGAAGAGTCTACACTCCAGCACCCCAGAGACTGGAGCTAGGAAAGAAGGAGCTCTAAAATGAAGCTGCCAGGGGGCTCAGGGCTCAAGCCTACTCCTGATAAGCTACATAAAATTTGTATCAGTGTCAGGCTCTTACCCTAAATTTTGCACTGGCCATGTCTATCACAGTGCTGCATACTGTGGCTACCACAAGGCATTAAAAAACTTCAAAGGGTAAGAAGAGAATGGACTCAACAGTTTCTGAGTGCCTACTAAGTCATGAACTTTGCAAGTTATCCTTACCAATACCAATACCTTAGGTATTATGACACAGGGTATACTCATCTTGCCAATAGAACTAGAGACTCAGAAAAATCTAAGAATCCTCTATTCCTCCACTACTGTGCAACCTGACCACAAAGTCGTAAATGATCTGGGAAAGACAAAGAAAAACTAGAGTCTAAAGCACTATTTAACAGGCTCTCAGCACCTTAACTCACTAAGGAGACAATACTAGTTTAAATACTGCATTGCCTTATTTACTACTGGTAGAGCCAACTTCTGCCAAACACAATCTGGAGAAATATATCAAAAGTCATAAAGATGCTCCTGACCTTTGCCCTTGTCATTGCATCCCTAAGATCATATCTTAAGGAAACAGTTCAGCAGAGATTCACTAGTGGTGAAAAAAAAAAGGATGATCTAAATGTCCAATATCTAAAGAATGGTTTGAGAAATCCCAGAACCTTCTAATCATGTAATGTTTACTGTATAGCCATTTTAAATGTTCATTTTAAAGACCAAGAGGGAAAAAAGCAAAGCATCTGTGATAAAATAAAGATTGAAAACAAAACATCATAAATGCTATTGGTACAACTTGTAGAGAAGTATGGACACGTGTATACACAAAAAGGAATGTAGCTGTTTTAGGGTGGTAAGATCATGGAAATCTTCCATAATACTAAGTGGTTTCATTATTATTACATGTAAAATTGTCTTTGTGGTATTGTTTAGTACCTTTTCAACCCAAGAGAAAGAGAGAGAAAAAAAGACAGACACATTTAACCCAGCACTAAGAAAAGGCCCAGGAAGACCAGGGCTGGGATGGTGAAAGCAGAAACTGAGAAGCGTCCTACATATCCGGAAGGAGGAGGCCAGGCAGGGCCCTGGGGAAGGGAAGCCCTCTAGGTATGAAGAGGGTTGTCATTAGTCTGATGCTAATTACAGAAGTCTCACTAGCTTATTAATTTTTTTGACAGACTCTGAATGAAGACTGAATTCCTTCATTAAGCCAACTTGGGTTCAGAGGCACATTTCCTGTGTGGCCATCCTCATTCCTCTAAAAAATCTAGCCTTTTCTTTTTTTTAAGGGTAACAGTAAAGTAAAATTTAGTGACAGAAACACACACCCTGGAGAAATTAAGATTCCTGCCTTAAATGTAGAAATTCAAACCACTTCAGAAAATCAAAGGGGTTTGAATAAGCAACTGAACTGCAGTACTTTCTGGACTGGGAAAAATAAACACAAGTATAAAATATTTAGCTCAGTATTAAACGGCCCCTTGATCAGGTTCCAGCCCATCTTTCTGATATTACCTCATAATTGTCCCTCCAGATACCCAATGCTCCCGCCAAACTGAACCACCAAGTGGTCCCCAAAATAGTTTCCTCCCTTTCCTACCCCCATGACTCTGTTCAAGCTGTTGTGCACACTTAAAATTTCTGTCTTACAACTGCTTGCTCAAGTCTGACCCATCCTCTAAAGCACAGATGAAAGCATCAAAGCCTTGTCATTGTCCTGGGTTTTTCTTGGGTTTTTTTTGGTTTTTTTTTGAGACAGAGTCTTGCTCTGTCGCCCAGGCTGGAGTGCAATGGCGCGATCTCAGCTCACTGCAACCTCCGCCTCCCAGGTTCAAGCAACTCTCCTGCCTCAGCCTCCCAAGTAGCTGGGACTACAGGCGTGTGCCACCATGCCCAGCTAATTTTTGTATTTTTAGTAGAGATGGGGTTTTACCATGTTAGCCAGCCTAGTCTCGAATTCCTGACATCAGGCAGTTCACCCACCTTGGCCTCTCAAAGTGCTGGGATTACAGGCGTGAGCCACTGTGCCTGGCCAGCCTTGTCATTTTCAAAGCCTAGGCCAATCCCTGTACCCTGAATTCATTTCTTGCTCTTCATAGTAGATCCAAAGTACTTTGAACCTCCAAGGAACTACACAAAGTCTGCCTTGCAGTACAGTTATCTGGGTAACTGACTTTTGACCACATTAAAGCACGAGCTCCTTGGAGCAAGGATCTCTTCAGATTCCTACATGGAACCTATCCATAATGCCTGGCCCACAGTAGGCCCTCAGTAAATGCTTCACTGAAAGACAAGAAAAAGGGACACATTACATCTGTGTGAAGTCACTTCCTACCTCAGTTGCTCCAGTTAAGCAATGCAGAGATGAAGGCATGCTGTTCAGTAGTCTTGAACAGGGGAGGAATGAATCTTGCTTTTCTAGTTTCCAGCCTTCGTAAGTCTCCAACTTCCTCCCTAGTTGACCATAGTCTGCTCGGCCCCAGGTAAACACCTTGCCAGTTTCTAAAAACAAACATTATTTGAATTAAGACTACATTCCACAGCTGTGCTCCCATGGGTAGGCAATGAATTACAAGAGAAAGTGTGACACTGATTTTAGTACCAACTACCAGGAGCCTTCCTATCTTCCTGTAAAGAAGGCACACGCACTCATGTTTTTACAGATGTGGAAATGAAGGTTCAGAGAGGTTAAATGACTTGCCCAAGATCAAACAAGCTGTAAGTACCAGAGCTGGATTCAAGCAGATTCATTCTAAAGTTTCTGCTCTTGCATGTTATATCGATATGGATATGACTATGGATATAACTTCAATCATGCTTTATGGCCTTCCATTCCCTCCCTTCCCCACACACTCCTTGTGCTTTGCCCAGATGCCTGCTCTCAGGCTCTCCTCTTCCCCACCCAACCCAGGGCCCATTTAGCCACCCTGAAGTTCTCCACTCCACAATCTCTTAGGGCCTAGCTCAACAAATGGCCAGTTTCATTTGCTTTCCCCTCCTTATAACATAAGGGGACCTTTCGGAATCTATGCTCTTACCAAAGGAGCAATTCTAACAATCCTAAGGTAAGTGTTTATGTGTGCTAGAGGGAAGGGAGTGAGAGAAGAAAAAAAAAATGGCAAAACCATTTGGAGCCAGAAAAGCATTTAGTCCCCCAGATGCACCACATGGGAAGCGGGCCAGTGCTAAAAATGACAAAAGAAAACGAGATTTGCAAAAGGAGAAATGGACTTTCTTCTCCCAGATAAGAGAAAATTCACCAAATTCATTCAGTTGTACCAAGTGCCACATTTGTTATTTCAACACAAATGCAAAATCTGATGAGGCATAGATTATTAACAGATTCTCTGCAATAAATATGCATAACCATGTGCGTTGTATAAATTCTTTATACATGTTTATTTTAACAAAGAAAAACTTTGCTTTAGAGACAAAACACAGAGCAATGCATATTAAATTCTAGACAAATCTACCACTGCATACTTTGTGTTTGGTATCAAAGCTTCATCTGGCCCCACATTCAACATATGGGTTTACAGTGTCAGCTAAAAAACAACCATAGATTCATGGGGAAATGTCAGAATATTGCAGTGATACAAGGTTCTGCAGGGAAACAGTTCTCAGCATCAGCCTGCTAGCAGACACTAAGGTAGATACCAACAGTTTACAGGAATCTGACTTTTGGGCTTCCTCAAAGAGGAAACAAAGTCTGTGTAGCTCACAGGGTATATGGGATACCTTGTATATTATGAGAGCTGGGAGTAGGTCCATTCACACGTACTACTTCATGGCTCTTTGTGTGCTGTTCCTTTTGCTAAGAATGCCCTCTCCTTAACTGGTAAAGAATGCCCTCTCCTTAACTGGTAAACTGCACCTTTGGAGTCCAGCTCATGTACCACTAGTTCTATGAAACCTTTCTTGAATCCCCAGCTCTCCTCAGCAAGGGTGAAAGTCACCCTCCCGTGAGCCACCTTTATCATTGTACTCATCAACTACTATGCTGTCACTTGACAGGTGAAAAAATTAAGGTTCAGATAAGTGACCTGCCCAGGGTCACACAGCTAAGCCACATCTCTTTCTACTAGCCCATGGTATCACTCTGCATTGGTTATTAAGCCCTAGTCACTGCACAATCACTCAACACTCTTCCTTCACTTCTGCAAGATTACTCTTAAAAACCCATGTGCCCAGGACCCATAAGGCATCCAAAACTGGCAAATTGTCCCTCTACCAGAGCTGGCTAGGATTTCTAACCAGATTGCTAAGCAGGAGATTCCCAAGAAGCCAGGGGATGAGACTGTTGCTGCTTAAATGACTATAGCATTCCTCTGCTGGGAAAAACTAGGAAGTTGTTGTCTCCAAGACTACAGAAATAATTTTATCAGAAATCACACACTGAATCCTTTCTTTCACATGAAGTAAAACATCTTAGAGCTTTCCTGTTATTGATTATTGATGTCAAAGACAGTCAAGACTGGCAGAATATGGTGCCACCATTATTATATCCCTGATAGCAATTCAGCCATTCCACTTACATAGCACTTTTCACCTTCAAAGCACTTTACAAAGATTAACTAATTAATCCTCATACTCTCTGGGGAGGCCATAGACATTCTGGTTAAGATAAGTCCAGAAACCAGGCTGACTTAATGTTCAGTCTTCAGTCTCAAGCCTAAATTTAATGCACTCTGAACTTGTCTGTTTCTCCTCAAAATAAACTCTGCATCAGAAGCCTCACCCAGGATAGAAGAGACCCTTTTATTTTTCCTTTTCTTTTAAACAGACATTTATTGACCTCTTCCCAGGTACCCAGTACATTCATTGACATTGTCTCAATCCTCACAATAATGCTGTGGCATACAGAGTATTAAGCTTATTTTACAGATGAGGTTAAATGATGAGAGTTAAATGATTTGGTTGGGTGCAAACAACAACCAAGTAGTTGAATCAAGATTTAAACGTGTGTCTTCTGACTCCAGGGCCAATGGTATCTCCAATGATTGCACAGCTGCTGTCACAGACTGACAAAATTTGGCTGATGAAACAGCCATTTTTACAATGTTTGAGGAAGAGGAAAACCCAGATTAAATGGATATGCTCTGTGTACCATCCAGCTTTCCCCACTAGAATAATCTTCTTCCCAGGAGCCCATGCAGAAATCAGGACAGTAAGTGCTGAAATAAAGGCATTAAACACATGGATGATGATTTTATGTCATCTGGAGTAAAATAAATCCACATACAAAAAATGCTCATTAATACATTGTAGATGAATGTCTGCATCAAGCTGATGCATGCTGTCAAATCCAGGGAGACTCAATCACAAATTTAACAAATGAATCTTTTCCTTAAAGGATTATATATTACTATGATAAAAAAATAGATACACTAATGTCATCCAAAAAGTATAGGTATGTGTCTCCAGGTAAATGATAAATTAGAGAGATGACAAAATAGCTCAAAACAAAGTCAGCAAGTGACACACAATTTATAAGGCATGTCCATGTAAGAATTAGCACAGAGTAACTACAGAGCCAAGAAGTATACCCTGCAAAAAATATCAACGCACCACAGAAAACGACAGAGGCCAAATGAGAAGTATGGAGAAAGAACACTTAAGGGGTCTGGAACTGGAATTGTCCTGGCAGGCTTGAGGGAACAAGAGGCATTTAAGGTGAACTTCTGGATAAGAAAAGAAAATGGGAGACCGAGGGAGGATATTGAGGAACAGTGTGAGATGAGCAATGATATGAAAATCAAAAGGTGGCCAGGCGCAGTGGCTCACACCCGTAATCCTAGCACTTTGGGAGGCCAAGGCGGGAAGATCACCTGAGGTCAAGAGTTTGAGATCAGCTTGGCCAACATGGTAAAACCCCATCTCTACTAAAAATACAAAAATTAGCTGGATGTGGTGGTGCACGACTGTAGTCCCAGCTACTGGGGAAGGTGAGATGGCAGAATCACTTGAACCTGGGAGGCAGAGGTTGCAGTGAGCCAAGATGGCAGCATTGCACTCCAGCCTGGGCAACGGGGGAGACTGTCTCAAAAAAAAAAAAAAAAAAAAAAAATCAAAAGGCAGGAGAGTGAATAAGGGTCACTAGGGAAGGAGACTGGGAGGGGAGTCAAGACTGCCAGGCTGGGGCCAGCCACAGGGAATTGCCATGGCTGGGTCTGGATCTCACCCTCCAGACCAAGGGTCCCTAAACTTGGTTGCTTACTATTAGTAAAAGAAAAAAAAAAAAATTTTTTTTTGAGACAGAGTCTTGCTACATCATCCAGGCTAGAGTACAGTGGCATGATCTTGGCCCACTATAACCTCCACCTCCTGGGTTCAAGCAATTCTCCCGCCTCAGCCTCCTTAGTAGCTGGGATTACAGTCATGCACCACCACATCTGGCCAATTTTTGTATTTGTAGTACAGACAGGGTTTCGCCACGTTGGCCAGGCTGGACGTGAACTCCTGACCTCAAGTGATCTGCCTGCCTCGGCCTCCCAAAGCGCTGGGATTATAGGCGTGTGCCACTGCACCAGATGTCTATCAGCAAAATATTTTTTAACACATCACCAACATATGTACATTAATTTATTTATTAAAGTATGCACATTCTATGTACAGTATCCTGCTTATTCTTGCAACAAGCTTGTGAGTTAGGCACTTTTACCATCCCCATGTTACTGACAGAGAACAAGGTACTTACCCAAAGTCACAGAGGTAGTAAGTGATAAGGTAAGAAAAGAAAGAAACAACAACAATAACAGAAGCCTAGGATGCATCCAGGTCTAAACTAGAATTGAAGTCATAGGAAAACAAAAAAGAAAGAATTTACAGGGCTCGGCACCCCATTAGATGTGATTTTGAAAGGAAAGGAGAGGAAATAAACACCATTCTGAGATTTCACGATTTCAAGGTGAGTAGGAAGGTGATGAAAGTATACAGATGCTACATCAAGGGTCCCGCTAATGGGAATCATAGAATGTTATTTAATTACCAAATTATTTAACTCTCCTGGGGTGTTTTGCAAACATGTTATCAAATAGTCAAATATAAATAAAAGGGGAGAGAGTAAGGAGAAAGACTACTAGATGCAAACCACAGAGAGCAGGGGATACTCTGCGGGTAGGGTGGGTGGATGATGAATATTCAAGAGGCCAACTTCCTTTACCATCCATCAAGGGCTGCAGGTGCTGCAGCCATAGCTATAGGTACAAGGAGAAGTTGCTCCAGGGATGTCTGAGCTCTTCAGGGAAGAGAAATTTCTACCCTATTCTAGAGAAGGGAGTCCTATAGGTGATAGAAAGATAGATTAGAGGATCATCCGTACTTTCTTGACAGTATCTGTCCAAAAAGGGAATATAATGTCACTGAAGATAGCAAAATGGAGTCAGCAAACCAAGGTAGATGTTATAAAAAGAAAATCCATGGGTAAGAGAGAGAAAAGACCACATGACCTCTTCAGTCTCTCTCAACTCTAATATTCCAGGATGTTACAAGGCTATCTAGAATACACTCATGAAAAGGAGGAAGCTCTCTACCTATAGGTTTGTTATATTTATGATTCACCTGTTTACAAACATAAGTACCAGTTACTCTCTGGGTTATTCATTCTATGTCCTTAGAAGGTAAGAACCTGACTTCTGTCACTCATCCTTCATTCTGCCACATGGACAGAGACTTCATAAAAAGGCATTTGATGATAATACCCAGGGACTCGTTAAACACAGAACTAACTGCCCAAGAATCACCTAGCATCATCTTCCTGTACAAGGAGCAGGAAACAGGCAAGGAGAGAGCTCAGCACAGCGGCAGTCACACCACACTCCTCTCCGTATAGCATGTGCCATGCTGCTCCTCCACAAGGCCTCTAATATGGTTTGGCTGCATCCCCACCCAAATCTCATCTTGAACTGTAATCTCCATAATCCCCACATGTTGTGGGAGGGAACTGGTGGGAGGTAATTGAATCATGGGGTCAGTTTCCCCCATGCTGTTCTCATGATAGTGAGTGAGTCTCACAAGATCTGATGGTTTTATAAGTGTCTGGCATTTCCCCTGCTGGCTCTCATTCTGTCTCCTGCCACCCTATGAAGGGGTGCCTTCTGTCATGATTGTAAGTTTCCTGAGGCCTCCCGAGCCATGTGGAACTGTGAGTCAATTAAACCTCTTTTCTTTATAAATTGCCCAGTGTCAGGCATTTCTTCACAGCAGCGTGAGAACGGACTAATAGAGCCTCCATACTGGTTCCCTCTGTCCCCAGCTATCCCTACTACCCTGATCCCATTCGCCTAGTCAGCTCCTGCTCATCTTCAACTCTGCCCACTACTCAACTCAGATCAGGTTCCTCTGTGCAACAATCTCAGAGGACCATGTTCCACATCCTGGGAGCATTTACCTCAGCTTATAAATGCACACTCATTAGGACTGTTTAATTAATGTGGTCTCCTCTTTCAGAGAGCCAGCTCCATGATACTGGGGACAGGCTATTTCACTCATTCTTGAGTCCTAGAATAATGCCCAACACAAAGTAGGCACTCAATAACTATCTCCTGCCTGAATGAACAATTGAATAAATGAATCCAACCACCTCCCTACCTATCAACCTATCTACCTCTTACTCACCACTACTGAGCACTACCATTCACTGGTTCCATAATCTTGAGCAAACTGCTCAACAACTCTAAGTCTTATCTGCAGAATGAAAACAAAAGCATCTCCCTTGTAGCATTGCTGCAAGGATACTTTTCCATAAAGCGTGTGGCACACACTAACTAGTGAACGGCCATTATTACTATTATGCTCCCAAACTGAACAACACAGCCTTATTAAGGATTTACATGTTTCCACACAGCATTTCTACCACTTTGTCAAATCTTCTCAGCCAATTCCCACCTACCAAAGTGTTAGGGTCAATGTCTCTAATGATAATCAAAGAAGAGAAAGAACATTGAAAGCTCGATCACAGAATTTTGATTTTTAAGATTAAAGCATGGTGGCTTGCACATCAGAAGTCTATAATGTACCAGACGAAACAAATTAATTAAAGGTAGGAAAAAGAAGAGAGTTAAAGGGAACAATGGAGAAGAAAGATGAAGCAAGACGAGTTGGAAAAGAGAAGAGAGGAGAGGAAGCTTTAACTTGAGATTCAATAAAACTTGAATTACGATTCAGGTCTAATCCTGGCTTCTCTTCTAGGCTGAATGGCCTTGAACAGGTCCCTTCTTCTTTAGGGGCCTAGTTTTCCCATCTATAAAACAAGAGGACTGGAATAGATGACCTCTTGGATACCTCCCTGATCTACACTTTAATTATGGTGCCTAAAAATCTTCAGTGTTAAAATGACTGGTATACAATTTAATTTTATTGTCACCTTTGGAATATTTAGTCTCACCATTGTCCAAAAATAAAGCATGCACTCTAATATCAAAGACTACTCATATCGTTCCCAGTGTAAATAAAAAGTAAAACTTGACTGTATAGTTTGTTATTTTTTAGTAAAATGTCACAAGTTTCCAAAGTCGTATCATAAACAATATCACATAATAAAAGGTTTGGATTTTTTTTAAGTTAATACAGAAATAAAATTCCCAAATACGGGCTGCCTAACTAAAAAGGGGAGAAAAAGCCTGCAAAGAGAATGAACAAAAGTTGAGGGGTTGGGGGGAATTTATTTATTGAGAGCTGACTCTGCAAAAAACTGCTTTTGGCACTATCATTAAGTTACATAATTTAATCAACCCCGACTGATTACTGTGAATCCCATTTTACAGATTAAGAAACAGATCACAGAGGTTAAATGACTTGCCCAAGATCACACAGCTAGTAAGTGGCACAGCTGCAATAATAACAATAATAATTGCTAATATTTTGAGGGCTATTTCATGCTAAACTCTTCATATGGATTATCCCTTTTAATCCACAGAAATACCCTAAATAGGCATTATAATCCTCAAATTACAGATGAAAATATTAACGCATAGAGAGAGGTTATGTCTCTGGCTCAGAGCCAGCAGCTCTCAATGGCAAAGCTAGGATGGGACCCAGCGGCCTGGCACCAGAGTCAGTGCCCTCAGTCATTGTCCTGCAGAGGATGCACAGGTCTGTCTGACCTCAGCTCCACTTTTCACTTGGTCACACTGGCTCTTCAAAAGTGAACATTCACAAGGACTTCCTGAGGTTGTTCAGAGTCACAGGGACACACACGTGGGCTGGAGGCACAGAGAGAGCCCAGCTGATGAGTGAGTGAGTGAGCTTCATCCATCCTTGACCTATATGGCAAAGGTCAGATTCCTAAAACATAGAAGTATTACACACAGCTGCTCCATTTTCACCACTGACTTTCTTAGCTACCAAATCGGGTGCAGCAGTGATAGAAGTGAAGACAGACTGCACCCTGAGGAACACCAAGACTGACTGCAGAACTATCTACAACATGGGGTTAGGGTTTCCCAGAGAAAAGCAAGGAGTCAGGCTGGTTTCTTCTTCCAGGCTAGGCAAGAGCATGGCAGGAAGCCCCAGTCCTAGTTTGTTCAGTAGCTCCCTTGCCTCTCTCAAGGCACCTACGTTCGCTCAATGTTGGATGACTGCTCCTTTGTCAAAAGCATATTCAACTTCCTCCCTCCGGGGCCTTAGGACCATGCTCTGCCCTCAGCCCACAATGCTGGTCAGCCTGCAACACCTGTCAGCCTGCAAAGCTGGTCAGCCTGCTTGTCCCACTTATGGAATCCTACTCCCCCTTCAGGGCCTAGCTCAAATGCTGCTGCCTCCCTAAAGCACCCTATCATCCCCTGGTCAGAATAAGCCATCTCTTCCTTTAGGAGCCACTAGCATGGTGCTTGTACCTCTGTTTCAACAACTTTCTATCCCTCCAAACATAGGGTTATTTGACTGCATATCTTAGTTTGCCCAATGAACAATGATCTTTTCTTATTCTCTCAGTATTCCCCACAGCACCTAACACAGGGCCTGACCCAGAGCAGGTGTTCAGTGTTTGTTGACAGAAAACAAAGTAATAGGTATTGCTGTTACCACCAAGGACATCAGAGACCATCTAAACCTACTCTCCAAAGAGAAAACGAAACTAAGGAAAACAAATAATTTTCCAAGTCACACAGCCTATACAGATAGAAACAGATCCAGGCATTCACAATATTCAACAAATAGTTACTGAGCACTTTCTATATGTCAGGTGCTGCCCCAGGTGCTAGGGGCTACTGCACTGAACAGAACACATAAAACTTAATCCTAGCACTTTTGTAGGCCAAAGTGGGAGGATCACTTGAGCCTTGAGTTTGATCACTTGGATTTGAGACCAACTTGGGCAACATAGCAAGATCCTGTCTCTACAAACAATTTAAAAAAAAAAAAAAAAAAAAACTAGCTGAACAGGTAGTGCACACCTGTAGTCCTAGCTATTCCAGACGCTGAGGTGGAAAGATTGCTTAAGCCTAGGAATTCAAGGTTGCAGTGAGCTATGACTATGCTACTGCACTCCAGCCTGAGTGACAGAGCAAGGACCTATCTCAAATTAAAAAAAAAAAAGACAAAACTCCCTCCCATCATGGAGCTTAAATCTAATGACAGGAAAGACAGACAACAGCAACAACAAAACATTACCTATGGCAAATGACTTTCATTGCTATAGAGAAATATAAAGTAGGGAAAGGAGACAGGCAGAGCTGGGGAGGGAGATGGCGGCCCAGGACCAGTGTCCAGCTCCCATCTTCCTTTCTGAGCTTCTCCTCTACAGCACACCGCCTTTCCTAATGGAAGAACCTTAAACTTACAAGTCCCAGCCAACTCAAGTAGAGGCAATGAAACTTGCTTAAGCTGCCTCTCAAGCCTATGATGAAAAGGCAGGCAATAAACATAAATGCACTTTGTAAACCCTAAATGCAGGTGTTAATAACATTATGACTCTCACTCTCTAAAGCCATTTTACAAAAAAACCATCATGAGAGGCTGGACCATGATGAGTCCCTGCTCTGAGATGTGCTGGCTGAGGGCCTTGGTTTTCCTGTTCCTCTAGGGGTCCAGTAGCACATCACGCTACTAGTTACACCTAGAAGCCACTTGGCAACCTGAGAAAAATCTCTGATTGAGGCCAGTGACTCTACAGATGTTTCCCAACACATTTCACATTCAAACTCTAAAGCTTCTTCACACACTTATAGATTCTTATTAATAACATTTTAAAATGCAGATTGCTGCCTAATCTTAGCTGCGTAATTAAAAAATAATCTTGCTTTTCTCCCTCCCGGCAAGAAAGGAAACTATACCCCAGGGCTTCTGCAGCTAAGAATCACACCCTGCAGAAAAGCTAGTAGGAGGCTGGGGGGCGGGGAATGTGTGTGGAGTGGTGAGGGAGGGTAGTTGAAGCCAAGCAGCAAGTCTAATCCCTTGATTTTAAAGAAAATGAAAATAAGGCTGAAAGAGGTGAATGATCTGCCCAAGGACACAGTATGTTTTGGTAGAGCCAGAACTAGGATCCCAATTTCCTGCTTCCCAGCAGACTCTGCTGCCTGGTGGGGACAGGAAAGAAGGACAACAAGCTGTAAGTCCTTAAAGGGTGAATACCATGTCTATGTGATTCTCCTTATACAGTGAGCAGAACACTGCTCATCTGGAGAAAGAACTATTGGGTTTGGATTCTCAAGAGGATTTTGGGAATAAGGTTCAAAGTTCTTTACATTCAATTCAGCCTCATAAACCATCTGAGCCAGAAGAAACCTTAGAGAACTTCTTACCCAATCATTTGCTTCTATTAGGTAAAATGAGGCCCAAAAGGAAAGTAACTTAACTACCCAAGGTCAAATACTGAGTTAGAAGTAAGACTAGACTAGAATCCAGGCCGCCCTGACTTCTAGTACATCTTGTCCACAGCTTCTTAGAAAAGTATAGGCATACTTCACTTTACTGCACTTCACAGATAACTGCAGTTTTTGTTTTTGTTTTTGTTTTTTAACGAATTGAAGGTTTGTGGCAACCCGGAGTCAAGCAAGTCTATTGACGCCATTTTTCAAACAGCACGTGTTCTGTGACATTTTGGTAATTTTTGCAATATTTCAAACTTTTCACAATTATTATTATTATTATATCTGTTATGATGATCTGCAATGATCACTGATGTTACTACTACAATTATTTTGCGGCATGATGAACCATGCCCATATAAGATGGCAAACTTAATCGATAAATGTTGTACGTTCTGACTGCTCCACTGACCAGCCCTTCTTCCATCTCCCTCTCCTCAGGCCTCCCTATTCCCGGAGACACAACAATATTGAAATTAGGCCAATTAATAACCCTACTATGGCCTCTAAGTATTCAAGTGAAAGAAAGAGTCACATATCTCTCACTTTAAATCAAAAGCTATAAATGATTAAGCTTAGGGAGGAAGGCATGTCAAAAGCCAAGATAGGCTAAAAAGCTAGGCCTCTTGCACCTGTTAAGCAAGTTGTGAATGCAAAGGAAAAGTTCTTGAATGAAATTAAAAGTGCTACGCTAGCGATAAGAAAGCAAAATGGGCCGGGTGCAGTGGCTCACGCCTGTAATCCCAGCACTTTGGGAGGCTGAGGCGGGTGAGGTCAGGAGATCGAGACCATCCTGGCTAACACAGTGAAATCCCATCTCTACTAAAAATACAAAAAATTAGCCTGGTGTGGTGGCGGGTGCCTGTAGTCCCAGCTACTCGGGATGCTGAGGCAGGAGAATGGCATGAACCCAGGAGGCGGAGCTTGCAATAAGCCCAGATCGCGCCACTGCACTACAGCCTGGGTGACAGAGCAAGACTCCATCTGGCAAAAAAAAAAAAAGCAAAATGGCCTTTTTGCTGATACAGAGAAAGTTCTAGTAGTCTGGATAAAGGGTGAAACCAGCCACAACATTCTCTTAAGCCAAAGCCTAATCCAGAGCAAGGCCCTAACTCTCTTCCATTGTAGGAAGGCTGAGAGAGGTGAGGAAGCTAAGGAAAAAAAGATGGAAGCTAGCAGAGGTTGGTTCACAAGGTTTAATAAAAGAAGCTATAGGCTGGGCGCAGTGGCTCATGCCTGTAATCCCAACACTTTGGGAGGCTGAGGCAGGGGGATCATGAGGTCAGGAGATCAAGACCATCCTGGCTAACAAGGTGAAACCCCGTCTTCACAAAAAATGCAAAAACTTAGCCAGGCATGGTGGTACATGCCTGTAATCCCAGCTACTCCGGAGGCTGAGGCAGGAGAATCGCTTGGACCCAGGAGGTGGAGTCTGCAGTGAGCCGAGATCATGCCACTGTACTCCAAGCTGGGTGACAGAGCGAGACTCTGTCTCAAAAAAAAAAAAAGAAAGAAAAGAAAAAGAAAAGAAGCTGTCTCCAAAAAAGTGCAAGGTGAAGCAGCAAGTGCTGATGGAGAAGCTGTAGCAAGTTATCCAGAAGATCTAGCTAAGAAAATTGATAATGGGGCTACACTACACAGCAGTTTTTCAACGCAGACCAAACAGCCTTCTATGGGAAGAAGATACTATCTAGGGCTAATGCAGTTGGTGACTTTAAGTTGAAGCCAATTCTCATTTGCCATTCCAAAAATCCTAGGGTGCTTAAGAATTATGCTCAGTGTACTCTGCCTGTGCCCCAGAAATGGAACAACAAAGCCTGGATGATAGCACATCTGTTTACAGCATGGTTTACTGAATATTTTAAGCCCACTGTTGAGACCTACTGCTCAGAAAGGAGTCCTTTGAAAATGTTACTGCTCATTGACCAAGCCCCTGGTCACTCAAGAGCTCTGATAGAGATGTGCAAAGAGATTAATGTTGTTCTCATGCCTGCGAATACAACATCCATTCTGCAGTCCAAGGATCAAGGAGTCATTTTGTCTTTCAAGTCTTATTATTTCAGAAATACATTTTGTAAAGCTATCGCTGCCATAGATTGTGATTTCTCTGATGGATATGGGCAAAGTTATTACATATCTTCTGGAAAGGACTCATTATTCTAGATGCCATTAAGAACATTCATGATTCATGGGAAGAGGTCAAATAACATTAACAGGAGTTTGGAAGAAGTTGATTCCAACCCACTTGGATGACTTTGAGGGATTCAAGGCTTCAGTAGAACAAGTAACTGCAGATGTGGTAGAAACAGCAATACAACTAGAATTATACATAGAGCCTAAAGATGTGACTGAGTTGCTGCAATCTCAAGATCAAACTTGTAGGGTTGAGGAGTTGCTTCTTATGGATGGCAAAGAAAGTGATTTACTGAGATAGAATCTACTCCTGGTGAAGATGCTGTGAACACCGTTGAAATGCTAACAAAAGACAAGCTATTATATAAATTAATTGACAAAGCAGCAGCAGGGTTTGAGAAGACTGACTCCAAATCTGAAAGAAGTTCTACTCTGAGTAAATGCTATCAAACATCTTTGCATGCTACAGAGAAATCTTGTGAAAGGAAGAGTTCAATCAATGTGGCAAGTTTTACTATTGTCTCATTTTAAGTAACTGTCGCAGTCACTCCAATCTTCAGCAACCACAGCCCTGATCAGTCAGCAGCCATCAACATCAAGGCAAGACCTTCCTCTAAAAGGCCACAATTCAAAAAGATCACAACTCACTGACGGCTCAGATGACTGCATTTTTTAGCCATAAAATATATTTTAATTAAGGTATGTACACTGTTTTATAGACATAATGCTATTGTGCATTTAATAAGTATAGTATACAGTATAGTGTAACACAACTTTTATATGCACTAGAAAAACAAAAAAATTGTGTGACTCCCTTTATTGGATATTTGCTTTATTGCTGCAGTCTGGGACTGAACCTGCAGTAACTCCACGGTATGCCTGTACCAGTCAACTTCTCCAAGCTTCCATTGCAACCTGCCTCACCTAATTATCATGGGTTTCCTGAGCTGCTTGGCAGGGAAGAGCAGACAGGTGAGGTCACCATGATTCTCACTGCCTCCATCCCAGGGATGGCTTTTGGGAGGCCCAAGGGCTAGGTAATGAAAGAAACATCCCTTTCTCCATCTCCTCCAGATACTCCTCTCCCTATCTGGAACTTCCATCCCTAATCCTGTACATCACCTTCAGTTTTTGTCCACTGCAAAATCATCAGTAGTTTCCATCTCTGTGAAGTTACAAAAGAAAAAAAAAAGGAAAAAAGGCCAAGCGCTGCACCCAGCTGTTGATGAGGCCGTGTTTTCCACTGATGACGATGACTCACAGTACCCAAGCTGAAGGCTAAAGCTGGGAATGCGACTTGGGAGAGTCAGCACAGCCAAGGGAAAGCCGCAGTTCCCAAGCATGCCTAAACCTGCAGAGAGGAGTTGCTTGAGTTCCCTTGGTAAAAAATCCCAGCACTTGGCTATGGGAACACGGCTCCCCCTGCAGACCACCCTGAGGTCCCACAGGAGCAGGACCAGGGACAGGCCATACACTGGAGCCAGCTAATTCTGCAAAGCCCATCCACTGCCATGTATCAAAACTGTTATGTTAGAAAGCCAGGACCCCACCTCTGAAACCCCAGGACATCCCACAACCCCCTAGAAACACTATTTGCATCACTGGTTTTCAAAAAGAAACTAGGAAGCTCAGATTAAGATCTCCAATAGAGGAGACAAAGGTTGGCCCCAATCTTTGGGTGAGCAATTCACCCAGAGGCAGCAGTAGGGAAGGAAACGAGCCTATCCTAGGATGCTCGTTTGTGGTCAACCAGTGAGAACATCTTGGTACATGACTGTAGACAGTGCCTCTCAAATTTACCCTAACCCCATCCCTGGGAAACTGTTCCAGGCTCTTCAAGAGAGATTAGTATAAAAGATCTATTGGGGTCCTAATAGAGCTATACTCAAAGATGGGAAAACATTCTCCCACCCCTATATTTGAGAACTCTACAAGGGTGAAACTGAGCAGTGGACATGGTCAGGAAGATGCCAGTGGAGATAATGACCACTCCACTGTCGGTGGTTTGGGGACTTGGCACTTGCATCGAGCAGTGGCAATAATGAGCATCACCGACGGAGGCCACTGAGAACATATAATGTTCAAGGACCCACCAGGAAAGGGAAGATAATCAGGAGACTTAGAGTCCCAGTAATTTCAAAGTAGGGGGTTGGGAGAGGTTTGGGCTTAAAGTCCACTGTCAAGGCTGGCAGATGGTGTGACAAACACTGCAGTTACATTCAAATGGCTTGTCTGGAGGTCCATGGTCTCATGGTATGGAAAAGGAGAGGTTGCCAGGGCAGACCCAGGGTGGGATGGCCTCCTTTCCCTCCCACATTGACTAATCTCCCTCCTGCTCTGCTCCCTGCTCCCATCTGTCCCTCAGGCCCCAGAATACAAACACCTTCTACTAGCAGCTCAACTGCCAAGAACCTCCAAGTCACCAATGTGACCTTTTGTAAAACCTTGACACCGTGTAAGATTATCTTTCAGGGTGCTGACACTTAGTCCCACTAGAGACAGTTACCACCAAAGCTACAGTACTTTCCTTGGAGAGGAGGACTTTTCCATGGCCAGGGCCTAGGAGAGGCATCTGCTACTGAGGATTTTTCATTTCATAGGCTCAGCTCCAACCAAATCAGCAAAGCACTGTTACTATGGACCATCTGCCAGGACCCGGAAACAGCCCTGTTACATAAAGGGGCTGGTATAATGAAATTTATTAAACTCGATTCTTCCTCCACAAAGAAGCCAAAGTCTCTCATAAAAGGGCTGATGTGAGGCAGTGGAGGGGTTCTAGACAAGGGACCCATTGGGTTCTAATCCTAGCTGGGTCTGCTGCTACCTGTTAGCTATGGGACCATGGGGACAAATCATCTCTTGCTGGGCTTCTATTTTCTCAAATTTCAAATAAGGATAAAATGGTCCCTTCTAGGATTAAAATTCCACAATTTACGTTGTTATCACCAAAATGGCAAAAAGAAAAGAAAGTTTACCTTGATATTAGTTGGTACTATAACGTTTTAAAATGTTAACATTCTAAAAAAAGGCATTGCTCTCTTATTTGTGGGCTTAATGGAGAGAAGTGGTGAATAAAGCCACTGACTCTGGGGCTGGCTGGGGGAGAAAGTGCACAGAAGAGAAACAAATGGCTAGAAGCTTCTATCAGCTCAGGAATAAGTGGTCCAAGCAAAATTCAATGTAGGAGTGTGACTGGGAAGGAGTAGTACTATTGATGGCTCCCTGCCTATGCACATAGTAACTTTCCAGTTTACAAAGTGCTTTCCATGATCTTATTTGAGCCTCACAATACCCCTAAACTTGACAAGGTGATGTTGACCTGCATTTCACATTGAGCAAAGCAAGGCTAAGTACCCAGGTAGGGTAAGCTCATGTCTCTTCACGTCTCTTTGGTTTCCTCATGGGTAAAATGGGAGTGAGCCTCACTTGGCAAAATTTGTATATGGATTAAATAAATGTTTGTAAAGCCCTGGTAAAATGCCTGGCATACATGTGCCCTTGATAAATGTGACAGACTCCTTCCTCACACAGCTCCATCTCCTCAGGGAGGTATAAGGAGAAGCCCCAGAGCTGCTCATTTTTAGGCCTTTAAGAAAAGCTTCAAGACGAAAGGTAACATGATGGTTTCCTAAATGACCTTCCATATGGCCCATGACAGCTTCCCAGAAGAAAGGCTAATGAACCAGATGACTCCAGTCCCACCCATCTCCCCATCTCGTAGATTCTCATAATCACCTGAGCCCCTGAAAGGGGCACCCCTAAGATTTCAGAGTACCTCTAATTCAGCCACAGCAATGAGCAGAAAGCAAGCATGAGGCCTCAACAGAGGAGCCAGCAAGAGCCACCCAGAGTCAGGGTGTCTCCTTTCAATGTTTACATTTCTCACACACCCCCACCCCTCACAGAAACCTCCAGCTGCTCCTCCACTGCTCACAGAGTAATGCCTCAACAAGGACCCATTCCCATTATACCCAAAAGTTCCTGGTCTCTTATCATCTGGCCCAGGTCAAGCAAACTACACCACAGAGCACTTCCCACTTCTACGGATTTTTTCGCAGTATTGCTTCTGCTTGGAATGCCCTCCCCTCACTTCTGCCTATGCGACAAATATTTGTTGAACAAATGAGTGAAGGAATAAAGGGAGGAACTGCGAATGAGTAAATGATATAAGACACCCCTGTGAAGCAGACAAATTAGGAGTTAAGGTTCTCATTTTACAGGTGAGGAAGTTCAGGCCCAATGATTTGCCCAAGATCACACGGCCAACAAATAGCCAAATTAGAACTTAAACCTAGCTCTTCAGGGTTCTTTTGGCTACATTAAGCTTCCTCCTAAGGTAAAAAGTCACTCTTAGATTGGGCAAGAGTTGATTCCTCCAATATTCCTCAGAATGGGTTGCTTTCACCTTGACACACGTTGAGAGCACTTTAAGGTACTGGTGGTCACTACAATTTATTTATTTATTTATTTATTTTTGAGACGGAGTCTCACTCTGTCGCTCAGGCTAGAGTGCAGTGGCGCGATCTTGGCTCACTGCAACCTCTGCCTCCAGGGTTCAAGTGACTCTCTTGCCTCAGCCTCACGAGTAGCTGGGACCACAGGCGTACACCATCATGCCCAGCTAATTTTTTTTTTTTTTTTTTTTTTTTTTTGCAGCGATGGGGTTTCACCATATTGGCCATGCTGGTCTCAAACTCCTGACCTCGTGATCTGCCTGCCTCAGCCTCCCAAAGTGCTGGTATTACAGGAGTGAGCCACCGTGCCCGGCCGTCACTCTGATTATTGAGAGCACCCATGGGACAGGCAAGGTCCCCTGAAAAAGGCCAAGCAGAGTGCCATCTGTCAAGAACCTAAAAATGATGGCAAAATCATAGGCCAGTAACTCAATGCTCACTTTTAGAGCACTCCTGGAACAAATCAATCTCCATCACGAAAGAGGAAGATTCTTTGAATGGAAACTGAACTCTCTGCCAGGGACCTCTGCACCATTCCCAGAACCATCTGGTGAGCTTGCAGCATGGCTGGTCACCCCACTCACTATGGACAGACTGGGGAAGCCAAGGTCCCAAGGCAAGGCCTTGCAGATAGGCAGGAGCAAAACTGGTCTTAGAACCCTGGGGCACCAGACATTGCTGTCAGCCTCAGGGAGCTGAGACTCTCTGATCTGGGCTTCTCCAAGAAAGTAGGAAGAGGACAGGGCTGGCTATAGGCTGTGTCTCCTAAACACAGCCATTGGAAACAGCATAGCTTCCATGTCCAAGAGTTCTACCCATTCCATGCTACCAGCACTCGAGTCTCTCCCCTATGTTTGGAGAAATCTAGCGGTGAATAAAGCAGACCAAGTCCCTAACCTTGTGGGGCTCACATTCTGTTAGGAGAGAATGACAACAAATAAACAAAAATGACACTATGATTTCAGGCAGTGAAAACTGCTATGATGAAAAATAACGCAGTGAAGGGAATAGAGTATAAGAGGTGACATTTGGACAAGAACCAATGGAAGTGAGGCAGTAGCTATGCAGGAATCACAGAGACAAGCATTCCTGGAAGAAGGAACTGCTAGAACACAGGAACAGAGGGGAAAGGTATTTAACCATTTCTCAGTGGGCTTTAGAACACCAGCCACCACTCCCTAACCTGCTCCATAAAGACCTGCCCTTTCCTACTTCAAAGGCCTCCTCCCTCTTGCAGTTCACCACCACAACTCCCCCAGAAGCTTTCTCCAGGAAGGAGAGACAAAATATCTGTTGCCCCGTCCCTAAAGCCTAAAGAGCTGCTACAGACTGAATGTTTGTGTCCCCATTAAATTCACATGTTGAAATCCTAACCCTTAACATTACGGAGACGAGGCCTGTGGGATGTGATGAGGTCATGAAGGTAGGGCCCTCATGAATGGGATCAGTGGCCTTATAAACGAAACCCCAGAGAGCTCCTTCACTTCTTCTGCCATGTGAGGCATAGCAAGAAGGGGAACCACGAGGCAGGCCATCACTAGACACCAAATCTTCTGGCACTTTGATTAGGACTTCCCAGCCTCCAGAACTGTAAGATATAGGTTTCTATTGTTTATAAGCCACCCAGTCTATATTACTTGGTATAGCAGCCTGAATGGAATAAGACAGTCACTTGCCACATTTCCAGTAAGGTCACCTTGAGAGGAAGTGGCATGATGAAATAAAATAAGCTTTGATATCAAACACAGTGGGATTCAAGAGTCTGCTTTGCTTTCTAACTAGCTATGGTACTTTATGCAAGCCACTTAGCCTCTCTGAGCCTCAATTCTCACCTAGAATGAAGGGAAATAAACCCTACCTTAAGGGGCTACAGGAGTATTACCCTCAGGCTGCAGAGCAGTACCTGGCAGAGCACCTAGTATATAGTAAGTACTTGGCAAACACTGGCTCCCTGCCCTATCCTGATCCCCTTGGAAATTTAAAAAAAAAAAAAAAAAAAATTGTTCTTATTCAGCCAATTGTGCTAACTCATGTCCTCAGCACGCCTCTGGCAAGGCCCTGGGCCTGCCCATCTGTGGGGTATAGGGCTTAAGAGATGACCCCTAATTCTATCCATTGCACAGTGTGATGGGAAGCCTTGGCCCAGAGAACTGAGGAGGAGAACTGGAGAGGGCAGAGGCGAGCAGAAAAGACATGCACATTGCTTTTGCTGTGAGTGAGAAGGTGAAAATCATTAAGACAAGGCCCTTGAAGAAATCAGGAAAAAGCCAAACACTTAACTGCCACTGCCAGGTCCTCTCCCACAGCTGGCTCACTGGCCCTTGTCCCCTGGATCTCCATGGGGCAGCCAGCTAGAGGTCAGACCAGTCTCAGTTCCTCTTAAGAGAAAGGACTATCAGCTATTAACTCAGGGTGTGTCCTTATGCAAGCTCCTTTCCCTTTCTGGGCCTAGGTTCTCCCATCCATACAAAAAGGGGGAGAACGTGGATGACCTCTAGGGGCCCTTTCAGCTCTGACCTTGCTAATTCCGGAATGACCCTACCAGCCTCATCCCAAGGCTATCTGGCTGCCTGCTGCTGCCATCTGGTGGCCCTGCAGGCCCAGCCCCTTCTCAAATATACCCACTTCAGAGGGTGGCTCTTGCTTCTGCTTCAGGTACACACATGCTACACTTCTCTAGACCACAGATCAATGGGTATTCACTGCCAAACACAAAATCCAAATACAATGACAAAACTTCATCTCTCTATCAGAGATGACACAGCTGCAGCTGAGAGCATGAACTCCCTTCTCAAAGACAGAAGGTAACCTGCGCAAGGTCACAGAGCTGCCTGGCTCCCAGGCCAGTATACGATTTCACTTTACCACAATGCTTAGGGCTGGTGGGTACCTGCAAACCAAAAATAAAGTCAGCCTAGAGCCAAGGAACAAGGCTGGTTGAAGGTGGAGAAAAAAATGCCAGGACTCCTCGCAAACCTCAAGAAAAGGTAAGGCATGGCACACGAACGGGCTAAGCACTGCTTGCAGAAGTTAACTGGAAATACAAACTTAGAGTACCCAATGTATCTCCCTAATCTTGGAGGTGATCATTCATAAGAACATGTGCAGGGTCTTCCACAAACCAGCCTCCAAACCACCACCACAGCCTGGATCCTAGACTAGGCAGACCACCAAACAGTGGGGAAGACATCTGGGGTAGCATCGTGTGTTTGTGCGTGCTTCCCCCTGCCAGACAGCAGCTCCTCAGGGCAGGGTTATATCTTTTCTTCTCTATCTCCAGGCCTCTTAACACCTGACTAGAGGAGCTCAGTGAATCCAAGTATACAAGTAGATACTTTAGGTTTCTGCACAACATGGGACCTGTCTATTCTTTGTGGACTCAACTGATTATACCCTTGGCTCTGTCTGCAGCCTTCCTTTATAGTGTAGACCCTGAAAAAACACATTGTGTGACTTTAACTAGGTCGCTTGCTTTATCAAGCCTCTATCATCTCACATCTGCAGCATACTGGGGTTTTATTGGATGATCTTCAAAGTCCTTTTAATTCTAAAATGCTAGAATTTGAAACCCCCAGGCAAATCAAGGCTAATCTTCACCTGCAGACACAGCAGCTAAAAATGGGAAAGGAGAAAGTAATCAAACAATGCTTCCCTCTAGTGGTTCAGTGCTGTCACTACACCCTACCTGCGCAGAGCCCCTGACACTCAACTTTTACTCCAATTCACCCTGAACTCTGAATAACAGAAATCAGCCTGCAGTCAGCAGAGCCCAAGTGCAGGGGAGCGGAAGAGAAAAGAAAGAGGCCAGGCTCAAGAAGCCAAAGAGGCCTCTTAGCCAGTTCCACAATAGTGGAGAAATTATCCATCTTTAGGAACAAATATATTTTGCAACTTGAAGGATCTTTTGTGACCTCTAATTCCCCTCTTCGGATGAAGAAATTGAGGCTCAGGGATGTTCAGAAGGGACTTACCCAAAGTCACAAAGCTGACTCATGACTGAGCCAAAAATAGATGGTCACTCTCCTGCCTCCTGCTAAAGTATCTTGCCTCTCTTCCACGCAACCTCCCAACTGAGGCCCGCGCAAGTGACTTGTCAAGGACATATATACATGGGAATAGATGGCAAAGGAGCCAGTCTCTTGCACTGAGGGGTAAGTGATTTTATTCATTAACTTTAAAATAGTATTTATAGGAGATATAATCAAATTGAAAATATTCAAAATTCAGCATAGAAAACAAAATTCACTCATAATCCCACCTGGCCCATTTCCTTCTAGTCTTTTCTATGCATTCTTCTTTTCTTTCAACAAATTAGAAGTTACAGTATAGTTAATCATTCTTTTCACTTACTATACCATGAGTGTATTCCTGTCATTAAATATCCTTCTAAAACATTCTATTTAATGACAATATAATATTCCAACATATGGCTCTGCCATCATTTGTTTAACCAATCTCTCTTCAATTTCATTTGTTTCCATACCTTTGTTTTTGTCATTATAAATTAGGCTGCAGTAAATGGCATTATACTTAATCTTTGAATGCATCCATGACCATTTCTTTAGGCCAGTTTTATTTTTTATAGGATAGAATTTCAGAGCTGGAATGACCCTTAAAGATCATTATGTCAACGTACTGGCCAGATGGAAGAGAGGGGGCCAGAGAGTTTAGTGTCTTGCCAGAGGACAAAGAGAAAGCAAGAGAACCAAGTCAAACTCTCCGTCTATTAAAACATGACCTTCCCAAAGCCCAACCACAATTTCACACCCTTCCGTGACCAACCTCACCCACACTGACCTCTCCTTCCCCTGAAATCCTAGAGCCTGCAGTGTCTGGGCCACTCCTTTGGCCCTTGGCTACATTCTTTTTATTCTTCTACTAAATATTTAATTGTTCATCCAACCAAAAGCTTCCTAAAGGTGGTTCTGGATTTTAAATTCCCCTGTATTCTGTAGCATAGTGCTATATACATATAGAGAAGCATTTCACAAATATCTGCTAACGGACTAAAGATACCTACGAATTTCCTTCCAATTGCTTGCTGAAATGTAGTATCACTGGCAATAGTTGGAGAAAGATGCTTCTTTGAACAGTAAAAGAAGTTTCGCTGATGAGTTAGAGCTCTCTGAGAAACACAAGATCTGGAATTAGAATAGCAGGCTTGGGGACAAAAGATGGGATTCAAGTTTTAGCTCTGTCCATCTACGTGAAACAGAGCAATGCCATTAACCAATTAGGGACTCTTCTGTGAAGTAAGGATACTACTACTCATCTTGCCAACTTCATATGAGAACATGGATGTGAAAGTACTTGATAGTGATAAAGGTGGTCCGTGAGAGTTATGATTGCTGCTGCATTCTCATGCAGCTGCTTCTGTGAATCCCAGAATGGCCTCCTGACCCTCGCTTCTCAGGCACCATTTCCCAGTTTCTACTCCACACATACATCCTTAAAGGAATCTATGGCTGCACTCTTCAGGTAAGAATAAGTGTTTTCTTGAAGCAGAACTTTTTTTTTCTCTGTGAGACAGGGTCTCACTCTGTCAACCCAGGCTGGACTGCAGTGGTGCAATCTTGGCTTACTGCAACCTCCACCTCCTGGCCTCAAGCCATACTCCTGCCCCAGCCTCCCAAGTAGCTGGGACCACAGGCACACACCACCACACCTAGATAATATTTTTATATACTTTTTTGTAGAGATGGAGTTTTGCCATATTGCCCAGGCTGATCTCAAACTCCTGGGCTCAAGAAATCCACCTGCCTCAGCCTCCCAAAGCATTGGAATTACAGATGTGAGACACCATGCCTGGCCAAAGCAGAACATCTTACACAGAAGGAACTATCTTCCTGGTTCAGGTCCCTGGATTTGACTAGTTAAGTGGTCCACACTTCCTCATCATCTCTGGAAAGAATGTAACAAGGCAGAAAGAACACTGTACTGAGAGTCATGAGACTTGATTGAGTTCTGGTCCTAGTTCCTTAACTCACTCACTGTGCCTCCCCTATTTAGTCCTAAGTTTTCACATCTCTAAACTGAGGAATTAAGGCCAGATGATCTGTAAGTTTCTATCCATTACTGACATTCTAAGTATTCTAGGATAAAAACTCATGACTTTAATAAGAATCAAAAAGTATCCATTTCAAAATAAGCCTTTGGGCTCAGCTTGACTTTCACCCATTGGGTTTTCAAAGTTCTAAAGAACAAGCATCATTAATTCCAAAGCACCTGCTTTAAATAGAGCCCATGAGGTCAGAATCTCCCTGAGCTTGGTTGAAGTTTCATGATATATGGTCCCAAAGAAGATGGAGTAATGTATACTGTCACCCTATTCTGAAAAGGATCTTGGCCCCAAAACAGAAAAATCAGCATTAGGTATATTTATAAACTCAGTTTAGTGTGAATCAATGGCCGGGCTTGAATTTCACTAATGCTTAGACATCAAATGCAATAAAATATTTCTTGGGCTGTGACACTTGAAAGAGTAGCTAACAGCTAGTCCCTTTCATACGTACCATACAATTCCCCTCTTTAGGAAAACAAAAGAATAAAAAAGTCTCAATCAAAAGCACATAACCACGAATCAAGAGGACAGTGACGGAAGGGGGAAAAATTCACTGGAAAGTAGAACTGGATTTCTAGCTTAAAGTTGCCATAAAGTCACTTTCTCTCCTCTTGGTTTCAGTTTTTTTCATTTGCAAAGCGAGGAAGTTGCTTCTTTCATCATTGATTCTCTAAACCTTCTAAGACTCATGGACTTTTTAAGGTGACACTGAAGAAAGTAAAGAATGTCAAAGAACTCTCTGTATTTGTTCTCACTTTTTCAATCCATATCCCTTGTAAGACCACAAGGCTACTTTGGGATACTGCAGGATCCAGGGAAAGCTTCCAGCATCCCAAAAGCAACTGGATTCTAGACATTCTGACCAACTCCACATTAAGGTTTAGATCTTGTATAAATCATTCCCCTTGAAATTCTAATACACCACCAGCAACCAGCACTTAGCATTTGTAAGCACTGATCTTTCTGTACTCTTCAGGAGAGTTCTGATCAACTTGTTACCTATCCAGACACATTCACATCCAGCCCCGCAGAGACCTCTGACATAAAGAGAAGAAATGGAGCATGTGATCTCCAGAGAGCTCATGAGTTTCCAAAAGAGTAGTGGGAGCTAATGTGTCTTAAAAAGACATATGAGCCAGTCCTGTGCTGGATGCTTTAATACATCATCTCTTTCAATCCTCATATCAGGTCAGCAGTTATTTCCCCATTTTCCTAATAAGGAAATAAGTTCAAAGACATCGGGTTTTTTCATTTGTCTAACATGTCTTAAGTAGGCAAAAGCAAGCATGGCTTCTGCCCTCACAGAGCTTACAGTCTAGTGGGAAAGGAAATTAGTCAAAGAATGCTACCAAAAAATAGCACAAAAGAGAGGTTTATGGTGCTATGAGAACAGAAAAAAAAGAAGTGACTTAGTCAGCAATGTCAAGAGAAGTTCTCCCAGATACCTAAGTTAAGGATTAAGATTTTTAAAAAAAAGGATTTAGCTAAGTCAAACTGAAGAAGAGGTGCACAGATAAGTGGCCAAATAGAGGGAATATCAGGTGCAAAGGCACTATGGTGGGAAATGAATGATGCTTTCAAGGAACCAAGCAAAGGCCAGAGTGCAGATTGGATAGGGATCAAGAACTAGCATGGTGAGAAATGGGACTGGAAAAGTCAGCAGAGAGCAGATCACACAGGACCTGTAGGGCCACTAAAGATTATATTTTTATCTTAGGAGCAACGGGAAGCCATCTGAATGTGACGCAATGGGTTTGAAGAGATCTTTCAACTGGGGTATGAAGAATGGGTTGGAGGGGAGAGGGAGGGTATTAGTCCATTCTCACATTCCTATAAAGAATACTTAAGACTGAGTAATTGATAAAGAGAAGAGGTTTAATTGGCTTAGAGTTCTGCAGGCTATACAGGAAGCAAAGCTCGAGCATCAGCTTCTGGGGAGGCCTCTGGAAGTGTACAATCATGGTGGAAGAGGAAGCGGGAGCTTGGATGTCATCTGACAAGAGCAGGAGAAAGACAGCAAGGGGGGAAATGGTACACACTTTTAAACAACCAGATCTCATGAGAACTCACTCACAATGGCAAGAACAGTACCAAGAAGAATGGTACTAAACCATTCTTGAGAAATGTACCCCCGTGACCCAATCACCTCCCATCAGGCCCCACCTCCAACACTAGGGATTACATTTCAACATCAGATTTGAGTGGGGACACACATCCAAACTATATCAAGGAGTAAATATGGGAAGACCAGGACACCAGTTAAAGGCTACTGCCGGATTCAGTTAAGAGGTGACAGTGGGCTGAACCAGGGTGGTGACAATGGAGACAGAGAGAGGTGGAGCTGCCTACAGTCACACAATCAGTAGGTTAAGAGAGCTAAGATTCAAGCCTTCATCTAGCTGACTTCAAAGCCCAGGTTTTTCTCTACCTTGCCATTTATTTATTCATTCAGCACTTAGTTACTGACCATCTGTTATGTATCAGGCCTGCGCCAGATGCTGGGGATATGGCCATGAACAAAACAGACACTGCTCTCGTGTAATTTACAGTCTAGACATTAAACAAATAAGAATACAAAGAGATGTATACAATTACAAATTGGGATGAGTACCATGAATTTTAATAGGTAATATTACAAATTAGGCCACAAAAATCTTCCAGGTTGTTGATAATATGAAAAAGCCACTTGCCTACTGCATGCAAGTAAAAGACTTTAGGAAACTTTGCTGCCAGAGTTTGATAATGAGTATCTCAGGCCTCTGAGCCCAAGCTAAGCCATCATATCCCGTTACCTGCACGTATACATCCAGATGGCCTGAAGTAACTGAAGAATCACAAAAGAAGTGAAAATGGCCTGTTCCTGCCTTAACTGATGATATTACCTGGTGAAATTCCTTCTCCTGGCTCATCCTGCCTCAAAAGCTCCCCCACTGAGCACCTTGTGACCTCCACCCCTGCCTGCCAAAGAATAACCCCCTTTGACTAATTTTCCACTACCTACCCAAATCCTATAAAATGGCCCCACCCCTATCTCCCTTCACTGACTCTTTTCGGACTCAGCCCACCTGCATCCAGGTGAAATAAACAGCCTTGTTGCTCACACAAAGCCTGTTTGGTGGTCTCTTCATACGGAGGTGTGAGAAAGAGTATGGCATCCCTGGCCAGCTCATGAGTTTCAGGCTAGTAGTCTCAAGGTCACATTAACCCTGTGGAAATAGAAGTCTTTCTAAAAGCCACTACTAAGTCTTTAATTTACTTACATATCCCAGGCAGCCATCACTTATGTATGCATTTTACAATAGTTGGGATCTGGCCGGGCGCGGTGGCTCACGCCTGTAATCCCTGCACTTTGGGAGGCCGAGGCGGGCGGATCACGAGGTCAGGAGATCGAGACCATCCTGGCTAACACAGTGAAACCCCGTCTCTACTAAAACACAAAAAATTAGCCGGGCGCGGTGGCGGGCGCCTGTAGTCCCAGCTACTTGGGAGGCTGAGGCAGGAGAATGGCGCGGACCCGGGAGGCGGAGCTTGCAGTGAGCCGAGATCGCGCCACTGCACTCCAGCCTGGGCGACAGAGTGAAGACTCCGCCTCAAAAAAAAAAAAAAAATAGTTGGGATCTTTCACAGACTCGTTCATTTGAATATCACAGCAGCCCTATGTAGAATGCAGGCAGGTTTTAATATCAAACTTCAGAGTTGAGGAAACTGAGGCCTAGACAAGTAAAGTGACTTAATCAAGGTCAACAAACTAGGAAGGCACCCAGATCTGCCATCCAACTCTCACTAGAAGCACCTCCAGCCAGGAAACCATGAATCTCAGATGAGACACCTGCAGGTCACTGAGCCTGGATAAAGTCACCCAGGAGTCCCATGAAGTTCCTGAGAACAATGATCAGCAACATTAAGCAGCTTGGGAAAGGTTTCTAGAATGCAGCACCACGAGCCTGAGACACAGGTACCCTTGCCAACTCTCCCAGATTAGAACAGGTTCTCTTGGACTCTTTCCAAGTGCCTCTGACTAACAGAAAAGTATTTTTCCATCACAAACACTGCAGGCAGGCATCAGACAGACTCCTGAGAGGGGAGGGCAGAGAACACATCACAGATTCCCATACAGACAATCTATAAAGTTATTCTGATACCGTGTGAACTGCCCTAGCTAAGCACCTACCACTGGGGATGTCCAGTATTGAGCAGTGTTTCTCAATCTTGACACTATTAACATTTGGGGCTAGATAATTCTTTGTTATAGGGGGCTGTCCTTGCATTATAAGATGTTTAGCAGCATCCCTGGCCTCTACCCATTAGACGCCAACAGTGCCTGTGCATAAACTCTTTTTTAATCAATATCACACAACTAATGCCTCCCAGAATGAGACTGAGAGCAGCCTCTGTGCTGATGTGGCCTGCAAGTTCGTTCCAGGAACAATTCACCACTGGAGCTTGTGTAAACAACTAGAGTCAAATAACTCCTTGTTCCACTAATGAGCTGCTCCTGACCCTGTGAGGAAATCTTATTCCCATTAATGTGAGCGCTGAGTCTGATTAAATAGAAGCCCTGGGTGTTTCTTCTCAATGACACTGGGCCAGAGCACAGGCCTCCACTGCTGTAGAAGGAACACAAAATTGGTGAATCAAATGACAGGAAACTCCCATTTACCCAAAATTCAGTACAAAAACCAGGACATTCAAACCTCCCAGGTTTAACCATTCTGGACTTAGGATAAAGGAGAAAGTGGCAATGTACAAAAACAAGCAATCCGAATTAACAAGCTAATTAAATAGCTGAAACGTTACCAAAAACTCATGCTCTTGAAAGGAGGCAGGAACCTGAAGCTGAGCTCCAGAGAAGCTGGGGTGACTCAGTGTCAGAGACATGGGTTCCAACCTCCCACCCCAAGGGCTGGGCTGCTGGCCCAGATGTGGGAATCGCCTCAGTTATAATGCTTCAAAGCTAAAATCAAAGAAGCAACATCTTTATGTCTTTCATTAGTCAACTACCTAACTAGTTAAAGGGTTTACTGACAGACTCAACCAAATTCACCACCATTTGGTAGTAAGTGTATTTTAATGTACTGCAATTCTTGGAAGACTGACTAACCATGAAATGCCTACCTATGAACACCCAATCACTCAAGATGACTGCTAATTTCTAAGCGACCTTTGCACTTTGTACTTAGCTCTACTGTTGCACATCTCATACTGGAATGTAGTAAAATTTTATCATAGGTCTATCACCCCTAATGGACAGTGGACTCGTTAACGCCAAGATTTACATCTAGTACAAGGCACAGTACATAAAAAGACCCTCACCATTTGTATGATAGATGGATGATAAAGTTTTCCATCTCTATATTCTCAGACTTATACCTATCTACATACATTCTAGTGGGAAGATATGGCCTATGTCTTTTCTCCTCCATTTCCCCAAGGCTTAACACATTGCTCAATAGGTGCCTAATAAACATTAACCTACTTGGTTGGACACCAGAATCCAAAAAGACAAACAAGCTTTCTGTTCATGAACATCTAAGTCCCAGGAAAGAGGTCAGAAATCCTAGCTATCTACCCTGCCTTGTATGCATTTGTGTATGTGAAGTCTCTTTTAACTATAAAGAGTTTGATGCAGGAAAATGAGTACATTCTCTGATAGGCAGTGGAGACACAGAAGTGAGCAAGACTAATCTGGTGGCTTCCTTCACAGAGCTTATTATCTGAAACAAAAGAGAGATACCAACAATTACACACACACAAAACCCAGCTACCATGCTCAGTGAGTCTCTTTAGGAAAAGCTTCTGTAGATAAGCTCAATCTTCAAGCAATCTGAATCTCTTTGAGGAAAGTGATGACCGTCCTCCTAATGAATGACACACTTTCCTTAGAGCATCCTCCAAAGTAGTAATATGGAAAGCCATTATACATCTTTGTTATTCAGGCCACTGTTTCAAAATGATCATGAAATGTTTTAAAAAACCAATTAAAAGCATCATAGATATGACTGCTCATAAGTCTACATTTGTGTATAGACATGTGTAGTATGTGTGACTTACCAAGGATAGCTGAAGCTGACCTGAAAACCTGCAAAAGCCAGAAATTCCTGAAAATAAGAATCACTAGGTATTTGGGAGTCTAGAGATATATGTGTAGCTAGCAAGCAGGACAGGAGTAGGTAAGGGGACTCCTGAGAACCCCTGAAGCTCAGAATACTTTGACATGATAACAGATCTTGGGAATTGCAAATTGGCTGGGGAACTCTGTGAAAATCAACAGGCAGGGGCAAGAATATGAAGGCCAGGAAAGCAGAACCGCCCTAAGGGAAAGATGAGAAACAAATGAAGATTCAGGAAAAGATGAAGATGCCAAAAGCTGTACGGCACGATGTGAGAACATTTGAGGGAATATATGAGATGTCTGAACCAATACACATAGTTTATTACGGTCAACACAAAAGTTTAAATCAGAATACCATGCCAGCTACGAATCAAAATAGTGCTCCTACCTGAATCTTGAGATATTTATCTTTCACTTAACATTTTCCGATGCTTTTAATGTAGACTTAGAAATGCAAATAGCTATGACAAAGTAGGGACTTCCCAACAAGCTGGGCAAATTTCTGGGTGACGCTTGCTGCAATGGATCCCTTCTCAAAACCTCATGGGCTCTTAGGACCGGAAGGAGTTAACTTAACCCAGGCTTATCTTTTTGGGTACAGACCTGTGACCCTGAGAAGAAAAGCCACATATCCGGCTGATGGCAGAACTAGACCCCAGTATCCCCATCGCTGATCCTTAAGCTTTCATCAATAAAAAGCCTTAACCCTAAGCACTCATAGCTGCTTAGACAGCTGTCCCCCAGCTGCTCTCACCAACCGTAAGTTCTCTGCTACTGTCTCACCTGTCTGAGCAACCAGGTGCGTCCACCCACTCCAGACGGCAGTGACCTTTTCATTCTGGAAACAATGTGCTTCTATTTTCTGGGGCACAGGAAGGAAAGCAGCCTCAGTAGCCAGTTGCCCATGCTTGTTGCTTCCCCAAACATAGACCTCTCCTGCATCTTAAACAAACAGAAGGGGAACAAAAGAAGTGAGGGAACATTAGTCCAAAATGATGGAAAATAACAGAAGTCTAAAAAATAAGTGGTTAAAAGAAGTCGTTTTATACTTACATTACAACGTTGAGTGGAGCCAAGCAGGATACAAAATTTGTGTACAGCATAATAACATATTACAAGATTTTTTAAAATTCTACACATAAAAAACAAGGCCACATGTTCTTAGTAGTTTAAGAAAAAAAAATGTGTGGTTTTTCTCTTCATTTTTTCATTCAACAAATATTTATTCAACATCTACCACGTGCATGAGACATGTTTCTCTATTTTCTACGTTTTTAAAATATATGCCTATACTACCTTTTGTATGAAAAAAATGCTTTAACTTTCAAAATAACAGGTTAAAAGATACATTATTTAAGCTTAAATTTTTTAAACATAAGATTATTTCACCGCATGCCCTGTCCAGCAGAAAATATAATGCTATAGAATTGCATTTGGATAGCACTTCAGCTTGTTTTAACCTCACAATCATCCTGTGATACAAGCAGGAAAGTGACTGACTGACATTGTGATTAACAGAAAGAGAGCAAATTCAGAGTCAAGTGACTCTAGTTTCTATTCCTGGATCTGCTAACTAGCTATTGACCTTGGACAAATCACTTCCTCTCTAAGACTTAGTTTCACCAGCTGAAAATTGGAAGGGAAGGCTGTTGGTGTAGAAGGGCAGACAATATGACCGATGACACTAGTAACAAGAATGACTGGTGGGTGACTGTGGCAAGCCAGGGAGTACGTGCCTGTCTAAAAGGCATTCACATTCAAAAATATTTTGTAAATGAAAGCCATACAAAATGAGGCCATGGGCTATAATTTAGCCTACGGCTTGTCAGTTTGTGACTCCTCAGCTTTTCCAACCCTTATAATCCAAGGATCTATAACTGTACTATCCAATACAGTAGTTCACCACCTACATATGGCTATCAAACAGTTTAGATGTTGCTAGTCCAAACTGAGATACATTATAAGCGAAATGCTACTCTCTCACACAATGGACTGCAAAGACTTAGTGCAAACAGAGTGGGGCTCATTATAATTTCATATGGGTTACATGTTGAAATAATATTTTGGATATACTGGGTTAAGTAGATATATTATTAAAATTAATCCCACCTGTTTCTTTTTATTTTTTGAAATTGTGGCTCATATTATATTTCTATTAACACTGTTCTAGAACATAAATTAATCAAGGCTGGAAGATATTAAATTACTTTTCAGGGATCACATGGCTAATAAGGAGTCAAATAGGGACTAGAAGTCAGGTCTTCTGCTTTCACTGCATTTTGTAGCTTCCCAATAAAACTTTATAGTATTGCTTGCCCTAGGGCAGTCTAGTATAGTCCAAAAAACTGATGGAAAGTCAAACAGTATCATTAAAGGGCATTAGACTAAGGTTCAGAAGTCTCCAGTTCAAGTTCCATCTGCTACCCGATCACTGTTTGACACTGGGCACATCACTTCACATTCTAGGTCTGTCTCCTCAACTCTAAGATGAGGGAGTGTAAATCACTGAAACCTTTTTGTCACTCAGGTGACCCTGCAACACTGACATTCTGCAGTTCTGTGAAGTGAATCTGGTGTATTACATTCCCAGAGAGAGGTCAACCTCCTGGACTTCCTCAAGGTATGCAAAGTATGAAGACCTCTTACAAGATAGCAAAGAAGCCCCCTCGGCAAAGTATCAAACCATTAAGTGGACTGGTGAGCTACAAAGAAGACACTGATGACGAAGCCTGTGTAAACAACTTCACTTATCTTAGTAGCTCTAAACCATCTTTTTGAAAGTCAAACTGTCTTCCAGATGAGGATCATTATGCTGTTGCCTCAGCAGGTAAAATTAAATTATGCTGCAATGCCAACTAGTTATATAATCTACAACCCCTCCAGAGAAAATGTCTAAAGAGCATTGAACAAAATTCAATGTGTAACAGCTTGAACCACATGAAGAAAGAGAGGGCTATTAATCTTTTTTTTTTTAATTTTTGACACGGAGTCTTGCTCTGTCACCCAGGCTGGAGTACAGTGGTGCGATCTTGGCTCACTGCAACCTCTGTCACCCGGGTTCACGCGATTCTCCTGTCTCAGCCTCCCAAGTAGCTGGGATTACAGGCACATGCCACCATGCCCGGCTAATTTTGAATTTTTTAGTAGAGATGGGGTTTCACCATGTTGGCCAGGCTGGTCTTGAACTCCTGACCTCAAGTATTCCACCTGCCTCAGCCTCCAAAGTGCTGGGATTACAGGTGTAAACCACAGTGCCCAGCAGGGCTGTTAATCTCCACAATCTTTAGCTCATTTTCAAAATATCAAAAATCATTTCACTTTGTGAATATACTAAAAATTACTAAATTGTATACTTTAAATGAAATGTAAATTCTTTAATCGTATACTTTAAAAGAAATTTATCATATATAAATTACATCTTAATAAAAATATTCAACATTTCTATATAAATAACACCATAATAAATGTGCCCTACATATGAAATACTAAATTCACTACCAACAAGAATTTTTAAGAAGTTGATGTTGACAAACAATTAGACAAGCTCTAGGTTTACATACCATCAGTCATTTCAGATTAATCAGAACAAAACAGAAACACCTCATAGTCTACTTTTATTCTCAGAAAAGAATGCCTTCTCCATCCCTCATTGACTATGGGGCACGAACACATCCCTTCTCACCCTAGGGTCTCCAGTCCTTCCTCTGTAAAAGGAAGGGAGGAACTAGATACCCAGTGGAGTCCCTTATAGGTGGCATTCATTTCAACTCAACACTTTTAACAAATATTAATATATAAATCTACCTGATGTGAGATGTAAGTTAAAAGCACGTGCTTTTTTATTAGATGTTTGTTTTAAATTCATTAAATAACAAATTATCTGCAGCTCAGAATTTGCAAAGCATTTAAACTCTCATATTAGGGCTCCCGTGCTCTTGAAATAACTTCTCAGCTGGGCTGCATTGCAAATTTGATGCATACCACCATTAATTTACATATATTATGGACACACCTGAATTTCTACATAAAACATTAAGTATGGAAGTCCCTCCTCTTTGCTTAAAAAATAGAATACATTCAACTCTGTGAGAGGTCTTACCAAACAAAATGTTATAAATCTCTCAGATGTATAGTCTCCAGTCTACCAGCAGGGGTCAGGGCAATGTGGGCCAAAGAGAAGGGATTACTGTCACTTTCAAGAAAATGCTGCATTGCCTTGGAAGGAAAAGTCACTAGACAGTTTATACTGTATTGGCTCGGTGTTTCAAATGGAAGGATGAATGCGCAGCCAAAGAGAGAGATATAGTGTAGAATAAAAAAACAGTTAAGATAGAAAAACAGATAGATCAAAGAGATGAAGTAGATAAATTAGAGAAATATATAACAATATAAAATATTCACAAAACTATATATCTAGAGTTAGATATATAGATAGTTACATAGATTAGATATTAAGATACAAAGATTAAAGATAAATAAAACAGATAAACAGAGTAGATAGACAAATGGAGATTGATAAATGGATTAGAAAGATACAGATGGATAAATGGATTAGAAAGATACAGATGGATAAAACAGGTTACTTTAGTATACACAGGTAGAGAGCTTAGACAGTTGTAATACACACCAAAACAGATTAGATGCATAAGACAGCAGCTTCTGCCCTCCTAATCGTAGGTATATGAGAAAACTACAAAGAATTAATAATTATATAATACACTGTGTTATCCATATATGCTATATATAAATTTACTGTTGATTATATGATTTGACAACCACCATTACCCTGAGAGGAAGACATTATTATCTTTATTGTGTAGTTAAGGAAGCAAACTCAGACGAAATGGAAGTGAGCCTATGTTTGCTATTCATGATTTATATGTATTATATTTAATTCTCATAACTACCCACAAGGTCATTTATAGACAAGAAGATGGTCTCAGAAAGGAAAAGTAATTTGCCTAAGAGCATACCAGTGGTAGCATCAGAATTCTAGCTCCAAAGTCTATGACATTCCCTCTGTATTTCAATATCACCACTTCAGGCAGTCACACAGAGAATCCTGGATGGCATGTTAAACCGTGAAAGAGTTGGTACCTACCTGTTAATGAAGCTGAGTGGTCTGAGCCAGCAAGAACACACATTGCTTTAGAATTCTCTAGACCTACAAAAGAAAAAATTTTCTTCTGAATTACATTTATAACAGAAACAACTGGGCAGAGAGGGGACACTCAGTCAGCACCATGGGCGTGGGAGACACTCAGCCAGTGCAGGCTGGCCTGAGTCAGCAGCACTGGCCAAGAAGATGGCTGGCATTGTAGGGAGCCTGGTAACACACCAGGAGATTGAACAATCAAGTACATATATTCAGGATAAAGGAGCCAGATTCATCACTATCAAAGAGCGGAGGAAAGGTACAGATATGAAAAGGGGAAAAGCTAGAATCAACCATGTAATATTAGATAGTAATTGGAAAAATCAGTGTAAACTCATGATTTCTAGTAGAGACAGATAAATAGACATAGGTGTGTATATGTAAAAATGTGTGTGTGCGTGTGTGTATTTCCTAACTTCAGAGGTTGAGTGGGTCTAGAAGCAATGACATCTCATACATTCAGCTGCCATCATATGCAGGCACTTAAATAACCCCAAGCCTCCTAAGAACACACAGTCAGAATCAGATTCTGAACTGGGCTTCTTTCTCCAAATTCAGCATTTTTCCTTCCTTAATTACACTGCTAAAAGCGGAGCTAGCCTGTGATGACATGCAGTCTAGCATGCAGACAGATGCAGACTTATTCTGTAACTTTTTTTTCTGACACTTCTTTTTAATTAATAACTGTTGTAATAAAATGGCCCTCACACCTTCAAGTGTCCTCTGGAATGATAACAGGACAAAGCAGATGTTTTCACCCACGTTCACCAGAGAGGAAGTACTGGGCCCCTAGTGGCCAGGTGAAGAGGGGACAGCCAGGGTTCCAGCCCCAGAACCTTTGGCAATGAGGTGAGTACGGGAGGATGAAAAGTGAAAGACTTTGAGGACTGGAAGTTGATGATCCATTCTAATGTCTCATCAGAGAATTCCCCCAAACCAACTCTGAATCTAAGCTGTGCCCCACCCAAACAGATGCCAAACAGGTTGTTTAAATGAAATAAAATAAAAAACATTTTTTCCCACTAATAACAGGTCCTGTGCTAAAATATAGAGCAAAATGACACACAGTTTCCATCCTTTAAAAGTTCATAATCTTTAGCATATGAGAAAACATACAGACAATTCATAATAGTACAATATATTGTGCTATTCACGCATGTGAAGCTAATGCAGTGAATGCTAGAAAAGAAAAGGTCTTTACTGAGAAAGGTGTATCTGACCTAGGCCTAGAAAAATTCTTAGAATTTTTCCCAGAGGGAACACAAAGGAAAAGCTTTTCAGGCAGAAGTAACAGTTTGCCCATAAACACAGAGAAATGAGAAGGCAGGATATGCCTGGGGAGAAGTGAATACCTTGATGAAAAAAACAAAAATGTTTGAGAAGTCTAAGTTTACATCATACATGTTTCTAATGTCATGTGAAGTGGACTACCTGTCCCACATCCAATGCTCCCTCTCCTTTCTAAGAGTACCCTCCCCACCTCAACCCATGGGTTTCAGGGAAGCTAAGTCCACCTCCAGCTGAAAGAGAACACCTCCAGGACTTAGAAAAATCAGAATGATCTCAACACCCAATTACATCACTCCCACTGCAACCCATCCTTCCGTATTTTTCCCCCACCCCTTCCCACCACCCTCAAAAATCCCTGATTTGTTCCAGGCAACAGGAAAAGTAGCTACAAGTCTACTATGCAAGTTTTTCCTACAGCCAAGCCTTGGTAAACTGGGTCACAAAGTAAAAGAGTGAGAAAACAGAAAAGGGAGAAGAGGAGGAAATGGAGACATGGTACAGTACACAGAGGGAGAAAGGCCCACAAGGAGAGCAGAGAGAAAGAACGAGAGATAGAGACAGGGGAAGAAGGGGAGGGGGAAGAAAAGGAAGGAGAAAATACAGACCAAATGACCAACAGACCTATGGGCAGAACACGTTACTTACCCCTCGTATTTTCGCATAGAAAGACTTCCCTGTGGGAACACTCCTGGCCCCTCTGTCTACATCCTCACTCACTCCTGCTTCCTTTTTGGGAGAAGGAACTGGCCATGCATGGCACGGTCCTCCTGGGCTCCCTCTTTGGGGTGTGCCTGCCTGCAGAGAGGGTACGTCCTCATGTCCTCTTGGTCAGGCATTAAGTTTAGCAGGGCCAATTCTATACAGCTACCACAGTGCTTGGTGGGTAAATTCAATCTGAGATTCAGAATCAGAGGCTCACTATGACTATACATTGTCTTCAAACCCCTAATCATGTCTTCCAATCTAGCTTTTAACAGTCCTAGAGTTACCATTTCAATCTCCACCTACCTGACTTGCATCTATGTCTCAATGGGTTCCAAACTCTGGCAGCAAAGAGAGTTGCTTCTATTGGGCTGACAAAAACTGCCAGCAAGACTAACAGACCAACTAATAGAGAAAGTTAGAGAGATCAAGAAATAACAAAATCAAAAATCCATTTAATCCTTTTCTGCATGTTTATGTCTCTACTTCCTGACAAAGAACAAATACAGGACTAAAGAAAGAAGCATCTTACCTGTCACTCTGCTTGGTTCCTTTGCTGTGAAAAACAATGGAAGAGTCTGCCCAGGGCACAACCGTCGTCCACATGATGCCAAACCAGTCCCCCACTGGAACACGATGCCACTCGCTTCCCAACAAAATGGAAGAGAAAGCAGAGAAGATGCACATCAGGATAAGACTAGATTGCTCTTTGAACCTCACTGCTATGAGAAATTCCCAATTCTTTCTCAATTAATATGGGTGTTATGGAGAAGCTCAATTGCTTCAAGAGGTCCTGCAACTGGTCCAGGGATTACCACCAAGCCAATCACAAATTCAGTCTTCAGGGCAGACTAAGAGCATCAAAGTAAATTCCAATACCACACAACTTCCCACAAAAAGTTCCGGGACACTCCTCCAGAGTCAAATCAGTGGAATGACACTTTATTCATGATTAACCTGAAAAGACAACTCAGACCTGAGACAAAGCAGCAAAGAACCTTGAAGATCATCAAGTCCATTCCTCACATTTAGTAGATGAGAAAACTGAGGCCCTGAAGAAAGGATGTGATCTGTCTCCCCACGCAGGAAGCTAACAGCAGAGAAAATGCCAGGACTCAGTTCTTCTAACACCTAATGTAGTGCCCTTTCCACGACACCAAGACGAATTCAAAGATTCCTAATTGCCAAATAAATACATACTTGTGACTGCAAGATAGCTTCTTAATAGCCATGATTTCAGTGGAATGGCCTTTTACTTTCATGCCCACTGAATCTAATTAATGTACCTATGTTCTGAACCTCATACAAAGGCAAAGATGAAATTCTAGATATTTGGTCTACAGACAGGTGTGTGCAACTAGGATCCATCACCCAACAGCAACATTAAAGTTCTGCTCCTTTGGGAGTATCCTATAAACAGCAGTCCTTTTTTAGGCTGTAAACAGACAAGGCTGTTTTGTGAAAAATAAGCTATGACCACTGAGCACAATGTGAGCAAAGCACAGTGCTGAAACAAAAACTTATGATCTCTTCAACAAATTGACTACAAGAAGAAAAAAAAAGAGGAAAAACTTTACAGATTATAAGAGACTTCAAATAGCTGACAGGAGATTAATTCCAGAATATATAAAGAACTCCTAAAACTCAACAACCAAAAGAAACAACTCAATTAAAAAATGGGCAAAGATGTAATCCCAGGACTTTGGGAGGCTGAAATGGGAGGACTGCTTGAGCCCAGGAGTTTGAGAAGAGCCTGGGCAATATAGTGAGACCTCATTTCTACAAAAAAAAATTTAAAAATTAGCCAAGCATGGTGGCGAACACCTGCAGTCCCAGCTGCCTGGAAGGCTAAGGTGGGAAGATCACTTGCGCCTGGGAGGTGGAGGCTGCAGTGAGCCAAGATCACGCCACTGCACTCTATCCTGGGCAACAGAGTAAGACGCTGTCTCAAAAACAAAGCAGGGAAGGAGGGCGCAGTGCAAAGGATTTGAACAGACATTTCTCCAAGAAGATACACAAATGTCCAGTAAAAACATGAAAAGATGCTCAACATTGCTAACCATTAGGAAAATGAAAAGAGATATCACCTCACACATATTTTGATGCTATGATTTTAAAAAAACAGAAAATAACAAGTGTTGGTGAGTTTTTGGAAAAATTGGAACCTCGTGCACTCCTGGTGGACACAAAATGGTACAACTTCTGCGGAAAATAGCATGGTAGTTCCTCAGAAAATTAAAAATAGAATTACCATATGAACTGATAATTTTACTTCTGGGTATATATCCAAAAGAATTGAAAGGAAGATCTTGAATAGATATTTGTACACCCATGTTCATATCAGCATTATTCACAATAGCTAAAACATGGAAGCAACTCAAATATCCATTGACAGATCAATGGTAAACAAAATGTGATATATCCATACAATGGAATATTATCCACTTTAAAAAGGACCTAAATGCTGATATATCCTACTCCATGGATGAACCCTGAGGACATCATGCTAAGTGAAATACGCCAGTCACAAAAAAGACAAATACTGTATGATTCCACTTAGATGAGGGACTTACAGTAGTCAGAGCTACAGAGACAGAAAGTTGAATAGTGATTGCCACAGGCCATTGGAATGGGGAGTGGGGACTTATTGTTTAATGGGTATAGAGTTTCAATTTTGCAAGATGAAAAGAATTCTGGAAATGGATGGTGGTGATGATTGCATAATGATATGAATGTACTTAATATACTTAAAAATGATTAAGATAATAAACTATATACTATGTATATTTTACCATTATAAAAAATTAAGAAAAAAAACAATTTTTTAAAAAAAGAAAGACTTGTGATACATATCAACTAATTACAATATGTAGACCTCATTCAGGCTGGGCACAGAGGCTCACACTGTAATCCCAACACTTTGGGAGGAGAAGGCAGGAAGATTGTCAGAGGCTGGGAGTTCAAGACGAGCCTGGGCAACATACCAAGACCCATCTCTACAAGAATAAAAATGTAAAAATTAGTGGAGTGTGGTGGCACACATCTGTAGTCCCAGCTACTTGGAAGGCTGAACCAAGAGGACTGCTTGAGTCCAGAAATTTGAGGTCGCAGTGAACCATGAACACACCACTGCACCCCAGCCTGGACAAGACAGGGGGACCCCATCTTAAAAATACATATATATATATATATATATATATACATGCATGTGTGCGTGTGTGTGTAAATATATTTGTGTGTGTGTGTGTGTATATATATAGGCATGGGAAGAACTGTATTCCCCTAAAATTCAGATGTTGAAACCCTAATGCCCAGTGTAACTAGATTTGCAGATAGGGGCTATGGAATGCAATAAAAGTTTAAGGGGGTCACATGTGTAGGGCCTTAATCTAATAGGACTGGTGTCCTTACAAGAAGAGGAAGAGACATCAGAGATCTCTCCCTCTCCACAGGCACACCAAAAAATGCCATGCAAGAACCAAGTAAGAAAGTGGTCACCTACAGGCCAGGAAAAAAAAAAAAAAATCACAAGAAACCAATCCGAACAACACAATAATCTTAAGACTTTTAGCCTCCAGAATGATGAGAAAATAAATGTCTGTTCTTTAAACCTCCCAGTTTGTGGTATTTCGTTATGGCAGCCCTAGCAGATTAGTACTGTGGTACACCCATACCAACAAATACTACTCAGCAATGAAAAGGAATGAATTATTGATATACACAACTTGGATGAATGTCTAGGGAATTATGTTGAGTGAAAAAAGCCAACCTCAAAAGGTTATATACTGTATGATACCATTCATATAACATTTTCAAAATGACAATATCATAGAGGTGGAGAACAGAAGAGTGCTTAGCCTAGGGCTAAGAAGTGGTTATAGGCAGGTAGAAATGGGTATGGCTATAAAAGGGCAACAGGAAGGATCCCTGTGGTAATGGAACTGTTCTATGTCTTGATTGTATCAATGTTAATATCCTCATTATGTTATTGTACTATAGTTTTGCAAGATACCATTAGGGGAAACTGGGAAAAGAATACACGAGGTCTGTTTTATTTTTGCAGCTGCATGAGCATCTGCAATTATCTCAAAATTAAAAGTTGAATTTTTTTTGAAGTATAATCAATGCTAAGCTCAGGACTATCAGCACAGTCCTGCATTGAGCTCTTCCCCACCTCCTCTCTCCTTCCTCCACTCCACAACTGGACTCACGAAGCACTTGAGCCTCAGCTGCCACAGCCAATTAGTGCTGTCCTTCAGTTCAAAAGGAGTAAGAGCAGAAAAAAAGAAAAGGGGAGAGATAAAAGGGTCACCGTTCTCCCACATGCCACCTCCCTGTCCCCCTCACGTACAGACTGTCAGTCCCATCACCCACTCACAGTACAGGAGACAAGCTCACTTAAAGCTTTTAAATTAATAAACATTAAAATCCATTAGGAAGGCAGTGCAGTTGCCTGCAAAGAATATGGGCCTTAGGATGCAAACCATCCCAGCCTCTGATCCCAGCTCTACCTTACTCCCCGTGAAAGCTTACACAAGCACTTTAACTCTGTGCCTCAGTTTCCTCACGTGTAAAATGCAACTCACATCACTTCCTGGTTGTGAGGATTAAAGTAATCAAATCAATAGCACCTAGCACCATACCTAGAACATAAAGAGCTAGAAAACTTCATTTCCTTCCTCCCTACCTGCTAATGTCTTTCCCACATGACTTCTGCCTTATGTTCTCTCCTTTTCATCAGAAACACAATGCAGCAGGACCCTTTGAAATATTCCCTAAAGGGTTTGTCACTAAAGTTCAGTTTCCTCTTATTACAGACCTATTTTTTAAAAAGGGGGGCAGGCTAGACACAGTGGCTCACACTTGTAATCCCAGTACTTTGGAAGGCCAAGGTGGGAGGACTGCTTGAGGCCAGAAATTCAAGACCAGCCTGGGCAACATAGCAAGACCCTGTCTCTACAAAAAGATCTTAAAAATTAGCAGGGCATGGTGGTATGCACCTATAGTTCTAGCTACTCAGGAGGCTGAGGGAGTCAGACAGCTTGGGCTCAGGAGTTCAACGCTACAGCGAGCTATGGTCGAGCCACTGCACTCCAGCCTGGGCAACAGGTGAGACCCCATCTCTAAAAAATATTAAAAATAACAATAAAAAATAAAGATAAAATGATCACCTGTAGCAGCTAATGCATGCCTCAGTCCAGCAGCAATACAAACAACCTTCTCTTTATGGAGCTGTCAAAATAAAGAAAAGGATTTAGATCTCAGAACCATCCACCTACAAAATTGTATATAATTTATACCCAAATACAACACAGTATGCTCCTCACTATAGGTCTGACTGGTTTAAAGCAACCACTCCCCCCAACATTTCCACCCATAAATACCTCTATATTTATCCCTAAAAGAAAAAAATATATCTTTTAAAATGCCATATCACAACACCATATGACAACAACTCTCAGGGCTGAAAGGCACTTATAAGGTCATCTAGTCCAAGAGTTAGTAAATGTTTTCTGTAAAGAGACAGTTGGTAAATGTTTTACAGGCCATAGGTTCTGTCACACTACTCAGCTCTGCCATTGTAACATAAAAGCAGCTCTAGACGATACATAAACGAATGAGCATGACTGTGTGCCAGTAAGACTTTATTTACCAAGGGTTCAAAGTTTCCCAACCTGATCGAGTCCAATCCCCATCCAACAACACCCCACCAAGTGGTCATCCAACTCCTGCCAAACTCCTACCCCCAGTGACATAGGGATCACCATTTCCCCAGATGCCTGTTCCCTCTTTGCACAGTTCCATTTATCTCTTTAGGTGGAACCAAATCTAGCTGCCTGCAACTCCTGACAATGCTTTCCAAATATTTGAAGACAGTTGTCATGTCCTCCCTAAGACATCTTGTAGTGGTTTTAAAAATAGGTCCTCAAATTCTTTGCTACTCCTCCCTTCAAGATGTGGAGCTTAATACCCCTCCCCTTGTGTGGGCTGGACTTAGCGACATGCTTTTAATAAAGAGAATAAAGAAGCAATGAGTGACTCAGAGTCTAGGCAAAAAAAGGCACTAAGGCTTTCTGCTTAGCATCTCTCTGTCTCTCATCACTCCTGGAGGAAACCAGATGCTATGTCTGAAAAGTCCAGTAGAAAGGTTCACATGGCAAGGAACATGCAACCATTAGGGCTTTATCACATTTGTTTATTTACAGGTTCACGGAGATCGCAAGCAGACCCAGCTAACATCTCAACTGCAACTTCATGAGAGACCAGCTAAGCTGTTCCTAAATTCCTGACTCTCTGAAACTGTGACATAATAAATGTTTGCTGTTTTAAGCTGCTAAGGTTTGGAGTAATTTGTTACACGGCAATAGATAACTAATGAAGATCTTTTCTTTAAGCAAATATTCCCCATTCATCAGTCATCATTGGGTTTCAAATTCCCTTCCCCTCCTGGTCTTCACTTCTCTAAATATGCTCTAGTTGTTCAATCTTTCTCTTTTAAAGGAACTCTATAGCATCATCCTAACCCCATTAAGGTTTATCACATTTGTTTATTTTCAGGTCCACAGTGTCTTTCTAAACTTTAGGACCCTCAAGGGCAGGACCTGAGTCTTATATACCTTTATGCCCAGGGCCTAAGCACTAAATCCACAACAAAATATGACATCGCAGACGCAGGCTGAATGGCAGAAAGGACTGAGCTCTGGCCTTCCTTCTTCTGAAAACTATACTTCTGTCAATGGAGTCCACAATCACATTAGCTTTCGGGAAGATCAAATCTTAGTGTTAATACAATTCGAACATATCATCCTTTATATTTTTCTTTTGTTTTTCCCCCAAAAACTAACTGATGGGTTTTACATGTGACTTCAGTCTCTTTAACACCACTCACCTCCCTCTTACTCTCCATCCCAACTGCTGCTGCTTTAGTTTGAGCCACAATCATCTCATTTGGATTGTTAGCAAGAGTTTCCTAAGTAATCTTCCTTCAGTCCATCTTCTACTACCCTATCTGACCTCCCTACCGTGCTGTTCTTACCATGTGTCACATACAACCACCCTGATTGCCCCATTCCCACCTACTCTACCCTGGAACTCCCACCTCTTCCTTATATTCCAACCATACTACACTACTTACAATATCTCAAACTCTCCTGTTTTATTCTGCTCCACCTTTGCTTACATGCTTCCTTCTGCCTAGAATGTTCTTCTTTTGTACCCACTCTGAGCATCTTCCTATCCCAAGACAGGTAAACTTCTATTTAACTTTTGAGACTTAGCTTAAGCCTCTTCTCACCCCACCTTCCCCTAGATGCTCAATACTCCCTCCTTTGGGGATATACATGCATCTGTCATAGTTCTGACATGGTATTACATTTAAGTATTTATGTGCCTATCATGTCCTACCAAACTATAGCTCTCAACTGCTAGGACAGGTCTTATTCAACTTTGCTCCCACTGCCTAAACATAGTACCTACACATAACGGTTGTCATTAAATAAATGCATGAATTTCCATTAAATTTCACTTTGGCACATTGCTCCTATTGTTGCATAGAATATCACCTGTCAAAATGTTTTTACTTTCTGATTCTGTCATTCAACATATTTTAACCATTATTCCTCTATTCCCTAATTATATAAAGTATAATTAAGCTAAATTAATTATAACTTATACATAGGTGCTTACCAGGCCATCTATTTGCAATTGGGAGCTATAATACTTCCTTCAGGGGCTACAGAGCCTAGACTTGTGTGCATACCATGGGAACGATGACCCCAAATAACAGTCCACAGACCAGCAACTGAGTTCAGCAAGCTGGCAGGGGCAGACCCAAGCTTTCTCCAGGGAAAAAAACATCTCCACTATTAATCAGAGTTTAGGAAAATTAGATCGGAGCAGGGCAGCTTAGGTGGTAAAACTCATTTTTGATTCATGCATATTTCTTTAAAAATTCTATATTCCTATTATGATCACTTACAATATAAACTTCACAAAAAGGGGTAATTTTAAGTATGATGCACTGAATTAAAGAACTCTGAACTAGGGCCAACAGTCCTGTTTAACACTTGTTTTGTCCAATATGGTAGCCACTACCTACACATAGCTCTTGAAAACTTGAAATGTGATTACACTAAACTGAGACATATTATAAGTAAAAAATGCATACCAGAGTTCAAAGACTTAGTACAAAATCAGTATAAAATATCTTGTTAATACTTTTTGTACTGAATTAGCCGGGCATGGTGTCAGGCGCCTGTAATCCCAGCTACTCGGGAGGCCGAGGCAGGGAACTGCTTGAACGCGGGAGGCGGAGGCTGCAGTGAGCTGAGATTGCACCACTGCACTCCAGCCTGGGTGACAGAGCAAGACTCCGCCTCAAAAATAAAAATAAAAACAAAAAATAACTTTATACTGATGACATGCTGAAATAATAGTGTAGATATAGTGTATTAATTTAAAAGTTATTAAAATTAATTTCACCTACATGCTACAACATGGACAAAACTTGAAAGCATCAAGTGAAGTAAAAGGAGCCAGGTCACATATTTTATTATTTCATTTATATGAAATGCCCAGAACAGGCAAATCCATAGAGACAAAAAGTAGATTAGTACTCACCAGGGGCTGAGGGGAGGGGAGAATAGGAATTGACTGCTATTAAGTATATAGTTTCTTTTGGTGGTAATGAAAATGTTCTAAAATAAGATAATGATATTGGTTGTTCATTTCTGTGGATATACATTTTAAAGGGGTTAATTTTATGGTACCTGAATTATAGTTCACTAATGCTTTTATTTTAAAAATTAATTTCACCTGTTTCTTTTTTAAAAGGAGCTACTAGAAAATTTTAAATTATATACAGCTCACGTTATATTTCTACTGGCTGGCACTGGCCTATACCATTTGCCCAGCTTAGTGTCTTTTGACAAATCACTTCTATTTGGACCTATTTCTAACATAATTTCCATTATTACTAATTTTAGAACTGTAAAATGTCATTAATACCCTTATGAGATGTATTACTTTTATTGTTTTATTTCACAAAACTTCATATAAAGTGTATAAAAACTAACAGAGGTTTTCATTTACAACGTCTACCTCCCAACTTAACTTTTCCCAGAAGGACCTATTTTTCAACTCAAATTCTCCTACCCCATGGGTTTTCAGGGATCCTGACAGCCTTTTATTCTGGGGAGAGATAGGTTAATACCTCGGAAACACTTTAACAGGTCATGGGCAAGCTAAATATTAACTGTCCTCACCTCAATGGCCTGGGGAACCACACATCTTCGAGGTCCATGAGGAACTCCTAACTGGCCAAAGGAGTTGGATCCACATGATAGAACTTGACCATTTTCTGCAAAATACAAATACTTAAATTGCAAATCTATGAAGTAGGATGTCTGTGACCAATGGTTAAATGGTGCAGGGTGAGAGATGCAAAGGGGATGAGGGGAAATGCTTCAGTGCATTCAGACCACATTCCCTGCTTTTATTCCTCTGGGAATGAAAACACTGGGCACCAGGTTAAGCATTCTACACCGACTGTCTATTCTATTATCTCATTAATAACAGATTATCTGTGTAGAACACTTAACTCAGTGCCCAGTATCGGGATGGGAGGATAGTAATTTCTCACTTTTCATGCTTCCATGTGACAAAGTTTCCATTAGTAAAATACTCCAGCTTTTCTCCATGCCCTTCCCCATCCTCACTGCTTTCTAGGAGACAGCGGTCATGTAACCAACTGGTGAGTTTAGGAGACGGGACAGGACATGTATAGCTTGGCACCTCCCTGTCGGTCATTCTAGGCTGACACATAGGAAGCATTTCCCTGTGGGGAAAGCCTAGAGATCTGGGGGTAAGTTTGGACCAGAAGAATATTAGGACCACTGGCCTCATCATTAATCCCGTCCTCCAATTTAGCCTTTACCAGTGAAAAGCCAATAGTTTTTAATCTCCATTACTGACTTCTCTGTGCCTTTCTCACAACTGGCTCCAAATGTGAGCAGGAAAGAGCATTATCTACTAACTCCTTACAATCCAAAACACAGGCTCACAATAAACACTTCATAAATGATAGTTATTATTTAGATTCTAATAATTACCATCAAATTCAACACATATTACAGAACCCCTCCACAGAGGAGGATGGTGACACTTGAGCAGGGTTTTAAAGCTGGGATTTGAGTCCATCAGACAGACAAGAGGGGCTGGTCCAGACAGACAGAAGAGCATGTACTGCTTGGTACGACTAGAAAGAAAAGTATGAGGAGCGTGGAGAATAAGAGACAAGGCACAAAGACAGCTAGGGAACAGTTACAGAAGGCCAACGCTAAAAAGCTAGGGATCTGAGCTATGTCTGGGAGAATCCACAAGGGTTTATGACAGAAGAGTGACGAAAGATGCCCTTGCCAGAGGACTGTGGCAAAGAGGGAGCCTGGTCAGAAACCATAGATGGTCCTTTAAATCCAGAATGGCCAGCTAGACACAGCAAAGCTCAACAGAGAGGTCAAAACTGCTTCAAGGGAACAGACATCAGCTGACAAAGTAACTACGTCTGGCTGTTCCCAAGTGCATTATTCTAATAACCCTCTGGCCATATCCTATCCTGCTACCTGGCTTCACAAAGACCAAACAGATCTGCCCAACACCAATTATTAAAAAAAAAAAAATTCCACAGTGGGAAAAAGCTGCTATCACTGTTTTGACAACCACTATTGCCTCATATTCTCCTACCACACTCCCCACAAATAACCCTTCGCTGTCACTGCTGGCCACTGGCCAGCTACCCCAGGCAGGCAGCTATCATGAACTTTTGGGACAGGAAATGGCCACCAAAGGTGATCTAGTCTATTTCCTACTCTCTGACAAAAGTTTTCCACCCCAATCCCAGTCTCCTTTACCATTAAACTCTCCTTAGAAAAGGTAGTCCACAACTTTCCTTGACAACCAGAGGGAAAATTTGTGTGTGCTTTTTATTTATTTTTATTTATTTTGAGATGGAGTATTGCTCTGTCGCTCAGGCTGGGGTGCAATGGTGCATCTCAGCTTACTGCAACCTCCACCTCCCAGGTTCAAGTGATTCACCTGCCTCAGCCTCCCAAACAGCTGGGACTACAGAGTAGCTGGGACTATAGGCATGGGGTACCACATCTGGCTAATTTTTGTATTTTTAGTAGAGACGGGGTTTTACCATGTTGGCCAGGGTGGTCTCGAACTCCTGACCTCAAGTGATACACCCGCCTTGGCCTCCCAAAGTGCTGGAATTACAATTGTGAGCCACCGCACCGGGCCTTGTGTGTGTTTTTTAAACACAAAGAGGCTTTCATTTAATCGGCAGTCACCACCATCATACTGTTCTCACCCAAAGCCTTTGTGGTGATACAAATTTACCTAGGAGTGAACTCACCTGTGAGTATAATGGTGAAATCCCAGCCACAGGCCACCTGTTGGATGGGACAGCCAAAGAGGGATTTGCAGGGGGTAAAATATGGGATATCCTCTGTGTGACCAAGCCCCAGTTGCCCATCTTTGTTCAGACCACAAACAAAGAGGTCTCCTACGTCTGCAAAATATAAAGGCACCAGTGATAGTGCACACAGGGAAAAACACAACTGCAAAATGAACAAAAAGATTTCACTAATTATTTGGAGTCTCAGACCAATAACTTTTTTTCCCATCCAAGTTAATAAGTTGTGTATGTTCATGTATTCTGGAGCCAAACAACACAAGGCCAAGGGCCTCAAACTAATACCTATATAGAAACTTCAAGTCTTGGAACAGTGGTCAATCACCAAACTGAGCATCTACTGGAACAAAAAGCCAACATTTATTCAACATTTAGAATGTGCCAGGTACTGTTTTAACAGCTTTGTGTGCAGGGTGGATTCATCCTTTAGGCACAGTGTCTAGGGCCCATAACACTTTTCAGAGGCCCACAGAGTGGCTTAATTTTTAGTTATTTTGAAATGAGAAAAAGATAATACAGTAACAATGCATATATAACACTAAATTTGGAGTGGATTATATTAATATCCATCTTTATACCAACACAGTTGTAAAATATAATTTTATTTCTTTACAAAGGGGTCCATAAAGGGAAAAGCACCCAGGACCCATGACAGTCAGAATGGAGCTCTGCTAACTCACTGGTTCTCTTCACCCACTATTATTATCCTCATGTAACAGATTCAGAAATTGTGGCTATTTGCCCGAGGCCACATAGATAATAAGTCACAGAACCAGGATCTGAACCCAGAGATTTGATTCCAGAGCTCATGTTCTTAACCAGATGCAATATGCCCCCTTTTACAACATTGTAGCACTTGTATTACTTGTTAAGTGCTATCCTAGATACAGTAAGGGAAGATTAAGGGAAATGCACAGTTTTTGCTCTCAAGGAATATCCAATCTAATTACAAACACTTCTAACTCCTATGGTGTAAAATATACATTGTAACTCTGCCACTTATTTGCCTTGTGATGTTAAGCAATCAGTGCTCCTTTCTGAGTTTCATTTGTATAATGGAGGGGGTGGGGGAAAGAGTTGGCCTAGAAGAAGATCTCTGAAGTCCTTCCAGTCCTAAAAATCTAGGATCCTCTGATGGCAATTTGGCTCTTTCACAAAAATGTTTCACAAAAATACATTATTTTCCTCTGCAAAATACAAAAGGCTGAAAAATGGCAATATCATATCCAGGGGAAAATGTCTAACTAAGAAAATGAGTGACTATCTACTTTTGAAGGAAGTTACCTGTGACAACTGCAGAGTGGCCTCCTCCTCCTGTGATCCTCCTGACACTCCTGGGTTTACAGAAGTCTTTCAGTTGCTGAGGCAACAGCACATCTTCCTTATGGCCAAGGCCAAGTTGCCCATAGCTATTTGCACCCTACGGATGAATAAGCCAAAGATGAAAAAGTTTGGGAACCGCGACTGTCAATGTCTATTTACCTGTCTCTATCTTTCTCACCCTGACGTATCTCTCAGAGGCTATAACAAATGAGATTTCTTAAGCTCATTCTTAAAAAAAAAAAAAAAAAAAAAAAAAAAATTAGCTCCTTCATGGCAAATACTCACAGCACTGTTTATTCAAATATATAATAACAAGCACCAGAAAACAACATGTAACACCGTCTCCTGACCCCTGATCTGTAATACCATTAGTAAGAGACTCACGACCATAATAGTGGAGGAAATTCACATCCACGAAAGTTCCTAGGTAGGTACCCTGGCAGGCTTAATTTACTGGGGCAAAGGACAAATGACCTGCCTCTTGGCCTCCTGCAGCAGCTGAAGAACCCACACTTTTTTCTACCTCAGGCCCCAGAAGGCAAAGCAGCAATGCCAGCCATGGTTGTGGGGGCATGAGTTCTATGAGGTCCTTGGCCTAGCCCAACCCTCTAGAGGTAATGGGGTAAAGTAGCCTTTCCTCTTAGAGTGGCCATGAAAAGAGAGGCCATATCCTAAATCAAGGTTCTTCTGACTGAGAACAAGACAGCCTCTTGAGGAGGAGGGCCTTGTCTTCTCTAGAGAGAGTTCTGAGCCTCGAGTCCTTGGCAGGAGTATCTCATATCTCTCCTTACTCCCTCCCCCTACACCCACATCCCATGCCACCTCACTGCTTTCCCTAGCTGAACTTCAGCCCCTAAAAGAGAACGCTATCCAGCACATTTCAAATAAATTATAAATATGGACACAGAATCCAAACAAAGTTCCAGTAGAAGCTGCTCACAGACCCCTACAGGGGCCAGCATGAAGAAAAATGAAGGTCATTCCTTTGTTATCTGTGTCTCTGGAGCTGTGGGCAAAACTGTCTCCCCTTGTCCTTGAGTAATCATGGGGACAGCTCAGGACAGACAGAGTTTCAGACTTAGAAACACTCTCACCCCATCTCCTTTCTTCCCTCCTTAAATCCCTTCCCCAAAATCTGAAAAGAAAAATAGTAATAATTCGCTCACTGAAGGACTTTGGAGCATTTGGGAATGTAAATCTTACCCTTCCTTTGTCAAGTGGGAAACTGACCAAAGAGGAAATGACCTGTTAGGATCATTCTTACTGGCTGTTATATGCAACCCATATTTAGATGGAGGCCCCATCCTCAGAACACCACGATTTCCATATGAGAAGAGTCCTAAGCACCCACAACTCAGCCAGTGATATTCCTCATCTTTCCCTTCTTATGCTCCAGCCCCCATGTATTGCCTTTGGGAGACAGCACAGGGGTTCCTTCTGATAAAAGCTAACTACCTAGGGAAGTTAAGAAAAGAAAAAAATGAGGGAGAAACAGCATCAAAATGGGAGGGCAATATCTGGAATTAGTTCTTGTTCCTCCTCCCCACACCCATAATGGGAAAACTGACAACGACTCTGGAATCAAAGTTGGCTAAGGATTTTGTGCCTTAAAGCAAGGCACGTCATTATTTCATTTGTACAGTGAAAGAGGTTGGCAATGATCTCTAAGGGCCTTTTCAAGTTCAGTGCTATGTGGCTCCAAGATTCACATGGTGAGATTCCAGTAAGGGGACAGATTTCCCCTTGACAGGCAATATGTCTATTATTATTATTATTATTATTATTATTATACAAAAAAGGTCCATAATCCCTAATCTGAAATGCTTACAGTCAGATGTATTTCAGATTCAGAATTGTACAGCTTTTAGAAAAGTAATACAGTATACATGTCATATATGCTGATGCAAGGTCCAGGGACAGCAGCCTATAAGCAAAACCATAATCTTTCTGCATTAAAAAGTACAAATATTCATAAGAAGTGGCCAAATACTATAAATGGCCTTATGTCCAGTAAGTTTTGGATTTTCAGAGCTTTTTGTATTCAGAATTGAAGATAAGAGATTGTGGACCTGCAGAGAGAATCTTACTAAGATTTCAGAAATCTTTATAATTTATTGAAGTATCTACTCCTAGCTGATTCTTCCTGGAGAGGAGAAGTAAAATATTTTAAATATATTTGTTTTTGAAGACACCTGAATGAGGAAAGGTGATGTAAAATAATTATAACAAATACATACAGACATACTTACATACATACATACATACATACATACATACATATATAATCCTTCCCCTTGTAGTCTATTTCACAGCCATCCTGGGCTGTAAGAACTCAAAGATGGAAGAGTAAGCCATAGCAGGGGCATAAGTCCCAGGAGCCCACATGGGGCAATTATTAGCTACCAATTACTGAGTGCTTCTCTCCATACTGCGCATTCACCTTTAATCCTCACAACTAAGAAGGACATTATTACTCCCATTTCACAGAGGAAGAAACTAAGGCTCAGAGAGGTTAAGTAACTTTCCATAGTTACATCTGGATAGGCAAAAAGTCTGAAGCCCTGTACCTTTTACTGTACCTTACTGTGTCTCTAAGAAAAAATAAAAAAAGAACATACAGTGAACCATCCCAGAGCTTACCTGGCAGGTGGTTAACTGTATGACCTTATCTAAAATAGCATCCCCATATCACTCATTTTCTGCTTTATTTTTCTTCATGCCACTTCTTGATGTTACATTATATATGTCTACTTGTTTATTGTACACCTCCCCTGCTAGAAACTAAACTCCAGGAGGGCAGGAACTCTGCTTTGCTCACTGCTGTTTCCCCTGCATCTGAAACTGTGCTGGCCCGAATAAGATGTACATGCATTTATATGGTGAATGAATGTAAGACCCTGTGAAAGACTGTCACTCAACATGAAGGGGAATATAGAGTATACACACACAGTATTTCTTGGTCAGCCCTGAGATCTCCGTGGCTGTCCCATTACCAGGGGTGCAAGGCTGCTGAACACCTGGGAGAAAAGTAATATGACACATGGGCACTCTGCGGTTCAAATTATGGCACCAATTTTTGTAATGCTGGGAGAGGCCCTAAATCCAGGATAAAGCAAGATGAAGGGAAATTTAACACAACCTATTACAACTGTTGTTTGCCTTTCTTCCTTACAAACACTCCAGACATATCACACGTGCACATGTATGCATGCGCGCGCGCGCACACACCCACACACACCCCTAACAAGGTAACTGTGAACTGAACTTTATTCCCCCAAAATTCACATGTTGAAGCCCTAACCTTTAGCACCTTACTGTATTTGGAGAGAGGGCCTTTAAAGGGGCAATTAAGGTTAAATGAGGTCATAAGGGTGGGGCCCTAATCCAATATAACTGGTGTCCTTAAAAGAAGAGACACCAGGGATGCTAACACACACAGAGAAGGCCATGTGAGGACACAGTGAAAAAAGCCATGTGAGGACACAGTGAGAAGGCAGACATCTGCAAGCCAGAGAGAGGCCTTGGGAGAAACCAAACCTACTCACACCTTGATCTTGGCCTTCTAGCCTCTGGAACTGTGAGAAAATAAATTTCTGTTGTTTAAGCCTCTATTGTGTGGTATTTTGTTATGGTAGCCCTAGCCGGCCAACACACCCCCACAGTTTCAGATTATGCAGCAGCAAAAACACACCACCAGTTCTCCAAACACAGCAGAAGGGTGTCAACAACCTATTAAACATATTTTACAGACATACTGTTTCAGTACAGACAAGGCCGAATATTAAAGGTTTGTTTCTGCCTGATGTTTCCTCTGTCCACACAGACGCCAGTCTCCTGCCTGGAAAAAGCCAGAGACAGCACATATTCAATCCCCCAGCTCCCGGGCCACCTCAAAGACGCCCAGCCAGCTAGACTACCGCAGGCCATGCTCTCCCTCCTGCCAAACTGTAGCACCACATTCAACAAGTGCCGCCTTGTACTGATCATTACTTCTTTAAAAAATGGTCAATTAATACTGATTTTAACAGCAATGCAGGTTATACTTTTGCTCTCACCCCACACAAGAACTGGAAGTCTCTCACTCATGTGTATTTCCCCAACACCAGCACATGGGTAGACACACGGATACTCGTTCACTCATTCGTCAACAAGTATTTCCTGGGGACCTACAATGTGCCAGACACCAAGAGAGACACTGTGAACAAGACAGGCACAGCACCTACTCTCACCACACTTACTTTCTAGCCAGAGAGACTGACGTTAATAATAAATTATACACATCATTAAAATTGTGATATGTGCTATGAAGAAGCACAAGACGCAGCGACTGCTCATTCCTGTGCATGCTGGTCGGCCACCTGCCACGCTCCTGTGCACGAAACCTCCTGTCTCCCAAACACACATCAAGATGACCCTGTCTCTCCCAATGCTCCCGTCAAACCAACAGCAGCCCAACTCCCCCAAGACAGGTCACAGCAGAGTATCAGCAAATAGGTAGGGTCTGTGCCTTGTGCGCGGCCAAACACCGCAGGCCTCACATCCAAAGGATGCACTCGCCAGGCTGGGACACGGCCTCCCTCCTTCAGGCATCAGGAGGGTGGGGGGCACAGGTGGCCCCACGGGGCTCTGGGACCGGGCGATCCTCTCCACCGAGCCCTTCGCGCTATCTTCCAGGCGCTATGCGGGCTGGAGGGCTCTCGCGGAACCAGACGCTCTGCCCCGAGGCAGGTTCTTCCCGCAGCGCCACAGCCCCTCCGGCTCCGGCCCCGCCAGCCGGCAGGCCCCTAAGTCGACCGCAAAGACCCTTCCCTCCCCGCCCGCTCCTCCCCTGCTCCCAGCCCAGGATCCTCCAACCCAGAGCCCGGCTCGGACCTCGGCCACCCAGCCCCTGAACTGCCCAAGCCGCGGCCAGGAGCTCCCACGTCTCGGCGCCCCTCTGCTGGCCCTGGCTCGGGGGCGGAGTCACGTACCCAGGCGAAAAGCACGGCAGCCGCGGGGGCGGCCTCTGAGGCGCTGGGCTCGCGCTCCATGCGAGGTCGCTCTGCCGGCGTTTCCGGGAGGGACCGCACGAGGGCGGGGCCTGCCGGGGAGGGGTGGGCGCGGGAGCCCGGGCGCAGGGGCGGGACCTGCGTCGCGAATGGGGCGGGCGCCGGGAGGGATCTGTGGTGGGAAGGGGCCCGCGGGCCAGGAGAGGGGGTGCGGACGCGCCCTCGGGCCTTTGGGGACCAGTGGTGGGCGGGGCCGGATGACAAACCCGGAGCCGCCTCCCAGTCAGCCCGCCCCGGCGGCGCTCGCAGCGTCTCCGCCCGCAGCCTCCTGTCGCGCTGGGCCTCTCAGCCTCTCGCTCCTCCCCCTCGTACTCTTTATTTTTAGTCATAATTTCATGTTTCATACAGGTGCACTGCGCGCCACAGTTCACAAAGCTCCTTCGTGTTTTTGTCTCCTTGGAGGCCTACGACAGCCCAGAGGGGCTGACAGGGCAGGGATGGCATCACCATTTGCGGGAACAAGAAATGGAGCCTGACGGGTAGGGCAGGGTCCTGCTGGGCATCTCAGGAGCAATTGTCTTGAGCCTGCTTTGATGTGCGTTCGCAAACATCTGAGGGGGCGCCTTGGGAGGCGAGTGGAGTGGCACGTCGCCAGTGTCGCCCTCTGCACCTGGCATGGAGCGGGAACCCGCGCCTCACGACGCTGAATGGGGGAGGCTGGTTGGCGTGGACTCCTGCCAGGGCAGCCTCGGCGCTCCGGGCACGGCCCTGAGCTCATTCGATTAATAATACTGGATAATCGTCACCCAACGAACATTTCCATATAAAATGGCTTTTCTCAGACAGCGTCGTGTTGCTGGTGGGAGTTAAGTTCAATTTATCTGAAGGAAAATATGGCACTGGTATCAGGAATACAGAACACATGGGGTCACATTAAAGATGATCATCCACATTCAGTAGCACTTGGCCCCTCTGCTGACAGGGGCCTCCAGCACTCACCGCCCTTCACGCCTGGGCTTCTGGGAAGTGTCTTAGTGAGCTCTTACACTGTTCTTTCCTGTTCTTTCACTCCATCCACTCTTAGCAATTTCTGCCTGTAAGACCACTTGAGGGCAGCCCTCACCTTTATCTCTCCAACGTGTGGCATCTGGAGAATGTCGATGACCATACTAAGAAAAACGCCAACTTTGGAGAGATAAAACAGCTCTTCATTCTCTAGGGATCTGAATGTGCAGGAGCTATACCATCCTTGCTGACTCTCTTATGAGTGGGCTTTTTTGTGCTGACCATTTCTTGCTAGCATGTGTAACAAGATGTAAAAATGGGACTCTTCCCCACTCAGTTTTTATCAGGGGAACTTGCCCCCAGTATTTCAACGTAGGTTCTTTCTATTTTCCACAAGTGTTGGCCGGCTAAGAAATAAAGAGAAAGAGTACAAAGAGAGGATTACAGCTGGGCCACTGGGGGTGACGTCACATATCGGTAGGACCATGATGCCCCCCAAGCTGCAAAACCAGCAAGTTTTTATTAAGGATTTCAAAAGGGGAGGAGGTGTGTGAACAGGGAGTAGGTCACAAAGATCACATGCTTCAAAGGGCAAAAAGGAGAACAAAGATCAAATGCTTCTGAGGAAACAGGATAAGGGCAAAATCAGAAACTCCCGGTAAGGGTCCAACAAAGATCACAAGGCAAAGGGCAAAAGCAAAGATCACAAGGCAAAGAGCAAAAGCAGAATTACTAATAAGCGTCTATGTTCAGCAGTGCACGTATTGTCTTGATAAACCTCTTAAACAACAGAAAACAGGGTTCGAGAGCAGAGAACCAGTCAGACCTCAAATTTACCAGGATGGGGTTTTTCCCCACCCTAGTAAGCCTGAGGTTACTGCTGGAGACCAGGGCATATCTCAGTCCTTATTGCACCCGCATAAGACAGACATTCCCAGAGTGGCCGTTTGTAGACCTCCCCCCATTAATACGTTCCTTCCCCAGGGTATTAATTATTAATATTCCTTGCTAGGAAAAGAATTTAGCGATATCTTCCCTACTTGCATGTCCGTTTACAGGCTCTCTGCAAGAAGAAAAATATGGCTCTATTTTGCCCGACCCCACAGGCAGTCAGACCTTATGGTTGTCTTCCCTTGTTCCCTGAAAATCGCTGTTACTCTGTTCCTTTTCAAGGTGCGCTGATTTCATATTGTTCAAACACACATGTTTTACAATCAATTTGTTCAGTTAACACAATTGTCATAGTGGTCCTGAGGTGACGTACATCCTCAGTTTACAAAGACAATAGGATTAAGAGATTAAGGTAAGACAGGTGTAAGAAATTATAAGAGTATTATTTGGGAACTGACAAATGTCCATGAAATCTTCACAATTTATGTTCCTCTGCTGCAGCTCCAGCCGGTCCCTCCGTTTGGGGTCCCTGACTTCCCACAACAAGTTTTGGCTGAGCAACAAATGCCAGTTACTCCTATATCATAAAATAAGGTGCAAGACCACCAAAGCAGGACTGCAAAGCAACTGTCTAGAAACCAGTGTATGACTTTCAGTCTACCAAAAAGGTTGAGAGACCAGAGAAAATTCTAGTAGGATATGTGACCACAATTATCAATGTGGTGTGGGTCTCACCCATCTCATGTCTAAGGAAAGTTAGTTTAGCTGGGTCCCTGAGAGAGCTTGGTATGCATCCCTCTAGATTAGGAGCCAGACAGGCTTCTGTCCAATCTGTTCTGAGAAATACAAGGGTTTGTGGCTGGATATCCGCTCTAATAGCTGAGCGAAGACAAACTGATGCTTTGGGGAGGTCTTTCACACCCAGAGTTTTTCAAAATAAAAACTGTCCATTTCCCATACATGAACAAACTGACTGGGGGATGGTCTTAGACCTTGTCCAAGAGAATTTCTGGAAGGGTGAAGTGACACCCACAGGAGAGTCAATCACTAGATTCCTTGAGGGTGAGGAAAATGAATTTAACAGCCCACAGAGATACATTTACCCACATCAAGAAATCCCAAGAAATAAGAAGGTAGGAAGGTCTTCCAAAACGCCCACAAGAAAATGTCAGCATGAAATACTTACCAAGTACAGAAAACACTGATGCCAACTCACAACAGTATCAGACCAAAAAGAACTTTTCTCCTCCTTACTTCTCCTCCCCTCTACATCTCCCCAACCCTGGAGGAGTCCCAGGCATCCACTAAGTAACAAGGGACAAGGAAATGAAGAAACAAAGCACACCCACTCCTTTCTCAGTTCTAGAGGAGGGAAAAAGTTTCAACCTTAAAGTTTGTTTTATTGAAGTTTTTCCACAGGACTAGCCTTTTTAAATATTGAAAGAGAGAGAGAGAGAGAGAGAGAGAGTATGTGTGTGTGAGAGAGAGAGAGAGAAATGGAAATTAGGAGCTAAGGACTTTTTATTATGTGTGAGCAAGCAGAAAACTCAGGCAGCAATCTGAGATTTCATCCAGCAGGGCAAGGAAGAACTACCTACAGAGCCAGTTTTAATAGAGAGAGGTCTGGAAGAATATAGTTGTTTTCTGACTCCACTCCTTGAATGTACAAGCATCAATATTTTAACTAACCTACAGTTATATTATTATGTCATATCCCTTAATATAATTTATTGGAAGTGTTGAGATGTTGCAACTATTTCAACTATGTACTCGCCACTGCCTAGTTCTTCCCATGAGCAGCCTGGATGAATTGCAGTTCTTGAATGGGACTAGATTTAAACCATTTAATGGCTTTACTTTCAGATGCCTTGTCTCCCCAAAAGAGGAAAATATAAAGTACTTGGGAACATACAGATTGCATCTCTGCACCATAAAGATTAGGAAATTTTTCCCATTGGATTATTTTATTTGATCATCCCAATAATACTAGTATGATAAGTGCTGTTAGGATTATTATTTTATTTTATTTTGTTTTTTTGAGGCAGGGTCTCCCTCTGTTGCCCAGTGCAGGTGGCACGATAATGGCTTACTGCAGCCTCTACCTCCTGGGCTTAAGTGATCCTCCTGCCTCAGCCTCCCAAGTAGCTAGGGCTACAGGTGTGAGCCACCTTGCCTGGCCAGGATCATTGTTTTATAGATGAGAAAACTGAGGCTCAAAGAAGTTATTTACTTCAAGGTCAATTTTCTACTTTTGATAAAGGAAGATTAGCTAGCTGCAAACCTTTTCTGTCACAAAAAAACAACTAGAAAATTTGACAGAAAATATTTTTAAAATCTATTTCAAGTCATTGGAGAGCTATCAAAGCAGCAAGAACTTGAAGGGCCAAGATCTGAAAGCTGAGAGATTATATTTGGCACTACTTTTCTCCTTGAAGCACTTGCTAATTACTAAGCAATGCCTTGGAGGCTAAGAATCTTGACTGAAATCAACAACTAAGAAGCTGAACAGTACCTTTAGCAATCTCATAGGGTAGGGATGGGAGGAGGGAATGGTGGACATGAAGGAGGGGACAAAAGTAGGAGTCCAGAGCCCCCAAGGAGAAGCCCTGGTACACACCCATAGTTTTCTCTTGAGATCCCTAAAGGGCTACACCCTGAAAGTCAAGGTGAACTGGAAATAGAACAGCCCTCACAAAGACTGAAGCTCAACTTCTCTTTGGCTCAATCCCTAACTGGACTAAGACTTTACCAAGCCATTATATACTGCCTACTAGAAGCAAAAATTAATCCCCTCTTGTGGAAGATAAAATCATCCAGAAGCTAAGGGGGAATATCTGTTAAGAGAGTGACTGTATTAATAATTCTTTACATGTGGAAAATGAGGAGGTTTTTTTTTTTGTTTTTTTGTTTTTTGTTTTTTGCAAAGTCCTCTTGCAGCATAACTTCTCCAATAATCCAGTATAGTAGACTTAGTGCATTTTACAGATGAGGAGTGTAAACCAAAAATAAAATTCTAAGGCCCCCCAACCATCTGAATGGACTTTCTTCTAGGCCAGGGCACTCTAAAATGTAACCTGAAAGGCTGATTCAGGCCATGACTGGAAGTGGGGGTGACACACATGCCTCCTTATAGCTCTCCAGCATTAATATCAACACAGACCTTAAGTCTGATAAGAAAAATTGACAGTCTATTCTCTTGGAAGCCTGCCATCTGGAGGCTTCACCTGCATGATAAAACTGGTCTCCGCAAACTCATACAGCAACCCAGACGTTCCTTTCTATTAATTGCCAATTAGAAAAATTTTAAATCTACCTATAATCTGGAAGCCTCCCACCTAACACTTTGAATTATCCCAGTTTTCTGGACTGAGCCAATGTACCTTATAAATATATTTGACTGAAGTCTCATGTCTCCCTAAAACGTATAAAACCAAGCGGCACGCTGACCACCTTGGGCACATGTTCTCAGGGTCTCCTAAGGGCTGTGTCATGGGCCATGGTCACTCATATTTGGCTCAGAATAAATCTCTTCTAATACTTTAGTGTGTTTGACTCTTTTCGTCGACAGGAACATAACACTAAGACTTTACCAAGAACTCTGAAGAGTGGTTACCAGGCTCCAGATGTGTTTGGCTTCTATCTCATATGCATAGGCTTTTTAAGAAGTATAAGATATAATGGATTTCCTAAACTAATAAAATTGCTAATATAAGTTTAAATCAATTTTTAACATATGTTTGGGAAAAAGTAAATATTGGTTGAGAACATAAATTTTGTGTTCATTTATTATCGCACTGAATAACAAACTTGTAAATCATAAATGTATATTATATAGTAAAACAAAGATTAGACCAAAATAGACCATAGTACCTTAAACACTTCCTATGAATTAATATATGGACTCTATCATATATTCCTTTAGAGAATTCAGGATTTTTTTCTTTTTTGAATTTGGAAGCCAACTTAAAAACTAACAATAATTATGTACATTTTGGTGTGTCATTACTACTTGTATAACTCCAAATGGCAAAATATGTAGGTAAAGAAATGTAGGCATTTTGAAGGTCAGCTTTTGAGCGTCCTTAAAAAGTCATGAGAATATTAACTATGTCTTTGAACAATGATTCACTGATTAAGAATTATTAACCGGCTGGGCATGGTGGCTCATGCTTGCGATCCCAGCACTTTGGGAGGACAAGGTGGGTGGATCTTCTGAGGTCAGAAGTTCAAGACCAGCCTGGGCAACATGGTGAAACCCCATCTCTATTAAAAAAACAAAAATTAGCCGGGCATGGTGAAGCAGGCCTGCAATCCCAGGTTGCAGCGAGCTGAAATCATGCAACTGCACTCCAGCCTGGGCAGTAGAGTGAGACTCTGTCTCAAAAAAAAAAAAATATATATATATATATATATGAAGCTTTTAGTTCAATTCTGTTCTCACATTTGGGTAACTATTTACATATTCCTAGGTGCTTTGAAGACATATATTTAAAATGCATGAAAATTCTAAGACTCTCAGAACTCCTGAGTTACCAAATATTACAAATACCCAGAGGTGAGAAGAACTGAAATCCATCATTAAAAATTTCCATTGTTTGGCCGGGTGCGGTGGCTCACACTTGTAATCCCACCACTTTGGGAGGCCAAGGCAGGCAGATCACAAGGTCAGGAGATCGAGACCATCCTGGCTAACACGGTGAAACCTCGTCTCAACTAAAAATACAAAAAAATTAGCCAGACATGGTGGCAGGTGCCTGTAGTTCCAGCTACTCAGGAGGCTGAGGCAGGAGAATGGCATGAACCCGGGAGGCGGAGCTTGCAGTGAGCCGAGATCGCACCACTGCACTCTCCAGCCTGGGCAACTACATCTAAAAAAAAAAAAAAAAAAAAATTCCATGTTTCTAAAGTTGTGAATTATAAGGCTGTGCCTTTAACATTTATTCTCATGTGCTTTAGTCATAGAGTGATTTTAAATAAACATCTTCATTTCAAAATTTAGTAAGTATGATTCTTCACCATTATCAAAGTTGTATGAAAATAATCACATATAGTATGCATAATTTGTGTTATTTGCTATCTGTTTTTTAATTTCTTTTTTTCTACATGTTCTAAGATTTGCTATCTATTATGATTTGCTTACAATAGATTTCCTTGGAACCAAACTATAAATCAGATGATCAATATTTCAAATGATTCCAGATTAGCTAGCATCTATTTACCATCAAATATACACTTAAGAGTTGATTAGCTATTAAAATGTACAAACAATGTAAAAATTTAAAACAGCATGAATTATTCTTCAAAATTATATTTCTCATATAATATGACATGAAATACAAAGTTTTTTTATAATTTATTTTGAGGACAAAGAAGTACTAAAAGATCTAGTAGTCTGTTGAAATAAAACATGTTAAATGGTATATGATTTATTTATGTGAAAAAAAGCCTAGTTTTAAGTAGCTGACTAAACATGAAAATGACTGAAAATATGATGTTTAATATACCGTTAATGCAAATTAAATTACTGGGAGAGGAAGCTAATGGACTGTGACATTCAAGTGATTCTGAGTTCCTTTATAGACCTGTTCAATTTGAGATGCTTGACAGGGCTGCCATATTGAACAACCTCTATTCATTCTATGTGGATGGTGCCACATGAAGTTGTACAGCATTGGCCTAAATTATGAGACATCTACATAGACATCCAGGAGTTAGTTGGAATTAAGGGGGAAAAAAATTCAAGAAAGATGTCAGGGTTATAACTGTAAATAGATAAGAACTGAAGTCATGTATCTGGGTGACATTCCCCATGAAGAGATGACAAAAGGAGTAGAAGTGCAAAGACAGAAACTTGAAGAACATCTTCATTTAGTGACTAGAGGGAGGGGCCAATTAAAGAGACATAGGCTTGTATTTTGGAGTTCAGCTTCACCCATTTATAACAGGACTGCTTACTCCCTGTGCTACACAGCTGACTCTGCATAAAAACCATTCCTTTCAATCATTGCATTACTTACAGTGTCAGTCCTAAACCGCTCTTCTTGACCTTCTGACATTCTATTTCCTCCCCTTTTCTGCAGCCTCTACTCTCATTGCATGCCTTTCTGTTTATGGCCTCACCTTATACCTTAGAAATAAAGTACTCAGCACTGTTTTTCTATCTTTTGCTTTGTGCTTCTCTTACCTATCTCAGTTTGAACCTTCCCTCTGATAACAATGCTTCCTGTTAATCTGGGGACAATCCCATTATAATACCTAGGACCAATGTCTGAGTACAGCCTCATGCAAGTTGCATCTCCACTAAGTTTCCCTTGGACCCATGAGTAGGATAGATAGTCTAGAATAAAACCAGTATCATGTGATGTCATTGAAAGAAAACAAAGTTTCAAGGAAGATAGTCACTTGGGAAGGAGCTCCCTAATGCCTAAAAAATAAAGTCTCAAATTCTTAGCCTAGTCTTAATGATTACGCCCCATTCAACCTTTCCAGGCTTAGTTACTCCCATTTCCCTACAAGATACTACACTTGAAACTAGACTACTTGCTCTTTACTAGGTATCCTCCATGTGCAAAGGCCTCTATACTTTTGCTCATGCTGGCAACAAAGACAGCTGGGTCTCCTGTTAAATTTTAGTGTGAATGTGATTGAGCTTGGCACAAATTCAGCAATAAGTAACAGATACTTTAGAAATAAGGGAATCTCAGGTAACAATATGAGTCAGCGCCATAATACGCCTCAAGGTATTCTAAGCGATCATAAAGGGTCCTTTTACTCAAGGATGATTGGGGAAAATAGAGTTAGGCTGAGATTAGATCTATTTATTCAGTCAAACAACTTCTCTATTAAAAATGGGTGGTCAGTGGCTTGTATGGCTTGTTTGGTATATAAATTGTCTCACTAAAGCTGTTATCACAAAAAAAAAACAAATAAAACTAAACAAAAAAAAATAAGTGGTAAATAGAATATCCAGGTACAAATTTTCAAAGACCAGCGATTCATTAAGGAGTGGGGTTCAATAATATTGTTTGGCCAGAAGATGCTGTCCCTCCAAGATCAGGTTTTCAAGAAAAGCAAGAGATGACCCAGAGGCCTCCGAGTTGATGCTCAAATGTTCCCGGATGACTGGCTACTGTTAGATACTTGGCTTCCTGCTGACCTTAGCAAGGGCATCACTGACAACATCGAGATCATGCTGCAGCTCATTCATGGCACTGGTTATGCTCTTGGTGTCTTTCAGGATCTGAATACTCCGTGTATATGGATTATACTTCACTCCAAATGGACGCTTAATTGTTTTGGTAAATTCTCTATTTAAGAAAACAAATAGAAGACAATCAATTTCTAGGGAGTGAATGATGAAAACCAAACAACAGAATCTATTTCACATACTAGGCAAAAGACAAATTTTTGTTAGATATGCATGCAACCAATCTGACCTACTTCTCTACACTGCATTTGCAGAGGCCCCCTGGAATCCCACACAAGTGGGAAACCTAAAGTAGTTATAACTATTTTATAACTAAAGTAGTCATAAATCCCTGGTATCACTAGGGAAAGATCCCATACATGGATTTATTAATCATTTATTACTATATACATCTCTTGACTAGAGTAAGGAGACCAATTATTGTAGTTTTATCAGTAGACATAAAACTGTTTCATTACAACACTTGACCACATAGTAACAGATCCCTCAGCCATGCCTTACATAACTATACCTACCCACACATGTAACCTGTGTGTTTATATAACACATACAGACACACACATACTCACGTACCCCAAAATAGACTAGGAATGGTCCTACCTCCTGCACATGTAGATTTTTTCTGCTTAGAATGTTTCCCTCTAGGCTCCTTTCAAATGACCTAAATTCTGCCCTTTTTTCAAGCATTAAAGTTCTGCCTCCTTTATCAAACCACTGTTTGAACCTCCCATTTGGCACCTCCAAGAACAATCATGCCCAGGACTCCTAGGGATAAATATGCAGCTGAGGACAACTATACATGAGTAGCAGCTGAAATCCAACTGGTAATCTACCTGGTTTACACAGAGGGGATTCCCTTTTCTAATTTGCATAAAGTTGCCATTTATGCTAGAGGAATCCCTGCTAGTATTATTATTTGGTTTCACGAATGGCCTAACTCCCCAACTAATGGTTTCTCTGAAAGATGAGAACTATGATTTCAACCCCTATCGATCCCCATCATCACAATGTGACCTCATGACCGCTTCCACTCAATGTTGTCTCATTGATTCTGCTTCAAAAGTCTTTTCCTTTCCTACTACTTCTGTCTTAGTTCAGGCATTTGTTTTCACCTGAAGTGTTCCAAGAATCTTCTAAAAAGTTTCTCTGCCTCCAATATCCTCCTTTCTTAACCACACACTTAGCTGATTAATAAAGCGTAGCTTTGATTACGTTGTACGTATCTCCTATATTTCTCAACATCCTGACCTTTTTTCTTGCTATCTCTCAGCCTAAAACTTAATATATCTAAATATTACCTATCCTTCAAGTCCTTTCTCAAATAACATCAAGAGTACCCTGTTCGTCCACCTGAAATGAATTGCTCTTGCATAAAATGCAGAACAATGTTTCATCTGTATCTCTCCAAGGCTCTTGTCACTTTCCATGCTGTTATATAGTAATTTGCATATCATTTATTTTCCCTATTCAACTACTAAACTTTGTGATTTGAAGAACTGGAAAGAAAAGAATTTCTCAATGTATCTGATACATATTTGCAACTATGCAAAATCCTTATACACAACATACTCTAGATACTTGTTATGAAAGGAAGATGTGTTACAGACAGAAGGCTCCTTGTGGACTTCAAATTATCTAGCTGCTTACTTCTGTGACTTGTTACCATCATGGGGCTGATCTCTTGCTGAAGAAAATGAAGGCATGAAGAAGATATACTGTACCTCATCTTCTCCTTTGCATCTTCAAAGCTTTCAGATACAAAGTAGACATCCTGAAAAGTTGTGATTAGACATTCCTGTTTGCAGGTAATCTTGGGATCAAAGGGCTTTACTTTGGCATGTCCAGAAAGTGCATGCTAGAAGACAAAGAGTCAGTGAATCAAAGAATAATATCTATTTTCATACTGGCACACCTCTAAACATATTACTAATGCAATGGCCCCAATCTACAATTCCAAACTTGTTTTCTATAGCTCTATTCAACCCACAGTACACTCCAGCAAAAGAAATGGCTTGCTCTTCCCTGTAAATGCCCCCAAGATCCTCTCCATGGCTTTGTTCTTCCTCTCTTCTTTGTGTAAAAGTCACCCAAGGATCTTTACTTACTTATTCCTGTATTATGTCACCTACTTTCTACCCAGCACTAGTTATTCCTGTGTATGACTCGTATACCCACCATGAAGTGCTCCCTGAAAGCAAGATAGTACCTTGGATGGTGTTTCACACACATTCATTACTCAACAAACATGAGTTTATTTATTCATTGAATGAATAATAAATCTCAAAGAATTCCCTAGAAATTATAGAAGTTATTGCTAGTATATCAGAAATGGTGAGGAAACAGCAAGACTTTGTAAGCAAAGACTTTAAAACACTTCTTATTTAAAATATATTATATACATACCATTTCATATATATCAGAAATACATCAAAATATTTCATGTGTGTGTGTATTACTAATGCAATGGCCCAACCTACAATTCCAAACTTATTTTCCACAGCGCTATTCAACCCACAGTATACTCCAGCAAAAGAAGTAGCTTGCTGTTCCCCATAGATGCCCTTATAAAATTCTGATTTATATATGTGTGTGTATATATATACATACACACATTTGGATTATATTATATAATATATAATTGGGAAATAGAGAAAAATACATTCAGGTAATGATTAGTGACACCCCCAAGTATTTTCCATAGTAAGCTCTTGTTCAAAACCAAAAACTATTTCAGGTTTTATCAATTGTATTAGGTGAATATGGTTATATACAAAGATTTGCAACTCTTACTTTGAGTTCACTGATAGAAGAAAGTAAGCCAGCACCAAAGACTCTTAGCTGTCCATCTTGTTTACACAGACCAAACTCCACAGTGAAAAAGTAGCACTGCAAAAAAAATCAATATTATTCTCACACACTGAAGAATTCAATTTAAAACAAATTACAATTCTTAGTCACTGACCCAAATACCCTAGAATAAAGTCCAAAATCCCAGTCTAGTTCACAAGTCTTTCTACAATCTGGCCTCATCCTAAACCAGTACTTCTCAAGCTTCTGTTTTGATGACTTTTACATACTATTAAAAATTAGAGGACCCCAAAGCCTTTTTTGTGCATGTATGTATAGATTATCACTATCTATATTAGCCATATTAAAAATTAAAACTGAGGGAAGAATGCTTGCTAATTAATTTTAAAATTTAATAAACTCATTTTATGGTAACATAAATAATGTTTTAATAAAAATAACTATATTGTACAAAACAAAAAAGTAAGAAAAGTAGCATTGTTTTACAATGTTATAAATCTTTTTAATGTCTGGCCAGAGTACAGATGGAGTCTCGTGTCTGCTTCTGTATTTAACCTTTTGGGATATACTGTTTGAGTACATGAGTTATATCAGCTTCATGCAGTTACCTAGTTAGAAAAGGGTTGAATATTCTAATAGTCTTTTTGTATAGTTGTGGATATTCTTCTTTTACTCTGCATGAAGACTCAACAAGTGGGTAGAGATTTTTAAAGTTCAACTGCAATGCGGGATCTGAATTATGTCAATGAACTGCCTGTTATATTAAAATCCACTGTGTGCTTTGAATGGATCTTTTATCTAGGCACGATTTTGACCTCAAGGACCCCATAAAAGAGTCTCAGGGACCCCAAGGGTCCCCAAACCACAGTTTTAGAAGCACTGTCCTATTTCACACTGCCTCCCCCATGCTTGGACACTCTGCTCCAGCTTCTCGCTGTTTCCCCAGACACATCAAGCACCTCCCTGTCTTTCCTTGTGCATCTCTTATCCTGAGATGCATTTCCTTCCTTGCTCAGCACATCACTCATTTTCCATCAGCTAATCCAGATGTCCTTCTCCCAGGAAAACTTCCCCAGGTTCTCTATGCTCCCAGAGCAAGCTGAACTTTGCTACAGGCTATCTCATTTGACGTAATTGTCTCCTCAAATAGTATATAAGCTCCTTAAAGGTAGAAACCAGGCCTTACTCATCTTTGTATTTCCAGCAGTGCCTTGTACCTAGTACTCAAAAACGTTTTAGCATAATTTTAAGGAAACCTATCTTTTTTATTGGAAAATAAAAGATAGATAACATATTATTGTAATCTTGTTTTTCTCTACCTTTTTTAAAGCTCATGTCTCCTTTTGATAAACCTTAAAATTTTACATCTTTCTTTAATGTTATTTGAATTAAAGATTATGAACGAAAACAAATTTTCTTTTCCTTTCTTTTCTCTTCTTTTCTTTATCCTTTCCTCTCTTTTCCTCTTCTTCTTTTTTTTTTTTTTTTTTTTTTTTTTTTTTGAGACAGAGTCTCACTCTGTCCCCCTGGCTGGAGTGCAGTGGCGCAATCTCGGCTCACTGCAACCTCCAAGCAAAGACAAATTTTCTAATGGTCATTCTGAATACGTACTTTTAAACTACACAGATACTCATACATCCTACCCCAAGTGAAAATGACTGATCTATACAGTTAATTCCAGATTTATACCGTTGCCAGTTTTTGAACAGCCTCCTCTGAAGCGCCAAGAGAAGCCAAGCCAATTTCTTGGGAGAATTGGGCAAAACTAGGTTCAGCCAAAAGCGGGACATGACCTAAGAGTTCATGGCAGGTATCTCTGAAATAGAGGTACAAGTTTGTCATGCTGCAGTGCTTAACATAAGTGCATAATCAACCATTCAATCAAATCGCAATCCAATATTTTATTCTAATGATTGGGTGATATTACTTTGGTAATGGATCACAAAGGACACTAATCAAATAAAGAAACAATTTTGGTTCAAAACCTTGGCCACTCACAGACACACATATAAGTGCATATCAGGTATCTATGGACATCCACATGCCACCCCCACCTCCCAACCCTGCCACATACACACCCAAATCAGATCTCTGCTCAAATATCACCTTCTCAGCAAGGCCTTCCCTGATCACCCTTTTCAAAACAGCCACACACACACACACACACTCCCACCCACCTACACCCTCCTCCATCCCCCTATCTCAGCTTTATTTTTCTCCACGGGACTCATCACCACCCGATGCAACATTTGCATACATTTACTTGTTTGTTTATTATCTATATCCCCACTGGAATACAAGCTCTATGCAGGCAGAAATTTTTGTCTGATTTTTTTCATTGTTACATTCCCTATGCTCAGAATAGCAGCTAGCACCTAATAGGTTGTCAATTAATAATCATAATGGCTATCACGTAATAGAGCATGGAATATGTATTTCATGCCAGGCGCCGTTCTAAATGCTTCACATGTGCTAATTTATTTAATCCTCACACACCAAAGAAAAAAAAACCCATAAGGCAGATGCCATTATTATAAATAACCATTTGATGAATTCATGGCTGAAATAGAAGTACTTACGGCTCTGGGGTATAGAAGGGATCTGAACTGTGTCTCACATATTGAGTGCAGTGAAAAACTCGAAAGGCTAAACCTGATAAGAAATCTCTTGGTGATAAGTAACCAGCCACAGGACGGATGGAAAAACCTGTACGCTCTGCAAAGCAAAGGAGAAAACAAAGAAAATCTTTACCAGAATAGACCCCTGACTGCAGCATTTTAGTTCTGCTAGTGGCACCAAGTAACACTTTGATGGAGGACATGGAAACTAAAATTTGTCATATGCATATTAAGGGCAACTAATTATTATTAAGCACTTGCTACGGCCAGGCCAGGCAATGAGTTAGACCTTTTACATATCACATCTCCTTTCATGTTTACAACATGAGTTAAGGATGTTTCTTCTTATTGTGACAACTATGAAATGGAGGCTCAGAGACTCAATAATGTGCCCAAGTCCACACATTAGTTGATAAAGATAGAATGACAACTCAGATCTCCTCATGCCATACAACACCTTGCTGTCTCCCTAAAGGGTTTATACTATCTCCTAGATAATCTTCTTTTTGTTAAAACTCATTAACAAGATATATTCATTTAAATCAGAGCCATTTTTGAAGCTGCGCCATTTTTAGCCAGTACCATCTCTTGTAAAGTAGTCCCTTTCTTTTATCTAAACGGGATAGTGCTCTTCCATCTCCCAACAGCCAAGACTGCATGCATACTGCAAAAGAGGCCTGCCACTAGGATTCAGTGGCTCGGGAGACCCCTGTAAGCCCTAATCTTGGCCTTCATTTCAAACCCTCACAACTCTGGTATTCCAGTTCCATCCAGCTGTGTTGTGTTTGGATGCTCCCATTCTGATGGGCAGACTGCACTGTCCAGTAAAAATTTCCGTAGTGATAGAAATGCTCCATATCTGTGTTGTCCAGTAAGGCAACTACTAGCCGCATGTAGCCACTGAGCATTTGAAATGTGGTTAGTGTGACTGAGGAACCAACCTCTTGATTTACATTTATTTTAGTTATTTAAATTTCAAAAAACCAAATGTGTTTAGTGTCTACCATATTTGATAGCGCAGGTATTCCCTTCCAACTTTTGCTTGAACTTTCTGTTAGTTTTGATTTCTCTTTGATATTTGACCTTGAAGCATTTTCAGCAACACATTCTGCAGCCAGCCCAGGCTCCAGACCCTAAGAGAACAGCTTTCAGTTTTGTGTGCATAACAAAACATTTCCTCCAAATCTCATGCAAATTTGATGTTACAATTTCTGTAGTGTATATTTGTCCATCTTTATAAGTCTATCAATGTTATGTGCATTGGTTCTCTATCATCCTTAATCACTATTTTTCAAAAGTTTAGTTTTTATGGAAACCAATTATATAATTTCTTCCCTTGTAGAAACTGTATTGCTCTTTCCTGTTTATTTCTTCTAGTTTTGTGTATAGTTGTTGAATACTGTTAAGGAGTTAAATAGATATGTAGATTTTTTAAGTCTATGTAAGAAACTCAAAGACAGCAATTTCAGACCATTATGGAAATAAACTAAATTCTTTTCAGTCACAGCATAACTTCTTTGTTTTCTCCACTATGGTAATCTGCTGAGATTATCTACTGAGATGAAAGGGAAAATTTATACTTCTTAAATACTGTAAACCCTTGGAGATAGATCACTGCTCCTTTTACTTCCTATACTAGCTAGAAAAACAGTAAAGAGGCCTGGACCAAACAAATATAAAGAACTAAAAGGAACAAAATTGTCCTTACCCTTTGTTTATGTCTCTACTAGCACCATCTTTTTTCTTGCTAAAATTATAAAATCTTAATATGGAAAAAGGTCTTTAACCTTCCCCAAGATGTTTGAATCTCCTCTACCAAATCCCTGGCAAATGGGTGTGAAGCTTTTGCATGAACACCCCCACGGATGAGGAACTAACCATCTCATAAGCCTGTTCTATTTTCAAATCACTCTTTAACAAGATATTCTCTATTCTGGGCCAAAAGCTTGAAGTTTCTATCCAACAGTCCTTTACTTCAGAGTTGCACAGTGATCCCTCTGTTATAAAGATCCTTCCAACTATTTAAATAAAGCTATAACAGCCCCTAAATCTCTAGGTTAAACACCCTAAGAATTCTTCAAATTTTACTTTGTGATACAATTTCAAATCTCCTTATAATTCTGCTCACCTTCCTCTACCTTTGCTGCAGGTTATGATTATCCTTCAATGCGGTGCCCAATCCTGGATCCAATACACCAGGACAGAGTACGGGAAAATTCTGACCTCCCATATCACTACGCTTTATTCCTTTATTAAAAATGCTGTCATTGTCGGGCGCGGTGGCTCACGCCTGTTATTCCAGCACTTTGGGAGGCTGAGGTAGGTGGATCACTTGAGGTCAGAAGTTCAAGACCAGCTTGGCCAACATGGCGAAACCCCATCCCTACTGAAAATACAAAAATTAGCCGGGTGTGATGGCAGGTGCCTGTAGTCCCAGCACTTTGGGAGGCCATGGCAGAAGAATCGCTTGAACCCAGGAGGCAGAGGCTGCAGTGAGCCAAGATGGCATCACTGTACTCCAGCCTGAGCAACAGAAAGAGAGACTCTGTCTCAAAAAAAAAAAAAAAAAAAAATGCTGTCATGATCAAAACAGAGTTCAGCAACCCCCTTACAAAAAATTAATTAGCTTATTACCTTTTAAAAAGTTTGAAACATCTTCCAATTGTGGGATATTATCCTCCCGATATCCACAATGTTTAGAAAGCAAAGGCAAGTTTTTGAGATACTCTCTGCAAGCATGGGTTGGGTAGAGTTTGTTGAGCTCTTGGAATACGGTTCCCCAGGTCTTAATCTCCTCTTCAGTGAATTCAACCTTCGGAATGGGGTCTCCACTAATGAGATAAAGGGAAGGAGTTGTTTTGAATTAGCATTTAATAAATAATGGCACTTATTTCACTTTCTACTTACCAAATGAACACAATTTATTCTATTCACTTATTTTATTATCTCAAAGTTGGCTACATTTTGTTAAATATACTTACTGTTTATAGTTCATAGCCAAGTCCGCAAAATACTTTCGACGTTTACGGTAGACATTGTCTTTGAAGCCCTGATAATTAAAGACATATTTTTAAATATCCACACTAAAAAAACTTGACAAATGATATTCGGGAAACATTTCATTATTACTAGAGCTATTACATTAAAGGGCTACATAATTGCTACTATGAGCAAGCATTATTTAGAGATTTATGATCATTTTTATTTTAAAGTCAATGTTACATGACAGCTTTATACTCCAGTAGCTACAAAGATAAAAGATATAATGGATACAAAGATAGTGTAGTGGCCACAAAGATAAAACAGTTTAAAGAATAAGGAAACCACCATCCCAGTTAAATATATGGCTCTTTTCCAAGGGTGAGGGTTTTTTTCCTTAATCATTTGACTATATCTTCAGTTATATTTACCCATAATAGTAATTAATAATAAAAAGTAATTAATATTTGAAATAGTGACTTAACTGAATCTAGTCTTAGATTTTATCACAAAATGCGAATATATTTGCCATTTGCAGAAATAATGATGATTTAAATAGCAGACAAAATAGTAACATTAGAATTTATACTCATGAAAAAAAATTTTTTTAGACAAAATGGCTGAGTGTGGTGGCTCACACCTGTAATCTCAACACTTTGGGAGACCTACGAGGGAGAATCACTTGAACCCAGGAGTTTGAGACCAGCCCGGCAACAAAGCAAGACTCTGTCTGTACAAAAAAAATTAAATAACAATTGTAACTAGCCAGGTGTGGTGGTGCATCCCTGTTGTCCCAGCTCCTCGGGAAGCTGAGGCAGGAGGATGGCTTCAGCCCAGGAATTCTAGGCTGCAGCGAGATATGGTGGTGCACTGCACCCTAGCCTGGGCAATAGAGGGAGGCTCTATCTTAAAAAAAAAAAAAAAAAGACAAAATAAGAAATCAAAAATCAAAGCCCAGGAGAAAATAGCCAAAAATGCAAACAATGGGAAAGAAGGGGACACCTGAAAAGAGAGAATGAGACTCATCTCTTTAACACAGATCTATGAGAGAGCACAGATTTACTATGATTTGTGCTAAAATCTGGAAAAACAAATATGAACAAAGCAGCCTGGGGCTTAAAGGAGTTTACATGAACCTGTTATTGTAAAATGATACAGTAAGTGTCTCATCATATTGCACAGATATGTACAGAACGGCACGCACACTTAAAACGATTGTGTGGTTCAGGGAAGGATTCCCAGTGATTACTCTCGACTCGAGCTAAGACACAAAAGAGGAGTGGAAATAGCACAGTGATTAAAACAAACAAACAAACAAACAAACCCAGCATGTTGTGCCTAAGAAAATACAAGCAACCCCATGTTGCTCAAACTTGGAGAGTAAGGCAGAGCATGTTGAAACTAGTTGGGGTCTGCAAATTAAAGGTCCATTAAGGAGCTTGGAGTTTAGCCTTGGGTAATGGGAACCCACTGGTGTTTTTTTAATAACAACTTTATTGAGGTATAATTCACATACCATAAAATAACCATTCAGTGGTTTTTAGATATCCACAGAGTTAAACAACCATCTCCACCATCTAATTTCAGAAAGATTTTGTCCCCCCCCAAAAAAACCATGCTCATTAGCAATCACTCTCCAACTCCACCCCAACCCTCCCCAGCTCCTGGCAACCGGTAATCCACTGTCTGTTTCTATGTATTTTTCTGTTCTGGACATTTCATATAAATGGAATCATACAATATGGGACCTTTTGTGACTAACTTCTTTCATTTACCATAATGTTTTCAAGGTTCATCTATGTTGCAGCACATACCAGTGTTCCATCTCTTTTAACGGCCAATGATATTTGCTTATATAAATATACCATACTTCATCTATTTATCAGTTAATGGACATTTGGGTTGTTTCCACTTTTTTGCTATTATGAATAATGCTGCTACAATCATTTGTGTATATGTTTTTGTATGGACATATATTTTCAATTCTTTTAAGTATGTACCTAGGAGCCATTGGTGATTTTTAAGAGAGAAGATGAATAATAGTCATATTGAGGTTTTAGATCATTCTAATGAGGATAAGAAGGAGGTGTTTGAAGATGACAAGGCTAGAGGAAGGAAGACCAGTTAAGGGATGTGGTAGTAGGGATGAATAAAGAACACATTTAAGAAATACCTAGGGGGTGAAAATCAGCAGGACTTGGTAGATCAGTAAAACTGATGTACTCACCTTTCCATAAACATGCCCCAGATTTTCTTGCCTCTGAACCTTTGCGCATACTGTTCCCTCCTGAATTGTTCTTCCTTTCCATCTCTTATCTGCTGAAATCTTTTAAGGCCCAGTTGAAATGTTGCCTTTCTCTGATCTCTTCAGCTAGAAGTGTTTGCTCTCTTATGTACATTTTGAGGCAATATTTTCATGAAGCAAAATTTTCACCTAGCATGCTTTTTATATTTTATCTTGTGTGTGTTTGTTTATATATGTGTGCTTTAGCTTTTCAACTAGACTACATGCTCCCTTCTGCAATTAATTGCAATAGTTACTCAATAAGATTATAGAATAATTGGATACATCATCTGGTGGCTGTCTAAGGTAGTATACAAAGGTCACATTCACACAGCTAACACGTGAGAGAAGCTACATTAAAGCCCTGGTCTGTTCAACTTCACAATCGCACTCTCTTCTCTCCTCCCCTCCCAGAAATGCTCTAGATTTACTAATTCTCCAACTCTTGCCTGTACTGTACAATTTTCTCAGGAAACAACTTCCTAGTTCATCAACTGCCTAATAAACCAATCATGCTGGGCAGTGTGGGTGGCAAGTCTTTCTCTGGCCTGCTTTTACTTATCTCCCTGTCCAATAACCCATGCCCATTTAAATAAAAACTGCAGACGCTATCTTCATTTTAGTATAACCTTTTGAATAGCTCTTAATAATAGGAATGCTGGGCATGGGACAGATATTTTGGAACAAATGAAGCTCTATGTTTTTCAGGCAGTTAGTCTCAATTCCACCAATATAGAAGTCTACTAACACTTGTTGAAATCTTGATTAAAACAATATCTCATTTAGTCTAGAAAAAACACTTTCTCTAAAAACATTGCCCTTAATTTTTAGTTTGCTTTAAATTGTTTTTATAAATGTATTTATTAAAAATACTTACAGGGTGCTAGCTTATGCCTGTTATCCCAGCACTTTGGGAGACCGAGGCGGGTAGAACACCTGAGGTCAGGAGCTTGAGACCAGCCTGGCCAACATGGTGAAACCCCGTCTCTACTAAAAATACAAAAATTAGCCGGGTGTGGTGGTGGGCACCTGTAATCCCAGTACTTGGGAGGCTGAGGCAGGAGAATCACTCGAACCCAAGAGGCAGAGGTTGCAGTAAGCCTAGATCGTGCCACTGCACTCCAGCCTGGGCAACAGAGCAAGACTTGGTCTTAAAACAAAAAAAGCCTAGATCGTGCCACTGCACTCCAGCCTGGGCAACAGAGCAAGACTTGGTCTTAAAAAAGAAAGAAAATACTTACAGGATGGTCTGCATCTAGTTCAGATCCATACATCAGAACTCTGTTGGCACAACAGTCCAGGTCAGATATCTTCTTTGGAAACCAAGGAACAGTTTCCATACCTGAAAATTAAAAAAAAAAAAAAAGAAGCACTAAAAGTTGAAGAGACAATCTTAAGACAATAAAGAAGAGAAAATTAAATTCAGTTGGATGAGAGTTTTAATTTAAGGTTGTACATCAAGGCAAGATTTGTATGAGTTAAGTAAATTGCCCTATTTCTAAAAAGTAAAATTTATTCAAAATTTCTGAACTTTAATTTTTTTTTGAGTCTTCAGGTTGATGTTCTAAGTTTTGGAGAAATACTGTACTTTAGAAACAGACTAAAAGTTTTAAAAATGCTTAAGCTACATATTTAGTTATTCTACAAAAGCAGAAAAAGGATGCACAACTTTATTTACAGACCAAGGTACAAACTTAATAAAAACTTCATTTATTTTTGCCAGTGGAAAAGATCTTAGAAATCATTTGTCTTTGCCACCTTGATCTTCTCACCATTCCTCAGACACACAAGCCCTCATAAGACCATGGGGTTTTATAAATGCTACTCTTCTGTCTGGAGTAGCTATTCCACTCCCATTGCCTGCCCCACCCTGCCCTTCTGTTTTCCTGAGAATATCCTTCACATCCTTCAAGACCCAAATCTAATGAGATCTTCTCATTCCGCAAAGCCTTCCCTGACCCTGTAGACAGAGCTAATTATCTGTTCCCTGGGTTCCTGTGACTTTATGTCTCTCTCTAAAGGCTTTTACTACGTTTTATTATAATGTACCTGTTTATATGTCTGTCTTACATGAAAGACTGGAAACAACTGTAGGGTGGAGACTATATCTTTTGTATCCCTATTTCTTAGCAGAAATATCTGTCACAAGGCTGATTTATCAACTGAACTATTTAGTCATCTATACACCTCTGCATTTTACAGATGAGGTAATCAAATTCCAGAGAGGTAATTTACCCTAGGTAATGCACTCCTCTTGGAAGACAGAGGACTAGAACTCAGCTCTTCTTGCCCCAGTGTACTGCTCTTTCTAACATATCCAGGAGTGATATTCAAGGGATTTAACAACAAATACAACAGGAGCAGTAATCGCTCAAAATAGACATCAGCAGAGTCCTAGGCTTCTGCTCTGCAAGGTGTTAACCCTTTAGTTGTTAATGATGGGTGTGGGACTTCCTGGTGGGGGGCTGGTATCTGGAGCAACAGAGGCTTCAGGCATGGTGAAGAGCCCTCAAGGGACTTGGGGAAGTAGCTCTCTGCCAGCCAGAAGTGGAGATATATCAGTATTTTAATAATTATATAGCTGTACGAACGCATAGCAGATGAATAGCAGTCCTGATTACACCTTAAATATTGTGGACAGAATCTGAAGAGATTATTTTAGATTGAGTACCATATATAAAATGTACCTAAACTATCCATTTGTCTTTTGCCTCAAGTGAACTTCAAGGATTTTTTCACCAGTAGAGATCTTAACCTTTATCTTTGCTACCTGAGTATCTGAAACTTTAGAAGACTTTATTGCTTTCTCATTTGCTTTTGAAGGAATGCTGTACATCAGTTGTTCCTGACCTTTTTGGCACCAGGAAGTGGTTTTGTGGAAGACAATTTTTCCAAGAATGGGGAGGCGGGAGATGGTTTCATCAGGCATTGGAGTCTCATAAGAAACACACAACCTAGATCCCTCGCACACGCAGTTCACAATAGGGTTCACGCTCCTAGACAGAGCTCAGGCGGTAAGGCTCGCTGGACCTGCTGCCCACTGCAGCTGTGCAGCCTGGTTCCTAACAGGCCGTGGACGAGTCCCCTGCTATACGTATTGTGTGTCACTTCATAGTTGTCAGCAACTGTCAACATTTGCAACAAATTTAAATATTCATTTACTATCCGCTAGATGCCAAGTCTTATGAGACTTACTAAGTGCTCAGGGATTGTGAATTAGAGGTTTTTCAGATCAAGAAATGTTGATGCTTTGGAATGAGAGATAATCAATCCCTGATTATGCCAAATTGTGTTGTCTTTCTTCTTTCTTTCTTTCTTTCTGCCTGCCTTCCTGCCTTCTTTCTTTCTTTCCTTTCTTTTTTTTTTGACAGGGTCTTGCTCTGTCACCCAAACTGGAGTGCAGTGGCATGATCTCAGCTCGGCTCTACAGCCTCAACCTCCTGGGCTCAGGTGATCCTCCCACCTCAGCCTCCAGAGTAGCTGGAACCATAGGTGCATGCCACCACACCTGGCTAATTTTTGTATTTTTTGCAGAGACTGGGTCTCTCTATGTTGCCCAGGCTGGTCTTGAACTCCTGGACTCAAGTGAGTCTGCCTTGGCTTCCCAAAGTGCAGGGATTACAGGCATAAGCCAGCACACCCAGCTGTTTCTTATACTCAAGATTTTCTTTTTCATTTCTCTTACACTAGATCAAATGTTGCTTTATAATTTTTCTTTGGTATCTTGAGCAACTATATTTTGTGTTCCCTTCACTACCAGACTATAAGCAACTTGGAGAGATTGTGTTTTATTATTTTCATGTTTTCAAGATAAATATAAGATTGAACACACATTAGGTGTTTCATCTTCTAAGTAGTATTTTCACATTTCGAACTTACCATCTTCCTTCACAGTAAAATTATCTGGTGGATTCACAGAGAGAACATTGTCATGAGACTTTAGCAGTTGAAAAATATCATTCAATTGTTCTCTGTTGATGTCACAGTCAACAAAAATCTCGAATTCTGAGTTTCTTCTTTTTGATTTTCGGGACTCGATATGTAACAGATTCACATGCTTCTCCTGTGTAAAGCACAGGGTAAAGATTTCATGTAACTGCCTCAAATGTTAATAGTCTTTGAGCAGGCTACTTTCATTACCACTAAAAATCAGATTCAGACTTCTCAGAACAGTCAAAGGGGAAAAGGCTGTTTTTAGTGCTGCCAACAACAAAATAATTCCTTCTTAAAAATTATGTACTGGTCAGAAAAGTTTTCAAAATTCATCCCACCCTCCAGAAACCAACAAAATAACACACACTAGAGGTCCTTCACATTGTCAGAATTAATCAGAATTCAAATTAAAATATTATTAAGTTTTCTGGCTAAGACGAATCTTTTGAAAATTCTCATAAATAAAAGCTAGTTTTCAAAAAGTGATACCAATGTTAATCCTGGAGAAAGAAGAGTTTCCCTTTCAAAAATTCATTTAATAAAATTAGATGAACAGCTTGAGCACAGAGTATTTAATACCTCAAATCTCTTAAGCTACAGTCTTAGTAACAGCTGAACCAGATCTCCTCTTCTGACCTCTTCCAAGTCAGCCTAAGATGGGGGTGCTGTGTGTAGAAGTGTGGGAGGAGGGTATGTTCTCTTTCCAATTTGGGTAGCTTAGGAAGAGTGCTGGGGACATGATAATGAAACATGAGAACCAATCACCCAATAATTTTTTCATCTAAAAAAATGAGAAAGTTAGAGCAAATAATCTCCAATACTAACCAGTGCATCCTAAAATAACTTAATGAACACCCATGCAACTAGGTGAGAGCTGCGAAGAATATAAAGGAAAGACATAAAGGTATTTACATTCTAGTTGGCTAGCACATGGAAGATTAAGAAAATAAAGTAAAGAGTGTTCAGATGCAGATGCTCAGCAAAGGGAAAAGCATTACGACTTAAGAGAGAGTTGAAAGTTTCATGGAGCAGGCGGAAACTTAAAGGAATCTTAAAGAATAGATAGAATAGGTCAGGCATGGTGGCTCACACCTGTAATTCCAACACTTTGGGAGGCCAAGGTGGAAAAATCACTTAAGCCCAGGAGTTCAAGAGCAGCCTGGACCATGTAGCAAGACCCCGTCTCTACAAAAAAATAATAAATTAGCCAGGTGTAGGGGGGCACACCAGAAGTCCCAGCTACTTGGGATACTGAGGTGGGAGGGTCACTTAAGCCCAGGAGGTTAACGCTACAGTGAGCCATGATTGTGCCACTGCACTCTAGCCTGGGTGACAGAGTGAGACCCTTTCTAAAAAAAAAAAAAAAAAAAAATTCAGGGAACGTGAGCTAACAAGAAAGAGGAGTGAGTGATAGAGGATGTTAGGAAATTAGAATAGGCAGGGTTTATCTGGGAACATAGAATTTATCACAGAATCAATACAAGTCAGTTATAAAATATACTGGGATTGATCAGGTGTAGAGAAGAGCTTCATTTCATCTATTTCTTATAAATTTTTACATTAATAATGCATTTGTAAATATTTTCTAAATGATGACTTGAATAAATATAAAGCCAAACTATGTTTTTGGAGGGAAAAAAAAGATACAAAAATGTCAATTATTCCTAAATTTAAATCTCAATGGAATTTGGTGAGGAAATGTAATTAAATAATTTCAAAGTTCATCTGGAAGAAAAACACAGTCTGGAAAATTCAGATAAAGTAGAAGTAGTACGTGAAACATTCCCTATCCGTCATTTCAATTACAGAAACAGAGGCATAGAGAGGTTAAACAGTTCTGCCAGAAGCACATAGGAGACAAGTGTCAGAGCCAGAATTCAAATCTAGGCTGTGCAAGTCCACAGTCCATGCGCTTAAACACTATGCTGTAATCCTGTTGCACAAGAAAGGAAGAGTCACAAAAGTGGATAGTAGGGCTCTTTTTCAAACAATATTTACATAATCTTAATAATAAAGACATTAAAGACTGACAGAGCCAAAAGCCGGGACACAAATGCATTGGGAAGACGAGTGGAAAGGAAGTTGAAGAGGCCATCGGAAGGGGAGTTGTGTCAAGAAACCTAAATTTTTGCTTCATTGTTGAAAATCAATAGAAAATTACCTATAATTTTAGAAATCAAGAAGTAGAAGCAGAATAAGCATATAATTTATAAGTGTGGAAGTAAATATTAGAAAAATAGTCTAAAGAGTTGAAAATGGTTGCCTCCACAAGGTGGGGGATAAGTAAAATGGATGGAGACACACCCAGAGAACACCATGTAGCAGTTAGAAGAATGAATGAGATGTTCACACAACAGCGTGCACAGGTTTTAAGAACACAGTGCTTGATGGGAAAAAGAATCTTTATAGCACAATATGATTATATAAATTACAAATATATGCACACACAAAAACTACATATTCTGAAGTGCAGATAAAAGTTATTCAATGTACATATCAAACATATGAAAGCAGTTCTCTATCAGAAGAGAGAAATGGAGATAGAAATGAAGAATGAAATAAAACAGGAAGAGGTTGCACAAATCAACAATGATAGTGTACACATGATTTAATGAGTGTGATTAACTCAAGCTTCTGCACATAAGGTTGCAAAAAAATTAAATGGAACTTAGGAATGAAGAGAGACGGAGCAAAAGACTGCTTTTTAAAAAATATGTTTTATGGTATGGGTTGAGTTGTTCTTAAGCTATGTACAATTATTTTTTGATTAAAAATTAAATTTAAAAAGTTGATGGAAGAAGACACACAGGTATTTTATTTAAAGACTCAAAGGCAATCAATAGAATAGCTAAAAGTAATAATACAATTATCAGATTTGGAAGGACTGGGAGAGGGAAGGGAGGGAGGTGGTATCAGTATCATTGTTCATAATAGAAAGTAAATGAATCTAGTGTGAAGTTGATAACTCGAAAAGACATATAAGAGCAACGTTTAGATTTCATAAACTCACCACCAAAAAAACTAAAGGCCGGAAACAGTTAAAAGAGGTTGCCTCTAGGGAGTGGGACTGAGACTATGGTATGTGTTAGGTAAGAAAACTGATGCTTTTCATTACAAGCTCTTCTAGACTATCTATATTTCAGATTTTTAATTCTTTGTAATATTCTTTGCAAACAGCTATATAATAGTATGTCGTATGATTATTAACATAACTAACATCTATTGATCACTTACTTTGTACTGTACCATCCTAAGCACTTTAGAGATATTAACTGTACTAATGCTCACAATGACCCTATGATGTAGGTAGAGTTCTCATTTTATGGACATAAATCCTGAAGTGTGGAGAGATTAATCAATTTGCCCACGATCACCCAGGTAATAAGTGACAGAGCAAGGATTTGAATTCAGGTGGTCTGTCTCTGGAGACCAGAGCTTAACCACAGTGGTGTTCCGCTAGCACAATTCAACATCCCCTATATTAGGACAAGTGGATTATTTATAATTTTTAGTTCCTGTAAACAATACATCTTTGTGTGTCCCTGAGCCCTTAAACTCAGTTAGGTCCCCCAAGTTCAACGCTGTCACAATATCTGGTACTTCTGTTTCACGTCACTTTACACATAGTAATTATTCACTTATAGCAGTTGTTTGTTTAGTGTTGCCTTCCCCACTAGATTATATACTCTGTGAGAACAGGCACTGTGTTTACTTCGTCCAGCTTCATATCCTTAGTGTCTGATGTGGTACCCGACACATAGTAAGGACTCAATAAATATTCATGTTCTGCTTGACTGATCCATATTTTTAAGACAGATTTACGAAATTAGAATTATGGGTCAAAAGTATGAACATTTTAAGACTCATAATACGTATTACCAGATGGTTTCCCTACATGGTACACAAATTTACCCTCGTGCCAAAGGTGCATTGGAGGGTAATGCACCTCCAATGCAAGGAAGCTCTGACAGTAGGGGACAGTGTCATTATAGAATCTTTGCTACATGAAAATAATATCATTAAATATACTATGACTATATCATTAAATCTCAAGTATATAATTAAAAATGTCTGATTAAATATCAGTAAAATTGTAATACTTTATTAAAATTAAAATTTGCTTCTCTAAAATCTATGAAGTGAATTTTTTCTCCCCCATTTCCCAAAGTAGCTATTTGTATCTCCTCTTCTGTAAATTGTTTGTATCCCTTGTTAGAATTCAGCACTATTTTAGAAATGTAAGTTCTTAACAAATGTTTGTACTCCACCTCTGAAGAATTTGCAACAATTTATATATATTTATATGTATATTATATATAAACATAGAATTTATATATATAACATACATAAATATACATAGGGAGAGAGAAAAAAAAATCTCACTCTGATACCCAGGCTAGAGTGTAGTGGTGTGATCATAGCTCACTCAGTGTAACCTTGGACTCCTGGACTCAAGCAATTCTCCCACCCCAGCCTCCCAGGTAGCTGGAGCTACCAGTGTCCACCACCTCATCCAGCTAAATTTGTTTTTGTTTTTTTTTTTAAGAGATGGGGTCTTGCTATGTTGCTCTGTATTTTAAATATAGTTTTAGAGATTCATTTCTAGAAGAATTTTGTGCAAAAATATGGAAAACGCTTACCTGAAATATTTTCAGGGCTTTTATAAGTCCTCCAACTTCATTCTTTAAGGAAAAAATGAGACTTGCTCTTCCCCTTTCTAAGGAATGGTCTTTGTTCTCCTTATTGTCTTCAATCATGATGAATTTGGAGTAATTCTCTAAAACTAAAGTATGAAAACAAAGACAAAGGGCTAAAAAAGAAGGTGCACAATGCAGACAATATTTGATAACTAAGGGCTAATTTACTTCTAGAAGCTTCAGCTTCTTAATCTTTTATACAACCTAGATATGCAGATAAGCTTTACAAGAATCTAGTGAGACCGAAATAAGATGAAACTTCGCCTGACACCTGCCTAGAACAGAACAGGCACACAATACATGTTAGTAGTTCCCTTTCATGTTTTTCTAAACCAATCCCTCTTTTAGGGCATGACTCAAGCCTGCTGGCTTCTTGTAGTCTTCCCAACTATTGTAGCCTGAACTAGTCAGGAAGGCCTACCTCCTCCCCGCCCTGTCCACAATCTTAGCACTTCATTATACCAGGTCTCAAATGGTTTCCCCAAATGTTTTATTTGAACATATCTCACTTTCTGACAAGGCAGCAAGCTCCTCCAGAGTGGGGACAAGGCTTTCTATTTATTTTGTAAACTAAAGGCCTGGCCAGCTCTAGACGTATGTGCACTAGATGGATAACTGCTAGCCAGGAGAATTCTAGCTCTGCTTCTCAGAAGATGAACCAGATATCTACTTTGGTATCTTCTCAACCACTTATTTACACTGCAAAACAGTGTAAGGAAATATGTGGAATGTGAAGTCAGATATATCTAATTATTGGCCTCATGTTTATCAGTGTATGACCTCGGGCATGCTACTTAACCTTTCTAATATAAAACTAAGTTACCAAACAGCTACCGGAACTCATAACATACAAAATTCCCACTTGTTTTAAAACACCATAACGTGGCGTGCTATTCTAAGATTTTCCTCACGGAAGAAACTAGGATACTTCAGGTACCAAGAAGAGTTAGAGACACATAATTCAAAATTTAACCAACATTTATGAATTCACTGGGTTCAAGTTTCCGAAACTACCAAGATTTTTAAATTATGCCAAATTAGTCTCTAGAATTAAAACAATTTCTACTTCGAACGCTATAAAACTAAATGGTCAGTTAAACTGAATAATTATGTGGATTTTTCTGTGATTCAAACAATTACTAACGGTAAAATGAATAAAATTTCAACCCAAGCACATTCACATGTGTAAAGCACCACAGTCAAAGTTAGGGCAGTAAAAATTTTAAAACAAGACAATTTGCCTCCAAAGAATTCACACACTTGTTTATGGGGAAGGAGAAAATGGAAGACAGACTTCTCAATAAGTACAAAGAAGCAGAAGAGAAGGGACACTGAGATCCCAGCCATGATACCCAAGGAGTACACTCAACCACCCCTCACCTTCCCACCTCCCCACCCCTTTGATCAATATTCCATGTGCTTCTAAAGATGACTGAATACAGCTTCTAGCCCATCCATGAGTCTCTGCTGAGAAAGGATTTATGGATGAGAAGCAAAAGATCTTATGAGATTTTCCACTTCGAAGGAAGTGACCATTTATCAAGGTAAATTTAAGTATAAACAGAAAATACCAAATTGGTGACTCTGGGGCTAAAAATTCAGGGATGGTCTCAGGTAAGCATTCTCAAAATGCTTTTAGGGATATGAAAACCTTCAGAAATGTTTGTTACCCATTCAATTACCACTCAAAGATTGACTTTTCTTATTAAACACAGAGTATGGGTGACGTTGTCCTATAGTGTGCAAATGTAAACCATAAGAGAGATGCAAAATAATATAACAAATTGCTAGTAGTAAATCATTCTGCAAATCCATCTAGGCAAGTTATAATCTTTATGGGTATCAATCTCTTTATTTGCAAACTTAGAGGGAGGATAATGAACACCACTCTCTGATTATAAGGAGGATTAAATATATATAAACTTATTGTTATGAGAATTAAATAGTTATAATTTATATAAACCTCTTGGAACAGTTGCTAACCTACACTAAGTACTCAATAAGTATTATCTCAAATAATGGGGAATATGTCCCAAATTTTCCAGTCTTCAAAAAAAGAGAAAATGTTAAAGTAATGAAATAGACATTCTAAACACCTCTGGCTAAAAATTTTTCTTGCCCTAGGAATTAGGCATTTTACAAGATGATTAACATATTTCTTATAATAGCAAGCATGTGGAAAAGTTGCTTTATGATATAAAATGTCAGTATTGTTTTGTATCAAGGTGATTTCAGTTTCATTAATTTATTATAAAATCCCTAAAGTGTATTAAATTCCAAATCTCAAGTAAATAATTCAGCAGTTTTTTTGCAAACAAATAAAGATCCCAAAGTAAAATGTACTGAGTTAGCCTATATTTACTGAGTCCTCATGTTTCCTGATACCGTCACCATGACATGCAGAAGGAAGAGGATTCTGCAAATATAAGCTACTTCCTGGCCAACCACTAGCTTCATCATGTACATCAGCTTTAAGAACTGGGAGCAAGGATCAGAGAACAGTAAAGAAAAGTTACCACTGATTTTTTCCAGTCAGTGGTAACACCAGCAGAATTCTAGATCTTCTGATAATTTGTCTTTCAACAATCTCTTGGAGCTTGGAATAAAACTCTTCTTATAAAACTATATGAGGCCAGCCGCAGTAGCTCATGCCTGTAATCCCAGCACATTGGAAAGCCAAAGCGGGTGGATCACTTGAGGTCAGGAGTTGAAGACCAGCCTGGCCAACACGGTGAAAACCTGTCTCTACTAAAAATACAAAAAGTAGCCTGGCATGATGACACATGCCTGTAATCCCAGCTACTTGGGAGACTGAGGCACGAAAATAGTTTGAACCCAGGAGGCAGAGGTTGCAGGGAGCCAAGATCGTGCCACTGCACTCTGGCTGGGCAACAGAGTGAGACTCTATGTCAAAACAAACAAACAAACAGACAAACAACAACAACAAAAAAAACTACTATGAAGAGTCTGGGCAACATAGTGAGATGCTGTATGAACAACAATAACAAAAAACAATTGTTTAAGTTAGCCGGGCATAGTGGCTTTCACCTGCAGTCCCGGCTACTAGGGAGGGAGGCTGAGGCAGGAGGCTTACTTGAGCTCAGGAGTTCTAGGCTGCAGTGATCCATGATCGTGCCACTGCAGTCCAGCCTGGGTGACAGAGTAAAACCCCGTCTCTTAAAAAAAAAAAAAAGAATGAGGATTTCCTTCAATTTTCAAAACTGGCCCCTAAGTTCTCCTGGAAGTTGCTATTGTGAGAAGGTACTAACAGTCATGGCTCCATCCCTTTAGGGTTCATAATTATTTTCTTTACCTGATTCTTGAATGGATCAAGTTTTGTGCCAACATCTCCTTAGAGGGTGTGGGGAGAGGAGGGTGAAGGATACATTAATTGAAATTTATGATATGCAAGGCATTTATATTATTTTGATTTATTTAAAGACATACATTATTATATTAAGATGTGAGTGGCTCACACCTGTAATCCCAGCACTTTAGGAGGCTGAGGTGGGCAAATCACGAGGTCAAGAGATTGAGACCATCCTGGCCAATGTGGTGAAACCCGGTCTCTACTAACAATACAAAAATTAGCTTGGTGTGGTAGCACACACCTGTAGTCCCAGCTACTCGGGTGGCTGAGGCAGGAGAATTGCTTGAACCTGGGAGGTGGAGGTTGCAGTGAGCCGAGATCGTGCCACTGCACTACAGCCTGGGTGACAGAGCAAGACTGCATCTCAAAAAAAAAAAAAGATGTGGAAACCCTCCTCCTTGTTTAAGTCATGGTAAAAATGAAGGTTCTGAAAAGGAACTTTTGCTAAGAAACTAGAAGAAAATTCTCACCTTCTTTTTTGTTCCTCCCAACCCCAAAATAATCTTATAGGACACAGATCTTTGATGGTTACTCAAACTTCGCCATAACTTTGCTTGGTTGACAGAGCTTATGAGGAATCAGTTATTTTTTCCTCCATTCAATTAACCCCAAACCCCTTTCAGAACCTCAATATTTTGCCTTGTTTCTTTTTCCTTTCCCCCTTCAATCCACCTGCCCCCTCCTACTCTTTCAGGGAAAAAAACCCACAATACTAACCTGGTAAGATAAAATAGGTCACACTTGTTTGAATCGGCGTCTCATCAATACATAAGCATTTTGTTTTTAAAGCAACACTCTGATCAGCTAATACCAACTGGTACCCCTTTCTCATGAAAGGCAGAGTCTTTCCCCTACTGCGTCTCCTGGCCTGACTAAGGATGCACCGCTGTGCAGGACACACCACTGCAAAGAAGGAAAAAATACCAAGAAGACACTCAAGATCAACAGACCCAACCCTTGGTAAAGTAGAGGTCAAGGCGCACACAATGACCAACTCTTTTCTCCCCTTAGTTTAATCAGTAAAACAAGTGCAATTTATATTTACCTGATCTAGGATGCACAAAGCATTACTGAATTAGTCTTTTGAAAGCATGGATATTGTTTGAAGACAGAACTAAAAACTGCAAGGAGGATTCTTTCAGAGGGAGAGAATGCTCTAAAGAGTCTTGATTTTCTTTTCTAAATAAGGGGTGGGAATGAGGATGAAAGTGGAGATGAAATACAAAAGAAAACACTACCCATGAAAAGCAGTATTCTAGGAAATAAAGGTACTAGCAGAGAAAATGTAAATAGAAGACACATCCTTATCTGGAGATAATCTAATAATACATGCACAGATGGACCTCCCTGATAACATATGTAAACCACAGATTATAACTTTTCAGAAACACTGATATTAGAATTCCACCCACCCCTTCTTTTTTAAACTTTTCCTGGATTAGCAAGCTCAACCCTAGTCTTTTTCCTCCTAAGTCAAGCAGAGTGGGACATCAATGAGGAGTTCATTTTAAACCTCTGAAAATCAAACGCCAAAGGAGAGGCTGAGTTTACCTGGACTCTTAACTGACTGAACCGCAAGGACCTAGTCCTCTTTGTCAACTGCGACCTTGCAACAAGCTCTTAGTCGTCTGTTGGGATGGTGGTGACGATGGTAAGTGCGATGCTGAGCTTTGCATCTGAGACTCCCTCTTCTTCGGGGGCCTGTTTAAGGGAGGCTTCCCTTCATGGGAGGAGAAGAAAAAAGAGATATTGCCCTTTGATGGAGAGGAAGGGAAGGAAGAAAAATCTTTCTCTTTCTGCCAACACAGAGGAGTCACACAGCCTTGGGTTGGACTTTGAACCCCAGTTTCCTCATCTGGGGACTCAAGAAATATCTACCTGCGTTTGTTGTGAAGGTGAAATCTGATGATGGGTAGAGTCTGTTCCTGGCACACAGGAGGCCCTCAAAAAGTGTCTTTTCTCCCCAAAGAGCGTAGGAGGAAAGAAGAGTAAGCGCCTACAGAGGTACAACTCCGACCTCCCAAATCTGACTCCGTAAGACCACCAATTTGCCTCCCGGGAGGGTGACTGCCCAGCCCCGCGCCTGCAGAGTGCCGCCAAAGCCTCGACGGCGGTCCCCGGCGCCCGCGGGAAGGACCGCCTCACTCACCTGTGGCGCCGCTAGCTGCCAGCTGGCTCTGCCCGCGGCCCCGCGCTGCCGGCTTCTTATAGAAGCGGGCGTCGGAGCAGCGGGGCAGCGGCCAATGAGAAGGGAGGGCCGGCGGGTGTGGGGCGTGGGTACTCCCGGCGGATGGGTGGGGCGGGGGGGTTCGGCTGAGCCCTGCAGGCTGGGGGCAGTCGCGTCCGCCTGCTGCCAGAGACTCGCACGCCTCGATCTCTGCGTGTATCTGACTGGTGTTTTAATTAAGTGAATATTAGGCCATCCTTAACTACAGAAGTGTGACTAACGTTGTACAATTCAGAGTTGGACATTCTCTCCAAACCAAGATAACGTCTGTAATCGACACAATGACCTGTTATAGGACTGCAGTGCTTCTGGCCTGTTGGAGACCAAAGCGGGAATTCCCCCACCTCCCACACCTCTCTGTGCTTCTAGGCTGTTTAGCAGCCCAGTCCTGCCTCATTATTCTCTTGGTGCTTTCCCCCATTCCTTGAGGCAGAGCAACAGTTGAACTTTTTAGAAGGGAAGTGTTCAGTGCCCTTCTAATTAAAAAAAATTTAAGCTGCAAGCAGAGAAGCATTCTATATTAGCAAAAAAATCATGTTACGTGCTATTATGAACAACAGGACACAGAAGCAAAAATTTGGAATAGGTATTTATTGGTTGAGTCGATTAGCTCCTATCCCAAAGGACTGTATTCGGAACACAGTATATTATAGAACATTCTCTTCTCCAATGTTTGAAAAGTAAGATTTATTGATGTATAATTTACACACAGTAATATTCACCCTGTGAGGTGTACAATTCTGAGTTTTGACAAACATGTACAGTTGTGTAACCACCAAATGATCAAAATATAGAACATTTTCATCTCTCGAGAAAGTTCTCTTGTCTCAAGTCTCTCACCTCACAACCAGCCCCTGGCAGCCACTGATGTGATTTCTGTCTCCATAGTTTTGCCTTCTCTAGAATGTCATAGAAATGGAATAATGAAATATGTACAGATTTTTGGCTCCTGGCACTTAACATAATGCTTTTGAGTTTCATGTTGCAGGTATTAGTGATGTGTTCCTTTTCTTTCCTGTTTTCTTTTTTGCTGAGTACGGATGTACTTTAAAGCTCAGGATCTTTACAGCTTTTCTATGCATTTTTCTTTTATCTGTATAGTGCTTCTATGAGGTAAATATTATTTTTATTTTACAGATAAGGAAACTGAAGCATGGGGCGGCTCTAAGATCTTCTTCTAGCACAGGCTAGTAAGTATGATCAATAATCAAGCAAAAGTGTCTGATTTTAAATCCAGTGTTCTTACTTCAATGCCATAAAAAATAATGGTCAGGGAGAGACCTTTCAGAACCAAGTTGAGGTCAAAGATGTCTTTCCTAAACTGAAAGCCTTTCCTTGTAGATCTGGAACACGACAAGGATGCCCAGTTTCACCACTATTATTCAACATAGTATTGGAAGTCCTAGCTAGAGCAATCAGACAAGAGAAGAAATAAAGGGCATCCAGACTGGAAAGGAAGAGGTCAAATTATCCTTGTTTGCAGATGATATGATCCTATGTTTGGAAAAACCTAAAGACTCCACCAAAAAACTATTTGAACTAATTAAATAATTCACTAATGTTGCAGGATACAAAATCAACATACAAAAATCAGTAGCGTTTCTGTATGCCAACAGTGAACAGTCTGAAAAAGAAATTAAAAAGTAATCCCACTTATAAATAAAATAAGTACCTAAGAATTAACCAAAGGAGTGAAAGATCTCTACAATGAAAACTATGAAATACTCATGAAAGAAATTAAAGAGGACACCAAAAAACAGAAAGCTATTCCAAGTTCATGGATTGGAAGAATCCTTATTGTTAAAATGTCCATACTACCCAAAGCAATCTACAGATTCAATGCAATCCCTATCAAAATACCAATGATGTTCTTTATAGAAATAGAAAAAACAACCCAAAAATTTATATGGAATCACAAAAGACCCAGAATAGCCAAAGATATCCTGAGCGAAAAGAACAAAACTGGAGGAATCACATTACCTGACTTCAAATTATGCTATAGTAACCAAAACAGCATGGTACTGGCATAAAAACAGACACATAGACCAATGGAACAGAATAGAGAACCCAGAAACAAATCCACACACCTACAGTGAACTCATTATTGACAAAGTTGCCAAGAATATACAATGTGGAAAGGACAGTCTCTCCAATAAATGGTGCTGGGAAAACTGGATATCCATCAGAAGAATGAAACTAGACCCCATCTCTCACCATACACAAAAATCAAATCAAAATGGATTAAAGACTCAAATCTAAAACCTCAAACTATGAAACTACTACAAGAAAACATTGGGGAAACTCTCCAGGACATCAGTCTACTCAAAAATTTCTTAAGTAATATCCCACAAGCACAGGCAACCAAAGGAAAAATGGTTGCAAGGGATCACATCAAGTTAAAAAGCTTCTGTACAGCAAAAGAAACAATTGATAAAAGGAAGAGACAACCCGCAGAATGGGAGAAAATATTTGCAAACTACCCATCTGACAAGGGATTGATAACCAGAATATATAAGGAGTTCAAACAACTCTATAGTAAAATATTTAATAATCCAATTAAAAATGGGCAAAATATTTGAATAGACATTTCTCCAAGGAAGACATACAAATGGCAAACAGACATATGAAAAGGTACACAACGTCCTTGGTCATCAGATAAATGAAAATCAAAACTACAATAACATGTCATCTCACCCTGGTCAGGCAATAACAAATAACAAATAGAGAGGATGTGGATAAAAGGGAACCCTTGTACACTGTTGGTGGGAATGCATAATAAATTAGTACATCCACTATGGAAAACAGTTTGGAGGTACCTCAAAAAACTGAAAATAGAGCTACCATATGATCCAGCACTCCCACTGCTGGGTATATACCCAAAAGAAAGGAAATCAATGTATTGAAGAGATATCTGCACTCTCATGTTTGCTTCAGCACTGTTCACAATAGTCAAGATTTGAAAACAACCTGTGTCCATCAACAGATGAATGGATAAAGAAAATGTGGTACTTATACACAATGGAGTACTATTCAGCCATAAAAAGTAATGAGATTCTGTCATTTGCAACAACATGGATGGAAATGGAGATCATTATATTAAGTGAAATAAGCCAGGCACAGAGACAAATATCTCATGTTCTCACTTATTTATAGGATCTAAAAGTCAGAACAACTAAACTCATGGAGACAGAGAATAGAAGGATGGTTACCTGGGAAGGATTGTGGGAGGTACAGGGAATGGGGGGATGTGGGGGATGGTTAATGGGGACCAAAAACCAGAAAAAAAGAAAAAGGCCTAGTGTTTGATAGAACAACAGGAGGACTGTAGTCAATCATAATTTAATTACACATTTAAAAATCACTAAAAGAATATAATGGGATTGTTTGTAACACAAAGAATAAATGCTTGAGGGAATGGATACCCAATTTTCCATGATGTGTTTATTACACATTGCATGCCTCTACCAAAATATCTCATGTATCCCATAAGTACATACACCTACTATATGTCCACAAAAATTAAAAATAAATTTAAAAATAAAAAGATATCTTTCCTAAAGTTGGGACCACAGGAGGGCTTAAACCACCCCTGTTGAAGAAGACAGATGGAGCCAACTCATTTAATGAGTACATCCACAAGGAGGTCAGGAGAATAGGTTGGATGCCCACCCTGAGGTGGAAAGGCCTTAGTAGTTGACACTGAAAAATCAAGGTGTCAACAGGGCTGGGTACCTTCTGGAGGCTCCAGGGGAGAATCTATCCCCTCACTTTTTCCAGCTTCTAGAGGTCACTGCATTCTTTGGTTCATTGCCCCTTTGTCCATCTTCAAAGCAAGCAATGTGGCATCTTGTAATCTAAGTCTTTGCCTCCTTTCAGTGACAAAGACCCTGTGCTTCCATTCTGCCTACCCAGATAATCCAGGATGATCCCCTGTCTCAAATCCATTCAGCACATTTGCAAAATCTCTTGTCATGTTAGATAACATATTCATGGGTTCTAGACATTAAGACATGGACAATTTGGGGATGCCATTATTTTGCCTACCACAGAGAGGCACTGAAACTGGACACTTTGGGCAGTATTCAGATGGGAAATGGTCTTTCTCCTTATGTGTGTCCTGTCATTTTGATCTGTGGAACCTATGGCAAAGGAGTTTTCTGACCTAGAGATGGGGCTTTTGAGAAACTGAAAGTACTAACTGCATGGATGGTAAAGGACACCTCGCTGCACTCCTCAGATCTTCAGCAGAACATATTTGAGAGGGGACACATTCCAATCTCTCACTTTCTCACTTGGAACCTTTGGATAGATCCTCTTCAACCTTCTTTTAGCTGTTCCTCTTTCTCTTCCCTCCAGGTATTTAGGGTTCCTCTGGCTGGGTGAGGATTTGGGCCCTTTACTCTTTCCAGTCTATACCCTCTTCCTTGTCAATTGCACCTCCTTTCCTGTACCCTTGTTATGCGAACAACTCCAAAATGTGTGTTTCAAACTCAGATCTCCCTTCTAAACTCTAGACCTTTATATCCAATAATTTATCTTGCATGCATGATACATTGGCATCTTCACATGTTCTAAAGTAAACTCAGGAAAAGAATAGGTGTTGGTGAGAACTGGGAGAAATTGGATCCTATCTCGCTGGTGGGAATGTAAAATGGCTCAGCCACTCTAGGAAACAGTGTGTTGGTTCCTCAAAAAGTTAAACACAGAATTAACATAAGACCTGGCACTACCACTCCTAGGTACGCACACAAAAGACTGAAAACAGGAACTCGAACAAATCCTTGTATGAGAATGTTCACAGCAGCACTATTCACAGCCGCCAAAACATGGAAATAATCCAAATGTCCATCAACGGATAAGTGAGGTAAACAATTTGTGGTATATACATACAATAGTATTCTTCCTTATAAAAAGAATGAAACATTGATACATGCTGCAACATGGATGGACCTGGAAAACGTTACACAACGTGAAAGAAGCCAGTAATAAAGGTTGCATGTCGTAGATCCCATTTATATGAAATATTCAGAATAGGTAAATCTGTAGAAACAGAATACAGTGCAGTGGTTGCCAAAGGCAGGGTGTGAGGAAGCGGGAGAATGAGGAGTGACTGCTTCGTGGGTAAAAGGGGCTTTACTTTGGAGTGACAGAAATGTTTTGGAACTAGATAGAGGTAGTGGTTGTGCAACATCACGAGTGTACTAAATGCCGCTAAGTTGTTCACTTTAAAATTATTAATTTTAGGTTATGTGAATTTCACCTCAATAAATAAAAGTAAATGTGATCTCCCTGCCCTCCAAGTCCTTCTTCCTTCCTGCATATGCTTCTCTCCCACTATTTTCTGTTGCTTTCAAGTAAAGATGGAAGTAGTTTTTTTTTACTACCTTTTCAATGTGAATATTAATTTTTTAAGGTTTTCTGCCTCTTCTTGGTTTTAGTATTTAATATTTTCCCAGAAAATTATTTACTATTTTAAAATTTTCATGTGGTTATGTTTAGTTTTCCCTAAAAAGATTGTTTTCTTTATTGTGCAAGAGTCCAAGAATGTGCCTGTATGATTTCTACTTAGGGGGACTTAAGAGAATGTTCTTTGTGACTTATCACATCATCCAATTTTACAGATGTTCCATTTACTTTGAAAATAATGTAACATTTCCATTTTGGGGTATGTAACAGTCAGGATAGAGCAAACACACCTGGAATGATGAATTCTCCCTTTATTATGTTAACACGATAAAGGCTTATTTTACTTTCACTCTAAGTTCAACATACATTGGGGGACTCTCCAGGGCAACTCCTCTCCATGTGGTTCTCTGTGTTGTTACTCAGAGATTCAGGCAATTTCCATCTTGTGGCTCTGCCATCTTCATCCATGGCTGTCACCAAGAAAGAAGAGAGTTTTGAGATGAAATACCAGCTTTTAAATGCTTTGGCATTTAACTCATTGGCTATCACTTCACCCTTCCCTACTACAAAAGGGTTATTAAACATAGTCTTCCCATTAGCTCAAGAAGATGAAAACCAAATATGGAGAGCCCAAATAGCCTTTACCACAGAGTAGAAAGGTCAATATATGTGTGCACTTAGAGTACAGGAATTAAGAGCATGAACTGTGGAGACAAATGCAGTCCTGCCATTCACTTGGCTGTGTGACTTCAAGCAAGTTATTTAATTTTTCCATGCTTTGATTTCTCAATGTGTAAAATTTCTGTCTCATTGCATTATTATGAGGATTAAATGGGTTCATATTTATAAAGCATTCAAAATACTGCTTGCCACACAGTAAGTGCTAGATTTGATTTTTAAAAAACAAATATATAAAATCAACATTGTATAATGTTATTATTCATATCCTCTATGTTCTTTCTATTATTTTTCTTTTACTTACTTTCCCATTTCTGAGAGATGAGTTTAACTTTCCTACAATTTTTAAAAGAATTAATCTTGGTATGTCTAACAAAGTTTGCTTAGCATATTTAGTTGCTCTATTATTTATTTTAAAGTTTATGATGGTTACATCTTATCAATTCATCATTTATGGTTATAAAATATCCCAAGTGTCCCTTTAACGTTTTTCCCCTTGATTCTGTTCTTTGTTTTACAATTCCTGCTTTCTATTTTGTTATTACTTAGTTTTTATTTATCCCTGCCTTTATTGTGTGTTGTTTTAAGTTTGTCACTTGTAAAAACATAAAACTGATTTTGTCTCCAAACAGAATACTTACTTTTTAGTAATGTAATCTAGCCCATTCATATCATTGGTGTTTTGAGTCTTAAAATGTATTTTGATTTCTTTCTTTTTCTTTCTCAATCTGACCTTTGCTGGCTTGATCAAATTTTCTCTGGTCCTTTTTTTAAAATCTAGTGGTTTACAAATTCTGCATCTTTTGACTATTTCAAAAGTGATTATCCTTGAATGATTAACAAACATATTTAAATGTATATATTCCTATCAATACCAAGATTACTCAATATCTACAACCTCTTTCCTTAACAAGACAAGGTATTTGGAATGCTCTTATTTCTCTTTTCCCTTGCCTCCTCCACCCTAAACCTTTCAATATGTCATTTGTTCATTCAATAAATATTTACTGAGCCTCAAGTATGTGTTAAAAACATCTGGAATTTTATTTACAAATTGTTGGTACATTAACATTTAACAATTGCATCAAATGTTACATTAACATCATCAGTGATTATTTAATCTTTACTAACAATTTTCTTGATTTGTCAGTTCATTGTAGAGGCATTACTGTTTTTTTTTTTTAATTTTTAATTTTTGAGGTACATAGTAGGTGTATGTATTTATGGAGGACATGAGATATTTTGATAAGACATGCAATGTGTAACAATCACATAGTGGAAAATGGCATATCCATCCCCTCAAGCATTTATCCTTTGTGGTACAAACAATCCAATTATACTCTTATAGGTTTTGTTTGTTTTTTGAGACAGTATTGCTCTGTCGCCCAGGCTGGAGTACAATGGTGCGATCTCAGCTCACTGAAACCTCCACCTCCCGGGTTCAAGTAATTCTCCTGCCTCAGCCTCCCAAGTAGCTGGGATTACAGATGCCTACCACCATGCCCAGCTAATTTTTTTGTATTTTCAGTAGAGACAGGGCTTCACAATGTTGGCCAGGCTAGTTTCGAACTCCTGACCTCAAGTGATCGACCTGCCTCCGCTTCCCAACGTGATAGGATTACAGACATGAGCCACTGTGCCTGGCCTCTTATAGTTATTTTTAGATGTACAATTAAATTATTTTTAACCATAGTCGCTGCGCCCAGCCTCTTCTTGTTATTTTTAGATGTACAATTATTTTTGACCATCGTCATTGCGCTCGGCCTCTTATAGTTATTTTTAAATGTACAATTAAATTATTTTTGACCATAGTCACCAGACATTACTGTTTTTAATGCTTTGCATCTATTCCCTTTTCTTCTGTTGAAAAGAATCTGGTTTTCTTTTGGGGACTCCTCTCTGTCTCAGTCCATTTGCTTTGGTTGGACCTACTTCTACTCCTCCTGCCCTCTCCCTGAGTTCTAGGGCACTTGCAGGACTGCGGACTGGCTGAAGAGAGGATCAATAGCCTTTGGCCAGATTAATTGTCTCAGTAATGAGCACATAATGCAATTTGGACCAATAAGAATCAGTCCCAAGACTTCGTTTGCAATTTAGAAGACAGTTCCTCTTTCTTATATTTAACTCTGGGGGACAAAAGCCTGACGTTTGTGGAACTCATCTAGTGAAGAAGGCTTACTGAAGGTGATACCAAGGTGGTATCTAGTGAAAGATGAAGAGAAACCAGGACCTAAGGCACTGCTTAGGTACCTGGAACCATCCTACCTGAAGTTGGACTCCTTTTTTGTTAAGCCATAGGCTTTTGACCCATAAGTTACTGTTTTTTTCTATCCCGTGAATATATTTTTATTTTCTTAAAGTAAGTCCTTGAATAATCTTTTTCCAGAAAGACTTCAGGGGTATCATACTTCAAAATACTCATATGTGCAAGTGGTTCAATTCTAGAGTCTTGCTGTCTTTGTCGTTTCATAGCTCACCTTGGGAAGGGAAGTAAAACTGGTACAGCATTTTATATGACAGCAGTTCAATGTTCGTGTATTATACATGTAGAAAGGGAAGCATTTTTAGGTAAAAATGGGGGAGGGCTTTATAATCAGACGAATATGAATTCAAACTTTAACTCTTCCACTTACTACCTGTGTGAACATCAACAAATTTTTTAACTTCTCTGAACGTTTCTTCATCCAGAAAAGATACAGCTGACATTATCTCCCTTGTGAGAATTGTGTTAATAAGATAATATATGTATGTAAATTCCCTAGATCAGGTCCTAGCACACAATAAGTACTCAGTAATTGCAATTTTCCTTCCTCTTCCCTTTCTTTACAGTGCTTCAATAAATTTCAACAAAGTATAATATTGCGGAGAGGAACATTGATTTTAATACATGTTTTAACCCCTAATCCTTATACCAATATCTTACCAGGGTTTGGAAAGTAACATGAGCATTCATGCTCTGTGCAATTATTTTTTGAAAGTTATAATCCCAAGATGTTATACTTCTAAGATAGCAAAAGTCATATTGAACTGTTAGTGTTGAGTCATTTAAAAAGTAAATCAAATGTGGGTATGTGGTGTATGGAAAGCGTACAGAAGAACTTGCCTTTTTTGTGTGCAGTAAAATCAAAGCAAAGTGTAGCCTTACCACTCGTACGCACACCTTGGGAAAAATCATTCTCTGAAAAATTATTCTTAGGCTGATCTGTAGAGATTTTAATACCGTGTTAATGTACAAACTGAGAGTTTAAAATGCATGCTAATTGTCTTGTGACTGGAGACTTAGGTAAAAAGAATAGTTTTGGATATCACAATATGATTTATGTGTAGAGTTAAGAAAAGTGTCCTTTCAGGGACAAAATTAGGCCCAAAGTAAAAGTTGTGCTTACTTAACTTCAGCTATATATTGTGTGCATGCAGCAAACTGAAGGTTTTTCTGATGTCAGTCTCTAAAATTCATATAGAGATTGACATTTTACAAAGTACTTGTATTTATATTGTTTACTTTGGTTGTTAAAGCAACTGAGACTCAGATGGTTCGGTGACTTATCTAAAGTTACACGGCTTGTATATGGCATAACATGAACTAGAAACCACCTGTTCTGTCTCTCAGCCCTGTGCTGTTTTACTCATCATGCTCCCTCTTCTAAGAGGAAACGTGATTTGAACTCCAGTGAATGAGTGTGTACATGCTTAGCTTAGATTTTATCACTTACTTGAAGGAGACCCCTGTAACAAGCGACAACCATTTTCCAGAAATCACAGTTGCCGTGGGAATGCTCCCTAAGCTTACTTCTGTCTATGGCATTGTACATATTTGTTCCTTTGTTTCTCTCCTTGGCCGTAAACTCTTTCAGGGTAGGAACTGTCCCTTTCACCTCTAGGGCAGGATCCAGCACAGTGCCTATTACAGAGAAGGCTGTTAATAAGTAATTATCCAATACATGCTTGTTGAGAAGGAATATATGAATACAAAAATGAAGCTGGACATGGTGGCGGGCCCCTGTAGTCCCAGCTACTTGGAAGGATGAGGCACGAAAATCACTTAAACTCATGAGGTGGAGGTTGCAGTGAGTGGAGATCACGCCACTGCACTCCAGCCTGGGCAAAAGATTGAGACTCCGTCTCAAAAACGAAAAGAAAAAAGCAAGTCTGTGTGAGATGTGAGAGAAATGCAAGACATGATAATAAAACAAAATGCTGTCTGTGATCCTTAATCATGAAGGTCAAAGCTCCATTTATGCCTCTGCGCATGTGAAACAGAGGCTGCTTCTTTAAGACCTCAGATGTTAGAAGCCATATGGCATTCTATCCATGTTCAAATTGAAACTCATTTGATGAGGCAAAGGGATGGAGGAGAGAGGTTAGGCCAGGACATAATCTCTTGAGTCCTCAAGATCCAGATCTACTAAATCTCCCTGCAAAAAGCATAGTAATCTTCACGATGTGACATCTTCAGTGAGCTCTCATATCGGATGACACCCAAATGGCGTTACGGGAAGAGTGGCGTACAAGTCTGTTTACACACAGCATTACAAAAATTTCATTCCAAGTCCCCTTCAATTCTCAATTACACTTTTCAAAATTACAATTGGAAACGCTGGCTATCACTTGAACTTCTCTGCTTCAACACATTACCTCATGAAATGTTGGCGTGTGGCCATTTCAAACACTCTGAGCAAAATGGCCCAACAAGTATCGATCATGACAAAGCCTTTCATTTGCTGTGCATTATAGCTTGCCAAAAGTCACACAGTAAGTGGCAGAGGGGGAACAGAACCTAAGGCCTCACTTATCCTTGGAAACATTTCACCTCAATGTACCACAACATTTCAAAAAGTAGGTTAAGGAACCCAAAGGATATATTTCATTTTTCAGTTCCTTCAGGTTTTTAAGACTTCATTAACTTTGGGTTCTGAATCATATAGAAACCTTCTTTAGTGATAATTATGAAAGCATTCAATACCATCCGGGAGAGCCAAGACATTCTAAGACTAGGACTCATTATTTACATTAAGACAGTGTGAATGGTGCCCCCTGGAGTTGTACCATGCAGCATTCCTGCTCAAGTTAATAAAGCAAACTGTGCAAAAATGCCATTTATATGGAAACACAGAATGGTCTGAATCATTAGGAAGTGCCAGCTACTCAGATGTTTGGGGTGAGGAAGACTATCTTATAGCATGAGAATCAACTGTGCTTGGGGAAATGGGCCCCGTTACTTGGGCACACTTGATTTCCCCCAATGTCTGCTGACTTAATGTTTGCTTTGTGTTGTTCAAAGAGGCATTATCGCCCTGCTCATACAGTGCCACTAGCCTTTCCTCCAACAAGTTAAACAGCATTTGTTGAGGCTGCAGAAAGCAAAGCCAGTATCATTTGTCAAATTAATGACCTCTGAAGCTTTTATGAAAGGGTATGATGAGTCTACATCAGGGGAAATGAGCAAACATGATGATTAACCTCACTTCTTTGTTTCTCCAACTGAGCTTAAGGTACTGTGACCGAGCTTTCATGGAAATCAGGAAGATTCTGAGAATCCAAATGTGATCATCTGGGAGAGTTAAGAGAACAAAATACACCATGTGGAGAGGCAAGGAATGCCACTCCTGGAGTTCCAAATGGATAGAAGGAGAGAGCTTCCTCTCATCTATGGGAAAATCCCATCTACATAGCATAAATGCCCCGTACCCCACCCTGGAAGAGGCTAATCAGAGGCACCACCTCATGGGTGCCAGATGTTAGAAGACTTTACAGGCTCCATTGCGGCAGAAGGTAATCAGAAAGGCCCAAGCCCCACCTGACAGAGAGCAGCAGCATGACCTTAAACTGCCTTTATTGGTCACTTGGAGAGAGAGGGTCCATTTTCCTCAGTGGGCAACAAAGCTACTGATAATCAGATGCACACACGACGTGGATATAACCTGCTGAGGAAGTGTTTGATATACCAAAGGGGCCAGGACTCACAACAAGCCTGGCCAGGAAAAAGAAGCCTCAGAGAACCCCAGAGCAGCCTGTACTTTGTAGATGATATGAGTAAATACAATGCAGACAGCCACTTAGCAAGTTCAGAGCCACTTCCAAACGGCGCCGGGAGCCTGGCGTCAGCTCCTACACAGCGAGCTCCACTCTCTCCCCTTCAGGCTGTGTGCATATTCACTCCAGTGAGTCACAGAGGCACATTCCCAGGTGTGCACCTGGCCAAAGGCACAGAAGAGGAAGTTGCACATGTGACCATCCTCTGCCAACCGGCCCACGTGTGCAGCAGAAATCAGTATTGTTTGCCTCTGTAATAAAATAATTGAATACAGTTTGTAGTGCTTCGAATCAGCCTCGTAATTGTCACCAGGCAACTCTTCCAGGAAGGGTAGGGGATGGTGAGGTGGAGAACTCCAGGGACACAGAGAAGGACCATGGTGTGTTTCTTGCAAAGCGCTTGTGCTGGAAATGCTATGAAGGCAAAAACTTTACGCTGACCATGAAACCCAATCAATATAACACAAAATTCAGGCCGGGTACGATGGCTCACGCCTGTAATTCCAGCATTTTGGGAAGCCAAGGCGGGCAGATTGCTTTAGCTCAGGAGTTCGAGACCAGCCTGGGCAAACGTGGCAAAACCCCATCTCTATAGGAAATACAAAAAAAGACTGAGAGCGGTGGCTCATGCCTGTAATCCCAGCACTTTGGAAGGCCAAGGCAGGCAGATTACCTGAGGTCGGGAGTTCGAGACCAGCCTGGCCAACATGGTGAAACCCCGTCTCTACTAAAAAATACAAAAACTGGCCGGGTATAGTAGCGGGCACCTGTAATCCCAGCTACTTGGGAGACTGAGGCAGGAGAATCACTTGAACCTGGGAGTGGGAGGTTACAAGGAGCCAAGATCACACCATTGCACTCCAGCCTGGGCAACAAGAGTGAAGTTCTGTCTAAAAAAAAGGAAAAGAAAATACAAAAAAAAAAAAAAAAGGCCAGGTGTGGAGGTGCATGCCTGTGGTCCCGGCTACTTGGGAGGCTGAGGTGGGAGAATCACTTGAGTCTGGGGGGCAGAGGCTGCAGTGAGCTGAGATCATGCCACTGCACTTCAGCCTGGGCAATAGAGCAAGATTCTGTCTCAAAATAAAAATGCTCAATAAAACTACAGAACCTTGCACTTGCAGCAACCAAAGCTTTCACTCCACACTGGGGTTCCCTCTGAAAGCATTGCAAAAATCCCTCTTAAGGTCATGGGCCAAAACAAAGGGGAGACAAAACCACAAAGGGTGACATCTGTTGCTTGTAATGGTTTAGCTGTCACGTGGTGGTAGCCCTAAGATGGCTGCTAATCTGCATCTTCAGCCAAATTCCACTTCTGAAAAGCTCGTGCTCACTAAGCAACCAGCTGACTAGACTAAGAGCACCTCAAGGATAGGGAAGGGCAGATTCAGATTTTATGGCACCTGCAAATCATTCAAGTTGGGGGCCTTGTTCAATAAAAATAATGTAAAATTTCACATTCAAAATTGCTAGGCACCTCCCAGAGTCATGGAAGGAGAACACGTGACCAAGTGAGGGGCCATTAAACCCACGGTTCCCAAACTTTGTCATAGAGTAGAACCACTTGGGGAGCTTTAAAAAGTCCTGGTGCCCAGTTCGCACCCCATATCAATTGAATCAGAATGGCTGGGGGTAGAAACCAGGCACTGGCATTTTTAAAGACCCTGTGGTGATTCCAAACTCCATCAAAGTTTGGGAACCACTACCTTAAGGGTTAAGCCTTATTGAGGTAAGTCAGCCTCCAGCTAGTGAACATAGTTTTCATTCACTTACTTAACTAACATTTGTGGAGCAATTGCCCTATGCCATGCACTGTATCCCCCAGCATTTAGTGCTGTGCCTGACATGGAGCTGGCCATCAGCAAATGCTTGCTGAATATAAAAATGAATACGTTCAACTGTGTCTCCTGTTTCACATTGGAGACGGGTTGTAGACTGGATGTGCAATTCCAGTTTATCTTTCTCTTTAGATGTGTCAGCAGTTTAAAGGAATACTTCAGGCTTACCCCCGGATAGATATGCTTCATGGCGCCACCATACACATTGGGTGCTCCCTGTAGATTCTGGATATAAAATAAGTCAGTCAGCAAGCCTACTGAAATATAATGAAATCTCTTTTTTATCTACCATCCTGCTCTTTGTTTTCTTGAAAATGGATCTATGTGTGTGGAAGAATATTGAGTATCTCTAACTATAGGGATTCCAAAAGTCTCTAAGGATTCTTATTTTATCTACCTTATCTATCTTACCTATCATAGCTTCAGCAACTTCATCTCCTCCTACTCTTCCCCATATTGTAGGGTCTGGGTCTCAAAATTCAACTCATACTGTTACTCAGATGCAGAGAGAAAGGTAACAGCTTCATTTTGCCTGTGACAAATCTGCTATTTCTCTGGAGCCCCCATCTGTTAGTAGCAGGAAAATTAACAAACTGAACACCCAATTCAGTTTCAATCTACTCTGGTCCAATAACTTAAATAGATCCTTTAAGAATTGCCCAGTCCTTAGCGGGGCCTGATGGCAGGTGCCTGTAATCCCAGCTACTTGGGAGGCTGGGGTGGAAGAATTGCTTGAACCCAGGAGGTCAAGGCTATGGTAAGCCAAGATTACACCACTGCACTCTAGCCTGGGTAACAGAGTGAGACTCCATCTCAAAAAAAAAAAAAAAAAGGTCAGTCATTAATTAAGAAAGAAAAAAAAAAGATTCAGTGCTTAAATAGCTTCCTCTTAAGATGGAGCCCAACTTTATGAAGAGAGGTACACCTATGAGACCTCATGGCAGGTGTGGAGAGGATTATGTTCTTTCCAACTCTAGCCTCTTCGTTTCCAGCGAGCTGGTTGCTTCACTATTCTGTGAGGCTGTGTCATGAAGCTAATGTAATTTAAGGATTTTGTTTTTCTTGGCCTGGGTAAGACTCCACAGTACTCCCTGAGTGAGTAGGCCTCATCACAGTTCCCACTGGCCACAAACCTTTGAGCCTCTCACATATACATCATTCCTCTAGTCTCTGCTGTGGCACAATCGTTCCCTGCCATGCAGCTGTGTTGGCAGGTCCAGTAACTCTCAACCCAGCATTGATATTGCATGGGAACTTCAGGAATCACAGGAAAGCTAAAAATTCAGAACCTCCCTCTACAGGTGAGATATGGCCAAGTCTTGGGTTGGAATGAGAGTGGCCTGAGTGACTTCCTTGTTAAGTCCCAAAAGAGGAATGGGTGGAAGCATTTATCTGCTGTCCTTAACTTCATGGAGGGTGCGCAATGGTGGAAGGGTGCTGTTGAGCCTGCATATAAACTGCAGGGAGATATTCTCTCACTAAATATATACATCTCTTATAGTTGTGTAATCCTCAAGAGACCCCCACATCTCCGACTAGCATGTAAGTTGGAAGAGTGAAAGTACATAGCTTCAGGAGAAGTGAGATGGACCTTGAACTTTCAGAAACTGATGGAATGAACAGTCACTAACTAGCCCCCTTGTCTTCCTCCTATCTTGAATTGTCACCTCCTTAGTCCCACTGACTGAGCACAGTGCTTAACACACGATAAGGTCAAATCTCAGTACACTTCGGAATGAATGAATGAACGAGAAGTGTTGATCTGCAATTCGGTTTCTCTCTTACTGGTTCAGTAGACTTCAGCAAAGCACTTGGTGATCACATACTGGAAGTTCATCTTCGACTGAAGACATGACACTCTCAATAGGACCTATGTTCATTAATATACCGTTTCTCCAGGGAGGGCTGCACCATCTGCCCACTGAAACTCTCCAAGGTCCAGCAGCAACCTTACTGGAGTGCAGTTGGAGAGAACTGGTCAAGAGTGATGATAGGGGCTTTACAAAGAAAAAATTGAGCTCAAATTTTAGAGCCAGAAAAAAAAAAAAAGGATTTTAACCAAAGATAAGTATTCCCAAACTCCACGATGTGGCAAATAAGCTCATGAAAGCTCCTCTGTATTAGACGTAGACACAGATAAAAATCACTAGACCAATCCAATTCTTCTGCTAACAATCACATCAACTACCAAACTCCTCTTCTGCTCCTTCTACACTCGTTTCCAGAACCGATGTCCACTCCCCGGGACAACCTGCCACATGTACACTGGCTCCACTGCCCAGTGTTTCTGTTGTTTGGAATTATTTAGGCACAGCTGTAACCCTTTTCCCGTAACTACCTCCTCCCCACCATTCAATTGCTTCCTTCTGGTTCTTTTTATCTACAATTTCAAAAGAAACATTTTGGCTCCCATTGGCAACAAATCTTTGAATCTCTTTCTCATCATTTCTCTAGATGAGAGGCTTAGAGGGAAAATAAGACAGGAAGAATTTTTTTTTCTTTTTCAATTAACTTCAATTTCTTTCAAGTCTGAGTAAACTCTGGGCCCAGAACAACCAGGATGATATAATTATGGAAACTATTAATCTCTCCATCAAAGGAGAGCCAGCTCATGGTCACGGAGCAATTGGCACGATCCTGTAAAGGGTTTCTGCAGCATGATGCTCCTGGTTTCCCTTGGAGTCACAAACGCTCAGGGTACACCTTTTAGGAAGTAGGCAAGTTCCTAAGAAAATGAAATAATCCATGAGTACTTCATGAGTTGTTCTGGGAAATTGGGCATTTTTCCTTAATTGCTCTAAAGAAATAGCCGACCCACATTAACGTATGTTCAAATAGAATGAAAGAGAAAAATCTAACATTTTCAGATCACTCAAGGCTCATCCAAAATTGTGAAATTTGCATCTTTAAAGACCAGTCAGATATCACTTGATGTGAGCAACAAAGGAGTGCATCTGGGACAAGAAGTCTCCAAATTGCTTTGAATATTGAACACCACAATCATGGAAATGGCAACAATCTCTAGAGGTCACTTAGGATACACAGAACAGTCATCTGGTTTGTTCAAACCTCAAATAAATATAAAAATAAATTAGAGAATTTAATTTAGAGATTTTGTTCCAGGGCATCAACAAACTTTTTTCTTCCAATGACAACAGAGTACAGACTTCTCTGTGATGGGGGGCAGGGGGCAGCGTTAAAGGATTTAGGAGTTTCCTCCAGAAATTCCTGCCAATTGGCTTATTCCTGGGTACAGGTAGGAAAAGTCCAACACCAGTAGCATTTTGCAGAAAGCACATTCTGCTACAAATGCCATCAGCCTTCCCAAATACAGTCCCCAAAACAGAATGAATTTGCAGAGATGCCAAATTCCTCAAACGGTTTAGGTTCAACAGGCACCACTCAAAACAAAACTACATGATCCTATGTTGAGTGACATAATAAAGCCATAATATATGCATTTGCTTGAATTGTGGGCTGTTATTAATATATATAATCCCTACCCACCAACTGCTTTCAACGTATATTGCTTCCTGGAAGCAAGCCCATACTCCAGGAAGTCAAACTCCTCCAAGGGAACAGGAAGCCTCTTTGTTCCTTCTTCCCACTATCCTGTTGTTGGAGCCTACACGCACATTGAGCCTGAGCAGGAAGGTGTCACTTCTGTGAAAAGAACTTTAATTTCTCTTGTAATCATATAAAGCCTGAATGGTAAGGGGGAAAACCCATAAAGGTCATTATAAACAGATCCCGTGATGTCAAAAGAAAAACAGCTGGAGAGAGGGAGTTTAATAAGCAGCCTTCTTTTATTACAACAGGCTTGACGTCACTGATTATTTATTATTTCCAACACTAAAACATAAAGCCATGTGCTACACTGTGGACCACGATGAAAAGGATATGTGGACTTTTCTGAGTATTTTAATATCCTCTTATTGACAGTAGATAGAAGATCTGAACAAGGACTGGGAACAGGAAATGATTTTAGTGATTTCATTACAGTAATAGAGAAAAGCATTACCAATGGCAGCGTTTGGCAGATGGTCTGGTAAGTCCTCAACCTCTAAACAGCCTGCAGGTCAGCAAGCTCAATATTGATACAAGGTCAGTATGTAATTATGAGGTGTTGTAGAAAGCAGAATAGTTTTTATAAATACGGGCTGTAGCCTTGGCAGTGGAACACAGGAAGTTGGTGTTTAAAAGTTAATTTAGGACGGGTGCAGTGGCTCACTGCGGCCTGTAGTCCCAGCACTTTGGGAGGCCAAGGTGGGTGGATTACTTTAGGTCAGGAGTTCGAGACAAGCATGGCCAACATGGTGAAACCCCATCTCTACTAAAACTACAAAAATTAGCTGGGCGTGGTGGTGGGCACCTGTAGTCCCAGCTACTCGGGAGGCTGAGGCAGGAGAATCACTTGAACCTGGGAGGCGGAGGTTGCAGTCAGTCGAGATCACACCACTGCACTCCAGCCTGGGTGACAGAGCGAGATTCTCTCAAAAAAAAAAAAAAAAAAAAAAAAAAAAAAAGTTCATTTAAAACCATTTCACAAGGAAAGGTATTTAGAGGCAGCCCAAAGTATACAGTAAGACCACAGCTAAAGAGTTCTTGATGTTCCATTACAAATCAGATTTGCAATGAAATATCAAGCATGGTGCATCTTTATTTAGATTAGCTCTAGTGAAAAAGAAATGTGGTTGTAGAATTTTCAGAGTTTTGAGACTTTTCAGATCTCATTCAAGAAAACCTAAGATGTTATCAGCCAATTCATTTTAACCAACATCAAACATCATTTTGGTGAAGTCCCCTTAGAAACAGATTTCCTTGGAACAAAACATTAGTGTTTGGAAGCTCCGTAATATGTGAGATTTGTACAGGCCTTTACAATTTCCAGTGTTAATTTAATCTCATTAACACTCTTCAAGTAATCCTGCAGGGTAGGCAATTTAACATCATCTCTACTCTATAGATGAGGATGCTCAGAAAAGCTAGCTGACTTGGTCAAGGTCATACTACTGACCCTTGATCAATGGTTTTCTTTTCATTTTCACCACTAATGTGTGTTCTATTTCTGTTTGATATCATCTATTTCTGTTCAATAGTCTATGTATTGTAACATAATCAAAATCGTATTTCATATCCAATGCGTTGTTTCCTTTTTTTAAAAAAACATGCTTCCCATTATGCCATACCTGCTTGGTCAAGCATGGGTGTGAAATGTAAGTTCCTCCTATATCCTTATAGCAGACCTTTCTGTAGAAGGCTATGATTTTGAGTGTCCAGTGCCAGTTCATCATACGGAGCTATTTTTCCTGAGCCTTAGGTGGGGCAGTCATGTGCAGAGGTGAGAGCAGTGGATCTGGAGTTCAGCTTCAAATGTACTATTTCCTTGTGAACTGTCACTTATAAGCTGTAAATCTCTCCCAATTTAGTCTGGTGTCTCCCTGTACAACCCCTGTCTCTTTTGTTGACATTGTTAGTCCTTTAAATGTTTGTATTCCTTGGAGCTTTGTCCTAAGTCCTCAACCTGTATCTCTAGCCCACTCTTTCACAGAGTTCCAAGTCTGTATGGAAATGGGACATCTCCATGTGGATGTCCAACAGGTATTCAAAATTGAACACATCTTTTACCCACCTTTACCTGCAACTCTTCCTCGGTTACTTCCCTATCACAATGAATGAAGCCATCATCTATTCAGTCACCTAAGCCAGAATTCTGGATTTAACTTCTCACTCTCCTTTGCTTCCAATCGATGCCCAAATCCAGTTGCGTCTACTGCTAAACCTCTCTGTATCAAGCCCCTCCTCCTTCAGAAGGCTTTCAGCAATCATGACACTTTAAGGGCTTCTCACTGCCTTCAAGGTCACACTCGGCATAGTGATGTGCCACTGAGGACCAGAGAATTTCCCTTTTCCACTATATTTTACAAAAAAATCCTCTCAGCCCCATGAGACTTGTGGTTTAGATCTCAAGGGCACACAAGAAATCAATCAGTTGGCTCTTCAGAACCTTGTATCATGGATGGCTTATGTCTCATCCAGAATTGAGGAACTGTCACTACCCTTTACCCTACCCTTCTGTAACCCTGCAGACACTTCATTTTCTCTGTCACTTATTACATTCCCGGTGCCATTTTTTTTTAAAGATGGGAATGCAAATGATCATGTCCCAAGTAGAATTTATTTACTTATTTATTTATTTATTTATTTTATTGTTTTTGAGACAGAGTCTTGCTTTGTTGCCCAGGCTGGAGTGCAGTGGCATGATGTCCGCTCACTGCAAGCTCCACCCCCCAGGTTCACACCATTCTCCTGCCTCAGCCTTCTGAGTAGCTGGGACTACAGGTGCCCGCCACCAGGCTCGGCTAAATTTTTTTGTATTTTTAGTAGAGACGGGGTTTCACCGTGTTCGCCAGGATGGTCTCGATCTTCTGACCTCAAGATCCACCCGCCTCGGCCTCCCAAAGTGCTGGGATTACAGGCGTGAGCCACCGTGGCCCAGCCCCAAGTAGAATTTATTATAAGTTAAATTTACTGTAGGGATTTGGGCATATCTGACAGACAACCTAAAGCAGCAATTACTGCTGGAACCCATGAGACTGTGACATGAAGCTGTAAAGTGGCTGAGCAATTAAGGCAGCTTTTCTTTCATGCTGTTTCAGTGAGAGGTTACTTCAATAATGATGTGTAACAAACTACCCCAAGATTCAATGATTCAAAACAATAAGCATTTAATACTGATCACAGATCTGTAGGTTGGCTGCAACTCAGCTAGGTTAGGCTGAATTCCAGGCTGCAGATTAAAAAAAAATTTTTTTTTTAAAGGATGGGGTCTTGCTCTGTCACCTATCCTGAAGTGCAACGACACGACTACAGCTCACTGCAGCCTCAAACACCTGGGCTTCAAGCAATCCTCCTGCCTCAGCTTCCCAAGTAGCCGGAATTAACAAGTGCAAGCCACCACACCCAGCGCCGGCTGCAGACTGGGTTTAGGTTTGCTCCATGTTTCTCATCCTCCATGATCAATGACTGCCCAGGGCATGCTCTTCTCACGGTAAATGACAGGAGCACAAGCAAACGGCTGGAAGTACTCTGCTTACATCAGCTCCATTAACATTCTGTTGGCCAAAGCAAGTTACGTGGTCAAGCTCAAAGTCAAGGGACAGGGAAGTACACTCCATTCACGGAGAAGCCATGGCAAAGGGCACGATACACAGAGGTGAAGAATGGAGAACAATGATCCAGTCTGCTACAGGATGCATGACTTCTATGTAGACCAGCTTCTTCGTCTGTTCCTCTTACACATGACTCTGGAATTCCAGGCCCATTAGGGCAAGATTTTTGTATGCTTTGTCCACTATACTTCTATTACACATATTTTGTCTGTTTTGTTTACTGCTGTCTTCCTAGTACTTAGAATAGCTGGTACACAGTGGATGATAAATATGACTAGCTGCCCCCCTGCCCACCTCCCCCAAATAGTGCCCTCAGCCTTGTAAGTTACATGATCTAGAGAACAGTTTCCTTGAGCCAACCTGAGTTGTCCAGCTTGGGTTAGGAGTAATTCCCTTATTAAACTATATGCTGTAACCAGGGAGAGAATGTGGGCAGTCCAACGGCAATTTTGAAGAAAGGAACATGGATACACAGATAGCCTAGCTGTCTCTTCCACATGATATATCAAGACCTTCATGCTCCAGTCCATGCCTCCCCACAGTATGCAAGTACAGTATAGTGGGTAAAAGAATATTCATTAGGCTAGGCAGGTCCAGATCCAAGCCCTGGATCAGCTACTTACTACCTAAGTAACTTTCAGCAAGTTATTTTACCACTCTGAATCTTCATTTCTCCATCTATAAAATGGTGACAATTACCTTATGGGATTATTGCAAAATTAAATAATATACCCGAAGACCTTTATAGAGTGTCTGACACATAGTAAATACTCAATAAATGGCGGTCATCTCTAACAGGAAATGAAGTCTGGTGTCTACATCCTTCTGTGTCCTTAGGTACATTTTTTATCACACTCATTTGAATTTCAACTTTAGCTGATTGTGTGGGGTCACACACTTAGCCCAAAGTAGCCAAACCACACGACTCATAACTGCTTGATACAAAAAGACTAGTAACTAGGCAAGAATTTCTCTCTCACAAATTTAAAGAAATACCAAGAGAATAAAGTGATTAAGCTGGCAGAACACAACTCCCTAAAAAGGAGAGGTTGGTGTGGTCTTGAGGGTCCACATACAAGCTGAAGTCCTAAGAAAGAAGAAACGGAAATAAGGAAGCCAGGTGAGACAGGGACTCAGAGCAGACCCTGATGCCACCTCTTTGGGGGCAGATCCTCTCCCCTCCAGGTCTGGTTTCAGTGTGGCGTGGTCCTCTCCCAGAACTGTGATCCTTGCCGGAGCCCTGAGGCATGAACAATTAGGATAAAATGAGAATGCCCTACTCCATGATGCTACTACACTGTAGAATCTTGCAAATGTCCAGGGAAAACACAGCTGTTAAGAAAGAGCAATCACGTGGGCACAATCATCATGATAGAAGGAGTAGCCTGATATCACAAAATCCTTGGCTGTGAAATGTGAACTCATGGAGGTTTTCCGGCTTTTATATTACAGATGTTCCTTGGGTTGTGTAAAATTGGATTTAAGCAAATGTGACTTCATGCAAATTATCTAAGATACATCATAAAAGCTTAGTGATGCAGAGATTTTACATTCTATATAGAAATACAAAGCAGTCAGGTTGATGAACAAATAATACGAGAGGTGAATGGAGGCTAGCAGCACCACCACAAGGTGCCCTCCTACTTCTAGTCTCACCTGTTTTTTTTTTGGTTGCTGGACTGGCCCACAAGACTCAAGACTACATTGGCCCAGGCTCTTGTAGGTTTGACTAGCCCAATGACATAAAAGGAATAAGCATCATTCATAATCAACTTAAAGCTTAAGTTGTGTATGATTTATTTGCTTTTATAAACCTTTAACAGGGAGGCCAGATGTGGTGGCCTGCAATCCCAGCGCTTTGGGAGGCTGAGGCAGGATTGTTTGCGGCCAGGAGTTCAAGACAAGCCTGAGAAACATAGTGAGAACCCATCTCTACAAAATAAATAAATAGGCCAGGTGCGGTGGCTCACGCCTCTAATCCCAGCCCGTAAGGAGGCCGAGGCGGGCGGATCACCTGAGGCCAAGAGTTTTCAGACCAGCCTGGCCAACATGGTAAAACCCCATCTCTACTAAAAATATAAAAATTAGCTGGGCAGGGCGCGGTGGCTCACACTTGTAATCCTAGCACTTTGGGAGGCAGAGGTGGGCGGATCACGAGGTCAGGAGTTTGAGACCAGTTTGACCAACATGGTGAAACCACGTTTCTACTAAAAATACCAAACTTAGCCGGCGTGTTGGCATGAGCTTGTAATCCCAGCTACTTAGGAAGCTGAGGTAGAAGAATCGCTTGAACCCAGGAGGTGGAGGTTGCAGTGAGCCGAGATTGCGCCTCTGCACTCCAGCTTAGGTGACAGAGTGAGACTCCGTCTCAAAAAACAAAAACAAAAACAAAAAAACACAAAATTAGCCAGGTGTGGTGGTGCATGCCTGGAATCCCAGCTACTCAGGAGGCTGAGGCAGGAGAATCGCTTGAACCCAGGAGGTGGAGGTTGCAGTGAGCCGAGATGGCACCACTGCACTCCAGCCTAGGTGACAGAGCGAGACTCCATCTCAAAAAAAAAAAAAAAGAAAAAAGAAAAGAAAAAGAAAACCCACAAAATCAGCCAGGTGTAGTGGTGCGTGCCTATAATCCCAGCTACTCAGGAGGCTGAGGCAGGAGAATCGCTTGAACCTGGGAGGAGGAGGTTGCAGTGAGCCAAGATCGCACCACTGCAGTCCAGCCTGGGCAACAGAGTGAGACTCTGTCTCAAAATAAAATAAAATAAAATAAAATAAAAATGAACAAATAAATAAACAAAAATTAGCTGCACATGGTGGCATGCACCCATAGTCCCAGCTATTTAGGAGGATGACATGGAAGGATGGCTTTAGCCCAGGAGTTTGAGGCTGCAGTAACCTATGAGTGTGCCACTGAACTCTGGCCTGGGAAACAGAGCAAGACCCTGTCTCTGAAAAAAAAAAAACCAAAAAACAAAAAACAGTATAATGGAACCCCATGTAATTGTCACCCAGTTTCAGCAACTTCAATTCACAGCCAGTCTTGTTTCATCTACTCCATCAACTTACTTCTTTCCCTTTGCCCCAGACTAATTTGAAGCAAATCTAAGACATCATACTATTTCACTATAAATACATAACTTTTAATAATCGTTCTTGGATTGGATCTCAAACCAGCAACAAAATGAAAAAACAATATTCTATTCAGGATGCTGAGGCAGGAGGATCGCTTCAGCTCAGGAGTTTGAGACCAGTCTTAGCAAGAATATAGTGAGACTCATATGTCCAAAAAAAAAAAAAGGAAAGAAAAATATGGTATGGTCAAGAGGGCCATTTGCCTGTTTTCCCTTTCTTAAAACTTCTGACAGGAGCATGGAGGAAACTGAAGTTGCAAAGTGGTAAAAGAGAACACATGCTCAAGCAGAATAAATAATTCAGTCCTAAATTAATACGGACCTATTTCTTCTTTTTAAAAAAGGCTATTGATTAGGTCATAAAGAATATTAGTTTAAAAAGAGTATTAGTTGCAGAAACAGAATACTAGAGTTATAGATCAGCTTCACAGCTAGCTCAGACACAGCATCACTATTGCCCAGTCCTGAAGAACAGATAATGGCATCCAATATTTCATATACTTAAGATTTTCTGAACCCCTAACAGAGGTTGTTTTTTAATGTTTATAGTCGGTTTCTGCACGTGCTTCACCAAAAAAAAAGTACATCAGGCTGAGAGGTGGCTCTTAAACTTTTTCCCACTTACATACTAAAATTATTCAGTAACTAATGCAAAGCAAGGCAATAGGAAATATTAAAGATAGAGTGGGAAAATTCTTTTGATCTGGAAAAATGAACCTACCAAGAAAACAACAGTTTAGCTATATCCCATTTGCTGTAGGGGATAAAATATCTTAAAAACAAAAAACAAAAAACAAAAAACAGTGAAAGGAAACCATGTCTTCTTTCTTAGTGGTTTAGGTACTTGAAATATCAAACTCAATATAACAAATGCTAACTCAAGCTCATTTTGCATTTTTCCTCTTCCCTGCCAAAGAGTATAGGGAAAAAAATAAGTTTCCATTTCATATTTGTATATAATTTCATTTGTGTATAAAATTCCATATTTATGGTTCTGGAGAAAGCACCATTTCAAAATATCACTGCAACTGATTCAAGCACTAAATCTTGTGAGTGAATACTTCAGAACATGTAGCATTAAAAATGCTTTAACACTGGTCACTTAAAAGTATAATTTATAGACAGAGGATGTTTTCAAACATACCAAAGTACTATGAAAATATGTACCAAAACTCAAAATGTTAACAATAAATAAGTAACAAAGTAAACAGCGTAGGTCCAAGGCAGAAATGTGAGCAGAAAATAAATTGGACACTCCTAGCCTTCCCACTACTATCCTCTTTCTCCTTCTTCCTCTGTAATTTACCATTTTTGTGGAACACTCCTTCAGGTACATAAGGTCCTTGTGATTCCCCTTTTAAACCATGCTCGCAGAAGGCTGGGCGCGGTGGCTCACGCCTGTAATCCCAGCACTTTGTGAGGCCGAGGCAGGTGGATTACGAGGTCAGGAGATGAAGACCATCCTGGATAACATGGTGAAACCCCGTCTCTACTAAAAATACAAAAAAAATTAGCTGGGTGAGGTGGCGGGTGCCTGTAGTCCCAGCTACTCGGGAGGCTGAGGCAGGAGAATGGCGTGAACCTGGGAGGCGGAGCTTGCAGTGAGCCGAGATCACGCGACTGCACTCCAGCCTGGGCGACAGAGCGAGACTCCATCTCAAAAAAAAAAAGAAAAATTAAAACAAACGAACAAACAAAACATGCTCTCAGGAAAAAAATGTGAAATTCATATGCACTGAGGTAAACATAACTAATAACCTCAAGTATTACTCTTAATCGGTATTTGCATCTTAAGCTTAAACTTAAAAAAAAAAAAACCGAGTGGAATTTTCATGTCAGCTAGCAGGTAGGAGTGATTTCATCAGTGTCTTTCAAATCTCATGTTGAACATAGTCAATTCAGCCTACCAATAAGGTCAGCACTGAGGACATGCAAATATGCATATACAGTGTAATATACATAAACCTACCAATGAGGTTTCACCTGCTAAGATTTACTTTTATGTTCCAGTTCTTTTCAGCAGTGACACTTCCAACCATAAACCTACCTCCAAACTGGAAATTGTATTATCTCTTACCAATAAGATTATTCTATGTTTTATCACCAAAAACCTCTCAAGGAAAGAAAACAAAGTATGAGGCAAGACCAATGCTTTAAAGCCAAAAAACTGATAAAAATTGGGAAGAGGCTATACAACAAGTGAGGTTTAGAAAGCTGGCTTTGTTATTCATAACAGATATTTTCTTAAAATCTATTAAAAAGCACCTCCTCACCCAGCCAAACACATGTAGACTTGGTAGGAAAAAGCCCCTTCTCTCCCTTTTCCTTCCTGAATGTGGATAAAGGCCCAGAGATGGCACAGCCCCCTTAACCGCAAGACAATAAACATGAACACAAAGGTCCACCTGGCAGACCATGTGAAGGGTGAAAGGAGCCACCTCATCACATCTGGATTTTTGCATAAGGTTCCTGAAAGAGATCAGATTCAGCTACGATAGGAGGGTTTCTGTTACTGCGGCTGAATAAACTTATAGTGGATACAAAGATGTAATTCTCACTTAAAAAAATCTAATTAGGCCGGGCACGGTGGCTCATGCCTGTAATCCCAGCACTTTGGGAGGCCAAGTGGGCAGATCACAAGGTCAGGAGATAGAGACTATCCTGGCTAACATGGTGAAACTCCGTCTCTACTAAAAATACAAAAAATTAGCCGGGCGTGGTGGCGGGCACCTGTGGTCCCAGCTACTCGGGAGACTGAGGCAGGAAAATGGCGTGAACCCAGGAGGCGGAGCTTGCAGTGAGTCGAGATCACACCACTGCACTCTAGCCTGAGCAACAGAGTGAGACTCCATCTCAAAAAACAAAACAAAACAAAAACCACATTAACAGCTAGGAAGAAAATCGACACTGATCTCTCACATATCCTAAAAAGAACCTCAATGATAAGCTTACATTTTTGTTGTCCTCAACTGAGAATGATAAATATCACATACTATAAAAAGAGGGGTGACAGGGGTGAAACTCCAGATTCCAAAGTCAAAAAAAGTGAGACAAGTCTAGGACAGAAAAATGTAACACCAGACAATTACGGTCTAATAGGGCTTTAGCTAATATTTCCAATAAGTCAATTTCAATTGTCAGTGAGAAAAATAAAGTTTATTTCTTATGCAGAAGTAATTCCAATTCAGGTTTTAAGTCTGAACCTTCAAACTTGGGAAGCTTTTTTCCAAGTCATCAGCAAGCGCCTTATCAACTTCATGTAGGATTTTAATAAAATCTTCCACCTATGAGTCAAACAAACAAAATCAAACACAGAAGAGAAAAACGTGGTTTAAGGTACTGATTGCTCTACCTGTGGTTTCTAAATGGTCCAATGGAAAAGAAATGCTGGCAGATCTCCAGATGACAGTAACAGTACTTCCTAAGCAGTCTTCTAAATCATTCTCAAGGAAATGACTATTCTTTCCCATTCCATTTTACTCTTAAGCTAGTACTTCTCCCCCTGCCTCCTCTTTACAGTCTGTTCCCACATTCTGTCCTTCATTTTCCTGAAAAAGTTCTTATTGTGAAATCTGATTCTAATGGTAGGAAATGTGATGCCATTTGAAGAACCATAAAAACCTACTGCCTATTCCCAAGAATCTGATTTTGGTTTCATACACATGCTACCTACTTCATAACAGAAAGGAGTACTATAGATTCAGAGCTGAATTTTTCCTCTTAGAATTGTTACTCCCAATAGTAGTACAAATTTTCCAGTAGTCATCCTTTTTTCCTCCAACCTTTATTGTAGACTCAGGGGGATCTAAATGTTTATATGTGCAGGTTTGGTACAAAGGTATATCACATGATGCTGAAGTTTGAGGCACAGATGAACCTGTCACCCAGGCAGTGAGCTTAGTACCCAATAGGTAGTTTTTCAGCCCTTGCCCTCCCTCTCTTTTTCCCCCTCCTCCTGTAGTCCCCAGTGTCTACTTTTCCCATTTTTATGTCCATGGTATCCAATGGTTTTAGCTCCCACTTCTAAGTGAGAACATACGGTATTTGGTTTTCTGTTTCCAGCAGTCATCTATCTGACAAAGGCATTAAGTCATGTAAATTGTATATACTATAATTTTTGACAATGACCTCGAAATCAAGTGCTTACTTGAAAACATTTAGTAATCCTACAAAACTTGGCCGCCTATACATTTACCCATACTCACCACAGGGCTATAGAAAGGAAGAAGGTTTTGAAATGCAGAGGAACACTTCTGTTTGCTCAATTGGCCTTCCTTTACTCCCTGAGCCACCGTCTCCTAAAACAACAACATTTAATGTCAAAAAAGGGAAATTTTTTCAAGCTTTAACTAGTGAATAAAAACAAATTAGGATATTCAATTCCCTCCTGACTTCATAGGCATTTCAAATGTCCCAACTGAACCCACCGACATCAAGGAGGCTTATGTAACCCAAACGTGTTCTCCACTGTCGTCTTTATTTTAGTGAAGGACACCACCATCCACCCTGCTACACAGACTACAAACTTGGAACACAGTGAAGACTTTTCCCTCCCCTCTCCTGCTGACCCCTCCCGGCAAGTGCTCAATTCTATTCTACCAAATCTCTCTTACCCCATCCCTCCTCTCCATTCAAACTTCCATTGTTTAGGCTGCCATCCTTTTTCAGATTATTCTTGAAGATTACCAACCACAAGAGCCTGTTAGTTGATCTCCTGCCCTCCGGCCTTAACTCTCTCTACTCCTTCCTCTCTATTGCTTTTGGAGTAATCTTTCTAAACTGATCGTATCACTTGGTGCTTAAAAGAAAAAAAATCTTTAGTAGCTCCTCAGTTTCTTCAAGATTAAGTCCAAATCCCCTAAACATGGCATATAAAAATTTGCATGACATAGCCCTAGTGTATCAGCTCACCTTTCTTTGATGTTCCTACCACATAAAAGTAGGTGCTCCAAAAAACAAAAGCAACAGCAAAGAATGGGAAAAAATACATGTGATAAATATGGAAAAGATGCATTGTTACCCAAGAAATTCATACAAATGGATAAATTATAAAAAAGATAAATTATTAACTGGATAATTAAAAATTATTATCCAATTAATTATCCAATTAATTATTTAATTATCCAATAATTAAAAATTATCCAATTAAATCAAATGGATAAATTATAAATGGATAAATTTATAATCAAAATGGATAAATTATAAAAAAGTAGGAAACAAAATATACGACATCCAAATATTTCAATCTCATTAATTTAAAAATGCAAATCAAAATAAGACATAATTTATTACCTGAACTTTGACATAAAAATTATAATACCCAATAATAAGGGTCAAGTAAAAACCAACATTTCACATGTAAACAGTATTTTGACAAAATATGGCCATTATGCCTTAGCCATCTTCACATTTATAATGTTGAATCCAGTAATTTAAATTCTGTAAAACCTGCTGAGGTAATAACCCCAAATCTGGAAAATACAAATAGGGAAAAGGGAAGCAAGACAACTAATAAAAAAAAAATCACCAGAATAAGAGAAACCTTTTGTTTCATTTTGTTTTTTGAGATAGGGTCTCACTTTGTCACTCAGGTTGGAGTGCAATCCTTCCATCCCTGCCTCCCAAGTAGCTGGGATCACAGGCATGTGCCACCATACCTGGCTAATTTTTGTATTTTTTGTAGAGATGAGGTTTTGCCATGTTGCCCAAACTGGTCTCAAACTCCTGGGCTCAAGTGATCCACCTGCCTCAGCCTCCCAAGTGCTGGGATTATGGGCGCCTGGCCAAGAGAAACTTCTTAAGGAATACTCTTTAAAAAATTCAGTGGGTATGAATAAATATATTCTTCACAGCTATATTTGTAGCATTTTATATTCATGATACAATATATTCATAACATATTCATAATATATTTCTTTCCAAATATATGGATAGAAAAAAATATGGTCAAAGGAGGAATGTTAATAACCACTGAACATATTCAGGGAGAATATTCCTTAAGAGAAGTTTGCAGTAAATTTTGAAAACTGATTATTTGGTAAATTAGGTTTAAACTGGCTCTCAGTAAAAAGTCTTTCATCTAGAATCAAGAAAAATGCTTATAATATAGTGTTAAAGGAAAACAGTAGTCTATAAAAATTGCATACGCTGGGTTAAAGTATAGGAAAAATGCATTTATAAAAATACATGCATGCAAACATATGCATATGTTTGTCATACATAAATATACCAAACCACATCAGCTAGCAGTTTTTAAGATTATAAACTCATGGTGATATTAAGATTTTACTTTATTTTCCCAAAATATATATTACTTTCATATTAAAAAAACAGTAATAAAGTTGGAGAGTTAAGCAACCCACACTTTCTTTTGTTCATGACATCATCAATACTTCTTTCCTACCTTTGTTAATGCCTGAAAAATATTAGAAAGAAATTCACATAAAATATCCTTTAAGATTTTCAAGTGGAAATCATCTTGGGTTAAATCAGTCTTTTTAGTTTCTTCTGTGTTAGACTCTGTCGAGTTCTCTGGTTTTTTCTGACACTGTTCCATATTTTGTAAGACCCGAATGAGGCTGTCAATTAGAGGAAGATCTACTGTATAAACAAATCAAGAAACATTGAATTGGCCAGTTAAGTTTGGTTTTTCATTCATATGTATTGAATTAGTGCTAGACATTATTATTTTGGGTACTACAGATACAGTGGTAACATCAGCAAGATGTCAGCCTGTAAGAGGCTTACATTTTTATACTTTCAAATAAGTAAATATAATAGACTATTTTAGGTTTTGGTTAGGTTCTATGAAGGAAATAAAAGAGGAATATAGCAGTCTAGCAGGGCAAGCTCTCTGACAAGGTGACATTGAGTTGAGAACTAAAGCAATGAAGAGTCAGCAATCAAATGAGCCTAGGAGGCCAGGGGTGGTAGCTCACGCTTGCAATCTCAGCACTTTGAGAGGCCAAGATGGGCGGGTAGCTTGAGCCCAGGAGTTCGAGACCAGCCTGAGCAACATGGTGAAACCGTGTCTTTACAAAAAGTATACAAAAATTAGCTCACGAGATTTTTCTACCACTACCACTGTTAACATCTTGGTCCAAATTATAACATTTCTTGCTATGAGTTGTTTATCAAGAATCTCTAAAAGCCTCCTAACTCATCTCCCTTTTGTACCAATGATTTCCTACATTTCTCATCAAAACAGCAGCCTATTAAAGTCAGCTCATGTGTATTCAACTTCCGCTTAAAACTCACCATGATTCCCTACCTCATTTAGAGGAAAAGGCAAAATCAGGCCCTCCATACTCTACCTCTTTGGCTCCATGTGCTACTTTGCTAAATGCACCCCAGCCACATGGGATCTCACTGTTCCCCCTCAAATATACCAGGCATACTTCTGGTTGAGGGCTTTTACACTTTCTATTCCCTCTGTCTGGAATGTTCTTCTCCCTAAGTATGCACATGACTCCTCCATTCTCTCCCTAAGGACTGTACTCAATGCCACCTTCTCAATGAGGTAACATATTTATAAATGAAGATCTTAAAAATATTCAATATTTTTTTTTATTAAAAAGTCTTAATAAAATAGAAACAGATTAATATTTCCTTAAACGGTAAGATATATATCTTATTTTTAGGGGGGCAAGGGGGTGCAGAGTCTTGTTCTGTTGCCCAGGCTGGAGTGCAAAGGTGTCATTTCGACTCACTGCAGCCTCCGCCTCCCAGGTTCAAGCAAATCTCCTGCCTCAGCCTTCCGAGTAGCTGAGATTACAGGCGCATGCCACCAAACCTGGCTAATTTTTGTATTTTTAGCAGAGACAGGGTTTCACCATGTTGGCCAGGCTGACTTTGAACTCCTGACCTCAGGTAATCTGCCCACCTCAGCCACCCAAAGTGCTGGGATTATAGGTGTGAGACACCGCACTTGGTTGTAAAACATGTATCTTATACCCAATAATGCTCAACAGTGGAACTCTAGGATTATTTCTAATAAAATCAGGAAGAAGGTAAGGATGTTTTCTACCATCACTATTATTTTACACCAAAGATTCTAGGCAACAGAGAAAGATAAGAAGAATAAACCAGAGATAGACAAGTGATAAAATATATCTAATTTAAGCCAAAGCACTATCACATAAAGCCCAAAGATTATTACTGGAACGACTACTAAAAACAGTAAGAATTTGGTAAGGTTACAGGATGCAAAGTTAATATACAGAAATCAATAGCCTTCATATATTCCAACAACAATAATCAGTGAGAGAAAATATGTCATAGACAATAGTAAACCCAAAAGATAAAATATCTAGGAATGAAACTAATAAGAAATATCCAAGATCTATATGAAGAAACCATTACTGAGGGACACACAAAAGACCTGAACAAATGAAAGGGCATAACATATTCTTAGATATTCTATAAAGTTAACACGATGTCAATAAAAATATCAGAAAGTTTTTGTTTTTGGAACTTAAAGTTAGTGATAAGAATAGTTAAAAAAATTCTGAAAACTTGGAATGAAGAGGAATTCGCCTTATTAAGTATTAAAACATAAAACCTTAATATTTAAAAACACTATGGCTACTAATATATGAACATAGTAATGGAACTGAATAGAATATATAGGGGAATTTTAAAAATAATGATGAAATTTCAAATCAGTGTGGGTAAGCTGGATTATTGACTAAACAATGTTGAGATAACTGGGTAGCCCTCTGGAAAAAAAATTGATACCACTAGTACCAAAATTATCAAAGGGGGAAAAAAGAATTAAAGCCACACTTCACATGTGACACCAGAATAAATTCTAAATGAATCATGAATTTAATTGTGGTCATAAAAATCATTCTGTGAAAGACTGTGTTTACATAGGAAAATATTCATTTTATATTTCTAAATGAAATGTTGGCTAAAAAGCAGAATTAAATATATGTGCATGTGTTGGATGACAAGATTACAGACATCATGTTTCCTTGATATTTTTTATAAATTTTTAGGCAGGGTGCAGAGGCTCATGCCTGTAATCCCAGCACTCGGGAAGGCAAGGCAGGAGGGTCATTTGAGCCCAGGAGTTTGTGACAAGCCTGGGCAAGATTGTGAGACCCTGTCTCTATAAAAAATTTAAAAACTAGCCAGGTGTGGTGTCATGTGGCTGTAGTCCCAGCTACTCAGAAGGCTGAGGTGAGACAATCACCTGAGCCCAGGAATTCAAGGTTGCAGTGAGCTATGATCCTGCCATGGTACTATAGCCTAGGCGACAAAATAAGACTCTGTCTTTAAAATAAGTAAATAGGCCAGGCGGGGTGGCTCACACCTGTAATCCCAGCACTCTGGGAAGCCGAGGCGGGTGGATCACCTGAGCTCAGAAGTTCCAGCCCAGCCTGGCCAACATGGTGAAACGCTGTCTCTACTGAAACAATACAAAAATTAGCTGGGCACAGTGGTGTGTGCCTGTAATCCCAGCTACTTGGGAGGCTAAGGCACGAGAATCACTTGAATCCAGGAGGCAAAGGTTACAGTGAGCCAAGATCGTACCACCGCACTCCAGCCTGGGCAGCAGAGCAAGACTCTGTTTCCAAAAAATAAAAATAAATAAAAAGTAAAATAGGTAAATAAATACAATAATAAAATAAATTTTTGAAGTTTAGCATATTTTTATAACTAGGGAAATGAAAGCATTTTTTAAAAGGGAGAAATCAATGAAATGAAAAACAATATGAGCCTAGGAAATTGTACTTGCCTTTTTCTATCTTTAGATACTCTTGCTCAGTCTGTGAGGCATAAATGGCAGACAACACTGAAAAAACAGAGGCTAGCACTGTTTTCTGTTCTTGAAGAATGATGGGTGGATCATCAGACTGGCAGAATTCATGGCAGACCAGGTCAAAAAGTAAATTCCAAATGTCTTTTCCAGTGTCAGGACAATGTACTTAATAAAGACAACAAATAAAGCAGTACTTTAAAATCAGCAAACAATTAAATGAGTAACTGTAGCACTTCCAATAAACCATCTTACCAATTGCTTGAATTCCATCATCCACTGTAGTAAGCAGTTGTAAAATATGCATGTAAACATCAAGCCATTCTGGATTTTCAGAACTAAACAGGAAAAGTAAAAGCACTGAATCAACGTTACTGTCCAGGGGATTCCAATCATTCATCCATTCAATAAATATTTATTACTCTGCCAGCCACTGTTCAAGGTGCTGAGGATAAAACAAGGAAAGGAACAAAGGCTCTGTGCTCGTTAGAGCTTTTATATTCTAATAGGGGAAACAGCAAAAAATAAACATTTTATAAAATAATCAACACACACAGGACAAGAAGTAAAAAAATCTTTTTGGCTCTATCTCATAAAAGCAACAATGCAGAAACCTGCTAGTTGATACTTTATCATTTTGGTTTGCTTGAATAATCAGAACAAAAAATGACTGCGATTTTTATAGTATGAATGTAAGGTCCACTGCACCATGCATCAACAAAAATGATGTTCTGAAAACATCTCAGGATTATCCTAGCCCCCTAGCTGAGAATACTAAAAGCATATAAGTCTAATTCTTATGATCAACCATTTGGATTCTCAAAAATCTAAATAGTTTGGAAACTCAAAATCTTAGTTCTTCAACCAAGCAAGTGAAAAGACAGTGAACAATTAAAACAATGGTTTGGCAAATGTTTATTTAAGTACTTACAAATTAAATTTCAGGCACTATGTTAGGAGTTGAGAAAACAGATGTATAAGATGTTATCCCTATCTTCATAAAATTTGTACTTTAAAAGGAAAGAAGATTGCTAGCGGGGTAATCACAATAAAGTGGTATGAATGTAACACTATAGGGCTAGGAGCCACTATATAGCAAGGAGACTTAGTTTGCAGGGTCAGGGAAGGTACCTTAAGAAAAATGATGTTTACACAGAAACATGAAGGGGCAAAGAAGTATGTGAGGTGGAGGAAACATACTGTGCAAAGGCCTGGAGACAAGAGAGCTGGTTCAGTTGAAGAAGTGAAGCAAACTTCACATGACTGAAACGCAGAGTACAAGGAATAAGGATAGTACTACTGGGCCTATAAGCTGCACTTTATTTTTCTGAGAATTTTTCATTTATTTCATTCTTTTTTCCCCTATTTTATTTATTTATATTTTGGATTCAGAAGGTACATGTTGGGGGTTGTTACATGCATGGTGCTGAGGTTTGGGAATACGGATGGTCCCATCACCCAGGTGATGCACACAGTACCTAAGCTGTGTTTGTGTTTGTTTTTGTTTTTTTCTGGACCTTATCCTAAGGAAGGTAACTGACAAGACTGAAGCATGAGAGTGAGACGAGTACGTACTTTGCAAAAACAGCTTTAAAGTCTAGGCTTGGGAAAAGCAAGCATAGAGGCAGCGAATTCAAGTAAAAGAATGTGGCAGTTCTCCAGATGAGAGACAATAATGGCTTGACTGGCATGGATGGAATCCCAGAAAAAGTCAGGAATAAGGGTTGGGAGTTGACTACAATGGGAAAATACTAGGGTAGGAAAGATTCTGTAACGGCTTCTCCATTTCTTCTATATTATCCAAACAGGACAGTGATTACATCATTTACTGAGATTGAGAATACTGATGAAGCAGGTTTAGGGAAAGATGATGAATTTAATCCTCACTTGGATAAAGGACACAAAATTAATAGGTTTTGATGTGGCTTACTCAGCACTAAGAATGCACTAAGCAAATCACTAAGCAGATCAATTTAAAAATTAATTTTCTAGTGATTAGCAATAAACAGTTTTAATGACCTGTAAGGCTTAGTAATCACTCTTGACAAGACATCAGAGTCCCCAAATCAGTCACTTATTGAAGACTGGCATATAAACACAAGGAGCAAAAAAAAAAAAAAGATGTGCAACGTTAATTAAGAAGTTGTTAAATGTTCAACGTAAAAGCACAAGAAAATGTTTTCTCTTTGGTTTAAATTACATAAAATATGATAAGACAGAAACCACGGTCAATGTTGAATAACAGCCTATAGCTAAATGATAATGTAACAGGAAGTTTGTAACCACTATCATTCTTGTAAAAAGCATACAGGTTGCATCACAAATATTAGTAGTGAATTAACGTAACAAGGAGTGACTGTGTACTTTATTCTGTTGTAAGGAATCTAAGAAGACTTTTATATCTGAGAATACTTCTATCAATTGCATTTTCCCAGAGCACTTTGCACGAAAGAGCTCACCTACCGTACTTGTTTGGCAGCTTCGAGTATACAGGGCACGAGCCGAAACACTGGCTGCTCTTCAGACTCTTCCTGGGGTTGGTCCAGAGGCTGAGTAGCCCCATTTCTGACCCATTCCAACATTAGTTTCTCATCCAAATCAAAGAGCTTGTCTACAACCTCCCCCACCTTCACCAGCAAGTCAACTGCAGAGAATAAAACAAATATTGAAATAAAAACAAATTGCTAAAAGCAATAGGGTTAAGCAAAATTCCTACAGCTATTCTAACAAAACCAAACCTTGCCAAAGCAGTACTTATTCTAAAGGGTGATTTACTTACCTCATATGTTTAAATTTGCGTATTTTTCCTCATTTTTAAATGAGGAATTCATCAGTGTCCCAGGAATTTAAGAAATTTTATATCTTCAATCAAAAAACTTTCTCCAAAAAGCAAACAAACAAAAAGCTGGGCATGGTGGCTTACACCTGTAATCCCAACACTTTTGGGAGGCCAAGGCTAGATGACTGCTTGAACACATGAGTTCGAAACCAGCCTGGGCAAGAAAGTGAGACTCCATCTCTACAAAAAATTTTAAAATGAGCTGAGCATGGCGGTGCACAACGATAGTCCCAGCTATTGGGGAGATTAACAGAAGGATACCTTGAGCCTAGGAGTTTGAGGCTGTAGTGGGCTATGATCACACTACTGCACTCCAACCTGGGTGACAGAGCAAGATTCTGTCTCAAACTAACAAACTTTATTACCTTACACCCAAGGCTTTTTTCAAAAAGGTGACTTCTAGAAATAGTTACACAGTTTCCTAAAAATTAAATAAAATTTAAAACTTTTTTTTTTTCTAGACTACATGATGACTTACCATTTGTTGAACTTGACATAATGAAGCAAATGCTATCATAAATCGCTGGATGTTCCCGGATCCTTTCAACCCAAACACTGGCCACTTCTGCCTGGGAAAGGCAAGTAAGCAACAACCTACATGGTAAACGTGGGTTGAATTTCTACTTTTCAAAAAAAAATAAAACAGTAAAGGAAATTCGAAAATAAAAAATTAGCTTTTTTTATTAGCTACTCTTATGAGTAACCTTACAGAATTCATAAAAGGAAAAGCATACCTGCTTGTTTCCAGCAGAGTAGGTGGGTCTGAATCATACAAACAGTGCAATAATACCTGCCTACAAAAACAAAGAAGTTAACCGATATGCCTCACTTCTTGCATTTAAAATATCCGAGTTTTCATTTAAGTTTTTTAACATCTTTATTGTGAAATACAGCATGTATTCAGAAAAGCCCAAAAGATACAAATCTATAGTTAATAAATAATTATAAAGCAAACACTCGTGTTTCCAAGAAACAGAACAGAGCTGCATCTCAGTAGTCACCATGTGTCCATTCCAAATCACAATTCTCTTTCCCACCTAGAAATGATGACCATTCTGATTTTTCCAGCAATCATTTCTTTACTTTGCTCTATAGTTTTATTATTTTATATATTTTGGTGTTGCTTTATACTGCAGGTAAAAGGATTAAGAGGACATGCTGAATAAATAGACATAATCTGGGAGGTTATTCGGATTCATGAAGATGGTCAAGGAGGGGAGACAACATATGAAATAAATTATATTATACTTATTCTTTTGAGTCTTCATTTATTTGCTGGAAACTATACATGTAAGATCCACCCATGTTGTTTCTTTAGCTGTTATTCTTTGACAGATTGCTGCAGAGTACTCCATTGTGTGAAAATAACACAATTTATTTTTCCAGACTACTGCTGATGGCCATTTGCGTTGATTCCAATTTGGGGCTATTTCAAGTAATCCTCCTATAATATTTGTAAGAGTTATCCTGATGCACATGTGCACAGTTTCTCTTACCATATATGCCCACTATGAGCTGGTTACAGCACATGCATATGTTCCAACGTGACCAGATAACGCCCAACTATTCTAAAGTGGTTCACAAATTTATATCCCATCAGCAAAATAACTTGCACCATACTAATATTAAGATGAGCATTTACTTGAATTTATAACATTTGTTAACATTTCTCATTCCTGGAGTTTTGATAGAGAACATTATAGAGACATGGATGACTGTAAATTACTGAGGAATAAATACTCTGAACTAGGATCTTAAAGTCCCTCCACAACTAGGAGTTATCTCTTTCTGAGAAACCCAGGTACTTGAATCCTGTGATAAAACCCTCACGGCCCCAGCTCTGACAAAAACTGCCTAGAACAGTTTTCTTAACCTATTTGGGTACAAATTTCTTTGAGATTCTGATTAACAGCCATGAACCCTTTGCCTAGAAAACTAATACACCCACAAAATTTAGCATATAATTTCAGGGTGTTCTCAGAACACAGTAACCAAACTTGGGTTTCCTCCATTAAAAAACCTTCTGCCCAGAACTTTACACATGGAGAAGAGAACTAGTCTCAAAGCAGAAATCTGAGTCTTTTCATCACAGAGGCAACTCTTTATCTTCTAGTTTGTTGGCAAGTCTTAACCTCTAAGTCAGAGCTCTCAGGATGACATTATTCAAGAAATCTAGTTTCTGCAGACTCCAGCTGAGTCACTGGATTCCCTGCACCTAAAATGTTTTGGATTCCAGTTGGCTGCCCCATCTCCAAGTTTTGTCCCACTGGTTCTTCCCCTATCTGGCTTACTGCCACCAGCTGACAATTCAGGTTCCTTTGCTACTGAAGAAAGCAGGTTTAAATCCTGAATTATTTCAGTACCTCCTGAAGAAGCCCCTAGCTACCATCAACACACAATGAAGTTCCTAGAGAGTATTCATCAAGACAAAGAAAAGACTGTCTTTCAGATTTGCTACTTTTCCTAAGACGAATTTCCTTAAGGATATAAAAGAATATGTTTAAAAACATAATTATATAGTAAGACTTACCCAAGATTTTTATCACTGCTGATGGACACACATATCTCCTGGAAACAGGCCATATTACCTAAAATTCCCACACAGATTTCCTGCCAAATCAAATTTTACAAGTCACAATGGCTCTGAGATGAAAGACATAAACAAAAATATCAACTTGAACAAAAACTTTCACTGAGCCAACTTTTGGGGTAAGGCAGAGGGGAGGCAGGATAAAGAAATACATATACTGCCTGTACCCTAACCTTGACAAGCTTACAGTATTTGAGAAGGGATGAAAGACATAAGAACAAGAAAGGGCAAAGGCAGGAGCTATGGAAGAAGAACTCCTATCGATAAAACGAATGTTAAATGATTGATAGTACTGAGATACGCAAACAAAAAGACAGACATTCAAATAAGGGGACAGTATCAGCAAAGGCAGGAAGGGAATCATGTACGTGGCGAAGACGGTAGACAATGAAGTACTCTGGTTGTGGCACAAAGTGGGTGAACATCATGAGGTAAATACTGCAGGTATAAAGGACTGAGATTAAGGCCTCTGAATGCCGTGCTAAAGAATTAGACTTAATCTGGGAAGTTATTTGGAATCATGAAGATGCTCAACGAGGGGAGACAACATACTGAAACAATATCTTAGAAAGATTATTCTGGTGGCAAAATGCATAATGTATTAGTGTAGCCCCTCTTTATCCATGGTATCAGTTACCCATGGTCAACCTTGGTATAAAAGTACTAAATGGAAAAGTCCAGAAATAATTCATATTTTAAATTGCATGCCTTTCTGAGTAACATGATGAAATCTTGCACCGTCTCACCCGGGATGTGACTCATTCTTTTGTTCAACATATCCACACTGTATACACTGCCTGCCCATTAGTTACTTAGTAGCCATCTTGGCTATCAGATCGACCATCATGGTACCTCACAGGGCTTGTGTTCATGTCACCCTTATTTTACTTAATAATGGCCCCAAAGCACAAGAGTAGCGATACTGGCAATTTGGATATGTCAAGGAGCCACCATTAAGTGCTTTCTTTACATGAAAAGGTGAAAATTCTTGACTTCATAAGAAAAACATACAAAAATGTATGCTGAGGTTGCTTAGGATCTCTAAGAACAAATCTATCCATGAAATTGTGAAGAAGGAAAAGGAAATTTGTGCATATTATAAATAGGGTTCAGTTCTGTCCTGGGCTTTAGGCACTGGGGGCCTTGGAATGCATCCCCCAAGGATAAGGGGACACTAGTGCATAGGGAAAAGACGTTGAAAAGAATTTAAGAATCCATCTCAGTAATAGTTAATTAATATGCAATAACATTTATTACCACTCATTATGGCCAGGCATTACTCTAAGCATTTTCCGTGTATAATTTCATATAATAACTTAGGTGATAGGTACTAATAGTATCCCCATTTTTTCAGATGAGGAAACTAAGGCACAGAGAAGTTAAGCTACTTGCCTAAGATCTTGAGATCTCCAACTAGAACATGGCAGAGCTCCAGAGCTTGAGCATTTAACCACTATTCCAAACTGCACCTCAGTTATCAAGACGCAAGAGGAGGAGGGCCCTCAGGCATGGAAAAGGATGAAGCTGAGGAAGACTCTCAAGGTGAAAGCAAAATAATCCAATGTGAGGATAAGGGAGAAAGTAGCTGAACTTGACTCCCAGCTTTCAAGTTGCCTCATTTCCCCAGTCAGTGATATTGGTCCCATTGACAGGAAAACTAAAAAAGAAAGTGCATAAAAGGCTACAATGAGTTCAGATGGTACGGTGTTTCCAAGCTTGCTGGAACGTAAGAATCACTCAAGGAGCTTGTTAAAAATACAGATTTCCAAATCTCATCTCAGATCTACTGAATTATAATTTCCAGGGTACAGCCTGGAAAGCTATTGTTTACCCAGCATATACCAGGTGACTTTTATGATCAGATAAGCGTGACCATAAATCACTGAGGACATACACAATTCAGGGTTAGAGAGCACAGCTGACCCTTGAACAACACAGGTTTCAATGTGTGGGTCCACTTAGAGGTGGATTTTTTCTAACCAAACTTGGAATGAAAATACAGTGTCCTCAAGATGCAAAACCTGCGTAATATGCAGAGCTGACTTTTCATACACACAGGTTCCACAGAGCTGACTGCAGAATTGAGTATGTGCGGATTTCAGTATGGGGGAATGTCTTGCAACCATCCCCCATGTATACCAAGGGACAACTGTACAGCATGCAAGCAGAGAATGCCTGAAGAAAGTTGGAGATGTGACATCAGTTATCAGAAGGGAAGTCAAGGCTTTGCTCCTACAGGCGAGTTGCAACTTAAAGGTGTAAAGAAAACACATAAGTTAACTAGGAAAATGAATATAATGAGAGCAAAGGATCAGGCCTACACCTTACAAAAAGTCCATATTCGGGACAGTATAAAAAAGGAAGAAAGAAAAAGGCCAATGAAAGGTGAGAGAGGAGTGACTCAAGCGGTCAGAGACGACAGTGAGATGACACAGGAGCTACAGAAATGGAGTTTCAAAAAAATGTGGGTGGTCAAATGTTGGGAAAAGATTAAGAGTGAGTAGGGGCAGGAAAAAACCACATACATTTCCCTTATAAACTAAAGAGGGAATAACTGAACTTCCAATCAAAGATCAAGTTTTTCTGTCTTGGCTGCTCACTGGAATCACCTGGGGAACTTTAAAAGCTGGCCAAAGTCTCACACTTGGAGATTCTGCTTTAACTCATTTAGGGTATGGCCTGACTCAAGATTTTCAAAAGTTCCCCAGGGCAAAGCTTCTCAGAGTCTGGCAATGCTCCAGAGCACCAGCGTCACCTGGGAACATATTAGGAATCCTGGACCTACTGGACTAGAAACTCTGGAGGGGGGCTTGGCAATTAGTGATGCGGGGACATGCTTAAGTTTGAGAGCCCATGTCCCAGGTGATTCTAACATGCAGCCAAGGCTGAGAATCACTGTGGCAGCAGATGGTGGCCAGGGGATATATACAACAATATGACTAAATCCTAAAAGGTGCCATTCCTGACATAAGCTTATTTCTTTATACACTAGTAGTGAGTAAATATATTTAAGACAGAAAAACTCAGTACAAAAATAGCATAATTGTCAAATCTTACATTAATATAAGGAACCAAGGAAAAAATGGTTAATCAGGCCCTAATTCAGACAGAACATTCTACTTAAATAAGAATTTTAATTCAACATTCAATTTGTAACAACACACTACGGAATTCTCCATTTTATAATCTGAAAGAGAGGAAATACAGTACAGTGGTTATACTGGAGTCAGGCCTAGGCTGAAATCTCAGCTCCATTCTTTCCTAGTTGTGTGACCTGAACACATATCTTCACCCAAGATCTAGTTCTTTAAAAGTATACCTCATAGTAGTAAGACCAGGTATTCAGTAAACAGCAGTTTTTCATAATTATAATTATTGAACAGATATTTACTAATCCATGTATGCACAGCACATGGCAATTTAATTGGCAATAAAGCACAGTACACTGTACAGTATATAAAGTCCTCTCCTTTAGTCTTTATCTATTGTTCTTGGCAGTTTACTAACAGCAATGACCACTGAAAGCTTGCTTACTTACTTGGGAAGGTGTGGAAGGAAAAGTACCACTGTGAATAACAGATGCAAATACTGAGAGGGGACAGAAGGCACCCAAAGGGAGGCATGGAGACAGCGTGAGACAGGGAGTAGAAAGGCCTGGCTAAATCAGAAGGGTTACCTGGTTATCCAGATTTTATGCTGGAAAGATGAGTTAGGTTCAGAGAGTAGAAGTCTTGAGCAGCAGGCTGAGTTTAGAATAGTTTTCAAACAATGGTGGATTTTGTCAGTAAAAAAGAGCAATCCACTGAAAAATGGGAGGCCCGGGTTCTGCTCCTTGCTCTGATACATACTAGCAGCATAACGGTGGTTATGCCTAACTCGTCTCCACAGCTGTTAAATGAAAGTGCTAATTTCCCTGGTCCAGCCTGAATCTATAATTCTATGATTCTAATAATTTTAAATTATTAAATTATTAATAATTTAATATTTTAAATTATTACAGGCATGTAGCTCATGCTTATAATCCCAGCACTTTGGGAGGCCAAGGTGGGAGGATCACTTGAGGCCAGGAGTTTAAGACCACCCTGAGCAACATAAGGAGACCCCTGTCTTCACAAAATAAAAATGAAAATTAGCTGGGTGTGGTGGCTTACACCTATAGTCCCAGTTACTTGGGAGGCTGAGGTGGGAGGGTCCCTTGAGCCCAGGAAGTCAAGACTGCAGTGAGCTGTGCTCATGCCACTGTACTCTAAGCCTTGGAGACATAGTTAGACCCTGTCTCAAAAATAAAATAAAAAAAATTTAAATAGCAAATTACCTAGGACCTGGCAATGTTCAATTAACATCTACAGGCTGATTTGTTGATTTACGGTCAGTAAGAAAATCAAAGTGAGAAAAATAAATGACCATCCAGCACTATCTGTTCTTATTGCTTCAAAGAAGAAGGCTTTAGAAATGCACATACTTACTCTTAATCGAGGACACTTGGACTTGGCCAGTACTCCCATGAATATATCAGGAGCATTAAATTCTTGGAGAAATAAAGCCACATCCTGAAAAGAAAAATGATTATTGGCGTAGATACTGAATATTCTTCCCCTAAACCCCAAAGCTTAGGCAACCATAAAATTCTATATTAAAATGAGAATTTTAGGCCAGGCGCGGTGGCTCACACCTGCAATCCTAGCACTTTGGGAGGCCAAGGCAGAGTGCCTGAGCTCAGGAGTTCACGACCAGCCTGGGCAACACGGTGAAACTCCGTCTCTACTAAAAATACAAAAAAACTAGCTGGGTGTGGCAGCGAGCATCTGTAGTCCCAGCTACTCAGGAGGCTGAGGCAGGTGAATCGCTTGAACCTGGGAGGTGGAGGTTGCAGTGAGGTGAGATTGTGCCACTGCACTCCAGCCTGGGCGACAGAGCAAGACTCTGTCTCCAAAAAACATTAAAAAATAAAATAAAATTAGAATTTTAGACACAAGGAAAAAAAAAAAAACACAGGCTTAGGAACTGTGTCAACAGACAAAAGTGATACTAGAGAGTCTTTATGATAACTGGTCCCAGACAATGGAACAATTTTGTAAACAAATCTAAACTACCTACAATACTCCGGAGGATTATCCCACTCTTTTCTGCCCCGAATCTATTTACCTTAATAATGTTTCTGCCCACTAGGAATTCTCATTAAACACATTCAAACACATTTGGTGATTACCTATCAAGTATTAAGCTAGAAGTGGGGGACAAGGGAAAAAAGCAACACGCTGGGCACAGTGGCTCACACCTATAATCCTAACACTTTGGGAGGCTGGTTAGAAAGCTGAGGTTGGTGGATCACTTGAGCCCAGGAGTTTGAGACCAGCTTGGGCAAACATGGTGAAAACCCATATCCACAAAAAATACAAAAATTAGCCAGGTGTGGTGGCACATGCCTGCAGTCCCAGCTACTTGGGAGGCTGAGGTGGGAGGATCACTTGAGCCTGGGGGGGTCGAGGTTGCAGTGAGCCATGACTTTGCCACTGTACTCCAGCCTGGGCAACACAGTGAGAATAAAAGAGTAAAACTTGGCTGGGAGAGGTGGCTCATGCCTGTAATCCTAATACTTTGGGAGGCCAGGGCAGGCAGATCACTTGAGCCCAGGAGTTCGAGACCAGCCTAAGCAAACCTAGTGAAACACCATCTCTACAGAAAATACAAAAATTAGCTGGGCATGGTGGTGTACCATCTGTAGTCCCAGCTACTCAGGAGGCTGAGGTGGAAGGATTGCTTGAACCCATGAGGCACAGGTTGCAGTAAGCTGAGATATCGCCATTGCACTCCAGCCTGTGCAACAGAGTGAGACTTTGTCACAAACAAAAACAAAATTCCTTCTTGTCCTCCAAGAACTTAAAACACAGTAGGGGAAAGAAGTCAAGAACTGCTATAGGGTCCTGTCCAAAACCAGAACTTGTGTTTTCAAAATCATCAACAGAATAAAAATTCTGATGACAATGTAACTGTGGTAGCCTCATAACTTCTTCCTAGAGAGTCTGCCACAGTGCCTAAAGGGGCATAACATACAGGCGACATGTGAGTGGACATGTGGCCCCAAATGGGCCAAATCTCACCTAGGAATGTAAGACATAAAAGCTAAGTCAGTTTGCTTGGGGATCTGCAATGTAAAATATATAAATAAAATTAAGTTTCTGGCTGTCTACTGCTTCAGATTTTCACTAAATTTGAGGTGTGTATTTGAGAAGCTTTAACTTAAAATATAAGCTGCATGCATTAAAGGGCCCTGGAACACCTCAAAGAGAGAGGCAATTATTCTCCACAGCAACTGAAACCAGGAACCTGCCAGACAGCTGACTGGGAGAGACACACTCTACTTACTAAAAGACCATGGTCAGAGAAAATAGTATTTTCAAACATACACTCTAAACTGAAAGTCCTAACAGCAGATTCTCTTCACTGTAAGTGATCAAGCTGTCTGTCCTGTGGGCAATTCTTTGTCACAGGCAGAAATTTTTAAATTTAATGGTAATTCCTGGAGTAGCACAAGGGTGGCCTAACAATATCAATACCAACAGTAATAAAATTAACATTCATTGAACAAGTATTAAATGCCAGGCACAGTGAAGTGGCTTGCATGCTATCTCATTTAATTCTCAGAACAACTCTATCAACTAGTTAACATTATTAGTCCCATTACATTCATAAGCAAACTGAAGTTTAAAAAGTTCAGCAACCTGCCCAAGATTATACAGTCTCAGTAGAGCAAAGCTAGGATTTGAACCCATATGAGTCTGACTTGAGCCTATGGTCTTGCTTTTTAAAAGAGATGGGGGTCTTGCTATCCTGTCCATACTGCAGCAGTGGCTATTCACAGATTCACAGGCATTATCATAACTCACTGCAGCCTCCAACTACTGGGCTCAAGTGATCCTCCTGCCTCAGCCTTCCAAATAACTGGGAATATAGGCAAGTACCCAGCGAGACTATGTTTTTTTTTTGTTGTTTTTTTTTGTTTTTTTTTTTGAGACGGAGTCTCGCTTTTCACCCAGGCTGGAGTGCAGTGGCCGGATCGCAGCTCACTGCAAGCTCCGCCTCCCGGGTTTACGCCATTCTCCTGCCTCAGCCTCCCGAGTAGCTGGGACTACAGGCGCCCGCCACCTCGCCCGGCTAGTTTTTTGTGTTTTTAGTAGAGACGGAATTTCACCGGGTTAGCCAGGATGGTCTCTATCTCCTGACTTCGTCATCCGCCTGTCTCGGCCTCCCAAAGTGCTGGGATTACAGGCTTGAGCCACTGCGCCCGGCGAGACTATGTTCTTAACCACCACAACATGCTACCTCTCAGGTATTCATCTATTCATTCACTACTCCCCAAATATTTTCTGAAAAACCTAATAGGCACTGTTTTAGGTTCTGGGAACACATTGGTGAACAAGCTAAATAAGGACTCAGTCCCAAGGAATTTTCTTTCTAAAGAAATGAACAAACAATAAATATATAAACAACTGAACTACACAATTTCTAAATGCTACAAAGAAAATAAGATGGTATGTGCTAGAAACCCAGATAAAGGAGGCTACTTTAGACATGACACTGAAGAAGGTATTTCAGAAGGGGTGACATTGTGCTTTGATGAGAAAGAATTTAAATCCATCAGAGGACACATGTAACAGAGTGAAGCAATTCTGTGGGAACACTGAAATAAGAGAGGTTAATTCTGACTGGAGTGTCTGGGGTGGCATCACAGAGGAGGTGACACTGAAGCTGGGCCATAAACAGTGAGACGGATTTTGCCAGCTGGAAGCCATTCTAAACAGAGAGGCATGAATAGTACCCATGGACATGTGAAAGTGCAGGAAGTATCTATCTGGAGGTCTCTGATCCTCACACACTGAATTCGTGGTTACAGAGCAATAAGAGACAAGGCTGAGATATAAACTCACGAGACTTTGCACCAGGGACTTCAACAGTCAGTGGAGAGCTTAGTTCTGAGTGGTGCCTCAAGGGCACCTCTTGTAAGGGAGCAAAAGGAGGCCAAAGAACATGACTTCGCCCCGCACCAATAACTTCCTTCAAACAGCAGCACTGTTTTCTCAATTTTAAAACTGAGATTTTCACCCTAAGAGTTCATTTAAAACACAGGTTTTATTTCTTTTTTAAAAAATGTAACCATAATTTATCAATAATTGTAGAAAAGTAGATCTGAACAATACTCTCAACCAACCTGATCTGACATTGGTAATAAGATACTTGACCCAGCAACAGCAGAACACACATGCTTTTTAAGTGAACATGTCTTTTAAGTGAACATGTCTTTTAAGTGATAGTAAAGACAAAGTAAAGACAAAGATAGATTGGTAAAGACAGACCATATTCTGGGCTATAAAACAAGTCTCAACACATTTAAAAGGATTCAGTGTTCAACGACCATAGCAACAGAAAGATAACTGAAACATTCCCAAATATTTGAATCTTATGTATGAACCAAAGAAAAAGTAAAGAATATTAGAAAGTATTCTGAACTTCCGTGGGCATGGTGGCTCATGCCTGTAATCCCAGTACTTTGGGAGGCCGGGGCAGGCAGATCACTTGAGGCCAGGAGTTCAAGACCAGCCTGGCCAACATGGCAAAACCCCATCTCTACAAAAAGTACACAGCAAGACTCTGTCTCAAAAAAAATTGTAAACACAGCATATCAGAATTTGTGGAATACTGGTAAAGCATAAATATTTAGGGAAAATTTTACAGTGCTAGATGTCTATCTTTAAAAAGAAAGATTTCAAAGTATAAAGTATGTGGACAACAGATTTTTGACAAAGATGCAAAAGCAATTAGTGGAGAAAGGATCATCTTTTCAACAAATGAACTAGAACAATTGAATATCCATAGGCAAAAAAATAAACTTCAACCCATCCTTGCACTATGCACTATACAAAAATCAACTCAAAATGGATCACAGACTTCTATGTAAAACCTAAAATTATAAAACTTTTAGAAGAAAATGTAAGAAAACAACATAATTAAAAAACAGGCAGAAGATTAAAACAGGTATGTCACCAAAAAAGATACACGGAGTACAAATAAACACATGAAAAGATACTCATCATTAGGAATTAAGGCAGTCCAAATTATAATCACAATGAGCTATCACTACACACTTATTAGCATGGCTAAAATTAAGAAGACTGACCATACTAAGTGTTGATGAGGATGAGGAGAAACTGGACCTGGAATTATGTCTCACACACTGCTTGTGGTTATGTAAAACGGTAAAAACTGTTTAGGAAAACAATTTGAAAGTTTCTTAAAAAGTTAAGCATACACTTACCATATGATCCAGTCAGGCCACTTGATATGGTTTGGCTCTGTGTTCCCTGCTAAATCTCACCTTGATTGTCCCCATGTATCAAGGGCAAGACTAGGTGGAGGTAAGTGAATCATGGGGGCGGTTTCCCCCATGCTGTTCTCATGATAATAAGTGAGTCTCATGAGATCTGATAGTTTTATAAGCATCTGGCATTTCCCCTGCTCACACTTCTCCTTCCTGCCACCATGTGAAGAAGGTGCTTGCTTCCCCTTCCCCTTCTGTCATGATTGTAAGTTTCCTGAGGCCTCCCCAGCCATGCTGAACTGAGAGTCAATTAAACCTCTTTCCTTTATAAATTACCCAGTCTCAGGTATTTCCCTATAGCAGCATGAGAATGGACTAATACACCACTCTAGGTATTCATCCAAGGAAAAGAAAAGTATATGTCCATACACACTTGTATACAAAAGTTCACAACAGCTTTATCTGTAATAAACCTTAAACAACTCCAACATTCATCAACAGGTAAAAAATAAATTGTGGTATATACATATAATGGAACACGATTCAGCAATAAAAAAAAATAAGCCATTGATATACACAACATGGATGATTCTCAAAATTACGCTGCATAAAAGAGCCAGACCAAAAAAAGAATATGAGCACATTTATATAAAACTCTAGAATACACACTAATCTGTAGTGACAGAAAGCAGATCAGCAGTTGCCTGGAGAGGATGGAGGAAGGGAGAGGCAAGAGGAAGAGACGACCAAGGACCATAAAGAAACTTTTAGGGGTGATGGATATGCTCTCTATCCCGATTACAGTGACAGTTTCATCTGCGTACACATTGTCAAAGTTTATTGGCTGGGTGCGGTGACGCACACCTATAATCCCAGCACTTTGGGAGGCCAAGGCGGGTGGATCATTTGAGGTCAGCAGTTCGAGACTAGCCTTGCCAACAGGGTGAAACCCTGTCTCTACCAAAAATACAAAAATTCGCTGGGATTGGTGGTGCAGGCCTGTACTCCCAGCTACTCCCGAGGCCATGGCAGGAGAATCACTTGAGCCCTGGAGGCGGAGGTTGCAGTGAGCTGAGATCGCACCACTGCACTCCCGCCTGGGTGATAGAGACTCCATCTCCAAAAAAAAAATGATCAGTGTCAATGATACTTCAAAACAATAGGCAGTTTTTTTGTGTTAATTATACCTCAATAAAGTTTTAAATAAAATGACTGAAACAATGAATAGCCATTGACAATTTTTTAAGAAAATGAGTACAATTAAGTCCGTATTTCTGGAAAAAAAGGTAACAGGGGTGGCAATGTAGAGGACAGAAGGGAGGTGAAAGAGACTAAAACAAGGATTTTAATCAGGAAGCTACCGCAAAAGTCCAGGCAATAAAACAAGAGAGATCACATAGGCCATTTAATCTCTTTTGGCCTCTATTTTCTTAACTGTAAAATAAGAGTACTACCTACATCACAGGGTTATTGTGAAGATCAAATAGAATACTGTACATGAAAATGCTTTTGAGCTATAGAATAAAATACAGATATTAAAACAATGATTAATATTGCAGCTATAGACATATTATTTATTGTCCTTTCCTTCTAATACTATCATGGTATATTAGTGGTCTTCTAACTCCTAACCTGCTCTCAAATATATGGCCAGAGTTCTCTTTAGGTAGGTAAGTATCAGAACTTTCCTGGCCTCCATGTGTGTAGGAATACATTCATAAGAGCTATGTATTTAGTCCGAATCTATTGAGAGCTCAGATCCTCTGGCCTCAAAGACAGAAGTTTAGCACTATTTAGCTCATAGGATCTCATTCCCTGTATCATATATGAGTGTGATTACAGACAGGAGATAAAGCCTTTCCCCAGAGTGAAGGACTGAACCGTTTTTAAAACATCCATCCACCATCTCCTCACCCAACAGTCTTTTCAGAGTTTTGTTTCCAGCCTCATACCTCATCCATTGACATATCCCATACTCTGCAAATTTCATTCTCCATTTCTTCATCAAGCTCCGTCTGCTGCTCCTCATCATCTGAGCTAGATTTGGTGTTTTCAGGGCTAACAATCTTCAGAAACACAAAGAAAGAAAACATGAATAAAAGTTGTCTACAATACTAACCAGGCACCCAAATACAGCAGGTGATCGAATAACATTTCCTTGTAACGTTGATGAGAAAAAAAATATTTGATTCCTGGCCAGGGCCACCGTCTGTGTGGAGTTTGCATGTTCTTCCCATGTGTGCATGAGTCTGTTCCAGATACTTCAGTTTCCTCCCACATCCCCCAAATTTGCACATTAGCATAACTGGTGTGTCTAAATGGTCCCGATCTGAGTGAGTGTGGGTGTGTGTGTACTTGTGATGGGATGGCATCCTGTCCAGGGCTGGTTTCTGCCTTGCACCTTGAGCTGCTGGTTTAGGCTCCAGCCACCCTCAACTCTGAACCAGAGCAAGTGGGTTGGGAAATGGATGAATACAAATTATTATAAAACAAAAATCTGTAAAGAAGACAATAATCATGGAGATGTACGACAATAATTATGTGGTAGGAACGTGCTCAGTAAGCCTGCCTTATTTGTTATTGTTTTTGGACTGTACGGTAGTAAGAGGTGGTCATTTTTGCTTTGTAAACATTTATTCCTTGATTTAACATAATCAAACAATAAAAGTTGTAGTGATAATCACTACAACCACCATCACTCACTAACTCACCAAAATTAGGTAAATAGTTATCTTGTTTTTATTAACCTTTCTTAAATGTATTTATAGCTCACATTTATCTCAATATTTAATACTAGACGTGTTTTGGGTCCTCATTTAGAAGTTTGGTGATGTTCTTGTGTCCAGAAATATGCCACAGGAACTTAACTCTTGTTTATATCAATTAGCTATGTAAAATTGGTTTCATTATCAGTAATTTTGCTTAAAGTCACAATTTCCAAGAACCTACTGATGTTAAGTGAGGACTTACTTTAATAATAACCCATAATTGTTTAGAAGACACAAAGAAGCTACCAGCAAAGTATCTTCTCTTGCAAAAATCTTCTTTTAAAAACTTAGTGCCTTGCGTAGATCTATTCTTTCAACATTCACAAAGTAAATACTGTTGCTAGGCACTGGGGTAGATATACAAAGACGAGTTAGATATAATCCCTTACTTTTAAGATTTTTTTTTTTTTTTTAACTTTTAGGATCTAGTGGGGAAAGACATGTAAAAGGATAGTCATATTAGAAAAGGCAAAGTGGGCAGGGTGTGGTGGCTCAAGCCTGTAATCCCAGCACTTTGGGAGGCCGAGACGGGCGGATCACGAGGTCAGGAAATCGAGACCATCCTGGCTAACACGGTGAAACCCCGTCTCTACTAAAAAAAATACAAAAAACTAGCCAGGCGAGGTGGCGGGCGCCTGTAGTCCCAGCTCCTGGGGAGGCTGAGGCAGGAGAATGGTGTAAACCCGGGAGGCGGAGCTTGCAGTGAGCTGCGATCCGGCCACTGCACTCCAGCCTGGGCGACAGAGTGAGACTCCGTCTCAAAAAAAAAAAAAAAAAAAAAAAAAAGGCAAAGTGATTCAAATGAATTGTGGACAAAAAGTTGTGGTAGCAAAAATGATGGACCAATGACCTATTGCTGGGAGAAGATGGGGAACTTTCTCTTAGGTGTTGATATTTAAGCTAAATTTTAAAGGAAGAATAGTAGTTTGTCATGTGAAGAAGGAGAGAAGTGAGTATTCAGAGGAAAGTACAAGAGTTCAGAGTTGAGAGAGGGCCTAGCATGTTTGGGGATGGTGAACAGTTCGCTGTTGATGGAACACAGTGTATCACGAGAAGATGAGGCTGGAAAATGTACAAACAGCCCTGGATCCCAAGCTTCAAGAAATATGCATTTTTCTCCTATGCAAAGGGAACTAAGCAGTGTCATCAATAGCGCTGTCTTTAAAGATTATTCTGGCAGCTGTGTAGACAATTAACTGGAGAGGATAGAGAAGAGAAGCTGAGGAACCAATGAGGGAAACATGGGGAGAAGAAAACTCACATTTACTGACAGCCTCCTATAAGTCAAACACCATGCTAAGCACTCTATGGCCATTATAATCTCACTTAACCTACACAATGACCCTATATATAATAATATAAATATTATAATCCCATTTTATAGAAATTAAGAGAGAAATAGAGGTTCTGAGCCGTTAGGTGACCTGTAGCTAGTGGGTAATGAAGCTGTGTTTTTTGTTTTTTTGAGACAGGGTCTCCCTCTGTCCCCCAGCCTGGAGTGTAGTAGCTGGATCACAGCTCACTGCAGCCTCCAACTCCAGGCTCAAACGATCCTCCAGCCTCAGCCTCCTGAGTAGCTGGGACTACAGGTGTGCACCATCACGACCAGCTTTTTTTAAGTTTGTAGAAACCAGTTCTATGTTGCTCAGGCTGGTCTCGAACTCGTGGCTCAAGCGATCCTTCCGCCTTGGCCTCCCAAAGTGTTGGGATTACAGACGTGACCCATCGCGCCTAGTCAGAAGCCACGTTTTTTATATAAAAGTTGTATAACCCTAAAATCACCATTTATTCTATTACAACTATAGTCCATGAAATATATAAACTAAGGTCCTGGGCTTCAGAAATCACAGTGGGGATGGGGAGCAAAACCCGAGCAATGCAGTTACACGATCGTGTATTTTTGGAGAACTTGCGAAACTAAAATAGAACCGCAAATATTCCAGCATCCCTAACATTATACTTCCCTTTGTGTCGAGAGACCCCGAGGGGCCCCAGATAGTTCTGGGGTCCGCAGCGGCCGGCGAAACGCAACAAGCGAGGTCCCGCAGCGCACGCCTGGGGAGGGGTCTTCGTGGGGATGGCGGCTCCCGGGGCCGGAGGAGCCGCCAGAGGCGGCCTGGGGGATGTGGGGAGAGCCCACGCGTGGCGCGAGTTTCCGCACCTGGATGAGTCCGCTGAGGACGCCGAAGAGCCAGTGTTTGCTGTAAACCGTGCTCCCTATGCAGTCTCCACCGGCCACCTCCTCCTCCTCCTGGTCGCGACCCGGGGGCGGCGGCGAGGGGTTGCGATCCATGACTTTGCCGCGTCCCGCGCTCGAAGGCCGTGCCGGAAGCTGCGGAGGAGACGACCGGCACCCTAGTGCCAGAGCGCCCGGCGCACTCGGCGGGACTCCCCCTACAGCGCCCCCTGCTGTTCGGAGCTTGGCCAGCCAGCCAAGATGGCTTGACCTCACCCACCCCATTCTACCCAGGACCCAGGCACGAATATACTGATAATTATTGTCACCCTCACTGAATCAGGGGTTCCATTTCTCCAGGAGCTCTTAGCCTGATTGAAGAAGGAAGGGTGGGGGCAGGGAGGAAGCCTCAGGAACAGATGTGAATCTCAAAGCTAGCGAACTTATTCTATTCGCCTTCTGTTCCTACAATCCTCTGATCTCTGGTCACCGTTGCCATTCCTAAAAATATCCGTGGGCGAAGCTGGATGACTTGTAAGGGATTCCAGGGATCCAAACTGATTCGTAAAGCTAAAGAGGCACCATTTGTCCTCATTGGAATGGCAGGTTTTGCAGTAGTTGCTGCATATGGATTATACAAATTGAAGAGCAGGGGAAATAGTAAAATATCGCATTACCTGATCCACATGCGTGTGGCAGTCCAGCTTTGTTGTAGGAGCAATGACTGTTGGTATGGGCTGTTCCATGTATCCGGATTTCTATGCAAAACCTAAACCTTAGAAGAAGAGATGTTGTCGTTGTCTTGTTGGAGGAGCTTGACTCATTAATGAGTCATCTCATTATTGAAGTTACATGTTTATATTGAAAATAAATTATTTGAGTAGGTTCAGATGATACTATGATATCTTGAGTTTTCACTTCCTTTCGTGTAGGCTTGATTTGCCTTGTGATCAAATTATTGGTGACTCTAGTTCACTAACTAGATCATTCAGGGGAGTCAAGTTAACACACAAGAAACACGTCACCTAAATGAACTTGATGGTGTTAAAATGTTCAAATTCTTAAACTGTTAAGATGAAATTAATACTAAAGAAGATAGCAGGCCAGTCCCAAAGTACTCCCAGTTTCCTCCTGAATCTTGCATGCTTTAAATGTTAAGAGTCCAATTTACTCCAGTTAATTTAACTTTTTTCTGTCTGTCTTGTGGACTGGCTGACTCTTTTAGAACTCTTTCAAAAAAGTGCATGAAATATAACTTGTAAAGCCTCCCACAACTGGCAGTATTGTGTGCATGTGTTTAAACCAAATCTAGAAATCTTACAACAGACCTGCATAGTATTAGTATTGATTAAATAACCATAATTGTAAACATGAGAAAACCTTCATTATGAATTTCAGTTTTGCACTTTTATAATTACAGAATTACATTTTTGCTGCTGTTATATTAGAATAATTTTTCAGTGTCATCTTGAAACAGAAATATTTGTTTTAAGCACCTATGCAAAGGTAAATGAAAAACACTTTTTAAATGATTGCATTGTTTATTTCCTCCATAAGAATCATAAACATTAAACTAAACAAATTACCTATGATGGAATTGATTTACAACTATCCACTTTGATTTAATGGAATTAAATTTATAGATGATATAACCTACTTCCAGATGAAATTTCAAAAATATCAATATAATGTCCAAACAGGAATGGAGACATGCAATTATTTAAAATAAAATAATGTCCACCTGAATATTTTAAATACTCAGTCATAACTATATTAGAAAACATAATGAAGGTGTCCAATGTTTGCCTAGAATTACTGTGATACTTATGTCAAAGTCAAATAAAACATAGAGGTGAATTTCTAAATTTAAAGCATTTTATTTAGGAAGTAAGAATTGCAGTTCACGGCATACACACAGATAAGACAGGTGGTTGTCTTTGATATATCGGGAGAACAAAGAGAAGGTTGGGGATTTTATAAAAAGGAGAAGTGTTGCACATTGTTTTGAAAGAAATTTTATTGGTTTTAGTAAGGTTTGGGGGAGCTTGCAAGCTAGGATTGGTGAGAGATGGCAGCAGGCAAAATTAGTCTTAGAGGCACAGTAGGTTGTTTCAGCAGCTGTTAGATAAAACTGGTCTCCGTTTACAAGAGGCAGTTTCAGCAGCCAGGCTTGCAGAGAGTTACCTTTTTGGAGACAGAGGGTCACCCTATGTTGCTCAGGCTGTTCTCCAACTCCTGATCTCAAGTGATCCTCCCACCTCAGCCTCCCAAAGCGTTAAGATTACAGGCATGAGCCACCACATCCAGCTCATTTCTTTTGTTATATACACACATATAGGTTATGTTTACCAACCATCATATTGATGTAAGTCTGCAGTTCAATACTTGCTGGTTTATGCTATATAATTTATGCTAAAATGTGACACATACTCATGGTATATTATTCGTTTTATTCTTAAAAAATAAAAATGAGTTTTAAAAAGAAGAGGCCAGGACTGGGCGCAATGGCTCACGCCTATAATCCTAGCACTTTGGGAGGCTGAGGTGGGCTGATCACTTGAGGTCAGGAGTTCAAGACCAGCCTGGAAAACATGGAGAAACCTGGTCTCTACAAAAAAAATAAAAATTTGCCAGGTGTGGTTGCACACACCTGTATTCCCAGCTGGGAAGATGGCTTGAGCCTGGGAGGTGGATGTTGCAGTGAGCTGAAATCGCACCGCTGCACTCCAGCCTGGGCGACAGAGTGAGATCCTGTCTCAAAAAAAAAAAAGAAGAAGAAGAAGAAGCTAGTCTAAAATTCATTTGTAAGTTGGTGACATTGCTGAGATAACCTGCCAATGTCTTCTCAACTTTTATTTGCGTCTAATACTCACAGCTAGGCTTCGTGAGTTTTTTTTTTCCTTTTCTTTTCTCTTTGGATCTCAGGTGCACAGAATTGGATTAATCATAATCCTTAGTTATTACAGAGTCTCGTATGTCATCCGTGTGCTAATGAAACAGAATTACATTTTATAACCAGAAATCAGTTTTTTTCTTTTTTCTTTTTTTTTTTTTTTTTTGTGTCCCCAATGTCTCTCACTTTGATCCTGAACACAAGTCAATTCATACCTTCCCTAGTTACTCAAAGGTTATTGAAAGTACTATACAGGCCAGGTACGGTCTCTCATGCCTGTAATCCCAGCATTTAGGGAGGCTGAGGTGGGAGGATCACTTGAGCCCAGGAGTTGAAGACCAACCTGGGCAACATAGTAAGACCCTGTCTCTACAAATATATATAGTTTTTAATTAGCAGGGTGTGGTGGGGAGCACCTGTAGTCGCAGCTACGCGGGAGGCTGAGGTGGGAGGGTAGCTTGGGCCCAAGAAGTTGAGACTGCAGTGAGTGGTGATCATGCCACTGCACTCCAGCCTGGGCAACAGAGCAAGACTCTATCTCAAATAACAAAACAAAACAAGAAAACAGTGTTACACAGGTAGTAATTTAAAGTCATGGGTTTGATGGCCTTTAGTTTATCTCAAAATGGTAACTAGAAAGTCCAGGTCCAAGTCATGATTTGAAGCTTCCAGTTCATTTAAAATGAAAATTTCTCTCCCCTTTCCTAGTTCAGCCCACTATAGAGGGGTACTTCAGTCTGGAGGGGGGTGATGACTTTGTTTCTCTCCCCACTTTCTCCTCGCACAGATAGACAGCTGCTCTTTCTGACCTCTCCCCAATTAGCAGGGAAGGCTTGGAAGTGAGAGGAGAGGGAAAGGAAAACGCTTACTTGACTGGTGTTTTCATAATATGGTTTCATGTTCTTTGGACCCAGCAGGTGTTTAAAGCTGATTCTGTGTGTGTGTGTGTTGTGGATTCTTCACATATACCATCTGTATCCCTGGAGACGCCTCTCCACAGCTCCCTTGAGTAGTGAGGCAACCTCCTCCATCTTGCTTGTTTTTTCTCAGCTTCTTATTGCTCCCCACACATACAGATTTGATATGAGATTCATAGATTAGTAACTAGGGTAGTTCATGGAATACATTCATAGGAGGAGTGATTACATGACCTCATTTGCAAGTGTGTTTTATAAGTTCTAAACTCCAATGCAATTGCTAGTTACAGCAAATGGTTAAGAATGTTGACTCTAGCATCAAACTAGCAATGCAACTTGTGTATGTTATTTAAATTGTCTGTGCCTCAAGTTTCCTGAGCTCTAAAATAAGGATAATTAAAGTATGAGGATCCAGTGGATAACACAAGAAAGCACTTAGACTAGTGCCTGGCCCCTGGTCACTGCATCATGAATAGTAATTGTCATTCCACCACCTTTATCATGAGCACACTTTCTTTGACTGCCATTGACTAGTTTAGAGGAGCTTGAAAATCAACCAGCAGGAGGACTGCCATATTAACCACTGACTCTGACAAGGATGAACCTGGATTCTCAAGAAGGCATGAACAAAGTGCTACAGAGGCATTCATTATTACCCCAGGGTAAGGATTTAGGAGCTGACAGGTCTGATTCACTGAGAAAATGACATTTTACCCTGGCACGAACCAAGGAGTAGGCAAAGAGAAGAGAAATAGCTTTGAAAGGTATTTCTTAGTACCATGGACAGGGACTGGTTGACACTGGGTTTGGCAAATGAAGTGGGGAAAGATTCCTGGGATTATGCCTCCGTGGCAGGGAAAGAGAACACTGAGGAATCCAGATTCCTGGGGGGAAGAAAAGAAGGGACACAGCTGACTGGACAGAAAGGAGGCCTGGATATAGAGGGGCCTAGAAGAGTCCACTGTAACCAGAGATGCTTGTGCCAGCAAGACCCAGGAGAGAGGGTCCAACTTGGGAAATAAACTATGTGGAGTGTCTGAGAACACCCTTCTCCAAGAATCCAGAATTTTCTGGGATTATGAAAGGGATAGCCTCAGGCTACGTAGTGAACCTGGAGATGGTCACTGCTGGGGCCAATTCATTGTAACTCCAGGTACTTTTGCTTTTTTTATGCATTTTTATTTGATTTTTTTCTTTCCTTCTTTCTAACTTTCTTCTTCCTTTCTTCATTTTTTCCTTTCTTCTTGTCTTTCTTTTTAGAGACAGGGTCTTGCTCTGTTACCTGGGCTGGAATGCAGTAGTATGATCATAGCTCACTGCAACCTTGAGTTCCTGGGCTCAAGCTATCCTCTGGCTTCAGCTTCCCAAGCAGCTGGGATGATAGGTGCACATAACTACACCTGGCTGTTTTTTGTTTGTTTGTTTGTTTTTTGTTTTATAGAGATGGGGGTCTTCCTATGTTGCCCAGGCTGGTCTCAAACTCCTGGCTTCAAGCAATCCTCCCACCTCAACCTCCCAAAGTGTTAGGATTACAGGCATGAGTCACCATGTCCGGTCCTTATTTGCCTTTTTGAAGGCATATTATTTGTCTACAAAACCATCTGGGCCTGCTGTTTACTTTGTAAGAAAATTCAATCTCTTAAAATAATTACAGACTAATCTAGATTTTCATTTCTTCTTTAGTCAGTATTTGTAAATTGTATTTTTCTATGATTTGTTGATTTTTAATTTAGTTTTAGACTTCATTGCTGAAGTTGTTCATAGGATTCTCTTACTATCTTTCTATTTTATGAACCATATAATTATAGTCTTATAGTTGGTCCATATTATGGTCCATACAATGTGGTCCGTGTTTAGATATAGTTTTCTCCCCAATTCCCACTACTGTGCATTAGTGCCTTATGTTTTAAAACATGAAACAGTGATGTTTATTGATCATCCCTATGGTACTAAACAGGCCCATGATCCCAGGAGAACTGTCATATTCTGCTTCCAGATTCCAGTAACAAACTGGATTTCACAAGCATTTATTAAGCATTTTTATGTGTTCTGTATCAAGTACTAGGGATATAGAATTCAGTAACTGTAGGTCAACAAATGTCCCTGCCCTCAGGGCTCACAGCCAGGTCTCCTGAGAGCAGAGTGAAGAGGAAGCTCAGTATTTCTCAGGCAAGCCAGCAGGTCGGAAGTGATTGGGGTCTTTGCCACTGTGGCCCCATTTGTTGGTAGCATGGCCAGCCAGCGAGTCCTCCTTATGGTCTCCTGTCAGTCTCTGGACATTCTCTCTGGCATTGCTACAGTCCAGGCAAGCAAAGCGATTAATCACCAGGCCAGTGAGCAACAGCCCACCTTCCCATTCTCCCTGTTCCAAGGGAAGACTCTGGGAGAAGCTCAGAAAGGCCAAGGAAGTGGTGGTGAAAACACTGACCCTGCCTGGACACCACCCCACTCAGCCAGGCTGGGCTCCCCTAGGCTGGATGAACAGCACCCAGAGAGGGAGGGTGAGGAATCACTCACTCCTACCATCACTCAGACCCTTGCACTAAGCACAGAGGCAAACAGAGAGCAAGAGGAGGAGGGTCTGCAGCCTCTAACTTCTCTACAAGGAGCTTGCCTCTCTCCTGACTGTCCAAGGCAGGCAAGCTCTGCTCACCCATCCCCGGTAACATCAGGAATGTGCATTACTTGATCACTTCTGCAGCCCAGACACCCCCAGGCCCCCTTTGTACAGCATCATAGTTCCCCCAAGCATGGAAGTATTTGTCTGAATTTTTGTAATTGGCTTCTTTCATGTCAGAGTAGGCTCTCCACATGTCTTTAGTCCCTGGAAAGGAAAGAAAATGATCAAAACAGTTATGTCTGGGAAAATAGAGGAATGAACAGTTTTCTTTTCACTAATTTCCTCCTGAAGATTTCAGCCTTTAACAAAGCCCTTGGAAATTATACTGGCTTGGAATAAATACTCTTCTACTTTTCACTTCCCTGGGTTAATGTAATGAGAATTGTACTTGGTGTAAGTTTCATTCTGTTTGATTCCATTCAAAGTTCTGTTATTACTTTGTTTTTAACCATGTGTGATGCACCTAAAGAAGAGATGAAATGGGCCTTAAGGGATGTTTCATTGTACAATGAACTTCTTCCTGGAAGGACACAGGGAACGCTTAGACCAAGGTGTGAGAACACAGGGGATTGTGAGAGAGGATGCAGACATACGGTGCTCCTAATCTACTCAATGGGAGAAATTCATGCCTGTAGTTAGAGTGAGGACTACTTGGTCCTGAGTACTTCTGAATGTCCAGGCTATATTTAGAAACTGACATCTGTCAGAATTCAGTCAACAAGTGATAAAGGTGAGTTATTTAAGAAAGCTTTATACAACTGGGTAATCAAATTCAGAAAAAGGACAACTGACCCACTAGTTCAGAACCTCAGTGTCCTCCCCAGTGAAATGGAGGAGTATTGCCTGCCTCAGAGTGATTATGCAGAAGAACAGAGAAAATGCATGTATGATGCCTAAAACATTGTAGGTGGTCAATATATTATCATTTCACTTCTCTGGTCCTTAGGAAAGGTGGCATAAGAAAAAAGAAGGGCTAAACTAAGATCAGGAGCAGGGAGTTATGGACCGAAGGGAGCTGATCAAGCTAGAATTAAGTGATGAATATTTTTTAAAAAATTAACTGACTACGGAAAAGGGGGAACTCAAATGTAGAGTTACAATCATGACTTACATAATTTCTCTATGAGATAATTCATCTTCGTTTTATGCATTTATTATTCCTAGTGTCAAATTGATTGCTTTTATTCAGAGTTTATAACATTTTACTCGACTCATTCTTCTGAGTTACTAACTTAAATGGCTCCTTGATGTTCTGGTTGGCTTAATAAGTACTTCAAAAATTCCTGGCACATTTTATCACTTTGGGCAGCAAAACAAGAGGTAGTGGTTCTCAGCCCTTACTGTGTATAAAAATTTACTGAGGTGCTTGGTAAAGGCAAGATTTCTAGGCTCTATCCCAAGAGACTATGGCTGCTGGGGGCGGGGGGTAGGGTATGGATCCAGGAATCTTCATTTCATTTCACAAAGCATCTCAGACGCCAGGTGAGTCTCAGGCAAGTGGTCCCAGAACAACCCTTTGAAAAATATTAACCTAAGGAATGAAAGATATTTGTAAGTGAGTGTGTGAACATGTAAATAGGATTAAAAGCAAATCCTTAAAACCATTTTTCAGAGGCTCAGAAAAATAATAATACCTGAAATTTAAAATACTGCATTCTGAAAACAAAATTTTGCCACTTTATTATGGCTAGTGGGGTATATTTCTCTCTCTCTCTCTCTTGATGGAGTCTTGCTCTGTCTCCTAGGCTGGAGTGCAGTGGTGTGATCTCGGCTCACTGCAACCTCCACCTCCCGAGTTCAAACAATTCTTCTCCCTCAGCCTCCCGAGTAGCTGGGATTATAGACGCATGCCACCACACCCGGCTAATTTTTGTATTTTTAGTAGAGACAGGGTTTCGCCATGTTTGCCAGCTTGGTCTCGAACTCTTGACCTCAGGTGATCTGCCCACCTCGGCCTCCCAAAGTGCTGGGATTACAGGTGTGAGCCACTGCGCCCAGCCTTGGGTTATCTTTCTCTTGCTAGCAGTTTTCTGGCCACGTATAAGCCCCAACAGAATCACCATCAAGGTAATTCACTGTATCTTTTACTGGGATAAGTGGAGCTAGACTTACCTTCCAAAGGCATCACATTCTATTTGCCATTTCTTAGATAGAGGATGAGCTATGTGTTTACAAATGCAGAACTCTTGTTTTGAAAGCAGCAGAGCACCATGATTAAGAGCAAGGTCTGCAGAGCAAGACTGCCTGGGTTAAATTCTGCTCTGCTTTGGAACTTCACTTGGTATCTTGGGTTGCGTGTGTGTGTGTGTGTGTGTGTGTGTGTGGGTGTGAGCGTGTGTGTGTGTGTGAGCTTCTCTGTTAAGGGTTTACTTGGATCATAGGACTAAATGATGGAAACCAATTCATTAGTACAATTAAAACAGTGCCTAGTACGTATTAAAATCTCAGCTAAGCTTGGTTGTTTTTATGGGGACTGTTGGCTCCATTCTGCTTCCCCGTGGACTCGCCTCACACGATTCACACGATCGCCTCACACGATCAAAGCAGGTTTGATCTACCTGCTTCCTGGCTTCCCAGGAGACATAGACAGGAGCTGTCCCAGATTCCCCACTAGGGCGCAGTAGAGCCCCACCGATATTATGAGAACATGCACCCCTGAACTCAGCATCTCTCTCACGCTCCTGCTGAAAAGAGGCAGCTCACACCTTATGCGGCCCCAGGCTGGGGGATCCTCATAGAAGAGTGTCAAAGCTGGCCATAAAAGCATGAGAAATCACGCTTATGAAAAACCATGCCCCTTCTCTATCCATCTGTGGCATCACTAGCACCTTTGCCCAGTGGGGATGTGGCCTCTGCTCAGCTGAATTCTGGGGGCAGCCAGAAGCAGCCTCCTGCTCCCTATCCTGTGGACCTTACCTTGGCCAGCTTCCTTGAGGAATGTTAACCATCGTTGGCTGCTGACACCCAGTACCAGGGAGCAGAAAATGATGCCAATGGAGAGCTTCATCCTGCTGCAGGGCCAAGAAAACACAACCAAGGATAATACACATTCTGTTTCAAGTTTTTATTTTTTGTAATATTGGCCCATTCTTTCATTCCAATAAAAAAAACCCACTCGGTTTTACACACACACACAGACACACACACACAGACACACAGACACACAGACACACACACACACAGGTGTATGTGTATAGATAAAAGATAGAAGGTCAGAGGGTCTAGGGCTCCATTTCCATTTGTCTCACTGGAATCCCAGTGTCTGACAGAAAAGGAGCAGTGACCCAGGATAAAGCAAATCAGGCACAAGTTACACCATGTTTGAGAATCATTATTTTAGATTTAGAGCCTGCCAAAATGAGGGATTATGCCTCTTTCTGGGTTCTGAGCATATTTTAGGCACAGTAAGATGAAAGTTATAGGGCAGATAGCTGTCAGAGGGCTTCACTGTCCCTTTGGTTCTTATCTAAGGCAATGCTAAGCAACATTTGGATATTCCCTACACAACTTCCATTCCATGGAAAAGGTGAGGTTCCCTGTGGTCAGTGTAGTATATGAGCTGGCGTGGCTCACTTTGTCCCAGGAGTAGACAGTAGAAGAGGGGGAAGAGTAGGGGAGTTGTCAACCATCCACAGCCACTGGTCACGTTGTACTTGGCGGAGCTGCTTCCTAAAGCAAGGCATGTGATGTCCAGACCTCCTTTTTCCTACTCTTCTTCAGGCAGAAATTGCAGGCCAATGATCATACCCTGTCACAATTATTTTACTCCCTTTGGGACCATTCAATGCTGGAAATCTACTTTCTCGTTTCATTCAAATCATTCTCTTCTTTCATAGAAGTTGATATGGTTTCGATCTGTGTCCTCATCCAAATGTCATGTTCAATTGTAATTCCCAACATTGGGAGTGGAGCCTAGAGGGAGGTGATTGAATCACGGAGGCTGTTTCTCATGAAAGGTTTGACAGCATCCCCCTTGGTACTGTCGTCGTGATAGTGAGTGAGTTCTCTTGAGATCTGGTTATTTAAAAGTGTGCAGCACCTCCCCCCTTACTCTCTTTTGCTCTTGCTCCTGCCATGTGAGATGCCTCACTCCCCCTCTACCTTCTGCCATATTGAAAGTTTCCTGAGGCTTCCCCAGAAGCAGAAGCCAGTGTGCTTCCTGTACAGCCTAAAGAACCATGAACCAATATAACCTCTTTTCTTTATAAAGTACCCAGTTTGAGTCATTTCTTTATGGCAGTATGAGAACAGACTAATGCAGAATTATTAGAAAGCAAGTGGGGTGGGGACAGTGGCTCATGCTTGTAATACCAGCACTTTGGAAGGCTGAGGCAGAAGGATCACTCGAGGCCAGGAACTCAAAACCAGCTTGGGAAACACAGCAAGACCTCATCTCCACTATATGTGTGTGTGTATATATTTTTAATTAGCTGGGTGTGGTAGCATGCACCTGTGGTCCCAGCTGCTCAGGAGGCTGAGGCAGGAGGACTGCTTGAGCCCGGGAGTTGGAGGCTATGGTGAGCCATGATCACGCCACTGCACTCTAGCCTGGGCGACAGAGTGACACACTGACTCGTAGGAAAAAGAGCAAGAAAGCGAGTCCGATTTCTAGATACCAAGAGGAACTCCTCACAGGGACTTTGACAAGCCTTGCCTGTTCTCTTCCTTTGTTACTTAATGTATTCTGCCTTCCGGGAAGGTACACACAGTTTCTTATGGTGCGAAGCTGAGAATAATAGACAATAGCGGCAGTCAGTTCTTTTCACTTGTTTCTCCTGAAAAAGAAAGATTTCCTGTCATCATGATATCAGAGTCCCCAGGCCTTAAAGGGATTTTCCAACAGTCTCTTATAAGTGACTACGTGTCCTGGTTTGCATGCGATCAGTGTCGATTGTCCAAGCTTAATAGTGGCACATCTTTTCATTGTCTACGATGGCCTGGGTTGAAGAGTAAATTAGATGGTAGCACTACTCTGATAACCTTGTGCGACCAGGCTGATTGACAGGCCCAAGAGACCTCCATTCTTTTATGTTACAATTAATTTAAGTGGACGAGGAGAATACCAAGGCTTAATTTTATTAAGAATTAGAAAAACAAAAATCAGAAAAGTCCAAAAGTCCACAGGTATCATGACTACGAATGACATCTCAGACCTAAGCCCCAGTCTTAGAAGACCAGGAGGAAGGATTTTATATTCCCTAAATACAAAATGAAGAAAATAATGATACAAAATCACTACCCTAAAAAAATTCAAGTTTAATGAATCCTAGTTATCTGAATAGTAGATATAGGAAGGATGCCGAAAAATACGACTAGAGTTGTTGTGAGGATTAAATGATTAATGCTGACAGGGGTTTGGATTAATTGTGGGCGTGTGTAAAGAATGTAATGAATTTTAGAGCTTCCACCTTAAGCAAGGAAACGCATAATAATTTATATTTTCCAGGAGACACAAATATTAATTACAATATTATTACCAAGGCAACCTATTATTAAGACATTAGTAAGTAAGATTACCAGTTAGAACTACAGTTATAAGGACCAAGGTTTATTTTCACATAGTGACAGAGACGTTTGAACCAGAGCGACTCTATTTGGCATGAGCGCTAGGAAAATGAGGCTGAGATTGCTAGGCTCCATTCTCAGAAAGTTAGGCCTTCCTAACCTATAGATGTTTACAGTTACAGGAACAAATTCATAATGTTTACTAAACAGACCCAGACTTGGGAATGTACAGATATCCCAATATCTGGAGAACAAAGACATTCCTAATTTTGCTTTAAAGATAATAATATTGGCCGCGTGTGGTGGCTCATGCCTATACTCCCAGCACTTTCGAAGGCCGAGGTAGGTGGATCACGAGGTCAGGAGTTTGAGGGCAGCCTGGGCAAAATGGTGAAACCCCATCTCTACTAAAAATACAAAAAACAAAATTAGCTGAGCATGGTGGCACGCACCTGTAGTCCGAGCTACTCAGGAGGCTGAGGCAGGAGAATTGCTTGAACCCGGGAGGTGGAGGTTGCAGTGAGCCATGATTGAGCCACTGCACTCCAGCCTGGGCAACAGAGTGAGACTCCATCTCAAAAAAAAAAAAAAAAAAAAAAAAAAGATAATGATATTGATTCTTGCAAAATATAGTAATTAAGAAAACAGGGCTGGGCCCGGTGGCTCACGCCTGTAATCCCAGCACTTTGGGAGTCGACGTTGGTGGATCACCTGAGGTCAGGAGTTCAAGACCAACCTGCCCAACATGGCGAAACCCTGTCTTTACTAAAAATACAAAAATTAGCTGTGCGTGGTAGTGGGCACCTGTAACCCGAGCTGCTTGGGAGGCTGAGGCAGGAGAATCACTTGAACTTGGTGGGCAGTGGTTGCAGTGAGCCAAGATTGTGCCACTTCACTACTGCTTAGGCAATAAAGCGAGACTTCATCCAAAAAAAAAAAAAAAAAAGAAAAAAGAAAAAAAGAAAAGAAATCTGTTATTACAAACCCTTGTAGCAGAACACATCTCCCCATCTATATAAGCAATTGTACCTAGGGTGGACACGTTCCTCTTCTGACTTTCAGGAACATTCTACTCTGTCTATGGAGTAGCTGTCCTTTTGCCTCTTTACTTTCTTAATAAACGTGCTTTTACTTTGCACTGTGGACTCACCCTGAATTCTTTCTTGTGCGAGATCCAAGAATCCTCTCTTGGGGGTCTGGGTCTTGAGCCCTGTCCTATAACAATAGGACATACAATCATCTTTGAAGTCTGGGTGAAAGACTTGAAGGAAAAATCTTTCAAGATTTTTTTTTGTTAGAAATAACTGTTGCAAGGATATGTTTATGATACAAAAAACAAAACAAAACTGCATTGCTTGCATGCAAAAATAATATGCATTGCTTGCAGCTGCAAGAGATAACATTCCTTCAAACCTTCCTGAGACTTTTTAAAAATTATTATACTTTAAGTTCTAGGGTACATGTGCACAATGTGGAGATTTGTTACATATGTGTACATGTGCCATGCTGGTTTGCTGCACCCATTAACTTGTCATTTACATAGGTATTTCTCCTAATGCTATCCCTCCCACAACAGGCCCCGGGGTGGGATGTTCTCCTTCCTGTATCCAAGTGTTCTCATTGTTCAATTCCCACCTATGAGTGAGAACATGCAATGTTTGGTTTTCTGTCCTTGTGATAGTTTGCTCAGAATGATGGTTTCCAGCTGCATCCAAGTCCCTGCAAAGGACATGAACTCATCCTTTTTTTATGGCTGCATAGTATTCCATGGTGTATATGTGCCACATTTTCTTAATCCAGTCTATCATTGACGGACATTTGAGTTGGTTCCAAGTCTTTGCTATTGTGAACAGTGCCACAATAAACATACATGTGCATGTGTCTTTTTAGTAGCATGATTTATAATCCTTTGGGTATATGCCCAGTAATGGGATGGCTGGATCAAATGGTATTTCTAGTTCTAGATCCTTGAGAAATCACCACACTGTCTTCCACATGGTTGAACTAGTTTACAGTCCCACCAACAGTGTAAAAGTGTTCCTATTTCTCCACATCCTCTCCAGCATCTGTTGTTTCCTGACTTTTCAATGATTGCCATTCTAACTGGTGTGAGATGGTATCTCATTGTGGTTTTGATTTGCATTTCTCAGATGACCAGTGATGATGAGCATTTTTTCATGTGTCTATTGGTTGCATAAATGTCTTCTTTTGAGAAGTGTCTGTTCATATCCTTTGCCCACTTTTTGATGGGGTTGTTTGATTTTTTTCTTGTAAATTTGTTTAAGTTCTTTCTAGATTCTGGATATTAGTCCTTTGTCAGATGGGTAGACTGCAAAGATTTTCTCCCATTCTGTAGGTTGCCTGTTCATTCTGATGGTCATTTCTTTTGCTATGCAGAAGCTCTTTAGTTTAATTAGATCCCATTTATCTATTTTGGCTTTTGTTGCCATTGCTTTTGGTGTTTTAGTCATGAAGTCCTTGCCCATGCCTATGTCCTGAATGGTATTGCCTAGGTTTTCTTCTAGGGTTTTTATGGTTTTAGGTCTAACATTTAGGTCTTTAATCCATCTTGAATTAATTTTTGTATAAGGTGTAGGGAAAGGATTCAGTTTCAGCTTTCTACATATGGTTAGCCAGTTTTCCCAGCAACACTTATTAAATAGAGAATCCTTTCCCCATTTCTTCTGTCAGGTTTGTCAAAGATCAGATAGTTGTAGATGTGTTGTGTTATTTCTGAGGCCTCTGTTCTGTTCGGTTGGTCTATATCTCTGTTTTGGTACCAGTACCATGCTGGTTTGGTTACTGTAGCCTTGTAGTATAGTTTGAAGTCAGGTAGCGTGATGCCTCCAGCTTTGTTCTTTTGGCTTAGGATTGTCTTGGCAATGCAGGCTCTTTTTTGGTTCCATATGAACTTTAAAGTAGTTTTTTCCAATTCTGTGAAGGAAGTCATTGGTATCTTGATGGGGATGGCATTGAATCTATAAATTACCTTGGGCAGTATGGCCATTTTTATGATGTTGATTCTTCCTAACTATGAGCATGGAACGTTCTTCCATTTGTTTGTGGCCTCTTTTATTTCGTTGAGCAGTGGTTTGTAGTTCTCCTTGAAGAGGTCCTTCACATGCCTGTAAGTTGGATTCCTAGGTATTTTATTCTCTTTGTAGCAATTGTGAATGGGAGTTTACTCATTATTTGGCTCTCTGTTTATCTGTTATTGTTGTATAATGATTTGGCTCTCTGTTTATCTGTTATTGTTGTATAGGAATGCTTGTGATTTTTGCACATTGATTTTGTATCCTGAGACTTTGCTGAAGTTGCTTATCAGCTTAAGGAGATTTTGGGCTGAGATGATGGGGTTTTCTAAATATACAATCATGTCATCTGCAAACAGGGACAATTTGACTTCTTCTTTTCCTAACTGAATACTCTTTATTTCTTTCTCTTGCCTGATTGCCCTAACCAGAACTTCCAACACTATGTTGAATAGGAGTGGTGAGAGAGGGCATTCCTGTCTTGTACCAGTTTTCAAAGGGAATGCTTCCAGTTTTTCTCGTTCAGTATGATATTGGCTGTGGGTTTGTCATAAATAGCTCTTATTATTTTGAGATGCATTCCATCAATACCTAGTTGATTGAGAGGTTTTAGCATGAAGGGCTGTTGAATTTTGTCAAAGGCCTTTTCTGCATCTATCGAGATAATCATGTGGTTTTTGTCTTTGGTTCTGTTTATATGCTGGATAACATTTATTGATTTGCATACGTTGAACCAGCCTTGCGTCCCAGGGATGAAACCGACTTGATCGTGGTGGATAAGCTTTCTGATGTGCTGCTGGATTCAGTTTGCCAGTATTTTATTGAGGATTTTTGCATCGATGTTCATCAGGGATACTGGTCTAAAATTCTCTTTTTTTTGTGTCTCTGCCAGGCTTTGGTATCAGGATGATGCTGGCCTCATAAAGTGAATTAGGGAGGATTCCCTATTTTTCTATTGATTGGAATAGTTTCAGAAGGAATGGTACCAGCTTCTCTTTGTACCTCTGGTAGAATTCAGCTGTGAATCCGTTTGGTCCTGGACTTTTTTTGGTTGGTAGGCTGTTAATTATTGCCTCAATTTCAGAGCCTGTTATTGGTCTATTCAGAGATTCAACTTCTTCCTGGTTTAGTCTTGAGAGGGTGTATGTATGTATGTATGTATGTATGTATGTATTTGTGGTGCAATCTAGGCTCACTGCAACCTCCGCCTCCCAGGTTCAAGTGATTCTGCTACCGCTGAGACTTCTTTCACAAGCAGTTAGGGGACCTGTCGTTTTTTAAAGGTAAGCCCTGGAATTCCACTGGGTAGCACTTAGAAAAAGAGATCAATTTGAGAAGCTCAAAGCTTACCACAAGGAAAAGAAAAAAACCAGAGTACAATTATTAACAGATGGAATACTGAGTATATAAACTTTTGCATCTAAATTCCTTGTTTTGTTATAAACAACACTTTAGCAGAATTTCTCTCTGCATGAGCTCCTTTTTCTCTTACTCTTAAGATTTCTCTTTTCAGTATGAACCATTCATTTGATAACCAGATGAGAATGTTTGTGGACATCTTTTAAACCTGCAATTCATGTGCGAAAACTATTGGCTCCGCACCACAGTGGCTTATGCCTGTAATCCCAGCACTTTGGGAGGCTGAGGTGGGAAGACTGCTTGAGCTCAAGAGTTCGAGACCATCCTAAGCAACATGGAGAATCCCTGCCTCTACGAAAAATACAAAAATTAGCCAGGTATGGTGGTGCATGCCGGTACTCCCAGCTACTTGGGAGGCTGAGGTGAGAGGATCACTTGAGCCCAGGAGGTGAAGTCTGCAGTGAGCCGTGATCATGCCACTACATTCCAGCCTGAGTGACAGAGTAAGACCCTGTCTCAAAAATAAAATAAAATAAAATAAAATAAAATAAAATAAAATTTTATTAAACCTGACATGGTGGCATGCACCTATAGTTCCAGCTACTCTGGAGGTTGAGGTGGGAGATGGCTTGATCTCTGGAGTTCAAGACCAGCCTGAACAACATAGCAAGATCTCATCTCAAAATGAATAAATGAATAGAATAAAATGATATGGCAAGGCATGGTGGCTCACGTCTGTAATCCCAGGAATTTGAGAGGCCAAGGTGGGCGAATCACCTGAGGTCAGGAGTTTGAGACCAGCCTGGCCAACATGGTGAAACCCCATCTCTACCAAAAATACAAAAATTATTTGGACGTAGCGGCACGCACCTGTAATCCCAGCTACTTGGGAGGCTGAGGCAGGAGAATCGCCTGAACCCGGGAGGCAGAGGTTGCAGTGAGTTGAGATCATGCCACTGCACTCCAGACTGGGCAACAGAGAGAGACTCCATCTCGAAAATAAACAGAAAAATAAATTAAATGATATGGGGTTTAAAAATTATTATATCCAGCATCATTAAAATGCAGGTTGGTGGCGGGGTGGGTGTCCGAATCTCAACTCACAACCACCTCCGCCTCCCGGAGTTCACGCCATTCTCCTGCCTCAGCCTCCCAAGTAGCTGGGACCACAGGCATGCGCCACCTCGCCCGGCTGGATTTTTTGTATTTTTTTTTTAGATACAGATGGGGTTTCACCATGATGCTCAGGATAGTCTCGATCTCGGCCTCGTGTCCACCGTGTAGCCTCCCCGAAGTGCTGGGATTACAGGCACAAAGGCTTCCACAGCGCTCCAACCTAAAATGCCTTTTTAAAAATTTAAGTCAGAAACCTTAGCTAAAAGAGTATGTTAGGGCTGGGCACAGTGGCTCATACCTATAATCCCAGCACTTTGGGAGGCTGAGGCAGGCCAATCACATGAGGTCAGGAGTTCAAGACCAGCCTGGCAACAAGGTGGAACAACATCTCTACTAAAAACACAAAAATTAGCCGGGCATGGTGGTGCACATCTGTAATCCCAGTTGCTCAGGTGGCAGAGGCACGAGAATCGCTTGAACCTGGGAGGCAGAGATTGCAGTGAGCCAAGATCTCGCCACTGCACTCTAGCACTGGAGATGGAGCAAGACCCTGTCTCAAAAAAAAAGAAAAAAGAAAAAAGAAAAAAAAAGTGTGTTAGTATTGTAGATAAAATCATCCCCCCAACTTCACACCAATTCCAAAGATGTTCATGTCCTAATTTTTGGAACCTGAGAATATATTATCTTGCATTGTAGAAAAAAATTTCAACACTATGAAATTTTTGAGACTATACATCATCTCAACTACCTTTTGAGACTATACATCATCCAACTACTGTCAATTTGATGGCCAAGTCGTTGGAAGAAGTATACATGTTTCTTCTTGTCAAATCAAGACAGAGAATGGGGCATGAGTTCACTAATGACATTGGTGTCAAACACACACGCCAACTAAAAAAATCAACAAATTATTTCGAAATTATAAGAATATTTGAGGAATAATTTGTGCTACAACCATACCTTTTGATAAGCAGTTTTATATTTATGTGTTCATATGGTGGATCAGTAGTCTAACTTGTAAATTTAATATGTTCACCTTTAGTATATTAATTTGTATTACTTTACTAGTTAAAATTTTTGAACTCTCATCCCCCTGTGAGCTCTCCAAGCAATCCAAGAAATAGAAATGACCAACACTGCCGAAGCTCCTTATGCTCCTCTCTCTGGCTGCATGCTCCTGCCTGCTTTTTCTCCAGGGTAACCCCCATCCTAAACTTTGTCCTTATTCCCTTGCTTTGTTAAAATTGTTTTTGTCACATGTGTTTATTCATAAACAATATTTTTACAAAACAATCAATGGGCTCATGGTCTGATGCATATAGAAGCCAACAGCATGGCACTGGCTTTTGAGAAAAGAAAAGCTTCACTGCAAGTTGACTGGCAAGGAGATGGGAGGAAATACTCAAATCTGTCTTCTTGAGCTGGGGGCTGGGTCAGGTTTTATAAGCATAGGGTAATGAGACATGATCTGATTGGATCTTCCAATGAGATGATGCTGATAGACATGATCTGACTGGATCTTGCCATGGGTGATACCAGGGCTCAATCTGATTGGATCCTCAATTCTGACATGTATTGTCTGCTTCTTAATTCAGTTCCCATTCCTCAGTCTGAGGACTTAGGTTTCGTCCATGGCTGTACCCTTAGTTTTTCTGGGTATGCTTATCTGGGGGTCCATAGCAACTGAAAAACAACTCACAACTTTGTTAGATAAAAGTTGAACCAGTACTGCAGTTACAGTACTATTTAGGTTTTTGCCTGTTTTTGAACTTCCTGTAAACAGAATTATATTATACGGATTCTCTGGTCACTGACTTATTTTGATGAACAATATGTTCTTTAGACATAAGCATGTTGATGTCTGTTATAGTAGTTCTACATTTTCAATGCTACATAGTATTCCTAAATATGACTAGACCACAACTTGTTCCAATATTTGGGTTGATTCTGTTTTTGCTACTAAAAACAATGGTGTTTTAAACTGTCCTACACATGTGTCCTGGTACAAGAGTTTCTATGGGTACAGACCCAGGAATGGAATAGAATATGATTGTGTTGAACCAAAGTTAGTAATGCCAGATTGTTTTTCCAAAGTGATTGTACTAATTTATATCCCCACCAGCAATGGATAAGTGGCATCCTCACTCCGTATTCTAAGCCATACTTGTTTTTTATGTCCAATTGGTTAGTGGCAAGTAGTATTGAAACTACCTTTCCAGAATTATAACAGTGAGAAAATTATGATAGTGAACGAGATCTGATCTAATCAAGCCCCATCTTGCCTTTAACCTCCAAACTGTCCTTAATCATTCCTAGGCTTAGGCCAAACTAACTTTGGGAGACATTTAGTTTATAGTTTAATCAATACTAGCACTTCCTCCAAACTAAATTGCCTTTATAAAGCTAATAGAAAACCACCATGTTAGGAGGATGAGAGGAGCCTGAATTCTGCTAAGGCATAGACATACATGATTACCAGCCATTATTCCAGAAGCCACAAGATTTGCAACTTCCCCGATTACTCCTGAAGATAACACCACTATTCTACAACCTAAGATTGGCTTTTGAGATGTCTTTTCAGGTTTTTGCATTTCAGGTGATGATGACTCTACCAGGACTGGCCAACCAGTCCTGTGATCCCACCCAGAAGAACACTTTCCCACATCTCCATTCCTTTGCCCACCAAACTATTCTTGAAAAGCCCTAGCCTCCCAAGTTTTAGGGAGATTGATTTGTGTAATAACACTGTCTCCCATGTGGTGTGGCTGGCCTCATGTCAATTAAACTTTCTTTTTCTTTCTTTTTTTCTTTCTTTTTTTTTTTGAAACAGAGTCACTCTCTGTCACCCAGGCTGGAGTGCAGTGGTGAGAATATGGCTCACTGCAGCCTTGACCTTCCAGGCTCAAGCAATTCTCCCACCTTGGCCTACTGAGTAGCTGGAACCACAGGCATGCACCACCACGTGCAGCTAGTTTTTGTATTTTTTGTAGAAACGAGGTTTTGCCATGTTGGCCAGGCTGGTCTCGAACTCCTGACCTCAAGTCATCTGCCTGCCTTGGCCTCCCAAAGTGCTGGGATTACAGGCATGACCCACCATGCCCAGCCTTCAACTCTTTGTTTATTACAATGCCCCGGTCTCCATGAATTGGTTTGTGCGATGAGCAGGGAGAACCCGTCTGTCAGTTGCAGTATCACATTATAGTTTACATTTGTATTTTCTTGATTATTACTTAGATTGATCATTTCTATACATTTATGAGCCATTTGTGCTTCCTCTTCTGTGAAATTTCTACTTATTCCTTTTGCCCTTTTTAAAAAAAGCTGATGTTTAGGAGTTTTGTTTGTTTTTGAGACAGGGTCTCACTCTGTCATCCAAGCTGGAGTGCAGTGGTAAACATGGCTCGCTGCAGCCTCAAACTGCTAGGCTCAAGTGATCCTCCTGCCTCAGTCTCTTATGTAGCTGGGGCCACAAGTGCATGCCACCGTGCCTGGCTAATTTTTTTTATTTTTATTTTTTTGAGTCTTACTTTGTTGCCCAGGCTGGTCTCAAACTCCTAGGCTCAAGCAATCCTCCCATCTCATCCTCTCAAAGTGCTGGGATTACAAGTGTGAGCCACCGTGTCCAGCCAGTTCTTCATATATTTTATTATGTGTGTTGCAAATACCCCAGTTTGTGGCTTTTATTTTTCACACTATTGTCAATCATTTTGTTAATGGAAGTTGTGGGGATAGGAGTAACTATATTTTAGATGCTAAGCCACCATGTGACTCCTGACTAGCCTCGAGTCCAGGGATGCCTCCGAGATGTCTAGTTAATATGTTATTGTTTATGTAGAAACACCTATTCACTGTAAGTTTTGCCTTTCCTCCCAAACAACCCTGATGTTGTTGCACACACTGGCTGTGAAGCCTGTAAGCACCTACACATTTGTTCCAGAGCACATTTACGTCTTCCCCCAGATGTAAGCTCTGTGTCTGGGGAATTGCAATGAGGAAATATACCTGTTTTGTGGCAGTCCAAGACTATGTGGCAGCCCATACATTCCCCACATAAAGTGTCTTTTACCAACAAACTGGATTTTTCTGCCTCATTCATTGATGTCTTGGCTCCTTCTGTGTTTGGGAGCCACTTTGCAAATACGGCCGTTTCACAGGTCAGAAATAAATATGTTTGATTTTATATTTAACAAACTCATAATTCAATAAAATTATAATTTATAGCCAAACACTAATTCTTTTTAGTGCTTTTTTTCTCTTTTTTAAAAATCAATTTTTAGAATAATGGGTTGTAATCCTGTAAGCAGATAGGGAAGGTCTCCAGGGACTATCATGTTGTTAGTGGACCAGTTCAGGTTCTTGACTTCACCACACAAGAGAATTTGAGAGCAAGTCCAAAGTAAGAGTAGGCAAAGAAGTTTATTAGAAAGCAAAATGTACTCTAAGAGGCAGAGTGGGCTGCTCAAAGCTAGAGACAGCAGCTAGTGCCTCAAGAGGAACTTGTTTTATGGGACTTGTATATACATACTCATAAAATACTGGTGAGGGGTAGGCACGCCTCTAATCCCAGCACTTTGGGAAGCTGAAGTGGGTGGATTACCTGAGGTCAGGAGTTCAAGACCATCCTGGCCAACATGGTGAAACCCTGTCTCTACTAAAAATACAAAAATTAGCCAGATATGGTGGCACAAGCCTGTAGTCTCAGTTACTCAGGAAGCTGAGGCAAGAGAATCACTTGAAGCCAGGAGGCAGAGGTTGAAGTGAGCTGAGATCATGCCACTGCACTCCAGCTTGGGCAACAGAGTGAGACTCCGTATCAAAAATTTAAAAAGTAAAAAGTAAAAAAATAAAATACTGGTGAGTGCAAGTATGCAGAGGTGGACCTGTGGTTGGTGTATGTGCTCAGCATCTACATGCTTTAACATGGACTGCACGTATCATTAGCATATAAAATCTCAACCTAGGGACATGAACAGACACTTTTCAAAAGAAGATATATATGTGAACAACAAGCACATGAAAAAATGCTCAGCATCACTGATCATTAAAGAAATGCACATCAAAACCACAATGAGATATCATCTCACCCAAGTCAGAATGGCTATTATTAAAGCATCAAACAACAACAGGTGCTGGTGAGGTTGTGGGGAAAAGAGAACACTTACACACTGTTGGCGAGAATGTAAATTAGTTCAGCTATTGTGGAAAGCAGTTTAGTGATTTCTTAAAGAACTCAAAGCAGAATTACCATGCGACCCAGCAATCCCATTATTAGGTATATACCCAAAGGAATACAAATCATTCCACCATAAAGACACATGCATGCATATGTTCATCACAGCACTATTCACAATAGCAAAGACGTAATGTCCATCGGCAGTAGACTGGATAAAGAATCAACCTATATGTCCATCAGTGGTAGACTGGATAAAGAAAATGTGGTACATATACACAATGTAATACTATACAGTCATAAAAAAAATCTTGTGATCATATCCTTTGCAGCAACACAGATGAAGCTGGAGGCCATTATCCTGAGCAAACTAACACCAGAGCAGAAAAGCAAATACCATGTGTTCTCACTTATAAGTGGGATCTAAACACCAGGTACAAATGGACACAAACAAGGGAACAACAAACACCAGGGCTTACTTATGGATGGAGAAGGTAGGAGGGTGAGGATCAAAAAACTTTCTATCAGTCACTATACTTATTACCTAGGCGATGAAATAATTTGTACACCAAGCCTCTGTAACATGCAATTTACATATATCACAAATCTTCACATGTTTCCCTGAACCTAAAAGTTAAAAAAATAGGCCAGGCACAGTGGCTCACACCTGCAATCTTAACACTTTGGAGGCTGAGGTGAGCGATCCTCACCTCAGGATCACCTGAGGTCAGGAGTTCAAGACCAGCCTGGACAACATGGTGAAACCTTGTCTCTACTAAAAATACAAAAACTAGCTGGGTGTGGTGGCAGGTGACTGTAATCCCAGCTACTTGGGAGGCTGAGACAGAATTGCTAGACCCCAGGAGGCAGAAGTTGCAGTGAGCCAAGATCACACCACTGCACTCCAACTTGGGTGACAGAGTGAGACTCTGTCTCAAAATAAATAAACAAATAAATAGGCCTGGCATGGTGGCTCATGCCTGTAATCCCAGCACCTTGGGAGGGCAAGGTGGGCGGATCACAAGGTCAAGAGATTGAGCCCATCCTGGCCAACATGGTGAAACCCCGTCTCTACTAAAAATACAAAAATTAGCCAGGCAAGGTGGCGCATGCCTATAGTTCCAGCTACTCAGGAGGCTGAGGCAGGAGAGTCACTTGAACCCAGGAGGTGGAGGTTGCAGTGAGCCGAGATTACACCACTGCACTCCAGTCTGGCAACAGAGTGAGACTCTGTCTCAAAAATAAATAAATAGATAAATAAATAAAGTAAATAAATATTTTAAAAAATAAACATCCACCTAGGGGTGTGGTTTTTATTATTAAAATGAGGAAAAGATCACTATAAGCTAAACCTTGAACCTAGCTGAGCCTGCGGGACCCTGGAGAAGTCCCTAGCCCCACCAAGGCAGGAATTTGTAGGTAGTAGCTTCTTGGGCTTTGGTGCTGGTTGCCTGGACAGTGGGGAAGCTACATTAGGAATAAGGAGCTTTCGTTCTCTTCCCTGGGCTCTACTAGGTATCAGGAACTTGTAACCATCTGGCAGTTGGCTGGTATCCTGCAGGACTACTCATCTTGCAAAAGGCAGTCTAGGCCATAAGGACTGTAATTCATAGGCCAGTCCTAGGGCTGAACTAGGCCAAGAGGCCATGAACTTGGGGGCTAGAATACACAATCTACTCAGACACTAGCTGGGGTGGCTAATGTAGTGTTAGAATCAACCCTCTCCTAACCCAGGCTGCACAGCCTGTGGCTCCAAGAGAGACCCCTTCCTTCTGCTTGAGGAGAGGAGAAGGAAGAGTGGGGAGGACTTTGTCTTGCATCTTGGATACCAGCTGAGCCACAGCAGGATAATGCACAGGTCGGAGTTATGAGACCCCTATTCCAGGTCCTAGATCCCAGATAACATTTCTAGACACACTGTGGGCCAGGAGGAAACCTGCTGCCTTGAAGGAAAGGGCCAGTCTCAGCAACATTCCTAATCTGCTAACTGAAAAGCCCTTGAGTCCTGAATAACCAGCAACAATACCCAGGTACTACATCGAGGGCCTTGGTGAGACTCTGAGACTTGCTAGCTTCAGGTACCCATACTGCCACAGGGGTGGAGAGCACCAAGCAGACTCTTGGGGTCCCCAGTTCCAGGAATTGACTTTTAGATGGCATTTCTGGATGTGCACTGGGCCAGAGGGGAGTCCATTTTCCTGAAGGGTTAGTCACGGGCCAGGCAGCATTTACCACAAGCTGATTTAAGAGAACTTGGGTCTTAAGGGAACATCGGTGGTAGTCTGGGAGAACTCCCTGTGGCTAGGGATGGCTGCAGTAGCGGCAGTGTGAGGCACCTCTGCCTTTGGAAAGGGGAGGAAAGAGTGGGAAGGACTGTGTCTTGTGGTTTGAGTGCTAGCTCAGCTGCAAGACAATAGAATGCCAGTTAGACTTCTAAGGCTGTTAACTCTAAACCCTGCCTCCCAGATGATGCTTCTGGACTCACCCAGGGCCTGGGGGACCACATCTCCCTGAAGGGAAAGACACAGGCCTGGTTGAATTTGCCACGTAGTAATTGTAAAGCCCCAGGACCTTGAGGGAACATAGGCAGTGGCCAGGGAGTGGTGATAGTAGGCCTTTGGGTGAGACCCAGCACTATGCTGCTGGTTTCAGGTCAGACCAAACTCAGTCATAGTGGTGGTGACCACTGGGTGCTTGTATCACTCCACCCCCTGCTTTAAGTGGCTCAGAAGAGAGAGAGAGAGAGAGAGAGAGAGAGAGAGAAAGAGAGAGAGAGAGAGAGAGAATGATTTTGTATGTTTTAAGGGAAGAGGACAAGAGTCTCTGCATGGTATTCCTGAGAATTCTCTCAAATTTTGTCCAAGACCCTCAAGGTGATACCTCTATGAGTCTGCAAGAACCACAGCATTACTTGGCCTGGGGTGTCCCCTAAAGCAGAAACAGCTTAGATCACAACACCCAAGTCCTTTTGAATGTCTGGAAAGCCTTCTTAAGAAGGATGATACAAATAAACTCAGGCAGTGAAGACTACAATAAATACTTAACTCTTGAGTGCTCAGATGCTGAAGAACATCTACTAGCATCAGCAATATCCAGGAAAACATGACCATCAAATAAGCTAAACAAGTCACCAGGGACCAATCCTGGAGAAACAGGGATATGTGATCTTTTAGACAAAGAATTTGGCTGGGCACAGTGTCTCACGCCTGTGATCCCAGCATTTTTGGAGTCTGAGGCGGGTGGATCACTTGAGGTCAGCAGTTCAAGACCAGCCTGGTTAACATGGTGAAACCTCATCTCTACCAAAAAATACAAAAATTAGCCACAAAAAAGAGTTGGCACACACCTGTAGTCCCAGTTACTCAGGAGGCAGAGGTGGGAGAATCGGTTGAACCGAAGATGCAGAGGCTGCAGTGAGCTGAGATTGGGCCACTGTACTCCAGCCTGGGCAACAGAGTGAAACCCTGAGAAAGAAAGAAAGGAAAAAAGAAAGAAAAAGAAAGAAAGAAAGAAAAAGAAAGAAAGAAAGAAAGAAAGAAAGAAAAAGAAAAGAAAAGAAGAAATAAAAATAAAAGAAAAATAAAAAAAGAAAATAAATAAATAAAAGAATAAAGAAAAGAAAGGGAAGTGAAGGGAAGAAGAGAAGGAGAGAAGTAGATAGATAATTCAAAATAGCTGTGTTAAGGAAACTCAAAGATACTCAAGATAACCCAGAAAAGGAATTCAGAATTTTATCAGATAAATTTAACAAACAGATTGAAATAATAATAAAGAATCAAGCAGGAATTCTGAAGCTGAAAATTGCAATTGGTTTACTGAAGAATGCATCACAGTCCTTTAATAGCAGAATGGATCAAGCAGAAGAGAGAATTAGTGAGCCTGAAGAAAGGCTATTTGAAAATACACAGTCAGAGGAGACAGAAATCATAATAATAAATGAAACAGCTACATAATCTAAAAAATAGCTTTAAAAAAGGGCAATCTAAGAGTTATTGGCCTTAAAGAGGAGGTAGAGAAAGAGATGGGGTAGAAAATTTATTCAAAGGGATAATAACGAGAATTTTCCAAACCTAAAGAAAGATATCAGTATTCAAGTACAAGAAGGTTATAGAACACTAGGCAGATTTAACCCAAAGAACACTGCCTCAAGGCATTTAGTAATCAAACTCCCAGAGGTCAAGGATAAGGAAAAGATTATAAAAACAGCAAAAGAAAAGAAACAAATAAAATATAATGGAGCTCCAATATGTTTTGCAGCAGGCTTTTCAGAGGACACCTTACAGGCCAGGAGAGAGGCCTGTAAAGTGCTGAAAGAAAAAACTTTTACCCCAGAATTGTATATCTGTGAAAAATAATCCTTCAAACATGAAGAAATAAAGACTTTCCCAGACAAACAAAAACTGAGGGATTTCATCGATACTAGACACATCCTACAAGAAATGCTAATGGGAGTATTTCAGTCAGAAAAAATAGGGCATTAATCAGCAATAAATAACCATCTGAACATACAAAACTTACTGGTAATAGTAAGTATGCAGAAAAACACAGAATATTATAACACTGTAACTGGGGCATCTAAACTTCTCTTATTCCAAGTAGATAGACTAAATGATTAACCAAACAAAAATTACTGCAACTTTTAACATATAGTCAGTACAATAAAATATAAATAGAAACAACAAAAAGTTAAAAAGTGGAGGGATGAAGTTGAGGTTTTTTTTAGTTTTCTTTTTGCTTCTTTGTTTATGTAAATCGTGTTAAGTTGTTATCAGGTTATAATCATTGGTTCTAAGAGAGTATTTGCAAGCCTCTTGGTAACCTCAAACCAAAAAACATACAGAAAATGCATAAAAATAAAAAACAAGGAGCTAAATTGTATCATCAGAAAAATCATCTTCACTAAAGGAAGATGGGAATAAAAGAAAGAAGGAAGAGAAAACCACAAAAACCACCAGAAAATGAATAACAAAATTGTAGGTGTAAGTTCTTACTTATCAATAACATTGACTGTTACTGAATGGACTAAGCTCTCCAATCAAAAGATATACAGTGGCTGAATACATGAAATAACAAGACCCATTGATCTGTTGGCTATAAGAAACACACTTCACCTATAAAGACATATATAAACTGAAAATAAAGGGATGGAAAAATATATTCCATAGAGCAGGAGTAGCTATACTTATATCAGACAAATAGATTTCAAGACAAAAAGTGTAAGAAGAGACAAAGAAGGTCACTATATAGTGATAAAGGGATCAGTTCAGCAAGGGGATATATCAATTTTAAATATATATGCACCCAAAACTGAAGCACCCAGATATATAAGCAAATACAGAGCTAAAGAGAAAGATAGGTACCAATATGACAATAGCTGGAGACTTCAACAGCCCATTTTCAGCACTGCACAGATCTTCCAGACGGAAAATCACCAAAGAAACATCAGACTTAATCTACACTATAGATCAAATGGATCTAACAGATATTTACAGAACATTTTATCTAAGAGCTGCAGAATACATACTCTTTTCCTCAGCAAATGGACTATTCTCAAGGATAGAGCATATGTTAGGTCACAAAGCAAGTCTTAAAACATTCAAAAAAATTGAAATAATATCAAGCATCTTCTCTGATCACAATGAAATAAAACTAGGAAGTAATAACAAGAGGAATTTTGGAAACTGTACAAACACATGGAAGTTAAACAACATGCTTCTGAATGATTCATAAGTCAATGAAGTATTTAAGAAGGAAATTGAAAAATTTATTGAAGCAAATGATAATGGAGACACAACATACAAAAACTTATGCGATATGGCAAAAGCAGTGCTCAGAGGGAAACTTAGAGCCATAAGTGTTTGCATTTAAAAAAGAGGAGGCCAGGCGTGATGGCTCATGCCTGTAATCCCAGCACTTTGGGAGGCTGAGGCAGGCGGATCACAAGGTCAGGAGATTGAGACCATCCTGGCTAACATGGTGAAACCCCATCTCTACTAAAAATGCAAAAAATTAGGCAGGCATGGTGGTGTGCGCCTGTAGTCTCAGTTACTGGGGAGGCTGAGGCAGGAGAATGGCGTGAACTCAGGAGGTGGAGCTTGCAGTGAGCCGAGATGGCGCTATTGCACTCCAGCTTGGGCGACAGAGTGAGACTCCATCTCGAAAAAAAAAAAAAGAGGAAAAGCTTCAAATAAACAAACAATGCAACTTAAAGAACTGGAAAAGCAAGAGCAAACCCAACCCAAAACTAGCAGAATTAAAAAAATAAAGATCAGAGAGAAATAAATTAAATTGAAATAAAAAAATACAAAAGATCAATGAAACTAAAAATTGGTTTTTTGAAAAATTAAACAAAACTGAAAAAAACTTTAGCCAAACTAAGAAAAAAGAGAGAGGACCCAAATAAATAAAATCAGAAATGAAAAGGAGACATTAAACTGATATTGCAGAAATTCAAAGGATTATTAGTGGATACTATGAGAACTGTATGCCAATAAATTGCAAAATCTAGAAGAAATTGACAAATTCCTAGAACATACAACCTACCAAGATTGAGCTGAGAAGAAATCCAAAACCTGAAGAGACCAATAACAAGGAATGAGATCGAAGCTGTAAGGAAAAGTCTCTCAGTTAAACAAAAAAAAAAAAAAGCCCAGGACCCAATGACTTCACTGCTGAATTCCACCAAACATTTAAAGAACCGATGCTATTCAAATATTCAAAGAAATAGAGGAAGAAGGAATACTTCCAAATTCATTCTGTAAGGCCAGTATTAGCCTGATACTAAAACCAGATGAAGACACATACAAAAATGCTACAGGCCAATATCTCTGATTAATGTTGATGTAAAAATCCTCAACAAAATACTAGCAAACCAAATTCAATAACACATTAGTAAGATTATTCATCATGACCAAGTGGGATTTATCCCTGCAATGAAAGAAGGGTTCAACATACACAAATCAATGAACATTAATACATCATACCAACAGAATGAAGGACAAAAACCATATGACCATTTCAACTAATGCTGAAAAAGAATTTGATAAAATTCAACATCCCTTCAAGACAAAAACACTCAAAAAACTGGATATAGAAGGAACATAACTCAATATAATAAAAGCCATATAAGATAGACAAACAATTGGTATCATACTGAATGGGAAAAACCTGAAAATCTTCCCTCTAAGAATGGAATACATCAAGGATGCCCACCGTCACCACTGTTATTCAGTGTAGTACTGGGAGTCCTAGCTAGAGCAATAAAACAAGAGAAAGATATAAGGGGCATCCAAATTGGAAAGGAAAAAGTCAAATTATCCTTGTTTGCTGATGATATGATTTTATATTTGGAAAACACTAAAGATTCCACAAGGAAACTATTAGAACTGATAAACAAATCCAGTAAAGTTATAGAATACAAAAACAGCATGCAAAAATCAGTAGCATTTCTAGAAAAAGAAATAAAAAGGTAATCCTATTTACAATAGCCCATAAAATTAAATACCTACAAATTAATCGAAACAAAGAAGTGAAAGTTCTCTATAATGAAAACTATAAAACACTGATGAAGGAAATTGAAGATAGAAAAATTTAGAAAGATATTTCCTATTCATGGATTGGAAGAATTGGTATTGTTAAAATGTTCATACCACCCAGAGCAATTTACATATTCAATGCAATCCCTATCAAAATGCCAATGACATTCTTCACAGAAATAGAAAAAACAATCCTATAATTTACATGGAACCACAGGAGACCGAGAATAGCCAAAACTATCCTGAGCAAAAAGAACAAAAGTGAAGGAATCACATTACCTGACTTCAAATTATACTATAGAGCTATAGTAACCAAAACAGCATGGTACTAGCATTGAGAACAGACACATAGGCCGGGCATCAGTGGCTCATGCCCGTAATCCCAGCACTTTGGGGGGCTGAGGTGGGCAGATCATGAGGTCAAGAGATCGAGACCATCTGGCCAACATTGTGAAACCCCATCTCTATTAAAAATACAAAAATTAGCCGGGCGTTGTGGCATGCACTACAGTCCCAGCTACTCAGGAGGCTAATGTAGGAGAATCGCTTGAACCCAGGAGGCGGAGGTTGCAGTCAGCTGAGATCACACCACTGCACTCCAGGCTGGGCGACGGTGAGAGGGTCTGTCTCAAAACAAACAAACAAACAAACAAACAATAACAACAACAACAAACAAAAAAACCAACCAAACACATATACCAATGGAACAGAGCAGAGACCCCATAAACAAATGCACACACCTACAGTGAACTCATTTTTGACAAAGGTGCCAAGAACATACACTGAGGAAAAGATGGTCTCTTCAATAAATGGTGCTGGGAAAACTGGATATCCTTATGCAAAAGAATGAAACTAGACCTCTTGCCATATTCAAAAATCAAATCAAAAAAGAGTTAAAGACTTAAATCTAAGACCTCAAACTATGAAACTACTACAAGAAAACATTGAGGAAAATATCCAAGACATTAGTCTGGGCAAAGATTTCTTGAGCAATACCCAACAAGAACAGGCAACCAAAACAAAAATAGACAAATGGGATCACATCAAGTTCAAAAGCTTCTGCATAGCAAAGAATGCAATCAACAAAATGAAGAGACAACCCACAGAGTGGGAGAATATATTTGTAAACTACCCATCTGACAAGGAATTAATAGCCAGAATATATAAGAAGCTCAAACAACTCTACAGGAAAGAAATCCAATAATCTGATTTTTAAAATTGGGAAAAGATTTGAATAGACATTTCTCAAAAGAAGATATACAAATGAAAAACAGACATATGAAAAGGTGCTCAACTTAAATGCAAATCAAAACTACAATAAGATATCACCCCCCCCCCCCCCCCCGCCCTTAAAGTGGCTTATATCAGAAAGACAGGCAATAACAAATGCTGGTGAGGAGGTTCCTCAAAAAACTAAAAATAGAGCTAGTATATGATCCAGCAATCCCACTGCTGGGTATATACTCAAAAGAAAGGAAATCAGTATATCAAAGAGATAGCTGCACTCATATGTTTGTTGTGGCACTATTTACTATAGTTAAGATTTGGAAGCAACCTAAGTGTCCATCAACAGATGAATGGATAAAGAAAATGTGGTATGTATACACGATGGAGTATATTCAGTAATAAAAAAGGATGAGATCCAATCATTTGTAACAATGTGGATGGAACTGGAGATGATCATGTGAAGTGAAATAAGCCAGGCACAGAAAGACAAATGTTGCGTGTTCTCACTCATTTGTGGGATCTAAAAATCAAAAAAGTTGAACTCATGGACATAGGAGAGTAGAAGGATGGTTACCACAGGCTGGGAAGGGTTGCGAGGGTGTGTGCAAGGGAAGTGGGGATGGTTAATAGATACAAAAAATAGTGAGAAAAAATGAATAAGGCCTATTATTGATAGCACAATAGTGCGACTATAGTGAGTAATAACTTCATTGTATATTTTTAAATAAAGAATGGAATTGGATTGTTTGTAACACAAAGGATAAATGCTTGAGGGGATGGACACACCATTCTCCATGATGTACTTATTTCACATTGCATGCCTGTATCAAATCATCTCATGTACCCCATAAATATACACATCTACTATATACCCACACAAATGTAGAAAAATAAAAAATTATAAATAAAATAAAATGAGATATGACAGTACTATGTTTCCATATGTATTAGGGTTAGTTTTACAACTTTTTCACTGATTAGATTTTCTATACGTGACTGTGACTACTACAATATTGTGCTTATTCAGGCTTTACACTATGTTTTAATCATCCTCATTACCCTTCTTTTTCAGAAGATGTGGTTGGGGTTCATTTTTTTTATTTCTTCCTACTCCCTGTTTTGTATATAGAAATACTGTTCGTTGCTTATACAGTAACATGGCAGGCAACCACCTGCCTGAACTGTTTTCTTTTTTTTTTTTTTCTTTTTTTATTTTTTGAGACGGAGTCTTTGCTCTGTCACCCAGGCTGAAGTGCAGTCGCGCGATCTCGGCTCACTGCAAGCTCCGCCTCCCGGGTTCACGCCATTCTCCTGCCTCAGCCTCCCGGGTAGCTGGGACTACAGGCGCCCGCTACCACGCCCGACTAATTTTTGTATTTTTAGTAGAGACGGGGTTTCACCGTGTTAGCCAGGATGGTCTGGATCTCCTGACTTTGTGATCCGCCCGTCTCGGCCTCCCAGAATGCTGGGATTGCCAGCGTGAGTCACTGCGCCCGGCCTGAACTGTATTCTTGTCTGTGGTGTTTCAGATAGTTCTCATCTGCGGTGGCCAGGAATCCCATCACACCACCTGCCATTCTCTAAGACACCTGCTCCCCTTAGTCTTCAGGCCACTCTGCAACCACTTTGACAATATTGGCAATGACTCCTCATTGCTCAGCCAAAGGTCAATTTTGCAACCACATAGCTGCTACTGAAACTATTTACTCACCAGTCACTCCATGGCTTGGAATTCTGGAAAATCATAATCTTCTTGTTCTTCTCTTTCTTCCACAGTTTCTCCTTTTCATGTGTTGCCCACAATTTTAATATGCAACCTTTATCACAAAGTAATTTCCCATATACACTCCTGTATAAGACCTCTGCTCCATTGGTCAGTTTCTCTATGGATGGTTTGCTGGATCCAACTTCTCCTCCAGAGCTTAAATGGATGGAGACTCTTCAGACCTTTTTTCTTTTCATTTACTTTCTGAGGACTCACCTTCAACCCTTTAATGATATGCTCCAGAAGGTCATGGACTAGTTTTATTCACACTGAAACTCAAATGTCTGAAATTAAGCCTGGGGCATGATACATCTGTATTAGTTTTCAAGGACTACCATGACAAAGTACAACAGACCAGGTGGCTTAAACAACACAAGGTCATTTTCTCATAACTTTGGAGGCTAAAAGCCTGAGATCGAGGCATGGACAGGGTTGAATGGTGTCTTCTCATGCCTGTGTCTTCACATGGTCTTCCCTCTGTGTGTCTAAGTCCTAATCTTCTCCTATTATAAAACCACCAGTCCTGTTGGATTAAGGCCCAGGCTAAGAGCCTCTTTTAAACTTAATTACCTTTTCAAAGTCCCTGTCTCCAAATCCTGTACAGCAAGACTATGACTTACTGGGGATTGGGACAACAACATATTGATTATTGTAGGGGAAAAAAAATTCAGCCCATACAATGTCCTTATTAAATATTTGCTGAAAGATTCAATTGAAGGATTTTTCTCAATTGTTGATAAACAGTCTAATTCAAAAGGTATTTTTTAAAAAGATAAGCAGCATAATTTGGTTGTAGCATGAGGCACATGAATGGAAGCATAGAATAAAACATAACATTTTGAGTATCTACCCGAAAGAAAAATTTTAGAATAACAAATTTCACGAAGTGGCAGAAAAAAGAATATATTATATATGTTGAACTTTTTATACTTTAAAAGATAAATCAATTGATCCACTGGTTCGTACTGATGAAGTAAAATTAAACATGCATTTACTATTCAGAGTTGATAATAACAAAAGAAGTAAGAATGAAAAGTGCAGAAAGTGGTAGCCTCTGGACAATGGGATTCTATATTTTCCATCTTGTATACACTTCTCTATGATTTGGAAAGTATACTCGTAAATATATTACCACTATGATAAAGAAAACACCCAAAAAATGGTGTCAGGCCATTGTCAGCTTTGAATGAACCTATGATCTACTTTTTTCTTTTCTTTTCTTTTCTTTTTTTTTTTTTTTTTTTTGAGATGGAATCTTGTGCTGTCACCCAGACTGGGGTTCAATGGTGTGATCTCAGCTCACTGCAACCTCTGCCTCCCAGGTTCAAGCAATTCTCCTGCCTCAGCCTCCTGAGTAGCTGGGATTACAGGCACATGCCACCACACCGGCTAATTTTTGTATTTTCAGTAGAGACAGAGTTTCACCATGTTGATCAGGCTGGTCTTGAACTCCTGACCTCGTGATCTGCCCACCTCAGCCTCCCAAAGTGCTGGGATTACAGGCGTGAGCCACCACGCCTGGCCTACTTTTTTCTTTAGTTACAAAGCCTCACAACAAAAGCTCACATTGCTTAATGTTGATACCAATGCCCATAACTGATTTTAAATGTTCGGGACAGCAATTACATTCAGGAGATGGGATGTGATGGGAGAGGCCGATATGTATTGGACATGGGACACAGGCCAAGAATCATCTCGGTTAGGGTTTGTGTCTCAAACACCTCTGGCCTCTGATTTGTCCATAGTTCTTATACAGGAAATTACAAAGCTGTCCAGCATCTTCATAAACCGGATTGACCACCAGCTTTCATTCCTGCTCCTGTAGGCATCTCCTGAATTAAGCAACACAGAAGGGTCCTCAGAAGTCACTGAATCCCAGAATGGCTCTCCACCTTTAGCACAAAGGAGGTCTTTACCGCTTCCACTGGACAAAAGAAAAAGGAAAGATAAGGGTAAATACCAAGAACTGTCTTCTTTCATAGTCAGTTATCATTTTTGCTATAAGGTCACGTCCCTGTGTTTCCACCTTGGGGTCCTACATGTAGGAGGTCATGAGCTTGTCTCAGGAAAAGGCAAGAGACATGAAGCTTCCCTCTGGAAATACTGTGCTGGCAGACCAGAGTGTGGCAACTCCAAATGGGTTTGGGCAGAACTTCCTTCTGATTTATCTCCCAATATTACACCCATTATTCCAACCATTCAATCTGCCCTCGTGGAGAGAATGCTGCCTCTTACATTCATTTAAGGAGCAAGGGGACATGCAGGCATTGCTTCTCAGAGTTGAACTGCTGTAGGAGCAAATTTTGTTTTACTTGCTTTTCAAAGTTATTCTTCTTTGCCTATCTGGAAAGGCCCAAGGAGGAAATAGATAGTCCAAATTGAAATAATTGAGGAGTGTTTCATGAGGGAAGCATTTACAAAGATGTGCTGGGTTAAGGGATAGAGACAATGCACGGGGCAGCACCCTAAGTAGCAATGGTGGAGCACTACCTCTTCCCCTAGCCTGAAAGGGACAGGGAAGGAGCAGTTACCAATGACAGCATAACCATAGCTGTAGCTATAGGGATGAAAGAGGCTGACTAGGCAGGTGGAAAAGCCCTGCATGGCCAACACACACCAAATAGGCTGTTTGGATCTGTGTCTCCACCCAAATTCCCAATGTGGGAGGTAGGGCCTGGTGGGAGGTGATTAGATAACAGGGACAGTTTCTCATGAATGGTTTAACAACATCCCCCTTTGGTATTGTTGTCATGATGGTGAGTGAGTTCTCATGAAATCTAGTTGTTTAAAAGTGTGTAACACCTCCTCCCTCTCTGTCTTGCTCCTGCTCTCACCATGTGAGATGCCTCGCTCCCTCTTTGCCTCTGACACGATTGGAAGCTTCCTAAGGCCTCCCCAGAAGCAGAAGCCACTATGCTTCCTGTACAGCCTGTAGAGCCATGAGCCAATTGAACCTGTTTTCTTCATAAATTAACCACTCTCAGGTATTTCTTTATACCAATGTGAGAACAAACTAATACACAGTGAAGATCCAGGAGGTAGGAATCCCAAATCGCTTCCCTACTGCCTGCCAGTCTCCCGCCGGTATCTCAATTCAGGCAGAAACCAGAATAAAAAGAACCCCACTGATGAGGTGTATAGAAACCACTCTCTTAGGATGTCAGACAGGATAGAGAAGAATGGAAAGCAAATCCTCATGGCAAATGAGACGATCCCTCTCACCTTCTTATAGCCTCCTAATTCCTGGTGCTTTCTCTATCTAAACGTCATTGATTCTTATCTCATTTCAGCTTTACCAGACTGTTATATGTTTCATGCATCTTTCTCTACTGTCACTTTTATGCAGAAACATTTGCATTTATCAAAAGTGCATAAAAAATAAAATGTAATTTTAAAAAGAGAAAACATGCCTTTTGTTTAGAATCTATGTTTGGCTGCTCTAATAGAGACACAAACTAGAAATATCTTAAAGAAGGAAGTACTGTTGTCCCTCTGTGTCACTAGGTTCTGAACTTGCAGGCTCAACAAACCACATGTCGAAAATATCCCAAAAATAGAGATATGATGGATTTGTGTATGTACTGAACAGGTACAGACTTTTTTTCTCATCATTATTTTCTTAAAAATACAGTATAACAAGAATTCACATAATGTTTACATTTTATTAGACATTATAAATAAACTAGAAATGACTTAATGCATAAGGGAGAAAGTACACACGAAATATATAAATACTACATTATTTTATATGAGGAAATTGAGAATCTGCAGATTTTGGTGTGTGCAGGGGTTCTGGTAACAATCCCCTGTGAATACCCAGGGATGACTATATTTAAGATCTGAGCTGGAATCTCCAAGGCATCAGATAATTAGGACTCCAAAAATTGTTGCTCCCAGGTCCCTAGAGTGACATCCTCATCCATGTGGTCTTACAGGGCTCCCAGGCACCTCAGCATCCCAGTCTGATGGAGAAGGAAGAGGGGAAGGAGACGCTATACTCCTTCTATTGATCCCATGAGCCAGGACTTCCTTATATCACATCTGCTCACCTCCTATTGACCAGAACCTGGTCATACGATGTCATCCAGCATCAAGGTAAATTGAGATGCATATCCTTGTGCTACTTTTTTTCTTTTTAATTATACTTTAAGTTCTAGGGTACATGTGCACAATGTGCAGGTTTGTTATATATGTATACTTGTGCCATGTTGATGTGGTGCACCCATCAACTCATCAGCCCCCATCAACTCATCATTTACATCAGGTATAACTCCCAGTGCCATCCTTCCCCCTTCCCCCCTCCCCATAATAGGCCCCAGTGTGTGATGTTCCCCTTCCAGAGTCCTACTTTTAAACTCTCAGAATTGTTATGTGACTGAAGAGGAAAATGGATATTGTAGCCACTTAGTAGTTTCTCCAGCCCCTGATTATCTCTGATTCTGTGCTCACATCAAGATTTTTCCAGAGCTCCTCAGAAATAATGATTGTGGAGTAGAGAGCAATAGACAAGTCTCATGCAGGGCTTCAAGGACCAGGGGGTGCTATTGGGTTTGCTCTTCACGGTGCGATCTCAGGAAGACCCTTTAATTCTTCAAGCTTCAACTGCTTCCTATGTTATATGAGGATATTACAATAGATGGTCTTTAAGGAATACATGCTAAAACTGGTGATATTGCAGTGAACAAAAACAGGCATGGCTTAGTCCTTATGGAGCTTCAGGTTTCATGAGAAAGACAAATATATCATACCCTAAATGTAGATGGATAAACAGTTTAGAGCCCTGAGTGTGGATAACAGAGATTCTCCTTTTCCTCCCATTTCCTTTTCTGGCCAAGTAAGGCTGTGGCAGATTTTCTCTCTAAGAGAGCTCATGATGGACGCACTCACTCCAGATGCTCTTCTGTACTCCTAGAGTAGGGTATGTCTTCTTTCCACATGGAGGCCTCCTGCCCCTATGCATCCTCAGGATTCCAGAGCAAAAGTGGCCTTTGATAGGCAAAAAGGAACTCCTGAATTTATTCCTAAATGGCATTCACTCACCTCTGTTTTGTTCCCCATTTCATTTGCTTCTCATCCTCTATCTGGAGTTTAAGGGACAAATACTTTCCTCTCTTAGTGCTCTAATTCATTATCTCCCATACAGGAATAATACTAATTCTTACCTCCTAGGCTCTTCAGATAATTAAAAGAGACAATACCCTAAAAACTCTCAATCAGCTGCTATTATTCTCCCAGATGAGACCCAGTCCTCATTCTTCTGTCAAAATCTGCATGAATATCTCTCTTTATACTCCAAGCCCTACACATCTCCTATTTCCCCTTATGGACATACAGATGTTTGCATCAACAAAGAAACGCTACCAAAGATCTCCTGAAAGAGAGAATGAAATAGGTTTACATTGTGTATACCCAGCAGAACACTTAGTAGTGCCTCATAGATATTCTCACACTTCAATTACCTGCTTCAGTGGCACTCAGAACTCACCCTCACTTACTCTTTTCTCTGCTCTATTGCTGAGCAATTCAGCTGAGACCCACATCTGACCCAAAACATTGTGTACAAAAATGCTTCTAGGTGCTCAGCAAAGCCACACTGGGTCCTCATTTCAAAGTCACATCAGTGGTCAATTTCAGGTTTTGGGCACTCATCAATAATTCTTCTCTCAACACAGAGCTGTCCATTCTGATGAATGAAATTTTCTTCATCTAATTATACGTGTGTGTTTTAATGCCTTATATTGTGCTTTCATTTTTATTTTCCACTTCATCTAAATCTACCATTACCATTAGGCTCCTCATGCATGCATCCCTCCATCAAATGAATATTTATGAAGAGCACAGTGTGCTGCTCATGGAATAGGCACTGGGGGTATAAAATGTAAAATGTGGTCCTGTCTGCAATGACTGACACACTGAGTTATTTCTCACCCACCAGGCCCAGCCATTTTCACACTTATCATAGCGAAGGTCATATTTTCCTCTGATTCATAATGCATGTTCTTCTTTCCTGACCATGGATGAGCAGTACTGGTCATGAGGGTGTCACAACCCCCTCCTTGTGTATCTGAATTCCTCCACCCGAGAGAAAATGTCAGGCCCAGGATACAGTAATAATCGGGTCCACAGCCCTGGCCGGATGAGTTGGGGGTGTTTTGATCCTAATGTTATTCCCATGTCAGCACAGAACTTGTGTGGCAGTAGAGAGGGGTCAGGCTTCAGAGTCAGCAAGAACTGGATTTCAAACTGGATTTGAGGACCCCCACCTTTTGATAAGTGACTTATTCTCTGCGAGTCTCTGATCTCTCCTCTTTAAATGAGGACAGGAAAAATACCACATGGCAGGGTGGTGGGGAGAATCAGAGATCACACAGCTGGTGATCACATCTGGTTTATGTTCCCAGGGGCACCAGACTAGGGTTTCTGAGCATGGATCCAACCATCCCAGCCTTGGACACAGAACTGACACCAATCAACGGAACCGAGGAGACTCCTTGCTATAAGTAGACCTTGAGCCTCACGGTGTTGACATGCATCATTTCCCTTGTGGGGCTGACAGGAAACATGGTTGTACTCTGGCTCCTGGGCTTCCGCATGCGCAGGAACGCCTTCTCCATCTACATCCTCAACCTGGCCACCACCAACTTCCTCCTCCTCAGCGGCCACGTTATACTTTCCCAGTTACACCTCATCAATATCCTCGATCCCATCTCCAAAATCGTCAATCCTGTAATGACCTTTTCCTACTCTGCAGGCCTAAGTATGCTGAGCGTCATCAGCATGGAGCGCTGCCTGTCCGTCCTGTGGACCATCTGGTACCGCTGCCGCCACCCCACACACCTGTCAGAAGTTGTGTGTGTCCTGCTCTGGGCCCTGTCCCTGCTGCGGAGCATCCTGGAGTGGATGTTCTGTGACTTCCTGCTTAGTGGTGCTGATTCTGTTTGGTGTCAAAATCAGATTTCATCACAGTCATGTTGCTGATGTTTTTATCTGCGGTTCTCTGTGGGTCCAGCCTGGTCCTGCTGGTCAGGATCCTTTACGGGTCCCAGAAGATGCCACTGACCAGGCTGTACGTGACCATCCTGCTCACAGTGCTGGTCTTCCTCCTCTGTGGGCTGTCCTTCGTCATTCAGTGGGCCCTGTTTTCCAGGATCCACCTGGATTTTGATGTTTTATTTTGTCATGTTCATCTAGTTTCCATTTTTCTGCTCTCTCTTAACAGTAACGCCAACTCCATCATTTACTTCTGAACATGGATCACATCACAGGACCCTTTGCAGACACTCCCCAGTACCAGCCAGGAGCCTAATAACTCCCCTAGCTGGCTAGACTCAAAAGAGAAATAACAGTCACTGCAGTCTGGCTCTCAGGAAGGCCCATACCTAGGGGAAGGGAGAGAGCACCACATCAAAGGAGTACTCCCATGGGACAAAAGAATCTGAACAGCAGCCCTTGAGCCACAGGTCTTCCCTCTGACAGTCCGTCCAAATGAAAAGGAACCAGAAAAACAATTCTGATAATATGACAAAACAAGGTTCTTTAACACCCCCAAAAGATCATAGTAGCTCATCAGCAATGGATCCAAACCAAGAAAAGATCTCTGAATTGCCAAAAAAAAGAAAAAAAAGAAAAAAAAAGTGAATTCAGAAGGTGGATTATTAAACTACTCAAGGAGGCACCAGAGACAGGTGAATACCAACTCAAATAATTTTTTTAAATATTACAGAATATGGACAAAAAAATCCTCAGAGAAATAGACAGCATGAATTTAGAAAATTACAACTTCTGAAAATGAAGGACACAGTTAGAGAAATGCAAAATACACTGGAAAAATCTCAATAATAGAATCAAAAAAGTAGAAGAAAGAAATTCACAGCTGGGAAACAAGGCTTTCAAATTAACCCAGTATGATAAAGGCAATTAAAAAAGAATTTAAAAAAATAAACAAAGTCTCCAAGAAATTTTGGATTATGTTAAACGACCAAATTTGAGAATAATTGGAGTTCCAGATATGTTAAATGACCAAATATAAGAAAAATCGGTGTTCCTGAGAAAGAAGAAAAATCTCAAAGTTTGGAAAACGTATTTGAGGGAATGATCAAGGAATAGTTCACCGGGCTTGCTAGAGATCTAGATACCCAAATATGAGAAACTCAAAGAACACCCGCGAAATTCATCAAAAAAGATCATCACCTAGGCATATACTCATCAGGTTATCAAAAGTCATGATGAAGGAAAAAACCTTAAGAGCTGTGAGGCAAAAGCATCAGGTAACCTATAAAGGAAAAGGTATCAGATTAACAACAGATTTCTCAGCAGAAACCCTACAAACTAGAAGGGATTGAGGCCCTATCTTTAACTTCCTTAAACAAAACAATTACCAGGCAGGAATATTGTGTCCGATGAAACTAGGCTTCATAAACAAAGGGAAGATAGAGTCTTTTTCAGACAAACAAATGCTGAGAGATTTTGCCACTACCAAGCCAGCACTATAAGAACTGCTGAAAGGAGCTCTAAAATCTTGAAATAAAACCTTGAAATGCACCAAAATAGAACCTTCTTAGACATTAAATCTCACAGGACCTATAAAATGAAAACAGAATTAAAAAATAAGGTATTTAGGCAACAACTAGCATGATGAATAGAATAGCACCTCACATCTCAATACTAACACTGAATATAAATGGCCTAAATGCTCCACTTAAAAGATACAGGATGGCAGAATGGATAAGAATTCATCAACCAACTATCTGCTCTCTTCAGAAAACTTACCTAACACATAAGACTTACAGAAACCTATAGTAAAGGAGCGGAAAAGGATAGTCCATTCAAATGGACACTGGAAGTGAGCAGGATGAGCTATTTTTGCATCAGACAAAATGGACTTTAATGCAACAACAGAGAGAAAAAACAAAGAGAGATATTATATAACAATAAAAAGTCTAGTCCAACAGGAAAATATCACAATCCTAAATATATATGCACCTAACACTGGAGCTCACAAGTTTATAAAACAGTTACCAGTAGGCTTAAGAAATGAGATAGGTGGCAACACAATAATAGTGTGCAACCTCAATAGTACTCCACTGACAGCACTAGACAGGCCATCAATTCAGAAAGTCAACAAAGAAACCACGGATTTAAACTATACCCTAGAACAAATGGACTTAACGATATTCACAGAAGGTTCTACCCAACATTTGCAGAATATACATTCTATTCATCAGCACATGGAACATTCTCCAAGATAGACCATACTATAGGCCACAAAACAAGTCTCAATACATTTAAGAAAATTGAAATTATATCAAGTAGTCTCTCAGAGGAGAGTGGAATAAAATTGGAAATCAAATCCAAAAGGAACCTTCAAAACCATGCAAATACATGGAAATTAAAGAACCTGCCCCTGAATTATTATTGGGTCAACAATGAAATCAAGATGGAAATTTAAAAATTCTATAAACTGAACAATAATAGTGACACAACCTATCAAAACCTCTGGAATACGGCAAAAGTGGTGCTAAGAGGAAAGTTCATAGCATTAAATGCATACATCAAAATGTCTGAAAGGGCACAAATAGACAATCTAAGGTCACATCTCAAGGAACTAGAGAAGCAAGAACAAACTAAACCCAAACCCAGCAAAAGAAAATAAAAATAAAAATAAAAACCATCAGAGCAGAACTAAATGAAACTGAAACACACAAACAAAACAAAAGAAAAATGAAACAAAAGGCTGGTTCTTTGAAAACATAAACAAAATTGATACATCATTAGCGAGGTTAACCAAGAAAAGAACAGAGAAGATTCAAATAAGCTCAATTAGAAATGAAACAAGAAATATTACAACCAATACTACAGAAATACAAAAGATCTTTCAAGGCTACTGCGATCAACTTTACATGCACAAACCAGAAAACCGGGAGGTTATGCATAAATTCCTGGAAATATGCAAACCTCCTAGATTAAACCAGGAAGAAACAGAAAATCTGAACAGCCAATAAAATGCAGTGAGATTGAAATAAAAACATTTTTTAAATTGTCAACAAAAAGTACAGGATCAGATGTATTCACAGCTGAATTCTATCAGATATTCAAAGAATTGGTGTCAATCCTACTGAAGCTATTCCAAAATATAGAGAAAGAGGGAATCCTGCCTGAAGCATTATATGAAGCCAATGTCACCTTAATACCAAAACTAGGGAAGGACATATAAAAAAGAAAACTACAGACCAGTACCCTTGATGAATATACCTGCAGAAATCCCCAACAAAATACTAGCTAACCCAATCCAATAGCATATCAAGAAGATAATTCACCATTGTCAAGTGCATACCAGGGATGCAGGATAGGTTAGCATACACCAGTCAATAAATGTGATACATCACATAAACAGAATTAAAAACAAAAATCACATGATCATCTCAATAGATGCTGAAAAAGCACTGGACAAAATCTAGCATTTCTTTATGATTTAAAACCTTCAGCAAAATCGACATAGAAGGTACATACCTTAATGTAATAAAAGCCATCTATGACAAACCCACAGCAAACATTATACTGAATGGGGAAAAGTTGAAAACATTGTCCTGTTGAAAACATTGTCCCTGAGAACTGGAACAAGACAAGGATGTCACTTTCATCACTTCTATTCAACATAGTAGTGGAAGTTTTAGCCAGAGTAATCAGACAAGAGAAAGAAATCAAGGGCACCCAAATCAAAGAGGAAGTCAAACTGTCCCTGTTCACTGATGATATGATTGTATACCTAGAAAACCCTAAAGACTCATCCAGAAAGCTCCTAGAATTGATACCTAAATTCAGTGAAGTTTCAGGATACAAATTCAATGTACACAAATCAGTAGCACTGCTATACACCAACAGTGACCAAACTGAGAATCAAATCAAGAACTCAAACACTTTTACAATATGACCAAGTTGGGAACCAAATCAAGAACTCAAACACTTTTACAATAGCTGTAAAAAAATACTTAAGAATATTCTTACCCAAAGAGGTGAAAGACCTCTACAAGGAAAACTGCAAAACACTGCTGACATCATAGATGACACAAACAAATGGAAACACATCCCATGCTCATGGATCTACAGTAGAATCAATATTGTGAAAATGACCATACTGTCAAAAGCAATCTACAAGTTCAATGCAATTCCCACCAAAATATCATCATCATTCTTCACACAACTAGAAAAAAAATTATAAAATTCATATGGAACAACAATAAAAAAACAAAAACAAAACCAACAACAACAACAACAACAACAAAAACTGCATAGCCAAAGCAAGACTTAGCAAAAAGGACAAATCTGGAGGCATCACATTAGTCATCTTCAAACTATACTGCAAGGCTATAGTCACCAAAACAGCATGGCACTGGCATAAAACTAGGCACAATTAGACCAGTGGAAAAGAAGAGAGGATCCAGAAATAAAGCCAAATACTTACAGCCAACTGATTTTTGATAAAAGCAAACAAAAACATAAAGTGGGGAAAGGACACCCTGGTTAACAAATGGTGCTGAGATAATTGGCAAGCCACAGGTAGAAGAATGAAACTGGATCCTCATCTCTCATTTTATACAAAAATTGACACAAGATGGATCAAAGACTTAAATATAAGACCTAAAACCATAAAAATTCTGGAAGATAACATCAGAAAAATGCTTCTAGACATTTGCTTAGGCAAAGACTTCATGGCCAAGAACCCAAAAGTAAATGCAACAAAAGCAAAAATAAATAGATGGGACTTAATTAAACTACAAAGCTTTTGCACAGCAAAAGCGATCATCAGCAGAGCAAACAGACAACCCACAGAGTGAGAGAAAATCTTCACAAACTATGCATCTGACAAAGGACTAACATCCAGAATCTACAAGGAACTCAAACAAATCAGCAAGAAGAAAGCAAACAATTCCATGAGAAAGTGGGCTAAGGACATGAATAGACAGTTCTCAAAAGAAGATATATAAATTGTCAATAAAGAGGAAATAATGCTTAACATCACTAATGATCAGGGAAATGTAAATCAAAACCATAATGTGATACCACCTTACTTCTGCAAGAATGGTCATAACTTAAAAATCTAAAAATAATAGATGTTGGCGGGTATGTGGTGATAATGGAACACTTTTACACTGCTGGTGGGAATGTAAACTAGCACAACCACTATGGAAACCAGTGTGGAAATTTAGTAAAGAACTAAAAGTAGATCGACCATGTGATCCAGCAATCCCATTAAATATGTATAAATATATATATTTATATACCATGGAATACTACTCAGCCATAAAAAGGAATAAAATAATGGTATTCACAGCAATCTAGATGGAATTGGAGACCCTTATTCTAAGTGGGGTAACTCAGGAATGGAAAACCAAACATCATATGTTCTCACTTACAAGTGGGGGCTAAGCTGTGAGGACGAAAAGGCATAGAATAATATAATGAACTTTCGGGACTTGTCAGGGAAGGATGGAAGAGGGGTAAGGGATAAAGACTACCCATTAGGTATAGTGTACACTGCTTAGGTGATGGGTGCACCAAAATCTCAGAAATTGCCACTAAAGAACTTACCCATGTAAGCAAACACCACTTGTTACCCCAAAACCCATTGAAATAAAACTAATAATAATAAATGATTTAATTTCACCAAACTTAAAAAGTTCACTGTTCAGAGTTGATAATAATAAAAGAAGTAAGAATGAAAAGTGTAGCAAGTGGTAGCCTCTGGACAATGGGACTCTAGATTTTCACCTTGCATACACTTTTCTAGCATTTGGAAAGAAAGTATACACATGAATATATCACCACTATAATAAAGAAAACATCAAAAAATGGTGTCAGGCCATTGTCAGCCTAGAATGACCCTATGATCTGCTTTTTCATTTGGATATAAAACCTCATAATGGTAGTTCACATTGCTTAATGTGATACCTAGGCCCATAATTGATTTTTAAAATCAAGACAGCAATTACTTACAGGAAGTTGAACAAGATGGGATCTGATGGGAGAGGCTGATATGTATTGGATATGGGACAGAGGCCAAGAATCATCTCAGTTAGGATTTGTGCCTCAAATACCTCTGGCCTCTGATTTGTCCATAGCCCTCATACAGGAAATAACAAGTCTGTCCAGCATCTTCATAAGCCTGTATTGCTAACCAGCTTTCATTTCAGCTCCTGTAGGCATCTCCTGAATTAAGCAACACAGAAAAGTCCTCTGAAGTTACTGAATCCCAGAAAGGCTCTCTACCTTTAGCACAAGAGGAGTCTTCACCTCTGGACAAAGAAGGGACAATAAGGGTAAGTACCAAGAACTGTCTTCTTCCATAGTCAGTTATGGTTTTTGCTATAAGATCATGTCCCTGTGCTTCCACCTTGGTGCTACATGCAGGAGGTCATGAGCTTGTTTCAGGAGAAGACAGGAAACATGAAGCTTCCTTTTGGAAACTGAGTGCTGCCAGCCCAAACTGTGTGAGTTCCAAATGGGGTCCCCCTGATTTATCCCCATATCACCTCCTTCATTCCAATCATTCAATCTGCTCTCCTGGCGAGAATGCTGCCTCTTACATTCTTTTAACAAGCAAGGGGACATGCAGGCACTTCTTCCCAGAGTTGAACTGTTATAGAGCCAGTTTTGTTGTTTTACTTACCTTTCAAATTTATTCTTCTTTGCCTATCTGGAAAGATCTAAGGAAGATATAGATGGTCCAACAATTAAGGAGTGTTTCATGAGGAAAGTATTTACAAAGATGCACAGGGTTAAGGGAAAGAGACAATGCATGGGTCAGCACCCTAAGCAGCAATACATAGGGGAGCACTACTTCCTCACTTAGGCTGAAAGGGACAGGGAAGGAGCAGTTACCATTGTCGCCATAGCCATAGCTGTAGCCATAAGGGTGGGAGAGCAGGAGCAGGCAAGTAGAGAAGCCCTGCATGGCTAACACACAGCTACACAGACTGATATAGTTTGGATCTATGTTGCCACCAAAATCTGATGTTGACTGTAATTCCCAATGTTGGAGGGAGGGCCTGGTGGGAGATGTTTATTAGATCATGGAGATGGTTTTGCATGAATGGTTTAACACCATCCCCTTTTGGTATTGTTGTTGTAATACTGATGAGTTCTCATGAAATCTAGATGCTTAAAAGCGTGTAGCAACTCCTCCCTCTCTCTCTTGCTCCTACTCTCACTATGCGAGATGCCTCGCTCCCCCTTTGCCTTTCACCATGATTGGAAGCTTCCTGAGGCCTCCCCTGAAGCAGAAGCTGCTATGCTTCTTGTACAGTTTGTAGAGCTATGAGCCAGTTAAATCCATTTTCTTCACAAATTTCCCAGTCTCAGGTATTTCTTTTTAGCAATGCAATAAGGAACTAATACACAGTCAGAGAGCCAGGAGATGGAAATCCCAAGGTGCTCTCCTGCTGTCTTCCAGTCTCCTGTCGGTGTCTCCCAGTGTCTCAATTCCACCAGAAACCAGAAATAATAAGAATCCACTGATGTGGTACATAGAAGCCACTCTCTTGGGATGTCAAACGGGATAAAGAAGAATGGAAAGCAAATCCTCATGCAAATGAGACTATCCCTCTTACCTTCTTGTGTCCTCCTAATTCCTGGGGCTTTCTTTATTTGATTGATTCCTGTCTCATTTCAGCTCTATCAGACTACTTTAATGTTTGGCATGTCTTTCTCTACTGTCACTTTTATGCAGAAATGTTTGCATTTGTCAAAAATGCATAGAAAATAAAATGTAATTTTAAGAAGAGAACATATTTATTTTGTTTAGAATATAAGTTTGGCTGTTCTAATAAAGACACGAAGTAGAAATATATTAAACAAGAAAGTATAGTTGAGCCTCTGGGTCACTAAGTTCTGAATCTACAGATTCAACAAACCACAGGAGGAAACTTTTCCAAAAATAAAGGTGTGGCAGAATTGTGTATGTACTGAACAGGTACAAACTTGTTTTTCCTTGTCATTATTTCCGAAAAACTACAATGTAACAAGAATTTACATAGCATTTGCACTTTGTCAGTTATTCTAAGTAATTTTAAATGATTTAATGTATCTGGGAGAAAGTGCATAGAGTATATACAAATACCACATATAAGGAAATTGAGCATCTGCAGATTTTTGTTTGTGCTGGGGTTCTGGAAACAATCCCCCATGAATACTGAATACACAAAAATGACACTCTTTGAGATCTGAGCTAGAAGCTCCAACACATCATACACCAGAATTCCAAAAATTGCTGCTTCCAGTTCCTAGAGAGTTGCCCTCATCCTTGTGATCCTACCTGGTTCCCAGCAACATCAGCATTCCAGTCTTATGGAAAAGGATGAGGCTTTGCTCCTTCTATTAATCCCATGAGCTGGACTTGGTTCTATCACTTTTGTGATTCTTCCACTTAACAGCACCTGGTCATGCAATGTCATCCAGCACCAAGGAAAACTGGAATGTGGGTCCTTGTGCTGCTTGTGCATTCTCAGAATTGTTACATGACCACAGAGGAAAATGAATGTTGGGGCAACCTAGCAGTCTCTTCAGTCCCTGACTGTCTCTGATTCTGTGCTCATATCAATATTTTTCAGGAACTCCTCAGAAAGAATAAATGATGGGGCAGAGAACAGAACTGGTCTCATGCAGGGCTCCAGGGACCAGGGGCTGGTATTGGACCTGCTCTTCATGTTGTGAACTCAGGAAAACCCTTTAATTCTCTAGGTCTTGGCTTCATCTCATGTTATATGAGGAATAATACCATAGATGGTCTTTAAGGAACACATGCTAAATGTTGGTGATACCACAGTGAAAAAGACAGGCATGACTTACTCCTTATCGAGCTTTGGGTTTCATGAGGAAGACAAACATATCGTACCATAACTATAGATAGACAAACAGCTTAGTGCCCTGAGTGTGGGTAACAGAGGTTCTCCTTTTCCTCCCATTTCCTTTCTCAGCCAATCAGAGCTGTGGCATCTTGTCTCTCTAAGAGAGCTCATGATGGATGCACTCACTCCTGATGCTCATGTGTACTCCCAGAGGAGGCTGCGTCTTCTTTCCACCTGGAGAGCTCCTGCCCATGTGCATTCTCAGGATTCCAGAACAAATGTGGCCTCTGATAGGCAAAGAAAAAAAAAAAAACTGAATGTGTTCCTAAATGGTGTTCACTGACCTCTATTTTGTTCCCTATTTCATTTGCTTCTCATTCTCTACCTGGAGTTTGTTTAGGTTAGTTTTTTTTTTTCAGACCACAATTTTGACTGCTAACTTGGTTTTAACTTGAGAATCACTCCTCTACTTTACCCCGTCTAACATGTATAATTGACACATAGTGATGCTGGGTCCAAAGGGCTGGTAAAAAACTGGATCGTAGCCGGGCACGGTGACTCAGGCCTGTAATCCCAGCACTTTGGGAGGCCAAGAAGGGCAGATCACGAGGTCAGGAGATCGAGACCATCCTGGCTAACACAGTGAAACCCCATCTCCACTAAAAATACAAAAAATTAGCTGGGCGTGGTGGCGGCTGCCTCTAGTCCCAGCTACTCGGGAGGCTGAGGCAGGAGAATGACTGAACCCAGGAGGCGGAGCTTGCAGTGAGCCGAGATCGCGCTACTGCGCTCCAGCCTGGACTACAGAGCCAGACTCCGTCTCAAAAAAAAAAACCTGGATCGTGAGTCAGCCCTGCTGGGCTCACATTCATACTACATAATATATAACTCCCAGGACAAATAATTCCCTCTCTTTGTACTCTAATTGCATTATCTGCAGTAGAGGAATAATGCTAATTTTTACCTCTTAGGCTCTTCAGATGATTAAAAGAAGCAATACCTAATAAACTGTCAATCAGCTGCTGTTATTCTCCCAGATTAGACCGAATCCTCATTCTCCAGTTGAAATTTGCATCAATATGTCTCTTTACAACCCAAGCCCTACACTCCTCCTATTTCCACTCATGGACTCCTCTCATATAAATGTTTGCATCAACAAAGAAAAGCTACCAAAGATCTCCCGAAGGAGAGAATGAAATAGGTTTACATTGTGCATACCCAGTAGAACACTTAGTAGTGCCTCATAGGTATTCCCACACTTCAATTACCTGCTTCAGTGGCACTCAGACCTCACCCTCACTTACTCTTTCCTCTGCTCTATTGCTGAGCAGTTCAGCTCAGACACACACCCTACCAAAAACATTGTGTACAAAATGCTTCTAGGTGTTCAGCAAAGCCACATCAGTGGTCAATTTCAGGTTCTGGGCACTCATCAATAATTCTTCTCAATACAGATAGAGCTGTCCAAAAACAGAATTCTGATAAATGAAATTTTCTTCATCTAATTATACGTGTGTGTTTTAATGCCTTACATTGTGCTTTCACTTTTATATTCCATTTCATCCAAATCTACCATTACCATTAGCTGCCCATGCATGCATCCCTTCATTGAACGAATGTTTATGAAGAGCACAGTGTGCTGGTCATGGAATAGGCACTGGGAGTAAAAAATGTAAAATGTGGTCCTGTCTGCAATGACTGACACACTGAGTTATTTCTCAGCCACCAGGCCCAGCCATTTTCACACTTATCATAGCGAAGGCCACATTTTCCTCTGATTCATAATGCATGTTCTTCTTTCCTGACCATGGATGAGCAGTACTGGTCATGAGGGTGTCACAACCACCTCTCTGTGTATCTGAATTCCTCCACCTGAGAGAAAATGTCAGGCCCAGGATACAGTAATGATCGGGTCCACAGCCCTGGCCGGATGAGTTGGGGGTGTTTTGATCCTAATGTTATTCCCATGTCAGTACAGAACTTGTGTGGCAGTAGAGAGAGGTCAGGCTTCAGAGTCAGCAAGAACTGGATTTCAAACTGGATTTGAGGACCCCCACCTTTTGATAAGTGACTTATTCTCTGCGAGTCTCTGATCTCTCCTCTTTAAATGAGGACAGGAAAAATACCACACGGCAGGGTGGTGGGGAGAATCAGAGATCACACAGCTGGTGATCACATCTGGTTTGTGTTCCCAGGGGCACCAGACTAGGGTTTCTGAGCATGGATCCAACCATCCCAGCCCTGGGTACATCACAGACACCAATCAATGGACGCGAGGAGACTCCTTGCTACAAGCAGACCCTGAGCCTCACGGTGCTGACGTGCATCATTTCCCTCGTGGGGCTGACAGGAAACGCGGTTGTGCTCTGGCTCCTGGGCTTCCGCATGCGCAGGAACGCTGTCTCCACCTACATCCTCAACCTGGCTGCGGCCGACTTCCTCTTCCTCAGCGGCCACATTGTGCGTTCGCCGTTACGCCTCATCAGTATCCGCCATCCCGTCTCCAAAATCCTCAATCCTGTGATGACCTTTCCCTACTTTATAGGCCTGAGCATGCTGAGCGCCATCAGCACTGAGCGTTGCCTGTGCGTCCTGTGGCCCATGTGGTACCGCTGCCGCCGCCCCAGACACCTGTCAGTGGTCGTGTGTGTCCTGCTCTGGGTCCTGTCCCTGCTGCGGAGCATCCTAGAGTGGATGTTCTGTGACTTCCTGTTTAGTGGTGCTGATTCTGTTTGGTGTGAAACATCAGATTTCATTACCATTGCGTGGCTGATTTTTTTATGTGTGGTTCTCTGTGGGTCCAGCCTGGTCCTGCTGGTCAGGATTCTCTGTGGATCCCGGAAGATGCCGTTGACCAGGCTGTACGTGACCATCCTGCTCACAGTGCTGGTCTTCCTCCTCTGTGGCCTGCCCTTTGGCATTCAGTGGGCCCTGTTTTCCAGGATCCACCTGGATTGGAAAGTCTTATTTTGTCATGTTCATCTAATTTCTGTTTTCCTGTCCTCTCTAAACAGTAGTGCCAACCCCATCATTTACTTCTTCGTGGGCTCCTTTAGGCAGCGTCAAAATAGGCAGAACCTGAAGCTGGTTCTCCAGAGGGCTCTGCAGGACACGCCTGAGGTGGATGAAGGTGGAGGGCGGCTTCCTGAGGAAACCCTGGAGCTGTCGGGAAACAGATCGGAGCAGTGAGGAAGAGCCTCTGCCCTCCATGAGACTTGGAGAGCAAGGCTGCCCTGCCACTCTTGACAATTATATGCGTTTTTCTTAGCCTTCTACCTCAGAAATGTTTCAGCGGTTCCTTAAGGTCTTCGAATAGATGTTTATCTAATCTGACAGTTGCAGTTTGCACCCATGGAAAGCATTAGTCTGACAGTACAATGTTTAGAGTCTCCTTGATGTTACCAACACATTTTCCCTGTTATCTTACACCAAATCTTTCTTACTGAATACTTTTCCTGAAATTTTCATTGTAATAAAAGGAGTTCCTGTCCACAATCCTAAAACTCTTCTTTATGCTTCTTTTCTACCTGATAGTATCAAAAAAGAGGATTCTTTATTAATCTCTCAGATTATGTTCCCCTGAAAATCATGTTCCCTTCGATGACTGGAGGCATTACTGCAGTTAGAAGCTTGATTCTGAATAAGTGAGTTCTGCTACCTCTAAATTCCATTGAATTCTCAGATATAAAGCAAAAAAATGTCCTTAGAGACAGACTCTCTCTTCATAAAAACACTCCCACAAATTGGTTTTATGAAAAGTCCTCTCCTGTCATTTGTCCACAGCATGGCGGACATGTTGGCCTTGGTTTCTAGTAAAAACAACTGTGGCCCCTTCCCCTTGAGAACTGGCAAGTTCTTATTTAGCTCTTCCTGGACTAGTGGACCCGTGAGGAGCCTATAAATATGTCCGACCAGTTTCATCTTGGCCACTGGAAACCTCAATATTGATTTTAAAGTGGAAATTACCTTGAAAACCATTTATTATTCACTTACAGATTCTTTCAGTTGTAGGAGAATTCTTCATACTTCCAGGTTTTGTATAAATTGTTCTGACTGTAACTTTCAGTTAGTTTTATGGCTGTTTACATGAGAAGCAAAACTGAAAACATCTGACCTTTCCATGCCAATCTCAATTATGGGATCTGGATAATAACTTACAGTTGGTACAGAATTCTGTAACGTGCTGTGACATAGATGCACCTGGAAACATTGTGCTATGGAAAATTAGCCAGATGCCAAACAATATTGTAAGTTCAAATTCTATGAGGTATCCAAACTAGGAAATTCTTGAACACAGAAAATAAATTAGGAGGATCCTGGTGCTGGAAGATGGAGAGAATGTGTAGCCATTATTAAATGAGCACAGGATTTCTGTGTGGAATAATGAAAAGTGCTTAAAAGGGACAGTGGTAACGGTTACGACTTATTGTGAATGTACTTACCTACACAGAATTGGACAATTAAAACGGTTAAAGTTATAAAATATATGTTATGTAAACTTTACCACAATTTAAAACATTTAATTATAAAAACGGGATTAGTACAAAATTCAGGACTATACTCCACCAGTGTTTAACCCTTGCACAGAAGAGACCACCAAGAGAAGATGTGACATCACTGTGGGCTATGTGCTGCTCACAGACAGTGAGGCTGCCCCTCAGATTGACCCTCACTGAGGGGAGCTGACACATGCAATTTGAGTATGCAGGAGGCAGTACAAAGCAGTTATGAAAGTAATAAAGAGGTCTATACTTTTCATTTTTCAAACCATATTTATTGGTGGCTCTTATCACACTGTTCACAATGTTGAACTCATGTCCCCTGAGTCCAGATCCATTGCTCTTCCAGGCCCAGCATTTTGCTGATGCTGAATCCTATCTGTCCACCCTCGATTTCCAAATGCTGTAGTAGGATGTAGCTGTAGGTGAGGGTTTCCTATAGGCAAGAGGAAGCAGGAAAGCAGTGTTTGCAGCCAGTGCTCTGGGCCAGGAGCTTTGCTGTGATGTCTTTAGTTCAGACTGAGGGCTATTGAGAGAGTCCACTCTGGAAGTCTGTGATATCAATTGCACCGTTTCGGTTAAAGATGTCTGTCGTGAGGAATTCTGTAGAGAATTTTCACCTGGCAATTGACTCAAATAATGTTGGTTCTCACCTGGGATTCTGCTTATTTTGATGTTAGTGACATTCTTTTTCTTTTGATAGAAGGAAACTTCAACTCCATGAAGGCTTAGATTCTGTCCCTGAAGCCCATTCTGAACTCATTTGGCCTCACACATTGCTCCACTACAGCACTTAAAACAGTGTACTTCAAATATTTGTCCTCACATCTTTCTCTTCAACCTCAGCCTGGGGTCTTTAAGAGCAGAGAACATGTCTTTGAATTTCTGGTGCAACAGACTAGGTGTGGAATTTAGAAGAGTGTTGGCAACTATTTTTCTCAAGCAGCTTCCACCTGAAAATCTCATGGTCATCCAAAATCTTGCAAAGGCTGGCTCAGTCACCAGGTCTCACTGGAACTCCTACAGGCACCTCCCATTCAACAGAGTGTCCTCTGCAGTTGGTCGTTCTGAGAACAGCTGTTCCCTTTCATTGCAGGTCTGCTCACTGCCTCTGGGAAGAAGAATGGAGGGGATGTGGGAGTCTGCTCATGAGCTGCCTTCTTTCCAAGGCCAATGATGTTTCCTCTCGGTTACATGTCAAGGAAGAGCATGCAGGACATCCAGGAGAGTTCTCCAGAAACTGAGAAATGATATGAAACTCTCTCATGGTACTTTTTGGGAGCTAGTGTTCATGAATATTTTTTTTTGAGATGGAGTTTTGTGCATGCATTTATTTGTTTATTTGTTTATTTATTTATTTATTTATTTATATTGCCCAGGCTGGAGCACAATGGCATGATCTTGGCTCACTGCAACTTCTACCTTCTGCATTCAAGCGATTCTCCTGCCTCAGCCTCCCAAGTAGCTGGGATTACAGGTGCCTGCCACCATGCCCAGCTACTTTTTTGTATTTTAAGTAGAGACGGGGTTTCACCATCTTGACCAGGATGGTCTCAATCTCTTGACCTCATGATCTGCCTGCCTTGGCCTCCCAAAGTGCTGGGATTACAGGCGTGAGCCACTGTGCCCGGCCCATGACTACTTTTTAGGCATGAATTCAACAAACATTCAAACCTAATTCATCAAGCACTGTGCTAATTCTACATAAAAGCAAATAGGTCTTTCAAATAAGTTTCTCACTAATACATTCTATCTCTATATCCAATCCTTTCCACTTCATGAAGAGAATATATTGATTGATGCTGAGCAAATGCTGAGCCTTTGTGGTCATTCACTTATGCTCTAGTATACCTGGGCTCAAGGGTACTGAGTCATCAGCCTCACAAGAACCAACTGGATCTGTTTCTTGTCCTGGTTTTTCCAATTAGGCTTGTCAAAATAATTACCTGATGTATCAAAATACAGCACAAATCAATGAAATACGAGTATGAAAGAAGAACTGCGGTTTCCATACAAACTAATGTGAATGCTTAAAGGGACAATAAAAGCAGATTCCAAAATTATTGTTAGTTTAATAGGTGTGAGTCTGCCAACTCTATCAGATTAAACAAAAATGAACAATATGGAACAATATCCTCAGAGAGAATGCTATGCATCTGATGCTAAGATCTACACTTAAACTAATCCACACTGCAAATCATAGACAATGAATGATATATGTGCTTTCAGCAAGATAGAGTAGAATTCTATTTGCAAACCCCGCACAAAGGAATGTTCTGTAGTCTAGTTCTATTACAGTGACTGAATTCTAGGTAAAAATGAAATATTCATGTTACAAATGTATCCTTTTTTATTAATACTGATTAACAGACATTTTCAATTAATCTCTCTACTTGCATTTCTGAATATATCATTAAGTGGGCTTTTCATAACAGTATCTCTCACTTATTCTACTGTTTATTGTATAAATACATACTGAGAATCTCCTATTCTCTAGCTTGCATGCCAGACACTTGGGAGTCAAAGTAAACATACCCACATTCACAGAACTCACAGCCTGTGAAGGAAGGGCACTAGTGCAGGAAAGACTGCCTCCCAAAGTGACACATAATATCCAAGTATTGTGTTTGTGACTCAAGGGTGCTCAGAGGAGAGGGTATCTAAAAAGTCCCAGTTATCTTGCTGCCATCCTGAAGAGGAATGCCACCCCCAAGCACCCAGCTGAAGCAGGACAATACGATTCTAGTAAATTAGAGAATGTTCACCAGGTGACTACTCATGCAAGACAACAATCTTAGCAACGGTTTTATAGTTGATGACATCAAAAGATTAATAGGCTGAATCTTACAACAGCCCTCAGTTGATAGTCCAACATCACACCAGTGCACAATTCCTGAAAAGATTTTTAAGAGACCCTGCAGGTGCTTAGGTCACGGGCACTGCGGAACTATCTACCACCATTACCGTGTGTTCCAGCAGAAGAAGCCCTTACCTCCAGGCAAACCCAAATCAAAGCATCCAGAAATCTTAGGATACAGAAGGATGCAGAATATGCAAGTGCCAAAATGGGAAGAACATGGACATGGTTTCAGGGATTTGGGATTCTCAAGCTGACTGCATGGCCGACATGGGTCACATGCTCATTCCAGGGAAACCAAGCAGATAGTGAGGTTATGGGATTGCCCCAGTCTGAAACTGTGCCATTTGTACATTTGTGCTCAGGTATCTGTTCAGAATATGTGGGTAAAGTGTGACTTTGCCATAACCATGGACTGAATATAAGTACTGTTATGATCCAGGCCACCTGAGAAATTCATGTCTCTACACAGTGACTATAAGCACAGTAAGCGTGTGTTCTTCTCACCTATGTGGCAGCGACCTAGAATCCAAAGAGACTGCTGTGGTGCTTGTTCTGTATGACGGTGTGGTATCCATTGGGCACCTTTATTGTCAATGTACCAATGCTGACCATAGATATAGATGGCATTTGTTTGCTGTTATCTAACAACAACAGCAGAGTATAGAAGAAATCTCAATGCTCATGCACATCGTGTTGGTTCAATTGTTCTGAAACCTTGCGGGATGCAAACGCAAGGAAGGAGAGCAGAGATAGAGCAGATCTCATTCCTAAGTGTGTATGTAGAAGTCAGTGGATCATGGAAGGCTTTGTGTAATAGGTAGAATTTTAACCGATGACTACAATTTACCCAGCATTATTATTAATAATTATACCCTCTGTAAATTTTGCCAGTCACACAAATTTTTGTATTGCACAAGGAGAGATAAATAGGATCTGGACATTTGGAAATAGAAGAAGAGATAATTTATACTGACACTGCTAATAAAAGCATAGAGTTTTTTAGGGAATGGTGAATAATTCATACATGAGTTTTATTCCTTGTGTTCCCCCCCTCACATGTATTTGGTCACGGTGGCAAGATCCCTCTTAAATAGAATCACAAGGCTGGAGTGCTCTGAATAATGAGCATTATCTTTTGTGGCCTGGAAGTGATAGGGGTTGGTGTTAATTTTGTGATATTCATAGGAATGAACTCCATAATAATGTAAAGTTCAGAGCAGGCCAGGCATGTCAGGCCAACAGGACAAGCTACAAAGTCAAAGCTCTGCTGTCCATACCCTCCTTCAGCCCTCCAGAGTCAGAAGGCATATTTCCAGCCCTCCAAGGTCAGAAGGCATACATAAAAGATAAGAAAAAGTGTGGGGGTTAGGGGAGAAGACAGAAACAGTAGAATGCAGCCCCTTCTCTGGAGCAGCATTTTTACCTGCAAAATGCCCACACTTAACTCTAAACTTTTGCATAGCCTTGATATGGATGCTAGCTTAAGAGTTGGTAACCAGTTCTCTAAAAAATCCCTATTCAAATTCTGTGTGTCACCTTGCACCTTTTTTGTAATGTAGTATCTACAGTGTCTTGATATTTGGCTCAGTACTCCTGGTTTAACATCCTGATACACATGTGAAAGAATAATACGTACCAACCTGAGAAGTTCTAAAGAAGTTAATGAGAATTGTCATTCCCTGTCCAGGTCCTCAGGCTTCCTTACCTTCTTATCAATTCATATACAGTTACGAATGAGTAGAAATGCAGGATTCAGCCTTTAATTGTGTCTGTAAAAGTTTATATATTCATTGAAAGAGAGATTGGAAGCAAATATGATAAAAATTTAATATGTACTCAATTTTGTGGTAGGTGTGTGACTGATTATTATAACATCTTCTAGCCTATGTCCCTGGCTTGCAAACTTCCTTCCAGTATACCCCCATGTTCTCATTCTTGGTGTATTAGTCTGTTCTCACACTGCTAATAAAGGCATACCCAAGACTGGATAATTTATAAAGGAAAGAAGTTTAATTGACTCACAGTTCTACATAGGTGGGTAAGCCTCACAATCGTGGTGGAAGGCGAATGGGGAGCAAAGTCACATCTTACATGGTGACAGGCAAGAGAGCATATGGAGGGGAACTCCCCTTTACAAAACCATCAGATCTTGTGAGACTTACTCACTGCCATGAGAACAGCATGGGAAAGGCCCACCTCATGATTCAGTTATCTCCCACCAGGTTCCTCCCATGACACGTGGGAATTATGGGAACTACAATTCAAAATGAGATTTGGGTGGGGACACAGCCCAACCATATCACTTGGTGACTTCAGTATCTATGGAGGTAGTCCGTACAAGAAAAAGGCCTTTCAGTTGTTTTTTAAGTTTTCATTCTCAATTAATTGTAGACTATGAAGAAGTTACAAAAACAGTACAGAGAGTTTCTGTATGTCTACCACCCAAACTACAGCAATAGTAACATGTAACATAAATGTCTTATCAAAACCAGAAAATTGACATTGGTATCATCTAATTACTACACTTCAGATCTTATCAGATTTCACCAAATATCTACAGTAAAATCTTACCAGATTTTACCAGTGTTTGCATGCACTCATTTGTGAAGTGAGCTATGTCTGTGTGTTTCATTCCATAACATTTTGTCCCATGTATAGATTCATGTAACTAAAACCACATAAACCACATTGAAGACCTAGAAGTGTTTATTCACCACAAAACAACTGCCTTGGGCTCCTCCTACTGTCTTATCTACACTGTTTCTTCCCAAATTCCTTTAATCACTGATCTATTTTCCATCTCTATAATTTTGTCATTTCAAACGTGTTACATAAATGGAGTCATACAGTATCCAATCTTTTGACTTTGGCTTTTTTCATTCAGCACAATGTTTTCAAGATCCACCCAAGTTGTTGCAGGTATCAGTAGCTTTTTGCTGATTTTTTTTTTTTTTAATACTACCGAGGTACAGATGGACTGTGCTTTGTTTCACTATTCATAAGTGGAAGGACACTGTCATTTTTTTCTAATGTTGCATTTAAAAATAAAGCAACTAGAAACCTATGTGTACAGATTTTTAAGTGAACTTAATTTTCCTCTCCATATGATAAAATCTAGAGCTAGATTTCTGGGTTGTATGAAAATAGGATTTCCCAGCATAGCTCTATCATTTTACTTTCTCACTGGCAATTCCTCCAAATCTCAGCCAATATTTGAGATTTTTTATTTATTGCCCAAAATATTAGTGATGTTCAGCATCTTTCATGCATTTATTTGCCATGCATACATCCCCTTGCTGAAGCATCTGTTCATCTTTTGCCCTGGTTAAATCCAGCTCTCCACTAACTCCAGGCCTGTTCCCATAGAACGGAACGTGGCTGGAGCACAGTAAAGAACCATGCCCCATTGTTTTACTTTATATTTATGTCTTTCAACCCGAAATGTCCATTTATTTCTCCTGAACAATCATCTAGCATTTCCATAATTGCCTCTCACTCTGCAAGCAAAGCTCTTCACACCATCTCTCTCTTGAAACCACTTCCTCATTCTTTTTATCATTCTGAAGTGATGCACTACTGAGAATTATCCACCTCCCCACACAAGCTACCTGCCCATCTGCCTCTGAGCCCATTGCTCTGCCTTTTCTCTCATCCCAGGAAATGGGCTCTGTGTGCTCCTATTTGAAACCATCCTTTCCATTTGAATGAGTTTCCCCTGCTCCCTCACCCTGGATCATTTTATAAAATCATTGGCTGTCCCTCCCGCATCTTCCATATTTTCTTCTCTAATGGATCCTTCCATTATAGTTGAAACCCACTATCCTATTCCTGGCTTAAATCACCACCCATGTCCACATTTCCCTTCATCTACAGCCTGATTTCTTTTCTTAACTTTAGAAAAAAATCTCTTCCAAAGAGTTTTCTACACTCATTATCCTCATCTTCTCAAATCTCTATTTCCCTCTTTTAACTAGATCATTAAATTTATTTTCCTTGTTTGAAAATTTATTTTGTCAAAGTAATAAAGTCACAGGTTTCAAAAAAATTTTAATGCACACAGTGAAAATTGACATTCCCGTTCCAGGTCCTCAGGCATACCTGCATATATATATTTGTTTCAACTGTAATGGAAGGATCCAACAGAGAAGGAAACGTTGCAGGTGCAGGAGGGAGATTCAATAATTACATAAAAGAATTCAAGGGGAGGGGGCAGGGAAACTGCATTCAAGTGGAAAACAACTATATATATGTAGTTGTTTTAGTATGACAAAGAATATATATGTATTCTTTTATATATGTATTCTTATATATATTCTTTTACGTATATTTATTCCTTGTCATACAAAATATAAATTGGTCTGTATTTTTTAATGTTTATTTTTATTTTAAGTTCAAGGGTACATGTGCAGGATGTATAGGTTTGTTACACATGTAAACATGTGCCATGGTAGTTTGTAGCCCCTATCAGCCCATCACCTAGGTATAAAGCCCAGCATGCATTAGCTATTTTTCCCAATGCTCTCCCTCCCCCGACAACAGCCCAACAGGCCCCAGTGTGTTTTGTTCCACTCCCTGTGTCCATGTGCTCTCATTGTTCAGCTCCTACTTAAAGTCAGAACATGTGGTGTTGGGTTTTCTGTTCCTGCATTAGTTTGCTGAGGATAATGGCTTCCAGCTGTATTCATGTCTCTGAAAATGACATGATCCCATGCTGCAATGAACATATGTGTGTATGTATCTTTGTAACAGAATGACTTATATTTCTTTGGGTATTTATATTTCTTTGGGTATATACCCAGTAATGGGAATGTTGGGTCAAATCTTATTTCTGGTTCTAGATCTTTGAGGAATTACCAGACTGTCTTCCACAATGGTTGAACTAATTTACATTTCCATCAACAGTGTAAAAGCATTTCTTTATTTTTAAAAAAAGAGAAGAAAACACTAAAATAAGTGGTGTCAGTCCATTATGAGACTTAGATAACTCTATGCTATACATTATTATTTTGGTTAAAGACTCACATCACAAGCTTACATTGCTTGACACTAATACCTAAGCTCACAGTTGGCAATTAAGTGCTCTAGAACAACAATTACTAACAAAGCGGTGGACCAGATGAAATGGGATGGGAGAGGCTGATATGTGAGTAAAAATACGACAGAGGCTAAGAAACACCTCAACTAGGGATTATGTCTTAGCTGGCTGTGGTCTCCAATTTGCACCCATTCCCTGTAAAGGAAAACACAGGGCTGTTCAGCATCTTGATAAGCCTGGCTTGGTCACCAACTTTCCCTCCAGCTCCTGAAGGCATCTCTGGAATTACAGGACACAGAAGGGTCCTCTGGAGTCACTAAATCCCAGAAAGGCTCTTCTACTTCAGCACAGGATGGCTGTCTACTTCTGGATAGAAGAAGGAGCAAAGGTAAGGGTATATACCAAGAATTGTCTTCTTTCCAAAGTCAGTTATGGGTTTTTGCTATAAATTCACATTCCTGTGTTTTCATCTTGGGGAGTGTATTAGTCTGTTCTCATACTACTAACAAAGTCTTACCTGAGACTGGGTAATACATAAAGAAAAAGTTTAATGAACTCATAGTTTCACAGGCCTCACAATCATGAAGGAGGAGCAAAGGCACATCTTACATGGCAGCAGGCAAGAGAGCATGTGCAGGAGAACAGACAGCCCTTTATAAAACCATCAGATCTTGTGAGAGTTATTCACTATCATGAGAACAGCACAGGGAAGACCCAACCCATGATTCAATACCTCCCACTGGGTCCCTCCCCTGACATATGGGGGCTATGGGAGCTACAATTCAAAATGAGATTTGGGTGGGGACACAGCCAAACCATATCAGGATGCTACATGCAGGGAGTCATTAGCTTGCTTGAGGAAAAGTCAGGAGACATGAAGCTTCCTTCTGGAAACTGAGTGCTGGCAAACCCGACTGTAGGAGTTCCAAATGGGGTCAAACAGACTTTTCTCCCTACTGATCTGTTTCTCCATGGCTTCTCCTCTATTTCAACCATTCAAATCTTCTGTCATGGAGACAATGCTGCCTCTTACATTCATTATGGAGCAAAGAGACATGCAGGCGTTGCTTCCCAGAGCTAAACTACTATTAACCCAAGTTTCATTGCTTTGCTTGCTTTCAAAGTTATTCTGAAATAATAATAATACTTATCCAGGAAGAAACAAATGGTCCAACATTAAATAATTGAGGAGTATTTTATGCCAGGATTACTTACAAAAAATTCTGGCTTAAAGGAAAGTGACAATGCATGGTGATGCAACCTAAGGCAAGCAATAAACACTATTTCCTCCCCTAGGCTTAAAAGGACAGGAAAACTGCAGTTACTATTGAAAGCATAGCTGTAGCTGCAACTGTAAAGGTGGGAGAGGATGAGGCAGGTGGAGAACCCTGCATCACCATCACACAGCATCACAGGCAGAGAGCCAGAAATCCCAAAATCGCTGTCCTCCTGCCCTCCAGTCTCCTGACAGTGTCTCCTAGTTGCTCAGTTGAACCAGAAACCAGAAGTAAAAGAATCTCACTTATGAGGTACACAGAAGCCACCATCTTGGAATGCCAAATAGGGTAGAAAAAGAGGGACAAAAAAATCCTTAGGGCAAATGAGACTATCCCTCCCACCTTCTTATATCCTCCTACTTTCTGGGGTTTTTCTCTATCTAAATGTCATTCAATCGTATATCATCACAGCTCCATCTATGTTATTTTTTTTTTTCTATTTCCACCTTCTCTCTCTAGTGTCAATTTTATGGACAAACACCCACATTAATTAAAAATGACTGATTGGGGCCGGGCGCAGTGGCTCAAGCCTGTAATCCCAGCACTTTGGGAGGCCGAGATGGGCAGATCACGAGGTCAGGAGATTGAGACCATCCTGGCTAACACGTTGAAACCCCGTCTCTACTAAAAAAAATACAAAAAACTAGCCAGGTGACGTGGCAGGCGCCTGTAGTCCCAGCTACTCGGGAGGCTGAGGCAGGAGAATGGCGTAAGCCAGGGAGGCGGAGCTTGCAGTGAGCTGAGATCCGGCCACTGCACTCCAGCCTGGGTGACAGAGACAGACTCCGTCTCAAAAAAAAAAAAAAAAAAAAAAATGACTGATTGGAAGGTAATTTTTAAGAGAAAACGTATTTCTTTTAATTTAAGTATAAGTTTAGTTGTCCTAATACAGATATCTTTATTAAATCAAGATATCTTCAACAAGAAAGTACAGTGGGTTCTCCATATACATAGTTTCCACATCCGGGGATTCACCCAATAGCAAATCAAAAATGGTCAGAAAAGGAAAATTAAAAAACGATAGTGGCATCTGTACTGAATAGGTACAGACATTTTTATCCCTTCTTTATTCCCTGAAAAAACCCAACTATTTATATAGCATTTACATGGTCTTAGGTATTATTAGTAAAGTAGAAATCATTTAAAGTATATTGGAGAATGTGGGTAGGTTATATATAAATGCTATGCCATTTTCTATAAGGAAACTGAACATCTGAAGATTATGGTGTATGCAGGGGTCCCAGAATGAATCGCCTGTAATACCCAGAAATGAGTATATCTTAGACATAAGTTGGAGGCTTCAAGGCATCATACATTAAGACTCCAAAAACTGCGGCTTCCCAGTCCATAGAGTGGAATCCTCATTCTTTGTGGTCTTACTGGTTCCCATCCACATCAGCATTCTATCCTTATGGAAAAAGAAAGAGGGAAAGGGGAGCCTGTACTCCATCCATTGATCCCATGAGCCGGGACTTGCTTACATCACATCTACTCACCTTCCACTGATCAGAACCTGGTCATACGATGTCATCCAGCATCCAGGAAAACTGGGACATGTTTTTAACATGCTTTTAAATGCTCAGAATTGTTATGTCACTAAAGAGGAGAATGGAGATTGGGGCAACCTTGCAGTCGCTGAAGCCCCTGATTATCTCTCAGACTTGTTGCTCACATCAAGGTTTTTCAGGAGCTCCTCAGAAATAATCAATGATGGGGCAGAGAATAGTACATAAGTACAGGGATGTTGATATGGGATCTGCTCTTTGTGATATTGGAAAAACAAGTCTGACTCTTGTAGCCTTAACTCCTTCTTACATTAAATGAGAATAGTACAATAGATGGCCTTTAAGGAATACATGCTGTATTAGTCCGTTCCCACACTGCTATAAAGATACTACCTGAGACTGAGTAATTTACAAAGAAGAGAGATTTAACTGACTTACAGTTCCACATGATTCGGGAGGCTTCAGGAAAATTATAATCATGAGGGAAGGTGAAAAGGAAGCAAGGCATGTCTCACATGGCAGCAGGAGAGAGAGAGAGAGAGAGAGAGAATGGGGAAGTGGGAGACACTTAAACAACCAGATATCGTGAGAACTCACTCACTATCATGGGAACAGCAAGGAGGAAATCTGGCCCCATGATCCAATCATGTCCAACCGGCTCCCTCCCTCCACACATGAGGATTACAACTCAAGATGAGATTTGGGTGGAGACACAGAGCCAAACCATATCACATGCTAAATGTTGGTGATACTACAGTGAACAAAAACAGGCACAGCTTAGTCCCTATGGAGCTTCAGGTTTAATGAGGAAGACAAATGTTTCAAATATTAAATAGGGTATATCAAATATATACCCTAAATATAGATGCACATACTGTTAAGTTCCGTGGGTGGGGATCACAGTTTTCCTTCCATTTCCTTTTCTGGCCAACCAAGGCTGTGGCAGCTTGTTTCTCTAACACAGCTCAGGATGGATGCACTCACTTTTGATGTCTCTCTGTACACCTGAGGAAGGACGCATTTTCTTTCTACTTGGATGCTTTCTACCCCTGTGGCTCCTCAGGATTCCAGAGGAAAGCCCACCTTCTTGAGGAAGGAAAGGGTGCCTGAATTCCTTATTTTGCTCTTAATTGGTTTCCCTTCACTCTCATTTGCTAGATATTAGGTTCGCTTCTCATTGTCTCCAGAGTTTCTTAGGTTACTTCTTTTCAGTCCACAGTTTTGACTACCATCTTGGATTTATATTGGGAATTACAGTCTCCTCTGCTTTCCCACACAGTGATGTGTAACCAACACACAGTGGTGGTGGGTCCAAAGGGCTGGCAAAAAAGATAAACTCTGAGGCAGCCCTGCTGGGTTCTAATCCACATCGTGTGAGACTAAGAAATAATTACACATCCTTTATGTCTTCCTTTGTCATCCCCTGTAAAATAGGAATATTACTAATTCTTACCTCCTAGGCTCTTGAAAAGATTAAGAGGAACAGTACCTAATAAATACTCAATTGGCTACTGTTATTCACCCAGATGGAAGCTAGTCTTCTTTCTTCAGTTAAAATCTGCATGAGCATCTCTCTTTACATTCGAAGCCCTGAAATTTTTCTGGTTCCCCTCAGGGACTCCTCTGAAACAAAAGTTTGCGTTAGCAAAGGAAATTCTACTGAAGATCTGGGAGAGAGAATGAAGTTTATGTTGTGCATACCCAGCACACCACTTAGAAGTTCTCCAGGTCTATTTCCACTTTTCAATTGCCTCCTTCAGTGACACTCAGGCCTCATGTTCACTTACTTTTTCCTCCTGTATATTCTGAGCAATTCAGCTCAGACTCGCACCCTACCCCAACACTGTACCAAAATGCCTCGGAGGTGCTCAGCAAAGCCAACACTGAGTCCTCATTTCAAAGGCACATCAGTGATCAGATATTTAGGCTTATGTAGCTAATTCTTTTTAACACAGACAGAGCTGTCCACGAATAGAATTCTGATGAATGAAATTTTCTTCATCTTATGCATATGTGTGTTCTGATACCTTTAATTGTGCTTTCATTTTTTACTTTCTATTTAACTCAAATTTCCCACTACCATTAGGCTCTTCATGCATGCATTCACTCATTGAATAAATGTTTGTGGAGAACACAGTGTGCCTTACATGGAGCTAGGCACTGGGAATATAAAAAGTAGTGCTCCTTCCTGGGGCTTAGCCCAAGTGGGTTCTTGGCTTTGTACAGAAAAGAATTCAAGGGCAAGCCAGTGGTGTTAGATAGCAAGTTTTATTAAAGCAGCAGAGGTACTGCTCCTTGCCAAGCAGGGCTACCCCATAAACAGTGTGTCCAGAGTAGCAGCTCAGGGGCAGTTCTGCAGTCATATTTTTGCCCACTTTTAGTGATATGCAAATTAAGGGGCAGTTTATGCAGAAATTTCTAGGATAAGGGTGGTAACTTCCAGGTAATGAGGTAGTTGCCATGGAAAAAAGTGATAATTTCTAGGTGTTACCATGGCCATGGTAAACTGACATGGCACACTGGTGGGCATTCTTATGGAAAACTGCTTCCACCCAGCCCTGTTTTAGTTAGTCCTCAATCTGGTCCAGTGTCAGAGTCCTCACCTCCAGAGTCGAGTCACACCTCCTACCTCAATGGCACACTGGTGGGCATGTCCTATGGAAAGCTGCTTTCACCCTGGCCTTGTTTTAGCTAGTCTTCAGTTTGGTCTGATGTCTAAGTCCCTGGCTCTAGAATCAAGTCCTACCTCTTACCTCACTGTCTTCAGTGACTGACATGCTGAGCCCTTTCTAGCCTATCAGGCCAGCCATCCTTACATCTGTCTCAGCAAAATGCTACATCCTTTCGTGTCCCTTAATCACGATCTTCTTCCTCCATGGATAGACCACTCTTAGTCATGGGGGTGTCGCAGTCACCTCTTTGTCTTTCTGAATTCCTGCACCTGAGAAAATTTCTGGCCCAGTCCAGAGTAAAGCTCGGGCCCATAGCCCTAGCCGGTTGAATGGAGGTGTTTTGATCAAGGAATACTTCCATGTGATTAGAGAATCTTGTTGCAATAGAGAGAGCCCAGGCTTTAGTGTCAGCAAGAACTGGTTTGAAACCAGATCCAAGGCCTCCTGATATTTTATTTGGTTATTCTCCATACGCCCCTGTTTTTCTCCTCTGAAAAATGGGAACAGTAATTCACACATTGCAGGGTGATCTTGAGAATCAGAGATCACACATCTGGAGCTCAAATCTCCTTGTCTTTCCCCAGGCACCAGTGAAGGGTTTTGGACTGTGGATTCAACCATCCCAGTTTGGAGGACAAAACTCACATCAATGAATGGAAACAAAAAGAACCGTTCTTGAACTTGTGACTTGGAGATCCTGATCCCAAACTTACTGATGTGCATCATTGCCCTGGTCAGGCTGGCAGGACACGTGGTTGTGCTCTGGCTCCTGGGCTTCCATGTGCCCAAGAACACCTTCTCTATCTACATGCTTAACCTGGCCAGACGGACTGCCTCTTCCTCAGTGGCCACAGTATACGTTCACCAATGTAATTCATCAGCACTTTCTCTTCCATCTCCATCTACTTTCCTAGCTTCTTCAATGCTGTGATGATCCTTTACTACCTTGCAGGGCTGATCATGCTAAGCACCATCAGCACCAAACACTGCATGTCCACCCCGTGGCCCATCTGGTACTGCTGCCGTCACCCCGCACACCTGTCAGCAGTCCTGTGTGCCGTGCTCTGGGCCCCGTCCCTGCTGCTCGCCTTCCTGGAGGTTACTACTGTGCTTTTCTGTTTAAGACTGGGGACTACAGTTGGTTTCAGACATTTGATTTTGTCACAGGCACGTGGCTGATTTTTAGATTTGTGGTTCTCTGTGGGTCCAGCCTGGTCCTGCTGGTCAGGATCCTCTGTGGCTCTGGTGGATGCCGCTGACCAGGCTGTACGTGACCATTCTGCTCACAGTGCTGGTCTTCCTCCTCTGCGGCCTGCCCCCTGGCATTCAGTGATTCCTGTTCTTCTGGATTCACAAAAACTTTCATGTCTTCCTTTGTCATGTTCTTCCAGTTTTAGTTGTCCAGTCCTCTCTTAAGACAGTGCCGACCCCATGATTTACTTCTTCTTGGGCTCCTTTAGGCAGTGTCAAAATAGGCAGACCCTCAAGCTGGTTCTCCAGAGGGCTCTGCAGGACATGCCTAGGATGGATCACAGGGAAGGATACTTTGCTCAGGGAAAGGTAGAGCTGTCGGGAAGTGGATTGAGGCAGCAATTTTCATCTGATGCGATGAATCTCTGTCCAAAACCGTACAACTCTTCTTTATTGTTTCCTCCCTGACAATACTGAAAAAGATTCTTTATTTATCTCTCAGTCTATGCTCCCCTGAAAATCATGTTCTGTTCTGAGATTGGAGCTGGGGACATTGCTGCAGGTGGAAAGCTCAGTTCTGAATAAGTGAGCTCTGCTATCTTTCAATTTCATTGAATTCTCAGGTGTTAGGGAGAATAATGTCCTTGGAGACAGACTCTCTGCCTGCATAAAAATAGTCTAGGAAATTGGTTTATAGGATAAGGAAATTCAAAAAACCAATTTTGTACAATTGTACAACGTCTTTGTGTTTTAAGCTAAGTGTTATTACAAAAGAGAAAAGAATTAAAAATTAGAAAGTTCATAAAGTAAAATAGTTACAGTAAACTAAGGTTACTTTATTATTGAGGAAAGAAAATTTTTTATAAATTTAGTGTGACCTAAATGTACAGTGTTTATCAAGTCTAGAGTAGTGTACAGTAATATCCTAGGCCTTCACATTCACCCATCACTCACTGACTTACTCAGAGTAACTCACTCACTGTCCTGCAAGTTCCATTCGTGATAAGCGCCCTATATAGGCATATCATTTTTTAATCTTTAGTACCACACTTTTAGTGTACCTGTTCTATGTTTAGATGTATTTAGAACACAAATACTTACATCGTGCTATAACTGCCTACATTATTCAGTACAGTTATTGCTGTGTAGGTTTGTAACTTAGGGGCAATAGACCATAAAATATAGCCTATGTGTGTAACAGGCTACATACCATCTAGGTTTGTGTAAGTTCATTCTATGATGTTCACACAACAATGAGATCGCTTAAGGATGCATTTCTCCAAATGTATCCCTATTGTTAAGTGATGCATGCTGTACCTGATTTATCAAAATACAATGTAAATCAATGAAATATGAGTATGAAAATAAAAGTGTAGATTCAGTGAAAACTAATGTGCATGCTAAACAGAGCAAAAAAGACTGGATTCAAAATTATTGTTATTGAATTTTAGCTGTGAGCCTGACAACTGTTCTGCACTGAAAAAATTTAACAATGTTGAGAAACATTCTCCGACAGAATGCCTTTCATATGATGCTATGTTCTGCATTTTAATAAAGTCAAACTGCAAGTGATAGACAATGCTTGATAGATGTGCTTTCTGCAAGACAGGTAGAGTAGAATTCTATTTGCTGAACACTACTCAAAGGAAAGTCCTTCATCTCCTTCATTTTTGGTAAATGAATTCTACTTAGAAATAAAATATTTGTATTATAAATATATCATTTTTAAAAAATTGTCATTTAACAGACCTTTGCATTTAAACTGTCCACTTGTAGTCCTAAATTTATCACTAAGTTGGCTCTTCATAGCAATGTCATTTGCTCATTCTTCTGTTTATTCTATAAATACATACTGAGCATCTTCCATCCTCTAGCCTCCATGCCAGACACTGGAGCGTCAGAGAAAACATACCCACCTTCACAGAGGTCACAGTCTGTAAAAGGATGGAGCCTAATGCAAGGAAGACTGCTGCACACTGTGAAACATGCTATCATAGAGCTGCATCTGTGGGTCTAGTGTGCTCAGAGGAGGGGGCGTCTAAAAACTCTCAGTTGTCTTACTCCCATCCTAAAGAGGAATGTCACATCCAACCTCTCTCGTATGCATGACAATATGGTTCCAAAAATTAAGGGAGAGTTCACCAGGTGGTTACACATGAGGATGAAATACATCTTCAGCAAAAGGTTTACAATTGATGGAAGGCCAAGACTCATTCTGCTGAACCTTGTAACGTTGCTCAGTCTACAGTCTGATGTCTCACCACTTCACAATTTGTGGAAACAATTTCAAGGAGAGTCCCTACAGGTGTGTAGGCCATAGGCATTACAGAACTACCTACTCCCACCACCCTGTATTCCAGCAGACGAAGCCCTTGCCTCTGGCCAAGCCCAACTCAGCATCAGGAAATCCTAAGATATGTAGGGATGCAGAATGGACAATGCTAGATTGGAAAGAACACTGGATCTGGGGTCAGGGAACCTGGATTCTTATGTTGACTCCATGACCAACTTGGGTCACATGCCCTATCCAGGCCACTGAAGCAGCTAGTGAGTTTATGAGATTTCTCCAGTCTGAATCTTACGCCACTTATGTCCAGGTAAGAGAAAACATTGGTGGGAGCTTACCTTACCATAAACTTGAAGGTAACTATCATTGAGAGTCAGGCAAGTGCAGAAGATCATACATCTACATCATGACTATAATGACATTGAGCATATATTCTTCTCACATATGTGGAAGGTACCTAGAACTCAGACGATGGTGTGGTATGTATTGGGCACCAATGTTGTCAGTGCACCAATGGTGACTATAAAAATAGATGGAATTTAGCTCCTGTTTTCCAGAAGCTACAGTAGAGTGTGGAAGAAAAGATCCTATTACACATGCTTATCATATTGGCATAAATGGCTCAAAATCCACTAGGATTAAACACTGAGATGGGAGCAGAGGGTAAAATCCTCATTAATAAGTGTGTCTAAGATGGTGAATAGATCAACGAAGGTTTCTTGAAACACCTGGAATTTGAAGTGATGACTCTACAATTCACCCAGCTTATATCCTCTGTCTCTTTAGCCAGTCACATGCATTTTTGAATTAGGCAACAAAAGATAAATATGATCTGGACAGATGGAAATGGTAGAAAAGTTAATTTCTAGTGGCATTGCTAATAAAAGTATAGTGTTGTTTTGGATATGGCGATCAGAACATAAATGAGTTTCATTTCTTGTGCCACAACAAGCATTTGTACGTGGTTAGGAGAACACTCTTAGAAGGCTCAAGAATGGAGTGCTCTGAACAATGAGCATTGCCTGTCATGGCCTTGAAGTGATAGAGGTTGGCATTCATTTTGTGAAATTAGTTGGAGTGTACACTAAAATATAGTCAAGTCTGGAGAGAACCAGCCAGGTCAGCCCAGCAGGACAAGCCAACAAGCAAAGTCTTGCTCTCCTGACCCTCCTCCCTAGAATATGTCCAACTCTTCAGTGTCAGAAAACACCAATAAAAGCAATGGGGAAGCGAAACAAGGAGAAATATACAGGGTGAGGAGGAAGAGAGAAGCTGCGGAGTGCACTTTTTTCCCTCTGGCAGTCTTTTTGCCTGCAAAAGGACAACACTGGCAATAGAGAGATGGTTCATCTTACATTAAATTCAGCATTTTATTGCTCACATAAAAATTCAACTTCGAACTTTTATAGCCTTGGTATGAATGATAGATTGTGAGTTGATAACCAATGATCAGAAACCATATTTAAATTCTGTTCGTCACTTTTGCACCTCTTTCGTAATAAGGTATCTGTAGTGTCTTCTTCTTATTTATTTATTTCTAATTTGTTTTGAGACTGAGTCTCACTCTATTGCCCAAGTTGGTGTGCAGTGGCACAATAGCTGCTCACTGCAACCTCCGCCTCCCGGGTTCAAGTGATTCTCCTGCCTCAGCCTCCCAAGTACCTAGGATTACAGGCACATGCCACCATGCCCGGCTAATTTTTAAATTTTAAGTGGAGACGGGGTTGCACCATGTTGGCCAGGCTGGTCTTGAACACCCACTTCAGCCTCCCAAAGTGCTGGGATTACAGGAGTGAGACACAGCACCTGGCTGTGTCGTCATGTTTAGATTAATACTCCTGTTTTAACATCCTGTCACATGTGTGACAGAATAATGCATATTGGCTTCAGAAGTTCTGAAGACATCAGTGAGAGGAAAGATACAGGTTTGAACTTTTTATTGTACCTGTACAATTTAGTTCATCAATTTTTAAAGAGAAGTTGGAAGCAAATACGACAAAATGTTAATATATACCTCATTTTAGTGGTGGATATGCGAATGCTTATTACATTATGTTGTATCCTGTGTACATGATTTACAAACTTCTTTCCAACATAAACTCTGTCCTCATTCATGGTGACTTCAATATCTCTGGAGGTAGTCCATACAACAAACAACTTTCCATTGTTTCTTAACTTTTCATTCTGAAATAATTAAAAACTAGTAAGAACTTAACAAAAATAGTACAGACAGTTCCTGTGTACCCATCACCAAACCTACACCAAAAGTGGCATCTTATATCAATATAGTATATTATCAAAACCAGGAAATTGACATTGGTACAGTACAATCATCTACACTTCAGACCTTACTTGGATTTCAACGGCTCTGCATGCACTCATTTCTGGGGAAGTGGGGTGTATTTATTTGTGTTTAATTCTGCCATATTCTTCACATGTGGACATTCATATAACCATCACCACAGTGAAGATATAGAACTGTTTCTTCACAACCATAGAACTTCCATGGGCTACCATATATAGTCACACCCACTCCCATCCCACTTCTTAAATCCTTGACAACCGTAGATCTGTTCTCCACCTCTATAATTTTGTCAGTTTGAAGATGTTTTAAAATGGAATGTTACAGTATCTAACCTTCTGAGTTAGTTTTTTCATTTAGCATAATGCCTTCAAAATCCATGCAAGTTTTGTAGGTATAGATACACTCCATGGTTGTATAGTTTATTGTTGATTTTTTAAATTGCTGAGTGTTCCATTGTATATATGTACTATGTTTTGTTTCACTATGCACAAGTAAAAGAACATTTTGCTTGTTTCCAGGTTAGCTAGCATAAATAGAGCAGCTATAAACATATGTATACGTACTTTTTTCTAAAATCATGAACCATTTCCATATGGCACTTTAATAGTCCTATCTTTAATCCAGCTTGAGGTCATTTTGCATTCTATTTTCTTTATTTTTAAAATTATTCAACTTACACAAATTACAATATCTACTGTCACTCATAATGACATCAGTTCCCATGTACCTTCCCTTCCCTTGTATGAACATGCATGATTCTGTCTGTGCTCCTACATCAGCCCAATCCTCTTTGAGTGTACTAGATTGGAATCTAGCTCCTAGATAACTAGATTCCAGTGCACTCATTTCTGGGGTAGTGGGGCATATTTCTTTGTGCAATTCCATAGAGGATTGAACTTATCTAGGAGCACAGACAGAATCATGCATGATACCTATTTAAGGAAATTAACGTATACAGATTTTTAAGTGAACATTGTTTTCCATAGTCTAGGATCCATTCCATGGTTGGATTTCTGAGTTGTATGTTAAGTGTATGTTTAACTGTTTTGAAAATGCAAAAGAAGTTTTCAGAGTCACTGTAGAGCTTTACTTTCCCACAAGCAATGTGTGACATATCTAATGTCTCCAAGTCTTTGCCAACACTTGAAACTACTAGTACTTTTTGTTTCAGTCATTCTAAGAGGCATGTAGTTGTAGCTCATTGTGGTTTTAATTTGTATTTCCCTAATGGCTAGTGATGTTGAATGTCCTTTTGTGTGTTTATTCGCCATCCATATATCTTCTTCGAGAAGTGTCTGTTCAAGTCTTTTGTCGTAGTTGAATCCAACTCTTGTGACCTTTAGCCTGAACTACTTTCTCTCCTGAACAATCATGTGACATTTCAATCATTGCCTCTCACACTCCAAGGGAAACTCTTCAGACCATCTCCTCTCTCCTGAAATCACCTCCTCACTTTTATCACCTTCAGGTGATGTTCTACTGAGATTACCCCAATTTTCCACACCAAATCTACCTGTCAGTTAGCCTCTGAGCTCATTTCTCTGCCTTCCCTTCCATGTCAGGGAATGGACTCTGCACACTCCTGTCCATAACCATCCTTTCCCCTTGTATGCTGGTTCCCCTCTCTGCACTGAAACACTGTGTATAATGACCAGCTCTCCCTCCTGCTTCTTTCTGTTGGGTCATTCCAGTGCAGTACCAACAGGCTATCCTACCTCCTGGCTTAAAACACCACCCAAGTTCCACATTCCCCTCCATCCATGACCTGGTTTCTCTTTTTTCCTTCAGAGAAAATCTCTTCAGAAGAGTTTTCTGTGTTCATTATCTTCATTTTCTCACCACCAATTCACTCTCTCTGTCTCTGTCTCTCATATGTTTTAAAATCTTTATCTCCTTCTCTTAGCTACATAATTGAATTTATTTTTGTGTTTTAAATTTTATTTTGAAAATAGTAATACACTCACAGTTTTCAAAAATAAATCATTTGCATGTATATACTGAAAACTGACATCCCATTCCAGGTCCTCAGAATTCCATGCATTCTCCTCAATGACAAATATATTGAAGAACTTTTCTAAATATTTGAAATAGTTTCTAATAAAAATAACATTTTTAAATGATAACAAGTTTAATTTGGCTGCGCCATAAGGCACAAGAAGATAAGTCACAGGAGTTAAGACCACAAATTTTGATATTTACACCAAATAAAAATAAACAAATAAATTTCATAAAGTGGAGGAAGAAAGATAGTCTATGTGTGCTACTTACATTTTATAAGGGAAGTAAGTTGATCCATTTGATAATACTAATAAATTAAAAATATAAACATAAGTTTGCTATTCACAGCTAATAATAATTATAAAACAAGAATGGCAAGTGTAGCAAGTGGTGGCTTTTGGAGAAAGAGACTCAGAGGACTTTCACTTTTTATGCACTTCTCTGTCATTGGGGTGAAAGTAGACATATGAATACATTAACTACTGTGATTTAAAAATGTGTGAAAAAAATCAGTTGTTCTCAGGCCATGGTGAGCCTTGGATGACCTTCTGATATACCTTATTCTTCACTTATAAAGTCCCACAATACATTCTCACACTGCTTAACATTGAACCTAGGCTCACAGCAGGCATTAAAAGGTCCACAACAACAATAGTTTACAGGGATGTGGGCCACATGGGATGGGATGGGAGAGGCTGATATGTGAGTGGAAATGGGGTAGAGGCCAAGGAACATCTCACTGAAAAAATGTTTCTCAAATGGCTCTGGTCTCAGACTTTCTTGCAGTCCCTGTACAGGAAATCACAGCCCATTAAGATGTCCAGCATCTTAACGAGCCTGGATGGGTCACCAGCTTTCACTCCAGCTCCTGTAAGGATCTCCCCAACTAGAGGACATAGAAGGGTCCTCTGGCATCATCCAATCAGAGAAAGGCTCCCTGCCTTTAGCACGGGACTGCTCTCTACCTCTGGACAGAAGGAGAAAAGTAAGGAAATGTACCAAGACCTTGTCTTCTTTCCATAGTCAGCCATGGTGTTTGCTCAAAGTTCACATCGCAGTCTTTCCATGAGAGGGTGCTACATGCACGGGGTCACGGGGTTAACAGGAAAGGCAAGCGAAATGAAGCTTCTTTCTGGGAACTGGGTGCTGGCAGCCCAGACTGCGGGAGTTCCAAATGGAGTCAAGTAGATCTTTCTACTGATCCATTTACCCATATTTTCCCTTTATCCAACCATTCAAATCTGCCGTCATAAACAGAATGCTGCCTCTTGCATTCACGTAAGGAGCAGGATGACTTGGAGGCATTTCTTCCCAGACCTGAACTGCTGTACATCATGTTTTATTGTTTTTTGCTTTTCAAAATTATTCTCCTTTGCATTTCTGGAAAGGTCCCACAAAGAAACAACCACTCCTATTTGAAATAACTGAGGAATGTTTAATGGGGGGACTATTTACAAAGATGGATTAACTTTAAGGGAATGGACAGTGCGTGAGGAAGCACCTTAAGCAGCAACAGTGCAGCACTGTTTTCTCCCCTAGGCTTAAAGGGACAAGAGAAGGAACAGCTACCATTGAGAACATAGTCATAGCTGCAGCTATAGGGGTGGGAGAGGATGACCAGGCAGACAGCGAAGCCCTGCATGGCCAACACACAGCCAGACTGGCAGAAGAGTCAGGAGGTGGAAATCCCAAATCACTCTCCTCCTGTCTTCCAGTCTCTTGATGACTCCCAGTGGCCAAATTCAACCAGAAACCAGAAGGAAAATATCCCACTGATGAGGCACATGAAAGCCACCCTCCTGGCATGCCAAACAGCGTAGAGAAGGGTGAAGAAAATCCTTATGGCAATTGGAGATGAGCATCACACCGTCTTATATCCTGACACTTCCTGGATTTTTCTCTATCTAAATATCATTGGATCATGTCTTATTTGATCTTCCCCAGCGTGTTTTTTCTGTTTGTACTTTCTTTGTGTCGCTTTAATGAAGCAGTTCTGCACATTTATTTAAAATGCTTTGAAAATTGATGTAATTTAAAAGGAAAAACATTTCTTATTGCTTAAGTATAAATGTGGTGACTTTGAGACCCACAATAACAAGACATAAACAAGATAGTTTATGAGACTAGAATGGAGGCTCCAAAGCATCAGCTACCAGGACTCCTCTTAAAGTGTTGCTCCCCAGTCCCTATAGAGGTGCCCTTATTCTGGTGGTTCTACATAGCACAAAGAAACATCAGTGCTCAGCCTGGGGGAGGCAAAGAGAAAAATGGGAGGCCACTATCCTATTATATCCATGGCCGGGAATTGGGTACATCACTTTCTCTAACCTCTCATTGGCCAGCACCTAGTTGCATGATGTCATCCAGCATCAAAGAAACTAGGAAGTGGGTGTTTTGTTGCTTTAAAACTCTCAGAATTGTTACATGACGGGAGAAGAGTATGGACTTTGGAGGAAACTAGCAGTCTCCATAGCCCATGATCATTCATATGAATATTTTTCTGGATCTCTCATAACTCACTCTCATCCTCTTCCTTCTCTATATTGCTCTGTTGCCATCCTATAGGTTCCCTGGTGGGATGCATCAACTCCTTCCATTCCAATTCCACTTCCATCCCCAGCTTCTTAACTCCTGTGAGGATCTTTCCCTACATCTCAGGCCTGACATGCTGAGCAGCATCAGCACCAAGAGCCGCCTGTGCATTCTGTGTCCCATCTTGCACCATGCTCTCACCCAAGATACCCGTCAGTGATCATGTGTGTCCTACTCTGGGCCCCATCCCTGCTGCTCAGCATCTTGGTTGAAATTCCTGTGGCTCCCTGTTTGGGGACATTGACCATGACTGGTGTCAGATATTTGATGTCATCACTACAGCATAGCTGATTTTATTTTTATTTGTGATTCTCTCTGGGTCCAGCCTGGTTCTGCTGGTCAAGATCCTCTGTAGCACCCAGCAGATGCCATTTACCAGGCTGTATGTGACCATCCTGCTCACAGCAATGGTCTCCCTTCTCCGTGGCCTGCTCTTCTGCAACCACTGGTTTCTGGTGTACGGGGTTCAGAATTACAGCACGATCTTAGATTATCTTAAAAGGACTGGAATTATCCTGTCCAGTATTAACCTGCCCAGAAGTCACATCAATTTCTTCTTTGCTGGCTCCTTTAGGCAGCGCCAGTGGCAGTGGCAGTGGCAGTAGCAGCAGATCTCCAAGCTGGTTCTCCAGAAGGCGTTAGAGGACATAACTGAGGTGGGGAAAGGGGAGAAGACTTCTTCAGGAGATTCTTCCTCTCGAATATTTCAGGAAGCCCTTCATGTAGTGATTCCATATCAATCAGCGTTCAGTTAGAGCAGCAGCACCTCTAGACGATCATGTGTATAATCCTGACAGATCAGACCTGACACAACTAAGTTCTGGTTAAATTGTCTCTGTAAGGCTGTTGTCTGATTGTCTCATGCTGGAACCTGAAGTCTGCAGGGCAAGCTTGAACCCAGGAGCATGAGCTAAACCGCTGAGAACTGACTAGAACCCATGCCAGTGTCTCTCAGTACCTGCAATGTTGATGATAAAGAAGATTCTGCAGGAGAAGTTGGCTCCCGTCATCATAGAGCTAAACACACACCTGGTCCAGGAGTCAGAGGAGCTGAGGGTGTCCAAGGGAAGGTGGAGAAGCTGCAGGCCCGGCTGTTGGCTCATGCCAATGAGTGACCCACAGGGAAGGAAAGACACGCATGAGCATCCTAGTGCCCCTGCACCAAAATTCCAGGCATAACGTCGATATGGCTGCTGCTTCGCTTCCATACACAAAATCTTGTGCAAAATCTCCTGGTGCCCATCCTATCTAGAAACGCAAAGGAAGGGAAATCTGGGAAACAGAGTTCAGCCTAGACAAGGTGAAGTTGACACTTTCAAACCATCTCAGTCTACCTCTTGTCAACTAGGTGCTCATTCACGCCTCTTTAAACCACAGTTAATTCCAAATAAAGACAAGAGCAGAGTCAAACCTCTCCCTAACATAACTATCTGACACATGCCTCAAAACATGCCAAACTTTCACCCAACACAGTACACATCTTTTCATATGCTTATTCGCCATTTATGTATCTTTTTCAACTTGTCTGTTCAATACTGCTGTCCGTATTGATTGAGTTGTCCCTGACATTGATTTGTTGGACTTCTTTATATACTAAATAAAAATCCTTCTCATATTTGTGCATTTAAAATATTTTTTCCCAATTTGGGACTTCACTATTCATTTTTAATGTACTTTTTGATTAGCACAAACTTTTATTTTATGAAATCTAACATCAATTGTTTTATGTTTAAGAACTTTATATGTCCTAAGAAATCTTTCTTGCTCCCAAGAAAGAAAAGATATTCAATGTTTTCTTCCAACAGGATTTTAATTCTTGCTTTTACATTTAGATGTGTAGTCTATTTCAACTTACCTTAGTCTATTTCAACTTACCTTTTGTGCAGGGATTCAGGAAGGGCATTAAGGTTCCTTTTTTGTTGTTCTTATTTTAAACTTTTATTTTAGATTCAAGGGTACATGTGCAGGTTGATTACCTGTGTGTACTGCAAGATGCTGAGATTTGGTTTATGAATGATCCCATCACCCAGGTACTGAGCATCGTACCCAAGAGTTAGTTTTTCAACCTTTGCCCCGTTCCATCTAGTAGACCCCAGTTTCTATTGTTACCAACTTTATGTCCCTGAGTACCCAATGTTTAGATTCCACTTATACGTGAGAACATGCAGCATTTGGTTTTCTGTTCTTGAGTTAATTTGCTTAGGATGATGGCCTGCAGTTGCACCCATGCTGCTGCATAAAACATGATTTTGTTCTTTTTTATGGCGATTATTCCATGGTGTATATGTAATGCATTGTCATTATCCAATTCACTGTTAATGGGCACCTAGGTTGATTCCATGTCTTTACTTTTGTGAATAGTGCTGCAATGAATATACAAATGCAGATATCTTTTGGATAGAGCAGTTTGTTTTCTTTTGTAATGCCATTGCTGGGTAGAATGGAAGTTCTGTTTTAAGTTCTCTGATTAATCTCAACACTGTTTTCCACAGTGGTCGAACTAATTTACATTACCACCAAAAGCATATAAGTACTACTGACACCATCTACTAACAAATGACTCCGTGGCTTGGGATTCTGGAGCATAGCATTCTCCTAGCTCTCCTGCTTCTCCCACAGTTTTTCCTTTTCATGTTTTGCCCACAATTTTGACATGCAACCTTTATCATATACTAAATTCCCATATGAACTTCTATCTAACTCTTAGGCTTTTGCTCCATTGATCAGTTTCTCTTTAGATGGTTTGCTGGATCCAACTTCTCCTCCAGAGCTTTAACTCCAGGTCTCCTTCAGACCTCTTCTCTTTTCAGTCTCTATTTACTTTCTGAGAGTGCTCATTCAGCCCTTTGGGGATAAGCTCCAGGAGACCATGGTCTAAGTTGTATTCACACTAAAACTCAAGTGCCTGAAATAAACCCAGGTACATGGTATATCTGTATTAATTCATGAGGTCTGCCATAACAAAGTACCACAGACCAGGAGGCTTAACCAACACAATTTTATTATCTCACAACTTTGCAGGCTAGAAGTCTGAGATCCAGGCGTGGACCAGGTTGATGGTATCTTCTTTCTCCTGTGTCTTCACGTGGTCTTCCTTCCGGGTGTCTGTGTCCCAACCTCCTCCTATTATAACCAGTCCTGTTGGATTAAGGTCCAGGCTAACACTTCCTTTTAAACCTTTTTAAAGTCTTTATGTCCAAATACTGTACAGTAGGGTTCTGAATTACTGGGGGTCAGGACATCAAATATGAATATCATGCGGACAAAATTCAACCCGTGCAAGATCCTTATTAAATGCTTGCTGAGGGTGCTGAAAAAAATATTTGCTGGAAGAATGCATTGAAGAACTTCTCTCCATCTTTGGAATATAATCTAATTTAAATGACATTTCTGAAAAAGATAAGTAGCATAATTTGACTGTAGCATGAGGCATAAGAATGGAAGCATAGGTTAAGATATCAAATTTTGAGTATCTATTGAAACAAAAATAAACAAATAACAAATTTCATGAAGTGGAAGAAAAAAGAAGAATATGTTACATATGTTGAACATTCTATTTTTTTTAAGGGAAATCAACTGATTCACTTGTTCATATTGATAACTTAAAATGAAATATAACTTCATTACTCAGAGATGATCATAATTAAAGAAATAAGAGTGAAAAGTATCAAGTGGTGGCCTCTGGACAGTAGAATCAAGGTGATTTTCACCTTGTAAACATTTCTCTCTCATTTGGAAAGAAAGTATACACATGAATGTATTACTACTGTAATAACACACCAAAAAAGTGTGGTCAGGCCATTGTGGGCCTTGAATGAGCCTATGATCTAATTTATTTTTTACTTTTAAAGCCTCACAAAATAAGCTCCCATTGCTTTATATTGATACCTAGACCCATAATTGTTTTTAAATGTTCAGAACAGCAATTACTTGCAAAGAGTTGAATAAGATGTGATGCAATGGGAGAGACTGATATGTACTAAAAGTGGGACAGAGGCCAGTGGGCTCAAACAGCTCTGGCCTCTGATTTGCCCACAGTCCTCATACAAGAAATTACAACGTGGCCTGTTATCATCAGTTGTCTGGATTGGTCACTAGCTCCCATTCCAGCTCCTGGAGGCATCTCCTAAATTACACAACACAGAGGTGTCCTCTGAAGTCCCTGAATCCCAGAAAGGCTCTACCTCTTTAGCAAGGAGCAGCTCTTCACCTCTGGACAGAAGAAGAAGGAAACATAAGGGTATGTACCAAAACTCTCTTCTTTCCATAGTCAGTTATTCTTTTGTGCTATAAGTTCACATCCCTGTGTTTCCACCTTGAGAAGCTGTATACAGTGGGTCATGAGCTTATTTCAGGAAAAGGCAGGAGACATGAAGCTTCCTTCTGTAAACTGAGTGCTGGCAGCCCAAACTCTGTGAGTTTCAAATGTGGTCTGGCAAACCTTCCTCCCTTCTGATCCATCTCTCCATATCACCCCCTTTATTGCAACCATTCAGCTCCCTGTCATGGAGAAAATGCTGTCTCTTACATTCATTTAAGGAGCAAGGGGACATACTGGCATTACTTCTCAGAGCTGAACTTCTGTAAAAGGGGGCATATTCTTTTACTTACTTTTCAAAGTAATTCTTCCTTGCCTATCGGGAAATGTCCAAGGAAGAAATAGATGGTCCACCTGAAATAACTGAGAAGTGTTTCACGAGGAGAATATTTACAAAGATGGACAGGGTTAAGGGAAAGAGACGATGCATGGGGCGGGACCCTAAGTAGCAATAGTGGAACACTGTTTCCTCTCCTAGGCTTAAAGGGACAGAGAAGGAGCAGTTACCATTAGGATCACAGCCATAGCTATGCTGTAGAGGCAGGAGAGGATGAGCAGGCAGGTGGTGAAGCTGTGCATCACCAACACACAGCCACACAGGCAGAGGGCCAGGATGTGAAAATTCCAAATCACTCCCCTCCTGCCTTCTGGTCTCCTCCTGGTGTCTCTCATTGTTTCTGTGGAACCAGAAACTGAAAGGAAAATGATCCCACTGATGAGGTATGCAGAAGCCACCCTCTTGGAATGTCAAATAGGGTAGAGAAGAAGAAAAGCAAACCCTCATGGCAAATAGGACTATCCCTCCCAACTTCATATATCCTCCCACTTCCTGGGGCTTTTTCTCTTTAAATGTCACTGAATCATGTCTCATCTCATCTGTATCAGAGTTTTTTTTTATGTTTGGACAGTCTGTCTCTAGTGTCAATTTTATGAAGAATGATCTGCATTCACCAAGAATGCCTAGAAAATGCAATGTAATTTTAAAAAGAGAAAACATATTCCTTATTGTTAGAATATAAACTTAGCTACTCTAACAGAGCACAAAGTAGAAATATCTTAAATAAGAAAGTACAGTTGTCCTTCTATGTCAGTAGGTTCTGAATCCAGATTCAACAAACCACAGACAGAACATATTCCAAAAAAAGAAAGGAGAGAGGAGTTGCGTAGGTACTGAAAAGGTTCAAACTTTTCTTTTGTCATTATTTCCTAAAGAATACAGTATATCATCTACTTACATAAATTTGCATTTCATTAGGTATTATAAGTAATCTAGAAATGATTTAAAGTATAAAGGAGAATGTTCTATGCAAATACTATGCCATTTTACATGAGGAAGTTAAGCTTGGGCAGATTTTAGTGTATGCAGGAGCTCTATGACCAATCCTCTGTGGATACCCAGGAATGACTGTATCTAAGACCTGAGCTGGAAGCTCCAAGGCATCAGACATTGGGACTTCAAAACTTTCTGCTGCCCAATGTCTAGAGAGGTGCGCTCATCCTTGTGGTCCTACATGGTTCCCAGATACAGCATTCCAGCCTGATGGAGAAGGAAGAGGGGAAGGAGAGGCTGTGCTCCTTCTATTGATCCCATGAGCTAGGACTTGCTTACATCACATCTGCTCACTTCCCATTGACCAGAACCTGGTCATACGATGTCATCCAGCATCCAGGAAAACTGGGATGTGGGTCCTTGTGCTGATTTTCAACTCTCAGAATTGTTATGTGACTGAGGAGGAAAATGAAGATTGGGGAAATCTAGCAGTTTCTTCAGCCCCTGATTGTCTCTGATTCTGTGCTCACATCAAGATTTCTCAGGAGCTCCTCAGAAGTAATAACTGATGGGGTAAACAGCAGTAGAGAAGTCTCATGCAGGTCTCCAGGGACGACGGGCTTGTATTGGGTCTGTTCTTCATGGTGTGATCTCAGGAAGATCCTTTGATCTTTAAACCTCGGCTGCTTCTTATCTTATATGAGGATATTACAATAGATGGTCTTTGAGGAACACATGCTAAATGCTGGCGATACTACAGTGAACCAGAACAGGCATGACTTAGTGCTTAGGGCTTCAGGTTTCATGAGGAAGAGAAATATATCATACCCTAAAAATAGATGGGCAACCTTTAAGTACCCTGAGTGTGGATAACAGAGGCTCTGGTTTTCCTCCCATTTCCTAGACAACAAAGGCTGTGGCAGCTTGTCTCTTTAAGAGAGCTCATGATGGATGCACTCACTTCTGATGCTCCTCTGAGCTCCCATAGGAGGGTGTGTCTTCTTTCCACTCTCAGGCCTCCTGCCCCTGTGCATCCTTGGGATTCCAGAGCAAAGGTGGCCTTTGTGATGCAGAAAAGTGCTCCTTGATTTCTTTCTAATTGACTTTCACTCACCTCTATTTGGTTCCCCATTTGATTTGCTTCTCATTCTCTCTCTATCTGAAGTTTTTTAGGTTAGGGTTTTTTTCTCACCCCACAATTTTGACTGCCAACTTGGATTAAATTTGAGAGTGACTCCTCTGCTTTTTTCCTCTATCATGTATAACTGACTCACAGTGGTGCTGGGTCCAAAGGGCTGGTGAAAAGGGTAGACCACTGTGTAATGCCCAGGAAAAATACTCACCATTTTCGTGCTCCCATGCTGTGCAATATGGGAATAATACTAATTCCTACCCTGTAGATTCTTGAGAGAATTAAAAGAGAGAATACCTAATAAACTCTCAATCAGCTCCTGCTCTTAACCAAGATATGAGCTAGTCCTCTTTCACCAGTTGAAATCTACATGAACATCTCTCTTTACACTCCAGCCCTGGACTCCCCTTATTTCCCTTCATGGACTCCTCTCAAACAAATGTTTCCATCAACCAAGAAACTCTACCAAAGATCTCCTGGGAGACAGAATTGAGTAGGTTTGCATTGTGTACCCCAGCAGAACACTTAGAAGTTCCCCATAGATATTTCCACACTTCAATTACCTCCTTCAGTGGCTCTCAGACCTCAGCTGCACTTACTCTCTCCTCTCTCATATTGCTGAGCAAGTCAGCTCACACACACACCCCCCACCTCCAACACTGTGTACAAAAATGCTTCTAGGTGCTCAGCAAAGCCACACTGAGTCCTTATTTCAAAGGTACATCAGTGGTCAACTTCAGGTATTTGGGCATACACCAGTAATTTCTTTTAACACAGACAGAGCTGCCCACAAATAAAATTCTGATGAATGAAATTTTCTTCATCTCATTATATGTGTGTGTTCAAATGCCTTTAATTGTGTTTTCATTTTATTCTACATTTAATCCAAAGCTATCACTACCATGAGAGGCTCTTCATTCAAGCATTCATTCACTGGATGGATATTTCTGCATAACGCAGAGTGTTGCACATGGAGCTAGGCACTGGGGATATAAAAAATGCTCCTTTTATTCACTTTAAAAAGTGCCATGAAGGACACACTGAGCCATTTCTAGCCCAACAGGCCCAGACAATTTCTAGCCCTTGTCTTCCTAGGACAAGTGTGATCTTGCCCTAGCAAGATGTCACATCTTCCTATGATCAATGAGGGATGGTCTTCATTTTCATCCATGGATGACCACTCTTAGTCATGAGCGTGTCACAACCACCTTTTCGTCCATGTATCTGAATTCCTGCACCAGAGACAGAATTTCAGGTCCAGGACAGAGTAATGCTTGGGTCCACAATGCTGGCTGGTTGAGTGGGGGTGTTTCAATCATAATGTTATTCTCATGTCAGTAGAGAACTTGTGTTGCAGTAGAAAGAGCCCAGGCTTCAGAGTTAGCAAAAATTGGATTTGAAACTGGATTTGTGGAATACCCACCTTTTGATAGGTGACTTATTCTCTACAAGCTTCTGTTTCTCTCCTCTGTAAAACGGGGACAGCAATTCACACACAGCAGAGCGGTAGTGAGAATCAGAGATGATGTAGCTGGTGATCGCATCTGGTTTGTGTTCCTAGGAGCACCAGAGGAGGGTTTCTGAGCATGGATCCAACCATCTCACCCTGGGGTACGGAACTTGCATCAATCCATGAGACAGAGGAGACCCATACTCAACGTTGTGGCCTGGAAGTCCTGGTCCTCTCAGTGCTGATCTTCATTGTTGAGCTGGTTGGGCTGGCAGAAATGCAGTTGTGCTCTGGCTCCTGGGCTTCCACATGCAGTGTAACACCTTCTCCCTCTACATCCACAACCTGGCCAGGGCCGACTTCCTCTTCTTCCAGATTTTAGAAATCATGGAGTTCTACAATAACTTCTTCCACCCCATCCTCATCTATTTCCCTATGTTCCTCAACACTACGCCCACACTTGCCTATGTTACAGGCATGAGCATGCTGAGTGCAATCAGCACTGAGTGCTGCCTGTCTATCCTGTGGCCCATCTGGTACCATGTCATCGCCCGAGACACCTGTCATGTGTGCCCTGTTCTGGGTCCTGTCCCTGATGCTGAGCATATTAAAGGGGATGTTCTGTAGCTTTCTGATGAGCTTTCATGACTATCACTGTTGTCCCATGTTAAATTTCATCACAGTTGCAGGGGTGATTTTTTTATGTGTGGTTCTCTGGGGGCCAGCCTGGCCCTACTGGTCAGGATCCTCTATGGCTCCCGGCAGATGCCGCTGACCAGGCTGTACATGACCATCCTGCTCACAGTACTGGTCTTCCTCCTCTGCGGCCTGCCCTTTAGCATTCAGTGGTTCCTATTATACTGGATCCAGAAGGATTTTCATGACTTACCCTGTCTTGTTCTTCTAGTTTCTGATGTCCTGTCCTCTCTTAACAGCAGTGCCAATCCATCATTTACTTCTTCGTGGGATCCTTTAGGCAGCGTCAAAATTAGCAGAACCTAAAGCTGGTTCTCCAGAGGGCTCTGCAGGACACACCTGAGGTGGATGAAGTTGGAGGGCAGCTTCCCGAGGAAACCCTGGAGCTGTCGGGAAGCAGATTGGGGCAACGAGGAAGAGCCTCTGCCCTGTCAGTCAGACAGGACTTGAGAGCAACACTGCCTTGCCATCCTTGACAATTATAAGCGTTTTTCTCATCCTTGTGCCTCTGAAATGCCCCAGTGATTCCCCAGTATCTTCAAATAGCTTTTAATCTCACATTTCTAGTTTTACTCAGAGAAACCAGTAGTTTGAAGGCACAATGTTTAGATTCCTCTTCATATTACCAATAAATTTCTCCTATTTTCTTCCATTGAATTTTTTTCTACTGAAAACTTTTTTTTTTTTTGCAATTTTCATTAAAATGGAAAGAATTCCAGTCCAAAACTGAAAAATTCTGCTTTCTAATTGTTTCCTATGTGACAGTATCAAAAAGGAAGATTCCTTATTTATCTCTCAGACTATGTTCCCTTCTATAATTGGAGGCATTGCTGCAGGTAGGAAGCTCAATTCTGGATAAGTAAGCTCTGGTGCCTCTAAATTTTATTGAATTCGCAGATATAAGGGAAAATAATATCCTTAGAAACAGATTCTCTGTATTCATAAAAACAGTCTCAGAAATTGGTTTTATGAAAAGTCCTGTGCTGTGATTTGTGCACGGCATGGTGACCTGTTTCCCTTGGTTTCCAGTAAAGATCACCATGGCCCCTTCCCCTCGAGAACTACTAAGTGGTTATTTAGCTCTTCCTTGACCAAGGAATCCATGTAAAGTCTATAAATATGCCACACCAATTCTAATTTGGCCATTTGCAACCTCAGTATTGGTTTCAAAGTGGAAATTATCTTGAAAACATTGATTATTCACTTATAGATTCCTTCTGTTGTAGGAGAATCTTAGATACTTCCAATTTTGTACCAGTTAGTTTTATGTTAGTTAGTTAGTTTTAGTTAGTTTTATGGCCAGTCACCATTAGAAGCAAGACTGAAAACATCTGACCTTTCCTTAATAATGTCAATTACAGTATCTGGATAATAGCTTAGCATGGCTACAGAATTCTAATACATGCTGCAATCTAGATGAACCTTGAGAACATTGTGCTAAGCGAAATAAGCCAGATGCAAAAGAACAATATTGTTAAGTTCAAATTTTTCAGATATCCAAGCTAGGAAAACTGGTAAACATAGAAAATAGATTAGGAGGAACCAAATGGCAGAGGATGGGGAGAATGTGTAGTTATTATTTAACGAGCACAAAATTTCTGTTTGGGATAACAAAAAGTTCTTAAAAGAGAGAGTAGTAATAGTTTTATTTCATTGTCAATATACTTAATGTCACTGAGTTGTACTCTAAATATGATTAAATTAGTAAAATTTATGTTATGGAAATTTTACCACAGTTTAATATATTTAATTATGAAAACTTAGAATCAGTGCAAAATTCAGGATTATTCTGTCCCAGTGGTCACCCCATCCACAGATAACTCAAGCAGACAGAAGAAACCATTAAGAGAATTCACTACAACATCACAGTGGGCTCTCTGTTGCTCACAGGCAGCGAGACTGCCCCTCAGATTGGCCCTCACAGAAGAGAGCTGACAAATGACATTTGAGTACTCAGCAGACAATACAAAGTAGCTGTGAAAGCAATAAGAAGTCTATAGTTTTCCATTTTTCAAAAATATATATATTTATTGATGGCTCCTGTAACACTGTTCAGCACATAGAACTCATGCCTCCTCAATCCAGTTCCATTGCTCTTCCAGGCCCAGCACTTTGCTGATTCTGTATTCTATATGTCCTCCCTTAATTTGTAAATAGCGTATTAGGACTTGACTGTATGTGAGGGTGTAAGGAGGCTGGAAGACAGTGCTTGCAGCCAGTGTTCCAGGCATGGGTTTTTTACGTGATGTCATCAGTTCAGACTGGAGGTTATTAGGAGAGTCCACCCTGAGAGTCTCTGATATCATCAATTGTACAGCTTCAGCTAACAATTTTGTCCATAGGGAGGAGCTCCAGAGAGAAATTTCACCTGGCAATTGAACAAAAGACTGTTGGTGTTCACCTGGGCAACTGGTTATTTTGATGTCGGTGATACTCGTTTTTGTTTTACTGCAAGAAAACTTTAAGCTCCTGAAGCTTATGTTCAGCCCCCGAAGGCCATTCTGGACTCACTTGGCCCCACACATTGCTCTGTTATAGCACTTAGAAGAGTGTACTTGAATAATTTGTCTTCATGTCTTGCTTTTCAACCACACTGTAAGGTCTTTAAGAGCAGAAAACAGTTCCTTGAATTTGTAGTGCCACAGACTAGATGTGGAATTTACAAGATGCTCAACAACTATTTTTCTCAAGCAGCTCCCACCTAAAAATCACAGGGTTGTCCAGCATCTTGCAAAGCCTGGCTCAGTCACCAGGTCTCACTGGAGCTCCTACAGGCACCTCCCACTCAAGAGAACAGAGCATCCTCTGCAGTTGGTTATCCTGAGAATAGCTCTGCCCTTTCATTGCAGGTCTGCTTACTGCCTCTAGGGAGAAGAAAGTGGGGAAAGGGAATGCAGGAGTCTGCGCACAAGCTACCTTCTTTCCAAGGCCAATGATATAATTTCCTCTCAATTACATGTCAAGGAAGAGCATGCAGGACATCCAAGAGTTTCCTCCAGGAAGAAAGAAATGATATGAAAGTCCCTAATGGCACTTTTGGGGAGCTGTCATTCATGAATATTTTTATGCATGAATTCAACAAGCATTCAAACCTAATTCATTAGGCACTGTGCTAGTTCTACATACATTTAAACACCCTTCAAATACATCTCTGGATAACAGACTCTATTTGTATAGCCAATACTATTCAGTACATCTAGAAAATACATTGATTGCTGCTGAGTAAGGGCTGAGCCTTCATGGCCATTCACTGATGCTCTAGTACACCTGGGCTCAAAAGCACCGAGTCATCAGATTCACAAGAACCAGTTGGATCTGTTTTCTGTCCTGCATATGGCGATTAGACTTGCCAACATAATTACCTAATTTATGAATATATGACATATCAATGAAATACAAGTTAAAAGAAGAATCATGGTTTCTATAAAAACTAATGTGAATGCTTAAAGGAACAGAAAAGCAAGTCCCAAAGTTACTGTTAGTGCATTAGGTGTAAGCCTCCCTACTAAACAAGACTAAACAAAGATGACCACCACTGAAATATGTTCTCAGACAGAATGTCATACATCCAACGTTAAGATCTACACTTAAGCAAATCCAAACTGGAAATCAGACAGTGATTGATAGTTATGTGTTCTGTAAAACAGACAGAGCAGAATTCTATTTGCTGAATCCTCCACAATGGAAAGTCCTTCAGACTAGTTATTTCATAGTGAATGAATTCTAGATAAAAATGAAATATTCAGGTGGGGGGCTAGGGGAGGGATAGCATTAGATGATGGGTTGATGGGTGCAGCAAACCACTATGGCACGTGTATACCTATGTAACAAACCTGCACATTCTGCACAAGTATCCCAGAACTTAAAGTATAACTTAAAAATTTTTTTAAATGAAAATACATCCAAAGCAAAAAAAATTAAATGTTCATTTTACAAATGTATCCTTTTATATAATTGATTATTACCAGACATTTTCAATTAACCTATCCACCTACAGTCTTCAATGTATCATTAAGTGGACTTTTCATACCAATATCTCTTACTCATTCTTCTGTTCACTATATAAATATGTACTGAGCATCTTCTATTTTCTAGCTTGCATTCCAGACACAGGGGAGTCAAAAACAACATACCCACCATCACATTTGGATTAGAGAAGCATGCTTTTGACCACCTAGAAAGTATGAAAGCATCCCCCCCACCCCCATTAAGAGATGAGACTCCCATGGGGGATGGGCTAATTACAAGATGAGCTGATTAGTTTTGGGTTGTGCTGCAATGAAACACGTAGTACAAACATTGCACTCTCTTCTCCAGTAACATTTCCCTCTTTCTGGGAGGATCCAGGATCCAGGATCCAGTATAAAAATGTGACCCTTAATTTGGAGGATCTGTTTTGGCCTTCCAGCTGTGCCTGCTTATTAGGCCCTGGAAACTGCAAGCTTTCCTGGCCCTGCTTCTCTGAGGGCTCCACTCTGAAGCCAGTAATCTGATTAAGAAACTTAAAAACTGGCAAATGAAAACTCTTACAACTACTGAATCTTCTTCTGTCTGTATGTGAATTTATATGTGTTTCTGTGATGGTTATATGTGAAACAGCTCTGATTAATTGGATTAAAATCAGCAATTATTTGACAAAGGGAAAAATGGCAGATAAGAGGCAGGACTAATACTCATCTCCCACTCAAGTAGACAGAATGTGTGTGGAGACTCACATCACGAACTCTGCTCCAAGAATCACCACAGGAACATACCAAAGAAAAAAAAAAAAAAAGAATTCACAGACCCTTTGAAAGAAGTGGTTTGCCACTGCAAACTCTGTGAGACATCCAAAAAACTGTGTGAGAGGGGGAAAGTCCACCTCTGAATGCGCATCCTCACTAGGGAATTTGAAAATCCAGATCACGGGAGAAGGATTTAACCTCACCTAGAGCTGAAAGGTAAGATTTAGAATTCAGAAAGTAGACCAAAATATAAAAGTAGAAGAAGCGGTGAAAAGAGCCTTGTAGGCACGTCCAGTCCCCAGGGAAGCCATTTCTGACCTTATCTCACAGCGGTCCTTGGGGAGAACTTCCAGTGGTATTGGGGAAGGACCACAGGGAGAAGGAAACTTCTAGTTACTTTGTAATAAATTCAACTGAGTGTGAATCTTTCTGTGCAGGATCCAGGGGTGGGAAGCAAATGGGAAGTGCAGATATGAACACAGAAGCCACAGCAGGTGAAGAGGGGTGAAGCCTGAAAGCCCTGCTTTCTCAGTGGGGAGGCTGTAGCCTGGGACAATATCTCACCTCTGCTCACCAGCTGCTTGGATAAAAAGTCAGTGCTATTGGTGAGGCACAGTGAACGTCAGACTGGCCTTGATGGCTGCATAGAAACTGGGTGAGGCCTGTCACTGCCAGTTTTCCTGCACATCCCTGGAAACCTGTATGATACAGCGTAGGCAACAATAATCCCCTTTTGAATATAACTCCATTGGCCTGAGAACCACCCCCTATTCTTCACAGTGGCTGCAGCAAGCCCTATCCAAGGAGAGCCTGAGCTCAGACGCACCTAACCCTGCCCCCACCTGATAGTCTTTCTCTACTTACCCTGGTAGCCAAAGATAAAAGACACAAACTCGTGGGAGCTCTATGGCCCCACTGATCACATGAGAAACCTGAATATTTATCCAAACAACCTTAGGGCAATTTCATATTCCCACTATCCTATCACACCTGATGCTCTCTTAAAAGTGATGCTTCCTGGCTGGTAGCCAACCAACTGAAGCCATTACAGCAACTCATAAAAGAAAAACCCTGCTCCAAGAGAGGAGAAAACAACAGCTAATTCCACCACCTGCAACATCCTGGATACCAGAGGTTCTGAGTCTGCCCACATGACAACTTCACTGCTAGCACAACCAGCATTCCAGAAAACCAACATACTAAACAAAACTATGACAAGGACTCCTACAGAGTTCGCTTCACTCCCCTGCCACCTCCACCAGAGCAGGTGCTAGTATCCATGGTTGAGAGACCTGAAGACAGATCACATCACAGGACTCTTTATAGACACTCCCCAGTACTAGCCCAGAGCCCGGTAGTTAAACCCAGAAGAACAATAACAATCACTGCAGTCTGCCTCTCAGGAAGCCCCATCCCTAGGGGAAAGGATAGAGCACCACCACATCAAGGGAGCATGCCATGGGACAAAAGAATCTGAAGAGCAGACCTTGAGCCCCAGATCTTTCCAAATGAGGAGGAACCAGAAAAACATTTCTGGTAATATGACAAAACAAGGTTATACAGCTCTCCTAAAAGATCACACTATCTCACCAGCAGTGAATCCAAACCAAGAGAAAATCTCTGAAATACCAGCAACAGAATTCAGAAAGTCAATTATTAAGCTACTCAACAAGACACCAGAGAAAGGTGAAAACCAAATTAAAGAAATTTCTAAAATAATATTGAGTATGGACCAAAAAAAAAAATCCAAAGAAATAAACATGATAAATAAAAAACAATATAAGCTTCTGGAAATAAAGGACACATTTAGAGAAATGCAAAACACACTGGAAAGTTTTAACAATAAAATTGAACAATAAGAAAAAAGTACTTCAGAGTTCGAAGACAAGGCTTTTGAATTAACCCAATCCAATAACAACAAAGAAAAAGAATTTTAAAAAATGAACAAAGCCTCCAAGAAGTTTGGAATTATGTTAAATGACCAAACCTAAAAACAATTGGTGTTCCCAAGAAAGAAGAGAAATCTAAAAGTTTGGAAAATTTAACTGAGGGAATAATCAAGGAAAATGTCCCTGGCCTGGCTAGAGATCTAGACATCCAAATATAAGAAGTTCAAAGAACACCCGTGAAATTCATTGCAAAAAGATCATCACTTAGGCACATAGTCTTCAGGTTATCAAAAGTCAAGATGAAGGAAAGAACTGTAAGAGTTTTGAGGTAAAAGAGTCAGGTAACCAATAAATGAAAACGTACCAAATTAACAGCAGATTTCTCAGCAAAAACCTTACAAGCTAAAAAGGATTGGAGCCCTATTTTTAGCCTCCTTAAACAAAACAATTACCAGGCAGGAATATTGTATCCAATGAAACTAAGCTTCATAAATGAAGAAAAGATACAGTCTTTCAGACAAATAACTGCTGACAGATTGTGCCACTACCAAACCAGCACTACAAGAACTGCTGAAAAGAGCTCTAAATCTTCAAATAAAACATTGTAGTGCACCAAAATAGAACCTTCTTAGAGATTAAATCTCACAGGAACTATAAAATGATAACATAATGAAAAAAATAAGGTATGCAGGCAACAACTAGCACGATGAATAGAATAGCACCTCACATCTCAATACTAACACTGAATGTAAATGACTTAAATGCTCCATTTAAAAGGTACAGAATGGCAGAATGGATAAGAATTCATCAACCAACTATCTGCTGTCTTCAAGAAACTTACCTAACACATAAAACTCACAGAAACCTACAGTAAAGCAGTGGAATAAGATAGTCCACTCAAAGGGACACTATAAGTGAGCGGGAGGAGCTATTCTTACATCAGGCAAAACAGGCTTTAAAGCAACAACAGTTAGAAAAGACAAAGAGAGATATTACATAATGATAAAAGGTCTATTCCAACAGGAAAATATCACAATCCAAAATATATATGCACCTAACACTGGAACTCCCAAGTTTATAAAACAGTTACCACTAGACTTAAGAAATGAGTTAGATGGCAACACAATAATAGTGCGGAACCTCAATAGTGCTCCACTGACAGCACTAGACAGGCCATCAAGACAGAAAGTCAACAAAAAAAACAATGGATTTAAACTATACCCTAGGCCTGGCGTGGTGGCTCATGCCTATAATCCCAGCATTTTGGGAGGCTGGGGCGGGTGGATTGCATGAGCTCAGGAGTTTGCGACCAGCCTGGGCAACATGATGAAACCCTGTCTCTACTAAAATACAAAAAATTAGCCAGGTGTGGTAGCATGCACTTGTAGTCCCAGCTACTTGGGAGGCTCATGCAGGAGAACTGCTTGAACCCAGTAGGTGGAGGTTGCAGTGAGCCAAGATCGTGCCACTGCACTCTAGCCTCGGCAATAGAGTGAGACTCCATCTCAAAAAAATAACAATAATGAATAAATAAAATAAAATAAAAAACTATACCCTAGAACTAATGGACTTAACAATATTCACAGAAGGTTCTACCCAACAATTGCAGAATATACATTCTATTCATCAGCACATGGAACATTCTCCAAGATAGATCATATGATAGGCCACAAAACAAGTCTCAATAAATTTAAGAAAACTGAAATTATATCAAGTATCCTTTCAGAGCACAGTGGAATAAAATTGGAAATCAACTCCAAAAGGAACCTTCAAAACCACACAAAAACATGGAAATTAAATAACCTGCTCCTGAATGATCACTGGGTCAACAATGAAATCAAGATGGAAATTTAAAAATTATATGAACTAAATGATAATAGCAACACAACCTATCAAAATCTCTAGGCTACAGCAAAAGTGGTGCTAAGAGTAAAGTTCATAGCATTAAATGCATACATCAAAATGTCTGAAACAGCACAAATAGACAATCTAAGGTCACACCTCAAGGAACTAGAGAAGCAAGAACAAACTAAACCCAAGCCAAGCAGAAGAAAAGAAATAAAAACAATCAGAGCAGAAGTAAATGAAACAAACTAACAAACAAACAAGGAAAGCAAAATGAAACAAAAAGCTGGTTCTTTGAAAACATAAACAAAATTGATATACCATTAGCGAGGTTAACCAAGGAAAGAACAGAGAAGATTCAAATAAACTCAATTAGAAGTGAAACAGGAGATGTTACAACCAATACCACAGAAATACAAAAGATCCTTCAAGGCTACTGTGATCACCTTTACATGTGCAAACTGGAAAACCTAGATGATATGCCTAAATTCCTGGAAATATACAAACCTCCTAGATTAAACTAGGAGGAATAGAAACTCTGAACAGACCCAAAAGAAGCAGTGAGATTAAAATAAAAATTAAAAAGACATTGCCAACAAAAAAGTGCAGGAGCAGACGTATTCATAGCTGAATTCTATCAGATATTCAAAGAATTGGTACTACTGAAACTATTCCAAAATATAGAGAAAGAGGGAATCCTACCTAAAGCATTGTATGAAGCCAGTGTCACCTTAATACCAAAACCAGGAAAGGACGTAACAAAAAAAGGAACTACAGACCAGTATCCCTGATGAATATAGATGCAAAGATCCCCAACAAAATACTAGCTAACCCAATCCAACAGCATATCAAGAAGATAATCCACCATTGTCAAGTGCGTTACATACCAGGGATGCAGGGATAGGTTAACATACACAAGGCAATAAATGTGATACATCACATAAACAGAATTAAAAACAAAAATCGCATGATCATCTCAATAGAAACTGTAAAAGCATTTGACAAAATTTAGCACCCTTTATTATTAAAACCTTCAGCAAAATTGTCATAGAAAGGACATACCTTAATGTAATTAAAACCATCCATGATAACCCCACAGCCAACATTATACTGAATGGGGAAAAGTTGAAAACATTCTCCCTGAGAACTGGAACAAGATAAGGATGCCCACTTTCACCACTTCTATTCAGCATAGTACTGGAAGCTTTAGGCAGAGCAATCAGACAAGAGAAAGAAATCAAGACCATCCAAATCAATAAACAGGAAGTCAAACTGTCCCTGTTCACTGACGATATGATTGTATACCTAGAAAACCCTAAAGACTCATCCAGAAAACTCCTAGAATTGATACATAAATTCAGTAAAGTTTCAAGATACAAATTCAATGTACACAAATCAGTAGCACTGCTATACACCAACAGTGACCAAGCTGAGAATCAAATCAAGAACTCAAACACTTTTACAATAGCTGTAAAAAAAAATACTTAGGAATATACCTACCCAAGGAGGTGAAAGACCTCTACAAGGAAAACTACAAAACACTGCTGAAATGATAGGTGACACAAACAAATGGAAACACATCCCATGCTCATGGAAGGGTAGAATAAATATTGTGAAAATTACCATACTGCCAAAAGCAATCTAAAAATTCAATGCAGTTCCCACCAAAATTATCATCATCATTCTTCTCAGAACTAGAAAAAAAAATTCTAAAATTAATGTGGAAACAAACAAAAAAACCCGCATAGCCAAAGCAAAACTTAACAAAAAGAACAAATCTGGAGGCATCACATTACCCATCTTCAAACTGTATTACAAAGCTATAGTCACCAAAACAGCATGGCACTGGCATAAAACTAGGCACATAGACAAATGGAAAAGAGGAAAGAATCCAGAAATAATGCCAAATACTTACAGCCAACTGATTTTTGACAAAGCTAACAAAAACATAAAGTGGGGAAAAGACACCCTTTTAACAAATGGTGCTGAGATAACTAGCAAGCCACATGTAGAAGAATGAAACTGGACCCTCATCTCTCACCTTCTACAAAAATCAACTCCAGATGGATCAAAGACTTAAATCTAAGACCTAAAACAATAAAAATTCTAGAAGATAACATCAGAAAAATGCTTCTAGACGTTCGCTTAGGCAAAGACTTCATGGCCAAGAACCCAAAAGTAAATGCAACAAAAGCAAAACTGAATAGATGGGACTTAATTAAACTAAAAAGCTTTAACACAGCAAAAGCAATTGTCAGCAGAGCAAACAGACAACTCACCGAGTGAGAGAAAATCTTCACAAACTAAGCATCTGACAAAGTACTAATATCCACAATCTACAAGGAACTCAAACAAATCAGCAAGAAGAAAGCAAACAGTCCCATCAAAAAGTGGGCTGAAAGCACGAATAGACAATTCTGAAAAAAAGAGATGCAAATGGCCAACAAACATAGGAAAAAATGCTTAATGTCATTAATGATCAGGGAAATGCAAATCAAAAACCATATTGTGATACCACCTTACTCCTGCAAGAATGGCCATAATTTAAAAATCTAAAAATAATAGATGTTGGTGGGGATGTGGTGAAAAAGGAACACTTTTGGACTGCTGGTAGGAATGTAAACTAGCACAAGCACTATGGAAAACAGTGTGGAAATTTCTTAAAGAAGTAAAAGTGGATCTACCATTTCATCCAGCAATTCCGTTAAATATATATAAATATATATATAATGTATAAACTATATAATATATATATTTATATACCATGGAATAGTACTAAACCATAAAAAGGAATAAAATAATGGCATTCACAGCAAACTAGATGGAATTGGACACATTATTCTAACTGAGGTAACTCAGAAATGGAAAACAAAACATCATATGTTCTCACTTACAAGCAGGAGCTAAGCTGTGAACATGTAAAGGCATAGAATAATATAATGCACTATGGGGACTTGGGGGGAAGGATGAAAGAGGGACGAGGGATAAAAGACTACACGTTGGGTATAGTGGACACTGCTCAGGTGATAGGTGCACCAAAATCTCAGAAATTACCACTAAAGAACTTATCCATGTAAGCAAACACCACCTGTTCCCTCAAAAACCCATTGAAATAAAAATAATAATAATAAATTATTTAACTTCACAGAACTTAAAAATTGTTCAATGTTCAGAGTTGATAATAATAAAAGAAATTAGAATAAAATGTGCAGCAAGTGGTAGCCTCTGGACAATGGCATTCTAGACATTCACTTTGCATACACTTCTCTAGCATTTGGAAAGAAAGTATACACATGAATATATCAATACTATGATAAAGAAAACACCAAAACATGGTGTCAGGCCATTGTCAGCCTTGACGATCCCAAGATCTACTTTTTTCTTTAGTTATAAAGCTTCATAATGAAAGTTCACATTGCTTAATGTGATACCTAGGCCCATAATTGATTTTCAAAATCAGGACAGCAATTACTTACAGGAAGTTGAACAAGATGGGATGTGATGGGAGAGGCTGATATGTATTGGATATGGGACAGAGGCCAAGAATCATCTCAGTTAGGATTTGTGCCTCAAATACCTCTGGCCTCTGATTTGTCGACAGTCTTCATAAAGGAAATAACGAGTTCGTCTAGCATCTTCATAAGCCTGGATTGCTAACCAGGTTTCATTTCAGCTCCTGTAGGCATCTCCTGAATTAAGCAACACAGAAAATCCTCTGAAGCCACTGAATCCCAGAAAGGCTCTCCACCTTTAGCACAAGAGGAGTCTTCACCACAGGACAAAAGAAGGAACCATAAGGGTAAGTACCAAGAACTGTCTTCTTCCATAGTCAGTTATGGTTTTTGCTATAAGATCATGTCCCTGTGCTTCCACCTTGGTGCTACATCAGGGAGTCATGAGCTTGTTTCAGGAAAAGACAAGAGACATGAAGCTTCCTTTTGGAAACTGAGTGCTGCCAGCCCAAACTGTGTGAGTTCCAAATGGGGTCCCCCTTCTGATTTATCCCCATATCACCTCCTTCATTCCAATCACTCAATCTGCTCTCCTGGAGAGAATGCTGCCTCTTACACTCATTTAAGGAGCAAGGGGACATGAAGACATTTCTTCCCAGAGTTGAACTGCTGTAGAGCCGGTTTTATTGTTTCACTTCCTTTTTAAATTTATTCTTCTTTACCTATCTGGAAAGGACCAAGGGAGTTATAGATAGTCCAAACTGAAATAATTAAGGAGTGTTTCATAAGGAAAGTATTTACAAAGATGCACAGGGTTAAGGGAAAGAGACGAGGCATGGGTCAGCACCTTAAGCAGCAATACATAGGGGAGCACTACTTCCTGCCGTAGGCTGAAAGGGACGGGGAAGGAGCAATTACCATTGTCGCCATAGCCATAGCTGTAGCCATAGGGGTGGAAGAACATGAGCAGGCAGGTGGAGAAGCCCTGCATGGCCAACACACAACCACACAGGCTGATATGGTTTGGATCTGTGTCCCCACCCAAATCTCATGCTGGTTATAATTCCCAATGTTGGAGGGAGGGCCTGGTGGGAGATGATTATTAGATCACGGGGATGGTTTCGCATGAATGTTTTAACACCATCCCCCTTTGGTATTGTTGTTGTGACACTGATGAGTTCTCATGAAATCTAATTGTCTAAAAGCGTGTGGCACCTCCTCCCTCTCTCTTTTGCTCCTGCTCTCACCATGTGAGATGCCTTGCTCCCCCTTTGCCTTTCACCAGGATTGGAAGCTTCCTGAAGCCTCCCCTAAAGCGGAAGCTGCTATGCTTCCTGTACAGCCTGTAGAGCCATGAGCCAATTAAACCTGTTTTCTTCATAAATTTCTCAGTCTCAGGTATTTCTTTTTAGCAATGCAAGAAGGAACTAACACACAGAGAGCCAGGAGGTGGAAATCCCAAGTCACTCTCCTGCTGTCTTCCAGTCTCCTGCCAGTATGTCCCAGTGTCTCAATTTCATCAGAAACCAGAAATAAAAAGAATCCCACTGATGTGGTACCTAGAAGCCACTCTCTTGGGATGTCAAACAGGATAAAGAATGGAAAGCAAATCCTCATGGCAAATGAGACTATCCCTCTCACCTTCTTATATCCTCCTACTTCCTGAGGCTTTCTCTGCCTGAAGGTGATTGATTCCTGTCTCGTTTCAGCTCCATCAGACTACTTTAACGTTTGGCATGTCTTTCTCTACTGTCACTTTTATGCAGAAATGTTTGCATTTTTCAAAAATGCATAGAAAATCAAATGTAATTTTAAAAAGAGAACATATTTTTTTGTTTAAAATATAAGTTTGGCTGCTCTAAACAAGACATATCTTAAACAAGAAAGTATAATTGTGCCTCTGGGTCACTAGGTTCTGAATCTGCAGATTCAACAAACCACAGGTGGAAACTATTCCAAAAATAAGGGTATGGTTGAGTTGTGTATGTACTGAACAGGTACAAACTTGTTTTTCCTTGCCGTTATTTCTGGAAAAACTACAATATAACAAGAATTTACATAGCATTTGCATTTTGTCATTATTCTAAATAACTAAAAATGATTTAACATATCTGGGAGAAAGTGCATAGGCTATATACAAATACCACATATAAAGAAATTGAGCATCTGCAGATTTTGGTGTGTGCTGAAGTTCTGGAAAAAGTCCCCTGTGAATATCCAGAAATGACTGTCTTTGAAATTTGAACTAGAAGCTCCAAGGCATCACACATCAGAATTCCAAAAATTGCTGCTCCCCAGTCCCTAGAGAGTTGCCCTCATCCCTGTGATCCTGCATGGCTTCCAGCTACATCAGCATTCCAGGCTTATGGAAAAGGATGAGGGGAAGGAGAGGCTTTGCTCCTTCTATTGATCCCATGGGTAAGGAATTGCTTACATCCCTTTGTGATTCTTCCACTTAACAGCACCTGGTCATACGATGTCATTCAGCATCAAGGAAAACTGGGATGTGGGTGCTTGTGCTGCTTTTACACTCTCAGAATTGTTATGTGACCAAAGAGGAAAATGAATGTTGGGGCAACCTAGCAGTCTCTTCACTCCTGATTGTCTCTGACTCTGTGCTCACATCAAGATTTTTCAGGAACTCCTCAGAAATAATGAATGATGGGGCAGAGAACAGAACTGGAGTCTCATGCAGGGCTCCAGGGACCAGGGGCTGGTATTGGACCTGCTCTTCCTGTTGTGAACTCAGGAAAACCCTTTAATTCTCTAGGCCTTGGCTTCATCTTATGTTATATGAGGATAATATCATAGATGGTCTTTAAGGAACACATGCTAAATGTTGGTGATACTACAGGGAAAATGACAGGTATGACTTAGTCCTTATGGAGCTTCAGGTTTCATGAGGAGGACAAACATATCATACCATAAATATAGATGGAGAAACTCTTTAGTGCCCTGAGTGTGGGTAACAGAGGTTCTCCTTTTCCTCCCATTTCCTTTCTCGGCCAATCAGGGCTGTGCCAGCTTGTCCCTCTAAGAGAACTCATGATAGATACATTCACTCCTGTTGCTCCTCTGTACTCCCGGAGGAGGCTGCATCTTCTTTCCACCTGGAGGCCTCCTGCCCCTCTGCATCCTCAGGATTCCAGAGTAAACATGGCCTCTGCTAGCAAAAAGGAACTCCTGAATTTATTCCTAAATGGTGTTCACTCACCTCTATTTTGTTCCCTGTTTCATTTGCTTCTCTTTCTCTATCTGGAGTTTGCTTAGGTTAGGTTTTTTTCAACCCACAATTTTGACTACCAACTTGGATTTAACTTGAGAATCACTCCTCTGCTTTACCTCCTCTAATATGTATAATTGACACAGGGTGGTGCTAGGTATAAACGACTACTCCAAGACTGGATTGTGAGTCAGCCCTGCTGGGCTCAAATCATACTATATAATATGTAACCCCTGGGACAAATAATTCCCTTTCTTCTTTTTTTTTTTTTTTTTTTTTTTTTTTTTGAGACGGAGTCTCGCTCTGTCGCCCAGGCTGGAGTGCAGTGGCCGGATCTCAGCTCACTGCAGGCTCCGCCTCCCGGGTTCCCGGCATTCTCCTGCCTCAGCCTCCCGAGTAGCTGGGACTACAGGCGCCGCCACCTCGCCCGGCTAGTTTTTTTGTATTTTTTTAGTAGAGATGGGGTTTCACTGTGTTAGCCAGGATGGTCTCGATCTCCTGACCTCGTGATCCGCCCGTCTCGGCCTCCCAAAGTGCTGGGATTACAGGCTTGAGCCACCGCGCCCGGCCAATAATTCCCTTTCTTTATGCTCCAATTGCATTATCTGCCATATGGGGATAATACCAATTCTTACCTCCTAGTCTCTTCAGGTGATTAAAAGAGACAATACCTTATAAACTCTCAATCAACTACTGTTATTCTCCCAGATTAGACCTAGTCCTCCTTCTCCAGTTGAAATCTGCATGAATATCTTCTTTACACTCCAAGCTCTACACTTCTCTTATTTCCCCTCATGGACTCCTCTCATACAAATGTTTGCATCAACAAAGAAATGCTACCAAAGCACTCCTGAAAGAGAGAATTAAATAGGTTTACACTGTGTGCACTCAGCAGAACACTTAGTAGTCCCCCATAGATATTTCCACACTTCAATTACCTCCGTCAGTTACACTCAGACCTCATCTGCACTTATTCTTTCCTCTGTTCTATTGCTGGGTAATTCAGATGAGACCCACACCCTACCCAAACACTGTATATAAAAATGCTTCTAGGTGTTCAGCAAAGCCACACTGAGTCTTAATTTCAAAGGTACACCAGTTGTCAATTTCAGGTTTGCGGCACACATCAATAATTCTTCTCAACACAGATAGAGCTGTCCACAGATAGAATTCTGATGAATGAAATTTTCTTCATCGAGTTATACTGTGTGTTCTAATACCTTACATTGAGCTTTCATCTTTATTTTCCATTTCATCCAAATCTACCAGTACCATTAGGCTCCTCATGCATGCATTTCTTCATTGAAAGAATATTTATGAAGAGCACAGTGTGCTGCTCATGGAAATAGGCACTGGGAGTATAAAATGTAAAATGTGGTCCTGTCTGCAATGACTGACACACTGAGTTATTTCTCACCCACCAGGCCCAGCCATTTTCACACTTATACTAGCGAAGGGCACATTTTCCTCTGATTCATAATGCGTGGTCTTCTTTCCTATCCATGGATGACCAGTCCTAGTCACGAGTGTGTCACAGCCACCTCTTTGTGTATCTGACTTTCTCCACTTGAGATAAAATATCAGGCCCAGGATACAGTAATGATCGGGTCCACAGCCCTGGCCGGATGAGTTGGGGGTGTTTTGATCCTAATGTTATTCCCATGTCAGTACAGAACTTGTGTGGCAGTAGAGAGAGGTCAGGCTTCAGAGTCAGCAAGAACTGGATTTCAAACTGGATTTGAGGACCCCCACCTTTTGATAGGTGACTTATTCTCTGCGAGTCTCTGATCTCTCCTCTTTAAATGAGGACAGGAAAAATACCACATGGCAGGGTGGTGGGGAGAATCAGAGATCATACAGCTGGTGATCACATCTGGTTTGTGTTCCCAGGGGCACCAGACTAGGGTTTCTGAGCATGGATCCAACCATCCCAGCCCTGGGTACATCACAGACACCAATCAATGGACGTGAGGAGACTCCTTGCTACAAGCTGACCCTGAGCCTCACGGTGCTGACGTGCATCATTTCCCTTGTGGGGCTGACAGGAAACGCGGTTGTGCTCTGGCTCCTGGGCTTCCGCATGCGCAGGAACGCTGTCTCCACCTACATCCTCAACCTGGCTGCGGCCGACTTCCTCTTCCTCTGCGGTCACGTTATACGTTTGCCGTTACGCCTCATCAACAGCCCCAGTACCATCCGCAAAATCCATATTTGTGTGATGACCGTCCCCTACCTTACAGGCCTGAGCATGCTGAGCGCCATTGGCACCGAGCGCTGCCTGTGCGTCCTGTGGCCCATCTGGTACCGCTGCCGCCGCCCCACTCACCAGTCAGCGGTCGTGTGTGTCCTGCTCTGGGTCCTGTCCCTGCTGTGGAGCATCCTGGATTGTAGGTTCTGTGACTTTCTGCTTAGTGGTGCTGATTCTCGTTGGTGTGAAATATTAGATTTCATAGCAATCGCGTGGCTGATTGTTCTATGTGTGGTTCTCTGTGGGTCCAGCCTGGTCCTGCTGGTCAGGATTCTCTGTGGATCCCGGCAGATGCCGCTGACCAGGCTGTACGTGACAATCCTGCTCACAGTGCTGGTCTTCCTCCTCTGTGGCCTGCCCTTCGGCATTCAGTGGACCCTGTTTTTCAGGATCCACCTGAATTGGAACGTCTTACGTTGTCGTGTTCATCTAGTTTCTATGTTCCTGTCCGCTCTTAACAGCAGTGCCAACCCCTTCATTTACTTCTTCATAGGATCTTTTAGGCAGCGTCAAAATAGGCAGAACCTGAGGCTGGTTCTCCAGAGGGCTCTGCAGGACACGCCTGAGGTGGATGAAGGTGGAGGGCGGCTTCCTGAGGAAACCCTGGAGTTGTCGGGAAGCCGATCGGAGCAGTGAGGAAGAGCCTCTGCCCTGTCAGAGGGGACTTTGAGAGTAACGCTGCCCTGCCACCCTTGACAGTTATATGCGTTTTTCTTAGCGTTGTGCCTCAGAAATGTCTCAGTGGCAACTCAAAGTCTTCAAATAGATGTTTATCTAACCTGACAGTTCCAGTCTTCACCCACGGAAAGCATTAGTCTGACAGTACAATGTTGAGATTCTCCTTGATATTACCAACACATTTTCCCTGTTATCTTACACTGAATCCTTCCTACTGAACACTTTTTCTGCAGTTTTCATTGTATTAAAAGGAGTTCCTGTTCAAAACCCTAAAACACTGTTTATACTTGTTTTCTACCTGATAGTACCAAAAAGGAAGATTCCTTATTAATCTCTCAGATTATGTTTCCCTGAAAATCATGTTCCCTTCTATGACTGGAGGCATTACTGCAGTTGGAAACTCGATTCTGAATAAGTGAGTTCTGCTACCTCTAAATTCCATTGAATTCTCAGATATAAAGCAAAATAATGTCCTTAGAGAGAGATTCTCCCTTCATAAAAACAGTCTTAGAAATTGGTTTTATGAATAGCCCTCTCCCGTCATTTGTCCACACATGGTCACACCTTGGCCTTGGTTTCTAGTAAAGACAACCATGGCCCTTTCCCCTTGAGAACTGGGAAGTGCTTCTTTAGCTCTTCCTGGAGTAAAGGACCAGTGAGGAGCCTATAAATATACCCCACTAGTTCCATTTTGGCCATTGGAAACCTCAATATTGGTTTCAAACTGGAATTATCTTGAAAACCATTTATTATTCATTTACAGAGTCTTTAAGTGTAGAATTCTTCATTCTTCCAGGTTTTGTACAAATTGTTCTGGGTGTAACTTTCAGTTAGTTTTATGGCTGTTAACATAAGAAGCAAAACTGAAAACATCTGACTCTTCCATGCTAATGTCAATTATAGTATCTGGATAATAACTTACAGTTGGTACAAAATTCTGATACCTGGTACAAAATTCTAAGTTGTGACTTAGATGAACACGGAAACATTGTGCTAAGGAAAATATGCCAGATACCAAAGAATAATATTGTAAGATCAAATTCTACAAGGTATCCAAACTAGGAAATTCGTGAACACAGAAAATAAATTAGGAGGATCCTGGTGCTGGATGACGGAGAGACTGTGTAGCCATTATTTAATGAGCACAGACTTTCTGTGCAGAATGATGAAGTTCTTAAAAGGGACAGTGGTAACGGTTACTACTTATTGTGAATGTACTTAATGATATTGAATTGTACAATTAAAATGGTTAAAGTTGTAAAATGTATGTTATGAACATTTTACCACAATTAAAAACATGTAATTATAAACACAGGATCAGTACAAAATTCAGGACTATGCTCCACCAGTGGTTATCCCTTCAACAGATAACTCAAGCAGACAGAAGAGACCACCAAGAGAAGATGTGACATCACAGCAGGCTGTGTGCTGCTCACAGACAGTGAGGCTGCCCCTCAGATTGACCCTCACTGAGGGGAGCTGACACATGCATTTTGAGTATGCAGGAGACAGTACAAAGCAGTTATGAAAGCAATAAAGAGGTCTATAGTTCTCCATTTGTCCAACCAAATTTACTGGTGACTCGTATCACATTGTTCACAATGTCGAACTCAGGTCCCCTGAGTCCAGATCCATTGCTCTTCCAGGACCAGCACTCTGCTGATGCTGAATCCTATCTGTCCACCCTCAATTTCCAAATGCCATAGTAGGACATAGCTGTAGGTGAGGCTTTCCTACGTGTCAGAGGAAGTGGGAAGGCAGTGTTTGCAGCCAATGCTCCAGGCAAGGAGCTTTAATGTGATGTCTTTAGTTCAGGCTGAGGGTTATTGAGAGAGCCCATTCTGGGAGTCTGTGATATCAATTGTACAGTTCTGGATAAAGATGTTGTTTATCATGAGGAATTCTGTAGAGAATTTTCACCTGGCAATTGAATTAAATAATGTTGGTTCTCACCTGGGCCACTGCTTATTTTGACGTTAGTGACTCTTTTTCTTTTGATGGAAGAAAATTTCAACTTTATGAAAACTTAGATTCTGTCCCTGAAGCCCATTCTGAACTCACTTGGCCTCACACATTGCTCCACTACAGCACTTAAAACAGTATATTTCAATTGTTTGTCCTCACATCTTTCTCTTCAACCGCACTCTGAGGTCTTTAAGAGCAGAGAACATGTCTTTGAATTTCTGGTGCAACAGACTAGGTGTGGAATTTAGAAGAGTCTTGGTAACTATTTTTCTCAAGCAGCTCCCACCTGAAAATCACAGGTTTGTCCAGCATCTTGCAAAGGCTGGCTCAGTCACCAGGTCTCACTGGAACTCCTACAGGTACCTCCCACACAACAGAGTGTCCTCTGCAGTTGGTTTTTCTGAGAACAGCTGTTCCCTTTCATTGCAGGTCTGCTCACTGCCTCTGGGAAGAAGAATGGAGGGGATGTGGGAGTCTGCTAGTGAAATGCTTTCTTTCCAAGGCCAATGATATTTCTTCTCAGTTCCATGTTGAGGAAGAGCATGCAGGACATCCAGGCATGTTCCCCAGAAAGGGAGAAATGATATAAAAGTCTCTAATGGCACTTTTTGGGAGCTGCCATTCATGACTATTTTTTAGGCATGAATTCAACAAACATTCGAACCTAATTCATCAAGCACTGTGCTAATTCTGCATAAAAGCAAACACCTTTCAAATAAGTCTCTCACTAATACATTCCATCTCTATATCCAATCCTTTCCACTTCCTGAAGAAAATATATGGATTGATGCTGAGCAAATGCTGAGCCTTTGTGGCCATTCACTGATGCTCTAGTACACCTGGGCTCAAGGGCACTGAGTCATCAGCCTCACAAGAACCAATTGGATCTGTTTCCTGTCCTGCTTTTGACAATTAGGCTTGTCAATATAATTACCTAATTTATCAAAATACATCACAAATCAACGAAATACGAGTATGAAAGAAGAACTGCGGTTTCCATACAAACTAATGTGAATGCTTAAAGGGACAATAAAAGCAGGTTCCAAAATTATTGTTAGTTTAATAGGTGTGAGTCTGCCAATTCTATCAGATTAAACAAAAACTAACAATATGGAACAATATCCTCAGTGAGAATGCTATGCATCTGACGCTAGGATCTACACTTAAATGAATCCACACTGCAAATCATAGACAATGATTGATAGATATGCTTTCAGCAAGATAGAGTAGAATTCTATTTGCTAAACCCTACACAAAGGAATGTTCTGTAGTCTAGTTCTATTATAGTGAATGAATTCTAGGTAAAAATGAAATATTCACGTTACAAACGTTTCCCTTTTTATGAATACTGATTAACAGACATTTTCAATTAACCTATCCACTTGCATTCCTGAATATATCATTAAGTGGGCTTTTCATAACAGTATCTCTCACTTATTCTACTGTTTACTGTATAAATACATACTGAGCATCTTCTATTCTCTAGTTTGCATGCCAGACACTTAGGAGTCAAAGTAAACACACCTACATTCATAGAGCACACAGCCTGTGAAGGAAGGACACTAGTGCAGAAAAGACTACCTCCCAAAGTGACACATACTATCCAAGAGTTGTTTTTGTGGCTCAAGTGTTCTCAGAGGAGAGGGTATCTAAAAATTCCCAATTATCTTGCTGCCATCTTGAAGAGGAACGCCACCCCCAAGCACCCAGCTGAAGCAGGACAACATGATTCCAATAAATTAGAGAATGTTCACCAGGTGACTGCTCTTGCAAGACAACAATTTCAGCAGCAGTTGTATAATTGATGATATCAAAAGATTAATAGGCTGAATCTTACAACAGCCCTCAATCTATAGTCCAACATCACACCAATACACAATTCCTGAAAAGATTTTTAAGAGACCCTACACGTGCTTAGGTCACAGGCATTGCGGAACTATCTACCACCATTACTGTGTGTTCCAGCAGTAGAAGCCCTTACCTCCAGGCAAACCAAATCAGCATCTAGAAATCCCAGGATACGTAGAGAAGGAGAATGCGCAAGTGCTAGAATGGGAAGAACACTGGACCTGGTTTCAGGGATTTGGGATTCTCAAGCTGACTGCATGGCCAACATGGGTCACATGCTCATTCCAGGCAAGTCAAGCAGATAGTGAGGTTACGGGATTGCCCCAGTCTGAAATTGTGCCATTTGTGCATTTGTGCTCAGGTACCTCTTTTCAGAATAGGTGGGTAAAGTGTAGCTTTACCATAACTCTGGACTGAAGATAACTGCTGTTGTGATCCTGGCAGCCTGAGAAATTCATGTCTCTACACAGTGACTATAATCACAGTAATCGTATGTTCTTCTCACCTATGTGGCAGCGACCTAGAATCTGAAGAGACTGCTGTGATGTTTGTTCTGTATGACGGTGTGGCATCCATTGGGCACCATTATTGTCAATGTACCAATGCTGACTATAGATATAGATGGCATTTGCTTGCTGTTACCTAACAACAGCAGAGTATAGAAGAAGAAATCTCAATGCTCATGCCCATCATATTTGTCCAATTGTTCTGAAACCTTGCAGGATGCAAACACAAGGAAGGACAGCAGAGACAGAACAGATCTCATTTCTAAGTGTGTATGTAGAAGTGAGTGGATGATGGAAGGCTTTGTGTAATAGGTAGAATTTTAACTGATGACTACAATTTACCCAGCATTATCATTATAATTATACCCTCTGTAAATTTTGCCAATCACCTCAATCTTTGTACTGGGGAAGGAGAGATAAATAGGATCTGGACAGATGGAAATGGGAGAAGAGATAATTTACAGTGGCACTGTTAATAAAAGCATAGAGATTTTAGGGAATGGTGAATAATTCATTCATGAGTTTTATTCCTTGTGTCACCCCATGTATTTGGTCATGGTGGCAAGATCCCTCTTAAATAGAAGGAAAGATACAGTCTTTTTCAGACAAACAAATACTGAGAGAATTTGCCACTACCAAACCAGCACTACAATAACTGCTAAAAGGAGCTCTAAATCAGGAAATAAAACCTCAAAATACAACTTCCTTAAAGCCTAAGTCTTACAGGGCCTATAAAACAATAACTCAATGGAAAAAAAAAAAAAAACCATGTATTAACACAACAACTAGCATGATGAATAGAATAGTATCACACATCTCAATATTAATATTGAATGTAAATGGCCTAAATGTTCCACATAAAAGATACGGAATGTCAGAATGGATAAGAATTCACCAACAAAGTATCTGCTGTCTTCAAGAGATTCACCTAACACATAAGGACCCACATAAACTTAAAGTAAAGGGTTGGTAAAAGATATACCATGCAAATATATACCACAAGCGAGCAGGAGTACTTATTCTTATATCAGACAAAACAAACTACTTTAAAGCAACAACAATTAAAAAAAACAAAGGGGGAAATTATATAATGATAGAAGGATGAGTCCAACAGGAAAATATCACAATCCTAAATATGTATATACCTAACACTGTCACCCCTAAATTTATAAAACAATTACTAATAGACCTAAGAAATGAGATAGATGGCAACATAGTAATAATAGTGGACTTCAATACTCCACTGACAGCACTAGAAAAGTCATCAAGACAGAAAGTCAACAAAGAAACTATGGATTTAAACTATACCCTACAACAAATGGACTTAACAGATATTTATAGAACATTCCATCCAACAACCACAGATTATACATTCTATTCAACAGCACATGGAACTTTCTCCAAGATAGACCATATTATAGGCCATGAAACAAGTCTCAATAAATTTAAGAAAATTGAAATTATATCAAGTATCCTTTCAGACCACAGTGGAATAAAATTGGAAATTAACTCCAAAAGGAATCCTCAAAACCATGAAAATATATGGAAATTAAATAATCTACTCCTGAATGATATTTGGGTCAACAATGAAATCAAGAAGGAAATTTAAAAATTCTTTGAACTGAGTGATAATAGTGACATAACCTATCAAAATCTCTGGGATAAAGCCAAGTGGTGCTAAGAGCAAAGTCCATAGCATTAAATGCCTACATCAAAAAGTCTGAAAGAGCACAAATAGACAACCTAAGGTCACACCTCAAGGAACTAGAGAAACAAGAACAAACCAAAGCCAAACCCTGCAGAAGAACAAAAAAGAAACATTGGAGCAGAACTAAATGAAATTGAAACAAACAAACAAAAAGATAAATGTAACAAAAAGCTGGTTCTTTGAAAGCATAAACAAAATTAATAGACCATTAGTGAGATTAACCGAGAAAAGAAGAGAGAAGATCCAAATAAGCTCAATTAGAAATGAAACAAGAGATATTACAACTGATACCACAGAAATTCAAAAGATCATTCAAGGCTACTATGAACACCTTTACACACACAAATTAGAAAACCTAGAGGAGATGGACAAATTCCTGGAGATTAAAATAGGAAGAAATAGAAACTCTCAACAGACTAGTAACAGGCAGCAAGATTGAAATGGTAATTTGAAAATTACCAACAAAAAAGTCTAGGACCAGAGAGATTTACAGCTGAATTCTATCAGACATTCAAAGAAGAATTGGTGCCAATCCTTTTGACACTATTCCAAAAGATAGAGAAAGAGGGAATCCTCCCTAAATCATTCTATGAAGCCAGTATCACCCAAATACCAAAACCAGGAAAGAACATAACAAAAAAAGAAAACTACAGACCAATATTCTTGATGAATACAGATGCAAAAATCCTCAACAAAATACTAGCTAACCAAATCCAACAGCATATCGAAAAGATAATCCAGCATGATCAAATGGGTTCATACCAGGGATACAGAAATAGGTTAACATACACAAGTAAATAAATGTGATAAACCATATAAACAGAATTAAAAACAAAAATCACATGATCATCTCAATAGACACAGAAAAGCATTTGACAAAATCTAGCATCCCTTTATGATAAAAAACCTCAGCAAACTCGGCATAAAAACTATCTATGACAAACCACACAGCCAACATCATACTCAATGGGGAAAAGTTGAAAGCATTCCACCTGAGAACTGAAACAAGATAAGGATGCCCATTTACACCACTTCTATTCAACATAGTACTTGAAGTCCTAGCAAGAGCAATTAGACAGAGAAAGAAATAAAGGGCATTCGAATCAGTAAAGAGGAAGACAAACTGCCATGGTTCACTAATGACATGATTGTATACCTAGAAAACCCTGAAGACTCAACCAAAAAGCTTCTAGATCTGATAAATGAATTCAGTAAAGTTTCAGGATACAAAGTCAATGTACACAAATCAGTAGCACTGCTATACACCAAAAGTGACCAAGCTGAGAATCAAATCAAGAACTCAACCCCTTTTACAATAGCTGAAAAAAATAATAAAATACCTAGGAACATATCTAACCAAGGAGGTGAAAAACCTCTGCAAAGAGAACTACAAAACACTGCTGAAAAAAATTATAGATGACACAAACAAATGGAAACACATCCCATGCTCATGGATGGGTAGAATCAATATTGTGAAAATGACCACACTTCCAAGAGCAATCTACAAATTCAATGTAATTCCCATCAAGATACCATCATCATTCTTCACAGAACTAGAAAAAATGATCCTAAAATTCATATGGAACTGAAAAAGAGCCTGCATAACCAAAGCAAGACTAAGCAAAAAGAACAAATCTAGAGGCATCACATTACTCAACTTCAAACTATAAGGCTATAGTCACCAAAACCCATGGTACTGGTATAAAAATAGGCATATAGACCAATGGAACAGAATAGAGAACCCAGAAATAAACCTAAATACTTACAGCCAACTGATCTTCAACAAAGCAAACAAAAACATAAAGTGGAGAAAGGACATCTTTTTCAACAAATGGTGCTGGCATAATTAGCAAGCCACATGTAGAAGACTGAAACTGGATCCTCATCTCTCACTTCATACAAAATCAACTCAAGATGGATCAAAGACTTAAATCTAAGACCTGAAACCATAAAAATTCTAGAAGATAACATAGGAGAAACCCTTCTAGACATTGGCTTAGGCAACGACTTCATGACCAAGAACCCAAAAGTAAGTGTAAAAAGAAAACAAAGATAAATCAATGGGACTTAATTAAACTAAAAATTTCTGCACAGGAAAAAATAATAATAATCAGCAGAGTAAACAGATAACTCATGGAGTGGAAGAAAGTCTTCACAAACTGCATCTGACAAAGGACTAACATCCAGAATCTACAAGGAAATCTAACAAATCATCAAGCATGAAACAAATTATCCCATTGAAAAGTGGGCTGAGGACATGAATAGACAATTCTTAAAAGAAGATATACCAATGGCCAATAAACATATGAAAAAATGCTCCACAAGGCGGAGCTTGCAGTGAGCTGAGATCCGGCCACTGCACTCCAGCCTGGGCGACAGAGCGAGACTCCATCTCAAAAAAAAAAAAAAAGAAAAAGAAAAAATGCTCAACATTACTAATTATCAGGGAAATGCAAATCAAAACCACAAAACAATACCACCTTACTCCTGCAAGAATGGCCATAATTAAAAAATCAAAAAATAATAGATGTTGGCATGGATGTGGTGAAAAGGGAACACTTTTACACTGCTGGTGGGGATGTAAACTAGTAAAACCACTATGGAAAACAGTGTGGAGATTCCTTAAAGAACTAAAAGTAGATCTGCCATTTGTTCCAGCAATTCCACTACTGGATATCTACCCAGAGGAAAGGAAATCATTTATGAAAAAGACACTCACACATGCATGTTTATAGCAGCACAATTTGCGATTGTAAAAATATGGAACCAGCCCAAATGCCCATGAATCAATGGGTGGATAAAGAAAATGTCATATATATATATATATATATATATATACACACACACACACACACACACACACACGTACCATGGAATACTACTCAGCCATAAAAAGGAACAAAATAATGGCATTCACAGCAATCTGGATGGAGTTGGAGACCATTACTCTAAGTGAAGTAACTCAGGAATGGAAAACCAAACCTTGAATGTTCTTACTTACAAGCAGGAGCTAAGCTATCAGGATACAAAGGCATAAGAATGATACAATGGACATTGGGGACTCAAGGAAAAAGACTGGGAGGTGGGTGAGGGATAAAAGACTACCCACTGGGTACAATGTACACTGTTCTGGTGATGGGTACATCAAAATCTCAGAAATCACCACTAAACTACTTATCCATGTAACCAAACACCACCTGCTCTCCAAAAAGTTATTGAAGTAAAAAAATAAAATGTATAATCTCAGCTATTTTCAAATGAATACTACATTATTATTTACTATATTTACCACACTATGTAATATATCTCAAAGAAAAAATTATTCATCCCATTTAATTAAGGCTTTACACTCTTTGACCGTCAATCACTTCTCCATGGGTGTTGAAATTTGTCAAATCCTTTTGCTGTGTTTATTGAGATATTCACATAATTTTTCTCCTTTATTCTGTTAATGTGGTAAATTTCATTGATTGATTTACAAATGTTAAACAAACATTGCACTACTGAGATAAACCCCACTAGCCATTCTGTATTATCCTTTTGATATATTTCAGGATTCTACCTGCTACTACTGTGTTAAGAATTTTTGCATTTGATTCATAAGAAATTTTGGTCTGTAGTTTTCTTTTGTAATATCTTTTCCAGATTTCGCTATCAAAGATATACATGGTCTCATAAAATAAGTTGGAGAATATTCTTTCCTTCTGAAATTTATGATAAAATATTTGTATAAATTTGATATGATTTTTCCCTTTAAATATCAATAGAATTTATCCAAGACTTCTGGATCTAAATTTTTGCATGTGCATGTGTGGAAAGTTTTAATTAAAAATGTACTATCTTGGCCAGGTGCAGTGGCTCATGCCTGTAATCCCAGAACTTTGGGAGGCCAAGGAGGGTGGATCACCTGAGGTCAGGAGTTCAAGACCAGCCTGGCCAACATGATGAAACCCCGTCTCCACTAAAAATACAAAAATTAGCCAGGTTTGGTGGTGTGCGCCTGTAATCCCTGCTGCTCAGGAGGCTGAGGCAAGATAATCACTTGAACCCGGGAGGCGGAGGTTGCAGCACTCCAGCCTGGGCGACAGAGTGAGATTTCATTAAAAAACAACAACAACAGCAACAACAAATTTATATAGATATACAGATATAGAAAGATATATAAAATGTCTTTCACAGACATACAGCTATTCACATTTTCTATTTCTTCTCATGTCAGTTTTGATGAATTATGTCTTTCAAGGAAAGTGTCCCTTTCATCTAAGTTTTGAATTTATTGACATAAATTTGTTCATGATAGTTCTTTATTATCCCTTTAACATCTTTAGAGACTATAGCAATATTCCCACTCTCATTCTTGATAATGATGTTATTCTCTCTCTGTTTATTGTTCAGTATTGCTAAAAATTTGTGAATATCATTAATCTTTTCATGGTACTATCATAGCTTTGATTTTATCTCTATTGTTTGTTTTCTGTTGCACTGATTTCTGCTTTTTATTGTTTCTTTCTATTTATTTTGGGCTTAATTTGTTCATGTTTTTTATAGTTCTGAAGCTTGAAGGTTAGATCTTGATTTTTTAAATTCTTAAATGTTTGATAGAATTCACCAGTGTGGCCATGTGTGCCTGGAGCTTTCTTTGTAGAAGAGTTTTTAATTATAAATTCAATTTCCTTAGTAGGTACAGGATTATTTGCAATTACTGTATCTTCTTGATCAATTTTGGGAAGGTGTGTTTTTAAAAGAGTACTTCTATTTCTTCTAAATTGTCAAATTTTGACAAAAAATCATTCAAAAGAGCTTTTTATTTCTGTATTTTTAATATTATGATAGTCTCTCTTTGATTCCCAGTGCGAGTTTCATGTTTTCTCTATTTATATTTTTCTTCATTGGTATTGATAGGAATTTATCAATTTTATTATCTTTTCAAAAATATAAATTTCATCTTTATTGTTATGTTTCTATTGTACCTTTGCTTTTTATTTAGTTTTTTTCCCAACCTTTATTATTTCCTTCCTTTTACAGTAGTTCTGTCTTATCTTTAAGGGATAAATTCCAAGACCCCCCACTGGTTGCATGAAATGTGTTTCAATTGACAGCAACCGAAACACATTTCTGTTCATGTCTTCAACCCACAAATTTAATGCTTTTTCTATCTTAATTAAGCAATTGTCATGTATTGTGGCCATAGCTTTTGCAGTTTGAGGTGCAACAGCAAAACTAGCATGAATTTCTTTTGCCTCCTTTATGATTAGTTTTTACTGTAGACCTTAGCAGCCTCCACATTCTATATTTTTTTCCTTCCTTACTAAGTTGCAAACTTCACCTTTACTTAGAGGGAGCACTCTACCACTTCTCTTTGGCATATCTGAATTGCCAGCATCCCTACTCCTAATGCTTTGGAGCCATTAATAAGTAAAATAAGGTTTACTTGAACACAAGCACTGTGATACCACAACAACTGATCTAATAACTGAGAGGGCTACTAAGTAACAAATGGGTGGGTAGGGTACACAGCATGGATATGCTAGGCAAAGGGGTGAATCACATCCCAGGAAGGAGAGAGCAGGACCACAAGAGATTTCATCACACTATTCAAAATGGTACATAATTTAAAGCATATGAATTATTTATTTCTGGAATTACTGAATGGAGAAAATTTGCTTACCTTTTAAAAACAACTCTTCATTTCATTGATCTTTTCTTTTTTTTTCTAGTCTTCTTTTCACTTATTTCTGCTCTGATCTTTATTATTTCCTTCCTTCCTTCTACTAATTTTGCAAAATATACATCTGATAAAGGATTAGCATCCAAAATATTTAAGAGACTCTAACAACTCAATAGCAATAAAACAAATGAACCAGTGAAAAAATGGGCAAAAGAACTGAATAGATATTTCTGAAAAGAAGACATAAAAATGACCAATAGATATAAGAAAAAATGTGCAATGTAACTAATCATCAGGAAAATGCAAATCACAACCACAATTACATATCATTTATCCAGTTAGAATGGCTACTATCAAAAATACAAAAGATTACAAGTATCATAGAGGATGTGGAGAAAAGAGAACCCTCATACACTGTTGGTGGGAATGTATTTTAGTACAGCTATTAGGGAAAACAGTATGGAAGTTCCTAAAAATGTTAAAAATAGAACTATCTATATCCAGAAATCCCACTCCTGGGTTGATGTCCAAGGGAAATGAAACCAGTATATTGAAAAGATATCTGTATCCCCATGTTTCTTGCAGCACTATTCACAATGGCCAAGATACAGAATTAACCTAAGTGTCCATCAATAGATAAACTGATGAAGAAAATGTGGTACATATGCACAATGGAATACTATTTAGCCTTTAAAAAGAATGAAATTCTGTCATTTCCAGCAACTTGGATAAGCCAGAGGACATTCTGTTAAGTGAAATATGCAAGGCACAGGAAGAAAAATAGTACATGATCTCACTCATATGTAGAATCTAAACGAGGTGATCTCACAGAAGTCGAGAATAAAATGGTGGTTGCCATAGGTTTGGTTGGTTAGGTGAAAGGGGAGATGAGTAGACATTGGTCAAAGGATATGTAATTACATTTAGATAGAAGGAACAATTTTTCTTTTTTTTTTTTTTCTTTTTTTTGAGATGGAGTCTTGCTCTGTTACTCAGGCTGGAGTGCAGTGGTGCGATCTCGGCTCATTGCAAACTCTGCCTCCTGGGTTCAAGTACTTCTCCTGCTTCAGCCTCCCAAGTAGCTGGGATTACAGGCACCCACCACCACAACCAGCTAATTTTTGTATTTTTAGTAGAGATGGGATTTCATCACGTTGGCTAGGCTAGTCTCAAACTTCTGACCTCAGATGATCCACCCGCCTCGGCCTCCCAAAGTTCTAGAATTACAAGCATGAGCCACCATGCCCGGCCTGGAGGAACAATTTTAAGAGATCTATTATACAGCATGGTGACTGTAGCTGATGATAATATATTGTGTTCTGAAAAATGCAAAGAGTGGGTAAGTGTTCTCACCACAAAAATACTATATGAGTTAATATATTTGTTATTTAGCTAAATTTATACCACAACGTCTAGGTACTTCAGCATCATATTGTACAGGATAGATCCATACAATTTGAACTGTCCAAAAACTTTTTAAATTTAATTGCTGGGGAGTATTTCCTTGTACGGATACAGTAAGCTTTGTGTCATTATTCATGGTGAAAATACATTTGCTTTGTTTCCATTTTAGCTATTAAATAAAGCTGCTATTAACATTAGTGTACAAACTTTTAAGTGAACATCCTTATCCACTCTCTTGGATACATTCCAAAGATAAATTTCTGGGTGATATGGTAAGTGCATATTTAACTTTTTAAGAAAATTAAAACAGTTTTCTAGAGTACTGTACCATTTTACTTCTCCACTGGCAATGTATAGAAGATCCACTTTCTCCAAATCCTTGCCAGTATTTGAAACGAGTATTTTTTTACTTTAGCCTTCTAAGAGCTGTATATTGCTGTATCATCATGGTTTCTTCTGAGACCTCTCTCCTTGTCTTGTAGATGGGGTCTTTTTCTCCCTGTGTCTTCACGGGGTCTTCCCTCTGTATGTCTGTGTCCTAATCTCTTCTTCTCATAGGGACATCAGTCATGTTGGATTAAGGCTCACTCTAATGAACTCATTTTAACTTAACTAGCTCTCTGAAGACCTCCTTCCCCAATATACTCATATTTTGAGTTACTGGGGCTAAGTATTTCAACATATGAATATTAGAGGAACACAATTCAGCCCATAACAAGGTCTTTTTAAAATATTTGCTCAGCATTGAAGACTATTTCTGGATATTTTAAATAGGTTCTAATTCAAATGACATTATTTTTTAAATGCCAAGTAGCTTAATTTGGTTACAGCATGAGGCACAAGAAGGGCAATGATAGAAGATAAGGCTTTAATTTTTTAATATTCATACCAAATGAAAATAAATAACAAATTTCATGAAGTAGAGGGAGGAAGAATAAGGATATGTTGTATGTACTGAACTCTTTACATTTTATAAGGGATTTCCATTGAGCCACTCCTTAACACTGATAAATTAAAAATAGAAATACGTTTACTATTCAGAACTCATAAGTTTAAAAAGTAAGAATAAAAAGCATAGCAAGGGGAAACCTCTGGAGAATAGATTTAGGGAGTCTAAGACACTTGTAAACACATAGTGTTTTGTTTTGTTTTGTGATGGAGTCTCGCTCTATCGCCCAGGCTGGAGTGCAGGAGCGTGATCTCGGCTCACTGCAACCTCCGCCTCCCAGGTTCCAGCAATTCTCCTGTCTCAAGCCTCTTGAGTAGCTGGAACTATAGGCGCACACCACCATTACCGGCTAATTTTTGTATTCTTAGTAGAGACAAGGTTTCACCATATTGGTCAGGCTGGTCTTGAACTCCTGACCTCAGGTGATCCACCTGCCTCGGGTTCCCAAAGTGCTGGGATTACAGGCATGAGCCACCATGCGCAGCCGTAAACACGTTTATAGCAGCACAATTTGCAATTGCAAAAATATGGAACCAGCCTAAATGCTCATCAACCAATGAGTGGATAAAGAAAAAGAAACAACATAACGGCATTCACAGCAACCTGGTTGGAGTTGGAGACCATTATCCTAAGTGAAGTAACTCAGGAATGAAAAACCAAACATTTTATGTTCTCACTTATAAGTGGGAGCTAAGCTATGAGGGCACAAAGGCATGAGAATGATATAATGGACTTTGGGGACTCCGGGGAATGGTGGGAGGGAAGTGAGGGATAAAAAACTACACGTTGGATACAGTGTACACTGCTTGGGTGATGGGTGCACCAGAATCTCAGAAATCACCACCAAAGAACTTATTCATGTAACCAAATACCACCTGTTCCCCCAAAACTATTTAAATAATAATAATTTCATTAAAGAAAAAGGAAAAACAAGAAAAGTCCTCAGCCATCATCCCAATCCAGGAAAGGCTGTCCCTATTCAGCACCAGACAACTCTCCACCTCTGGACAAAAGAATGGAGGAAAGGTAAGGATATATACCAAAAACTGTCTGGTTTCCAGTTATAACTTTTGCTCTAGTTTTATATCCCTGTGCTTATACCTTGGAGTGCCACATGCAGTGGGTAATGGTGCCTCCCTCAGGAAAAGGAAGGAGACATGAGGTCTCATTCTGGAGACTGAGTACTGGCAGCCCAAACTGTGGCACTTCCAAACAGAGTCAAGCGGACCTTTCTCTCTTCAGATCCATCTCCTTGTATCACTCCCTTTATTCCAACCATTCAAATCTGCTTTCATGGAAAGAAGCTGCCTCTTACATTCATTTAAGGAGTAGGATAATATACATGCATTGCTTCCCAGAGCTGAACTGCTGTACACCCAGGTTTTATTGCATTACTTGCTTTTCAAAGTTATTCTCCTTTGTATATTTGGAAAGGTCCAGGAAGAAACAAATAGTCCTAACTGAAATAATTGAGGAGTGTTTCATGAGGAAACTATTTACTAAGATGGTCAGAGTTAAGGGAAAGAGATAATGCCTGGGGCAGCACCCTGAGCAGCAATAGTGGAGCACTGCTTCCTCTCCTAGGTTTAAAGGGACAGGGAAGGAGGAATTATCACTGAAATCATAACTTTACCTGTAGCTAGCTGTAGGGGCGGGAGAGGATGACCAGGCAGGTGGAGGAGCCCTGCATCACCAACACACAGCCACATAGGCAGAGAGCCAGGAAGTGAAAATCCGAAATCACTTTCCTCCTGCTGGGATCCCCAACTGGCTCAATTCAACCAGAAACCAGAAGGAAAAGAATCCCACTAATGAGGTAAACATCCCTCTTGGGATGTCAAACAGAATGGAAAAGGGTGGGAAAAAAATCTCCAGGGCCAATGAGACTATCCCTCAAACCTCCCTTTATTCCTGGGGTTTTCTCTATCTAAATGCTATTAAACCATTTTTTTCATCACATCTCCATCAGTTACTTTTTTTCCTGTTTGCACTTTCTTTCTCTAGTGTTACTTTATGAAATAATCTTCCACATTCATTAAAAATTCCCTGAAAATGGAATGTAATTGAAAAAGAAAAAACTTTTTCCTTATTAGTCAGAGTATAAGTTTGGCTGCTCTAAAAATGTCCCATAGTAGCAATGACTTCTGTGACAAAGTTTACTAGACCTGGGCTGGAGGTTCCAGGCATCAGACACCAGGACCCCTTCCATGTTGCTGCTCCCTAATCCCTAGAGAGGTGCCCTCATCCTCGTGATTCTGCAGGCTTCCAGTGACATCAACATTCCAGCCTGAGGTGAAGAAGAGGAGGACAGAGGGAGACCACACTTATTTCATCAATCCAAGAGTCAGTTACATCATATCTGCTCACCTACCATTGTCTAGTGTCTAATTACAAGATGTCATGAGCATCAAGGCAGGGGTTGGGGTAAATAGGATCCTTTCCGTGATTTATAACTCTCAGAAATACTATGCGACAGGGCAGGTGCAGTGGCTCACACCTGTAATCCCAGCATTTTGGGAAGTCAAGGTGGGTGGATCACCTGAGGTCAGGAGTTCCAAACTGGCCTGGCCAACATGGTGAAACCCCCATCTTTACTAAAAACACAAAAATTAGCCAGACATGGTGGCAGGTGCCTGTAATCCCAGCTACTAGGGAGGCTGAGGCAGGAGAGTCACTTGAACCCTGGAGGCGGAAGTTGCAGTGACCCGACATCACACCACTGCGCCCCAGCCTGGGCGGCCGAGTGAGACTCCGTCTCAAAAAAAAAAAAAAAAAAGAAATACTATGTGACAGAGGAGACAGAGGAGAGGAATGGTTAGCAGGGGACACTAGCAGTCTCTACAGACCCTAATAATCTCTCAGATTCTGTGTTCACATGACAATTTTTTGGGTGTTCCCCAAAAAATAATGATTGATAGGGCAGAAAACAGTGGAAAAGCCTCAGATAGGGCTCCAGGAGACAGAGGCTGGTATTGGCCATGCTCTTCATGATGTAAACAGGAAAATCCAATGTACTCTTTAAGCCTCTTCCTGTATCAACTGAGAGTATTACAAAAAGTGGTCCTTAAGGAGCACATGCTAAATGTTGAGGACACAATAGTGAACAAATACAGGTACGACTTAGTTATGAAGGTTCAGCTTTGATAAGGAAGACAAATGTATCACACCCTAATAATACATTTACAAACTGTTCAGTACCTTGAGTGAGAGCAACAGAAGTCTTGGTTTTCCTTCCTTTTGTTTTCCTGGCCAACCAAGGCTGTGGGAGTTTGTCTCTCTAAGAGAGCTCATAGTGGATGCATTCATGCCTGATGCTTCTCTCCACCCTGGGAAGAAGATGCATCCTCTTACCACTTAGAGGCCTCCTGATTCATTGAGTCCTCTGGATGACCTAGTGATGGCTACATTTGTAAGGTAGAAAAGGGCTCCTGGATTCTTCTATCTGTTCCTAATTGGCTTTCACTCATCTCTCTTTTGTTTCCTATTTGATTTGCTTCTCATTCTCTCTCTAACTGAAGTTTGTCATGGTTAGCTTTTTTTTTCAACCCCCAATCTTAACAATTAACTTGGATGTAACTTGGGAGTTACTCCCCTGCTTTCCCCCCTCAAACATGTGTATTGAACGCTTGGTGGTGTTGGGGACAAAGGGCTGGACAAAAGGTTGAATCCTGAGGCAGCTCTGTTGGGTTCAAATCCACATTGTGTGAGACCAAGGAATAATTATGCATCCATTTTCTGCCCCATGCCATCCTCTGTAAAATGGGAATATTAATAATTCTTCCCTCCTAAGGGTTAAAGGAGATAGTAGCTGTTAAACTCTCAGTCAGCTGCTGTTGTTTACCCAGATGAGAGCTAGTCCTCTTTCTCCAGTTGAAATCTGCATGAGCATCTCTCTACATTCCAAGCCCAGCACTTTTTCTACATCCCAACATAGACTCTTCTCACACAGAAGATTTAGCCAGCAAAAGAAACTCTTTTAAAGTTCTCCTGGGAGAGAGTGAAGTAGATTTATGTTGTGCGCACCCAGCACCCCACTTAGTAGTCCTCCATCTCTATTTGCATACTTCCATTTCCTCCTTCAGTGGCACTCAGCCCTCACACTCACTTACTTCTTCATCCACTATATTGCTGAGCAATTCAGCTCCAATCCACTCCCTACCCCAACATTGTGTACCAAAATGCTTCCAGGTGTTCAGCAAAGCCACATTGAGTTCTCATATCAAAGGCACATTAGTGATCAACTTCAGTTATTTGGACACACATCAGTAATTACTGTTAACACACACAACTGTCCAGAAAAAGAATTCTGAATAAATGAAATTTTCTTCCTTTCATTATACATGTGTGTTCTAATGCTTTTAATTGTGCTTTCATTTTTATTTCCCATTTAACCCGCAAATCTGCTGCTACCATAAGGCTCCTCATTCATGCATTCATTCACTGAATAAATATTTGTGGAGAACACAGTGTGCTGCCTGTCCATCCTGTGGCCTTTCTGGTACTGCTGCCACTGCCCAAGAAACCTGTCAACAGTCATGTGTGCCCTGCTCTGGGCCCTGTCCCTGTTGCTGAGCACCCTGAAAGGGAAGTTCTGTGGTTCCTTAGTTTGTGATGGTGACTATGGTTGGTGTTGGATATTTGATTTCATCACTGCAGCATGGCTGATTTTTTTTTTTTTTTTTGGTTCTCTGTGAGTCCAGCCTGTGACTCTCTGTGCATCCTGCTGACCAGGCTCTGTGACCATCCTGCTCACAGTGCTGATCTTCCTTCTCTGCAGGCTGCCCTTCGGCATTAAGTGGTTTCTATTATTCTGGATCCTCATGGATTTTGATGTCTTCCTTTGTCATTTTCATCTAATTTCAGATGTCCTGTCTTCTCTTAACAACAGTGCCAACCCCATCATTTACTTCTTCATGGGCTCCTTTAGGCAGCATCAAAGTTGGCAGAACCTGAAGCTGGTTCTCCAGAGGGCTCTGCAGGACATGCCTGAGGTGGATTAAGGTGGAGGGCGGCTTCCTCAGGAAACCCTGGAGCTGTCAGGAAGCAGATTGGAGCAGTGAGGAAGAACCTCTGCCCTGTCAGTCAGATGGGACTTTGAAAGCAACACTGCTCTGCCAACATTGACAGTTACCTGCTCTTCTCTCAGCCTCATGCCTCGGAAGTGTCTTAGTGATTCCTCAATGACTTTGGGTAGATTAATTTCAGCCTTGTTTTTCCTGTTTTATTCTTAGAAAAAGCAGTCTAAACTAAGAACATCTCCATCTTTCTCAACTGTACCAATAAATTCTTTTTTTTTTCTGGAAATGGGAAAGGAGGGAATTCATAGTAGCATTGTTAATAAATAACAGCATAGAAATAATTTAGGGAATGGATATCAGTATGTAAATGAGTTTCTTTCCTTGTGCCACCCCAAGTATTTTGTTATTGATTTGGTTTGGCTATGTTCCCACCCAAATCTCATCTTGAATTCTCATGTGTTATGGAAGGGACCCAATGGGAGGTAATTGAATCATGGGGGCAAGTTTTTCCCATGCTGTTCTTATGATAGTAAGTCTCACGAGATCTGACAGCTTTAAAAAGAGGAGTTCCCCCATACAAGTTCTCTCTCTTTGCCTGCTGCCATCCGTGTAAGACGTGACTTGCTCCTCCCTGCCTTCTGCCAAGATTGTGAGGCTTCTCCAGTCACGTGGAACCGTAAGTCCAATTAAGCCTCTTTCTTTTGTAAATTGCCCCATCTTAGGTATGTCTTTATGAGCAGCATGAAAATGGACTGGTCATAGTTGCAAGATCCCTCTTAAGAGGGCTCTAAAGGCCGCACAGTGACTCATGCCTGTAGTCTCAGCACTTTGGGAGACTGAGGCAAGAGGATCTCTTGAGTCCAGGAGTTTGAGGCTGGGAGTTCAAGACTAGTTGGGCAACATAGCAAGACCACATCTCCACAAAAAATTAAAAATTAGTCAGGCACGGTGGCACATGCCTGTAGTCACAGCTACTTGGGAGGCTGGGGTAGGAGGATGGCTTCAATGCAGAAGGTCAAGGCTGCAGTGAGCCAGGATTGCATAACTACACTCCAGCCTAGGCAACAGAGCAAGACCTTGTCTCTAAAAAACTTTAATTTAACTTTTAAAAAAGAAGGCTCATAAGGCTGGAGTGCTTTAAACAATGACTAGTGTCTGTAGTGGCCTTGAAGTGACAGGGGTTGACAATCCTTTTGTGAAATTAGTTGGAATGAACTGTTCAACATGGCCAAGTCTTGTGCAGGCCAGCCAGGTCAGCCCAGCAGGAGATGCCAAAAAGGAAATGTCTTAACCTCCCAACATTCCTCCCCAGAATATGTCAAATCCTTCAGGGTCAGAAAACATTGGTAAAAACAACAGGGAGATAGAATAAAGAGAAGTGTGGGAGTAGGGGGAAAGAGAGAAGCAGTGGAAAGCACCCCCTTCTCTGGTGCAGCATTTTTACCTGCAAAAGACCCAAATTGGAATTAGGGAAGATAGTTCATCTTTAAATTAACTTCAACATTTTGTTCCTCACATAAAAATCCAACTCTAAACTTTTTAATAGGCTTGATATGGATGATGGATTGAGAGTTGGTAATTGGTTATCCAAAAACTTCACATTTAAATTCTGCAGTTCACCTTGCACCTCTTTTGAAATGTGGTATCTATAGTGTCTTGCCTTTCTTTCTTTCTTTCTTTCTTTCTTTCTTTCTTTCTTTCTTTCTTTCTTTCTTTCTTTCTTTCTTTCTTTCTTTCTTTCTTTTTAAGTAGAGATGTGGTTTTACCATGTTGGCCAGGCTGCTGGTCTTGAACTCCTGACCTCAAGTGATCTGCCCGCCTCGGCCTCCCAAAGTGCTAGGATTACAGGTGTGAGTCACCCCGCCCAGCCTAGTGTCTTGGTATTTCAATTAAAACTCCTGTTTCAACATCCTGTTACACATATGAGAGAATAATGCATATCAATTTCAGAAGCTCTGAAGAGATCAGTGAGAGGAGAGATGCAGGTTTGAGCCTCTAGGTATATCTGTAAAATTGTATTTAAACCCTGTCACTACTAAAAAATACAAAAAACTAGCCGGGCGAGGTGGCGGGCGCCTGTAGTCCCAGCTACTCAGGAGGCTGAGGCAGGAGAATGGCGTGAACCCGGGAGGCGGAGCTTGCAGTGAGCTGAGATCCGGCCACTGCACTCCAGCCTGGGCGGCAGAGCGAGACTCTGTCTCAAAAAAAAAAAAAAAGAAAATGTGACAAAATTTTAATATATGCTTCATTTTAGAGATGTGTGTATGATGCTTATTCTATGATCTTATGGCCTGTATGTCTCGGTTTACTAACTTCTCATTAACATACCCCATATCCTCCTTCTTGATGACTTCAGTTATTCACATAGGTAGTCAACCCAACCAACTGATCTTTCCATTGTTTTTTAACTTTTCATTCTAAATTAATTACACATTAACCAGAAGTTTCAAAACTAGTACAGAGAGTTCCTGTGTACCCTACACCCAGCCTACACCAATGATGATAGATTGCATAAATATAGTATATTATCAGGCAATTGACATTGGTGCAATAAAATTATCTATACCATAGCTAACCATTCAGATATCACTAGTTTTTTATACACTCAATTTTTTTTTGGTTGCGGATTTCACTTTGCGAACCATTCTATGACATTTTCATTTTATCACATGTATAGATTGACATAACTACCACCACATTCAAGATATGGGACTGTTACTTCACCACAAAAGAACTCTCTGAGGTTACACATTATAGTCACACCCACACCCATCCCCCTTCCCAAATCCCTGGCAACCACTTACTTGCTCTTCATCTCTATAATTTTGTCATTTCAAATATGTTATAAAACGGAATCAGATAGTATATAACCTTTTTGAGTTTGACTCTCTTCACTCAGCATAATGTCCTCAAGATCCATCCAAGTCGTTACAGTAAGTAATTTGTTGTTGATTTTCTTAAATTGTTACGTAAAATTCTATTCTCTAGATGTATTATAGTTTCTTTCACTATTCACAATTGGAAAGGCATTTGGATTGTTTCCAGTTTGGCTATTATAAATAAAGCTGTTTGTATTAGTCTGTTTTCACACTGCTGATAAAGACATACCTGAGACTGGGCAATTTACAAAAGGAAGAGATGTAACTGGACTCACAGTTCCACATGGCTGGGGAGGCCTCATGATCATGGCGGAAGGCAAGGAGGAGCAAGTCACATCTTATGTGAATGGCCGCAGGCAAACAGAGAACTTGTGCAGGCAAACTCCCATTTTTCAAAAGCCATCAGATCTCATAAGACTTATTCACTATCACAAGAACAGCATGGGAAAGACCTGCCCCCATAATTCAATCACCTCCCACCAGTTTCCTCCCATGATATGCAGGAATTGTAGGAGTTACAATTCAAGATAAGATTTGAGTGGGGACACAGCCAAACCGTATCATTCCACCTCTGGCCCCTCCCGAATCTCATGTCCTCACATTTCAAAACCAATCATGCCTTCCCAATAGTGCCCCCAAAGACTTAACTCATTTCAGCATTAATTCAGAAGTCCACAGTCCAACGTCTCATCTGAGACAAGGCAAGTCCCTTTCACCTATGAGCCTATAAAATCAAAAGCAAGTTAGTTACTTACTAGACACAATGGGGGTACAGGCACTGGATAAATACAGCCATTTCAAATGGGAGGACTTGGCCAAAACAAAGGGGCTACAGGCCCCATGCAAGTCTGAAATCCAGCAGAGCAGTCAAATCTTAAAGCTCCAAAATGATCTCCTTTGACTCCATGTCTCATATCTGGGTCATGCTGATGTAAGAGGTGGGTTCCCATGTGGTCTTGGGCAGCTCTGCCCCTGTGGCCTTGCAGGGTACAGTCTCCCTCCAAGCTGCTTTCATGGGCTGGTGTTGAGTGTCTGCAGCTTTTCCAGACACATGGTGCAAACTGTCAGTGAATCTACTATTCTGGGGCCTGGAGGACGGTGTCCCTCTTCTCACAGCTCCACTAGGCAGTGTCCCAATAGGGACTCTGTGTTGGGGCTCTGAACCTACGTTTCCCTTCCACACTGCTCCAGCAGAGGTTCTCCATGAGAGCCCCACCCCTACAGCAAAATTCTGTCTGGACATCCAGGCGTTACCATACATCCCCTGAAATCTAGGCAGAGGTTCCAAAACCCCAATTCTTGATTTCTGTGCACTAGCAGGCTCAACACCATGTGGAAGCTGCCAAGGCTTGAGGCTTGCACCCTCTGAAGCCATGGCTCAAGCTCTACATTGGCCCCTTTCAGCCACAGCTGGAGTAGCTGGTACACAAGGCACCATGTCCCTAAGCTGCACACAGCACATGGACCCTGGGCCCAGCCCATGAAACTATTTTCCCCTAGGTCTCTGGGCCTGTGATGGGAAGGGCTGCTGTGGAGACCTCTGACATGCCCTTGAGACACTTTCTCCATTGTCTTGGGGATTGACATTCGGCTCCTGGTTACTTATGCAAATTTCTGCAGCTAGCTTGAATTTCTCCTCAGAAAATGGGTTTTTCTTTTCCATCACATTGTCAGGCTGCAAATTTTACAAACTTTTATGCTGTGCTTCCCTTATAAAACTGAATGCTTTTAACAGTACCCAAGTCACCTCTTGAATGCTTTGCTGCTTAGAAATTTGTTCTGCCAGATACCCCTAAATCATCTCTGTCAAGTTCTAAGTTCTACACATCTCTAGCACAGGGGCACAATGCCACCAGTCTCTTTGCTAAAACATAACAACAGTCACCTTTGCTCCAGTTCCCAACAAGTTCCTCATCTCGGTCTGTGACCACCTCAGCCTGGATCTTATTGTCCATATTGCTACCAGGCTTTTGGTCAAAGCCATTCAATAAGTCTGTAGGAAATTCCAAACTTCCCCACATTTTCCAGTCTTCTTCTGAGCCCTCCAAACCGTTCCAACCTCTGCCTGTAACCCAGTTCCAAAGTCACTTCCACATTTTCAGGTATCTTTTCAGCAACGCCTCACTTTACTGGTACCAATTTACTGTATTAGTCCATTTTCATGCTGCTGATAAAGACATGCCCAAAGCTGGGCAATTTACAAAAGGAAGAGGTGTAATTGGACTTGCAGTTCCCCATGGCTGGGGTGGCCTCATGATCATGACGGAAGGCAAGGAGGAGCAAGTCACATCTTACATGGATGGCAGCAGGCAAAGAAAGAACTTGTGCAGGCAAACTCCCATTTTTTAAAACCATCGGATCTCATGAGGTTTACTCACTATCACAAGAACAGCATGGGAAAGACCCACCCCCATAATTTAATCACCTTCCACTAGGTTCCTCCCATGGTATGCGGGAATTGTGGGAGTTACAATTCAGGATGAGATTTGGGTGAGGGCACAGCCAAATCATATCATTGCTATAAACATTTGTGTGCAAATTTTTTCAGTGAACATAATTTCATTCTCTAGGATAAACGCCCAGTATGGATTGCTAGGTAGTATGGTGTATATAGTTACCTTTTTAGGTAAATATGAAAGAATTTCCAAAGTAGTTATACTATTTTACTTTCTTACTGGCAACGTATGAAAAATCGAGTTTCTCCAAACCTCTGCCAACATTCGAAACTATGAACTTTTTTTAGACATTCTAAGAGGTGTATAGTGATATCTCATAGTGGCTTCTTCTGAGGACTCTTTCCTTGGCTTATTTATGGGGCCTTCTTCTCCCCTCTTCACATGATCTTCTCTCTATGTGTCTTTGTCCTAACCTCCTCTTCTTATAAGGACATTAGTCATATTCAACCAAGGCTCACCCTAACAGGCTCATTTTAACTTCATTCGCTCTGTAAAGACCTTTTCTCTAAATATGGTCGTCTTCTGATATACTGGGATGAGAACTTCAATACATGAATATTGCAGAGACACGATTCAGCCCTTTACATGATCCTTAATAAATATTTTCTGAATGAATCTATTAAAAAACTTTTCTAAATATTTTAAATAATTTTTAATTCAAATGGCATTTTTTAAATGACAAGTAAGTTGATTTAAGTGTCGCATGTGGCCCAAGAGGTTAACTCATAAGAGATACCATTGTGAGTCTATACCAAATGAAAATAAATAAATAACAATTTTCATGAAGTAGAAAGAGAAAGAAGAAGGATCCTTACATGTGATGAACTCTTCACCTTTTAGAAGGGAAGTCAATTGATCTACTTGTTAATATTGATAAATTAAAAATGAACCTATAGAGGAGGGGCTTTGAGATGGCTGACTAGAGGCACTGGACACTAGCCTACTACACAAAGAAGAATCAAAATAGCTACAGGATTATCACACTCCAAACAGAGAATGCTGGAATACAGCAAAAAAGTGACAGAAAACACTTGAGGCATGAAAAGATGGGTAGACAAGTAGGAAAGCCCAATTGGGATCAGCTGGAAGCTCTGAGCAGCTCCCCACTGTGGGGAAAGGGTAAGAAAGAGATCTCCAGCAGGACTGCATTCACCATCATGAACTCCTGATCTTATGCAGGAGAGCCCCTCAACTGCCGTGGGCCCTGAAACTGAGTGAGGAGCCCCCTGGAATCTATTACTGTATTGCTCAGAAAAGGGAGCTCATGCGATGTCACACACATTTCCTGGAGACCCGGACAGCTGCAGCATGACACCATTCTGAGAGCCCAGACCCCATAAGACTGCATCCTGCGCTGGGGTCCAACAGCTCCTGCATCACCACATTCCAAAGAGCCCCACCGACATCACCCCATGTTCACCTGGAGTGCCACAATTGAACGCAACAGACTTGCAGGGTTTCCAGCACTCTAGTCCACATGCCCTTCTGCATCCTGGGGAAAGGGTAGTGCAGCACTCAAAGGAAACTGCCCCCAGGATAAAGGGAGTCAAATCACATTTTTCCTAGAGCCTGAATCCCACCTGCCTCATGCCACTGCCACTGACAGCATCTCTGCTCCCACCAGCAGCTGGACTACCATGCACTTGCATGCACTCTGAGAATAAGCTCCCCCTGCCAGCCACTGACACTAGGAGGATGAAGTGTGCACTCCTCATATCCTGAGAGCCACCTGTCTGGGGTGACTGCCACTGTCAACAACTCTACCTCTCCCGAGCAGCAGGGCCGCCATGCACTTGCCCATGCCCTGAGAAGACAGGCTCTTCCCACCCACTGCCACCACTGCCAACCAAGCACACCACCTAGAGCCTGAGGATAGCTTCACCTCTCCCACTGCAGCCTGCACCTGTGTATGCTACTGGAGGGCCTATGGACAGACCTGCTCAGCCTGGCACTGCGACCCAAGGCCCAAGCCCCCTGCTTGGGCCTACCTAAGCAAGTGCTGTCATCACTGGCACCCAGGAAAGCTGACTGGAAGCCCAAGAATCAGCCTGCCAAGACCCTCTAATACTAGTGTCTGTATAGATGCCACCCAGGGGCCCAAGAACAGGCATGCTCGGCCTGCTGCCACCACTGGCGCCTGTAGACTGGCCCACCTAGCATCCTATCCCAGAAAAGCCTCATCACATTCTCTATTAACAAATACAGCCTAAGTCACTGAAGGAATCACAGACAATATTGACAGTATTTATAGGCAAAGAAATCATATGGGGACTACACTACTGCATGTACCCATAATCAAACCTAAAGTACTTTACTCAACCAATACAATAGATAAATCTACAGGAAAAAGTCTTGCCCTGCAAATGCCAATCTAAAAAATTTTAAAAACTACTCTTACACCAGATGCACAGATATTAATGAAACGACAAAAGAAACATGAACAAGCAAGGATATATGACACCTCCAAAGGAATACAATAATTATCCAGCAGTAGATTCCAATGAAAAAGAAACTTATGAAATGCCTGGAAAATAATTCAAAACAATTGTTTAAAAGGAGCTCAGTGAGATACACAAGAACCCAGATAAATAATACAAAGGAATTAGAAAAATAATTCAGGATATGAATGAGAAATTTACAAAAGAGATAGATATCATTAAAAAGGAAACAAACAGAAATCCTGAAAATGATTAATTCAATGAATGAAATTTTAAAATAATCAAGAGCTTCAACAATAGACTATATCAAGCAGAAGAAAGAATTTTAGAACGTGAAGACAAGTGTTTCAAAATAACCCAGTCAGACTTTTTTGAAAAGAACAAAGTGAAAAAAAAAAAAAGGAAAAGAAAGGAAAGGGAAGCGAAGGGAAGGGAAGAGAAGGGAAGGGAAGGAAGAAAGAGAGAGAGAGAAAGCCTATGTAACATAGGCTTTTTGGACACCATAAGCAACCAAACATTTGAATTTAGTGTGACCCAAAAAGTGAAGAGAAAGTCAAAGACATATAATACCTATTTAGCAAAATAATTGCTGAAAAATTTCTAAGTCTAGCAAGAGATTTAGATATCCAGATACAGGAAGCTAGGAGATCACCAAATAGATACAACCCAAAAAAGTTTCCTGGGTACATTATAATCAACTATCAAAAATCAAAGACAAGGAGATAACTCTAAAAACCACAAAAGAAAAATGTGTAGTCACATATAAGGACACCCATAAGGCTAACAATGGAATTCTCAACAGAAACCCTACAAGCCAGGAGAGAATGAGTTGATATATTCAAAGTGCTGAAATGAAACACAAAACAAAAATCTGTCAGCCAAGAATACTATTCCCAGAAAAGCCATCCTTCATAAATGAAAGAGAAAAAAAGTCTTTTCCAAACAAGCGAAAGTTGAGGGAATTCACAACTAGTCCAACTCTGCAGGAAATGTTTGAGGGAGTCCAATATTAGCAAGCAAAGCATAGAATTTATTGCAATAAATTTCCCTCTTAGAATTGCTTTATCCCATAGGTTTTGGTATGCTGTGTCTTGATTTTTTTGTTTGTTTCAAGAAATTTTATGATTTCATTCTTAATTAGATGAAGACCAGATTTCATCATGGCCTGACATAATGAAAACACACAAAAGTACAAAACTTACTGGTAAAGCATCTAAACAGAACCAAAGACAAAAACTACATGATTATCTCAGATTGAAGGCCTTTAACAAAAATTCCAGCAGCCCTTAGTACTAAAACTCTCAATAAATTCGGTATTGATGGTATGTATCTCAAAATAATAAAAATTTATGACAAACCCACAGCCAGTATCATACAAATGGTAAACTGGGCCTTCCCTTTGAAAACTGGCACAAGACAGGGATGCCTCTCTCACCCTCCCATTCAACATAGTGTTAGAAGTTCTGGCCAGGGCAATCAGGCAGGAGAAAGAAATAAAGGATATTCAATTAGGAAAAGAGGAAGTCAAATTGTCCCTGTTCGCAGACGGCATGGTTGTATATTTAGAAAATCCCATCATCTCAGCCCAAAATCTCCTTAAGCTGATAAGCAACTTCAGCAAAGTCTCAGGATACAAAATCAATGTGCAAAAATCACAAGCATTCCTATACACCAATAACAGACAAACAGAGCCAAATCATGAGTGAACTTCCGTTCACAATTGCTTCAGAGAATAAAATACCTAGATTAACTCACAAAGGGATGTGAAGGACTTCTTCAGGAGAACTACAAACCACTGCTCAATGAAATAAAAGAAGACACAAACAAATGGAAGAACATTCCATGCTCGTGGATAGGAAGAACCAATATCGTGAAAATGGCCATACTGCCCAAGGTAATTTATAGATTCAATGCCATCCCCATCAAGCTACCAATGACTTTCTTCACAGAATTGGAAAAAACTACTTTAAAGTTCACATGGAGCCAAAAAAGAGCCTGCATTGCCAAGATAACCCTAAGCCAACAGAACAAAGCTGGAGGCATCACCCTACCTGACTTCAAACTATACTACAAGGCTACAATAACCAAAACAGCATGGTACTGGTACCAAAACAGAGATATAGACCAATGGAACAGAACAGAGCCCTCAGAAATAACACAACACATCTACAACCATCTGATCTTTGACAAACCTGACAAAAACAAGAAATGGGGAAAGGATTCCCTATTTAATAAATGGTGCTGGGAAAACTGGCTAGCCATAAGTAGAAAGCTGAAACTGGATCCTTTCCTTACACCTTATACAAAAATTAATTCAAGATGGATTAAAAACTTAAATGTTAGACCCAAAACCATAAAAACCCTAGAAGAAAACCTATGCAATAACATTCAGGACATAAGCATGGGCAAGGACTTCATGTCTAAAACACCAAAAGCAATGGCAACAAAAGCCAAAATTGACAAATGGGATCTAACTAAACTAAAGAGCTTCTGCACAGCAAAAGAAACTACCATCAGAGTGAACAGGCAACCTACAGAATGGGAGAAAATTTTTGCAATCTATCTATCTGACAAAGGGCTAATATCCAGAATCTACAAAGAACTTAAACAAATTTACAAGAAAAAAACAAACAACCCCATCAAAAAGTGGGCAAAGGATATGAACAGACACTTCTTAAAAGAAGACATTTATGCAGCCAACAGACACATGAAAACATGCTCATCATCACTGGTCATCAGAGAAATGCAAATCAAAACCACAATGAGATACCATCTCACACCAGTTAGAATGGCGATCATTAAAAAGTCAGGAAACAACAGGTGCTAGAGAGGGTGTGGAGAAACAGGAACACTTTTACACTGTTGGTGGGATTGTAAACTAGTTCAACCATTGTGGAAGACAGTGTGGTGATTCTTCAAGGATCTAGAACTCGAAATACCATATGACCCAGCCATCCCATTACTGGATATATACCCAAAGGATTACAAATCATGCTGCTATAAAGACACATGCACATGTATGTTTATTGCAGCACTATTCACAATAGCAGAGACTTGGAACCAACCCAAATGTCCATCAGTGACAGACTGGATTAAGAAAATGTGGCACATATACACCATGGAATACTATGCAGCCATAAAAAAGGATGACTTCGTGTCCTTTGTAGGGACATGGAAGAAGTTGGAAACCATCATTCTCAGCAAACTATCGCAAGAACAAAAAACCAAACACTGCATGTTCTCACTCATAGGTGGGAATTGAACAATGAGATCACTTGGACACAGGAAGGAGAACATCATACACTGGGGCCTGTCATGGGGCGGGAGGAGGGGGGAGGGATAGCATCAGGAGACATACCTAATGTAAATGATGAGTTAATCAGTTTGGCTTTCTTATAGCACATGTATACATATGTAACAAACCTGCACATTGTGCACATGTACCCTAGAACTTTAAGTATTAAAAAAAAAAAAAAACTTACTGGTGAAGGAAACATACAAATGAGGAAGAGAATGGATCAAACAGTACTACTACAGAAAAACACTAAACCACAGTAATGAACAATAAGAGAGAAAGGAACAAATGGTGTACAAAACAACCAGAAAACAATTAACAAAATGACAGGAATAAGTCCTCACGTCAATAATAACCTTGAATGTAAACATTAAATTTTCCACTTAGAAGATATAGACTGGCTAAATGGATTTTTAATGACCGACTGGAGCGTGGTGGCTCATGCCTGTAATCCCAGCACTGGGAGGCGAGATGGGCAGGATCACGAGGTCAGGAGATCCAGAGACCATCCTGGCTAACACAGTGAGACCCTGTCTCTACTGAAAATACAAAAAAATTAGCGAGTGAGGTGGTAGAGCCTGTAGTCCCAGTTACTCAGGAGGGGCTAGAGGCAGGAGAAGTGGCGTGAACCGGGAGGCGGAACTTGCAGTGAGCAGAGATCTCCTTTCACTACACTCCAGCCCGGGGAACAGAGTGAGACTCTGTCTCCAAAAAAAAAAAAATGACCAAACCATATGCCACCTACAAGGAACTCACTTTACCTGTAAAGACACAGACTGAAAATAAAGGGGTGGGAAAAAATATTCCACATAAATGGAAACCAAAGCAAGCAGCAATAGCTGTACTATTAGATAAAACAGACTTTAAGTCAAAAACAGTAAAATGAGACAAAGAAGGTCATTACATAAGGATAAAAGGATCAACTCAGCAAGAAAATAAAATAATTCTAAATATGCATGCATGCACCCAACACTGGAGTATATGGATATATAAAGCAAATATTATTACCTCCAATGGGAAAGATAGACTACAATACAAGAAAAGTTCGGACCTCAACACCCCACTCTCAATATTAGACAGATCGTCTAGATGGAAAATAAATTAAGAAACAGTGGATTTAAACTGCACTTTAGACCAAATGTACCTAATAGAAATGTATAGGACATTTCATATGACAGCTACAGAATATACATTCTTCTCATCAGTACATGGAACATTCCCTGGGATAGACCATATGGCAGGCCACAAAACAAGTCTCAACAAATTTTTTTTTTTAAAGTCTAAATTATATCAAGATCTTCTCAGATAACAATGGAATAAAACTAGAAATCAATAATTCTTGTTATTTGAAAATTAGACAAACATGGAAATTAACAACATGATCCTCAACAACCTTTGAGTCAATGAAGTAATTAAGAAGGAAATTTTTAATAATCTTGAAACAAATGAAAATAAAGACACAACATACCAAAACCTATGGGATATAGGGAAAGTAATGCTAAGAGGAAAGTTCAAAGCAATAACATCTACATCAAAAAAAATTGAGAGATTTCAAACAAACACTCTAACGATACACCTCAAGTAACTAAAAAAGTGAGAACAAACAAAGCCTAAAATTAGTAGAAAGAAAAAAGAAAGATAAGAGCAGAAGTAAACAAAACAGAAACAAAAAAATGTATACAAAGGATCAATGAAACAAAAAGTGATTTTTTGGAAAGATAAACTCAGGCCAAGCAAGGTGGCTCACACCGTAATCTCAGCACTTTGGGAGGCTGAGGTGGGTGGATCACAACCTCAGGAGTTCAAGACCAGCCTGGGCAACATAGTGAAACCCTGTCCTGCAAAAAATACACAAGTTAGCTGGGCACTGTGGTGCATGCCTGTAGTCCCAGCTACTTCAGAGGCTGAGGTGGGAGGATCTCTTGAGCCCAGGAGGTGGAGGTTGTAGTGAGCCAAGATCACACCACTGACCCCAGCCTGGGTGACAGAAATAAAACTTTATCTCAAAAAGAAAAAAAAAAAAAAGAAGAGAAAATCAACAAACTACTAGTTATATCAACCAAACAACGAGAGAGGACCCAGATAAACAAAATCAGAAATGAAAAGGAGATATTACAACTGACAACATCTAAATAAAAAAGATCATCGGACTATTATGAACAACTGCACACTGAAAAACTGGAAAGCCTAGAGCAAATGGATAATTTCCTAAACACATACAACCTACCAAGGTTGAATCAGGAAGAAACAAAAAACCTGAACAGGCCAATAATGAGTAACAAGATTAAATGAGTGATAAAAAGTCTCTCAACAAAGAAAAGCCCAAGGCTGAATGGTTTCACCGAGGAATTCTACCAAACGTACAAAGAAGAACTAACACCAATTCTCCTAAAATTATTTCAAAAAATGAAAAAGGGGAGGGAGGGCAAAATGGCAGAATAGAAAGCTCCACCCATCATCCCCCCACAAGGACACCAATTTAACAACTATCTACACACACACACACACACACACAAAAACCTTCTTAAGAACCGTAAATCAGGTGAGCCCTCATAGTGCCTGGTATTAACCTGGTATTGCTGAAAGGCTCTGAAGAGGTAGAAAAAACAGTCTTGAATTGCTGACACCCCCTCTCCCCGACACCCCAGCAGCAGCTGCATGGTCTGGAGAGCATCTCTGGGTGCTGGGGGAGGGAGAACACAGCAATTATGAGCCACTGAATTCAGTATAGTCCTGTTAGAGGAGAAAGGAAAACCAGACCAAACTCAGATGATGCCCGCCCGCAGAGTGAGCTTTTAAATCAGGACCAGCCAGAGGGGAATCATAGGCCCAGTGGTTGGAACTTGAGTTCCTGCAAATGTCGCCACCTACACTGCTCTGTTTCTTTAAGTAAACATGAAAGGCAGTCAAGGCCATAAGGACTGCATGATGGTTAACACTGAGTGTCAACTTGATTGGATTGAAGGATGCAAAGTATTGATTCTGGGTGTGTCTGTGAGGGTGTTGCAAAGGAGATTAACATTTGAGTCAGTGGACTGGGGTAAGCACACCCACCCTCAATCTGGGTGGGCACCACCTAATCAGCTGCCAGCATGGCCAGAATAAAAGCAGGCAGAGGAACACGGAGGACTAGACTGACTTAGTCTTCTGGCTTACATCTTTCTCCCATGCTGGATGCTTCCTGCCCTTGAACATCAGACTCCATGTTCTTCAGCTTTGAGACTCTTGGACCTTCCACCACAGACTGAAAGTTGCACTGTTGGCTTCCCTACTTTTGACGTTTTGGGACTCAGACTGGCTTCTTTACCCCTCATCTTGCGATGGGCCTATTGTGGGACCTCACTTTGTGATAGTGTGAGTCAATAATCTTAATAAACTCCCCTTGTATATATACATCTATCTTATTAGTTCTGTCCTTCTAGAAATCCCTAACTAGGATGGGTGAGTGCGAGGCGGGCGTGGGAAAGCACCCACCTCCCCTCGCATGTGGTTGGAGGGAGGAGAAACGCGCCGAAGGGCCCGTCCGTCCGGGCAGCGGGCCTCCCTGGAGGCTCACCCCAGTCCTCTGCTCTAGCCTGCTGCTGCCCTAGCCTGGCCGCTGCGGGCCCCGCCCAGACGGCGCGCGCGGAATCAGTTCTGAGTCTCTTCTGCTCCCACCTTTTTCTCCTGAGGTGGGTGTTTGTCCGGCTGCTGGGCGACCTTTCCTGCGAAGGAGGCTATGCCTTCATTCGGTCGCGCCCGGGGCTGGGGAGGCACCTCCCTGGTGCGCAGGAACCGCAGGGGCGGGTAGGAGCCGGGCTCTGCCTGAGCCCTGGAGAGAGCGGGGCTGGCACCGCGCAACGGCCCCTGCCTCCGGGAGACTGGGATTTCTCCTCACTTCGGGACCCCTGACTGTGGAGTGTCAAAGACGAAAGAGGACTTACTGACCTTGTCCACCCCCGTCCCCGCTTTTCACAGGTTAGGAAAATGGGCGCCTGGAGAACGGAAATGCAGTTATCAAAATTGACTCCAGAAGAGAGAAACCTAACAGAACAATAACAATGGAATAAATTGGGAATATTATCAGCTATCCTGCTAAACTCAGGTTCGGATGGTTACGGGGAAGGAAGGAGGAAGGAAGGAAGGGAAGGAAGGAAGGAAGGGAAGGAAGAAGGAGGAGGGAAGGAGGAAGGAGGGAGGGAGGGAGGAGGGAGGGAAAAGAAAGAAAAGAGTCCCTCATGAAAAAGAAAGATCTTAAGCAACATGATGGATTCAGAAGCTCATGGAAAGAGACCACCAGTACTAACATCTTCAAAACAAGATATGTCACCTCATATTACAAATTTGGTGAAATGAAGCATTACTTGTGTGGCTGCTGTGCAACCTTCAACAACGTCGCCATCACATTTCCCATTCAGAAGGTCCTCTTTCCACAACAGTTGTATGGCATCAAAACCCGGGATGCAACACTTCAGTTGAGAAGGGATGGATTTCGAAACTTGTATGGTGGAATCTCTCCCCAATTGATGCAGCAGACAACTACACTTGCACTTACGTTTGGTCTGTATGACGATTTATCCTGCCTTCTCCACAAGCATGTCAGTGCTCCCGAGTTTGCAATCCGTGGCGTGACAGCAGTGCTTGCAGGGACAACAGAAGCAATTTTCACTTCAGACATTGCTTCAAGACCACAAGCATCATGATAAATTTACCAACACGTATCAGGCTTTCAAGGCACTGAAATGTCATAGAATTGGAGAGTATTATCGAGGATTGGTGCCCATTCTTTTCCGGAATGGACTCAGCAATGTCTTTTTTTTTTTTTTTTTTCCTGCCTTCAAGGTCCCATTAAGTAGCATCTGCCTACCGCGACGACTCACAATGCTCATTTGGTTAATGATTTTATTGGTGGAGGTCTATTGGGTGCCATGTTGGGATTCTTGTTTTTTCCAATTAATGTAAAAACTCACATACAGTCTCAGATTGGTGGGGAATTTCAGTCTTTCCCCAAGGCTTCCCAAAAAATCTGGCTGGAATGGGACAGAAAACTGATAAATCTTTTCCGAGGTTCTCATCTAAATTACCATCTGTCCCTTATCTCTTGGGGCATAATCAATGCAACGGTTATATGAAAAAAAAACATCAGTTAAGTGCCATTTATCAACTGAATAGACCTTCTAAGAAGAATGCAGTTTGGCCTCTTTCTTAATTGGCCAAATACAAGTTGGTGTCATAACTCCAGGCCACAGTGAGTTATGGGCAAAGCTGTTTTCCTTAAGCATCAACAAAATAGAATAAAAGGTTCCAATAGGAAAATACAAGGGTTTTTTGTTTTTTGTTTTGTTTTGTTTTGTTTTTGTTTTGTTTTTTGTTTTTTATCACTACCTAAGATATTTAGGCTAATTGCCTGGTAAATAGCTGTCCGTCTGATGGCCTTTGACAGGGAACCTAATCCCCAAAATAGGATTCTTTTTCTCAAACCAGTCTTAAAATCTTCTGCATTGAAACATAAATGACTGTGACCGGGCCAGAGACTCCTCAGGCTTCCTTTGTTACCCTATTGCTTACTTCTCTGCCCTCAGGGGCAGCTGCAGAGGATAGTCTTCATTAAGCTCAAGCATATGACAAAGGGGCGGAACAGAGAAGAAAAACAGCTTATTAGGTATAGGCTTTTCATGATAAATTGCTTGTATTAGTTTTGAAACTAAACACCTATTGGATAGTCATTATACTATTTCTATTTAGATATGATAGATCAAGGAGTTACGAAAGTTCTCATTTTGCTCTGTAGGTTTGAAAGTTTTCTGTTTGATTCTGACTGTGACCTTCAACCCTTCCAAAACATCCTTAATTTAACTTCACTTATTTCATTGTCAAAAGACAAAGGGACTTAAATTTTGTTATAGGTGTTCCATCAAGTTTTCCTATTAATTGTGTACAGATACAATGCTGTTTAGCTTGGTTTCTTTGAATTATTGGTGCCATCTCAGCAAAGGACTGTGGTTATTTTTCCCCTTGAGTACGAGTTGGTCATATTCAAGCATCCTGTTCTCTTAAAACTCTCATTTTAAAAAATAAACACTTTCATAACATTTTGCTTTAGAAGTCTATCAATGCAATCCCACATCCCCCCACCCCTGGTTTCCAAATATTACAGAGTGGAGAAAAGGGCTCGGGATAGTTTTCACCCCACAGTGTTGGCTGTCTTTTATTTTACTCTTGGAAATAGAGACTCTATTAGAGTTTTGACATTTTGGGAACTCAGTTTTACCATTGTGTCAGTAAAACAATAAGTTAATTTGAGAGCATATGATCTAAATAAAGACATTTGAAGGGTTAGTTTGAATTCTAAAAGTAGGTAACAGCCAAATAGCATTCTCATCCCTTAGCAGATGAAAACTTCTTTGTCAAAGGAATTGGAAAATGTGAAAATATTTTTTCCAGATAAAGCAAAATGATTCATATGCCACTTCCAATTGACTAATGAAATATAAGAGACAAACTGAAAAAGTGGATTATGAATCTTAAAACCCTTGCTGTAAATATTATGTAGTTTAAGATTGATTTCCAGCATGACATGATGGTAGGTTTCTTGTTAACCAGTTTTTCTTCTTTCGGATAATTGCATGTGAATATGTACACATGCTGACCAAAATAAAATCAGGGCCTCAACTTGGTAGTTTACTTAAAGTTTCTGGGCAAATAGTCCATAAAAGCTGTTTACCTCTAAATGCTGTATGGCTGGTTAAATACAATGAACATCCTTCCTTCAGCTGTAAAGGATGAAGCGTATTAAGTATTAGCCAGGCAGTAATGAACCTAAATAGCCATACAACAGCTCTGTCTGACAATGTTGTGCTGGATATTGCAGTTTACTTTCGAGGTGTAGATGTAAGGATTTAAAAGATAATAATAATTTGACACCAAATAAATATGAAATAAATATGAGTAGCATCCTTTGGCCTGTTAAATAGAGTCAGGATTTGAAAGGAGTTGAGTTTGAGAAATGAATGAATAAAAGCACCTTGGTGCCTGACCCTCTCATTCATGTGTGTGACTCAGCACTCACAGGCATGTCCAGCTACTCAGCACAGGGACGGTGGGTTAGCCTGGGGTTATACCTTAGCCCTGGGAATAGATGCCATTGGGCCTTTGGTTTTGTTGGGCTTCCTTTGTCTTTACACCCCATACAGGTGGTAGAAATCTGAAGCACTTTTGTGAAATATAAGCTAAGTGAGAATTCTAAGGAAAATGCTTTGGTTTCTGCTGTCTCAAATAAGTGGCATTTAAAAACAATTCCTAATAAATATTTTTAAAGGTTTTAACTCAGTATTTTTTTTTATTTCTTTGTCACTTTTTACAGCTTTTGAAGACCAAACTGCAAATATATTACCAGGGATGGTTTCGTGTCATCCTATAGACTTCTTAAATTTGACAGAAAATTCAACAGAACTTGTAACCAACAGCTTTTTCTGAACTTGAAGTCAAAATGTGTTGTTAATAAAGGATTCTAACTATTGTTTTTACCTTCAGTGTGAACTAATGTGGTAATAATTTTGAAAAGGCAGACTGGGCATGGTGGCTTGTGTCTGTAATCCCAGAATTTTGGGAGGCCGAGGCGGGTAGATCACTTGAGGTTAGGAGTTCGAGACCAACCTGGCTAACATGGCAAAACCCCATCTCTACTAAAACTACAAAAATTAGCCAATCATAGTGGCACATGCCTGTGATCCCAGCTACTCAGGGGGCTGAGGCAGGAAAACAGCTTGAACCCAGGAGGCAGAGGTTGCAGTGAGCCCAGATTGCGCCACTGCACTCCAGCCTAGGTGACAGAGCGAGACTCCATCTTAAAAAAAAAAAAAAAAAAAAAAAAAGGTTGAAAAGGCAAACTATTGAATATCTGAAAAGCTTTAGAAGTGCCCTTTCTGTTACATATGTGGCACAAATGGCTCATGAGCACAGGACACTTATGGTCTTGTGTCCTATACTTCATGCTGAATGCCACCAGGAATGTTATGGATTCTGGATTTAACACATTTAGAGTGGTATAATCCCTCAGGACTGCACCACAGAGTAAACACAACCTTTATATGGTGGTGAATATGTGTGTCTTTCTTGTTTCATTTGGGGTTGGGGACAAAATCAACGTTTTTGTCTAAACAGTCGATATTCATTTTAACCTGGTTGGTTGTGTAATTACCATATTGTGTAATCAACGTTTTTGTCTAAACAGTCGATATTCATTTTAACCTGGTTGGTTGTGTAATTACCGTATAGCCATATTGTGAACTGTGCAATAAAACAGAAAGGTGTGTGTATATAATTACCTTTGGATACCTAAAATTCCCAAGCTCGGTTACAATGTAATACTCAGTATAAGGCTGTGCAAACATATAAGGGAATAATGGTAGTCAATGGGATATATGAAATGGGATCTAGAGGGCTTTGAGTGAAGCCAATCATGCTGAACTAACACTGGTTCAGTGTAGATGAAGTAGAGTGAGGGATATGCGTTCATAAAATGAAGGGTGGACAGGAGATTACATTTGAACAAAGGGTAAGCACTCAGACTTGGTTTCTTTTCAATTAAAATATTTCTTTTGTCATGTGCAAATACATATCAAAGACTTGAACAGGCATTCTCTTGAAATTTGAGGATTTTTCGTTTTTAATGCTGTCTTTGCTTAATATTAAATATATGTTGCCTAATGGCTCCCAAATTTGTGGGAGTCTCTAAATGTTTCCTCTTAAATGTTCATTATTAAAAGTGGCTAAGCACACAATGCTATTTTTGTTTGATAGTTTGAGTTTTATGACCATATGAGTTTAAATGAAATATGTTAAATGTTTCAGAGTTAACACTTTTTTTGGATAATTTGAAATAAAGTTTGCTTTTCAAGTCAAAAAAAAAAAAAAGAAAGAAAGTAAGTAAGAAAGAAAACCCTAACTAACACAGACTGCAGCTCTTAGATGAGTCCTAGTGCTGAATCAGGCCCAGACACAGTGGACTGGGCAAGGGTGGCAGGTAGGGGCAGGCAAATTACTGAGACATCAACTGGGGTGCTAAGGAAGTGCTGGTATCACCCTCCCCTAAGCCCAGGCTGCACAGTTTGTGGTTCCAAAACAGAACTCAGCCTTCTACTTCAGGAGAGGAGAGGGAAGAGTGGGGAGAACTTTGTCTTCCGTCTTGAATACCCACCCAGCCACAGAAGACTAGGGCACTAGTCAGAGTCACAAGGCCCTCTGTCCAGGCCCTGGCTCCTGGATAACATTTTCAGACACACGCTGGGCCCGAAGGGAACCCACAGCTTTGAAAAGAAAAACCCAGTCCTGGCACCATGCATCACCTGCTAACTGAAGAGCCCTTGGGCCCTGAATAACCAGCAGCAATACCCAGGTACTATACTGAGGCCTTGAGTGAGTCTCAGGACTTGCTGCTTCAGGTGATACTCAGCACATTACCAGCAGTGGTGGCGATGGGGTGAAACTCCTTCTGCTTGGGAAAATCAGAGGAAAAAGTAAAGCAGACTTCACCTTGCACTTTAGGTACCAGCAGCGCCACAGTGGGGTAGAGCACCAAGCAGGCTCTTGGGGTCCCCAATTCAGGACATGGCTCTTGGCATTTCTGGACCTGCCCTGGGACAGAGGAGAACCCACTGCTCTGAAGGGTGACTTTTAAGCCACACAACACTCACCACAAACTTACTAAAGAGCCCTTGGGCTTTAAGGGAACATTGGTATTAGTCTGGTGGTACTTCCCATAGGCCTGTGCTGGTAGTGGCCATGGGGTGAGGCTTCTCTGCCTTTAAAAAGGGGAGGGAAGAGTGGGAACAACTGCATCTTGTGGTTTGAGTGTGAGGCTAGCTGTAGTACAATAGAAAACAGGTAAATTTCTAAGGTTTTGGAGTCTAGTCTATGAATCCTGGTTGGCACCTCTAGACCCACCTGGAACCTGAGGATACTCACCACCCTGAAGGGAAGGACACAGGCCTTTGCCACCTGCTGATTGTAGAGCCCCAGGGCCTTGAGTGAACATAGGCAGTAGCCAGAGAGTGGTTATAGCAGGCCTTGGGCAAGACCTTGTGCTGTGCTGGCTTCAGGTCTGACCCAGACCAGTCACAGTGGTGGTGGCCACAGGGGTGCTTGTGTCACTCCACCCCCAACTTTAGGCAGCTTAGAACAGAGAGACAGACTCCATTTGTTTGGGAGAAGTAAGAGAAGAGAATAAGAGTCTCTGCTTGGTAATCCAGAGAATTATCCCGAATTTGTCCAAAACCATCAAGGCAATACCTCTACAAGTCTGCAAGAACCACAGCTTTACTAGACTTGGGATGCCTCCTAAAACACATACAGTTTAGATCAAAATATTCAAATCTGTCCAGATATCTGGAAAGGCTTCCCAAGAAAGTTGAGTACAAAAAATCCCAGACAGAACACTACAATAAATACTTTAGCTCTTCAGTGCCCAGACAGTGAAGAACATCTATTAGCATTAACCCAATTTAGAAAAACATGACCTCATCAAATGAACTAAATAAGGCACCAGAGACCTATCCTGGATAAATAGAGATATGTGACTTTTCAGACAGAAAATTCAAAATAGCTGCATTAAGGAAACTCAAAGAAATTCAAAATAACACAGACAAGAAATTTATAATTCTATCAGATGAATTTAACAAAGATATTGAAATAACTAAAAAGAATTAAACAGAAATTCTGGAGCTGAAAAATGCAACTGGCATACTGAAGAATGTATCAGAGTCTTTTAAGAGCAGAACTGATCAAGCAGAAGAAAGAATTAGTGAGCTTGAAGACAGGTTATTTGAAAATACTCAATCAGGCTGGGTACAGTGGCTCATGCCTATAATCCCAGCACTTTGGGAGGCCAAGGTGGGTGGATAAGTTGAGGCCAGGAGTTTGAAACCAGTCTGGGCAATATGGCAAAACCCCATCTCTACTAAAAATACAAAAATTAGCTGGTTATGGTGGTGTGCACCTGTAGTCCCAGCTATTTGGAAGGCTGAGGCACAAGAATCACTGGAGCCCAGGAAGCAGAGGTTGCAGCAAGCCTGGGCAACAGAGTGAGACTCTGTCTGAAAAAAAAATAATAATCAAAAGAGCAAGAGAATAAACAATAAAAACCAATGAAGCACACCTACAAGATCTAGAAAACAGTCTCAGAAAGGCAAATCCAAGAGTTATTGGTCTTAAAGAGGAGGTACAGAAAGAGATGGGGTAGAAAGTTTATTCAAAAGGATAATAACAGAGAACTTCCCAAACCTAAAGAAAAATATTAATATCCAAGTACTAGAAGGTTATAGAACACCAGGCAGAATTAACTCAAAGAACACTACATCAAGGCACTTAATAATCAAACTTGTGTCCAGGCACAGTAGCTCATATCTGTAATCCCAGCACTTTGGGGGACAGATGTGAATGAATCACTTGAACCCAGGGGTTTGAGGCCAGCCTGTCTCTGCAATAATACAAAAAATTAGCCAGGTATGCTTTCATGTGCCTGTAGTCCCAGTTTTCAGGGGTCTGAGGTGGGAAGATTACTTGATCCTAGAAGGTTAAGGCTGCACCACTGCACTCCAGCCTGAGACCCTGTCTCAAAAAATGACAATAATAATAATAAAACTTTTGAATGATAAAGAAAGGATCCTAAAAGCAGCAAGAGAAAATAAACAACATACAATGGAGTTTCAATACATATGGCAACAGACGTTTCAGTGAAACCTTACAGACCAGGAGAGGGGGCATAACATACTTAAAGTGCTGAAGGGAGAAAATTTTTACCCTAGAATAGTAAGTCTGGCAAAAATATCTTTCAGACATGAAGGAGAAATAAAGATTTTCCCAGACACACTAAAGCTTAGAGATTTCATCAACACTAGTCCTGTCCTACAAGAAATGCTAAAGGGAATACTTCAATCAAAAAGAAAAGGATGTTAGTGAGCAATAAGTAATCATCTGAAAGTACAAAACTCACTGGTAATAGTAAGTATACTGAAAACCACAGAATATCATAACATAGTAACTGTGGTGTGCAAACAGCTTTTATCCTAAGTAGAAAGACTAAACACTGAACTAATCAAAAATAATAGCTACAACTCATAGACGGCACATAAGATATAGATGGTACAATAAGATATAAGTAGAAACAACAAAAAGTTTAAAAGTCGGGGGATGTAGTTAAGATGTAAAGTTCTTATTAATTTTCTCTTTGCCTATTTGTTTTTTGTTGTTGCTGTTGTTCATGCAAACAGTGTTAGGTTCTTACTGGCTTAGATCAATGGGTATGAGATAGAATTTGCAAGCCTCATGGTAACCTCAAACCAAAAAAAATACAATAAATATACAAAAAAAAAAGCGAGAAACAAACCATATCACCACAGAAAATCACCTTCACTAAAGGAAGACAGGAAGGAAAGAAAGAAGGAAGAGAAGTTCACAAAACAGAAAACAAAAAAATTGCCAGGAGTAACTCCTTATTTATCAATAATAACGTTGATGTAAATGGACTAAATTCTCCATTAAGAAGATATAGAGTGGCTGAATGGATTAAAAAAAAAACAAGGCCCATTGATTTGTTGCCCATAAGAAGTATGCTTCACCTATAAAGACACACATAGACTAAAAATAAAGGAATGGAAAAAGATATTCCATGCCAATGAAAGCCAAAAAAGAGCAAGAGTTGCTATATTTATATCAGACAAAATGGATTTCAAAACAAAAACCATAAAAAGAGACAAAGAAGGTCAGTATATAACGATAAAGAAGTCAACTCAGCAAGTGATATAACAATTGTAAATATATATGCACCCAATGCTGGAGCACCCAGATATAGAAAACAAATATCATAGCTAACAAGAGAGATAGACTGCAATACAATAATAGGTGGAGACTTCAATACCCCACTTTCGGCAACAGACAGATCTTCCAGACAGAAAATCAATCACACAAAAAATTGGACTTAATCTGCACTATAGATCAAATGGATCTAATAGATATTTACAAAACATTTTATCCAACAGCTGCAGAATGCACATTCTTTTCCTCAGCACATGAATTGTTCTCAGGGATAGACCATATGTTAGGTCACAGAACAAGTCTTAAAACATTCAAAAAAATTGAACTCATATCAAGCATCTTCTCTGACCACAATGGAATAAAACTAGAAATCAACAACAAGAAAAATTTTGGAAACTGTACAAATGCGTAAAAATTAAACAATATGTTTCTGAATGACCAGTGGGTCAATGAAGAAATTAAGAAGGAAATTGAAAAAATTCTTGAAACAAATGATAATGGAAACATATCATATCAAAACCTATCAGATACAGCAAAAGCAGTACTAAGAGGGAAGTTTACAGGTATAAGTGCCTAATCAAAAAATAAAATAAAAACTTCAAATAAACAATCTAACAATGCATCTTAAAGGACTACGAAAACAAGAGCAAACCCAAGCCCAAAACTGGTAGCAGAAAACAAATAGAAACGATCAGAGCAGAAATAAAATAAATTGAAGTGAAGAAAAGAATACAAAAGGTCAATGAAACAAAAAGTTGGTTTTTTCAAAAGTTATACAAAACTGGCAAACCTTTAGCCAGACTAACTAAAAAAAAGATAGACTATCCAAATAAATAAAATCAGAAATGAAAAAGGAGACATTATAACTGACACTGCAGAAACTCAAAAGATCATTAGTGGCTATCATGAGCAACTATATGCCAATAAATTTGAAAATCTAGAAGAAATGGACAAATTCCTAGACTCATACACAACCTACCAATATTGAACCAGGGAGAAATCCAAAACCTGAACAAACCAATAGCAAGTCATAAGATCCAAGCCATAATAAAAAGTGCCCCAGTAAACAAAAGCTTGGGACTTGGTGGCTTCTCTGCTGAATTCTACCAAACATTTAAAGAAAAACAAATACCAATCCTACTCAAAATATTCCAAAATATAGAGCAGGAGGAGGAAATACTTTCAAACACTTTCTATGAGGCCAGTATTACCCTGATACCAAAACCAGACAAAGACATGTCAAAAAAAGAAAACTACAGGCCAATATCTCTGATGAATATTGATGCAAAAATCCTCAACAAAATACTAGCAAACTGAATTTAGTAATACATTAAAAAGATCATTCATTATGACCAAGTAGGATCTATCCCTGGGATGCAAAGATGGTTCAACATATGCAAATCAACCAATGTGATACATCATATAAACAGAATGAAGAATAAAAGCCATATGATAATTTCCATTGATGCTGAAAAAGCATTTGAGAAAATTCAACATCCCTTCATGATAAAAAACACTGAATAAACTGGATAGAGAAGGAACACATCTCAAAATAATGAAAGCCATATGTGACAGACTCACAAGTAGCATCATACTGAATGAGGAAAACTGAAAGCCTTTCCTCTTAGAAGGGGAATACAACAAGGATGCCCATTTCCACCACTGTCATTCAACACAATACTGGAAGTCCTAGCTAGAGCAAACAGATAAGAAAAAGAAATAAAGGGCATCCAAATTGGAAAGGAAGAAGTCAAATTATCCTTGTTTGCAGATTGTATGATTTTATATTTGGAAAAACCTAAAGACTCCACTTGCTGGAAACCTCTGTGGCCAGGGGTGCCTTTGCCCAAGTTTTGATCAGGCCTGCTGGGCTCATTCCACCCACTCTGCCTGGCAGGCTGCATTTGGCTAGTGCTACTGGCCCCAAGGTCATGCCTGCCAAGGGTGAGCCAAGCACAGAGTGGCAGGGGATGCATGAGTGAGCAACGGGACAGCCAGGCCCACTGGCTGTAGTGGGGCAGGCAGCTCCAGGCACCAGCAGGGGCTCCCTGTGAGGCTTCGGCTGGACCAGGCGTACCGCAAATGGCTTCCACCGAGGGTCCTAGGGAACACGGTAGTACCTGGAAGCTTGGAGATGCCAGGAACCATGGAACCCCAAAGAGGGTGTCACAGCCCTAGCTTGGGGAGCTCCTAAGTCTGGGCTCCCCTAAGGGTCACAGCTCTTCTCTCCTCTCTTCTCTCCTTCATGTTGCCCACAATGTGGAAAACAAGGTGATGTTTCAGCCCAGTTTGTGTTACAGCTCTTTCAGTCCTGCTATCCAGTGGGTCTGGAGGGTCCTGTGTTCTTGTCCCACATCCAGGAAGAATGAGATACAGAGACAAGAGGAGAGTGAGCAAGGTGAATAAGAGCTTTACTGAGTGACAGAATATCTTAGAGGAGACCCTGGAGTGGGTGGCTCCTCTCCGCAGGCAGGTCATCCCATCAAGTTGAAGAGACCTGAATTGGGTAGCCTCTTCCGACCACTGGTAGTCCCAACATCTTCCCAGCTTTTAGCAGAGAGGAGACCCTGGAGTGGGCAGCTCCTCTCCACAGCTGGTCGTCCTGTGGAGTGTCTGAGTCTAGCTGAGTTTGGGGTCTTTATGGGCTGAGAAGGAAGAAAATGCATGCTGATTGACCCATGGGTGGCCATGGGCAGGCCTGGAAAAGGCACTATAAGTTCTCATTCTGGTTCATGGAACTGGAAGCCTGGCTCCCAGGCTTCCAGCCATCCCTGGCTTGAAGGTGAGGCTTCACCGGGGACCTGCCCCTTTCCGCCCAGAAGACTGTCTGCCTCCTGCTGCTGTTCATGGTGCCCAGGCTGTTTGTGCAGAGGGGCACCTGCAGGCCATCGCTGAGCTGCCTTCAGCATCCACCTTTGCCTCCCTCCTGTGCTCATCAGTGCCCAAAGTCCAGAGGGGGCGGAGGCAGCAGGGGGCTGGCGTGTCAGCACTGCCCCAAGTGTGTGCACACCCAGCCAGTTGATGACAGTGCCCAGGCTTGACCTCAACTTTGTTCTGAGATCAGAGTGAGCACCAGGAGTGGGGAGAGGCCAGGCAGCAGTGGTAGGCACTTCTGAGCCTGCAGGGACAGGGGCCAAGAGTGCAGGACATGCCCAGGTCCATAGCCACAGGTTAGGCAGCTGCAGCCACACCTGGGAGAGTGGGGCTCCTGTCTGCTCCTGGCTCTCTCTGGCTCTGCAGAGCCCACAGCCCAGTTGCGCCTCCCCTGCAGCTGCCAGCATCTTGGCAGTGCCCACACCAGGCAGGCCACCATTGCCATCACCATGTATATCAACAGAGTGATATTGTTAGTCCATATGTCTTTCTTTTGCTTCCAAGTGTCACACTGCTCTCCAGGATAACGCATCTACATGCTCTAGCAGTACAGGAGTATTTCTATAGCTCCATGTCCTTGCCAAAACTTGGCAAGGATCCAACTATCATTTTTTTTCTAGTCTGGTAGATTCCTTCAAAATAATGATTTTGTTTCAAAGGTATAGATTAAAGTCTAAATATTAAATAAGATATTATAGTGTTTCACAGAACACAGTAACAATCTCCAAAGTGTTTTTTATTGTTGTTGTTGCTGCTGTTGTTTTGCATATTCTTGTGTTAGAAATAACTTTTGTGGCCAAGCAGGGTGGCTCACACCTGTAATCCCAGCACTTTGGGAGGCTGAGGCAGGTAGATCGCTTGAGCTCAGGAGTTTGAGACCAGCCTGTGCAACATGGCAAAACCCCATCTCTACCAAAAATACAAAAAAACTAGCTGGGCATGGTGGCATATACCTGTTGTCCCAGCTACTGAAGAGGTTGAGTTGGGAAGATTGCTTGAGCCCACGAGGCGGAGGTTGCAGGCACACCACTGCACTCCAGCCTGGGAGACAGAGTGAGACTCCCATCTCAACAAAAAAGAAAGAACTTTTGTAAGTATAGCTTTTATTATCCTAACTGCTGATCTAGCAGCTACAGGAGAAAATGGAGCATTTTCTCTTCCTTATCTTGAAGAAACTTCTTTCACCAGAAATTAGTAGGGCCTCTAGTTCTCAAGGTCAACTACCTAAATTCCATTGGTTAATCCTGAGGGATAAGCAGGCCTGAGAAGAAATGCAATCACACTGGGGAAAAAGGTCAGAGTAAGGATTATTGGAATATGGAGCATATTTTATTGTAATCTTTATTAATTTGTATGCATTATGTGTACCTATGTGTTTGCATATGTATTGCTGTGGGGTTGTGTGTGTATGTGTGGTGTGTGTGGGGTGTGTATGTGTGTGGTGTATGTGTGGTGTGTGTGTGTGTGGTGTGTGGGAGGGGTGTTGGGGGGTGTGGTGTGTGTATGTGCTGTGCATGTGGAGTATATGGGGTGTATGTGTATGTGAGTGGTGTATGTGTGTGATATGTGTGTGTGGTGTGTGTATGTGTGTTGTGCATGGTGTGTGTGTCTGTGTGTGTGTGTGGTGTGTGTGTCAGTTGTTATTGTGTGTGTTTGTGCATGAATGGGTATTGATGTGTGTGGTTGTGTGTATGTGTGTTATTGGTGTGTACGTGTGTTGTATTGTGTGGTATGTGTGTCTGTGTGGTGTATGTGTGTCGTGTGTGTGTGTTGTGTGTATGTGTGTTGTGTGTGTGTTGTATGTGTGTTGCATGGTGTGTCTGTGTGGTGTATGTGTGGTGTGTATGCGTGTTGTGCATGGTGTGTGTGTGTGTGATGTGTTATTGGGTGTGTTTGTGTTGTGTGTGTGTGTGGTGTATGTGTGTTGTGTGTGTGGTGTGTATGTGTGTTGTGCATGGTGTGTGTGTCTGTGTGGTGTATGTGTGTTGTGTGTTGTTGGTATCATCAAAATTATGCTCCTTCCCAAATCCTTCTCCATCTTGTCCTGTTTCTGTCAACACTGGTCAATCAGGAACAGGAGACAAAGTGTCAGGTCTTCAAGTGTCATAATTCAGCTGAATGAGTCTTAGTTAAGCGGACATGTTCACTGATGGAAACTTGAAAAATACAAAATAAGTATAAGGATAAAAATAAAAAGCAATACTAATTTCATCAGCCAAGATTGGGGAGGGGTGAGGAGAACCACTGTAGAACCTTCATACTTGGTCTCTAATCTATTTCCTAAGTGTATATAGATATATGAATACATAAACACCAAGTGATACAATATCTATCATTTTGTAGTCTGCGTTTTCATCTGGCAATTTAACATAAGCATGTTTTCATGTCATGCCCTTAGCTACCACACAGTCAATGACAAAGCTGAAATTCAAATCTGGTCTGATAGGATTAAGTGTTGGTATTATTAACCAAATGCTATACAGCTGCAATCTAAACTTGGCAGCAGTATAGCATATATACAAATACATGTACAATATAATGTAATACAATGATCTTAAATACTTACTAGCTTGATAATAACACTTCCAGTGAAACATCAGCTCCATGAGAGCACTAGTCTTCTCTCTTATTCTCTACTGTATTCCCAGGGTCTAGAAGAGTTCCCGCCAATACTAGGAGTTCATTAAATACATGTTAAATAAATAAACAAACAAATGGACGAATGAATTTTGCAAGCATCTTTACCAGAAAGGTAAATATGGCACTATTTGGAGAGTACTAAGTCTAACCCTGCACAGGAGTAAACAAAGACCACAGTGCATTGCGCACTCGCCCCAGGTCAGATCCTGCGGGAGCAAGGCACATGGAGCCCAGCCTGGAGTTACCGTAAATTCCCTCAGTCATTTCAAAAAAGGTACAAGTAGGTCATTGGCTAGAGTTTTTGCAAATATGTTTTAAACAATGTGCTTTGACAAGACTCTATAAATAATGAATTTGTGGGTAAATAAAGCACACTGTTCTCTGAGAATGGACCTGGATTTTTTCCCACAATTAGAGATTTAAAAAAGTGAACCTAGTAAGTTAGAGGATTGCAAGAGGGCTGCTTTTGACCCAAGTTTGGAAAACAAGTTGTTGAGTAGTATTTTTTTCCCTCTGACCACAGCTGAGACCAAAGAGGCTCCAAGTACCCCACGTTGTAGAGAGAGCATCCAAGAAGTAAGGCCAGATCTCATAAGCCCCCAAGGCTTATGAAGAGGTAGCGATGTAGGCCTTCAGCAACCAACCACCTCCTCATCCCTATTGCACCCTCTGGTTCATATAAAGAGAAGACTGAGGAAAAGAATGAGAGAGAGAGCAGGGTTGTCAGTCCGTGGGGAGTACAGTGTTTGTGGAGACTGATGATTTCTCCATACAGATTTGGGGTTCATAGAGGAAAATAAGAATGCTGTGTAGAAGCTCTTTAGTTTAATTAGGTCCCACCTGTCAATTTTTGTTTTTGTTGCAATTGTCTTTGGGGACTCAGCCAAAAATTCTTTGCAAAGGCCAATGTCAAGAAGGGTATTTCCTAGGTTTTCTTCTAGGAATTTTATTGTGTGAGTCCTACATTTAAATCTTTACTCCATCCTTTTTTTTTTCTTTTCTTTTTTTTTTTTTTTTTGAGACAGAGTCTCACTCCATTGTCCAGGCTGGAGTGCAGTGGCTCGATCTCGGCTCACTGCAACCTCCGCCTCCCAGGTACAAGCGATTCTTCTGCCTCAGCCTCCTGAGTAGCTGGGACTACAGGCATACACCACCACACCTGCTTACCTTTTTGTATTTTCAGTAGAAACGGGTTTGGCCATGTTGCCCAGGCTGAACTCCTGAGGTCAAGCAATCTGCCTGACTCCTAAAGTGCTGGGATTACAGGCATGAGCCACCACACCTGACCTCTTTAATTCATCTTGTTAATTTTTGTATATGGTGAAAAGTAAGGGTCTAGTTTCAATCTTCCACATATGGCTAGCCAGTTATTCCAGCACCATTTATTGAATAGGGAGTCTTTTCCCCATCGCTTATTTATGTCAGCCTTGCTGTTGATCACATGGTTATAGGTGTGCAGCTTTATTTTTGAGTTTTCTAATCTGCTCCATTGCTTTATGTGTCTGTTTTTGTACCAGTACCATGCTGTTTTGGTTACTGTAACCTTATAGTATAGTTTGAAGTTGGGTAATGTGGTGCCTGCAGCTTTTGTTCTTTTTGCCTAAGATTGTTTTAGCTATTTTGGCTCTTTTTTTCTTCCATATGAATTTTAGAATAGTTTCTTCTAATTCTGTGAAGAATGGCATTGGTAGTTTGATAGGAATACCATTGAATCTGTACATTGCTTTGGGCAGTATGGCCATATTAACAATATTGATTCTTCTAATCCACGAATATGGAATGTTTTTCCATTTATTTGTGTCATCTCTCATTTCTTTCAGTAGTGCTTTGTAGTTCTCCTTGCAGAGATTGTTCACCTCCTTGGTTAGCTGTATTCCCAGGTATTTCATTTTCTTTGAAACTATCAACAAAGTAAACAGACAATATACAGAATGGGAGAAAATATTCACAGATTATGCACCCAATAAAGATCTAATATCCAGAACCTATAAATAACTTAAACAAATCAACAAGCAAAAACCAAATATGCAAAGGACATGAACAGATATTTCTCAAAAAAAAGACATACAAGTGGCCAAAAAACATACCAAAAAAAATGTTCCACATCACTAATCATCAGAGAAATGCAAATCAAAACAACAATGTGATACCATCTCACACCAGCCAGAGGCAATTATTAAAAAGTCAGGCCAGGCATGATGGCTCATGCCTATAATCCTAGCACTTTGAGAAGCCACGACTGACAGATCACTTGAGCCCAGGAGTTCAAGACCACCCTGGGCAACATAGCAAAATCCCATCTCTGGAAAAAAAATACAAAAAAGTAGCAAAGTGCAGTGGCATATGCTTATAGTCCCAGCTACTCAGGAGGCTAAGGTGGGAGGATCACCTGAGCCTGGGAGTTTGAGGCTGCAGTGAGCCGTGATTGCACCACTGCACTCCAGCTTGGATGGCAGAGTGAGACCCTGTCTCAGTAAAAATAAACAAATACATAAAATAAAATAAAAATAAGTCAAAAAGCAACAGATGCTGATGAGGCTGCAGAGAAAAGGGGACATTTATACACTGTTGGTGGGGATGTAAATTAGTTCAGCCACTGTGGAAAGCAGTTTGGAGATTTCTCAAAGAACTCAAAACAGAGCTGCCATTAGACCCAACAATCCCATTGCTAAGTGTATACCCAAAGGAAAATAGATCATTATACCAAAAACATATATGTACTCATATGTTCATTGTCACACTATTCACAATAGTAAAGACATGGAATCAACTTAGGTGCCCATGAGTGGTGGGCTGGATAAAGAAAATGTAGTACATACATGCTATGGAATACTACACAGCCATAAAAAAGAATGAAATAATGTCCTTTGCAGCAACATGGATGCAGCTGGAAGCCATATCCTAAGTGAATTAACACAAGAACTGAAAACCAAATACCACATGTTCTTATGTATATGTGGGAGCTAAACACTGAGCACACATGGATATAAACATGGGAACAATAGATACTGCAGACTTCTAGGAGGAGGAGGGAGGGGAGCATGGGTTGAAAAACTACCTGTTAGGTATTATGCTTACTACTTGGGTTCAATATATGTATGTAGACCAACCTGTACATGTACCCACTGTCTCTAAAATAAAAAGTTGAATTTTTAAAACATTAAAAATGAATAAATACAAAGAAAAGAAAAATGCCTTCCCAGCTGGGTGCACACTGAGCTGCAAAAACTGCCAGCTCATTCTGGTGCCCCCATCAAAGCAGAGGGAAGTGTGGTGAGTTCCTGAGAGCTCACCGTGTACGAACATTCTGGTGTCTGCTTCTCATCCGGGGATTTCTGAAGGATGGAGTAGCCCAGACCAGCAGAGCCTGAAGAGGTAGTGGTGGAATATGCCTAAAAAGAAGATGGGGTGACTTCTTACCCAACTCTGATCTCTGCACCCCTGGGTAGGAAGAGAAGATATCCTCAGTCATTCTGGTGGGTCTATTAAGAAAACCACTGAGGTTAAGGAAAAGGCAGCGGCTGGGCCAGGTAAGGTAAACCTTACCCAGATAGTGGGCTTGGAACAAGGACCACTTTCAGGACCAGTCGTAGATACAGCTGTTCTTCTCTGGGGAGTTCCACCCCCATATCTGAGGGGGCTGGATTTCACATCAAGAACAACCCTGACCACCAACTCGGTGGAGAGCTCCACATCAGTAGAGAATATATATCAGCACCAGTTAGAAGCACATCAAACTAGGGTGAGGCCAAAATGATTACCCCCTCCTTTACATCTCTCCCCTTCCCGATCCTGAGGCTGAGAAGTGTGATAGAAAGGCATCTCAGAATTGGACTATCCCCACCCTTCTCTAAGGTGCTGGTGCCAGAGGAGCAGAGAAAGGGTTCTCTAAACCCTCACCCCCCCAGCACTCCCACTACAATCTAGCCGACAATGGTGGAGCAGGATGCTTTAGAACAGACATGATGTTGGAGCTTGAAACAGGACTGTAGTGACCTTTAATAATCTAAATACTCTATAATGACTTAACTGTTAAGGATAGAGAAAAGAGTTTATAAGGCCACAGATGAAAGCAGCGTTTAGGAAAACTAAGCTACTTGGAGTTAAAAGCCCCTTAAACTGAGAATCCTCTATAAACTCGTTACATTTGGATCATATATATCATTTGTAGAATGACATTGGTTTTTCTAATTTTTTAATGTATTTCAATAGGTTTTGAGGGAATGGATGGTGTTTGGTTACATGAGAAAGTTCTTTACTGGTGATTTCTGAGATTTGGTGCACCCATCACCTGAGCAGTGTACATTGTACCCAATGTGTAGTTTTTTATTCCTCACCCCCCTCCCACCCTTTCCCCTGAGTTTCCAAAGTCCATTGTATCATTCTTATGCTTTCACATCCTCAAAGCTTAGCTCCCACTTATGAGTGAGAACATGTTCTGTTTTCCACTCCTGAGTTATTTCACTTAGAATAATGGTCTCCAATCCCATCCAGGTTGCTGTGAATGCCATTACCCGCAGAACGGCATTGTTTTTAATCTGTATATAATAACGGGTAGCTTTAGGTTGTAAGCTCCACACCTTTCCATGCCCTTCCACCCTGCCCTTCTGGTCACACTAAAACATCTAGAACCTTCTCAGTAATGACTCTGAGACCTGGGAGAGACTAGGGTGAGAGCATCACACCACTATTACACTCCATGAGGCAAATTTGGACCATCCTCCCAGATCTGTCAACCTGTGAAGAGTATTTCTTAGCCATTTCATTCACTTATTTCACCACCTGTTTATTGAGCATCTACTATTTGCCAGGAGCTATAATAGGTGCTGTGGATACAATGATAACATGCAATAAAACAGACATGATTTTTGCCTTTCATTTCTCACATACTTGCCCTACAGACAGACAAGTAAATGGGCAAAACAGTGTAATGTGATGAATCTTGGGAGCGGTAGTGTACAACAAAAGCAAGTTTATATGGTTTGGCTCTGTGTCCCCAGACAAATCTCATGTTGAATTGTAATACTTAACGTTAGGAGAGGGACCTGGTGGGAGGTGATTGGATCATGAGGATGGATTTCCCCCATGCTGTTCTCATAATAGTGAGTGACTTCAGTGGCTTAAAAGTGTACTTCCCCCCGTCTCCACCCCCCACCCCGCCTCCACATGAAGAAGGTGCTTGCTTCCCCTTCACCTTCCACCATGATTGTAAGTTTCCTGAGGCCTGTTAGCCATGCTTCCTGTACAGCCTGCAGAACTGGGAGTCAATTAAAACTCTTTTCTTCATAAATTACCCAGTCTCAGGTAGTTCTTTATAGCAGTGTGAAAACTGACTAATACACAAATACAACTGGACTCCCTCGGATCCCTTGTCTTCCATCTCAAATATTCTACCTTCCCTGACCCCATCCTTCTCCCCTTCCTTTCTCAGAGCAAGAGCTATTTCTACTCTTTTGGTGTTAACTCATCACCTGCAGATTTGATCCCATCTCCTCTTGCTTCCACTTGACTTTGGTGCGGCTATTATTCCCACTCCCTTTGTCTCCCTTTTATCTTCATTAGCACCTTCCTGTTCCCTAAAACTAAACTGACCTACTTTGAAAATAAAACTTTTCCTTTATTAGTAAATTAATAAATTAATTCAACCACTCATTCATTCATTCAATAAGCATTCGTTGAGGCCCCATTATATATCAGGCACTTTGGTTGGTACTAGATATTTAGGGGTGAACAAGACAAAAGTGGTCACTCCTCTGACCTATTTTATAACCTAGGGAGACAGATGGACCAAAAGAAAATCCTAACAAACAAGAATAAGCCAAGATATCAATAAAATAATCCCACATATTAAAAACTGATTAAGAAGTAAAGAATATCCATAGTAGATCAGCCAGGGAAGGCCTCTCACAGAGGAGGGATTTCAAGAGAGACTCACAAGGTGAGAAAGAGCCAGCCATGTGGGCAGCAAGGAGAAGAGGGTCTGGGGCAGATGGAATGTCATGTGCAAAGGCCCTGTGGCAAATAAGAGGCTGGCTTGTTGGTGGGACTGAGAAGAGGCCAGTGTGGGGAGCTTGGGAAGGTATGGCATGTAATGATGCTGGGGGGTGGCCAGGGACAGATCACACAAGCGCTTTGTAAGCCAAGATAAAGATTTGGATTTTACCTAAGTGAGATAGGAATCCTCTAAAAACGATTTTAAGCAGAGGAAAGATATGATAAGATTGACTTACAAATGGGGTTATTTCCAGATAACTCATCCTAAATTCAAAATATTATAGGTCAAAAATGCATCTAATACACTCAACCTACCAAACAGCATAGCTTAGCCTCACCTACCTTAAACATGCTTAGAACACTTACATTCACCTACAATTGGACAAAATCATCTGGCAACACAGTACACTACAGAGTATCAGTTTTTCATCCTCATGATCTTGAGGATGAACAGGAGCTGTGGCTCACTGCCACTGACCAGCGTTGCAGGAGGGTGTCATACAGCGTATCGCTAGTTGGGGAAGAGATCAAAACCCAAAATTCGAAGTACAGTTTCTACTGAATGTAATAATTGTCCTGTTTTGCCCAGGACAGTTCTGGTCTATTCCTATTATCCTGGTACAATTATCAATAATGCTCCTTTTCATTCTTGCAAGTGACTTGGTTTAGATGATAAATTATACGATCACCTGAAGGAGAGGGGCAAAGTATGAAAATAGGGAAACTAGGCTGGGTGCAGTGGCTCACGGCTGTAATCCCAGCACTTTGGGAGGCCGAGGCAGCGGATCATGAGGTCAGGAGATCAAGTGCATCCTGGCCAATATGGTGAAACTCCATCTCTACTAAAAATACAAAAATTAGCTGGGTGTGGTGGCAGGTGCCTGTAGTCCCACCTACTTGGGAGGCTGAGGCACGAGAATCGCTTGAACCCAGGAGGCGGAGGTTGCAGTGAGCCGAGACTGTGCCACTGCACTCCAGCCTGGCAACAGAGCGAGACTTCATCTCACAAAAAAAAAGAAAGAAAGAAAAGAAAATAGGGAGACTAGTTAGATGGCTACCACAGTACCCCAATGAGAAATGATATAGCCAGGAGCGTGAAGGTGTAAATGAGAGGAAGTCAATGGATTACAGATGAACTTTGGAAATAGAATCACAGGACTGGCCAGCGGATTGGATGTGGGGCTAAAGTGAAGGGAAGCATCAACACATTCCCCTATCTGGTGTGAGGAACAGAGAGAATGGCCGTGTCATTACCTGAAATGGAGAAGCCTGGAGTGTGAAGAGTTCTGATGGGAAAACTCAAGTTCATTTTGGGACATGTTAAGTTTGAGATATCTGGAAGCCAGCTATGTAGATATGTCAAGTAGCCAGTTGGATGTACAAGCATGGAGCTCAGAAATGAGGTTTGCAGGTAGAGGTATAATTTTAAAATCCATCCACATATAAGTACTATTTAGACTTGTGAAAGAGAGCATAGCGAAATAAAGAATGGGAGCCCAGAGCCAAGTCTGAAGAACACAAGAGTTTGGGGAGATAAAAAAAAGCCCAGCTAAGGAAATAAAGGAGAGCCGGGCGCTGTGGCTCACGCCTGTAATACCAGCACTTTGGGAGGCCGAGGCGGGTGGATCACCTGAAGTCAGGAATTCGAGACCAGCGTGGCCAATATGGTAAAACCCCGTCTCTAATAAAAATACAAAAAAAAAATTAGCCGGGCGTGGTGGCGTGTGCCTATAATCCCAGCTACTCGGGGGGCTGAGGCAGGAGAATCGCTTGAACCCTGGTGACGGAGATTGCAGTGAGCCTAGATCGCGCCACTGCACTTCAGCCTGGTGACAGAGCGATAAGTAACATCCAAAAAAAAAAAAAAAGGAAATAAAGGAGAACGGAGGTAGAGGGTAATATTATGCTACTTAGAACTGATGAAGGAAAGAGTAGTATTATGAAGCCAAGAGACTAAATATATCAGGAAGGAAGGGGAGGGCAACAGCATTGAATGTTGCTCACAGGGCTACTGATATGAGAAGAGAGAGATGTTCATTATTTTTGGCAGCATGGAGGTCAGTGGTGACAAAGTTATTTTGCTGAAGTTGTGGGGACAGAAACCAGGCTGGAATGGGTTAACATATGATCAGAAGTGAAGAATGGTGTGTAGATGAGCAATACTTTCCACAAGTTTGACCTATTGAGAAGAAGAAGACAATGTGCAAGAGTGAAGAGTAATGTGGGTTGAAGTATAGGTTTTCAATGTGATAATCTAATTCAGAAAGCAACTACTGAGTGCCTGGACCCTGCTAGGCATTATGCATGCAATGATGAACAAGATATGGTGCCTGTTCTCAAACAAGTCAGGCATTTCCCCAAGCATAAGGGCTTGCCTGGCCATTTAAACCAAGTGCTGGAGATCCAAGAAGAAGAAAGGGGTCTCCACTGCTGAACCTCTTGACCCTGTTCAGTGTATCACAGGTTCTGGAGTCAGATAAACCAGCCCGTAGTCCTGGCTCTGCAACTGTTACATGTGTGACCTTGGAGAAGGTCCTAAACACATACCTCTCTAAAACTCAGTTTATCCAGCTGAGAACCTCAAAGCCCTCTCTGCAGCTTAAATCAGATATTTAAAGTATAGGGCACAGTCTTGCAACTGCAATTTAAAAAGGCAGCTATTCTAATTACTATTTGCTGACTTCCCATACCCCAGCAAAATTTGGACTGCCACCAGTGTGTGCTTCTGTTGAGGCTCTTACTAAACTGTGTTGTTTATCTACATATCTCACTTCCCCTTTAGGACAGGAAGTAGAATTTTATCTGAACTAAAAGCCAATGAGATGCTGGCCAGGTGCAGTGGCTCAGGCCTGTACTCTCAGAACTTTGGCCAACAGAGCCATGAGTTCAAGACCAGCCCGGCCAACATGGTGAAACCCCATCTCTACTAAAAACACAAAAGCCAGGTGTGGTGGCCCATGCCTGTAATCCCAGCTGCTCAGGAGGGTGAGGTGAGAGAATCACTTGAACCCAGGAGGCGGAGGTTGCAGTGAGCTGAGATTGCACCATTGCACTCCAGCCTGCTTGACAGGAGACTCTGTCTCAAAAAAAAAAAAAAAAAAAAAAAACCCCAATGAGAATAAAGATAAGGAAAACCAACAGGAGAGTCATTCCTTAGGTAAAATGAGCAGGACAAATTAAAAATTGAGTCAGAGGAAGCACAGGTGTTGATAAGAGATAAACCAGAGTCGGCCAGGCAGAGGGGCTCAGGCCTATAATCCTAGTACTTTGGGAGGCCAAGGCAGCAGATCACGTGAGGCCAGGAGTTCAACACCAGCCTGGCCAACATGGCAAAACCTGGTCTCTACTAAAAATACGAAGATTAGCCAGGCATGGTGGTGCGCACCTGTGGCCCCAGCTGCTCTGGAGGCTGAGGTGTGATAATTGCTTAAACCCAGGAGGTGGAGTTTGCAGTGAGCTGAGATCGTGCCACTGTACTCCAGCCTGGGCAAGAGAGAAAGACTCTGTCTCAAAAAAAAAAAAAGAAAAAAAAAAAAAGAAAGAAACCAGAGTCCAAAAGAGCAGTTTCTAGGATAGAACTCCTAGGATTAGGCTTCTCTAAGCAAGGTACCTTCTTTTTATTGAGACACGGTCTCACTCTGTCATACAGGCTGGAGTACAATGGAGTGATCATAGCTCACTGCAGCCTTGACCTCCTGGGCTCAAGCAGTACTCTAGCCTCAGTCTCCCAAGTAGCTGGGAATACAGGCACATGCCACCATGCCTGGCTAATTTTTTTTTTGTTTTTAATAAAGATGAGGTTTCACTGTGTTGCCTAGGCTGGTCTTGAACTCCTGGGCTCAAGCGATCCTCCTGTCTCAGCCTCCCAAAGTGCTGGGATTACAGGCGTGAACCACCGCACTCAGCCCACAATGTACCTTCTCGATATGGAAAGAGGTCCCTGGGGGACAAGGCCTAGAGGCAGAGAGTGGACAGGATGCAATGAATTGGGCAGTATAAAGTCTGTATACAGAGACGACTGGAAACTGCAACAAAATAACCTGTGAGGCCCCAAAGAAGAAGTGGGGATTTGGGGGTAGAAGTCCCATCTGAGTTACAAAGGAGACTGATAGAAGGCTGCCCAGGGCTGTGCCAGAGCCATAACTCCAGCCACTCAGAAGCCCAGGATGATGGTCAGTGCTTTACCTGCTTAGGCTTACTCAGGAGGGGAAGCTGGAGCCGAAAATGACCAGAGAAGCTTGGCTTGGGTCATGTGAGGAGCCTGCATAGTTATAGACCAGCTGGGAGTCCTTGGGCTCCCCAGTCACAGGCTCATCTACCATGGTGCTGTTTATCTTCCATATGGCCTCAGATGACCATTCTTCCCACAAAGTCTGCCTCAATGTTCCCAGTTTCCATCAACAAATTCAATTTGACAAACATTTATTGAACACCTCTAGGTGCCCTATACCAGTTCCTGGGGACACCAAGCTCAGTGAACCTGTGTCCCTGTCTGCGGGGAGAAGTGTGTGGCTCACAGCCCAGTCGCCGGAGAGCAGAGGAGCAGGAAGCTCAGTCGTTCTTAGGCATGCCGTCAGGTCTGAAGCGATCAGGGTCTTTGCCACTCCGGCCCCATTCCTCAGCTTTCTCATTGGACTTCGAGTCCTCCAATACAGTGCTGCTGTTTCCAAATAAATAATAGTCTAAAAATCCCTGAAGATAGACCCTGGTACTGCTGCAACCCAAAGAAAGGAGACAGGAGATTAATCTCTTGACTCACCTGAGATAGCTCCACCTGCTAACTCCCTCCCCTTCTCCCACCCAAGGAACGACTGAGAGGAGGCCGGAAAACTCATGGAAAGGGGAAGAAAGCTATCAATCTTCTTGGGCAAAGTCCTAAGTCCGCTGGTACTTTCTGCACTGTGCAACAGAGTGCTTTCCCTTTATTATTATTATTATTATTATTATTATTATTATTATTTTTTGGAGACAGGGTCTCATTCTGTTGCCCAGGCTGGAGGGCAGTGGCTCGATCATGGGTCACTGCAGCCTCGACCTCCTGGGTTCAAGGGATCTCCCACTTCAGCCTCCTGAGTAGCTGGGACTACAGGTGCATGCCACCATGCCTGGCTAATTTCTTTTATTTTCTGTAGAGATAAGGGTCTTGCTATGTTACCCAGGCTGCTCTTAAATCCCTGGGCCCAAGAGATCCTCCCACCTTGTCCTCCCAAAGACTTGGAACTACAGGTATGAGCCCCTGAACCCGGCCCCTGCAACAGTGTGCTTTCCAGACCTCTCCTCGGTTCTTACTTTCCCTTTGTGGGTGAAAGGAGACATGTCCTCACCAGCCTTGCTCTGGCTCTGCCAGCCACCCAGACCCCAGGAGTATGTGGAGGAGGAGAAAGAGCCACAGGTTCTCCTGACTCTCAAGACAGATAGGCACTGCTGGCCTGTCACTGGAGTCCCCAGGAATCTGTGTTACCTGATCAGTTTAGCAGCCCAGACACCCCCAGGTCCTCTTTCGGCAGCATCATAGTTTCCCTGAGCATAGAAATATCTCTTTGAATTCTGGTGACTGGATGTCAACACATTCCAATAGGCTCTACCCAAGTCCCCAGCCCCTGGAAAGAAAAAAAAAAATGACAAAAATGAACCTAGTGCCATACTGGAGAAATGTAGAAATGATCATTCTCCACTGATTTCCAGATTTTGACCCTTGACAAAATAATCCTTTGAAATCATACATACAGATAAACATTACTTCCTGTGAACAGCTTTCCTGAGTAACTGTAAGGAAGGTGCTTTTCCGTGCATTACATTGAATTGAATTGGTTGGCAGCTGTCATGCCCTAGGCTACATCTTATGTGGGTCTGTGTGTGCTGTGTACAAAGAGGGAACGCTCATGTGAGGAATGTCACAATGGAGAATAGTACTACAGATGTAAGATCCAGACACATTACAAGGGACATGGAGGGGGCTGTACATCTACCATAGCCCATAAGAAAAATACATCCTTACCAGCTGACTGAGGACAACTAGGACTTGAATAAATCTGACTGTTATGGGCATAAATGGCACAGGAAAGCCGAGGGAATGGGCAGTACGTGATGAGGTGGAATGACCTGAGAGAGCTTCACAGGACCTGGATAATCAGATTTATCATGAAGGGTATGAATGTAAATGTTCAACTCTCTGCCCCGACAATTAAGTTTCAGTTTCCACATTCTTCAATTGGGGGGATTCATACCTACCTCCCTGGTAGACTAAAGGAGAAGATAAAATGAAGTAACATACACAAAATGCCTAGCATATTGGAATACTTGATGCAAGTTGGATTCCTGTTCCTATTAGTGAAGGGCAGTGGTGACAATAAGATACCACTATACACCCAACAGAATGACAAAAATTTTTTAAACTGACAATATACACTGTGGGCAAAAATGTGGAACAACTGGAACTCTCATAATTGTTTTGGATTTTGTTTTTGTTTTGTTCAGTCAGGATCTCCCTTCGTGACCCAGGCTGGAGTGCAGTGGTGTGATCAAGGCTTTCTGCAGGCTCGACCTCCTGGGCTCAAGAGATCCCCCCATCAGCTGGGACTACAGGCACCTGATAACACACCCAGCTAATTTTTTTTTTTTTTTTTTTTTTTTTTTGGTAGAGATGCGGTCTCATTTTGTTGCTGAGGCTGGTCTCAAACTCCTGGCCTCAAGTGATCCTCCTGCCTTAGCCTCCCAAAGTACTGGGATTACGAGTGTGAGCCATCATGCCCAGCTCTCATAATTGTTCATGGAAGTGTAAATTGGTACAATTTTGGGAAACTACTGGTATCTACAAAAGTTAAATTGACATGACTCTACCTGATGACTCTACACTTCCATTCCTAAGTGTATACCTACAACAGAAATGAGGGCTTATGTAAACCAAAGTACACGTACACCAATGTTTATTGCAGGTTTATCCATAATAGCCCAAAACTTAAAAAAGCCTAATTATCCAATAACATAGGATAGATAAATAAATTGTGATATCAGTATACAATGGAATACTATGCAGCAATGAAAAAGAACAAAACATTAATACACATGACAAATGTTGCCATGTATATTAATATGTCATAATGTTGAGTTAAACAAAGCCAGATACAAAAGACATATTCTGTACAATTTCTTTTATTCAAAGATCAAAGACAGGGACACTAATCAATAATGATAGAGGTAAGAATAGGAGTTACCTTTTGTGAGGGTTGTTAACTGGAAGAGGGCATGAGAGACCCTTCCAAGGTGCGTGAAATGTTTGACATCTTGATCTGATGGTGTAATACGGATGTTTGTATGTGTAAAAAGCTTATCAAGCTATACAGTGTACTATATGTAAGTTATATATCATTTTAAAGTTTTTTAAAAGATTAGTGGAAAAATAGATGTTTGAAACAGGTCTAAGCCAGGAAGAGCTATAGAAAGTGTCTATCAGTGTCTGTGTTGTTCAATCAATAAATATTTTTGAGTTCTGCTGTGGTTTACGTGTTACCGAGTTCTTTAAACCAACTCACTTGGAAAAAAGAAAAGCTGTGATAAATAGTTTTAATTGTTACTTATGTACTGTGTTCTAAGGGATATTTCTCACTAACTTCATGTATTATTTTGTGTCTGTAATTTTGTCAAATAGTTTATCTCTGGCATGGCATAATGACTGTCCTTTCTCTGATGCATGCTTTATGTTCATTCTATGTTTTCCAGATTGACTAGCAAGAGTTTTCTCCAAGCACCTGACAGATTCTGTCACTGGGTGGCAGAAAAACCCAAGACAGTTGTTCTCATTGGTATTGTGCTGAAAGTAACCTGGGGAGTTTTTCAAATGCTATTCCTAGTCCCAATTCAATTCTAAGATTCTGACTCAGTAACTATGAGAAGAGGCTCAGGAATGCACTTTTTAAACAAACACACCCAGCCAATTTAAATGCTGGTGAACCATACAACAAATTCTGAAACACAATGACTTAAGGAAAAAGATACTTTATACTATGTGCAGAAAAACTTAGCACATGCTACTAAAACTTTTTTAAAACTATTTAGAGAATATCATTTTTAAAAGCACAAAATGCAGAAAAAATGAAAATTTGTAAAATTTCAATTGAAAAATTACAAAAAATTCAACTACAAAATTAATAACAACACATGAAGTTCAAAGTGTTGCAAAACCTGACAACAAAGTTTTCCCATTTTAACAGCTAGTCAGTAAGATTCATTTCCCCTCCAGAATGGCAGAAGTCAGTTTCCCAGCCGTATCTCAGCCCTCCTGTGGCTAATCAGTAGAAATTTGCTCTTTTTATTTATTTATAAGTTAGGGCTTAATTTTCATAAGCTCTGCATCCCAAGCATTGGCTATTTGCTTGGGAACAGGATGGGATTTCTCTGTGCAAGCACTATTATTCCACTCTCTCCTAGGCATGTCTCAATCCTGGAGTATAATTGTGAACTCAGTATGTTCCCAGAGGTGGATGAGCTAAATAAACATCATGCCCTGAGAAATCTGCCATCTGTAAATTTCCACAGTGGGAGATCACCCCCTGGAAGTCTTTATCCTTCTGCACTCTACACCAACAGTACAGGCTAGGCCCAAAGCACCTTTAACCGCTCGTCTGGAAACCCCAAGGGAGGGTGATAAATCAGACCAGCCTAGAAGAAGAAACAGATACAGAAACCCACACTCCTGCTCTGACCTCTGTGTGGCTTCTCTAAGGAGCACTCATATCCAGTGAGTATGTGGCCCCTGCTCAGAATGAATGCTGGGTATGTGCCCTCCGTCCTCCAGAGTTCTTACCTTGGAGAGCCTCCTTGAAAAACGAAAACCAGTTTTCACTGGTGACTCCCAAGACCAAGGAGCAGAAAACAATGCCTGTGAAAAGCCTCATTGTGCTGAAGAGGAAGAAAGAGAGGGGCAGAGAATCGTAAATAAAACACAGATCTATGTTTTGAGGACTGAACTTCTTTCTTTCCTTTTTTTCTTTCTTACTTTTTCTTTCTCTTTCTTTCTCCTTCCTTCCTTCCTTTCTTTCTTTCTCTCTCTCTCTCTCTCTCTCTCTTTCTTTCTTTCTTTCTTTCTTCCCTTTCTTTCTTTCTTTTTTTTTTTTTTCTGTTGCCCAGGCTAAAGTGCACTGATACGATTAAGGCTCACTGCAGCCCCGACCTTCTGGGCTCAAGTGATCCTCCCACCTCAGCCTCCTGAGTAGCAAGGACTACAAACGTGCACCATCACACTCAGCTAATTTTTTTTTTTTTTTTTTTGGTAGAGACAAGGTCTCACTATGTTTGGCCCAGGCTAGTCTCGAACTCCTGGCCTCAAACAATCTTCCCACCTCAGCCTCCCAAAGGATTACAGGCATGAGCCACTGCGTCAGCCAAAGGACTGAATTTGAAAGACTAATTCCCTGTTTCCATTTGTTTGTATTAGAATCACAACTGCATGAAAGATTGAAATGGGTTTTAAGAAGAAGTATAAACCCTTAATTCTCAGCCCAGATCCCTAGAAAGAATAAGAGAATTCCAACGTGTTATTTGGTCTGTGGTCAATTTGTCACCCGATAAAGCAGACTAAAGTCAATCAAGAAGCATTTCCTTAGTTCCTACTCTCCTCAGCACTGACCTTATAATGAGGTAGAAAATACAGTTTCTCTCCAATTGAAATTTGTCAATTATGTGAGAAAAGGATCTCAAAAGAGTCAAATAAGAGAAATAACTCCTTGGAAGAAACCTCACCTGTGGACCTTTCTCCAGTTGAAATTTCAGTAAAAGCAAAGCTGCTGGTACCTTCTGGCCATGGAGCTATAGTTGGTATCTCTGCTGGCTTTGGCATTAATGGGAGAACGGTTTTAAATCCAACAACCCACCTTGCCAAAGTCCTTTTTGCTCAATTCTTTGGGTATTTTAAAAATTAGCATATTGGGTAATAGTGTTTCCTTATCCAGAAGCAGTTTTCCAGATTGGGTCATCAAGGTATTTATTTTCTGGCAGTTTTTCTTAATTGCCACTTTTCCCTCTTTTTAGTTTCCTGTATCACAGAAGAGTTGTATTTGCAAAATCCAGTGTGGGAAGACAGAGGTCTTTCTCCACTTTCTTCTCTTTGTGTCTTTCCATTCTTACCTGTTTGGTAGGAGGTCTTCCCAAAAAATTGCACATAGATATTACATTGTAGGAAGTGATCAGCATTATTAGCAAAGGAGATGTTTGCTTGTCTCTTGTGACTTCTCTCTAAAGAATGTAAGGACAGAACAAGCAAGACTTGACTGTACCAGTGGGAGGAGGTAATGATTCTGGGAGAATACAAGGACATGAATAACACCAGAAGATCAAGGGTGAAGGTCTTCAAGGCATAAAATCTCTTTTTTCATACAAATATGTATTATTCTGTACTTTCGTTTAAGCTTACTATTTATTGGAAGTCTTTCCATATTAGGCTTGCTTTTTTTTTTTTTTTTTTTTACAGCTACACAGTATTTCATTGTATGGATGGACCATAATTTATACAATATAAATGGCTGTTTGACAGCTATTAACCTTTTGATATTGCAAATAATGATGAATTTATTAACCTTGGACATATGTCTCTTGCACATGTACAAATATATCTCTAAGATAAATTCCTGCATAAGAAACTCCATGGTGAAAAAGTATCAGATTTTATAAATTATTTGTTTGTTTGTTTGAGACAGAGTCTCACTCTGTCTCCCAGGCTGGAGTGCAGTGGTGTGGTCTCAGCTCACTGCAACCTCCACCTCCGGGGTTCAAGCGATTTCCCCTGCCTCAGCCTCCTGAGTAGCTAAGATTATAGGCACACGCCACCACACCCACCTAACTTTTCTATTTTTAAAAGAGATGGGGTTTCGCCATGTTGGCCAGGCTAGTCTCAACCCACTTACCTCAAGTGATCTGCCCACCTCAGCCTCCCAAAGTGCTGGGATTACACATCATGGAAAATTGGGTATCCATCCCCTCAAGCATTTATCCTTTATGTTACAAACAATCCAGTTATACTCCTTTGGTTATTTTACAATGGACAACTAAATTACTGACTATAGTCCCCCCGTTGTGCTATCAAATACTAGGTCTTATTCATACTAAGTATTTTTTTGTACCCATTAACCATCCTCACCTCCCCTCACTTCCCCTTCCCCACTACCCTTCCCAGCCTCTGGTAACCATCCTTCTATTCTCCATCTCCATGAATTCAATTGTTTTGATTTTTAGATCCCACAAATAAATGAGAACATGTGATGTTTGTCTTTCTGTTTCTGAATGATTTCACTTAGCATAATGACCTCCAGTTCCATCCATATTGTTGCAGCTTACCCTGAGTTATAAAAGATTCACCAGATAATGTTAATATTATTATTATTATTATTTTCCTTATTTGTTGATAAATATTTAGCATATTTGGAATTTGTCCTACCATAGTATATACAGTATGTTTTCAACACTATGTTGTTTTAGATGGTCACCCAGTTGTACCAATCCCATTTGTTGAATAGTCCATCTTTTACTTACTACGTTAACATACAACCTTTATCATATACAAAATTCTCATATGCACTTATATCTAATTCTGAGAATTTGGATCCACTGATCACGTTTTTTCTATATATAAGTCAGTACTACACTGTTGTACTTATTGAGGCTTTATTCAGTGTATTAATTGCCCTCGTTACTTTTTTTTCAGAAGTAGTTGGAGTTCATTTTCTATTATTTCTTCTAACTGCTAGTTTTTGTATCCACACCTTCTTGTCTGTGGTGTTTTGATTGATGCCTGGGGTGTCCAGGAGTCCTATCATACCACCTCCCATTCTCTCTTATCACTGGTCCATTTAGTTCTCCAGACCTTCCCCTGCAACCACCTTCACGAGATAGTCAGTGACTCCGTGTTGCTTAAGCCAAAGGTGAACTCCTCAACTGCTGAGCAGAATCTGACACTACTAATCAATAGCTCCATCAGGGACTCTGGAACACCATGCTTTCCTAGTTTTCCTCCTTTCCCAACAGCTGCTCCTTCTCAATCTGTTTTGCTGTATCCAGCTTCTCCTCCAAACTTCTTAGAGAATGGAGACACCTACACTGAACCTTCAGACCTGTCTTCAGTCTCCATTCACATGCTGAGGGAGCTCATCCATGCCTCTTAGCACAGGTTCCAAAGGCCATGGTCTTGTTAGTGGTGGTTGTTTACACTGAATCTTCATTGCCTGGATCAATGCCTGGGTTATGTAGGAATGAAGAAAAAAAGCTTCTTCCTTCACTCTCCGGAGTTCAGCTGAAAATAAACTGACAAAGGCAGATTAATAAGAGAAAAAGTCATATACATTTATTTTAACATGCACGGGGAAAAATCACAGGAGAGTGATTTCCCAAATACCAATGGGGTACAGGTGATTATATACCATTCTTCATAGGGGAAGAGAAGATGGGGAATGTAGAAGATGGGGAATTTTTTTGGAGTCATGAATGATTGTTAGGAAGAATGAGTGGACCTGAGGGATAGAAATTAACTTGTAAATGGTTCTCTTGAAATTTGAATGAGCCCAAGAAACAGGTGTCATCTTTTGAAAAAGTCCATCCAGTCGTGGTTGAATTCCTCAGTCATCTTCTCTGATATAATGAGATTTCGTGGAGCAGGTGGAAGGCAGTTGTTTTCTCTTTGATGGGATGCAGCCATAAGGCAGATAAGAGAATAGCCTCTTCCAGCATATGTTTATACACTGTTCCTGGGAATGTCAGTTAGTATAGCCTCTATGGAAAGCAGTATGGAGATTTCCCAGAGAACTAAAAACAGAGCTACCATTTGACCCAGCAATCCCATTACTGAGTACCTACCCAAAGGTATAAAAAATACACCTGAATGCGTGTATTTATCACAATACTATTATTCACAGTAGCAAATATATGGAATTAATGTAAGTGTCTATCAACGGATGATGGGGGGGGTGTGTATGTGTGTATACACATATATACACCATAGAATACTATTCAGCCATTAAAAAGAATGAAATCATGCCTTTTGCTGCAACATAGATAGAACTAGCGGCCATTATCTTAAGTGAAATAACCCAGAAAGTCAAATATCACATTTTCTCACTTATAAATGGGAGCTAAATAATGTGTATACATGGACATAGAGAGTGGAATAATAGACACTAGAGACTCAGAAAGATGGAGGGTGGAAAGGGGTGGAGGGTTGAGAAATTACCTAACAGGTACAGTAAACACTACTCGGGTGATGGTTACACTAAGAACCCAGATTTCACCACTACGCAATCTATCAGTGTAGCAAATCTGTACTTGTACCCCTTAAATCTATAAATAAATAAATATATAAATAAACAAATAAATATTTTAAATAACAATAAACGCTGAATGAACACATGGAAGCACATTTCTGAATGTCTGAAATAATTCCTAATTCAATGACATGTTTAAAAATAACAAGCAGCTCAATTTGCGTGTAGCATGAGGTACATGAATTAAAGTCATAGGAGATAAGATTGAAAAGATTCAGTACCCTATTAGTCAGGGTTCTTGAGAGACACAAGACAAATGATTTATTTGTATATGTATGTGTATGTATGTATGTATGTATTGTAAGGAATTGGCTCACAAGATCATGACGGCTGAGAAGTTCCACAATCTGCCATCTGCAAGCTAGAAACTCAGGAAAGTGTAATTCAGTCTGAGTTCAAAGGCCTGAGAACCAGAGGAACTGATCATGTAAATCCAGTTTGAGGGCAAGAGAAGATGAGAGGAGATGTCCAACTCAAGCAGCGAGGCAGGGGAAAAGGGAGGTAAATCCATCCTTCCTCTATTTTGTTCTATTCAAGCCTTCAACAGATTGGGTGATGCCCAACTGCACTGAGAATAGCAATCTACTTTATTGGGTCCAATTCAAATGTTAATTTCTTCTGGAAACACCCTCACAGACGACCCCAGAAACAATGTGAATCTGGGCACCCTCAAATTTATATATATACACATACATATATATATATATATATCAGTGGGTTGGGCTCAGTGACTCATGCCTGTAATCTCAGCACTTTGGGAGGTCAAGGCAGGCAGATTACTTGAGCCCGGGAGTTCAAGACCAGCCTGGGCGACACGGCAAAACCCCGTCTCTACAAAAAATACAAAAATTAGCCAAGTGTCATAGCACACACCTGCAGTCCCCATTATTCAAGAGGCTGAAGTGGAAGGATCTCTTGAGCCCCGAGAGGTCGAGGTTGCAGTGAGCCATGATCCCGCCATGGCACTTCAGCCTGGACAAAAGAGGGAGACCCTGTCTCAAATAACGAAGCGAAACAAAACACAACTATAACATAGAGCAATTCAATTTCCCTTTCTCAAACTTTTCTAACAGAGAGAAGCATGTTAATTCTTACTGAGGAAAACCAAGTAATTAATAAAAGGTATTTGGGTGTGTCAGAGCATAGGGATTAGGTGTGACTTTACAAATTACAGATTTCTGGGTAAACAAAGCACTTTTTTCCTTGGATATAAATTTTGATTTAAAACATTTTTAACCTATGGACTATACTGAATTAAATTTTTTTTCAAAGTGTAGATTTCAAGAAGGGGAGTGATTTGGTCCTTTACAGACTGATGAATGAACTTCTGTATCCGAATCTTGCTTCAGTGAATTATTTCTAGTAATAATATGTTGATTGCAAAGTTTTGTATATCTGCAAAGACTTTGAAAGCTTGCTTTATTTGCCTTTGAAAGCCATTCTTTCTCTCACCCTCCTTTTCTTCATCTCCAGCCCCCCAAAATCTACAACTTAAGTACTTGTGACAGAAATCTGATTGTAAGCATCCTAATAATAGCATTACAGTCTCTTTTTACAACTTGGGGTCAATTCAGACCTTACTAGACTGAACACTAATCTCAGCAGTGGATCGAGTATGCTCCCATGAGCCAATCTTCCACCTCTCTCACCTTCATCTTATTTATCTTGCCTTTGCCTTGTTTTGGCATTGACACATCTTTGAGACTCAGACTTAAACCTCCTATACCTCCCATACCTACACTTCCATTAGTGTCTTTTGATGGGAACTGTATGAGAAAGTTCTGCTGTAAATAGTTCTACTTCATATCCATACATTTTCTTCCTCCTTGACAAATCAGTTTGTCTTTCCTCTGTAAATATAATTTTATAACTAATCTTCTCACCTTAGGAGTCCTCTTCAATTCTTTTTTCAGAGAAAAGGGGTATGCCAGTTAACAGTTTCTTTATTTTGAGCTCCACACCCACCCCTTTGCCCTAATTGTGATGCTGGAGCTGGACCCTGTAAGCATTTCTCCTTTGCCAGTTGGGCATGATGTTAATCTTCACACATAGAGGGTGTTAGAGGGCCAAGCAGGAAATGAAGACATCTTTTCCTGATCGTGTGTGCTTTGCTTCCTCTCAGCTCCTGTACAGGACACCCAGTGGCACTCGCCCCAGAGATCTGAGTGGCATCCCAAGGCCAAGGCAGTTTCCTGACAATTTCTGTGGCACCTCAGTAGGACGTCCATGATGTTCACCAGCAGCCCACTTATCTTAATCAGCTCGGGCTGCTGTAACAAAATAGTAAAGCCATGCTGTGAGTTGGAGTTTCAAGATACACATTTTGGCAAGATATAATTCAGTCCAGAGCACTGCCACTTTCACAGCTGGCTTCCCAGGGGGTGTGATAACATCCTCTCTCCTGCCCCCAAGCAGACAGTTTCCCAAATTTGTCGCAGGAACGCTAGCTGCATTCCTAGAGTTAAGTTACACCCTGGGCAGGTTCCTGCCAAGTTTCATTAATACCTCAATGGAGTTTGTTAGTTTTGGCTTGAAGGACCCAATAAATTATTCGCCATCCAATGTCAGTCTTGTGAGGGGCCCAATCTCAAATTTATACCTTCTCATATGCTGTACTCTTAGAAGTTAATGCTGCTATCAGTTAATAATTCTTTATATTAAAATTTCCCTTTTCAAATTACTGCCTGGTTTCTGTCTTCCAAAGGGACCCTGACTGATGAAACAGTTCTTCTCTATCTGGCTCTCTCTTCACTGCCACGACTTCCATAATTTTGATCTAGTTAAGGTCCAGAAACTCAGAAAACATTCTTAAAAGGAGTCGCATTACATATTTAGACTTGAAATAAGGCAACAAAAACAGAGTGGAAGAGAACTGCATTGGAGGTATTTTTTAGACAGAATGGGTAGAAATTCATTAATGCCTGAATTTGTAGGTGTTGCTGAGAAATGAAAGGAAGACTGGGGTGGCAGTCATTGAGGCAGGATTTCATGATTCAATTGTCTGTGTCCCCTGCCTCCAGAAACAGAGATCACTGAGGAACAAAGAACTGGGGGACAGAGAAGACAACAGGAAATAATTGACAGGAGATGAGAAGCCTGGACAAGGAAGGGACTGGAAATAGCAATAATGTATCCACAAGGGTCTGCAAAACAGGAGGTCTGACTTGTGGAGGGGTTGATGCAGGTGTCTGCGCTATGACTGCTAAGAATGTCTCCTCACATCCAAATACATAGGCCTACCTAGGCTCACCCTTCACGTGAGTGTGCATTGATTTCCCCTTTGTACCAAACAGGCAGTACGCACCAAAACACCACACTGTTTCAACAAATTCAACCTCTTAAGCATTTATTAGATGCCTATTGCATGCCATATCTCAGCTTCTGTGGACACAGACCTCACTAACTTTGTGTCCCTGCCCTGAGGGCCTCACAGCCAGGTCTCCTGAGAGCAGACTGAAGAGGAAGCTCAGTACTTCTCAGGCAGGCCAGCAGGTCGGAAGTGATTGGGGTCTTTGCCACTCCTGCCCCATTCATTAGCAGCCTGATCAGCCAGTGTGTCCTCCGCACCACGGCCCAGGAGTTTCTGGATATTCTCTCTGGCATCGCTGTAGTCCAGGCAGGCAAGAGGGAGATTAATCACCAGGCCAGTGAGCAACAGCCCACCCTCCCAAACTCCCTTGGAATGGGGGTTCCAAGGGAGGGCTCTGAGAGGAGCCCAGAAAGGCCAAGGAAGTGGTGGTGAAAACACTGCCCGTGCCTAGACACCGCCCCACTCAGCCAGGCTAGGCAACCCGAGGCTGGATGAACAGCACCCAGAGAGGGAGGGTGAGGAATCACTCGCTCCTACCATCACTCAGACCCTCACACTGAGCACAGAGGCAGAGAGAGGGCAAGAGGAGGAGGGTCTGCAGCCTCTAACTTCTCTACAAGGAGCTCGCCTCCCTCCTGATTGTCCAAGGCAGGCAAGCTCTGCTCACCCAGCCCTGGCATCCCAGGAACTCCAGTTACCTGATCACTTCTGCGGCCCAGGCACCCCCAGGTCCCCGTTGGGCAGCATCATAGTTCCCCCTAGCATGGAAGTATTTGTCTGAATTTATGTAATTGGCTTCTCTCATGTCAGAGTAGGCTCTCCACATGTCCCGAGCACCTGGAAAGGAAAGGAAAGGCAGAAGGGACATCAGGAGAACATGAAGAATCCAACAACACCTTAGAGGGGAATGAAAGAAGGACAAATCTTCCACTGACTTCAAGCTTTCAGCCTGTGATCATAGCAGCCTTGGATACCGTGGGTTGAGAAGCACATTCCTTTATCCTAGTTGGCTTCTCCAGGTCCCCTGGTGAAGAGCCACTGCTATAGAATGAAGCTGTCCGTGATAAGATCCAGGAGTGTATAGGAATGAGGTGGTGACATGAAATACTGATGCTGAGAAAGGTGGCAGACACAGAGCACTTCTGCCCTGACTGCTAAAGTATGTATTCTTTTTTTTTTAGATGGAGTCTCACTCTGTCGCCCAGGCTGGAGTGTAGTGGTGCTATCTCAGCTCACTGCAACCTCCACCTCCCGGGTTCAAGAGATTCTCCTGCCTCAGCCTCCTGAGTAGAAGAGATTACAGGCATGTGCCACCACATCTGGCTAATTTTTGTATTTTTAGTAGAGATGGGGATTTCACCATGTCGGTCAGGCTGGTCTCGAGCTCCTGACCTCATGATCCCCCGTCTTGACCTCCCAAAGTGCTGGGATTTCAGGCGTGAGCCACTGCACCCGGACCTAAAGTATATATTCTTACAAATGGGATACACGTCATTGTGACCTGAGTCCCAGTGACTGCTAGGAGCATAAAAGTCCCTAAACACTTTCTCAGTAGGCTGTACTGATGCTGTGGGTTGCTTGAGGAAGCAATAGAGCAGTGGTGCTCGGCCTTGGCTGCACTTTCTTTTTTTGTTTTTTTAGACGGAGTCTCGCTCTGTCACCCAGGCTGGAGCACACTGGTGCGATCTAACTCACTACAACCTCTGCTTCCCGGGTTCAAGTGATTCTCCTGCTTCAGCCTCCCGAGTAGCTGGGATTCCAGGTGCCTGCCACCACGCCTGGCTACATTTTACTGTTTTTAGTAGAGACAGGGTTTCACCATGTTGGCCAGGCTGCTCAGAAACTCATGACCTCAAGTGATTCATCCACCTTGGCCTCCCAAAATGCTGGAATTACAGGTGTGAGCCTTGGCTGCACTCTCTAACCACCCAGAGAGAAACTGAAAGTCCCGATGCCCAGGCCACACCCCAGGCCAGTTTCTGCAGACTCTGTTGGGGAGTTGCAGGCATGGGTAGTTCAGGTGATGCCAAGGTGTGCCTGAGATTCATAACCATCAAGCTCTAGGAGCTGGTCAGTGATGCATCTACCTGGCAAGAGCTCTGACCTCAGGCACAGCTGGGCTCAAACCTCTGCTCTGCCACCTGCTGACTGGCAGTAAGTCCCTGGGCAGCGGTCTCAGCTGCTCTAAGCCTCAGCTTTGTCACCTTCAAAGAGGGGAGGATGCCTGCCTCACAGAGTCGTTCTGAAATTCAATGAGAAGATGCTCTGATCCTTGTGGGAGTTTGATGCCCATCAGTTCCCATCTCCTGTCAAGAAGGCTGGAGAAGGAATGGAAATGGAACAAACCAGGAAGGGAGCCCCTGACAGAGCGAGGCTAAAGAGCCCTGTACATTATCCAACTAGGAAATCAAAGGAGGAAGGAGAAAGAAGACACAAGGGTCAACAGCCTTAGTCATGCTCTTATGAGATTTATGCTGAGGGACATTTTATACCAATTGCAGGCCTTATTTTGCATCTTCTACTCAAAACAAACAGCTCAGCTGCTCCTGGAAAGGATGATTGTTCTTTCTCTGAGTACCTGACTGACTCTCTAAGCTGTTGAGCAGCTCCCCAGACACCCGGCACATCCTGCACGTTGGGCACCACAACCTAAGGCAGCGGCTCAAACCTTAAGAAAGCACAAAAATACCCCGTGTGCGTTGTTACTGGATCTCCCGTCCCTTACGGCTCAGGAGATGCGTTTTTGATACACCTTGCAGCGGCTTCTGAAACGTGATCCATCCGCTGAACACACCGAGAAGCTGCACTACAGGGAAAGAAGATATTCCCAGCAGCTCTGAAAGACCCGAGATGGGCAATCCAGCAAAGCCTAGTTCATGACAGGCCTTAGCAACGCAGACACTAGCAACTCTGTGGTTCAAAAGCAGCCTTCCGAAAGCATCATTTCCCCCATTTGATCAGGTCCAGGATGATGCTTCTCTTCAGAAATCCTGCATACCTTCTGAAGCCTTACCATCATAAGCCTCACCAAGGAAGGAAAACCAGCCTCGGCTGCTGACACCCAGGACCAAGGAGCAGAAAACCAGGCCCGTGAGAAGCTTCATGGTGCTGAAATGAAAGGAGAAGTCAGGCAGTCGCCCACAAGAGTGGCACAGCTTTCCTTGGGACTCATATTCCAACGAGAGCCTGGTTATTTCCACTGGATCTTATTAGAATCTTAGTGGCTCATCTAAGAAACCTTGCAGCAGGACCTCACTCAGAGCCAGAAGCCCTTGGTTCTGAACCCATCAGCCCTAAAGCCTGACTGTGTAAGAGGATGCCAACGTGGCATTGATGGAGAAAGGCGAGAGCTATGACCAGACTGTCACTCCCTCAAGTAGCCTGTAGTTCCCCACAACACATTTACCGTGTGATCCCTCTGCCCAGCACAGAACTCAACATGGGATAAACACAAAGTAAGATCACAATTTTTTATTCTTAAAGCTTTTAGACCTGGTATTCCCAGGTGGTGTCCCATCCAAACCAGGCCGACCCTGCTTACCTCCCTAGATCAGGGGTTAAGACACCTTCAGAATGGTATGGCTGTAGGCCCCAGGATAACCATTTTTTAAAGGAAATGACAATCTTGTTGGGAGAGAAAGCAGAGGAAGTTTTAAAATCACTCCTTGGTGTGCCCTCACCTGATATGCTGGAGCTGAGCTGCGGGTCCCTGTCTGCCAGGGAGAGGTGGCTGCTATTTATGCTGAGCCTTCCCTGTTGGGCTCTTGGGAGGGAAGAAAAGCTGGATGTGGTCCCTGGGGAAAGTCCCTGCAGGTCATTTCCCCTACAAAACGGTCTAAGACAAGTTCCTAGACGCCAGTGGTTTCTTCATCCCGGGTCATTTATCCCAGTTGTGCAACCTGTGGGAACAAGATAGGTTTGCTGTGCATGGCAGCTGTCAGGGCAGGAGACCAGCTCTGCTCCTCAGCATTGAGGGGGCTGAGGCTGCAGAGTTGAGAGTGGGAGCTCCGTGATGGCGGCACCTGCGCTGCTGGAGGGTGTGGAGGGCAGCTTTTCAGTCAGCTCCTGACTATACTGGTCATTTCCTCAGGATGGGCCCTGCTGGGCCACATGGCAGATGGCCCTGACATGAAGTCCCTGTGAGTTCATGTCTAAAGCCTTTCAGTTTTAAAATGGACAGCCTGCCCCTGCCACATCTCATGTGTGCCCTGGAAGGCTCCTTCCACCCCTCTGTCTGGATATCCTGAGATTTCTCAGCACAGAAAATCTCTGCTCAGCTGGCCTAGCCAATTTGGAAATGCCTTTTCTAAGCTGGCTCCTGAGCCGAGGGCAATGTAGAGCAGGGCACTTTCTGCTGCTCCTGCCTAGTCCTGGAGCCCCACCTTGGGAGAATGCGAGTGTGGTGCATTAAACTGGCAGCCCAGCTGGGGATGTGCCCGGCTCCCAGGCAGGGAAGGGTGGGAGAGCTCTTGTTCTGCTCTATTATCATGGAGGGATGCAGGGGCCACACAGTTCACTCTCTCATGAGAACATCAACAGGGTCAGATTAGCTCTGCAGAGGCTTGTGGAGGAGCATGGTGGCCAGAGATGGGTCAGTACCAGAGCCCAGCAGGGCTGAGGCCAGGACATGCAGAGAGGCTGGTGGACATAGCAGCAACTCTGGTTTCTTCTTCTGCAGTCCATGTTCATACTCTGAGGGCTAGGCATTTGTAATAACAAACAAAAAATTTAGAAATGGGCCAGGCACAGTGGCATGTGCCTGTAGTCCCAGCTACTTGGGAGGCCAAGGCAGGAGGCCTGCTTGAACCCACAAGTTTGAGGCCACATTGGACACATGAGGACAACACGGCAAGATTGCCTTTAAAAACATTTTTTTAATCTCTGAGAAATGGGTGGGGCGAGGAGGTAAAGGATGGCCAAACGCCCCATAAATAGCAAATGCGTGGCTCCCGTGTGAACAATGACATTGTAGACTCTGCTCTGACACCTATGCATTGACACCTCCGCCTCTCCCACTACATCCTGCCACCTTAAAACCATTGAGAGTGGTACCTGCTGGAACGGGTCTACACACACAGTCACACATCTTTTAGGCAGGGTAGTTGACACTCCCAGGGAGAAAGAGCTCACAGAGAGATGCTAAATGTTTCCAACTCGGTAGAGAAAATAATAGTACATCATGATCAACCAGGGTTTATTCCAGGGATTCAGGAAGAGTTTAATATCAGAAAAATCTATCTTTGTAATTCACTGTACCAGTAATCAAAGAAAAGGACTGTACATTTATTTTACTAGATGCAGAAAATGAATTTCATAATTGTCAACATCTATTGATGATAAGGAAAATGTATAACAAAATAAAGAGACCCTTTCTGACTTGAGAAAGGATAAATATCAATATGTTATAGCAACAGTTCTCAAACTGTTTTCCAGGGAACCCTGAGAATCCCTCCTTAGGGAAGCTTTGATATCAAAATTATTTTTAGAATAGTACTAACACACTGTTTTCATGTTTCAGTCTCATTTTCTCACGAGTACACACAATATGATAAGTTCGTTGATATGAGTGCGGATTTCCACATTGTAACTGACTTTTCAGAAGCTACCACTTGTTGAGTTTGGTATAGTATAGAATAGCCACAATTACCGGGTGTGGTGGCTCACGCCTGTAATCCCAACACTTTGGGAGGCAGAAGCGGGTGGATCATGAGGTCAGGAGATCAAGACCATCCTGGCTAACATAGTGAAATCCCGTCTCTACCAAAAATTTTTTAAAAATTAGCCGGGCGTGGTGGCGTGTGCCTGTAGTTCCAGTTACTCGGGAGGCTGAGGCAGGAGAATGGCATGAACCCGGGAGGTGGAGCTTGCAGTGAGTCATGATTGTGCCACCACACTCCAGCCTGGGCGACAGAGCGAGACTCCGTCTCAAAAAAAAAAAAAGAATAGCCACAATTATCTAAAAATACCATTAAGATACACTCCCCCTTTTCAACTATATATCTCTGTGAGGCTGACTTTTCTTCATATACTCCAATCTAAACAACATATTAAAACAAATTGGATGATGAATCAGATAGGGAAATCCAGGTATGAAAAAAAAAATCAGACATGAAAAATTTTCAAGAGGGTAAAACCATAGTACTCTTCTTACTAATTTTTTCAGAAAATGGCTTTTACATAAAAATATATTATTTATGTTAACATATAGAAGATTTATACTTTTTTGAAGAATTGATAAATGTTTAAATTTTTTCTTTCTAATATGGTAAATACTGATAAATAGAGTCCCCATAAATAAAAGTTCTTTGGGGTCTTCAATAATTTTTAATAGTGTAATGGGATCCTGAGACCAAAAGGTTTGAGAACCATTGCTCTACAGCAAACATGTGTAATGAAGACACTTCAGGTGATAAAGAGGCCACAATGGCAGGCGTGGTGGCTCACACTTGTAATCCCAGCACTTAGAGAGGACGAGGCAGGTGGATCATTGGAGGTCAGGAATTCGCGACCAGCCTGGCCAACATGGTAAAACCCTATCTCTTCTAAAAGTACAAAAATTAGTCGGATGTGGTGGCAGGCACCTGTAATCCCAAGTACTCAGGAGGTTGAGGCAGGAGAATTACTTGAACCCGGGAGGTGGAGGTTGCAGTGAGCTGAGATCGTGCCACTGCACTCCAGCCTGGGCAACAGAGTGAGACTCCATCATGGGGCGGGGGGAAAAAAAGGGCCAAGATATCCAGTTGTTACTGCTACTGTTTCACATATCCCTGAAGGACCTGCCCAATGCTTAAGAAACACAAGGAAGGTAAGAGGTGAAAGAGAAGAAATGAAACGATCATTGTTTCAAGATGACACCATCTTTTACATAGAAAACCTGTCAGAATCAAATGGCAAACTATTAGAACTACTAAGAGAATTCAGTGAGGCTGCTGTATTCATAGCGAAATTTTAAAAATTGATAGCATTTCTCTGCAACAACAGTTACAAAATATAGCAAAATGTAGTACCAAAAATATTATCTAGGAAATAACCTCTTACAGAGAAAATTTAGTCTGTTAAAGGATAAAAAGTGGCACATCATGTCCACAGAGATTATATTTTAGCTTAGCAAAGATACCAATTCTCCCAAATTTATTTATAAATTAAATGCAATGTGAATCAAAATTTCCCACTGGAATTTTTATCTGGAATGCAACAAATTCTTTCTTTCTTTCTTTCTTTCTTTTTTGTTTTAAGGCAAAGTCTGGCTCTGTCACCCAGGCTGCAGTGCAGTGATACAATCTCAGCTCACTGAAACCTCAACCTCTCCAGCTCAGGTGAACCTCCCACCTCAGCCTGCCGAGTAGCTGGGACTACAGGTGCACACCACCAGGCCTAGAAACTTTTTGTATTTATTGTAAATAAACCTGCGTTGGGCTCCCAAAGTGCTGAAATTACAGGTGTGAGCCACCACACCCAGCTAACAAATTAATTCTTTATAATAAATAAGTTATCTATGAAAAGTTCAGTCAGCCGGGTGCAGTGGTTCACGCCTGTAATCCCAGCACTTTGGGGGGGCTGAAGCAGGCGGATCACCTGAGGTTGGGAGTTCGAGACTAGCCTGACCAATCTAGAGAAACCCTGTCTCTACTAAAAATACAAAATTAGCTGGGCGTGGTGGCGCATGCCTGTAATCCCAGCTACTTGGGAGGCTGAGGCAGGAGAATCGCTTGAACCCAGGGGGCAGAGGTTGCGGTGAGCTGAGATCGCACCATTGCACTCCAGCCTGGGCAACAACAGCGAAACTCCGTCTCAAAACAAAAAAGAAAAGTTAAGTCAATGAAAAGTTAAGTCAATTAAAAAAGTAAAAGTTGTGGTGTTATTTTGTGTGTGTATATATATATATCTTTTATTTGAGACCGAGTCTCTTTCTGTTGCCCAGGCTGGAGTGCAGTCGTGCGCTCTCTGCTCACTGCAACCTCTGCTTCCCGGGTTCAAGTGATTCTTGTGCCTCAGCCTCCCGAGTAGCTGGGATTACAGGTGTCCACCACCACACCCAGCTAATTTTTGTATTTTTAGTAGAGACGGGGTTTCACCATGTTGGCCAGGCTGGTCTCAAACTCCTGACCTCAGGTGATCCACCGGCCTCAGCCTCCCAAAGTGCTGGGATTACAGTTGTGAGCCATCGCGCCGGACATATATTTTGCTTTCCATCTGCAGCTCCTGGATCCTAACTCCTTGTTATATTGTTGGGCACTGTAGGCCTCATTAAACAGAATCTCTGTCTATTACCTTCTCCTGTCCTTCTTCCACCTGCCCCAAGCAAGACTCTAATTTGATTGTGGGTCTCATTCCAGAAAGGGCTTTGCCTCATACCCTGGAGGAAGGAATGCTGCACAGAGAGGCGAACAGACAAGACTTGCTGGGTTTGTATCACATGCTTTTTGTCCAATCACATTTCTGCATGGTTGTCAATCATGCCTACGTAATGAAACCTCCATAAGAACCCAAAAGGACAGGGTTCAGAGAGTTTCCAGATAGCTGAACACTATCTGGAGAGTGAACACTTCTTGGAGAGTGGCACACCCAGGGAGACTATGAAAGCTCCACGCCCCTTTCCCCTTACCTCACCCTCCACATCTCTTCATCTGTATCCTTCATAATATCCTTTATAATAAACCAGCAAATGTGTTTCCCTGAGTTATGTGAGTCACTCCAGCAAATTAAATGAACCCAAGAAGGGGGTCATGGGAACCCCAACTTGAAGCCAGTCAGTCAGAAGTTCCAGAGGCCCAGACTTGCAGCTGGGGAGAAAGAGGGAGAGGCCTTGGGGACTGAGCCCCCAACCTGTGGGATCTGACACTGTCTCCAGGTAGGTAGTGTTGGAACTGCATTTGAGGACACTCCTGGTGTCTCCTGCTTGGTGTGTGGGGAGAAAAACCCCACACCTTTGGTTATCGAGATCTTCTGTGTTGATGATCGTTGCTGTTTGAGGGCAGAGGGAAAAAGCGGTTTGAGAGAGTTTTTCCCTGACATGAGTGAAGAGGGGACATGTACTAGTCTCTGAGATGTGGAATCAAGGGATCTGCCGCAAGTGAGGAGACCACTAGGAACCCTGCCACAGTCTTTGGGGCAGAGGGTGTCTCGGGGGCAGAAGAAGAGAGAGTTGTTTGCAGTAGCAGTTACGTCCAAAGTGGGCGCCAGGAAAGTAGGGCTGCACAGCTTTGCAGAACCTCCTTACTCCGGACCTGAATGAAACCATTTCCTGTAAAGTGCTAAGCGTAAAGTTTGTCAATGGAGACCCACAGAGAAGTGCGTGTACCCCACCCCACCATCCCACAGGAAATGTCGGAGTGATGTTGGGCTGTATCTAGGCAAGGAATGGTTCATGAGATGTGGTGGAGATGCTGAGGGCCCATGGACATCAGATCCTACTCTACCTGTGCCAGGACACGCCATGCGCATGTGCTTCAGGCCACCAGGCGACAGAAGTGTTGCATGAGGTATGAAATGGGCACCTGGGAAAGAGGAGTGTGAACAGCAGATGGGACACACTGGGGACAGTCATAGGAATGAAATGTCCCAGGATGGATGCAGGCAGGCTATGGAGGACCTAGTGAGGACTGCCCTCCAGGTGGGAATGTGGAGCAGGAGACTGGATGGAGACTGGAGGTGTTTTAAGTAGGGAAGCCGACTTGCAAAGGTGACCAGGAAAAGCATGCCAGCCAAGGATGAGACATGCACTGGCAAGACTCTCAGACAGCCTGGCTTGTCTAAGCAGAATGCCTGAGCCATGCCAAGGGTGCCTCGCAAGTTGTATTAATCATGTCCTTTCATTCTGTGTTTTTGGTGCTTGGTATCTGGGCCCTTGCTGACCCTGAGGGACCATTTCTCTCAGAGCTAGTCAAGTCCTAGAGATAGTAAATGACTCTCGTGGGAGCACGCCCTCCATGTGCAGACCAACCAATCCAGAGTCCACACTCCCACCCACCTCCTTTATCGAGCTCTCACATCCTGGGGCACCATCCACCTGTCCTAATCACTCAAAGACCACGTCCCAAACAACTAGGGACAGCCTCCATGCCCCTGCACCCATTGAAATTATTCATGCTAGCCAATCCTAAACCTGTGTATGCTGCCACGCCATTCCTTCCTGCAGAAACACAGTAAGGATTCTTCCTACACCTCCCCTACTTCCTCTGCTCTCTGACTTACCCACTTGCTTCCTGGTGCAGTCCCCTGTGGCATAGTTCACTCTCTTCTCTTGGGAACTGTGAGTAACAGGCTATCTTCTCAATGCCAGTCATCTCCTGAGCTGTTGACCTTGCCATACCTAACTAATAATAAAACCTATATTCTAAGGCAAAAAAAAAAAAAAAAATAGGGTCTCACTCTGTTGCCCAAGCTGGAGTACAGTGGTGTAATCATGACTCACTGTAGCCTCAAACTCCTGGGCTCAAGCAGTTCTCTCATCTCAACCTCCCGAGTAGCTGGGACTTCAGGCACACACCACCATGCCTAGCTAGTTTTCTTATTTTTGTGTAGATACAGAGTCTCTTTATGTTGCCAAGGCTGGTCTTGAACTCCTGGGCTTAAGTGACTCTCCTGCCTTGGCCTCCCAAAGTGCTGCAATTACAGGCATAAGCCACCATGCCCAGCTCAGAAATCTTCTTATTAAAAGTATTTCAAGAAGAGAAAGCCAAAAATGTTGAACATATATATATATAGATAGATACAGATATAGATATAGATATAGATATATAGTGGGGGACAGGCATGGTGGCTCATGCTTGTGGTCCTAACTACTTGAGAGTCTGAGGTGGGAGGATCACTTGAGCCCAAGAGTTAGAGGCTGCCGTGAGCTACAATCCCGCCACTGCACTCCAGCCTGAGCAACAGAGCAAGACCTTGTCTCCAAGAAATAATAATTTAAAAGAAAAATATGAAGACATCTTGTTGTGGGCTGCAAAAAAATTAATAAAAGTCAAATTAAATTAAAATGTGTAAATGGGCCGGGAGCAGTGGCTCACGCCTGTAATCCCAGCACTTTGGGAGGCCAAGGTGGGTGGGTCACTTGAGCCCAGAAGTTTGGGATCAGCCTGGCCAACACGCCGAAACCGCATCTCTACAAAAATTATAAAAATTAACCGGGTGTTGTGGTGTACTCCTGTAGCCCCAGCTACTCGAGAAGCTGAGGTGAGAGGATTGCTTGAGCCTGGGAGATCAAGATTGCCGTGAGCCGAGACTGCACCACTGCACTCCAGCCTGGGTGACAGAATGAGATCCTGTCTCCATAAAAAGAAAAAGAAAAAGAAAAAAAAGATGGAAAAAGATGTGAAAAACCAACAACAGAAATACTCACACATCATCAATGGGAGGGAAGCATCTTGAGGCAGCAAGGCGGGAGTGCTAGTAGAGAGGCAGATAGGACACTGGACCTGAGGCATTAAGGAAAGTCAGGATTTGGAGCTTACGAGTCTCTCATTGCAGATGGGATGGGGCTGGAATGAATGAATGAGCAAACACAAAGCATTTCCTTCCCTAATGACTCCCTACAGTCTAAAGAATCCCCCATTAGGCCAGGCACAGTGGCTCACGCCTACACTGGGGAGGCTGGGAGGCGGTGGATGAGGTCAGGAGATCGAGACCATCCATAACATGGTGAAACCCCGTCTCTACTAAAAATACAAAAAATTTAGCTGGGTGTGGTGGTGGTGCCTGTAGTCCCAGCTACTCGGGAAGGCTGAGGCAGGAACATGGAATCGAGGTAGAGCTTGCAGTGAGCGATCAGCCACTGCACTTCTAGCCTGGGCAACAGAGCGAGACTCTGTCTCAAAAAAAAAAAAAAAAAAAAAAAAAAAAAAGAATCCTACATTAGAGTTGGGGAAATGGGCAGTCCTGGTGGAAGTTAGGGAACAGATTTGGGACACATTATATCCAGCTGGACCACAGGAGGCCATAAGCTCAATTCTTCCTTGACTCTGAAACCTTTCGCTGGTCCTAATGCCTAGTAATTCTAGGCCTTTCCCAGTTGTGCTAGGCCTGGAGGTGAACACCTCTATGTGCCAAAAAGGAAAGGTATGCCAAGCAGGGGCTCAAGTCATCCTTATCCTCAGTCTGTCTATGAGTGGTATGTACCCCAGCTCCCCTTGTAAGATCTGCTGGGGTTAGGTCTCCTGGCTGTGAGTTCCCCATACCTGGGCATAAATGTAGTGAGCCTGAGTTCCCAAATAAGGTTGGGGGCTCCAGAGAGGTGGAGGATCCTGTCTCTGGGAAGTGTGCCCACCCAGCAGGTCTGACAAGGAAGATACAGTACTGGGGTTATGGAAAAAGGCTATATGTCAAGAGACCTGTGTCTCCATTTACGCACAGAATCATCTTTAATTAATGGGAAATTGGAAGGTGAATCACTTGGATCTGAAAGTACCTTTTGTTTATTGAACCACTGTGTTGTAAATCACATCTCTCTGAAGGTAAGAGAAACCAGGGAGTTACAAAATGTTTAGGAGAACTAAACAGGACTCCCTGTTTTGCTAACTAATCAGATTGAGACAGGCTTTCTGGTAAATCTACAAATTTGATGTTGTTCAGTCATGAGTAGTAAATTTCCTATGTTGGATTTTCCTGACAATTAATGTAAAAGGAAAAGGAGTATTTTTGACAAAATATTTCATTGTTCATCTAAACTGAAAACTTCTCTATTTTTCAAAATTGCTATCCATGTTTAAAGATGTAGATATTTGAATAGCCTAACTGGTACAGAAGGTTTAATGGGTTTAATGATGATTTCTTTTCTTTTCTTTTCTTTTTTTTTTTTGAGACGGAGTCTTGCCCTGTCTCCCAGGCTGTAGTGCAGAGGCACGATCTCGGCTCACTGCAAGCTCTGCCTCTTGGGTTCACACCATTCTCCTGCCTCAGCCTCCAAAGTAGCTGGGACTACAGGCGCCCCCCACCACACCCAGCTAATTTTTTTTTTGTATTTTTAGTAGAGGCGGGGTTTCACCATGTTAGGATGGTCTCGATCTCCTGACCCCGTGATCCACCCGCCTCAGCCTCCCAAAGTGCTGGAATTACAGGCGTGAGCCACCACACCTGGCCTTAATGATGATTTCTAAGACATACCTATAAATTACTTGAAATTGAAACAAAACTTAAGAATTATTGGAATTTTAAGAGCAATTTTCCCCTTCTCAAATGAGTTATTAGTTTCATAAATACTATACAATTCCATAAGAGATTTGGGGTTTTGAGATGTCTATTTTTTTTTTTCAGACGGCGTTTCACTGTTGTTGCCCAGGCTGAAGTGCAGTGGCGTGATCTCGGCTCACTGCAACCTCTATCTCCCAGGTTCAAGCGATTCTCCTGCCTCAGTCCCCCAAGTAGCTGGGATTACAGGCACCTACCACAACGCCAGCTAATGTTTTGTATTTTTAGTACAGATGGAGTTTCACCATGCTGGCCAGGCTTGTCTGGAACTCCTGACCTCAGCTGATCCACCCGCCTATAATTTATTACTCCCTTTTGCAAATGTTTAAAAGAAATAAAGTGAAATATTTTTAAACAGAATGCAGAGTTCTGTTGTCCTTTGGCAATACCAGTTCCAGACTCTGAGAGTGGCTCTTACTGTTGCCGACAGTGGGCTAGTGACCAAATCCCAACATGCTCCCCCTGCGAGTCCTTCACATGACCCGATTCATTCATCAGTTAGAGGCCAGCAGGCTTCAGAGAGGCGTGAGCCTCAGCCAACAATCTATAGGGCAAGAGACACAGAACTCAACGCAGACAGGTTTGGATTCTGGTGCCTAAAGAATGCAACTTCGAAACTCCGAGCCAGGAGGAAAGGGTTCTCTCTCCATCAGAGGGTGTGGGCTTCGTGAGGAGGGACACACAGCAAACACAATTAACAGTCCACCCCTTAATTAGAAAGTTGGTCCTTTTGTGTTCCTGGTGATTCACTTGCTAAGTGGAAGAAACAGGAGGGAATCTTTTCTCCTGCCCTCCCGGTAATCAATAGCCCATGGCCTGGCTTTACTTCTGTAAAGTGGCGGGAGACCTTTTGACAGCTGAGCCATTTCTGATTTCATTTATTTTAATAAGACAGGGTAGGAATGAGCAATGATGTTAGTACCAGGGGACTGTTGTTCTTTGGGAGAAACAATCTTAGAATGGTTAGTGACACCCCTTGCTTTTTCATTATACTTTTTGTACACATAATTTTTTCCCATTTATTTACTGGAATCTTACTGATTTATTATAAGTATAAGCTTTGTGTCTACACATGGATAACCAGTTTTCCCCAATTATAAGTCTCTTTTTCATGGAGGCACAGCCTAGACCTGGTTAGCCACCATCTCCCCTCATTGTATGCCCAATGTCTATTGTAGTATCTGCTGCATAGAAGGAACTTGATGAGTGAATGGATGATTGATGATGAATCAATAAATGAATGAACATGTCATTGTAAAAAATTCTAAAAACCTAGAATAGCACAAGCCGTTCCCACTACCTAGAAACACAGATACCAGTTGATGTAAAACTTTCTAGGTTGTGTTTCACCATGGGAACACGTCTTTGAACAAAAATGGGATCATATTCTATTTCACTCTTTCCCTTAAGAGATTGTCTATACTTCTCCAGGTCATTAAATGTTATTCCACAGTATCAGTATATGGCAGAGGCAAGGTCATACCAGGTCTGTCTGAATCCAGGGCTTAGCTCTTAACTTCTAGTCATACTGCTTCCAAGTCTAGGTGGCTGGGTTTTAGGATCTGTGATGGGAACTCAGTGTCACAACCTCTACTGGAAAGGTATTCTGGTGTTTCGTAACAGGACTTTCTGTTAGAGATAAGCATGGCAAAACGGGATGGAGACAAAGTTCAGGTTTCTGCTGCCAGGAGCTGAGATTGCTGTGACCAATGGCATTCTCCCAAACCAAATAATCCAACCTGGAATTACCATAAACCACTCATCATCTTTTCAAGTTCCCAGAAAAGAACATTTGTTAAGGGATGGAGGCAAGGAAGTGGAGAAGAAAGAGCACTGGCCAAGGTATCGTGAGTGTCCTGCGTTCTGGTCCTTCAATGAGCCATTTATCTTCTCTGCAGCTTCTCCATCTGATAGGAGTTTGGAGGCAGAGTTTTTCTTAATGTTAAAAGACAGTCGTGCCTAGAAGACATGGTGTACATGTTAGAAAGAAGGGACTGGCTGTGACTCTATAAAAAATGAATTCATAAACAAACAAATTACCCTTCCCCAGGGAGAAAGCTTGGATCCAGTAATTAGTGATCTCAAAAAGTAGAAGACCCGGCCTGCGAGGCCTGTGGCCTCCAAGTTTCAATACTGTGTGTCAGCTTTAAAAATGAGTTTCTTGCTGATAAATGTCCTCAGATTAAGCATGTGCTGAAAGTACTCCTTTTCCACCTTCACTAGCCACTCTTTCCTTCCCCTCCTCCCTTGTCCCTTCATTCTCTCCAGAACTTCTGCTAACTTTCATTCTCTTCAGGAGTTCAGCACAGTTGGGAGAAGATCAGAAAGTCATCCTCACTGTTTTTATTTTAGTCCACTTGACCTTTGGGGAGTAGTTCCACTGGCTCATAAGTATAGCCCCCCACAGCACAGCACCCCACACTGAGCCCGAAAGCAATGAAGAATCCCAATCTGCTGTCACTAACCAGCACGCTCAACAGCCATGTCCTTTACCCTTCTTATCTCCCTGCTTTCATGTCACATTAACTAATTTCCCTAAGAGTCAGAGACAGCCTCACCTCTCCCTACAGTCTGCCCACCCTTCTTCTACTACCTTCCAGTGAGTTCCTCAAAAGAAGGGTCTGCAGCGAGGATGCCCCTTTATCTCCGCCTGTTTCCTTCCCATTACAAAAACCTGAAACCTGTCTTTCCCGTGTTGATTTCACTTTATTCTCATCTTTACCCACGGGGTATGCCTCCTGCAATTCCTCCTAGACAACAGAATGGGAAAGAGGAGTCCTCGTCCTCTTTGCTCTCCATGACCATTTCTCTATTCTTCATCCCCAGTTCTCCATGATGTGTCCTCTTTGAAGTCCCTGATAAATTCATTACCACCTTCCCTCCAGTCTTACTAATGTTATCTACACAAGTGATTTCCAAACAGGAAGATTTTCAAACACTGATTCCTGAAGATCACCCCCAACTCGCTGAACTGAGACCAAGACCTCCAAAATTATGGATTAGGAATCTGTATTTTTTTTTTTTTTTTTTGAGACAGAGTCTTGCTCTGTTGCCAGGCTGGAGTGCAATGGTGCAATCATAGCTCATTGTAACCTCAAGCTCCTGGGCTCAAGTGATCCTCCCACCTCAGCCTCCCAAGTAGTGAGGACAACAGGAGCGTGCCACCATGCCCAGCTAACTGTTAATTTTTTGTAGAAATGGAGTCTCGCTATGTTACTCAGACTGGTCTCAAACTCCTGACCTTAACCCATCCTCCGCCTCCGCCTCCAAAAGTGTTGGGATTACAGTTGTGAGCCACCGTGCCCAGCCTAGAAATACCCACTAGAAGCTTCTGTGTAGACAATCTGCTTAGTGATATTTGGAGACAAAGTATCTCTTTATTGTATTTGTTGACAAAACTCTCCAGTCCTCTCCCATCTTCACGGAAAATTTTCACAGTTCATTCACAGCCCTCTTTCCAACATATTCACCACCAATACTCTTATTGACAATAACTATATTGTTGAACCTTCCAGTATACTGGATTCCCGGATATGGCCCCCTCAAAGCCCTGATATGCAAATATCTGGGAAAAGAATGCTCCAGAGGAAAGGAACAGCTAATCCAAGGCCCCTAGGGTAAGATGTGCCTGGGAGTTTGGAGACCAGTGTGGCTGGAGCAAAATGAGCAAGAGGAGAGAACTGGATGATGAGTTACGAGAGGAAGGAGCTAGGACAGTTTGAGTAAAGTTTGAAAACCATTATAAGGACTTGACTTCAACTATAAGTGGAAGTGGAATCCTCTGGAGAGTTTTGAGTGGAGAGTGATAGAAGTTGTCTTGTGTTGTAACAGTCTGGCTGCTATATTGAAAAGAGACTAGTTGGTGGCAAAGGTGGAAATGTGGAAGCCAGTTAAGAAGCCATCATAACCCGGAAGATGATGCCTAATAACATCTCTCTGGGAGCAGCAGAGAGCTGATAAGGGTTTGCCTTCTGAATGTTTTTTGACAATTAATGTAAACATTTCAAGTAGGCTGAGACTTTATTGCATATTAACAATGTCCATGTTCATCTCTAAATGACTAATACTAAACATCATTGTTCCAAAGCTTTTCCATTTTTCTTAACCTTCAACCTGTCAATCTATTGCAGATGACTTCTACTTCACTCATGCACTGACTCTTTCAATCAATAAAAGTGACCGAGAACCTGCTACAGGTGAGGTGCTGTGTTTGGTGTAAAAGAGACAACAGTTATCTGTCAATAAGGCTGACAAGGTTCCCATCCCTGTGTTTTGTGCAGTCTGGATCAAACTCAGAAATGCAAACAGGTGGAGAGCAATGAGTCCTATGACTGGTAAAGGAAAGGGCCTGCTGGTTTCCCTCAGGATCTCTGTCCTTCATCTCAAAATGCATCTTCCTTGTTATCTCTCCTCTCCTGCCTGTCTCAGAGGAAGACCTGCTCCTGCTACACTCTGGGCAACCCTGTCCCCAGTGGCCCTGTGGGCCCTTGGTCATCAAAGTCTATGTTGTGCCCTATCTTTTACCCTCAGTCACTCTCTCTCTTAACATTCTCCCTGTGCCCTGTAACTCTCCCTCATCTTTAAATGAATCCTCCTCCTTTGCCTTTTGCATGTATTCAGTCATACAATTCAACAAGCATTTATTGCACAGTGATATTCAATTTGCCACTTGCTAAAAGTCTGAACCTTGGCAGCTGAATGTGATCAGAAAAAAAGTACGACTGCTATGACTAGTCTCACTTTAAATTCATGGTCATTAACCTTGAGCTACCGTACAATCCACTACCTTTCTCAAGTTCAGTCACATTCTTCCTCTCCTAGATGATCACTTTTTACTTCTCTTCTCTTCTGAAACTTCCCACAACTCCTCGTTCATTCTTTTCTCAGTTGACAAGTTTGCTTCCTATTTCATCAAAAAATAGAAGCAATCAGATATGAACTTCTGGCTGGGCATGGTAGCTCACGCCTATAATCTCAGCACTTTGGGAGGCCAAGGCAAGAGGACTGCAGGTTAGGAATTTGAGACCAGCCTGGGCAACATGGTGAGACTCCCAATGTACTAAAAATTTTAAAAATTACCCAGATGTGTTGGCAAACAACTGTAGTCCCAGCTACTTGGGAGGTTGAGATGCAAGGATCACTTAAACCTGGGAGGCTGAGGCTGCAGTGAGCCATGATCACACCACTGCACTCCAGTCCAGGCAACAGAGCAAGACCCTGTCTTGAAAGAAGAGGGGACGAGAGGAGAGGAGAGGAGAGGAGAGGAGAGGGGAGGAGAGGGGAGGGGATGGCTGGGGAGGGGAGGGGAGAAAAGAAAGGAAGATCAGGTGAGGAGTAGGCCAAGGAGTGTTTTTTAAACTTACTGTTTTCTCTTTCCCAACAAGATTGTCATTTCTTTTAAAAAGTAGTTATCCTGAGGCCTATATTCATAGAATTCTGAAGGTGCCTTATCTCCTCTGATCTAGGGAGGTAAGCAGGGTTGAGCCTAGTAGTACTTGGATGGGAGACTACCTGGGAATACCAGGTGCGAAAGAAAGAAAAGAAAAGAGGAAAGAAAGAGAGAGAAAGAAAGAGAGAGGAAGGAAGGAAGGAGAAAGAGAGAGGAAGGAAGAGAGGAAGAAAGGAAGGAAGGAAGAAAGGAAGGAGGGAGGGAAGGAAGGAAGGGAGAGGAAGGAAGGAGAAAGAGAGAGAGGGAGGGAAGGAGGAAGGAAGGAAGAAAAAGAGAGAGAGGAAGGAAGGAGAAAGAGAGAAGAAGGAAGGAAAAAAATGAAAGAGTGAAAATGAACGAGAGAAGAAGAAACCACAGTTGCTGCTATGTCCACCAGCCTCTCTGCATGTCCTGGCCTCAGCCCTGCTGAGCTCTGGTACTGACACATCCTTTCTTCCTTCCTAATTTCCTAATTGACTAGGCCAGCTGAGCAGGGCTTTTCTGTGCCGAGGAGGTAAATCTCGGGATATCTAGACTGAGGGGTGGAAGGAGCCTTCCAGGGCACACATGAGACATGGCAGGGCTAGGCTGCCAGTTTTATTTTGTTTTGATTTAGAGACACGATCTTGCTCTGTCACCCAGGCTGGAGTGCAGTGGCATGATTATAGCTCACTGCAGCCTTGACCTCCTGGGTCTCCAGCAATCCTTCCATTTCATCCTCTTGAGTAGCTGGGACTACAGCTGCACACTACCACAGCCGGTCCATTTATTTTTATTTTTTGTAGTGACAAGGTCTTATGATTTTGCACAGACTGATCTTAAACTCTTGACCCCAAGTGATCTTACTGCCGTGGCCTCCAAAAGCATTGGGATTACAGGAGTGAGCCACTGTGCTGGACTTAGTCTGTCAGCTTTGAAGCTTTACATATGAACTCAGAGGGACTTGATTTCAGAGGCATCTGCCATGTGGCCCAGCAGAGCCCATCCAGAGGAAATGACAGTACAGTCAGGAGCTGGCTTCAAAGCCGCCCCCTCACCAGCAGCAGGTGCCACCATCACAGGGCTCCTCCTCAACTCCTCAAGAGTCTCAGCCCTCCCCAATTTGAGGGAGCAGAGCTTGGTCTCCTGCCCTGACAGCTGCCATGCACAGCAAACCTATCTTGTTCCCACAGGTTGCCAACAACTGGGATAAATGACCCGATGAAGAACCACTGGCGCCTAGGAACTTGTCTTTTAGACCGTTTTGTAGGGGAATGACCTGCAGGACTTCCTTAGGGGACCACATCCAGCTTTTCTTCCCTCCCAAGAGCCCAACAGGGAAGGCTCAGCATAAATAGCAGCCACCTCTCCCTGGCAGACAGGGACCCGCAGCTCAGCTCCAGCATAGATCAGGTGAGGAGCACACCAAGGAGTGATTTTAAAACTTACTCTGTTTTCTCTTTCCCAACAAGATTGTCATTTCCTTTAAAAAATGGTTATCCTGGGGCCTACAGCCATACCATTCTGAAGGTGTCTTATCTCCTCGGATCTAGGGAGGTAAGCAGGGTCGGCCTGGTAGTACTTGGATGGGAGACCACCTGGGGAATTAGTTCAAAAGCTTTAAGAATAAAAATTAGGCACAAGTATACATATGTAACAAACCTGCACGTTATGCACATGTACCCTAGAACTTAAAGTATAATAATAAATAAATAAATAAATAAATAAATAAATAAATTACAAATTAAAAAAAAAATAATCCGAAATGTGAGCAATACTTTATGCACATGTAATATATAAATCATGTGAGCATTATTTATAATTGAAACATTTGAGACAAACCTAAATGCCCAACAGTAAGGGCACAATTAAGTAAAGTATGATATGCCCATAGAATGTTTAGAAGTTTTTAATGTCATGGGGAAATGTTTATGACCTAATGTCTTGAAAATTTACAAATTATATATATACACACATATATAGTCACTATGTAAAATATATTTAAAGAAGAAAAAGAATAGAAGAAAATGGACCAAAATGTAAGCAGTAAATAAGAGAATTTGAAGCCATTTTTTCATTATTTACAATGAACTTGTGTCTTTAATTTATTATTATTATTGTTAATTTATTTCTTGAAACACAATCTCACCTCTGTTGCCCAGGCTGGAGTACAGTGGGTTTGCGGATTCTCATGCCTCAGTCTCCTGAGTACTGGGATTACAGGTGTGCACCACCCATGCTAATTTTTGTATACAGTGTAGACAATTGCTTACATGTTGGCTGCTGGCCTAAACTCCTGACCTCAAGTGATTCGCCTGCCTTGGCCTCCCAAAGTGCTGGGATTACAGGTGTGAGTCACTGCTCCCGGCCATTATTCTTTAATAATAATAATAATAAACTATTAAAAATTAAGAAAAAAAAAGAATAAAAATTGTGATCTTACTTTGTGTTTATCCCATGTTGAGTTCTGTGCTGGGCAGAGGGATCACACGGTAAATGCGTTCTTGGGAATTACAGGCTACTTGAGGGAGTGACAGTCTGGTCGAATCTTCCTCCATCAATGCCACGTTGGCATCCTCTTACACAGTCAGGCTTTAGGGGTTGATGAACCAAGCGGCTTCTCGTTCCCATACAGTTCCGCCTCCACATACCAAGATTCTAATAAGATCCAGTGGAAATAACCAGGCTCTCGTTGGAATATGAGTCCCAAGGAAAGTTAAAAGCACTCTTGTGGGCGACTTCCTGCCTGACTTTCATTTCAGCACCATGAAGCTTCACGGCCTGGTTTCTGCTCCTGGTCCCAAGGCCAAGCAGCCGAGGCTGGTTTTCCTTCCTTGGTGAGGCTTATGATGGTAAGGCTTCAGAAGGTATGCAGGATTTCTGAAGAGAAGCATCATCCTGGACCTGATCAAATGGGGGAAATGATGCTTTCGGAAGGCTGCTTTTGAACCACAGAGTTGCTAGTGTCTGCGTTGCTAAGGCCTGTCATGAACTAGGCTTTGCTGGATTGCCCATCTCGGGTCTTTCAGAGCTGCTGGGAATATCTTCTTTCCCTGTAGTGCAGCTTCTCGGTGTGTTCAGCGGATGGATCACGTTTCAGAAGCCGCTGCAAGGTGTATCAAAAACACATCTCCTGAGCCGTAAGGGACGGGAGATCCAGTAACAACGCACACGGGGTATTTTTGTGCTTTCTTAAGGTTTGAGCCGCTGCCTTAGGTTGTGGTGCCCAACGTGCAGGATGTGCCGGGTGTCTGGGGAGCTGCTCAACAGCTTAGAGAGTCAGTCAGGTACTCAGAGAAAGAACAATCATCCTTTCCAGGAGCAGCTGAGCTTTTGTTTTGAGTAGAAGATGCAAAATAAGGCCTGCAATTGGTATAAAATGTCCCTCAGCATAAATCTCATAAGAGCATGACTAAGGCTGTTGACCCTTGTGTCTTCTTTCTCCTTCCTCCTTTGCTTTCCTAGTTGGATAATGTACAGGGCTCTTTAGCCTCGCTCTGTCAGGGGCTCCCTTCCTGGTTTGTTCCATTTCCATTCCTTCTCCAGCCTTCTTGACAGGAGATGGGAACTGATGGGCATCAAACTCCCACAAGGATCAGAGCATCTTCTCATTGAATTTCAGAACGACTCTGTGAGGCAGGCATCCTCCCCTCTTTGAAGGTGACAAAGCTGAGGCTTAGAGCAGCTGAGACCGCTGCCCAGGGACTTACTGCCAGTCAGCAGGTGGCAGAGCAGAGGTTTGAGCCCAGCTGTGCCTGAGGTCAGAGCTCTTGCCAGGTAGATGCATCACTGACCAGCTCCTAGAGCTTGATGGTTATGAATCTCAGGCACACCTTGGCATCACCTGAACTACCCATGCCTGCAACTCCCCAACAGAGTCTGCAGAAACTGGCCTGGGGTGTGGCCTGGGCATCGGGACTTTCAGTTTCTCTCTGGGTGGTTAGAGAGTGCAGCCAAGGCTCACACCTGTAATTCCAGCATTTTGGGAGGCCAAGGTGGATGAATCACTTGAGGTCATGAGTTTCTGAGCAGCCTGGCCAACATGGTGAAACCCTGTCTCTACTAAAAACAGTAAAATGTAGCCAGGCGTGGTGGCAGGCACCTGGAATCCCAGCTACTCGGGAGGCTGAAGCAGGAGAATCACTTGAACCCGGGAAGCAGAGGTTGTAGTGAGTTAGATCGCACCAGTGTGCTCCAGCCTGGGTGACAGAGCGAGACTCCGTCTAAAAAAACAAAAAAAGAAAGTACAGCCAAGGCCGAGCACCACTGCTCTATTGCTTCCTCAAGCAACCCACAGCATCAGTACAGCCTACTGAGAAAGTGTTTAGGGACTTTTATGCTCCTAGCAGTCACTGGGACTCAGGTCACAATGACGTGTATCCCATTTGTAAGAATATATACTTTAGGTCCGGGTGCAGTGGCTCACGCCTGAAATCCCAGCACTTTGGGAGGTCAAGACGGGGGATCATGAGGTCAGGAGCTCGAGACCAGCCTGACCGACATGGTGAAATCCCCATCTCTACTAAAAATACAAAAATTAGCCAGATGTGGTGGCACATGCCTGTAATCTCTTCTACTCAGGAGGCTGAGGCAGGAGAATCTCTTGAACCCGGGAGGTGGAGGTTGCAGTGAGCTGAGATAGCACCACTACACTCCAGCCTGGGCGACAGAGTGAGACTCCATCTAAAAAAAAAAGAATACATACTTTAGCAGTCAGGGCAGAAGTGCTCTGTGTCTGCCACCTTTCTCAGCATCAGTATTTCATGTCACCACCTCATTCCTATACACTCCTGGATCTTATCACGGACAGCTTCATTCTATAGCAGTGGCTCTTCACCAGGGGACCTGGAGAAGCCAACTAGGATAAAGGAATGTGCTTCTCAACCCACGGTATCCAAGGCTGCTATGATCACAGGCTGAAAGCTTGAAGTCAGTGGAAGATTTGTCCTTCTTTCATTCCCCTCTAAGGTGTTGTTGGATTCTTCATGTTCTCCTGATGTCCCTTCTGCCTTTCCTTTCCTTTCCAGGTGCTCGGGACATGTGGAGAGCCTACTCTGACATGAGAGAAGCCAATTACATAAATGCAGACAAATACTTCCATGCTAGGGGGAACTATGATGCTGCCCAACGGGGACCTGGGGGTGTCTGGGCCGCAGAAGTGATCAGGTAACTGGAGCTCCTGGGATGCCAGGGCTGTGTGAGCAGAGCTTGCCTGCCTTGGACAATCAGGAGGGAGGTGAGCTCCTTGTAGAGAAGTTAGAGGCTGCAGACCCTCCTCCTCTTGCCGTCTCTCTGCCTCTGTGCTCAGTGTGAGGGTCTGAGTGGTGGTAGGAGCGAGTGATTCCTCACCCTCCCTCTCTGGGTGCTGTTCATCCAGCCTCGGGTTGCCCAGCCTGGCTGAGTGGGGCGGTGTCCAGGCAGGGGCAGTGTTTTCACCACCACTTCCTTGGCCTTTCTGGGCTCCTCTCAGAGCCCTCCCTTGGAACCCCCATTCCAAGGGAGTTTGGGAGGGTGGGCTGTTGCTCACTGGCCTGGTGATTAATCTCCCTCTTGCCTGCCTGGACTACAGCGATGCCAGAGAGAATATCCAGAAACTCCTGGGCCGTGGTGCGGAGGACACACTGGCTGATCAGGCTGCTAATGAATGGGGCAGGAGTGGCAAAGACCCCAATCACTTCCGACCTGCTGGCCTGCCTGAGAAGTACTGAGCTTCCTCTTCAGTCTGCTTTCAGGAGACCTGGCTGTGAGGCCCTCAGGGCAGGGACACAAAGCAGGGAGAGGGCACACAATAGGTATCTAATAAATACTTAAGAGGTGGAATTTGTGGAAACTGTGTTATTCTTTGTGGTATAGACTGCCTGTTTAGTACAAAGGGGTGATCCATGCACATCTAGGTGAAAGTGGAGCCTGGGTGGGTGGGAGACAACTCCTGGGCACACAGGGCATCCTGGGCATCCCTGATCAAGGGCATGATGAGTTCAGTGACCACCCCCACAGGATCCCAGGGGCTTCAGCAGCATCCCACCCCTTACCGCATGTGAGCAGCTGCCCAGTGAGTTTGTAGGAACCCCAGCCACATTCCCAGTGAGTTCAACTGCACCCCGGCACGTTTTGCTGTCACCTCAATGGAGAGCTCCTTGCTTGTCAGCTTTGGCTTGTGGCACCCAGCAAAAGCTTCCTGCCACTCAGTGGCTACAGCCACACACTCTCCAGCAAGATTTAATCTCAGCCTTGTGAGGAGCCCTTTCCCAAATGTATTTCTATGTTCTTTATCCCTTAGTAGCTAATCTCATGTTAGTTGGTAATAACTCTGTTAAACTCGTCCTTTTATATCTGTGGCTACATCGATCAATTGTCTTACACCACTCACCCACCCCCTCGCCCAGGTCATGCAGAGGCCTCGCCAGTCGTTTTGTTGCTATTCCCAGGCCTCTGTGTGCCCAGATCTCTTCACTGCCCTGTCAGTTGTGTCCCGTCCCCTTCTCCACCTCCTGGCCTTGTCCTCAATGACCTTTCCATGAGGCTTTGGAAAGCCTCATCCCAAGAGTCCTGGCAACTGATACAATTAGTCTCATCAACACTAGCCCCTACTCCTGATCTCATTTTTAAATTTTATTTTCTTATTTTCTTATTTTTTGTTTAGGAACATCAACCTGCTTCCGACTGACCCAATTTTTAAAGTTTCTCTTTATTCTCCCTAAAGAATGGCTCTCCCATTTGTTTCCTTCATCTTTTTTTTCACTGACTTAGAATTCATGTCCAGACAAAAATTCTACTTCCTTGAAGAGCCTTCCCAGTAGCCATGAACCACACTCTGGGGCAGTTTGTGGCTCCCGAGCACTTTGTTCACACCTGCTGGTTCATCTTTACCCCCTAGTCTCAGAACTGGTTTTGTATGTCAGTTCCCCTGCTGGACTGGAAGTCCCTCTAACACAGCTAGCATTTGAACAGTTCATAAAAAACACTTTCATTTCTATGGTCCTGTGTAACTGTTCACAAGATACATTAGTCTCACTCATTGTCGTTTGACAATGTTTATTGTTCTAAAGAGGAAGTGAGACATGTAGGTGGACACAACACAGTAAGAGCCTCAATACAGGCACACAGTGGTGGCAGTTCAACTCTGCTGGAATATGGAAGGCCAGTGAATAGTAACTAGAATCACTGCCATCTTTTACATTGCAATTGCAAGACTGTGTCCTATACTTTATATGCTTTATCTGATTGACACCACAAAGAAACCTTTGATGTTCTCAGGTGGATAAACAGGTTTAGAGGTATGTGCTCAGGACCTTCTCCAAGGTCACACATGTAACAGGTGCAGAGCCAGGACTACAGGCTGGTTTGTCTGACTCCAGAACCTGCGATACACTGAACAAGGCCAAGAGGTTCAGCAGTGGAGACCTCTTCTCTTCTTCAGGAAGATAGGGAACATGGTAAGAGCAGTGAATTCCATAAGCATGGGACCCCATCATACTTCATTTTTTGTAAAATTAGTTCCTTGATTAGAAGCAATGCCTTTGGGTCTCTCACTATTGAATAAGTGTGGATGTGCCACTCTCCCTAGTACCCCAGAGTGCAGTTGGAGGCTTGCCTAGAAACTAGAGGTTGAGGATCCTTCAGTAGTTCCTATACCAAGCCATAAGCCATGCTGCATCTGGAGATAGGGTCAGGGAGCTCTGCTGAACAGATGGGGAGGACATCAGAGTGGGAGGAAAAGGAAGCAGGTCGTGTCGGGAGAGAGAAGACCCAGCCTGCCATGATGGCTGGGTAACTACTGTTTCTTTTTTTTTTGAGACAGTGTCTCGCTCTGTCGCCCGAGCTGGAGTGCAGTGGCCGGATCTCAGCTCACTGCAAGTTCCGCCTCCCGGGTTTATGCCATTCTCCTGCCTCAGCCTCCTGAGTAGCTGGGACTACAGGCGCCCGCCACCTTGCCCAGCTAGTTTTTTGTACTTTTTTTAGTAGAGATGGGGTTTCACCGTGTTAGCCAGGATGGTCTCCATCTCCTGACCTCGTGATCCGCCCCTCTCGGGCTCCCAAAGTGCTGGGATTACAGGCTTCAGCCACCGCGTCCGGCCGTAACTACTGTTTCTTATCTAATACACCCTCAACTTAGATAACAGACTAAGTCTAGGTGACAAAACCTCAAAGAATAGCAGACTCTCCCCACTGCATCCGCTTCCCACCTCCGCCACCTTTCCACAATTCTTAGCAAGGGTTCTCCCGAAAAGAAAGCGGAAACAGAGTCTTGCGTGCAGGTATTTTATTTGGGGAATGAACCTGGGGAGCAGGAGTGAGACAGTGGAGTGAAACAGGGAGGAGCAAAGCCAATACAGGGACACATTATACAGCTGGCCATGCAGAAGAGCTACATAACTGATGCCAATGGGACCTTCAGAGGAACGTGTAAAAAGTGTCTCAGTGCTCTCCATTAGGAGTCCAAAATGAAAGGCACCTAGCAATTGGCTTCCATATCCCTTTGGTCAAAGGTGGTCCCACCATTGTTAACTTTTCTGCATTTCTTGGCTATGCACACATGAGTGTCCAGTGGGTTTACCTGGAGTAGGAAATAGAAGGTCCACGGAGCAGACCCAAAGCAAGGTGCTACCAGGTTGTACCTGCATGAAATGAATCAAAGCCTATGGTGGAACTCATTGCTGTAGCAGTGGCTTGAGAAAGGGGAGGGGGCCAGCAGGTCCGAAGTAGTTGACAGGCTGCATCTGATACACAGTGCAAAGCTTTGCTTTTTGAAAGTAAGGTCTGGACACAGCAAGTTCACTCAGGAACAAAGGAATGGATTGGATCTTAAGACTGAAAATAAAAGAGACAAGAAGAAACTATACTGGGTAGCCAAGATGGGGAAAGAGGCAGGGCGACTGGGAGAGAGAGAGAAATGTAAGCCACCATGGACTAATGAAACCTGCCATAACCCTTGTGGTCCCACACAGATGCCACTCCCAGGGGGAACATGATCCGGGGCACAGTGCTCCATAAGACACTGAAGGAATTTAGGGATGCTATGGGGCTTTAATAGGTTTAGGGACATGGTGACTTTCCTAGCAACAAGATTGTAACACACTACATAATCTTTTGCTTGAAATAACTTTTTTTTGTTCTCTTACAACATAGGTACTTTGTTAGAGGTTGGGGTAAAATGAGGGTAATATGATGGCCTTTATGGTTAGGGGATACAAGGAATACATGAATCTTATGCCCAATCAAACCCACAAGGTCCCCAGTGGAGATAAGTTCTGAGGACAATGACCAGTACTCTACTGTTGGTTGGGGTCTGGCCCCAAACTTCAAAGCAGAACTCCGGTAAGCTGGGCTGCACTGCACAGTCTGGGCTAGAAGTCTAAGAGGACTTCTTTCAAAATCAGTCTCCAACCCCTCAGATCAGAAAGGCCATTCCAGTCAGTCCCCACCAGCCCTGGAGGAAGTGAACCAGAGAGCATGAGCTTGTGTTGGACCCACTCAGAGCCAAGTTCCCATTGCGCGCCTCATAGGCTTTTTCCAAAATTAGAAAAGGACAGACAGACCGGTGAGACCTGCTCTCCTTCACTTCCATTAGTAGGGTAAGGCTAACTTGCTTTAACAAAGATACTCCAAAATACAGAATGTTAAGGAATATACAAACTTACGTCACACTTAACAGTTTGTGATGAGTATTTCAGCTGCCAGGGACTTCCACTCCGTACTTTCAGGTTCCTTCCAAGTTGTTGGCTCTACCATACTTTAGACTGACCCTTGCTACTCAAAGTGTGATCCAAGGACCAGAGGCATCAGCATTGCCTGGGATCCTGCCAGAAATGGACAGTCTCAGGCACTACCCTAGATCTACTGTGGCAGTCAGGAGCTCCTACCTAATTTGTAGGAACTACTGCAAAATAAAAATGTGGGAACTTGTTGGGAAGCCAAAATGGAAAAAAAATGTGGGGACCCTTGTCCATCAATTATTAAAAATTTCAACAGAGTGAAAGCAGAACATTAAACCAAGTGGGGGGCCCTCATAAGCTTGGGGTTCTGACAATTATATGGCCCTCGCATCCGTGTGAGGCGGACAGAATCCTGAGGACATTTCAGCAGGTGGACAATGGGTGAAAAGCCACGCCAGGGTTGAACAGGAACATATGCAAAAAGTGCAAAGTGCAGAACGCACATGAGGAATGGAGGACCCAGGACAAGGGATAAACTTGGGCTCTGAAACTGAGAAAAAGTTTGAAAATAGATCACAGAGGGCCTTAAATGCCAAGCCCAAGGGCGTGGGCTGTGCTCTGAAAACAGAGGGGAGGTGCTGAAAGTGTCTGACTGGCAAGTGGCATGACTGGGCCCCAAGAAGACAAAGATTCTGGCAGCGCATCTGCAAGTAACTTCCCATGAGAGCAAGATAAACACTCTTTCTCAGGGGCTGTGGTGCATCTATACACAAGGATGACTCAATATCTAAATCTCCGAACAGTGTGGGGGTGGACGGCAAGTTGAGGGAGGTTAAATTAGTCCATTGAGGCCGGGCACAGTGGCTCACACCTGTAATCACAGCACTTTGGGAGGCCCAGGTGGGCAGATTAATTGAGGTCAGGAGTTCGAGATCAGCCTGGCCAACACAGTGAAACCCCATCTCTACTAAAAATACAAACATTAGTCAGGCATGGTGGCGAACACCTGTAATCCCAGCTACTCGGTAGGCTGAGGCAGGAGAATCACTTGAAACCAGGAGGTTGTTGCAGTGAGCGAGATCACATCATTGCATTCCAGGCTGGGTGACAGAGTGAGACTCCATCTCAAAAATAAAATTAAAATAAAAATAAATTAGTCCCTTGATCTATAGATTTCAGGTTTGGGGCAGGGTCTCTACCAATTGTTTTGTTTTGTTTTTTTGAGACGGACTCTCACTCTATCACCCAGGCTGGACTGCAGTGGTGCAATTTCAGCCCACTGCAACCTCTGCCTCCCGGGTTCAAGCGATTCTCATGTCTCAGCCTCCTGAGTAGCTGGGACTACAGGTGTGTGCCAGCATGCCCAGCTAATTTTTTTTTTTTTTTAACAGAGTCTCGCTGTGTGGCCCAGGCTGGAGAGCAGTGGTGCAATCTCAGCTCACTGCAACCTCCACCTCCCGGGTTCAAGTGATTCTCCTGCTTCATCCTCCCAAGTAGCTGGGACTACAGGCACCCACCACCATGCCCAGTTAATTTTTTTTTTTTTTTTTTGTATTTTTAGTAGAGACGGGGTTTCACTATGTTGGTCAGGCTGGTCTTGAACTCCTGACCTCAGATGATCTGCTGCCTTGGCCTCCCAAAGTGCTGGGATTACTAGTGTGAGCCACCGTGCCTGGCCAGCCATTGTATTTTTAACAAGCTCCTGTGGTGATTCTGATATGTAGCCAGGTTTGTGAACCACCTGACTGGGTGACATCTAAGATTGTTTACATTTATTGTGCTGAGATGAACTGGTAGCAGTAATGGGATGTCAGTGGTTAGAGGTGAAGAGAGGAAGGTCACTTAAGACTGCTGTAATGGGCCAGGCGCAGTGTCTCACACCTGTAATCCAAGCACTTTAGGAGGCCAAGGGAAGTGGATCACCTGAGGTCGGGAGTTCCAGACCAGTCTGACCAACATGGAGAAATCCCAGCTAATATATAATTAATTTAAATAATAATTATAAATTAGCTGGGTGTGGTGGCACATGCCTATAATCGCAGCTACTCGAGAGGCTGAGGCAGGAGAATCGCTTGAACCCAGGAGGCGGAGGTTGCTGTGAGCCGAGATGACACCATTGCACTCCAGCCTGGGTAACAAGAGTGAAACTCCATCTCCAAAAAAAAAAAGACTATGGCAATAGTCTAGGCAAGAAGTAATGAGAACATGGGCTGGTGGCAAGAGACAATGGGAAAAAAATGACTAATGGAAAAAAACACCAGCAAGGCAGAATTGAGAGGATGTACCTAGTAATTAGAAGTGAGCATAGAGGAGGAGGAAGAGGCAAGGATGACTACTACAAGGTTTTGAGCCTTGACCAGGGGAGTCACAAATTTAACACACGCAAGGAAATTATTAATTTCAATTTTCATCTTCCCACTGTCTCTGGCTCATGTAAATCCAATGTCTATGGGTCTGAAAACTACCAGGTCCAACGACGACATCTCAAACCTTTCTAACAAGAGTTAACATTATTACCTATATGCTATGTCACAGGCACTGTACCCTATATTTCCATCTCCTTTAATTCTCACTAAAGAGGAGCTCTAACACCTCACTCTTTCTTTGTGCTATTCATTATCTCATCTAATCCTCAAAATACCCTGAATCAGAGCTACTATCATCCCAATTTTACAGATGAGAACACTAAAACTTAGAGAAACAAAGGAACTTCCCAAGGTCATAAAGCAAAAGAGAGCACAGATATTCAAACCAAGGCAGTCAGCCTCAGAACACAAGCTCTCAGCCACTATGCTGCCCTGTAAAACAGTGGTCAGATCTGGAAACAAAAGTGAAAGGGAGGTAACCATGAATCACAATCTGCCTAGAACTTTCAGGCAAGTGAAAGAAAGACACAAGTTCTATTTAAAAACTAATACCCAAATAGACTGCAAGTTTAAATGTTTAACTGAAGTTTTTTTTTTTTCATCTAGCCCAAAATATCATGAAGGTGATTTTTGTTTGTTTGCCTTGGAAAACAAATTCAAGTGACAAGATTTGTTTTTGTTTGTTATACTAGAAATTTCTCTCCATACCCTTTATCAAATGAGAATTGCTGTGCCTTGAGAAAGTCTGTGAGGAAATGATTGCACAATTGTGCCAGTTCACGCTGTCTGCTTGCCATGGGACTTCCTCTGGGCCTTCTTGTAGTCACTGTGCTGACCGTGGACAGGGGCTCTCACCCTTATCTCAGTATAGACGCACATTTCAACATAATCCAATAGAGCCAAAAGGCAAATTATGCTAGTGGGAAGGTTTTCCATACTTCCCAGAATTCTCCCATCCAAGTACTAACCAGGCCCGACCCTGCTTAGCTTCCGAGATCAGACCAGATTGGGCGCGTTCAGGGTGGTATGGCCGTAGACTACTTCCCAGAATTCTAAGAATTATCCTTTCCCTGACAATCTCTTTAATCCATATGGTTACATCATATCTAGGAGTAATGTGTAAGTTTAACAGTGATTTGTGTCCATATTATCTGGTTGTGTTACAAATGAAAAAAAGAGTTGAATTGTTCAGTGCATCCAACGCTTTACTTACTCCACACCTTTCAGCAAAAATGCTCACAATAAACCTCCTGTCTACGTTCTGTTCAAATGAAAACTTTAGTCATACTTTACATTTATTATTAATATAACATGCTATGTAAATGTACAGGAGCCTGACAAATGACAATCTACTTACATAATTTAAATAATACAAGTGCTTGCTGCAGTCTTTATTAGTACACAGCTTTGTTATGGCTTCTTAGAAATAATTTTTAAAAGTGCATGATTCTTGTGGGCTACTCTGTTTAGGAAAGATTACAGATAACACATTTCTAAGAATGAATCAGTCAGCTGTATATAGGTTCAGATTAGAAAATATTAAATAAACACAGGGAAAAACATTTTAAATTAGCTTAATTTATATATGAAGACATTTTATTTAATTTATTTTTCAGACAGGGTCTTTCTCTGCCACCCAGACTGGAGTGCAATGGCACAAACATATCTCATTGCAGCCTGGACCTCCTGGCCGCAAGTACTATGCCCAGCTAATTTTTTTATTTTTTGTAGAGATGAGTTCTCACTATGTTGCCCAGGCTGGTCTTGAACTCCTGGTCTCAAGTGATCCTCCCATCTTTACCTTCCAAAGGGTTGGGATTACAGGCCTGAGCCACTGCACCCAGTTCCATTTTACTTAAATATCAAATTCAAATCTTCAGTGTTCTACTTATTTTGGGTTTGTTAATTCCATTACACAAGGTCTTATTTCAGTAATTTCCATACTGTGTCAGACAAGATATAAAAATAATTCAACTCCAGGCAATAATACTATCTGTCTTCATGTGACCAGGATGAAAAGCTTCTGCTCCCAACATGGAAGCCACAGTAAGAAAAGAATCTCTCTAATCCACTAGCAACAAGCAATTGATACTGTAGTTCGGAATAATACTAGGACATTAACATTCTAATTCCAGCAAACAAGGACTGACTCTTTTCAAAATTCAACTTTGGTTAAGAAATGCTGAGTACAACTTTGGTTAAGAAACACTGAGGTCATGGATAAAGAGTCACAGATGCCAATGCCAAGGGTACAGACACTGACAAAAGTGGCTCCAATAAGATGGCAGGATTTGGGGGTGGTGTCTTTACTTCAATAACAAATGCATTCAGAAGGTTCAGGAACATGATTTAGCTTTTCTCAAAATGTCATAACATCCTGCTGAATCTTCTCCCACTAGGCCTGCTGGGACCAGAGAAACCGATCACATTTTTCAAGCATGCTTTGTATCAGGGCCCTGAAATCCCAAATAAAAGAAACAAGCAAATTTAGTTGTCATTGTTCATTCTTCACAGAAAACTTAAAAACTACAGAGTTTCAGAGGATTCAAAAAGTTGACTGACTCTGTGCATCAAAAGACACAATCCACAGAGTGAAAAGGCAACCTACAGAATGGAAGAAAATATTTGCAAATCATATATCTGACAAGGGATTAATGTCCAGAATATCGGAGAACTCTTACAGCAACAACAAAAACACCCAACCCGATTCAAAATGGGCAAAGGACTTGAATAAGTATTTCTCCAAAGACAATTACATAAATGGTCAATAAGCATATGAAAAGATGTTCAACATCTCTATCACTAGAAAAATGCAAATCAAAACCACAATGAGGTAGTACCTGACACCCACTGGGATAGCTACTATTTAACAAAAAACAACAACAGAAAATGACAAGTGTTGGGCTAGCACATGGAGAAAGTGGAACCCTCGTGCACTGCCAGCAGGAAAATAAAACAGTGCGGTCTCTTCAGAACAGTATGGTGGTTCCTTAAAACATTAAAAATAGAATTATCATATGATTCCAGAATTCCACTTTCAGGTATATACCCAAAAGAACTGAAAGTAGTGTCTGGAAGACATATTTGTATACTCATATTCATAGTAGTGTTATTCACAATACCCAAGAAGCGGAAGCAATTCAAGTGTCTGTCAACAGATGAATGGATAAACAAAAGGTGGCATATATATACAACAGAATATTATTCAGCCTTAAGTAGAAAGGAAATTCTCACACATGCTACAACATGGATAAACCTTTAGGATGATATACTCAGTGAAACAGGCCAGTCACAAAAGGACAAATGTATTAATTCCACTGAGATGAGGTATTTAGAATAGTAAAATTAATAAAAACAGAAAGTAGAACTGTGGTTGCCAGGGGCTAGGTAGAGGAAGTAAGTTGCTGTTTAATGGGTGTAGAGTTTCAGTTTTGCAAAATGAAAAAGTTCTAGAGACTGGATGCAAAACAATGTGAATATACTTAATACCACTGAGCTGAACATTTTTAAATTGTTAAGATGATAAATTTTATGTGTGTTATACCACACACACACACACACACACACACACACACACACACACACAAAGACTGAGACATTAGGTACCTGGTAATTTTTTTTTTTTTTTTTCAGAGTTTCATTCTCGTTGCCCAGGCTGGAGTGCAATGGCATGATCTTGGCTCACTGTGATCTCTGCCTGCTGAGTTAAGCAATTCTCCTGCCTCAGCTTCCCGAGTAGCTGGGATTTACAGGTGTCCGCCACCACGTCCAGTTAATTTTTTTGAATTTTTTTTTTAATAGAGACAGGGTTTCACTATGTTGGTCAGGCTGGTCTCGAACTCCTGACCTCAGGTTATCCACCTGCCTCAGCCTCCCAAAGTGCTGGGATTATAGGCATAAGCCACTGTACCCAGCCAGGTACCAGTAATTTTTTTTTTTGAGATGGAATCTCGCCCTGTCACCAGGCTAGAGTACAGTGGCACATTCTCGGCTCACTGCAACCTCCACCTCCCGAGTTCAAGCAATTCTCCTGCCTCAGCCTCCCAAGTAGTTGGGACTACAGACACGCACCAACACGCCCAGCTAATTTTTGTATTTTTTTTTTTTTTTTTTTTTTAGCAGAGATGGGGTTTCACCATGTTGGCCAGGATGGTCTCAATCTCTTGACCTCGTGATCCGCCCACCACAGCCTCACAAAGCGCTGGGATTACAGGCGTGAGCCACCACAACCAGCCTGGTACCAGTAATATTTTTAAAGAATCAAGGACACATCAGATTATTCTGGTTAATCTGAACAGCATCTTGGTCATGACTGTGAATGAAATATTACTTTAGCCTCTTCCCTTAATTACCAGTTCAGTCTCAGTCTCCTCATGTTAGTGATGGGTCGGGACTAACTGATCTCCACATCTACCTCTGAATGTCTGGCATTCTACCTTCTCCAAGTACCACGCAGAGGGTAGGACAAACTGGTATTACCTCTGCCTTTTCTCGGCAATCCTCAGGACGTCGCAGGTTCTGGTAAACTTCTCTGACAACTCAAGGGCCAGACCACATTCCTGTAGCAGTGACCAAGCCCGATCTGGGCCCATGGCCTTAGCTAACAGAAGTGCCACATTCTCCACGTTGATGGGGGAAGGCCCATCACTGAGGCTCCCATTTAGTGACTCCTGGGGGGCTGGCCTCGTGCTCTTGTTCTGTATGAGATGAAGGAGAAGCTTCCATTCCTCCACAGTCTCTGGGATCCAACCTAAACACACACAGGGAAATGTCAGTTTGACCACTCTTAGCACACTGACTGGATACAAGAGATGGTCAAAACTGTGAAAATGTTTAATGCCAAAACATAAAAATATTCAAGAACATAATCTCATCACCCTAACACAAGTTATTTTCTGAAAATTTGTTGTATAAATTGTTCATGAGAAAGAGAAGTCACAAAATTAACTTTGATTTTTTTTTTTTTAAAAGAGAGACAGGGTCTCACTACCATGTTGCCCAGGCTGGTCTTGAACTCCTGAGCTCAAGCAATCCTCCCACCTCAGCCTCCCAAAGTGCTGGGATTATAGGCATGAGCTACCACACCCGGGCAGCTTCAGAATTCTTTCAACCACTCAGTAATTACCCAGGGCATATCCTATGCTAGGCACTGGATATGTAATGATGAACAAAAGAGACACAATCCCTGTACTCTTGTGGAGCTTACAGTATAGTATAGGAAACAAAACTTAAAACACATAAGTAAATATATACTTATAAAGTATGCTAAGCACTATGAAAAAAAAGAACAAGGAAGCATCAGAGAGAATGGCTAATAAGGGCTCTATGAGGAAGTGACATTGAAGCAGAAAGCTAAAAGATCAGATAAGCTTAGAGGACATATGCATGGGGCCCACATAATGTGAAAACTTGGAGTAGAGGCCATCAGAAATAAGGAGGCCTACACTTCTGATAAAGGAAACACGGAAGACAATGTGACACAGGAAAGAACTTGATGAATTCAATGAATTTTTCTTTTCCTTTTTTTTTTTTTTTGAGACCAACTTTAAAATTCAACACAAACCTAGCATGTTTCTTCTCCAAATATTCAAACCTTGGAAGTCTTCCTTGACTCTTCCCCCTCCTTCATTTGCTATATCCAGTATCAGCATGTCCCACGGCATTTTCCTTTGAAATGCCCACTGGATGTGCTCCTTTTGCTGCCCTACTAATCACCATTTTTTTGGGGGGGTCACTCTGTTGCCCAGGCTAGAGTGCAGTGGTGCGATCTCAGCTCACTGCAACCTCCGCCTCCCAGGTTCAAGCAATTCTCCTGCCTCAGCCTCTCAAGTAGCTGGGATCACAAGCATAAGCCACCAAGCCCAGTTAATTTTTGTATTTTTAGTAGAGACGGGGTTTCACCATGTTGGCCAGGCTTGTCTCAAACTCCTGACCTCAGGTGATCCACCCACCTCGGCCTCTGAAAGTGCTGGAATTACAAGCGTGAGCCACCATGTCTGGCCAGAATCATCTTTAATTAATGGGAAATTTAAAAAATAAAAAAAAAAAAAGCCTAAGCACACATTTTGGAGGAAGTCCTTGGTCTGAACCCCAGCTCCAACATTTACTGTTAGTAGCTGTGTGATTTTGGGCCAATTAACTGTCCCTTCTGTACCTCAGTTATCTGGAAAGTGGAAATAATAGTAACTATCCCCAGAGTTTATCTCATTTAAAACAACATATGGAAAGCACATAGTATAGTGCCTAACACATAGTAGGCACTCATGAAATAGAAAAGTTGCCTGTAGTTTATTCTTAGTTGTGATTTCGTAACATATCAAGGGCTATAGGTAAAAAACAAAAAACAAAAAACAAACAAAAAAAAACTCCACAAATGTGACAAGTAAAATTATATATTAAATTATGATCATTGAAAGGTTCACCAAATTTTTTTTGTTGAGAAGTCTGGAGTAACTTCTAAAAATTGACAACCAAGAGTAACCAGTTAGGATTGACATACCATTGTCCCCTTCCATCAGGCTCATATCATTCAGATACACAATATTGGTGAAGGCCTCTCTTCTTCTCTCCAGCTCCAAACAGAGACTTAGATATCCAGGCCAGAAACTTTAAAGAGACCAAAGTTGAAGAAAGGAATAAAAGACCATAAATTTATCTGGAGCTGTGCTGTCCAAAACAGCAGACACAGTCACATGTGGCTATTTCAATTTAAATTAATTAAAAGTAAATAACATCTGAAGGTCAGCTCTTCAGTTAACATATTCACATTTCAAGTAGTCAATGGCTACACGTGGCTAGTGGCCACCATTGGACAGTTCAGTAGAATATCTCCACTATGATAGAAAGTTATATTAGATGACCCTGATCTATGGAAAAAAACACAAAAAAACTAGCAACAAATGCTGACATTTGAGGCCAAGCTCCAATTACAAGGCATTTAAAATTTATTCACTTTATAAACCTTAAAATTCAACACAAACCTAGCATGTTTCTTGTCCAAACATTCAAACCTTGGAAGTCTTCCTTGACTCTTCCCCCTCCTTCATTTGCTATATCCAGTATCAGCATGTCCCACCGCATTTTCCTTTGAAATGCCCACTGGATGTGTTCCTTTTGCTGCCCCACTAATCACCAATCCACTCATATCTGAATTACTCCAGCAGCTTCCTAGCTGGCCTTCTGTCTCCAGCCGTCTCATGTATGACATCAGAAATGATCTCTAGAAAGCTCTACTTTCATTATGCAATTTTTGCACCAAAAAGTTTAGTCTAAAAGGGTCTCTACTGATAACCAAATACTTCTGCCGGCTTTCAAGGTCCTGCACTATCTTGTCACCCACCACCTGGCCAGACTCAGCCCTTATTATCAATGAACAAATATGTATCAAGTGCCTACCACTACACAAATTAGATACAGACATTATGAGGGAAAAGAAAGACACAAGGCGCTATCTCCAAAAGTTTATAATCCAGGTGGAGCCATAAGGCAGCATCACCAGGCAATAAATAACTGACTGAAGTGTGATGTGGATAATAAGCAATGTCAGTTTTCCACGCCCTTGCTCTCTCTCACCTAACTCACCCTCTCCTGGCTCCTTTATAAATACAAATCCTACCCAGGTTTGAGGTTTTATCTTCAAAATCTCACCTCCTCCCTGAGTCCTTCACCAGCGATTCTATTGAGCCCATTTTGATCTCTCTCTTACTATATTAATTATAAAAGCCTGTATCAATTATAATTGGTATCACACAATCTGGTGCTTAATGAAATACTATCTACATGCCTGAGAACTGGGGCTGGCAACTAAGCAGAGGGAGTGGAGGGGAATTAGCAAAAGGCTATACAAAAAAAAAAAAGCATGAAATTTAAACAGAAAAAACACGTTTAATTTACTATCACTTAAAACAAAAAGGTGCTTTTAAATAGCAAAGAGACTCCCCAAATAATAATGTGTATTAATTCAGACCCTTAACTATAAGGTTGTTAACTGAAATGTTTCTAATCTTAACTTCAGTTTCTAAGAAAATTCTCACTTACCCACAAGACCTGCAGATGTCTGTCATTTTCTCTTTCGTTATAAAATCTGCAGGAAGCTTAATTAGATGAAGGATCAGCTGACTGTAACCCCAGGAAAGTAAGTGTGAATGAGGCCTATGAAATGAAAAAGAATCAGTAAATCAGATAGGAAATAAACTCTAGAAAATGCTTACTAATCACCTAATAGGTAAGAATAGAGTTTAACTGCATTCTATTACTACATTTTAAAAACATTGCTACTTGGCTTTTGAAAAATTAAAAACAGATATTTTTCCTATAACCTGTTTATTTTTAAAGATTAGATACTTCAGGTAATCAAAAGCAAAAGAAATTCTTTTTTGATACTTTAGGTGATCAAAAGCAAAAGAAATAAATTATTTTTTCTTCTTTTAATTCATTCCATCACTCACAGATAACCACTGCATATCCTTCTAGACTTTTTGCTAGGAATGTAAGACTGGTATTTGGGGGTCTTTTAAGAAGTTTCTCCTGGGGGAAAACACAAGGAACAGTTCTGACACAAGTAGCCGTGTGTAGCTTGCCTGAATTTTATTTTATTTTTAAAGTCCTAAATCAGGTCAGGTTATGTCTAGAAATTCCTTGACAAATGTTTAGGAAGAAAACACTTACATACCTATCTCTCTAACCCCCCAACCCAGTTTTACCCTCTCACAGGCTATCATCAAGGTCTCTTAATGTGGGACCATGAAAAATCTGCAGGGGGTCAGTTGTGCACAATTTTGCAAGACTGCATTTTTCTAAAAGGAATCATCAGATTCTTATAGGGTGACCCCAAATAATTTCAGAACCACTAAGAAATACACTTCATCTCATTACTACCATGACTTGGGTCAGTCTCTTCCATAGCTATTCCTAAAGTGAGCCCAGAATGCCATATGTGAATAAACCAGTTCCATTCCAAAGGAACACTGGAGCTTAATCCTTAGAAATAAGACTCCTAGCCAGGTGCAGTGGCTCACGCCTGTAATCCCAGTACTTTGGGAGGCCAAGGCAGGTAGATCGCTTGAGCCCAGGAGATCGAGATCGGCCTGGGCCATATGGCGAAATCTCATCTGTACAAAAAATTAGCCGGGCAGAGAGGTGTGCTCCTGTATTCCTAGCTACTCAGGAAGCTAAGGTGAGAGGGTTGAATCACCTGAGCCTAGGAGATCAAGGCTGCAGGAAGCCATGATCTTAGCACCACATTCCAGCCTAGGCGACAGAGTGAGATCCTGTCTCAAAAAAAAAAAAGAAAGAAAGAAAGAGGACTTCTTCTGTACCTGGGATAACCTTCATCATCCATTGTGCTGGTGCTTGGTGGAGCATCAAGGGACACTGCCAAAAGCAGCCAATCCAACCTTAAAGACTCAGGTTGCAGAAGGGACTCAAGAAAAGATGACCTAAGAGAAAGTTGGGGAAAAAGTCACCAATCTTCACACTAAGAAAGGAAACATAAAATGTGGGGAGTGTGAAGAAAACCTGATTAAGAGATGAATACAGTAGAAGAAATAACTCGAAGACTCTTCTGCTACAAAATGTCTAGAAATGCTGGCGACTAAGCTCCAAGATAACAAGGAAAATGTCAAAGGGCCAAAAAAGAAAAAAAAAAAAAAAAGGAGAGAAAGAAAGAGACAAATAAAAACTAGTGTGGCCAGGGTAGGAAGATCACTGAGGCCATAAGTTTGAGGCTGTAGGATGCTACGATCATACCCGTGAATAGCCACTGCATCCAGCTTGGGCAACATTGTGGCAAACGTGAACCAATCAAAAGAAGAAAGGAGGAAGCTGCTAGTCTAATAAGCCAGGGGCACAGGTCACAAGTGTTACAACCATGGGGAGATAGAAAATCAGACATCAGCCTACAAAGAGAAGAGCTGGAACTGAGATCTATGTCAATAAAAAGGTAGCAGTGAATCTACTCACTGCAAAGACAATAAGAAGCTTATCTTCTTAGTCCAGGCCCTGAATCAAGGGATTAATTTTGCACTGATCTGAGAATCTCTGAGAGGGAGGGAAGAAGTGTGGTACATGCACATTTGTGATGTGTGCTGTGACATGTGGCAGAATGTTACAAGGCTGCCCAAATCCTCCTCTTCCATAGTAGGTGCCTCAACCCCTTGGTAATTAACAGCAACAATGTGACACCTGCTTATAAAAGAGAAACAATGCCCTATCAAAAGAAAGGAGAGTCTGCAAATATCTTCTCCTTCTCACCGCTGATCTTCAGGCCTTGATTTCACCAGACTGTCTAAATAGGCCAAAAACTCAGCAGGATGATGATGACAAAGTTGTATGATATCCGAGGGCAAAATGGATGGATAGAACTTGATTAAGGATCGAAGAGCAGATTCCCCAAACTTCTCATACAACCTGCATTTAAAAACAAAACACTTTAGTCTCTAATTTCAGTGAAATGCTATAACTTGGTTACATTTAGGTTACTTACTACAAATGAAAATAAATATACTAACGGAAGCTGCCTCATATGCAAATGAGTAACATGTTAGAGACTAAAATACACACAAAAAAAGCATGTGCTTTAGTTCATAAAAACAATATATAGGACAACTTACCGGGTAGCATAAACAACTAACAACGGACTATCAAAAGGAACCTTGTCATCTAGTAACTTTAACCTTGTTGGTAGATCTCCTTCTTCCATCTCCATATACACAGGATTGGAACTTGCCATTTCTGAAATATAAAGCATACCCTTTTCCAAACTTTATCTCTTAGATGGAAATATTCAATTTATGAACATGCTCATTCAGAAATCATCAGTCACTTACCTACTGTGTGGACCTATTATGTTCAAGGCCCAATGTTTGTTAAGCATTGTAGGAGAAACAAATAAAAGAACAAGAGATGCAATCTCTAGTTTTAAGAACCTTAAAATCAAATTGGGAGGCAAAGCATATTAAAGGTTTTAAATAAGACAAAGGAACATATAATTAATACATCAGTGACTATTACTCTTAAAATAATGAGTGTCTAGGGCTATATATAGTGACCGTCCATATCTACACACATCACAAAGCAATATACCTAGCTACCATCAATGCCAAGTTGATCAGTTTTTTCTATAACTAGTATTCCTACTCCATCTTTTAGAATTAAATTCAGTGAAAATAATTTTAAAATATTTGACCTATTTTTAAAGATATCAGTATAGCAAATATTCATTCTCTGAAGAACAAAATATTTGACTTTTTGGAATAGCCAAGTCATTTAAAACCAAGTCTGTGAAAGAAGTGAGTGATGATCTAAAACTATTGTGGTTAAAAAAAAAAAAAAAAAAAAGTATGAATCTAAAGTAAAGTAGGTGTTTTTCCAAGTAGTTTTCTTTTTTTAGTTTTTTAGAAACAGAGTCTCATTCTGTTGCCCAGGCTGGAGTGCGGTAGCGATCACTGCAACCTTGAACTCCTGGCCGTGTGTGTGTGTGTGTGTGTGTGTGTGTGTGTGTGTGTGCAGCGACAGGGTCTTCCTACATTGCCCAGCTGCAATGCTGGTGTGTGCACACATGCGCACATGCATGTGTGGAGAGACAGGGTCTTGCTACGTTGCCTAGATGCAATGCCTGGGTGTGTGCGTGTGTGTGTGTGTGTGTGTGCAGAGACAGTGTCTTGCAATGTTGTCTAGGCTGGTGTGTGTGTGTGTTTATGTGTATGTGTGTGTAGATAGGGTCTTGCTACATTACATAGGCTGGTGCGTGTGTCTTTGTGTGTGTAGAGACAGGGTCTTGCTATGTTGCCTAGGCTGGGCAAGTAGTTTTCAACTGGCTCTGAAGGCAAATCCCAAATAACAGTTCCAAAAGCTGTTTACCATAATTATAACATCATTAGAAGGGTGAGGGCTACTCACCAGGTTCTAAGAGCCAACATTCAAATTCTGATACATGTTTTTTTTAATAAGTCATTTTTTTCCTAGTCTCGTTTCCCATTTGACTGTGTCAGGCAATAAGTACTCTAAAGGAATTCAGAGGAGGATGCCATTCAGAGATTTGGGGAAGCCTTATGACTGCGTGCGAGCTAAACCAGACATACTCTCTTAAACTCAAGTAAGCAGCCACATCACTCAAATTGCCCACCATGCTTCCTCTAGCCAGCACTGGTAGTAACAACTATCACTCTGGCTGATGGAGACTCTTTTCTGCTCTTCTGTGACTGGGTATGATCACATAATAGAGACAGATACAGTAAATTTACAATGAGAAATAATGTCACACAATTGTGAGGAGAAATAACTTGTTTCTTATTTTGCACAAAAGACAATCTACCTCAACTCAGAAAAAAAAATATTATTATGCTTTTAACTGCTGTATTTGAATTAAAGCAGATCTGTAACTATAGATCCGTATTTCTAGAAAGCTAAAATATCTTTAAGTAAGTTGACATAAAAACGTTTCTCTATTCACTTTTGGTAATGAATGAAAAGTTTGCTTAAAGTCTAAATTAATTATTAGAAATACAGCATCTGTTATTCAAGCAGAATTTGGAATTAAGAAAATTCACTTCTTCAAAAACATGGAACTATGGCTGCAAAAAGGGCAATGCATATAGTTTTTAGAGTATGAGAGCTGGTTTCTATTATATGTCAGGATGACACATAGTGTGACCTTCAGCCAAGGTAGATACTGCTGGCTGTGCACCAAAGTTTCTGAGGCAGACATGTAAGCAAGTTCTTCACCTATATGCATTCTTTTCCTCCTGGACAGATTGCATTTCCCAGTTTACTTTACAATTAGTTGGGGCCATATGACGGAATTTTCTCCAATGGAAATGTATACAGAAGAGATGTAAGCCACTACCAGGCCAGGCCTGTAAGACACCACGTTCTACGTGCTTTCCCCAGACATAGCAACCCAAACACAACCGCAACCCTTAAGGGAAGCTGGAGGTGAAAATAATGGAAGGAACTTGGAATGCTGGAATGCTGAATTACCACCTGGAAGACAGCTACCCACTGACCTGGAATACCTGTCCTGGACTGTTACATAAGCAAGAAACATACTTCTATATAAGTCTGAGTTACTACATTATGAGATATTTATTACAGCAGTTTAGCCACCTAAGATCTCTCTCTGCCTCAGATTGCTTACCTATAAAATGAAATAACACCATCTACTCCAAAGATTATTGTAAGGATGAATGAGACAATGCTGAAAAGTGTTTACCATAATATCTGCCACACAATAAGTACCCCATATAGTATTTCTGTATTAGTAAGTTACATGAAAGATTTTCTTCTTTTAATATATCTGCATTTACAAACATTTTACTTTAACCTCAACTTCCCCAGCACTGCTCTACCATTTTCTGAATGTCATTATGAGAGAAATAAAACTAATTTCTAGGGCCAGGCATGGTGCCTCACACCTATAATCCCAGCATTTTGGGAGGCCAAGGTGGGAAGACTGCTTTGAGGTCAGGATTTCAAGACCAACCTGGGCAACACAGTAAGACCCCATCTCTATAAAAAAATGAAGAAATCAGCGGGTACAGTGGCACACGCCTATAATCTCACGACTCATAAAACTGAGGCAGGAGGATTGTTTGAACTGAAGGGGTCAAGGCTGCAGTGAGCCATGATCACACCACTGCATTCCAGCCTGGCCACAGAGTGAGACCCTGTCTCTAAAAATAAAAAATAGGGCCAGGCACAGTGGTTCATGCCTGTGATCTCAACACTTCGGGAGGCCAAGGCAGGTGGATCACTTGAGGTCAGGTATTTGAGACCAGCCTGGTCAACATGGCAAAACCCCGTCTCTACTAAAATACAAAAATTAGCCGGGCGTGGTGGTGCGCGCCTGTGGTCCCAGCTACTTGGGAAGCTAAGGCAAGAGAATCTCTTAAACCCAGGAGGCAGAGGTTGCAGTGAGCCAAGATGGTGCCACTGCACTCTAGCCTGGGCAACAGATTGAAACTGTCTCAAAAAAAGTAAAATAAATAAAAATTTAAAAACTAATTTCTTATAATCCAGTTGTAAATGTAACCAATGTCTGAAAGAACTATTAAAAGTTAAAATGAGGCCAGGCATGGTGGCTCACGCCTGTAATCCCAACACTTTGGGAGGCCAAGGCAGGCGGATCACGAGGTCAGGAGATCGAGACCATCCTGGCTAACGTGGTGAAACCCCATCTCTACTAAAACTACAAAAAAAATTAGCTGGGCATGGTGGCAGGTGCCTGTAGTCCCAGCTACTCGGGAGGCTGCAGCAGGAGAATGGTGTGAACCCAGGAGGCGGAGCTTGCAGTAAGCCGAGATCGCGCCACTGCACTCCAGCCTGGGCGACTGAGCAAGACTCCATCTCAAAAAAAGAGGAAAAAAAAAAGTTAAAATGAATGGAAAACAGAATGAAGGGCTGACCAGAACAGATGTGATTTTCTACTTAAATCTTTTTTTTAAACCCCAAAATTCAAAACTGCTACTGCTTTTTTATACAAATTTCTATCTTTGATAAGGCAATCTGAGTATTACCTTTCAATCCTTCAATAAAAGTATCCCAAACAGAAGGGCTATTCCTGTAACTAAGCTTGATACTCTCTTTTGCTCTTTTCAAGTCCAGGAGAAAAAAGTACTTCTTCAGGAATTGGCAAGCCAGAATTTCAGGAGAGTACTGTTGCAAAGTGTGGTCCGCATGTCCACTGGTGCTTTTGGTCTTAGAATTCAATATATTCAACTCCAAACACAATGTTGTCAATTCAGCCAGGTCGTTCTGAAGACCACTTGCAATGGTGCATGGAGAACATATTTGAAACAGGTCATCCAGAGACTCCCTTGGACTCCTTACACATTCACATGCTGTTTTATCAATAGTTTCTTCATTGCCTAAAGAGTCCCTTTTTTCTTCTTCATTATCTTCATCTAATATTCCCTTTTTTGATTCATTAACTAATAGTACATCCTGGTTCGATTTCATGGATGAGTTGTCAGTATCTGAAATGCCTGAAAAGTCTTTCATGGCAAATGTTTTTTCTAAATATGAAAGCCACTCCTGTAAAACCATTCTCAGAGACTCGGATTCAAATAAAACCAGAGGGTCCTGTAGCTTGGTCCTATACAAGACAGATAAGTATGAAATTTGTTTCATGTGTCTTTCTTAAAACAAATTAATTCAAGCTAAATTAACCTAACCAATGTAACATACTCATCTGGAATAAATGTTACTTTTCAACTCTTTCAATAAAAACTGTCTCAACAGATGACAAAACAGAAAACATAAACTTGGCAGTGTTTACTAATCCCCCCCCCCTTTTTTTTTGTTTTTTGGAGATTGGGTCTTGTTTTGTCACCCAGGCCAGAGTGCAATGGCACAAATATAGCTCACTGCAGGCTCCAGTGATCTTCCCACCTCAGCCTCCTGAGTAGCTGGGAATACAGGCACATGCCACTACACCAAGCTACTTTTGGTATTTGGGGTTTCGTCATGTTGCCCTGGATGGTCTCAAACTTTTGAGCTCAAGCGATCTGCCCACCTCAGCCTTCCAAAATGCTGGGATTGCAGTCATGAGGCACCGCGCCCAGCCTAATTCTTCAATTTCAATTCCAGATGAGGCTACCTCTGCCCCAAACTATCACAGGACTACTACTGATGGACTCAGAAAGTCATTCCCATTCTGGGCTTGTGTGAAGGCTGCTAATCTCAGAAGTTTTACACACAAAGCTAGGAATATTGAAAGTCAAATACCAAAAAATTAACATGAAAAAAATCTTATTGCTGCCAAGAATGAAAACTTCAGTGCCTGGGTTTTTCCTACTAATCCTAGGAAGGCAACTTGGACTTAATAAAAGGAAAGACCATTTATAACAACTTCTCTAATCAACTATATATTTCACATAAGGCCCATAAAAAAGTTACGATATAATGATTCACTTCATTTACTAAACTGCCTTGAGAAGTCACTATAAAGGTTTCTCATTATACTCACATTGCTTCCGCTGTTGCTACTTTAAGCTCCTGGAGCCTGTCTTCTTCTGGTGGTGGACTAGTTACCTCTTTTTCCTCCCTAAGGAAACGTGAACAATAACAATAACATTCACAAGAGTTAGAGGGGATCAGAGTTGTTTTTTTTTTTGAGACAGGATCTCACTGTCGCCCAGGCTGGAGTGCAGTGACGTGATCTCAGCTCATTGCAACTTCCGCCTCCTGGGTTCAAGCAATTCTCCCTGCCTCAGCCTCAGAGCTTTCTTAGACAAATATTTCTTTTTTTTTTTTTCTTTTTTTTTTTTGAGACGGAGTCATGCTCTGTCGCCCAGGCTGGAGTGCAGTGGCGTGATCTCTGCTCACTGCAAGCTCTGCCTCCCGGGTTCACATCATTCTCCTGCCTCAGCCTCCTGAGTAGCTGGGACCACAGGCACCCGCCACTGTGCCCAGTTAACTTTTTGTGTTTTTAGTAGAGATGGGGTTTCACCACGTTAGCCAGGATGGTCTCGATCTCCTGACCTCGTGATCCGCCCGCCTCAGCCTCCCAAAGTGTTGGGATTACAGGCATGAGCTACCGCGCCCGGCCCTTAGACAAATATTTCTTACACTTACTAAATGGCAAGTATTAATACTCCTATTACATCAGACGAATAGATGAATAGAAAAGGTGGTCCTTGGCCTCAAGGTGATAAGCTCCAGTAAGCTCTCATTAGAAAGAAAGGCATGCAAACAACTAAGTATAATTTAAAAGAAGAGTAAGTTGAATACCAAAGACCAGCTCTTTAAAGAGCATTGTGATATGAAAGCAGAGAAGAAGACATAATTTTTCTGAGTAGGGAAAGCGACAGATTCCTAAGGAGGTATTATTTGTGTTACAAAAAACGGTGGGAGAATACTCTGGATAGAAGACATAGCATGAAGAAAGGTAGTAAGGTATCAGAGTACACACTTAGTTCTCTGACAGGAGTGAAATTTACAGCACTTAGAAAATGTGGCTGGAAGGTAGCTACGGTCAGATAGAAGGCTGCATTAAATGTCATGTCAAAAAATCTGTACTTTTTTTCTATAAACACATGGATTCACTAAGTTATTCTGAGGATTACAAATCTTTTATTTCATCTGGCTGTCCATGGGTTTCTAAACCCCAATACCACTGGTGTCCAAACACTGGTCCCATGGGTTTCTCTCTTAATTCCTGGGTAAGTGCTGAATTTGCTTGCCTTTAATACCCAGATTCCCTAAACTGTAAGGCAGAAGCCAGAAAGACAAGATACTCCACACTATGCCCGATCAAGGGCTCTGCTACAACTCTGCTACACAAGGACCAGGCCACCAGCATATCATGGGAAAGTACCTGACAGGACATCAATGCCAACTGTTTGATCAACAGTGTCTTCATTGCCTAAAGAATCCCTTCTTTTCTTTTTCATTATCTCAATCTAATATTCTGTTTATTAGAGAATAAAGTATTACGTTACATGAGACAATGAGATGAATATAAAAGGTGGTCCTTTTGCTATTGCTTGATGAGTCCTCGACTCATCAAATAATAGCACATTTGGATCTTGCAGGCCAGAGAGCATCAGTGACATTCCCAAAGTCACATACTAGTCATAAGCAGAGCCAGGACAAGGTCTAGATCCTTGGTCATCCTACTCTTAATATAATACTCCTGTGAGATCCCAGAAGTTTGAAGAGATTATGGGGGAAGGAGGGGAGTTATGCAGGGGAAAGATGGAAGAGGTACTAAATTAAAACTTGGCTCCATAGATCTGCTTCAGGGTGATGTGATTTTTCAACACTTTGTGGAACTTCACAATTTTTATAAGCTACACAAACAATCTTCAATGAATGCAGACATACACGTGCCTTCTTGAAAAGGACACAGCCTATGGCACAGGTGTCCAATTTTTGGCTTCCCTGCGCCACACGGGAAGAATTGTCTGGGGCCACACATAAAATACACTAACAATAGCTGATGAGCTATTAAAAAAAAAAAACACAAAAAAACTCATGTTTTCAGAAACTTTACAAATTTGTGTTGGGCTGCATTCAAAGCGGTCCTGGAACACATGAGGCCCAAGGGCCACAGGCTGCACAAGGTTGGTCTATGGCTTTCGTAAAACTGACAGCTGGATTCCCTATAATGTATAGAGACTGATGTCTAAGAGCTTACTCGGTGTCTTCATCCTTTGGGCAGGTATCTGAACTCCCATCCTCTTCACATGATTGCTCATCACCCCTGAGCTCTGGTCTCACTTTCAGATCAGGGCTTGTGTGAAGGGTGCCAATCTTCTCAGTAGTTTTACGCACAAAGCTAGAAACACTAGAAGTCAAATACCAAAAAATCATTAACATGAATAAAAACTTATTACTGCCAAGAATGAAAACTCAGGTTTTCATTCTTGACTTTTCTGTGTTTCTATTAGTCCTAGGGAGGCAACTTGGACTTAGTAAAGACTGTTTATAGCAACTTCTCTGTTCAAATAATAGTATTTCACATAAGCCCCATATAAAACTTACAATATAATGATTCCCATTATTTACTAAATTGCTCTAAGAAACCAGTGTTTCAGGGCTAAAGAAAAGGTCTTTAACTCCAGCTGTATCTGTAATATTTCTATCAACTTGGGCAAAACCATGTGATCATCAGCCCCATTCTGGTCACAGAACAACAAAGAATTGCTTCATGTAACTCAGCTGTTAACTAGTCACAATATAGCCTTCTTAAGCAAAACTTGTACCCAGTAAGACTCAGATACACAGCTAAGTAGCTGCACAAAGTCCTCTCTCAAACTCAAATGTCAACCCTGGTTCCATGGAGTAGCTAGAAAGAATTCTGAAAAGACTCCAAGTCTGAGCCCAAACTGACCATTAGAAAGGATCAACTAAAGACTAATGATACATGGAAACTATTCCCATCAGAGATTTTTTGATTTTTGATCTCTTGAGGGTGTGGACACCTACACCTGTAACAACTCAAATACCAGCTACTAAAACAGAGGGAAACTAGATTCCCCAAGGTAAATGAGAGTTAATAGCTTCATATGACAAGTTATACGGAAAACAAGAGACTTCTTTTTTCTCATTTTCCATTCTCTCTCTAATGTGACAACTGAAGTAAGATCAGAAATGGAATTAAATAACAAGACTAATTGGTTTACCTTTCTTTGACAGCCTGAAGAGACACAAGAGGAGATGGAGAACGAAATGGTAATGGAATGCCGAAGGGGAGAAAAGTTTCATTCTTATCTGTCTCAAACATCACTGGAGCATGAGAAACATTGTCTAATGAATGGAATCAGGAAAAAAAGAAACAAAATCTAATCATGTGGGAGTTGTTTTAATCTTCAAAAAAATTCTGAAATGAATAAACCGAAAGAAATGAAGGATTCAATACCAAAATCACAATTGACCCAGAAACAAATGAGCGAAACACAGGTTTACAAAATGCACGGGATGGTCCACATAAAACAGAGGCAGGTACCTTCATTTGCCTACTAACCCTGAGTCCCCATAAGTCAAAAAGGGAGTTTAGGGTCTCTACTATTCTCTTCTCAATAGTTCAGCCATAGGAATACTCGCACATCGAAAAAGGAAGGCAATGACCCCCAAAACTGCAGTAATTTTTCATTCCTGATGAAAAATAATTTGGTTAGTCAGGATAAAATCTTCCCACTCTTTTGGTTAATGACTTTTCTTTCATAACTTTTCCAGCATTTTGATGCATGATCAAAAATAGGCCCTAATGTTAGTCCAAACATGAGGGGAAAAAATACTAAACATAAACCAACTCTTCTAATAGGCAGCATATCTGTGGATCTGGATGGAAAGTTCTATCAACATGTTAAAAATTATTAACACTTCAGAGAACTTCTGTGCACAAGATAATCCTGGTAACAAGAGCTTGTGGAAAATAATGGCTTCACATCAGGAACCAACAACAGACATATTCATCACCTTCATTTCCGTGTGAGCCACAGCACTGATCTGGCAGGTCCTCTTCCTGTTGTGAGGTGAATTCTTTAAATCTCTCATCTTCCGAGAGGGTTTGGCTGTGAAGGGAGCAAGAGTCTTCATCTGACTGACTGCCTCTTCTACTACTAATGATACGATAAATACCAGAGTCCAAGATGCTGAAACTTTCCTAAAAATTAAAAGAATTCCAAAAAAAAAAGTAAAAATTTCCTTTATAACATTAATATAACTTCTGCAAAGAAATATCAACACTCAAGTGGAAAGTTAATAACAACCATTATGGCTTATTAGAAGAAACTGATGAGCAAGGCTTAGGCGCCTGGCAGCTGGGTCACTCCGTGTGCCAGTGGCATCAGCTGCCATATTTCACCAGCTTGTCTTCATAAAGCGTGGTAGTGAGAATGGGGATTAAATGAGATAATCCGGAGCTGCATTCAGACTCAAATTAGCATAAAGCACCTGAAATCACATATTAGAGCAACGTAACTTATGCTGGGAGCTATATGAGTACATCAGGGAACAGAAAATAATAAACAATGACAAAACAAAATGTGGCTCCAAGACACACCTAAATGGAGGCTTCACAGAGCTGGGCCGGTAGCTAAACAAAAGTTCACCCCTTCCCACCAAAAAATCTAAATGGAAAGGACAACAAATTTGGAGATCCTAGAGGTAAATAAGAACAACCAAAGGTGGAAAAATCCCTTAAAGGTGAGAATACTTACATGTGATGAAATTGAGCTTCTTCTACTGCTACAAGCTGAATCCAAAGGTTCAAATTTTAAGATCAATTCTTCTAGTTGAGAAATTAGATCATTGTAGGTGCCATGGTCCAGCTGAGATTTCAAATGCTCCAATTTATCTGCAGTCAAAGTTTTTCTTGCCTAATAAAAGAATATTGCAATGGAATAGCTATTTGTAGGTAAATCTATATTCAAATGGCCGATATATTGAAAGAGGTCTAGGTCGGGCGTGGTGGCTCATGCCTGTAATCCCAGCACTTTGGGAGGCCAAGGTGGGTGGATCCCCTGAGGTCAGGAATTAGAGACCAGCCTGGCCAACATGGTGAAACCCCGTCTCTACTAAAAATACAAAAATTAGCTGGGCGTGGTGGCAGGCGCCTATAATCCCAGCTACTCGGGAGGCTGAGGCAGGAGAATCGCTTGAACCTGGGAGGCGGACATTGCACTGAGCCGAGGGTCGACCCATTGCACTCCACTCCAGCCTGAGGGACAAGAGCGAGACTGCATCTCAAAAAAAAAAAAAAAAAGAAAAAAGAAAGAAAGAAAGAGGTCTAATACAGAACATAAAACTTCAATGGTGCTTTAAAAAGGCTTAGCAAGCTAGAGAAAAATTTAATGAGAATTTTCTTAGGAATTAAGAATTTAAGGCCATGTGCGGTGGCTGACACCTGTAATTCCGCACTTTGGGAGGCCAAGGTAGGCGGATCACTTGACGTCAGGAGTTCGAGACCAGCCTGGCCAACATGGTAAAACCCCGTCTCTACTAAAAATACAAAAAAAATCAGCTAGGTGTGGTGGCGAGTGCCTGTAGTCGCAGCTACTCAGGAGACTGAGACACGCGACTCGCTTGAACCCAGGAGGCAGAGGTTGCAGTGAGCTGAGATTGCCCCATTGCACTCCACTCCAGCCTGAGGGACAAGAGCGAGACTGCATCTCAAAAAAAAAAAAAAGAAAAAAGAAAGAAAGAAAGAGGTCTAATACAGAACATAAAACTTCAATGGTGCTTTAAAAAGGCTTAGCAAGCTAGAGAAAAATTTAATGAGAATTTTCTTAGGAATTAAGAATTTAAGGCCATGTGCGGTGGCTGACACCTGTAATTCCGCACTTTGGGAGGCCAAGGTAGGCGGATCACTTGACGTCAGGAGTTCGAGACCAGCCTGGCCAACATGGTAAAACCCCGTCTCTACTAAAAATACAAAAAAAATCAGCTAGGTGTGGTGGCGAGTGCCTGTAGTCGCAGCTACTCAGGAGACTGAGACACGCGACTCGCTTGAACCCAGGAGGCAGAGGTTGCAGTGAGCTGAGATTGCGCCACTGCACTCCAGCCTGGGTGACAGAGCAAGACTCTGTCTCAAAATAATAATAATAATAATTTAATTAAAATTTACCATATACACAATTATCCCCCTTAAAAACAAGTTCTGAAACAAATAAATTTGTATGTAAATTTGATATTTTAAATGAAAATTGTACCCTATTTCTTACCCTCTATCCACCCCTAGATATAACTATCATGCTTTCCCTGGGCATGTATTGCTGTATCTGTAGGTCATACAGACAGGGCTAATAAAGTCAAGCAACTTTGTAACACAATCTTGCAAGCTAGGATAGTTTCACCAATCCATGGCAAAGATGTCTAGGTAAGCTCTGACTCACTCTGCTGGCAATGACAGAATTTTGGAAAAGACAGCAGGTGCGAGCAGCCAGGTTCCATAAGCCTCTTCTTAGCAGGCGTTCCACACAGCGCTCCACGGATATCAGGGAGAGATGTGAGACCTTCCCATTTAGGTACAAGCAGAACAATTCATTCTTACAGACAGCCACATCCTGAATATCTACAAAAACCACAGGTGTGAACATACAAAACATTAACCAAATATCCCTTACAATTTTAAAAGGGTTGAAATTATTCTAATAAATTCATTTCTTATGTAGGGTTTGGCTTGACTGAATTTCATCTCTATTTTTGTACTTGCAGTTCAATGAAGAAATCATATTTTAGAAACTACTCTAAAAAGATCAAGAATAAAAGATGTGAAGAAAGAACTCTCTCTCTCTGACCTGAAGTCTTATGTTTTAAAATGCTGCTTTCTGTGAAAAGGAATTGGGACATTAAAAGAGGATAATCTACATTAGAGGCCACACTATAAGGTCCCTGAGCGTTACAACCTGGTCCTCAATGAATGGATTTTAACACAGTATGTAAATCAATATACAGTTAATGAGAAAATATCTGCCTTCAAGAAAGTATCTGTCTCGGCAGAGTATCCTGAAAGGACTTAAACGACTAGTTTTCAAGGGACATACTTAAGAAATTTAAGCCACAAGAAAATCACTGTTGATGAGACCAGTAAGTAATGATTTCTTTCTCTCTCTCCTTTTTTGGTTTTTACAAAAGTAGAAAAAGAACCAAAAAGTCAACATATACTCTCTACTGAGCAGCAATGGTAAAAAAGCTAGATTTCCCCCACTTCTGGTTTTAACCCAAAGAATATAGAGACTGATTTTCTGTCTCAGTCACATATGATGGCTGTTGCTCCCACAAGAACAGTTTGAACGCCAAACTATAAAGATACAAAATGGGAGCCAAAGCAAGACTTCTGGCAGGGACAAAGACTCAGCGCAATAGAGGGACAAATAACCTGTTTGTTCCTTTTCAGCAGTTACTAATGAAAATTACACTTAAAATTACTCATGAAAACTGGAGGACACCATGTTAAGTGAAATAAGCCAGGAACAGAAAGTTAAAGACTACATGTTCTCATTTATATGCAGAAGCTAGAAAACATGTGATCTCACAGAAGAAGAAAAGCAGAACAGAGGTGACGAGATTCTGCAAGCATAAGAGGAAGGAGGAGACAGGGAAAAGACTTGTTAAAGGATACAAAATCACAGCTAGATAGAAGGAATAAGTTCTACTGTTCCATAGCATTGTAGGATGACTATAGTTAATAACAATGTATGTTTTCAAAGAGCTAGAAGAATAATGAATGTTCCCAACACAAAGAGCTAATAAATGTCTAAGATGATAGATATGCTAACCACTCTGACCTGATCAGCGTACACTATACACTGCATGTATCGAAACATCACTATGTACCCCATAAATATGTACAATTAGTATGTGTCAATTAAAAAATAAATAAAATTACTCATGAAAAAATAAATAGCTGAATACAAATTCACAAATGCATGTTTAGGAAGTACCTTACAATGGGAAACATCTACGGTCAATCTTTAAAAGAAACGTGACTGGACGCAGTAGCTCACACCTATAATCATACACGCTTGTAATCCCAGAACTTTAGGAGGCCGAGGCCGGCAGATCACCTGACGTCAGGGGTTCGAGACCAGCCTGGCCAACATGGCGAAACTCCTTCTCTACTAAAAGTAGAAAAATTAGCCAGGTGTGGTGGTACATGCCTGTAATCCCAGCTATACAGGAGGTTGAGGCAGGAGAATCACTTGAACCCAGGAGGCGGAGGTTGCCATGAGCCAAGATTGCACCAGTGCGCTCCAGCCTGGGTGACAGAGCAAGACTTTGTCTCAAAAAAAAAAAAATCCTATTTTTCTACTTCTTAAATTACAAGAGAATGCTCCTACAATAATCTAATTTTCATAAGCATGAGATTAAAAATTACTTAAAGAAAAATATAATTACCTTTGACTTCACTCCAAAGAAGAACTTGAACATTCTGAGGAATGAAAATATAAATTCCTCTTTCTGTCCAAGTCAGCACACAATGCTCACTGCAAGAGAATAAGTCAAGAGAATTCGAGTGTGCTAGGACACAAAAGTTTATAATTCCCTGAATTCAGATCCTTGCATTAGCTATTAAAGTAAAATCAGACTGTAGAAAGAAAACACAAGAGTGATCCATCTAATTGAGTCCTAACAACTCCTTTCTGTAACAACAGTCCACTAATAAATAGCGTAAAATGATACCAAATTGGGAAAATTCAGACATATATACTAGATATTTTCCAGAAAAAGAAAAGGGTCAGCTGGGTGCAGTGGCTCTCACCTGTAGTCCCAGCACTTTGGGAGGCCAAAGTGGGTGGATCACTTGAGGTCAGGAGTTTGAGACTGAATTCACACAACATGGCAAAACCTCTCAATTAAAATGATAAAAATTGAAGGAATTCTGAAATAATGGGGGAGGAGGAATTTTGAAACTTAGGAGGAATGGATGGAATGGATAGGAAGATTCAATGGAGGAGGGAGGAGGAGGGAAGGAGGGAGGAGGGAGGGAGGGGAAGGGAGGGAGGGGGAAGGAGGGGGGAAGGGGGAAGGAAGGAAGGGAGGGAGGGAAGGAAGGAAGGAAGGGAAGGGAAGGAGGGGAGGGGAGGAAGGAAGGAGGGAAGGAAGGAGGGGAAGGGAAGAGGGAAGGAAGGAGGGGAAGGAAGAGGGAGGGGAGGGAGGGGGAAGAGGAGGGGGGAGGGAGGGAAGAGGGGGGAGGGGGGAGGGAGGGAAGAGGAGGGGGAGAGAGACAGAGAGGAAGGAAGGAAGGAAGGCAGGCAGGTAGGTGGTATGGGATGGAAAGAAAGGAATGAAAGAAGGAATGGATGGACATGAAAGACTAACATCTGACAAGAATGGAATGGAATATTTGATAAAGAAGAAGGGGGAATATGGAATGGAAGTAGGGAAACAGCCCTATATTACTACCTAACTTCTAGAAGCCAATCAAGGTAGATACACTATTCTTATTTTATTAAAAAGTATAAGGCTCAGAGAGATAAAATAATATGCCAAAGGCCATTCAGCACGAAATGTAGAAGACTCGGAATTTACACCAAGGATAGTCTGGCTCCAAAACCTGGACTTTTTTCCTGTGTAACACAGAATCTACTTCCTCCTCCACTTATCTCCACTAACCTACCCACTATTATCTGGAATCCTAACTATTCCACTTAACTGAATTCTCAAAAAGTCACAGATTCCCAAACTGCCAAACCCAATAACCCTTCATCACTTCCCATTTTCTTAACCCCACGCAGAAGACAACCCGGCTAACTGTTCTCTGCTTCTTGAACCCCACCTCCTGGGGCTCTAGGACACTGCATTTTCTCGGTTCTCTTTCTCTCCAGTTCTCTGGTACTCTCTCATCTTTTTCTATACTTACTCATATAAATTTATCTCATATATTTCATTTACTCTCTCAAGGCTGCTACTATTTTTTATACACCACTGGTATATACCACTGGTATATAAAAAAAAATCTCCACTTCCTAATGCTGGTCAGGACATTCTCCAACTTACAATGTTCTTAATCTAGCCACCTCTCAAGGATCAGAAGTTCTACTTCCCTCTGAAATCCTCCCTTACAGCCCACAGCACTCACCCTATTTCTTGCACTCAACCTATTTCTTACACTCTGCTCATATGGCACTAAATCATGCACTGCACTGTCACAACTCTTACTTCTTATTGTTGTTAAACTTTTTGGAGAAATAAATCACATCTCTCCAATAAATTATAATCTTAAGAACAGGGACCATATTTCTTTTTCCTTTATGTTTCCAAGAATACTAAAAATGGTTCCATGTGTCTATGAAACTAACTGATTTTTAACAGGAGTTGAGTACTCATGTAAGTGTTAAACATTTTGTCAATATGAAAGACCCGATCACTATCCCTACAGGATAGTAATCTTTGTCATAAAATGCAAGAAATGGTCAGAATCTTAATCCAAAGTCAAATTGAGAAGGCTACCTTCAATAATCAGAGGAGAAAAAAAAAGGAAGGGGTCCAGAGGATCTCTGAGAAAGAGATACAGGATCATAATTTTGATACTGAACCTGACATTGAGCTTGGAAAACTCCTTAGGAATTGCAACCTAGATTAGATGGGGGGCTGGGGACGGGAACTTAGATAAAAGCTGATACTTGTAATTTATACATTCCTCATCCCCTTATCCCTACACTGATAATAAATGGGGACACAAACCTAAGAGGATTGTTTTAAAGTTCGAGAAAGTAATACCAATGTGCCTGAAAGGAAACAAAGTGCATAAGGATGCCCCCTCTGGGATGTATGGGTTGCAACAGTAAAAGTCCCACAGGGCACAGTGTACAAATGAAAAAAATAAATAAACAGGAACGAAAAGAAGCCCTCCTCTTCATGTTTTTGAAACAACTCTTTGTTGAATTCACTATCATTTGAGAGTTTTCTATGTGTCTAGCACTGCCCATAGAAAAGGAGTTGACAATCTGATGCTGGGATGCATATTCATAATACAATAAGAGTGGCAATGATAAAGGAATGAATATGGTTTGACAACAGTACATGCACAGGAACAGGCTGTCTAATGTAAGCCTCTTGGAGGAATCAGCAGAGGTTTCAAAGCGGCATTAATTGTTGCTTTAGCTGAGGAACAGGCAGAGTCAGATCATCAAAGGTTTTGTCTACCATGGTAGGGACTGTTAGCAGGAGCTTTAAATAGCTACAGTCAAAAGAATAACTACCAGGAGAGCTAAGTGTATTGTGGCCCGACTACTAGAAAACATACTCTTGGGTACTCTGGGAGGCCAAGGCAGGTGGATTGCCTGAGCCCAGGAATTCGAGACCAGCTTGAGCAACAAGGTGAAACCCTGTCTCTACTAAAATATAAAAAATTAGCCAGGGGTGGTGGCGTGCACCTGTGAGTCCCAGCTACCTGGGAGGTTGAGGCAGGAGAATTGCTAGAAACTGGAAGGCGGAGGCTGCAGTAAGCCGAGATCGCACCACTGCACTCCAATCTGGGTGACAGACCAAGACTCTGTCTCTAAAAAAAAAAAAAATACTCTTGGGTAAGGGACTTCCCAACACCCTGCACATCACATCATAGTCAACAAATACTTATTAAGTAGCTATCACATGCCAGGCATTAGGCCAAGCATTGAAAAAACAATAGTGAACAAAACAGAAATAAAGCCCTCATGGAGCTTACTGTCTAGGGTAAGACGTGTATAAATACTATATTAATATGTAATTATATTAAATATATTAATATGTAACTATATTGATTGTAATTATATTAATTGTAATTAATTATAACATATTATATTAATATGCAATTATAAACAAATTATGATATAATATGTAATTATAAAAATAATATGTAGTTATAAATTAATATGTAATTATAAAATAATATGTAAATATAGAATTATATAAATGTAATTATATTGTATATAATTATAAAATTATAAAATTAATATATAAATATGTAATATATGAATTATATATTATATAATATATAAAAATGACAAGTGCCATAAAGGAAGAATGCTAAAGAAGGAAGTTTTTAGCATGCTTTATCTAATTATGGGCAAATAAATGTCTTTCTCTAGTAACTTTCATGATGAATTAGAATTATGGAGTTACTAAAGTGTTATAATGTCTATAATTCACTTTTTAATTTTATTTGAGACAGAGTCTTGCTCCGTAGCCCAGGCTGGAGTGCAATGGCACGATCTCGGCTCACTGCAACCTCCACCTTCCAGGTTCAAGTGATTCTCCTGCCTCAGCCTCCCTAGTAGCTGGGATTACAGAAGCGTGCCACCATGCCGGGCTAATTTTGTATTTTTAGTAGAGATGGGGTTTCTCCATGTTGATAGGCTAGTCTCGAACTCCTGACCTCAAATGATCTGCCTGCCTCTGTCTCCCAAAGTGCTGGGATTACAAGCATGAGCCACACTCAGCCTTATAATTCACTTTTAAATACTTCAGTGTAGGAAGTATGACAAATACATAAGCTGGTTTTTATCCTTACCCTTAGAGGCAATCAGTTAAATTTCAATTACTTTTAAAAAATCACAAAGAGTGGTTAGCCTTTGAAAGAACTGAATCAGGTGTTCGCACTCCAGTGTACCATATAGCAACTTCATACAACGTTTGCTGAATTTCCATCAGAGATCTTATTAACTAGCCTAACGGATATCAGAAATAATTTTTTATTGATGAAATAGAGTTCAAGATACTGGCTGGAAATCATACACTGGCACTCTTGCTCTTGCAGAACAAGGTGTAAGAATTGGCAGGCCCAGCAGTTAACAACTTTTAGGGCAGCACTTTGTGCTGGACTTTGCACCAAATCCAACTAGAAGGCTGGCTGAACTCTGACTTTAGAATACGGCTGAAACTGCCTCCAGCAGATCTTTCATGCAAGTATTTGTCAGAGTACCTACAGGATAGAGAGCTGAAATTTCACCAAGCATACAAGAACAAGTTCTACAACTTTTTTTGTGCCTGCTTGCTAAAAAGACATACATCTGTGTGGCAGATTTTGATCTGGGACTTTTTTTCATTATGGCATCCCACCAGCTAGGGGAGGTTATGAAGAGGTTAGTAGAGCTATCTTAGCTCTAATTGTTAGAAGTTTCTTGGCAATTATAAACTCTCCAGTTGGCTTGGAAAGAGAAGTGTATTTCTAGGATCTTTCCATTCCTTTTAAATACAGAACACTTCATGTAACATAATTATTTCCTAACTTTCTAAAAATAATTTAGTGCAAAAATAACCTTAAAAAACTAACTACTTCTGAACAAGAAACAGAGATTAAAAGCTAAGTATTCTTTTTTTCCCCCCAGATCAAAGGAAAGTAGAAACTTACCTAAGATGTAAGAGTTTGGGGAAAGACAAAGATTGGGAGGATCCAACTGTATGATCATACTGAGGTTCTGATCTAGAAAGTAAACACATCTGTTAATGAGTTTATCTGTTAGAAGTATAACATAAAATTATACTTTTCCCAATATACGGTAATTTTTGCCTCCAAAACAAATTCAACAGCCTAACTACATCTGCCCTTATTCAACTCACATTAATCATAGGAAAGGTAATTCTCAAAGACTTCTTTGGTTTTTCTGAATCTTTTAATAAAAATTCAACTTCACTCTGAAAAGACATAATAAAATCTTTCTTTTTTTTTTTTGAGACGGAGTCTCGTTCTGTCGCCCAGGCTGGGTGCAGTGGCATGATCTCGGCTCACTGCAAGCTCCGCATCCTGGGTTCACGTCATTCTCCTGACTCAGCCTCCTGAGTAGCTGGGACTACAGGCATGCGCCACCACGCCCAGCTAATTTTTTTTTTTGTATTTTTAGTAGATACAACGGTTTCACCGTTAGCCAGGATGGTCTCAATCTCCTGACCTCGTGATCCACCGGCCTCAGCCTCCCAAAGTGCTGGGATTACAGGCGTGTGCCACCACGCCTGGCCAGGTATAATAAAATCTTTAACACTTATACAATATCAGAGATTTTCACCCAACCTCTATATATAAGCTCTTCAAACAATCCTAACAAGACATACAAATCATTACCTTAGAGTAATCACAGGGAGAGGTGGCAACGAGAGGAGTTTCTTGAACTGATGTGTACTTATAACTTCTCCATCAAAGTTCACTTCCCACATCCTAGAGCCTGGGCGAGCACAATATATCAGAGGTTGCTGGCCCACAGAACATCTTCCAGGAAAGAAACAAGCTCCATATTCTCCATCTCTTTCCTTGTTTCCAATTTTCCAAAACTTTTCTCTAACATCCAGAAAGGAAGAGAAAGCAGATTTACTTACAAAAAAAAGGCAAAAACAATGGCACTACAAATCAGCATGGGCATAATAACTCCACTCACAATGCCTTCTCCTTCATTCATATTAGCAATATACTGAAAAAAACAAGAGAATGGAAAGATCAAAATAGGGTTCTGGCTCTGATTTGCCATTAGCTATTTCTGTGACAGGAAGCAAATCATTTCATATTAGTACTTCGTTTATTAGCCACAGAATAAGAGGCTCAGAATTAATGTAAAGGCCCCTTTCAAATCTAAAAAGTGAATGCTACTGAACTATTTCGTACATCCTTGAACCCTACTAATTGCTTCTAAAGTCACTTTGTAAAATGTTCTTTGGACACTCTATGGAAGCTACTAATCTAGTTCTCCAACCCTGTCTCCAAGTCACTTCCTCACCACAAACACCCAATAAACTTACTTTTTCCTCAAAAACCCAGGTCCTTCTGAAACTCTGCACCTTGGAGTATTCTGCTCCCTTAGGATTACATGGGTTAGATATATAAAAGAGCTCAGTACACTGCCTGGGAACATGGAAGGTGATAATGATGAGGTAGATGTCTCTTCCTAAAAACTCCTGTTACTTACCCTCCATGATTCCATCATTCCTCCTCAGAAACTTTCCCGGATTCCCATATAGGGAATTACATGCTTCCTATGCTTTGCTTTCATAGCACTTATGACATGATATATGGCAATTATGTCTATTTAAACAGCAAATCATGACTTTTCAGGGCAAAGGACACTTCTTATTCCTCTTTGGTTGGATTCCCAGTGTGTAGCACAGTGTCAGGCCTACAGAAAGCACTCAATACATTGTAGAGTTCCATAAACTCAATCTCTTTTATTGAAGAGTGATCTAGTATGCTCTCTAGCATGAATTTACTAGATAACCTCAGATAATTCAGTAACTACTTCTGTAGTTACTTGCTTTATGAATAAAACATAACATTTGCTTTACTTTAAGAACATTGGTGTAAGAGTGCTTTGAAATGTATACAGAGCAGTACAGGAAGTAGTGGTTTTATTACTTATATTCCTTATTTGGGAAATAAAATATATTTCTTCCTTATTTTATATATTTTATGATACCTAATATGGTGCTAAGGATCTGGAAGACTATAATAAATGTTTGCTGAGTGAAAAATGCAATCAATTCATTATCATTTGTATCCTCATTAATCTTACTTTCTATTATTTTTCAAACAATATGTCACAGGCCCAAAGTTGAGTATTTTCACATATGCAACCTTAGTTAATCCTTAACACTAAATTTACATGAAACAAAGTCATATCTATCACTTTGGCTAGTCACTAGGAGGCCCAGCTTTTAAAAATATATATACATACTGTTTGTTGGGGGGGAAAATAGGTTGAAACAAAAAGATTTTTTAACATAAGTATATATTTTATTATACTATCCATGTCCCCAAAAACTGAATTCTAGCTAACAGAGAGTAAGCACATCTAAACATGTTATTTTTACAAGAGGTTCTAGGCTACTGTCATCCAACTTTAGTTATGAAATAGGTACACGGGGGTTGATTACACAATTCTCCCTTCTTTTGTGTAGGCTCAAAACTCTCCATGACAAATTTTTAAAAGGAGATGGTCCTGAGAAATATGATAGCTGCCACGTCCAGTGAAAAAACGAATGGCCAGTGAAAATTTCCTTGCATTGAGAATGGCTGAGAACTTTGGCACAGTGATGCATAATACTCATTTTCAGCTGTCTGGTATTCTGCTCTGGTATTTCACAGCTACCTCTAATGCACTCCTTTGCCACTCATTGGACCTCTGGCTCTATCTACCCTTGAGATTTTGATGAAATACTTATCTTCGTAAAGCTCTTATTCTTCATCCAATTTTACCCTTTAGTAAAATTCTATTAAAATAAAACAAATCTTGAAAACAACAAAACTCAAAGAAGCCTTCCTGCTTCCGCATATAAAAACAGGCCTTTGGCCTTCTCTCATGGCACTTAGAACACGCCTCACCAGCAACGGGCTCACGGAATACTTGTCTTAGTCACCCACTGGACTGTCTTAGACTCCTCTACCTCCTCTCTGCTCTCTAACATCAGCTTGCATACAACTGATTCCGTAACGTCTGTAATAGCCAAGGGCAGTGGTTCTTGCCTGTAATCCAAGCACTTTGGGAGGCTGAGGCAGGAAGATCGCTTGAGCCCAGGAGTTCAAGACCCGCCTGGGTAACATGACAAAACCCAGTCTCTGAACAAAATACAAAAAATTAGCAGGGCATGGTGGCATGTGCCTGTAGACCCAGCTACTTGAGAGGCTGAGGTAGGAGGATCGCTTGAGCTGGGGAGGTCAAGGCTGCAGTGAGCCATGATCACACCACTGCACTCCAGCCTGAGTGACAGAGTGAGACCCTGTCTCAAAAAAACAAAAAAGAAAAGAAAAAAAAAATCTGTATAACTGATTGATGGGGCTTGGGGTAGATAACTTCTAAGTTCCTCCCATTTCTAAAAGTCTGCATTTCTGGTGACTAATGGATGGCCAATATACCTCTCAGTGTCACACAAGAAGGATCGAGTTAGTGAAGATATAAGCAGCCTTCCATCCAAATAATCTAACTGTACAACACAGGAGTCAACTGTTGTTATGGTCTGAACAGGAAACATCACAAAAGCAGCAGCTGCCTAAAAGGAATGTGAGAAAGAAATAAAGTTTATTTAATCATAACATACACAAGTGATCTCTTCCTCTTTACCTTGTAAATGAAAATAACTTGAATAGCAAAATAAAATTTTCAAATAAGCCAAAATTTAATTTGCTTGTAAGGATATCGAAGTTTCACTCACTTAAAAGTTGTATTAAATAATTTGGTACGTTAACTGCAGAAGGGAATTCTTAAGGCTCTGTTTGTGATCATCTAATCTTAGAGGTTAGAATGAAAAACATGAAGCAAGCTTTAGAACTTGTTAGTCAGGCGTGGTAGCACAGATCTATAATCTCAGCTACCCGGGAGGCTGAGACAGAAGGATTGCTTGAGCCTAGGAGCTTGAGGCTGCAGTGAGCTTTGATCGAGCTACTATATTCCAGCCTGGGCAACAGAGGAAGAACCTGTCTCTAACTAAATAAAGTTCTGGAGTATGTGAGAGAATTTTTCACCTGTAGATAGTACTTCTCCCGTTGAGAAAAAGACAAAGTACGTTTACTATGTATAGGGTTTCTATATTTTAGATCCAAAATACATTAAGAATCAATTGATAACTTTGATCAGTCATGATGGCAAAAACCAGAAAAATATTCTGATGTGTTCATTCAAATAAAGTAATTTAGCCAATAGCCAGGTGCAGTGGCTCATGCCTGTAATCCCAACACTTTGGGAGGGCAAGGTGAGTGGATCGCTTGAGCCCAGGAGTTCGAGACCAGCCTGGGCAACATGGCAAAACCCTGTTTCTACAAAAAATTTTTAAAAATTAGCCAGGCGTGGTGGTGCATGCCAGTAGTCCCAGCTACTCAGGAGGTTTGGGGTGGGAGGATTGCTTCAGCCCGGGCGATCAAGAGTGCAGTGAACCATGATCTCACCACTGTACTTCAGCCTGAGTGACAGAGCAAGAACCTGTCTCAAAATAAAATAAAATAAAATATAAAATTAATTTAGCCAATAGTAGTTAGAGCCCTTCTTTTCCACCAGGATCCTAAATAGAAACAAGCCAATGCGAGACAAATCCCTCTACTTCTGCTGTAATGGCCCTGGAGGAGCAGGACAATGAGAAGCTGGTCTACTCTGTCTTAATGACAGACTGGAGCATTCTGTTAGGGTAAACTGAGTCTCAACCCTTCTACTCAGAAAGAACTGCAGCAGGAAGCCTGAGAACCTGCAGAGCAGAGCAAAGCCCGAAGGTGTCTTCAGGATTCCATTCAAAATAAATTATATCCATCCTGATAAAAAAGTATTCCTAGACCTATGAGTTTCTTCTACACAAGAAGCGGAGAAGACCAGGAGCCTGAGCAATTGGTGTCATTTCTATGTCTGTCATTTTATTCACACCAATAATAAACAGATTTCTTTTCTTTCTTAATAGCCTTATACTAAAGAATGCTTTAAATGAGCCATGCAGGTGAATCAGGAAGAACTGCAATAGATAATGTGCAAAGTACTGAAGTTAGCTCACAAAAGCCATTCTGTAACAGCACTGAGCTATAACAGGCTACCATATGTACTATATAAAAACAGGTCTCCTCAAAATCTCCAAGTCTGGACTCTGGATTAGTCTCCCAAGAAATATAGTAGATAAAAATCACATTCTTTAATTGGAAGTTTTATAAGACAACACCTTGTATCTCACTACATACACAAAGAATGGGACTGCTTCTCACCTTTGCTTGTTTAGAAGTACTGAGTTTGATGGCAGAAACCTTCCCGGCATGATCACCTACAAAAACTCTAAGAATAGCTGTATCCCAACAGAGAGCTGTGACTTTTCGGCCTTTGTGTTCTGAAGACACATAAATTTGTTCTGGTTTCCCACGACGCTCTTGATTTAATTCCCAAACAACTACAAGACCTTGACTGCAAGAATTGAGTCACAGAGGCAAACTTTTGGCAATGATGAACAAGGTAGAATTTAATTGCATCACAGTATCAACTATACTAAATACATATGTAACTCTTATTCTTCAGAAAAGAGGAAGTATTATAAAAAGTCAAGATATTAATTTCCTTGTTTTAGTCACCAAACCAGTTTAATAGGAGAAGTTAAATGATCTAAATTATCTCTGTTCCCTTTCTCTTTTAAGGCCTTTGAAATGTTGTAACCTCAAATTAGCATTTTCTACAAACACTCGGATGACCAGCTGTCCGTTCTCGTTTGCTGGGTACTGAGAGATTTCCCGAGACACAGTAATTTCAGCGTTAAAACTAGGGCAATCCTAGGCAAACCAGGATGGTTGGTTACCCTAACAAACACATTAAATAAAATAATTAAATGTGTCAAATTAAAATGCATTTGAAAAAGGACAGACGGTTTTAGAACAGATTCTTACCTGGTAGCTACAGCAACATAATCATCATCATGTAAACAACAGGCAACTTGAGAAATTGCACCTTCCTAGAGCACAAAAGAAAAAATATTTTTTAAATCTCAAGTTTTACTTTTTTTTTTTTTTTTTTTGAGACTGAGTCTCGCTCTCTTGCCCAGGCTGGGGTGCAATGATGCGATCTCGGCTCACTGCAACCTCCACTTCCTGGGTTCAAGCAATTCTCCGGCCTCCGCCTCCCAAGTAGCTAGGATTACAGGTGCCCACCAACACGCCCAGCTAATTTTTGTATTTTTAGCAGAGACAGGGTTTCACCATGTTGGCCAGGCTGGTCTCCAACTCCTGACCTCAGGTAATCCACCCGCCTTGGCCTCCCAAAACGCTGGGATTACAGGCGTGAGCCACCGCACCAGGGCACGTTTTACATTCTTTTATTCCAAACGATTATTTATATTGGAGAAATTTGCATTTATGAAAAAGACTCCAAATGGTATACGACAGAGCTGCCCTTAATCTTACCCTGTGTGAAAGAAAAAGCCTGTGCTTCCAACCTTCTTTCTGAATGAGATGGAGTCCTCCTCCTGAACTGCCCAAAGCCAACCATTTCCGAGACACAGCTATGCTCGTGCACTAAAAACATGTAAAGAGAAGTGTGAGATGATCACAGCTACTTAACCAAATAGACTATCCACTGAAAATAAATACTGAGGATTTATGCATCAGGCTCCTTCCCTCACTTTACCCTCTGCCCAAATGGACACAACATGACACTTACTCTCTAATTTTAGAATAGTAAAAAATACTGAAGAAAGAACATTTTGTTTTTAAACTTCTAAACGAATCTCACAAAGGCTGAATAGGCTCCACCTTGTGAGTAATTTTCCCTTGGCAAAAGCTGGCTGTTAGACTGTTCATATTTTGTGTAATTTGGCTAGGTCATTCCAATGCTAACTACAACAATGGAAGACCGAGGAAGTGACCAGAAGATAAAGTAACCATGTTAAACATTCATTCACTTACATCACTTCTGATCTGTACAAACACCACAAAACAGCCTCAAGTCTTAGGGTAGGTGAGACTCCATCAGAGAATGCAGTGGCCATGCTGTGCCCAATACCCTGTGGCAAAGTTATTAGTTGGTTGACTAAGAGACATTCCCAATCCTCTTCAATTTTGCTGCTTTTCACTACAGAAGTTGGAAAACCTAAATATTCACCTTCCCAGTTCCCTAGCTGCCAAGCGTTGCCATGTAACTCAGTTCTACCTAATATGACCAACACAGCTGAGGGCTTCTCAGGAAGGGAAGCTTTACCTTTCCAGATAAGAGGCAGAGCCTGTAGAAAGCCTTTGCCCTTTGCCCCCACTTTCTTGAGATGTTAATGAGAACAGTAAGACTGGAGACAGGACACACATTGCAAATGCAACTAAAAGCTAATATATGTACAATGGTAGAATGGGAAAAATGGGAGCCAGTTATATCATTGGGCCACTACACTAAACCCAGAACACTAACCTCCTATGAGATTATAAACATCTTTACCACTTAAGCTCCTATTAATATGTTACACCATACTGTAACTTGCAGCTGAAAAAATGTCTGATGTCAAGCCTCAAAACTGTTACTCATATTATTTTGTCTATTACTTCCTATTTTTCCCTTTCCTCAGATGCTGGTATTTCCTTTAGGGCAGTAGCAAAAGTATAAAAATGAAATTATTTTGGTACTGGTTATGAAACTTTGTTTTTTACCACATCATTCCTGAGTTTAATCAAAATAACTCAGAGATTGAAGGAAGTACATAGTTCTTTGAATTCCAAGGACAATCAAAACACATAGCTATTAGGAAAAGAAAAATAGCTCAGGGCAGTCTGAACTATGTGAAGTATGCAGGTCCAGACAGAAATGAATATGAGATATCAGTCATGCTCCCAATCTCGGCACCCATGCCTGGGGACAATTGTTTAAAGTCATTTTGTCACTGACTAGCTGTCTCGCCTGTTAACTTCATGTCACTGAAATCTGTGATACTAAGAACAATGTATAGCCAATCAATAGTTTTTGTTATTTTAATATGTTATTGGTAAACAACTCAGAATCTGCCTCCTTTTCCTTTAAACATCCACTTGGGCTGGACAAGGTGGCTCACGCCTATAATCCCAACACTTTGGGAGGTCAGAAGTTCGAGACTAGACTGAGCAACAGAATAAGATCCCAGTCCTAAATTAAAATTTTTTATTTTTAAGAAATCCAGGCCAGGCGCAGCAGCTCACGCCTGTAATCCCAGCACTTTGGGAGGCCGAGGTAGGAGGGTCACGAGGTTAGGAGATCGAGACCATCCTGGCCAATAAGGTGAAACCCTATCTCTACTAAAAGTACAAAAATTAGCTGAGTGTGGCAGTGTGCACCTTTAATCCCAGCTACTTGGGAGGCTGAGGCAGTAGAATCACCTGAACCCAGGAGACGGAGGTTGCAGTGAGCCAAGATTGCGCCACTGAACTCCAGCCTGGAGACAGAGCTAGATGCCATTTCAAAAAAAAAGGCCTGGTGCGGTAGCTCATGCCTATAATTCCAGCACTTTGGGAGGCCAAGGCTGAAGGACTGCCGGAGCCCGGGAGTTTGAGACCAGTCACAGCAACATAATGAAACCCTATCTCTAAGAAATTTACAAAAATTAGTCGGGCCACGTGGTGTGGTGCACGCCTATAGTCCCAGTTACTTGAGAGGCTGAGGCAAGAAGACTGCCTGACGCCAGTTCAAGGCTACAGTGCACTGCAGTGTGCTATGACTCAGCTATGATGACTGTGAATAGCCACTGTACTCCAGCTTGGGCAACACTGTAAGACTGCACCACCCCTTGCCCCACCATCTGTTTCAAAAAATAATCACCCAGCACATTGGGAGGCTGAGGCGGGCGTATTACTTGAGGCCAGGTGTTTGAGAACAGCCTGGCCAATATGGCAAACCCCCGTCTCCACTAAAAATTCAAAAATTAGCCAGGCATGGTGGTACACACCTGTAATCCTAGCCTCTCTGGTGGCTGAGGCATGAGAATCACTTGAAACCAGGAGGCAGAGTTTGCAGAGAGCTGAGATGGTGCCACTGTACTCCATCCTGGGCAACAGAGCACGACTCCATCTCAAAAAAAAAAAAAATCCACTTGTAACTGCTGCTAATTAAAGTGTATATTTAAAACAACTTTTATCTATGTTCCCAGGTTGTAATCCTCAAGCTTGGCCCTAATAAACTGTCTGCTTATATTATTTTTGCCTTTGTTTTGTTTTTTGGGTTTTTTTATTCCTCTTGAGATAGGGTCTTGCTGTGTCACCCAAGCTGGAATGCAGTGGAGCGATCACAGCTCACTGTAGCCTCAACCTCCCTGGCTCAAGCAATCCTCCCAACTCAGCCTTCTGAGTAGCTGGGACCACAGGTGCCCACCACCATGTCCAGCTAATTTTTGTATTTTTTGTAAAGATGGGATTTTGCCATGTTGCCCAAGCTGGTCTCAAACTCCTGAGCTCAAGCAATCCTCCCACTTCTGCCTCCTAAATTATTGGGATTACAGGTGTGAACCACGAAGCCAGGGCACTTGCCTCAGCTTCTTCCTCTTAGGTCAACATTCTGCCCAGAGCGAACTAACTTTTGTTTTGCTCCCTAAACTGAGGGTTACACCAGACTCCCTGTTTTGGAATGACCGTAGTATAACTGCAATGATTCATGTTATTCAAAATGTAATGGGGTTATTGGGGCTCAGCAACCAATACCCCAAAATATGGAGCTTTGACATGCTGACAGTTCTCAGAAGTTGCCTCAAAATCAAAGTCCCTTTAACCTTGTCTCGTTTCTACCTCTCCACCAAGCACAGAGAGGGACTCTCTCCATAGGAATTTCCTTATCTGACCAAGAAAGCCTCTTTCCAAAAGGTACAGGCTCAGTGGCTCATGCCTGTAATCCCAGCTCTTTGGGAGGAGGCAGGAGGATTGTCTGAGGCCAGGAGTTTGAGACGAGCCTGGCCAACATGGTGAAACTCCGTCTCTACTAAAAATACAAAAATTAGCCGGGCATGGCGGCAGGTGCCTGTAATCCCAGCTACTCGGGAGGCTGCGGCACAAGACTCACTTGAACCCAGGAAGTAGAGGTTGCAGTGAGCCAAGATGGTGCCACTGCACTCCAGCCTGGGCAAGGGAATGAGATTCTATCTCAAAAAAGAAAGAAAGAAAGGAAGGAAAGAAAGGAAAGAAAGAAAGGAAAGGAAAGGGAAGGAAGGAAGGAAGGAAGGAAGGAAGGAAGGAAGGAAGGGAGGGAGGGAGGGTGGGTGGGAGGGAAAGCTTCCTTCCAAAAGAAATGCAATTGTCCTAAACACTTTCCCTAGGGATCTCATCAAATTACCAGGAAAGATCAACCACTAGAGAAGAGACTGGGAGTGATCATCATGCCCAGATAGACTTTTCATTTATTCTTCTGAAGGCAGCTCCAAGAGTTCATCCGGGGGATTTTACCTGATTGTTCCTATGCAGCTCCATCCCTCACCTTCCCATGTCTGCCTCCCACTTGCTAGGTCTATTCATTCTCCCTAATGATTTATTGCTACTCAGAACAATCATCTACATTCTCCATATCCCCACTTCCCTATGAAAGAGGGTACATACAGCCAGGCATGGTGGCTCACTCCTGTTACCCCAGTGCTTTGGGGAGGCCAAAGGCCAAGGCACAGGATTGCTTGCGGCCAGGAGTTAGATGCTATCATGAGCTATGGTCTCACCACTGTACTCCAGCCTGGGCAACATAGCAAGACCCCATCTCTACAAAAACTTTTTTAAAATTAGCCTGGCATGGTGTCGAGTATGTTTAGTCCCAGGTACTCAGGAGGATGAGGCAGGAGGATTACTTGAACCCAGAAGTTTGAGGTTACAGTGAGCTAGGATCTCCCCATTGCACTCAGGCACAGGCAACAAAGAGAGCCTGTTTCAAAAGGAAAAAAAAAAAAAGAAAAGAAGATTTTATATGCCTTTTCTCCTATTAATCTTACTTGTATTAGTTGATTTTCAGCGAACCTTCAGAGGGTGAAGGGACAGTTTTCTCTTGGTCTTTGTGGGATATACTCATTTATACCATTTTATTTTCAATCAAATACATTAGCTTCTGAGAGAAGACAGCAACACTAACAGGGGAAAATGAAGCAAGTCAGTATCAGGGTTTCCAGGGACGGTAAATTAGAATTCAAAAGATAGCTCAAAAAATAAATCAAGAAAGAGCTATGAAAATTATACCTCTATGTAAAGTGTCAACCTAAAAGGAAGAAGTTGAGGCCAAATTAACATCGAGTTTATCTGGGCCAAGTTTGAGGACTGCAGCCTAGGACACACTTCCAAGTTGCCTTGGTGAATGCTCTGGAAAACAAGAAACTCAAGTTCTCAGAAGAGGCTGTTTGTCAGGAATTTTCATTGGCTTACAGCAATAACATTGATTAGTGATTGGCTATACACTTTTGAAGTATAAGGTATACTGCATTTTATCACTACTTGGTGTCAGTTAGTCTAGTGCCCACATAGCAAGTAGCTTCAAGAGGTAATTAATTAGCTCAAACGAGAGTGATAAGACCTGTAATCCCAGCACTTTGGGAGGCCAAGGCAGGCGGATCACAAGGTCAGGAGATCAAGACCATCCTGGCTAACCTGGTGAAACCCTGTCTCTACTAAAAATACAAAAAAATTAGCCAGGCGTGGTGGTGGGTGCCTGTAGTCCCAGTTACTCGGTAGGCTGAGGCAAGAGAATGGCGAGAACCCAGGAGGCGGAGCTTACAGTGAGTCAAGATCGTGCCACCACACTCTAGCCTGGGTGACAGGGCGAGACTCTGTCTCAAAAAAAAAAAAAAAAAGAGTGATAAAAGGCTGCTGTTTCACTCCAATGCTTCTCTGGGCCTGACAATTTTTTTTTTCTTGAGACAGAGTCTCACTTTGTTGCCCAGGCTACAGTGCAGTGGCATGACCTCGGCTCACTGCAACCTCCACCTCCCGAGTTCAAGTGATTCTCATGCCTCAGCCTCCCGAATACCTAGGATTATAGGCGCATGCCACCTTGCCCAGCTAATTTTTGTATTTTTAGTAGAGACAGAGTTTTGCCATGTTGGCCAGGCTGGTCTTGAACTCCTTGCCTCAAGCGATTCTCCCACCTCAGCCTCCCAAAGTGTTGGAATTACAGGTGTAAGCCACCACACCCAGCCTTGGCCTGATAATTTAAAGGGGCTCACATTCCTCAGATAAAAAGTTTATTTTCTTTTTTTCTCCCCACGAAAGTATGACTAGGACAGGTAAGAACACCCAAGATTCCATAAAACGTTAAGGAACTAGAGGGTAGGGGCACAGTAACAAAGAGTACATGAAAATGAAACTGATACAAGGATCAATAAATTCACCTTTAGACGACTGGAGTCCAGCCGCAGGGCTGACAGTAATGGATCCAGAGATTCAAACTCTGCAAGAACATGGCTGTAGGACTCTGGTATCACTGGCACAAAAGTCATTTAGCCAGAAAGCTGAAACTTGTTGAATGATAGATACAGTATTCCTTACCTGAATAAAATCCACAAAAATATAATTTAAGAAGCCCTCCATTCATTTAACATGCATTTAACAAATATGTGGGGAACATAATGAAACATGAGAAAGTCCCCACTATACAGGTACTTAGAAAGAAAACACATACAGGTAACATTGTATGCCACGGTGTGTTTACATTGTGTCATTCCCTGACTCTAAAACTCCCAGAGTAGCAGGTACAGATTCTCAAGGCCCTCCATAATCCTATCCCCCTCTATTATCTAACAGTGTGAGTAAGCAGAATAGGCAGAGTAGGATTTAGGAAAATTGGCCTATCTCCTCTGAGGCAAAACAGTAACCCTGCTGCTGTATTTCCATGAGTAGTAAATCTTCTGTCTTTAGGAGTCTTTCATTAAAATGCAATCTTCCATAAAGGTCTCAACTTATTAAGTGTTATCAGCAAACCCTACAGTTATCAGCTAACAATTTAACAGTGCTTAATAGGAATAGGCCACTAGACTTCTCTCTCCAACCTAGCAGGTGCTTAGTAAGTGAGGTGAATGAATGAACAGATCTAAGTGAGAAGGTACAGGGAAATAGAGCACAAAGAAAAATAAAGAGCTGCAACAAAAGAGACTAGATAGGACAGAACAGGGATAAGAATGCAAGGTAACAAATGCCAAATAACCAGGGAGGACTTTGTAAAGTAACACAAGAGTTTTTGTGTTCACCTACTCTCAAATGCACTTTTATGTCCCATTGCAGCAATCTCAAGAAAAAAAGAAAAGAAAATTCTCCTCATAAATTACAACTTTTCTCAATCACTTGTTACCTGCCAAATTTAGAAAGCAAATTAATACAACAGAAAAATTCATAAACTGTTTATATATTCTCGTTTTTTGTTCATGCTTTATGTTTTTGACTTTTTTTCCAGAAACATATATATTCAATCATTCATTTATTCAACAGATTTGTACTGAGCACCCACCTAAGTGCCAGCCATTATTCTAGGTCCTAGATATGATAAAGTTCTAACCCTCAAAGAACATACTTTCTAGTGGCAAAACGAAGACTATGTTTTTTATTGCACACATATAACACAATCTGATTTTCTGCTAGTAACACTGTTCCTAATACAGCTTGACCTCTGCAAGGAGAATGATGTTCAGGAAAAAAAAAAAAAGTTTTCACATGCCTGTACTCAAAATATTTGAGAATTATTGATCTAAGAAAGTCTTCCCTCATTCTTTTCACTCATTCATTTCATTCAGTACCTAGTAAAGTATCAGGCACAGTGGTAAAAAAAGACGAGTAAAATAATTCCAGAAGTCAGTTTATAATAGAGAGAAAAAGACAAATACCACACACACACACACACACACACACACACATATCTTATGAGGGAAACATAAGCAAACTGCTTTGTTAGAACTTTACAGGACAGAGGGATCACACTGAATTACAGCGAACCGAAGAAAACTCTCTAAGGAAAGTAGTATTGATGCTGACTATGCTTTTATCTCAAGGAAAAGGGAAAGGGTAGCAGGTAGGGCAGCAACGTGCAAATATATAGAGAAGAAAAAAATGCAGAATATACTAGAAGCATACAAATTTAGTCTTTGACTGAAACATAGGATACAAGCAATGGAATAACGAAAGACAAAGCTGGAATCATAATTTGGGCCCAAGTTACAAAACACTTTGAATTTCAAACCAAAGAGCCTGCACTTAACTTGGCAGGCAACAGAAAGGAACTGAAGAATTTGGTGTTGGGAGGTCGCATAATTTCTGTAAAGTGCTGTGGGTGGTTAGACGCTAGAAAACAAAGATTTGAGAAAAGGGGTGGGTGGTATGAAAATGAGGATAAAACATTTCAATTACTCAAGAAGTCCGGTGGAAAAGGAGAAAACCTCTCTGGACTTTATTATTGGGGAGACTCTTCAACAGATTTGTAGGTAGTAGCTAAAAGTAGACTCTAAAACGAAAGGGGCTGAAAATACAAGAAAAAGATAAAACCACAGTACAGGTTCCAAGAGATGGAAAGGAATGATAATATCATAGTGTCTCCTCTACGTGTGATCTTGAAAGAAACTCCAAAGTAGATAGGTCATTTTGCCTTAATCTCGGTGAAAAGAGAATGTCCTGCAAGTTATAATATAATGGGGGTGGGGGTGGGGTGGGGAGGGGAACACACCTAGTAAGTTCTACTGAAAAGAAAAAAAGAATTTAACAGAAATGAGAACCGACAATAAAAACAGCATAAGCAATGCCAATTCTCAGAGAAGCTGCTGGATGACAGTGTTAAACCAACTCTAACTTTACGCATTTATGTTTACTCTCCCTGAAATGACTGCTTCCCCTCCAGATCTTCTTACCCAAATGTATCCAGCTTTCAAGATCCCACATGAGCCCTATTTCCTAGAATTCTCAACATGGAGACAGGTTCATAGGTAATTCAGTGAACATGTCCACCTAATTCAGAAATTAGTTTTGCCCTAGGTCCCCGAACACTTTCAGCAACGGAAAGAAAACACTCACTCTCATGAAGCTGCCAACTCCAGTCCTCCACAGGGCTCACTGTTAAAAGGTTCTTTTTAATACTGTGCTGAAGCCTGATCACTTATAGCTCTACTATTATTCCTATTTGTATGTAGCTTCTATAGTTGAAGGGAATGAGCTGTCTCTTTCCAAAACAATCCTTCTGTATTTCAAAAGTCTTATCAGGTCTTCTAAAAATTTAACATTCCCAGTTCCTCCATCACTCCTGACATGACATTTTCCAACCCTCTGTTCCAGTCAACCTTCTACAGACGTACTTTAGTTTGTCTAAAAATGAGGTGCCTAGTGCTGAGCATAATACTCCTTAAGCAGTTGGATGAGCCCAGAATAGAGTAGAAACACTAACTTCCTGGATCTAGACACTAAGTTTCTATATTACAACCTAAAATAGTATTAGTTGTGTTTAAGTGGCCGTGTTACACCGTTGATTCAACAGAGCAAGTGGTCAACTAAAACCCAAAGAAATTGTTTACATAAACAAAATCTTCTTAGCCAGTAGCTACATATAGTAGAACTGAGCTCAAATTGAAAGCTGCTATTAATCAAATGCAACAATGGATACAAAAAGTACCTAGAAATGTACAAACAGTATAAACAGGAACAGCAGAATGCTGATAATTGCCCAAGTTGCGTTAAGTGTACATGAGGGTTCATTTTATTATCCTACTTTTGTCTACGTTTGAAATTTTCCACAATAAAGTTTTAAAAGTATGTACTTAATACTGTACAAGCCTTCAATAGCTCTATTTCTTCATTTCCCATCTTAACCTCTCTCCTATTCTCCAACTACATTGGACTCAACTCTTTTTTTTCTCTTTCATTCTATAAACTTGCTGTGCCTCCATGGTTTAAAACATGATGTTTATGGAATCTTCCCCCATTTACCAAAACCCTATCTTTCTGCAAAGCTGAGTTTAAATGTTACTTCTGTGAAGTGACTCTACCAAAAACTAAGAACATACAAGTTGACGACAAATGCTTAACCAAAGTAAATGAAACAACTTTTGGAAGACTGGCTTGCCCAAGGACCACAGAGCTCATCAATGGTATATCTGAGATTAGAATACACGTCTCCTGAATCCAAATCTCATCATCTTCCCATTATCGTAAAATAGTTCAGTGTTTGTTGCTCACACATCAAATGCAAATATGTTCTCTTTTGCCCCAGTAGGTGCGTGGAAGAAAAGAGGAGAAAGAAATACGAGAGCAAAAATTGAAGAAATGAGAAGGAGAAGTTGCCGACTGTCTCATTTTCACAAGGGGATCTTTCTAAGAAGAAATGATCAGAAAACAACTCTCTGCCTCAGACAGACAAATGGCGACTGACTCATTCATACATTCATTCATTCAACATTCGAGTGCCTTCTATGTTCCAGGACCTGAACACACCGCTAGAGACACAAGGATGAACAAAATACAATCCCTGCCCACAAAAAGTTCCTTGCCTAGTGGAACTACTACCTTTTTAACAGCAGTAACTTTAATATCTTGAGATCTCTTGAGAGGAGACCCAGTAACCAATTTTCAAAGCCAGGCTCACAGACCAGCAGCCCGGAGGTCCCAACCCAGCTCCACCACATCCAGGCCAGTACCTCGCAGCTCTCAGTGGATCGGATCTTGGCTTCCGACTTAGCGCCAGGGAATTCACCGCCCACTAACAGCAGAACATGCACTTCAGTCTCACCTCCCGTTCCTCCCCTTCCTTGCTGACGTCATCCAGGAGAGCCGCGGACCCGAGACAACGCTACTAACGGCACTTCCTCATCACGTGACGAGTCACGCCCCCTGCTTGCGCGTAGTCCCTCCCCCTCAGGTCGCGGTCGCGATTACGCTCTCTACGGCCTGAAGCCGGAGGGCCGTTGCGGGCTGAAGACACGGCGCCGACTGGAACCAGAGGAGCTCTAGGCCAAATGGTTGGGCCGGCCAGGATCCCAGGACCCTTCGCCGCTCGAAACCGGAGAGAGGAAACGAAACAGGCGGGAAACCGTGGGGGAGGGAGGGAACTAGCGGAAGGTGTCATGGCGGCCGCGCTCTTGAGTCACGTGCCTAGGGCCCGCCTTGCTACTTCCGGTCACGTGCCCTCGGACTCCTCGCAGCCAGCGATGGAGCCGAGACCCCCCAGTAACAGAGGCGGTGGCAACTCCTGCAGCCACTGGGTTTCAGCTTCTTCCCAGCAGCGGCTCTAAGAAGTGCAGCGGAACTCGACCAGATCCAACCCAGTTAGTTACTTCCTGTCTGGAGTTGTGGCTTCCACCTGGTAAGTTTAGACCGAAGAATGCGGGCGGGCGGGCGGGTGAGGATCTGACAGGCCTGGGGGCCACAGGACGGCGTGGATTCTACCCCTTTTCCCAGCGTCGCTGTCGGCGTCCTCCCAACGCCCAAGCCTACCGTCTTGTTTGCCCTTACCCCGAGGCGAGGAAGAGGCGACCCCTAATCTACTTGTCTAAAGGAAGCCTGCTCTTCCACTGAGAGCAGGTTTACCCAAAGCCAGGATCAGATTTGGCTTATGAGAATGAAGTGGAGGCCTCTCCCAGACAGAGAAGCCCTTCCCGTCAGGAAATGTGCTGTTGAGTCTGGGATTCTGTAAGAGAAAAGCTCTCACCTTGGTGTCTGCACACCTTTTGCTTCCACCTGTCAATCTTACCTCTCTTAAAAACCTTCTTAACACATGGGCCAGTCCACACATTCCTAGTTTTGGTCATTTGGTTGTGGTGAAATGATGAAAAATAGACCGTGAGTACCTGGATATATACATAATTGTTTTGTATATCCCCCAGTGTTCTCAAAGGCCAAATTGAATAAGGAGGTGACTTTTTTTTTTTTTTTTTAAAGAGACACGGTCTTGCTCTGTCGTCCTGGCTGGAATGCAGTGCCGTGATAATAGCTCACTGTAACCTCGAATTCCCGGGCTCAAGCGATTCTCCTGCCTAGACCTCCCAAAGCGCTAGAATTATAGGCATGAGCCACAGTGCCTGGCCCCAAATGACTCCTAAACTCTCCTTTTAGCGTCAGTAAAATGGGGACGGGGAAAGGAGGTATAAAAAATACACCTTTCGTCCATTCGAAGACCAGGTCTTAAAAACAAACAAAAAAAACCAACAGTGGTTTGAATGAAATATGCTTTGCAGTGAGTATTGACTCCATACAAACCAATATCCAGACTTGTGATTTTCAAACGTTTTAAAGGAGTGAAACAATTTCTCCCCGTGAATTTTTACCTGGAACCCAATATATAAAAAGCAGCATGCTCTGGTGGAACTAAGTTTAAGAGAGCCAGGCCCCACCACTCCACTTCGCCTATATCCTAGAGGCATCTCCTTGGAACACAGTTTGAAAACCACTGAACTGGACTTAGGTAATTAAGCCAAAGTTGCCAAACTTAAGATTTTTTAGAAGACAAAACCAGCCGGGCGCGGTGGCTCACGCCTGTAATCCCAGCACTTTGGGAGGCCAAGGCGGGCGGATCATGAGGTCAGGAGATCGAGACCATCCTGGCTAACACGGTGAAACCCCGTCTCTACTAAAAATACAAAACAATCTAGCCGGGCGTGGTGGCGGGTCCCTGTAGTCCCAGCTACTCCGGAGGCTGAGGCGGGAGAATGGCGTGAACCCGGGAGGCGGAGCTTGCAGTGAGCCGAGTGAGTCACTGCACTCCAGCCTGGGCAACAGAGGGAGACTCCCTGTCAAAAAAAAGAAAAGACCAGAGCAGTTGAGATGGAGAGGTCACAACCGCAGGGAAGGTAACCTCTAGTAGCAGACCTTTGGCTCACAGAAGGACTAGACTCTGGAGAGAACTTTGTACCTGTTAGTAGGCTTAAGCCCCTCATTCAGATAGGAGAAAAAAGAGATGGTCTGCTATCCTCACTCAGTCGACTTTTTTTTTTTTTTTTTTCTGAGACGGAGTTTTGCCCTTGTTGCCCAGGCTGGAGTGCAATGGCGCGATCTCGGCTTACTGCAGCCTCCACCTCCCGGGTTCAAGGGCTTCTCCTGCCTCTGCCTCCTGAGTGGCTGGGACCGAGGCGCATGCCACCACGCCTGGCTAATTTTTGTATTTTTAGTAGAGACGGGATTTCACTATGTTGACCAGGACACTCAGCCGACTTGTAGCAGTGCAGCAGATTGGTAAGTTTGAGTCTCTCCTAAGTAATATTAAATGCACATTGCGGTACAAATGTGGGGAAAAAAAGCAAATTCAGAGAGGTCTTTTGAAAAATACTAGGAGAATTGGTGCAGTGTGCGAGAAGAATCAGTTAAAAGTAGTGAAGCCGGCTACCAGGGACCAGCACCAGTCCTCGATTGTGAATGCTTCCTGTGTGTACTGCTCTCAAGGCTTGTAACTTCTTGCTGGTACCGTGTGTCCTGCCCTCTGATAACGTGCTTCTCTATGCTATTTTATTCCCTACCATCAGAGTATTTTCTGGCATCCCTTGAGCTTTCCTAGCGTTTTGGCTACCATTTATCTCTGCCTTATGGATACTGCTGATAGAGATGTCTTTGCGCCCTTCCTTTCTCTTTCCTGCTTTCAGGGTGGCAGTATCAGCCATTGACGTAGTAGTTCCTCTTTTCACCACTTTGATTACCAACTGATTACTCTTCTCTCAATTTTGGTAATATGCTTTTGTCACCATGCAGTATTAGTAGATATGAGCATATTTTCCTTTGTCATGCATCTCTGTCGCATTTTCCTTCTCCTGCCTCTTCCCTGCACTGCTGTAAAATGTGCAAGTGCTCAGTCCTAAAATTGCCACATCAGTTATTCTTCTTAATATCTTCCTTGTCTGTGAAATTATCCTTAAAACAGTACATTTTGGTCACTCTTTGCATACTTACAAAGTTATTCCCTTTAATGCTGAATTGTTAAAATACTTTTGGATTGCTTGATGGCAAGCGGCATTCCAAATCTCCATTTTTGTATGCTGGCAGATGTAACAGTGCTCTCTAGTAATCCTCCTTTCAGAGGATGATTTCTCTTTCACTTGTTGCTCCCTATCTCCTCTCCTCCATTTATCTCTTGCAGATTGGAAAAGGGGGTGTAGGTAATGGAAATGCAGAAGTGCAGTAATGTAAAGGTTTGTGTTCAGCCAGTTCAAATTCTTCCCTATCACTGTTCCCTTTTAAGTGCAAGATCCAGTTATTAGAATCTCTATGAGAAATGATACATTGATCTGTGAATTGAGAACTATAGTGGTTCTTGGAGTTTAGGCAAGGATGTATATGCAGAGGTTTCGTCTTATGTCTTACCAAAAGATTGTATTCTTTTAGCAGCAAGATCTTAAATGATGTCATTGATATTTCTTGGACTCTTCCTATAGGCCAAACACTGTATTACTGAGTGCTGTGTTACAGAGAACCCAATATATGTGGCCTCTGCCCTCCCTTATGAAGCTTGAAATCTGTCAGGGGATGTATACGTTAAAAGAATTACATTAAAAATTATTTTGTAGTAAGTGCCATGAAGAAAATAATAGGAGACTTTAGCCTGGTAACTTTAGCTTAACATAGACTGAAAAAAAAAATGAGTGAAAGTTAGCCAGTTGATGGGAAAGGAAGAGAATGTACAAAGGCTCAGAGCAAGGTATATGAATTTAGATTCAGACAAATACATTTTTAACTGCAAATAAATTAATGCCTTTACTAGAGATCTTGCTAAGTAAAGAAGATATTTAAATAAAGAAGTCATAACAGACTGTTTCATAAAGTAAGCAGTCTTTTAGTAAAGCCAGATCTTCTTTGACCTGATCTGTTTAAATGTAGCCTACACCAATAATTTTCATGAATTTCTATGACTCTTATAGCGTTCTCCTGGGAGGAAGTGTTTGCCACTCAAGGAATACACTCAAGAAAAACCTGGAAATCACAGAAGGCATTGTAAGATAGCTTCAGTGATTCTATTAAACCTCCTGAAATTGGTCTTTGAACAATTTAGAGGTGCTACAGATGACGAGGAAAATTTACCAAGCAAATTAGCTGTGAGACAGTTGATCAGTTATGCCCAATGTTCAGTAATTTATCTCAGTTTTATTTCTTAAAGTTCCCCATAAATGAATTTTGATATAAATGGTTTTATATGTTATATATAAGAGGATATGGCTGGGTGCAGTGGCTCACGCCTGTAATCCCAGCACTTTGGGAGGCTGAGGCGGGCAGAGCACCTGAGGTCAGGAGTTTGAGACCAGCCTGGCCAAAATGGCAAAACCCCATCTCTACTAAAAATAGAAAAATTAGTGAGGCATGGTGGCACGTGCCTGTAATCCCACCTATTTGGGAGGCTGAGGCAAGGGAATCACTTGAACCTGGAGGGTGGAGGTTAGAGTAAGCTGAAATGATGCCACTGTATTCCAGCCTGGGTGACAGAGCAAGACTCCTTCTCAAAAAAAAAAAAAATAAAGTTATGTTTTTCCCAGTTGATATAGTCAGTTCTAATATATTCTCCACTTTGCAGTTTCTCTGTCTTCATGCATTTTTTACCTTCTCAACTCAGAAAGGTTTTTGTTTTATTTTCCAATGCTAAAACTTTATTTGTGCCTGTAAACCCAGTTAATTGGAGACTTGCTCTATCAGCTGTCCTTGCTCATTGCTTTTCTTCCAACTACTGACATACTTAAAATTATCCTGCTTAAGTAGGATAATGAGGTATCAACATACTTAAAAGTATCTGCCAACTTCCCCCTCAAATCCTCCCCTCTCATCTTTCTTAGATTTTAATTCATTTTTCTGAAAACATATGTTTCCTAATTTGCATGGTTTGCAGTCCCGTTTCATATTCTACAGAGTGGGCTTTTTAAAATATGTTCTCTAACTCCCAACTTCAAGTGATCCACCTGCCTCAAAACCCAATCTCTACTAAAAAAAAATACAAAAATTAGCTGGGCATGGTGGCTGGTGCTTATAATTCCAGCTAGTTGGCCAGCTGAGGCAGAAGAATTGCATAGTTACATGTTTATTATAAAGAATACTAGAAAATTAATGTTAAAATATTTCAACTAATGATTTCATACGTTATAAAATTTCCTTTCATAAATTAGTTTAAAAGTACAAGTGATACACCTGCATTACAGAAATTGAAAATAATAAACTATTGAAAATGAAAACACTGTTTTCAGATTCTCACACTAGCACCCCTAACACTTTCCTGGGTTACCTTATAAACATTTGGTTTGATAAAGAAGAAACTCTTGGGAAGACATTTTTTTTTAAATAACTGCTTTAGTATAAAGTACATATTTTTTATAGATCAGAAAAGAGAACATTTAAATCATCTGTATTTTTATCACCCATAGATAATCACTATTAAATTTGGTGTCTGTCCCTTCAGTCGCATATATTTTCAGAGTGACATAGTGGAATTTCAAGGACAGACTGACCCAGATTCAAACCCACTTCTGCTGCTTCCCTGATGCTTTAAGAAAGCATCTTGATTTCTCAGACCCAGGTTCCTTATGTACAAAATGTAACTAATAATAGAACCTACCTCATGGGATTATTAACTGGGGACTGACTGAGATAATGCCTATAAGAAACTTAGTCTAGCACCTGACACATTATTAAGCATTCGGTAAATTCTAGATGATGAAGAATATTATTTTGAGACAGTGTCTCACTGTCACCCAGACTGGAGTGCAGTGGCGTCATCACAGCTCCATCTCCCCAGGCTCAGGTAATCCTCCCATTTCAGCCTCCCAAGTTGCTGGGACTACAGATGTGTGCCACCAGGCCCAGCTAATTTTTATAGTTTTTGTAGAAACAGGATTTTGCTATGTTGCACGGGCTGGTCTCAAACTTCTGGTCTCAGGCAGTCTGTACACCTCGGCTTCCCAAAGTGATGGGATTACAGACATGAGCCACCCTGCCCAGCCTAAATTTTAGATTTTTTTAAATTTAAGAATATGGGGCAGGCTGGGCATGGAGGCTCACGCGTGTAATCCCAGCACTTTGGGAGACTGAGGCAGGGGATCACGAGGTCAGGAGTTCGAGACCAGCCTGATAACATGGTGAAACCCCATCTCTACTAAAAATACAAAAATTAGCTGGCCATGGTCGCATGCGCCTGTAACCCCCAGTTACTGAGGAGCCTGAGGTAGAAGAATCACTTGAACCCGGGAGGTGGAGGTTGCAGTGAGCTAAGATCGGGCCACTGCACTCCAGCCTGGGTGACAGAGTGAGACTCCGTCTCAAAAAAAAAAAGAATATGGGGCCAGGCACGGTGGCTCATGCCTGTAATCCCAGCACTTTGGGAGGCCGAGGCAGGCGGATCACCTGAGATCAGGAGTTCAAGACCAGCCTGGCCAACATGGCGAAACCCTGTCTCGACTAAAAAATACAAAAATTAGCTGGATGTGGTGGCGGGCACCTGTAATCCCACCTACTTGGGAGGCTGAGGCAGGGAGAATTGCTGGGAACTGGGAGGAAGAGATTGCAGTGAGCCAAGATCATGCCCCTGCACTCCAGCCTGGGTGACAGAATGAGACTCTGTCTCAAAAAAAAAAATATGGAATCATGCGAGGCGCGGTGGCTCACACCTGTAATCCCAGCACTTTGGGAGGCTGAGGCGGGCGGATCACTGCGCCCAGGAGTTCGAGACCAGCCTGGCTTGGAACATGGTGAAACCCCATCTCTACTAAAAATACAAGAAATTAGCCGGGCGTGGTGGCTTATGCCTGTAGTCCCAGCTATTCTGGAGGCTGAGGCAGGACAATCGCTTGAACCCAGGAGGCAGAGGTTGCAGCGAGCCGAGATTGTGCTGCTGCACTCCAGCCTGGGCGACAGAGCAAGACTCCCATCTTGGAAAAAAAAAAAAAAAGAAGAGAATATGAAATCAAACTACCTGCTTTTTTTTTCTCTTTGTGTATTTTTTCATGTCATTAAACAGTCTTAAAACAGTTTTTTAAACTTCTAGAAGGGAAAACTCAAAGTCTTAAGACATCAAATAAGTCAGTTAAAAGATGGTATCATTTATTAAGAATTGTGATCCTTTATCATATTTGATATGTGGATATCAAAACAGGATTGAAAGAAAACATGGAGAAATTCTCAGTGATGAGTAAAAATCACAAAATAATGAACTTGAATGTATTTTATGATTACATTTGTGAGGTAGGTACAGATAAGGTAAGCACAACTGAAAATGAGGAAAATTGATGTTAGGGTTGTGACATTATGGAATTTTTAAAATTCCTTTTTAATTAAAAGCAGTCATCTAATCGGGCTTTATTCTAGCGTTTGCAAATGCCCACATAATGCAGACTGTCTCCACCTGCATGACTCAGCAGTACCTCACACTCATCATGTCCAGAACTGAATTCCTTATCTTCACTTTCAAATCTGCTCTTCCTTCTCATTAATTTCTGAAAATGGTACCACTGTGCTCATGTCAGTAAGGCTCGGAAATGGGGTATGGGCAAGCAACCGTGATGCTTCTTTCAGCACTTCAGCAATGTCTGTTCATTCTGCTGCTTCAGTGGTCCTTCTTGTCCCTTCCTCTCCAGTCTCTCTTGCTGCCCACAGATTAATTTCTAAAATGCAAATCACTGCCCTATTCAGAAGTCTTCAGAAGTTTTCTATTGTTTGCCACATAGGGTGGCCTTCTCCACTGTATGCTTCTATCTTAACCATCCAACCTCATATCCTACTGATCATCATGAACCTTATGCTGTATCCTAAGCAGACTACTCATTCCTAGAGAGTTTCAATCCATTGCCCCAAACTATTCCCTTTGTCTCTGACACCTGTTTCCCTTTACTTTCTCTGTAGAAGTTCTCTCTTCAAGACCCAATATATAACCAAACTATATATTAAAAAGAATGAACTGATACATATGCAACAATGTGGTGGATTTCAAAAAACATGTTAAGCAAAAAAACTAGAGACAAAAGGAGTACATACTGTATGATTCCTTTCATATGAAATCCTAGAACAGATAAAAACTAATCTGTGGTGATAGAAGTCAGAATAGTTGCTGGAGATTGGGGAAAAGAGATTGACTTGAAGGAAACATGAGGGAATGTTCAAGGGTGACTGAAATGTTCTGTGTCTCATTTTGGGTAATTGTAAATGGGTATGTACTGTTGTCAAAACGCATCAAACAGAATGCCTAAGACCTATGCATTTGTTGGTTTGTTAATTGTATCTCAGTTTTTTAAAATGGCTTTTAAAAAATTCTGTGGCAAACATTTCTCATGGCTTTCTGAGTGAAGAAACTGCCTCCGAGTCCTAACTTGGAATATTTTTGTGTCCCTTTTGGGACTTCATGTCGTAGGTAGCAACTGTCTGAGGCTGGTGGCACCAGTAGTAAAAAGAATTTGCCAGGACAATTGTAGGTAAAGAAAGGCAGGTTTATTAGAGAAAGTAGGAAAATATGTTGCAAGAAAGCAACGTGCAGATTAGCAAGCGGAGAACTGACTGCAAGGAGACAAAAGCTTCCTGGGGATTTTATAGGATGGTGCTTTTGCTGAAGAAGGTTACGTGAAGTACTGATAACACGAAGGCTGCAGTGAGCTAACTTGCATTTTTCTATCAGCTGAGGGTCTGGTTGATGAGTGGGGCACAGGAAGATTGTGAATTATTTGCACGGGAGGGCTATGTGTCCTGGACCATGAAGAAAGGCTGACTTGTAGCTTATCTGCTTTTTCTTTTTGCTTTTCCCTGCTCCCACCAGCCTGACTCCTTTTCCCTAATCAGGACTCCACATACATTCTAATTTATATCCACTAACAAATAGTACACATATACACACTTGCTCGCTGCACTGGAAGATCTTTGAAGGCAGAAATCAACAGACATTCATCTTTGGATAGCCCCCAGGCTCCTTGGCTCAGTACAAATTTGTTGAATAAATGTGTTCACACTGACCTATTTCCTTTCTATTTTCGGGATAGAATAGTCTGTGAAGACTTATAAAAGGGGTATCTGACTACTCATAATTGAGATAATCAACTTCAGAGAAAGCAGGGTTTCACATTTTTCCCTTGTATTTTTTATTTCTAACTCATTGTTTGAGTGAATAAGAATAATTTTTTTAATCCAGTGATTTGTTTTGTTTTGTTTTGAGACAGGGTTTCACTTTCATCCCTAGGCTGGAGTACGATGGTGTGGTCTCACCTCACTGCAACCTCTGCCTCCTGGGCTCAAGAGATTCTCCTGCATCATCCTTCCAAGTAGCTGGGACTGCAGGAGCACATCCTTGTGCCTGGCTAATTTTTGTATTTTTTGTGGGAACAGATTTCACCATGTTGCCCAGACTGGTCTCGAACTCCTGAGTTCAAGTGATCCACCTGCCTCAGCCTCCCAAAGTGCTGGGATTATAGACAGGAGCCACCGTGCCCAGCCATATTAATCTTAAGAGGTGGATGGTTTTCTGGGCGCAGTGGCTCACACCTGTAATCCCAGCACTTTGGGAGGCCGAGGTGGGCAGGTCAGCTGAGGTCGAGAGTTTGAGACCAGCCTGACCAACATGGAGAAACCCTGTCTCTACTAAAAATACAAAAATAGCTGAGTGTGGTGGCGCATGCCTGTAATCCCAGCTACTCAGGAGTCTGAGGCAGGAGAATTGCTTGAACCCATGAGGCAAGGTTGTGGTGAGCTGAGATCACGCCATTGCACTCCAGCCTGGGCAACAAAAATGAAACTCCATCTCAAAAAATAAAAATAAAAAAAAGTGATGGGGTTTTTTTTTTTTGTAATTTTATAATAGGAATTTCTGATTTCTGTTGTTTTTAATCCCTGCCATACTCCCCTTCCTCATACTTATTTTCCCATTATGTTCAAATAGAAGTTCTCAATTATTTTGAAGAACTAATGGCAGATCCAGTATTTCATTGTTCCCATTTTATTTGTTTAGAGACAGGGTCTCACTTTGTCACCCAGGTTGGAGTACAGTGTGGTGATTATAGCTCACTGCCACCTCAAACTCCTGGGCTCAAGCAGTTCTCCCACCTTGGCCTCTCATGTAGTTAGACCTATTTTTTGTACAGACAGGGTCTCACTTTGTTGACAAGGCTGGTCTCAAACTCTTGGGCTTAAGTAATATCTCCTTCCTCGGCCTCCCAAGTCACGGGGGTTACAGGTGTAAGCCACCTCACTTGGCCTGTTTTCATTTGTTTTAATCCTCGGAAAAATACTTCAGTAAAGCTTCACTTATTTGCCCAGGGCAAACGTAATTGTTAAATTATATTTTAGCCATTCCTCTGGTTACTAAAGTCATAACTTCACCAGAAATGGCATATATGTGGCATTGGTGCCACAACTTTCCCCATCCCGGCCCATGGCAGACATCACCGTCAGTTCGAGTCCAGACAGCCACACTCAAGCCTGGAGGATTTGGATTGGGCATTTAAGATTCCCAGAGGCGGGGGATAAGAGTTGGAGGGACCAGACTCTTTCCTAGGTTACTAGTTAGGCATTATACCAATGAATCATGGCCAAGACTTGGAGAGCAGTTGAAGACATTTGAATGTTAAAAGATAGGAAATTAGCATGTGAAGTGTTAAATACTTAGTTCTCTCAGTTTTATTTATACAGAAGAAACAGACCAGAAATCAGCAAACTTTGGTATGGTTTTAGCTCTGGGAGTGGTTCTGGGAAGACCCCACAAATCTTGCAGACCTTAGTTTCAATTGAAACAAATTTGAACTAAATAATAAATACGACTGTGTAATTCTAAAGTTTTACAATTGTAAATATAGACTGTATAAAATACTACACATTTGCAAATTGTGTATGTATAATTTAAGAATGTAACTGAGGAAAATAAATTGATAATACTCATTAGCATAGAAGTGTTGTATAAATTTACACCTGTGGTATGAGCAAAATAAAATGTAATTGTAGAGGAACGTTATCTTCCACTTTGAATGAGAAAAGAGACTTTCTTCTTTCCTGTTAATTTCCTACAATTTAGATTTTATATTTGAAAGGGACTCTAGAAGTCAACAAATTCAACCCTAATTGATGTGTGGGATAGTTTTTTTCTTCATCATTTTTTTCTCTCTTAGCACCTTCTAGCCACCATGGCAACCTCATCTGAAGAAGTTTTGCTGATTGTAAAGAAAGTGCGTCAAAAGAAGCAGGATGGAGCTCTATACCTCATGGCAGAAAGAATTGCTTGGGCACCTGAAGGCAAAGATAGATTTACAATCAGCCATATGTATGCGGACATTAAATGTAAGTCAGCTATACTAAGTTCTGATGTATTTGTATGTCATAGTTGCTAGTAATTTTATAAAAAGGTTATATAAATAATCTTTGTGTTTTATTTTATATCCAAAAATCAACCATGTAGAAATAATTACAAAATGGGGTATTTTACAATCTGGCCTTTTCACTTAATAATAGAACAGGTACAGGTTTATGTATAATATGTAAATCTACCTCACACTAAGATCTCCACACACTAAGAGTTGCATGATACTCCACTAAATGAATATACCATCATGTATTTAACCAGCCCTCTGTGGTTGGACACTTAGGAAGTTTCCAGAATTTTTTTATTGCAGTGTTTACAGTAATATCATTTCAAGCTTGTGTGTATAGGATACATTTCTGCAAAGAATTTCCTGTTTAATAGTTGATATGATTTTTTTGTGTGTTATTGTTGGTAGGGACAGAGTCTTGCTGTGTTGCCCAGGCCAGTCTCAAACTCCTGGCCTCAAGCAACACTCCTGCCTCATGCTCCCAAAGTTCTGGGATTATATTACAGGCATGCACCACCATGCTTGGCCAGGTTTATGCATTTAAAATGCTGATAGATGATGCCAGATTTTCCTTTGCTAAAATTGTACCAGTTAGGCAAGTTATCTGATCTTTGTTTATGTGGCCATCTTCTGTTGAGAAGACCCAACCTTATAGTGAATGTAGATGGAAGAATTTCTTTTTATAAATTTCAGGCATGGGCTAGGCACAGTGGCTCACACCTGTAATCCCAGCACTTTGAGAGACCAAAGTGAGTGTATCATCTGAGGTCAGGAGTTTGAGACCAGCCTGGCCAACATGGTGAAACCCCATTTCTACTAAAAATACAAAAATTAACCGAGAGTGGTGGATGCGCCTGTAATCCCAGCTACTCCAGAGGCTGAGGCAGGAGAGTCACTTGAACCTGGGAGGCAGAGGTTGCCATGAGCCAAGATCATGCCATTGCACTGTAGTCTGGGCAACAGAGCAGGACTCCATCTCAAAAAAAAAATAAAAGATCTTGATTAGGAGAAACTTAAGGCAACAACTCCTTGACAATAATCATTAATTGAATTCATTTATTTCCCTGGATATAAGATTCTTCTCCTAAATAAAATTCTGTGATAATTTCAAGCAATGTGATACCCTCCAAAACGGACAACCCTCAACTTGCAAGTGCTCAATTTATAAATTGCTTTGTATACAAACCGCTGCCTTGCCCCAAAGACTTACCTCTGCTTTGCTGCAGGAAATAACCAAGATCCCTGTCTTTCTCCACTGAAATAATTTAGAATCTTAATTTTCAAAAAAGAATGCTATTTAAAATTCATCGTAGCTCAGTACTGCCTAAGCCTTATGGTCTTTTGTCCACTATCCTGGTAATAGTACCTCCTTTTAAAACTTTATTTCTGGCCGGTATGGTAGTTCATGCCTGTAATCCCAGCACTTTGGGAGACCGAGGCAGGCGGATCACGAGGTCAGGAGATCAAGACCATCCTGGCTTACACGGTGAAACCCCATCTCTACTAAAAATACAAAAAAATTATCTGAGCATGGTGGCAGGTGCCTGTAGTTCCAGCTGCTCGGGAGGCTGAGGCAGGAGAATGGCATGAACCCGAGAGGCGGGGCTTGCAGTAAGCCAAGATCGCACCACTGCACTCACTCCAGCCTGGGTGTTGTAGTGAGACTCATTCTCAAAAAAAAAAAAAAAAAAAAAATATATATATATATATATATATATGTGTATATGTATTTCTGTGAGAATGCCCTACAAATTTCTGTTAGTAGCTAATAGCTACTAACATTTCTATAACAGTAGACTTATAAATTAGGAGTACTAGCATCTCTCTCAAACGGGAAGCTAGCCCCATAGCTTTGTAATACACACGCACATTGTGATAACTGCAGTGTACAATAAACAGTATGCCCATCTCCAATTTCTCTACAGTTCTTCTCAGTTATTGGTGAAAGCAGTGCATACCCAAAACTAAATTTGCACCAGAACAGTTTCAAGTTGAATATTTGAAGGAATGCCCACATCTGAAAGAAGCAATTGAAATTGATTTTCACTAAGGTGAAAATCAGCAGTAGTTCTTACCATAGCTGACAAAGTTACAAAAAATTTTAAAGAATGGTACTGTGAAAACCTGTGTAATATGCCCTACCTAGATACTACATTTATTGTTTTGCCATATTTGCTTTATTATTTGTGTGTGCACTTTTATTGCTTGTAATACCATTATCACACTGAAAACGTTTTAATAAAAAATACCCATTGTTACATTTTCATTGGTTGTCTCAATGATATTTATAGTTGTGGTTTTTGGGTTTAAAAAAAAAAAAGGTATCCAATGTAGGTTCCTGTAGTTGTCATTTCTTTATTCCCTTTCAGGGTGTAGCCTAGTCAAATATCAAACATTCTGAATATTTCTGATTGTCTCCTCAAGGTTTTAATTTATTCCCGTATACCTGTATTTTTTTATAAACTAAAAATCAGACCTAAAGGCTTGAATATATTCAGCTTAAACATTTTGTGCAAGAATAATAACATACATAGTGATACTCACTTCCTGTTCCATCACCTCAGAAAGCATATAGTGTCAGGTTATCTCACTTTTAGTGAGGCTAAGTTTGATTACTTTATTAAAGTGGTGACACCAGATATCTTGAATATAAAATTACATATTTCCCTTGCAAAATGAATAAACCATGGGCCGCATTTTGCAGTCTTTTGGATCATGATAAGTCATTTTTATTAATGATAATGTTGATTTGGGGCAGTTTGTTTAAAATACATTCAGAAAGCTTTAAAGAGGTCTGCCCTAGTTGAATGGAAACGAAAGCCCATTAATATCTGGAAGTAGTAGCAGTGGGTGAGAAGTGCTGCATGAAAAGAGTACCGAAGAAGGAAGCAGAGTGTTAGTGAATTTGTTGAGCATGCTCTGGTTACATGGGATCATTTAAGAATTGTGCGTTCTGCAAAAGCATCACTATTGGAATAGGGCAGTTAAAGCCCAAAGGAATCCTGAATCTTCTTGGAAAGTAACTTATTGTATGGTTATTCCCACAGTGTGAGTGTCATCATCTAACTGCCCTCATGCTTCTTTTTAGGCCAGAAAATTAGTCCAGAAGGAAAAGCTAAAATTCAGCTTCAGCTGGTCCTACATGCAGGGGACACAACTAACTTCCATTTTTCCAATGAAAGCACAGCAGTGAAAGAGCGAGATGCAGTAAAGGACCTTCTTCAGCAGCTGCTGCCCAAATTCAAGAGGAAAGCAAATAAAGAACTGGAAGAAAAGAACAGGTGGGAGGAAAAGAATAGCCTTTCGAAAGAGATAGATACTGGGTTCTCTCTAGTCTCCTAGTAGGGTAATAGCTTGTTAGGTATACCCACTTTTTTTGTTGTTTTGGTTTTGGTTTTGGTTTTTTTTTCTTTTGGAGACGGAGTCACACTCTGTCACCCGGGCTGGAGTGCAGTGGCACGATCTTGGCTCACTGCAACCTCCACCTCCTGGGTTCAAGCAATTAGCCTGTCTCATCCTCCCAAGTAGCTAGGACTACAGGTGTGTGCCACCACACCAGGCTAATTTTTGTAATTTTAGTAGAGATGGGGTTTCACCGCATTGGTCAGGCTGGTCTCAAACTCCTGACCTCAGGTGTGAGCCACCACGCCCGGCCATCTATCCTTGCTTCTGCTATGATACTGTAATGTAGGAAAATATGGGCTCTAGTGTCTTTACCTTGGTGTTTAGTTTTCAGCTTTAAAATCTTACTGCTTGTTTGACTTCAGGCAAGTGAGAATGGAAACCCAGAAGTTGAATTAGCTGCATCACACCTAAGATCTGCTTAGGAACAGAGCGGAGATTGGAAGGTGCTGAAGTTCTTTAATTTATTTTCCCAGTTCTCTGTTACAGAGAAGATGCCAAGGCCTTGGAAGTATGCTTATGAACAAGAAACCTAAAAGAATTCACACTGAAAAAGTGAGACAGTATGTAAAATAATGAGAATTTCTTTTTTCTTTTTTTTTTTTTTTTGAGACAGAGTCTTGCTTTGTCACCCAGGCTGGAGTGCAGTGGCGTGATCTCAGCTCACTGCAACCTCCGCCTCCTGGGTTCAAGCAATTCTCCTGCCTCGGCCTCCCACGTAGCTGGTATCACAGGCACACGCCACCACTCCCGGCTAATTTTTATATTTTTAGTACAGACAGGGTTTCACCATGTTGGCCAGGCTGGTCTCAAACTCCTGACCTCAAGGGATCTGCCCACCTCAGCCTCCCAAAGTGCTGGGATTACAGGTGTGAACCACCACACCTGGCCACAATTTCCTTATGAATTATTCCATCACCAGTATCTTTCAGGCCATCAGTGCTTATATCTGTGCATGCTTAGCACCATGAAAAATCCATTGCTGAAGGCGAGGCATAGTGGCTCATGCCTGTATTCCCAGTACTTTTCGAGGCTGAGGTGGGTGACTCACTTGAAGTCAGAAGTTCAAGACCAACCCGGCCAACATGGTGAAACTCTGCCTCTACAAAAAAAAAATTTATACACACACACACACGCAAAACTTAGCCGGGTGTGATGGCGCGTGCCTGGAATCCAGCAACTCGGGAGGCTGAGGCAGGAGAATTGCATGAACCTGGGAGGCAAAGGCTGCAGTGAGCTGAGATCATGCCAATGCACTCTAGCCTGGGTGGCAGAGCAAGACTCCGTCTCAAAAAAGAGAAAAAAAACTTCACTCCTAGAAAATTTCAAGCATACCTCCTCTCCTGCCCATTTACTTTTGTATGTGAAAGAGAATACATTCAGCCTTCCATATCCAGGACTTCTCCGTTCACAGATTCAACCGACTTGGGATCAGAAGTACTTGGGGGAAAAAAAATACAATAATTAAACATAATACAAATAAAAATACGGTATAGCAACTATTTACATTGTATTTGATATTATAAATAATCTAGAGATTTAAGTATATGGGAGGATATGTGCAGCTTGTATGTAAATATACCATTTTATCTAAGGGACTTGAGCATTTTCAGATACCAGCGGACGACAGTACACTACAGACGTGGTGATCTTTGAATCACTGGGATACAGAGATGAATAAGATCAAACCCATGCCCTCAAAGGGTTTAATCTTTCCTTTATACCTGCCTCCATTTATTACCACGTCATTTGTTCCTCCAAAAATGTGGGGTATTTTGCTCTTAATTACTGAAAAGTGAACTGAATGACCTCTGCTGCTCAAACATCACAAAATAAAAGTAGTGTGTTTCAATGTTTTGTGTTGCCAAAATCTTTTTAAAATGTACCTAAATGGTGTTTTATTCTAGAAGTTCAGTTATATTCAGTATATTCTGCTTTACAGAATGCTGCAAGAAGATCCTGTTTTGTTTCAGCTTTATAAAGACCTTGTTGTGAGTCAAGTGATCAGTGCTGAGGAATTCTGGGCCAATCGTTTAAATGTGAATGCAACAGATAGTTCTTCCACATCCAATCATAAGCAGGATGTTGGCATTTCTGCTGCATTTCTGGTATGTGACCCTTCTAGATTTCTGAAGAAAATAAAGATTCAAACCCCAATATACGTCTTAAGACCATTATTCCTTTTGTTAAATTTAGCATTTCCTTAAAGGAAATTAATGGAAAATTGAGTATCCACGGTATTCTTCGTTATTATTGAACTATTATTATTTTTGTTTGTTTATTTTTAAAAGACATGGTCTCACTCTGTCACCCAGACTGGAGTGCAGTGGCACAGTGATAGTTCCCTGCATCCTCAAACTCCTGGGCTCAAGCGATCCTCCTGCTTCAGCCTTTCAAGTAGCTGGGACTAAAGGTGTGCACCACCTTGCCTGGCTAAATTTTCTTATTTTTATAGAGTTGGGGGCAGCTCTTACTGTATTTCCCAGGCTGGTCTCAAATCCCAGGCCTCAAGCATTCCTCCCTTCTCAGCCTCCCAAAGCTCTGGGATTACAAGTATGAGCTACCACACTCAGCCCTCTTCCAAACTGTTTTTAAAATATGTACGATTTTTTTTAAATTTACGTTTCTTTTTACCAGTTATGTTTTCTTGGCCTTTGGACTTGACCCTAGCGTACTGGTAGTCAAATGGAATTTGAAAATGACTCTTTTAAGAGTTTGGACTAATACTTTTTTGAGTATTTTCAAATTTAGGACTTTCTGGTGCCTTTTTCAATCTTTGCCATATTTTACTTATAAAGTTAAATGTATCATGACTGTATTATGGAAAATGTAAGATTTGTAAACTATATTAGAAAAATTGGAAATACCTCATCTATGGAATTATAGAATGGAATTCAGTCAGTTGGTATTCTGGTGGAGCCAGAATAGTATTGACACATTCAACAAAATTTTGAATACTATTTGTATGTTTGGTATCTTTTTTGGATGTTTATTAGTGAAGCGAATTAATAAGGCATTTCGCAAAGAAGCCAGTCAGTTAATGTTAATTTAATTATTTACTAACCAAGGTTTGTAGTGGTTTTTATGACTATACAAATTTTATCTTAAAGCTCCACCACCTCTCTACTTTCATACTTAAACATGCCTATTTGACCATATTAGACTTCCAAAGAAGCAGATTTTATAGGTCACTTAAGACCGTGAGAAACAAGTCAGGCTTCTTTGAGTCCTGCCTCTGTGCAAAAAGTGAAGGTGAGGGACTTTCTCTGTCTATGTAGTTAGTTTAGAAATTTTTTTTTCTACCTTTGTCCAGTGTCCACTGGGACCTTAGCGATCTTTCCCTGATGTTCTAATGTGTATGTGTGTATGGACTTTGTTTTAGGCTGATGTCCGGCCCCAGACCGATGGCTGTAACGGTCTAAGATATAATTTAACTTCTGATATCATTGAGTCCATATTTAGGACCTATCCAGCAGGTAAGAAGAATCAGTTCTTTCAGATGGTTAAAATATATGGATGTATTCTGTAGTATATCAATGAAAAATAAAAAGCTTCACATTCCTGATCAAGTGCAATAAATTACGTAAAGTACTTTACCCAGTGCCTGACATACAGTAGATACTAGGGGCTCAGTAAATAATGTGTTGTCATCAGTTCACTGATATGACTTTTCATCAGTGGTTCTTAAACTTTATTTAGCCTACAACATACCTGATGAGATGGCATTCTGCAGAGACATCAATAAATGAGTCTGTCTATACTACTAAGATCATCCTTCGTACCGTATCCAGAGTGACCTTCCTAACGCACAAATTACTTCCCATGCAGATGCCATCTTAAAAGTATAGATTCCTTGACCCCAGCCTCAGTGATTTATTATGTGCAGACAAGGGTGAGAGCCAGTGCGTCTGTCATTCTTCTGACTAAGCAGTACTCTCTTAAGCTGTATTCTGTTCTCTCTTCCCTCTTCACCACTCTCACCCCTTTAGTCCTTAGGAATATCTCTCTCAGGACTCAGCTCAAGCATCACCTCCTTGCCACCTTTATGAAATCCTGGCCAGGCTCAGTGGCTCACACCTGTAATCCCAACACTTCAGGAGGCTGAGGCAAGAGGATCCCTTGAAGCAAGGAGTTCAAGACTAGCCTGGGCAACAAAACAAGACCCTCTTCTTATTTTTTTTTTTTTTTTTTTTTTTTTTGAGACAGTCTTGCTCTGTCACCCAGGCTGGAGTGGGTGACATCTTGGCTCACTGCAACCTCTGCCTCCCAGGCTCAAGTGATTCTACTGCCTCCACCTCCCAAGTAGCTGGGACTACAGGCATGTGCCACCATGCCAAGCTAATTTTTGTATTTTTTGTAGAGGTGGGGTTTCACCCTGTTGGCCAGACTGGTCTTGAATTCCTGACCTCAAGTGATCTGCCCGCCTCAGCCTCCCAAAGTGCCGAGATTATAGGCTTGAGCCATAGTGCCTGGCTCTTTTGTATCTTTCTGGTAATAACATAATTGTGTAGTGTTTATTATGTGCCAGACACTATTTAAGTTATTTTTCTATAGTAACTGATTTAATCATCATGTACACCTATGAAGTGGAAGTACTGTTATGACCCTTACTTTACAGATGAGGAAACCAAGGTACAGAAAGATTAAGTAATTTGCTCAGGGTCACACAGAAAGTGGCAGACCTAGAAATTTAAACTCAGAGCTCAGGAAACAATGCTGTTGAACTCTATGCTTACCTAGAGTGTAAGCCCCTGGAGTGCTGAGCTGACAGTCCAGTGGCTACTGAGCTCTTTCTTTCCCCACCAGCTAACATGGTGCCTTGGATTGAGAGAGCACATATATAAATGAGCAAACAAGCCAACTCAGCTCTGACTCCTGAGATTCTTGGTATTTCTACTAAAACTTCAAAACCTTACTCTGTTGGTGCAAATAAGGTTTTGTTAGTAATTTGTAAGATTTATAGAGGTCATGCCTTGCCTAATCTCTCAAGTTACATTTCATGTTTATAATGAGATTATAATATATAGTATGTAGAATTGAGAGCTTTATGGTCTAGATTTTGCTGATGGTTTGTATTTCCGTATCTAATTTGAGAGGTTTTAAAAATGGAAATTCAGTATATATTTTCTTGTGGGTTTTTTTTTCCCCCACAGTAAAAATGAAATATGCAGAAAATGTTCCCCACAACATGACAGAGAAGGAATTCTGGACACGTTTTTTCCAGTCCCATTATTTTCACAGGGATCGGCTGAATACAGGGTCAAAGGATCTCTTTGCAGAATGTGCCAAAATAGATGAAAAAGGTAACTGTTTATCTCTGATAGACCCTGGTATTTAACTTGTCACCCTCTAGACATTATAGGTGTTAATTTTCTGAGACAGATAAGACATGCTGAACTTTTTATTTTGTTGATTTTCTAGGCCTAAAAACAATGGTTTCATTAGGAGTGAAAAACCCACTACTAGATTTAACAGCTTTGGAAGATAAACCATTAGATGAGGTAAGAAGCAATAAAAGAAGTTTTGAGAGAAAAGAGTTTTCTTCTAGTTTTCAACATTGTCTTAAGTGTAGACCTGTTCCACTTGTGAGAATGTCAAATAAGCAAAATACTGTTATTTGAAGTGATTTATCGGAAGAGCTCTGAAATAGCGTTGTTTGCCATTAAAATTGCCTGGAAGAAATGAAATTCCTGTGTGAGTTGCTAAAACTTTTTAAAAATAAATTTCTAGCTCCCTTATCCGCAGTTCTCTAGTAATAATAAAGGCTTAATGTGATGAGTCCAGCTTTATGCTCTAGCTAACATTTAATCTAAAGAAATGTGGATAAATTAATAAATAAGGAAGATAACAAACATTTGTTGATTGCTTACTATCTGCCAAACGTTAAGCAATCTCATGACGCTTACACCACGCCAACCCCAGTGTTTCAGCAAGTAGGCCATCATATATGACCTACCTACCTCAGCATCATGACCCCAGACCTACAGATTTATCCACTTGCAGAGAAAGAGGTGGTTCCTGTTGTGATCAAGGATAATTTTATCACTACCTCTGTCTTCTAGGCCAGAACCTGTCTTCCTCAGTTATTCCCTTTACTCTGAGTTTTCATTTTCTTGCTCTTCTTTTTTTTTTGAGACAGAGTCACTCTGTTGCCCAGACTGGAGTGCAGTGGTGCAATCTCGGCTCGCTGCAACCTCCGCCTCCCAAGTTAAAGCCATTCTCCTGCCTCAGTCTCCTGAGTAGCTGGAATTACAGGCACGTGCCACCACACCCAGCTAATTTTTGTATTTTTACTAGAGATGAGGTTTTGCCATGTTGGCCAGGCTGGTCTCAAACTCCTTACCTCAGGTGATCTGCCCACCTTGGCCTCCCAAAGTGCTGGGTGCTGGGATTGAGCGTCATGAGCCACCGCATCCGGCCAATGTATTTTCAATTTATATTTTCATCATACAGTGAGTTTATCAGGACATTACCCTTTCATAATTCCAGAAGAATCTATACAAACATGGCCCTCTTTAATTATCCTGAGAAAATAAAGCTTAGCGGCACTTAGACTTACAACTTACTATGAAGGAAAAGATTTTTTTAGTGCTTTTTTTGGCTTTAAAATAAACATGATGGCATATTGTACATGTACATTTATAACTATCTTTTGTTTAGTATCAATATCTATATAAATTATCCCATAGTTTAAAACATAGACTTTAAAACCAAACTAGCTGACTTAGATTCTGATATTTTCTAACATTTCCAGGCCCAGTTTGGTTTTTTTATTTTGTTTTGTTTTGTTTTTTGAGATGGGATCTCACTCTGTTGCTCAGGCTGGAGTGCAGTGGCATGAGCTCGACTCACTGCAACCTCCACCTCCAGGGTTCAAGCGATTCTCCTGCCTCAGGCTCCCAAGTAGCTGGGATCACAGGCACATGCCACCATGCCAGGCTAATTTTTGTATTTCTAGTACAGGCAGGGTTTCATCATGTTGGCCAGGCTGATCTCGAACTCCTGACCTCAAGTGGTCCGCCTGCCTCGGCCTCCCAAAGTGCAGGGATTACAGGTGTGAGCCACCATGCCCGGCCCAAGCCCAGTTTTTTGGGTTTTTTTTTTCCCCCGTTAGGCTAATAGTACTTGCCTTACAGGATTTCTATGAGTTAAAAGAGCCTAGTGCGTAGTAAGTAGTAGGTAATAGGCGTTACTGTTGTTATCTGTATTTTTAGATTCCTGCATAGTATTCCAATGGTATGGGTATATCAACATTTATATAACCAATCCTTTTACTACAAATGTTGGTTGATGCAGTTTTTCCTTTGGTGTTCCTTCTTCCTTTATCAATCTTCTGATAGTAGTAACTGTCATAGGCTATGATTTCCAGCCTCCTGAATGCATTCTCTCTATTCCATTGCTTTACTAGATATGGGGAACAGGGGAGGGAGTAAAAATAAAAATAAAAAAATTATTGTTACATAATGATGAATCCCGGGTAACTATAGTCTGTCTTTGACTGCAGAGCTCTAACTGCCTACTTGACATCTCCACTCAGTTATTTCAAAGGCATCTCAACTTCACATGTAAAATGGAACCTTTGATTCCCATCCTCATAAACCTATCTCCATGGGTATTCTCTCTCTCAGTAAAAAGCATTGCAGTTTGCTTAAACCAAAAACCTGGGAGTTGGCGAGTCTCCTTAATTATTCCTCTTCTTTTTTATGGCAGGCTTACTCTGTCACCCAGGCTGGAGTGCAATGGCACAATCATGGCTCACTGCAACCTTGACCTCTTGGACTTAAGCAGTCTGCCTCAGTCTCCTGAGTAGCTAGGACTGTAGCACAGGCTACTACACCTGGCTAATTTTTTTATTTTTTGTAGAGACAGGGTCTTGCTGTGTTGCCCAGGCTGGTCTCGAACTCCTAGGCTCAAGCTGTTTTTCCACCTCAGCCTCTTAAAGTGCTGAGATTACAGGCGTGAGCCATTGCAGCCAGCCATGTTTTCCTTCTGTTACATCCAGCATTCAGTGTATCAGCAAGCCTTATACAATACACCTCTCATCTGTGGGATCTACACAGACGCTTACACCCTTTTGTGTTTATGGTATCATCATGTTTGGCCTGTTTGCTTGTCTTAGCCTCCTAACTGACCTTTATTTTTGCTGTCTTGTCTTTTATAGTTAATTCTCCTCTAGCAGTAATAATTATAATATAGGCCAAGCGCAGTGGCTTGTGCCTATAATCCCAGCACTTTGGGAGGCTGAGGCGGGTGGATCACCTGAGGTCAGGAGTTCAAAACCAGCCTGGCCAATATAGTGAAACCCCATCTCCACTAAAAATACAAAAATTAGCCAGGCCTGGTGGCGCATGCCTGTAATCCCAGCTACCCAGGAGGCCGAGGCAGGAGACTCGCTGGAACTGGGGAGGCAGAGGCTACAATGAGCCAAGATTGCACCACTGCACTCCTGCCTGAGCAACAGAGCAAGACTCCGTTTCAAAAAAAAGAGAAAGGATTATAATACAAATCAGATCCTAATAATCCCCTATATGAAATTCTTCATTATCTTCTCATTGAACTTAGAATAAAATCAAAATTCCTACAAGACTGCTTGATTTGGCTCCTGCATTCTTCTCAGATGGGGCACTTCCACTCATTCATGCCTTAGACATAATAACCTTTCAGTTCCATGCCACGCTTTTTCTACCTCAGGGCTTATGCACTTAACTGTTCTTCTAGCTGCTTGTCCCCTAACCAGCTTCTGCCTATCTTTAGATATCTGTTGTAATGTCATTTCCCGCTGGGTGGGGTGGCTCATGCCTTTAATCCTAGCACTTTGGGAGACTGAGGTGAGAGGATCATTTGAGTCCATTGTGAGACCCCATCTCTAAACTTTTTTTTTTTTTTTTTTTTTAATTTAAAAATTAGCTGGGCATAGTGGTATATACTTCTAGTCCCAGCTACCTGGGAGGCTGAGGCAGGAGGATCACTTGATCCCAGGAGGTCAAGGCTGCAGTGAACTGTGATTGGGCCACTGTGCTCCAGCCTGGACAACAGAGTGAGAACCTGTCTCAAAAAAAAATAAAAATTTTAAAATTAAAAATAAAAAAGTTGCTTCATCAGAAAGGCTTTCTCTGACCACCCGCAAATTCAGTCACTTCATCATGTTACCCTCTATTTTCTTCAATAACATTTTCCACTTTCAAAAAAAAGTTTTGTTTACCTTGTTTTACTTGATAATTCCATTCACTCTCCTGTCAGAGTGTAATCTTGATGAAGCTGACTTTGTTCTGTTTATTGGCCTGTTCCCAGTACATGTCATGTAGTAATAATCACTTAGTAATTATTTGATACATGGATGAACAGCATATGGATCTTTTTTTTTTTTTGAGATGGAGTCGCGCCCTGTTGCCCAGACTGGAGTGCAGTGGCGTGATCTCGGCTCACTGCAATCTCCGCCTCCTGAGTTAAAGCAATTCTTCTCCCTCAGCTTCCTGAGTAGCTGGGATCACAGGCACACACCACAGCCAGCTAATTTTTGTATTTTGAGTACAGACAGGGTTTCACCATGTTGACCAAGACTGGTCTTGAACTCCCAACCTCAGGTGACCCACCCACCTCAGCCTCGCAAAGTGCTGGGATTACGGGCATGAGCCACCATGCCCAGCACATGTGAGTCTTATGATCTTTTACCTTTTTAGCCTCACCAATTCCTGGACCATCATTATTTCTCAGTATATTGAACCATATACAGTCTCATGTCACAATATGTGCTACGTTGCTTCTTTGCTTTTGTTTTGTTTTATTTTTAAATAGAGACAGGGTCTCACTATGTTGCCAGGCTGGACTTGAACTCTTCGGCTCAACAGTTCTTCTGCCTCAACCTCCCAAATAATCGGGACCACAGTGCCTCTTTCTTTGTTTAAGCAGTTTCCTCTCCCTGAAATGTTGTTGTCTCCTGGATCTACTTGGCAAGCACCAGTTTATCTTATGGTTTTCTCTGTAGCTTTTTCAAACCCTCTTCTCCAGTGGGATTGATTAGTAATTCTCTCCAGCCCAGCTTCCCACTAACTAGTATTTAAGCTTCTATGGCATGGGGTCTTAATCAGTTTTGTATCTACATGGTCTAGCAAGTAGCATGCACTCAGTACATGTTTTAAAACATAATCTCGGCCAGGCGCGGTGGCTCACGCCTGTAATCCCAGCTTTAAATAGCGGGCGGATCACGAGGCTGAGATCGAGACCATCCTGGCTAACACGGTGAAACCCCGCCTCTACTAAAAATGCAAAATTATTGTGCGAGGCGGGCGGCGCCTGTAGTCCCAGCTACTCGGGAGGCTGAGGCAGGAGAATGGCTGAACCTCGGGAGGCATGAGCTTGCAGTGAGCTGGAGATCACACTGCACTCCAGCCTGGGCGACTAAGTGAGACTCTGTTCAAAAAATCTCTATTTTATTATCTTTTTTTTTTTTTGAGACGGAGTCGGCTCCTTGTCAGCCTGGTGGCTGTGGGAGTGCAGTGGCCGGATCTCAGCTCACCGCAAGCCCACCCCGGGTTCACCATTCTCCCGCCTCAGCCTCCTAGGTAGCTGGGACTACAGGCACCCGCTTTTCACTCCTGTCTGCCAGTTTTTTTGTATTTTTTAGTAGAGATTTGTTTCAATTGCCAGCTGGATGGTCTGACCCCCACCTCGCAGATCCGCCTGGCCTCGGCCTCCCAAAGTGTTGATTACAGGCTTGAGCCACCGCTACCGCCTCATTTTATTATCTTTTATCCTACTTTATAGAACTTGGAAAGTGCTTATTTTGCTCTAGATTAATGTTAGAAAAGAATTTTGACTTTATCTTTCTATCATATAGTCTACTTTTCCTAATTATATTCTATTCTTTTTATTTGCTTTTTTTTGTTTGTTTTTTTGTTTTGTTTTGTTTTTGAGACAGGTCTCGCTTCATCACCCAGGCTCAGAGCAGTGGCAACTTCAGCTCACTGTGCCATTTCAGTTTTCCTTGGTTCAAGGGATTCTCCTGCTTCACTCAGCCTCCCAAGCAGCTGGGATTATAGGTGTATGCCACCACACCTGGCTGATTTTTGTATTTTTGGTAGAGATGAGGTTTCACCATGTTGGCCGGGCTAGTTTTGAACTCCTGACCTCAGGTGACTCGCCCACCTTGGCCTCCCAAAGTGCTGGGATTACAGGCATCCTGGCCTCTATCACTTCTATTTAATGTTTTGATAACTAGATCCAAATTGTTCTTTAAAAGAGAAATACAGACCAGGCACAGTGGCTCACACCTGTAATCTCAGCACTTTGGGAGGTCGAGGTGGGCAGATCATTTGAGGTCAGGAGTTCAAAACCAACCTGATCAGCATGGTGAAACCCCATCTCTACTAAAAATGCAAAATATTAGCTGGCTGTGGTGGCAGGCACCTGTAATTCCAGCTTCTTAGGAGGCTGAGGCAGGAGAATCACTTGAACCCAGGAGGCAAAGGTTGCCCTCCAGCCTGAGCAACAGAGCGGGACTCAAAAAAAAAAGAGAAGAATTCAGTTTAAGATGTATTTTGTAATGCTATAACAAGTTAGTGCTATTTGTTAATCTTCTGTGTGTATAATGTCACTTGTTTTTAAATGTTTGCTCATAAATATTTAGTAATGTTCGTGAAAAATAATAAAGTCCCATCGTCCAGCAAATTTTTTCAGCTAAGCATGTCTTAAGAAAGCAGAACCTTTTTAAAAAATGTTTAATCTACTAAATTATTTCTCACAGGGCTATGGCATTTCCTCTGTGCCATCTGCTTCCAATTCTAAATCCATAAAAGAGAATAGTAATGCTGCCATCATCAAGAGATTTAACCATCACAGTGCCATGGTCCTGGCAGCTGGACTCAGAAAACAGTTAAGTATAAATGCAGAGGTGCAGTAACTGGGCTTTTCAAGATATCCAGATGCAGTTGTGGTGTTTTGGTTGTGGTTTTTAACGTTAACTTTTTTTTTTCCCTTTGTTTTAAGAGAAGCACAAAATGAACAAAATAGTGAGCCCAGCAGCATGGATGGAAATTCCGGAGATGCAGACTGCTTTCAGCCAGCAGTCAAAAGGGTATGGGCAAAAAAAATATGAACCATTTGGGTCTCAAGTTTCTCCAAATACTTTACGTAACTGCAAGAACTATATATGCTTATTTCCTATGACTCAGTTCTTCTGACCAAGATGTTAAGCATTTAGCTTAAAGTGTATAGCATTACAAAGAGTATTTCCCCAGCTTTGGCTTGCCAGCCAACTTTCCATTGACTCTAGCCTGTTAGCCATTTTTATTGTTTTTTGTTTGTTTGTTTATTTTCCCCACATGTACACATACATATAGATTGTTATTATATGTGATTTTTGTTCTCTGGGAATAAAATCTTCGTTTAACAGAGGCAATGTGACAGAAAAGCCAAAGTTTCATGTATATGATTTTTAAAAGAAAGTGAATTAGCCCTGTAAACCTAGCATTTCAGAGCTGAAGGTGTCTTCTCATTAAATATTGATGAAATCATTTGAGGTTGTGGAGAAGGATGGACAGAATTAGCTTCTTGTATATTCTCCTGCAACTTTGCCAAGCTATTTTGTACCTCCCTTCCTAATTAGGATAAAGCTTTCTTAGAGAGCAGTCAGGCAATGTGTATTAAACATTTAAAGCTTTATATCCTTAGTTCTACTTGTGGACATTTAGTTCTTAAGAAAGGCATACTAAGATTTAGATAGAAATATTCGTTACAATATCACAATAAAGACAGTAGCAAGGATTCTGTTATCTGTAGTGCATTTATACAATAGAGACTGATGCAACTATTAATTATTTTGAAAGCATTAATGATATATTGCATCAAAGAGTTCACAGAACAGATTGTACAGTACAGTTTTATGCACAAAAAATTAGTTTGTGAGCTTTGAAAGGGCCTTCAAATGAATATGCTAAACAGTTATCTTTCAATAAAGAGATTAAGGATAAGTCTTAATTTCTTTCATTTATTTCAGTAATTTAATGTTGTTGTTGTTTGTTTGTTTGTTTTTTTGAGACAGAGTCTTGCTCTGTCACCCAGGCTGGAGTGCAGTGGTGCAGTCTCAGCTCACTGCAACGTTTGCCTCCTGGATTCAAGCGATTCTTCTGCCTCAGCCTCCGGAGTAGCTGGGATTACAGGCATGCACCACCACACCTGGCTAATTTTTGTATTTTTAGTAGAGACGGAATTTTGCCATGTGGGCTAGGCTGGTCTTGAACTCCTGGCCTCATGTGATCTGCCCACCTCGGCCTCCCAGAGTGCTGGGATTACAGGCATGAGCCACTGTGCCGGCCTATTTCAGTAACTTAATGTTTTTACAGGCATGTATTACCTGTAAAATTAATAAAGCCAGTAAGGTATTTCTTTTTTGAACTAAAGCAAAACTAAAATATAAGTTATAAAGAAGTTAGAGAAGAAATCTATTAAGTGATGCTTTCTTTGTATACTGTTGCACTGAGTACCCTTGATTCTTGGTGGTGAACAAGTTATCAGAAATTTCTTGGCCAGGTGCCGTGGCTCATGCCTGTAATCCCAGCACTTTGGGAGGCCAAGGTGGGTGGATCACTTGAGGTCAGAATTTCTAGAACAGCCTGGCCAGCATGGTGAAACCATGTCTCTACTAAAAATACAAAAATTAGCCAGGCGTGGTGACGTGCACCTATAATTCCAGCTACTTGGGAGGCTGAGGCAGGAAAATCACTTGAACCTGGGAGGTGGAGTTTGCAGTGAGCGGAGATCGCACCACTACACTCCAGCCTGAATGACAGAGCAAGATTCCATCTCAAAAAATAAAAAAGAAATTTATTTATTTGTGTGAATTTTTACAAATCAGATACTTCTCGACTTAAATGGGTCTACATCCCAGTAAACTCATCAGAAGTTGCAAATACTGTAAATCAAAAATGCATTGAATACACCTAATGTATGGAACACCATAGTTTAGCCTATCCTACTTTAAACGTGTTCCGAGCACTTAGATTAGCCTATAGTTGGGCAGCATTACCTGCTGTAAAGCGTATTTTGTAATAAAATGTTGAATATCTCATGTAACTCATTGAATACTGAAAGTGAAAAACAATGTATGGCTATTCAAAGTATGGTTTCTCTACTGAATGTGTATCACTTTGACACCATCATAAAGTTGAAAAATTCCAAGTCAAACCATTATAAGTCAGGGGCTATCAGTATTCAGTAGTAAATGCTGGCTCTAACTATTCTTCCAAGTCAGTGGTTGACTGCTCTTTATTCTATAAAGGGTTACAATTTATAGATTATCTCACTTGTAGAATGAGAGATTCAGAATTAATAGCAGACAGAGTCCCTACCTTGATGGAGCTTTCAGTTAAGTGTGAAAGTCAGGTGACCTAACTAGGCCTTGGCATAAGTTTAGGATTTGGATTGTTAACGGGAGCTTGGGTAGGGACATGTCATAGGTAAGGCGACAGCAGGGGTAGAAATAAGCTTGACATATGTCAAAAATCATGAAGACATCAGTAATCTTTGAAGTTGGCTGAAGGGTATAGGGTTGAGAAAGTAATAAAAAAAGAAAAAAAAGTTAGGCTGAGTCTAGGTAAGGATGTGTTTCTCTGAGTATCATATGAGGAGGTCAGATTTGTTCTGTACCATAAAGGGACTATTTAGAATCTTAAAGTTGGAGCAATTTAAAATGTTAAATTTTCAGATTGACCTTATTTGAGATATAGTTAATAACCTGAATGTTCTGATTCTAGTCTTGGTAGTCAATAAGAGTTGACCAGATGAATTTCATAGCTTTGTAGAGGAAGACATTGCAAGGCTGATTTGCACAAATGTTTACATAGATCATGTATCTTTCATAAGTAATATGTTTTTATTATTACAAGGCTGTAAAAATTTAAGCAGGTTGTTACTAGCACAGGGGGTAACAGATTAATGAAATTAATGAATAAAATTAGTAAAAATAAAGAGTCCAGAAGTAAACCCAAATACATGGAGGAATTAAGCATATATATGATACACATGACATTTTAAAAGTCAGTGAGAAAAGATGAATTATTTTACAAATGGTGTTAGAAGGACTGATCGATAATTTTGTTAAAAGAAACTTAGATTCCCAGGCCGGGCGCGGTGGCTCACACCTGTAATCCCAGCACTTTGGGAGGCCGAGGTGGGCGGATCACGAGGTCAGGAGATCGAGACCATCCTGGCTAACACGGTGAAACCCCGTCTTTACTAAAAATACAAAAAATTAGCCGGGCGAGGTGGCGGGCGCCTGTAGTCCCAGCTATTTGGGAGGCTGAGGCAGGAGAATGGCGTGAACCCAGGAGGCGGAGCTTGCAGTGAGCCAAGATCACGCCACTGCACTCCAGCCTGGGTGACAGAGCGAGACGCTGTCTCAAAAAAAAAAAAAAAAAAAGGAAGAAACTTAGATTCCGTATTTTACTCCTAATCCAAAATAAATTCTGAGTGGATCCAAGATTCAAGCAAAAATTAAGCCACAAGCTGGGCTTGGTAGCATGTGCCTATAATCTCAGCAATTTAGGAGGCTGAGTTCAGCTGGGGAGATGGTGATTTGCGCCTAGGGGAAAAAAAAAAAAAAAAAAAAAAGCCCCAGATGTATAAGCAAAAAGCAGGCAAAGAGGCAGATTTTTTTTTTTTTTTTTGAGATGAAGTCTTACTCTTGTCGCCCAGGCTGGAGCGTAGTGGCGTGATCTCAGCTCACTGCAACCTCTGCCTCCCGGGTTCAAGCGATTCTCCTGCCTCAACCTCCCAAGTAGCTGGAATTACAGGCATGTGCCGAGGAGATGGTTTTTTTATAATTAAAACAAAAAAATACCAAACTGGAAGATAAAGTATTTACAACACATAAAGTAAAAGACTGTTTCCTTAATATTTAAAAAAGTCTTATTTTTTAAAAAGTACCCAATATAAAAATAGCGGTCAGCATAACATCATTCATTTGGGGAAAAAATAATAAAATGTAAACTTTCACCTACCAGATTGGCAAAAGTAAAAAGTTCAGTAATACTTCATGTGGTCAAAGTGTAAGAAAACTAGTACTCCTAAGTATTGGTTGAGAAAATTGGTTCAACCATTTGTAGAACAGTCATCTCTAGGAAGTGAAGCTCATGGTGGGAAGACTTCATTTTTTACTCTCTGTACAGTTTTATTTTTTCAGTCATGTTTATTTTGTAAGAGAAAGTTGTGACCAAATAAAAAGAACTGTGTTAATAATTATAGGCGAAATTACAAGAGTCCATTGAATATGAAGACTTGGGGAAAAATAACTCTGTAAAAACGATTGCACTAAACCTCAAGAAGTCAGATAGGTAAGTTTGGTCAATATTAAGCAGAATAGCTATGTAACACAATTCAGTCCAAAATATATCCTGCAAGTACAGCAGTCATGTTTTCATCAGTTTGTCACTATTAAAGTACAATATCCTTTTTTGTTTAAAATTTATGCTTCTCAGGAAAGCAAAAATGATCAAACCCATGACAATAAATGTTGGATCTTTCTGCTGTTGCCTTCTTATTGCCCTTATGGGAGTTAAATTATTTTATTGAAATTATTTTATTGAAATCTCTTTAACTATATAGTTACCGTTTTTTGCCTTGAGGGGAACTTTTTTCTGACTGCTAAAATGTTGCAAAGACAAATGTTGAGCATCTTTACTGTGTGTGATTAGTAATTTCTTCTGTGCTAACCTGCAGGTATTATCATGGTCCAACTCCAATCCAGTCACTACAGTATGCAACAAGTCAGGACATTATTAATTCTTTTCAAAGTGTTAAACAAGAAATGGAAGCTTATACACCCCAGTTAACTCAGGTAGGTGACTTCTACTGTTTGAAGACCAGAATTCCCATAGTTTCTCCCTCAGTTTATGAGCACAAGCAGATTGAACTATACAACTAATATTATAATTGGGTTTAAAGACATAGTTCTGATAAATAAATTGAAAAAATCAAGAGGTAGCGAGAAAAGGTGTTTGGCACATTCAAGAGGCATCTGAAGATGATAATGAAAAATAAGGTGATGAATTTTGTGATTTTTACTTCTGTATACTTTTATTGGGAAAATCTCCCAGCTTTCCAAATTCTCTCTGGACATTATTCTCTGAATATTTTGCATGACTCAGGCTCAAAATATGTAAAACAGCTCATCATTGTTCTTTGTTTTTCTTCGTACTTCAGTTGATCAACAGTTTGTCAGTTCTGCCTTCAATAATACTTCTTGATTCTATCACCCTTATTTGGGCAAACCTGACTGATTTTCCATATTGCTACTACAAGTTGCCTTTCTAAAATCACTTATTTTGGCCAGGTGCAGTGGCTCATGCCTGTAATCCTAATGCTTTGGGAGGCTGAGGTGGGTGGATCATGTGAGGTCAGAAGTTCGAGACCAGCCTGGCCAACATGGTGGAACCCTGTCTGTACTAAAAATTTAAAAATTAGCTGGGCTTGCTGGTACACACCTGTAATCCCAGCTATGCAAGAGGCTGAGGCAGGAGAATCACTTGAACCCGGGTGAGGTGCAGAGGTTGCAGTGAGCTGACACCACACCATTGCCTGGGCAACAAGAGCGAAGCTCCATCTCAAATAGATAAATAAATATTTTAAAATAAAAACATGTATTTTATCACTGCAGCTGGAAAATCTTCACTGCCTCCTTTCATTGCAGTAGTCTGAGTGCCTTTGTCTGGCCTGCAAAACTCTTTCTAGTCTGGTCCCTGCCCACTACTCGAGTCTCATCTTCAGCCATAGTCTCCACTACTCCCTTCCACACATGGCCACAGGTTCCGTACTCCAGCCTAACACACTAAGCTGTCCAGAATCTTTTGATCACATTATCTCCTTCATGCTTCCTGTGCTTTGACTCATACTCTTTCTCCTTAGAATACCCTTAGCCCTGTTTCTCCCCCAAGGAACTAATAATTACTCAGGACTCAGCTCCAGTTTCATTGCCTTTGGAAAGTAATCCTTAACTTGTGCAAAGAAGAATTTGTTTTTTCCTTTTCTCCGTTTTTATGAGCACTGAGGCAGAGTGTATACCTATATTATGGTATTTATCACACATCAAGACTTACTTTTTTACTTTTTATTTCAAAATCTCAGATTTTACAGAAAGTGACAGAAAAATGTTTTCCAACCCATTTTGAGAGAGGGTTACAGGCATAATTTCCCTTTACCCCTAAATATTTCGATGTATATTTTCAAAAAACTAAGACATTCTCTTAAGTAACAATACAATTATAGAATTAATAAGTTAACATTGATGATGTATTATCTAGTCTACAGATCTACACTTTCACCAGTTATACCATACATAGCAAAAGAAAACTTTCTGGTCCAGCAGCCAAGCCAGGTTTATGAGTTGTATTTGTTTCTCATGTGTTTTTAGTCTCCTTTAAAATGGAGTGATTTGTTAATCTTTGTCTTTTCATAACTTTGACACTGAAAGAGTACTGGGCAAATTTTTGTAGAATGACCTTAAATTTCTCTAATGTTTCCTCGTGACTAGATTCACATTAGGCATTTTTCCAGAAATACCACAGAAATAATGTTGTATCCTACTCTGTGTGTCGTATCAGGAGGCAAATGATTTGTGTATATCCCAGCTTGTGATAATACATTTTTTCACTTGGTTAAAGGTAGTATTTGCCTGGTTTTCCACCAAAAAGTTAACTACTTTTCGCTTTGTAATTAATAAGTATTTTGTGGAGCTGTACTTTGAGACTATGTAAATACCCCATTTCTCACCAAATGTTTTATTTTTTAATATTATTATCTTTAGAGACAGGGTCTTGCTCTGATGCCCAGGCTGGAGTGCAGTGGCACAGTCATAGCTCCGTACAGCCTCAAACTCCTAGACTCAAGCAATCCTCCTACCTCAGCTTCCTGAGTAGCTGGGATTATATGCATGTGTCACCACACAACAAACTTCCATCTAGTAGTTTTTTTAGAATCATTGACGATTTTTACCTGGAAGAGCGGTTGTTAAATGATGATTTTCTAATTCCATCAGCCCTTCTATGTTATCAGCTGACATGAAAGGAAGAGCATTCCCTTCATTCCCTTCTCCTCTGTTTGTTTTTTATATCAGCATGGATGCATTTATTCTATGAGTTAAACACTGTTGCTATCTTTTTTTTCTTTTATTTTGGTTTTTTTTGTTTGTTTGTTTGTTTGTTTGAGATGGGGTCTCATGTCTCTGTCACCCAGGCTGTAGCACAGTGGCATGATCTCAGCCCACTGCAACCTCCACCTCTCTGGCTCAAGCGATCCTCCCACCTCAGCCCCCCAGGCAGCTGAAACCACAGGCACTCACCACCATACCTGGCTAATTTTTTGTATTTTTGGTAGAGACAGTGTTTTGCCGTATTGCCCAGGCTGGTCTTGAACTCCTGAGCTCAAGCAATCCACCCGCCTCGGCCTCCCAAAGTGCTGAGATTACAGGCTATTTTTTTCTTTCTGTTAACCAACTTAACATACAGTAAAATTTATTTATTTATTTATTTAGAGACAGGGTCTCACTATGTCTCCCAGGCTAGAGTGCAGTATCACAATCTTGGCTCACTGCAGCCTCGACTAGGTTCAAGCAATCCTCTCACCTCAGCCCCCTCAAGTAGCTAAGTAGCTGGGACTCCAGGCATACGTCACCACCCCTGGCTAATTTTTATATTTTTTTGTGTAAACAGGGTTTCACCACGTTGCCCAGGCTGGTCTTGAATTCCCCACCTCAGCCTCCCAAAATGAAATTTATCTTTTTAAGTCTGCTAGTCTACAAGTTTTGATAAACACATGCTGTTATGTAGCCACCAACAAAATCAAGATTTAAAAAAACCAGTTCTGTCACCTCAGAAAGTCTACCCATGCCCCTTTATAGTCAAACCCTTCCTACCCTCTTCACACAGGCTCTCCTGTGTCTGACAATATCCCCATCATTCTGAGCCCCTCCTTACTTAATGGTGCAGTAAGATAGATGTTCCAGGCTTATCTTGCATTTGCTCCGCCCCAGGCGTGGAATTTTCATTTTAGCACTGAGTGGATTAAGGTTGGAACCAAGATCTGGGACCAGGCACAGTGACTCAAGCCTGTAGTCCCAGCACTTTGCCAGGCCAAGGCACGCAGGTCACTCGAGAGTTCTAGACCACCCAGGCCAACATGGCAAAACCCCGTGTCCACCAAAAATGCAAAAATTAACTGGGTATGGTGGTGCATACCTGTAGTCTCAGCTACTCGGGAGGCTGAGGCAGAAGAATTGCTTGAACCTGGAAGGCAGAGGTTGCAGTGAGCCAAGATCACACCATTGCACTCCAGCCTGGGCAATAGAGTAAGACTCTGTCTCAAAAAAAAAGAAAAACATATCTGAGCACTAGGTATACTCATTGCCATTGGGGTGTCATTGTCCCTTCAGCAGAAAGCTAGAAAATACATATGTGTACATATATGCACACATAACCAACTTGGGATTATTTGACCAATTCTTTCAATCTAGACTATAGTTGTCCAGTATCTGGCCCTGGGGCCCAAGTAGACACACGTAACTTTTGTTTTGGGGGTGGTGGTGTTTGTTTGATTTAGAGATGAGATTTCTGTCACCCAGACTGGAGTGCAGTAGCACTATCATAGCTTACTGCAACCTTGAACTCCTGGGCTCAAGCGGTGCTTCCACCTCAGCTTCCTGAGTCACTAGGATTACAATTGTGAGCCACCATGCCCAGCTCTCCCCACATAATTTTTTTATGCTGTAGTCAGTCTGTTTCTTTTTTTTTTTTTTTTTTTTGGAGTCAGGGTCTTGCTTTGTTGCCCAGACTGGAGTGCAGTGGCGTCATCTCAGCTCACTGCAGCCTCAACTTCCCAGGCTCAAATGATCTTCTCACCTCAGCCTCCCAAGTAACTTGGACTACAGGCGTGCACCACCACGCCCAACTAATTTTTTTGTATTTTTTGTAGAGACAGGGTTTCGCCATATTGCCCAGGCTGGTATCTGACAAAAAGAAGATAGGAATAAAGTGAGCTCCAGTGTCCCCTTGACTCATGGTTGTCCCATACTGTACTTTTACACTAAGTTGAAAAAATGTTTTCATCCAATCTATACATGGATGGATTTCTGCTCATAAGAACTTCATTGGAAAATCTTAGAGATGCTAACCCTGCACTTGCTGTTTCACAAATTATTTGTTCCTCCCTATAGCAGTGCCTCCCTACAGTGCCTGGCACTTGATAGGCACTCATTGAATAGATAGGTCAATTTTTTCCTAAATGTTGATGTTGATACAGTGGGGAGTATATTTTTCCCCTTTTGCCTATATTTATTCACTTCCTTGAAAACTAAATGACGATTAATAAATTTCTGCTCTGTTGATTCCCCCCTCCCCCAGTCTGCTCTCAAGGGTATGTGTTAGCAAAGCCAGGTGTGGAGTACATACCTGTAGTCTGTCCCAGCTACTCAGGAGGCTGAGGGAGGAGGATTGCTTGAGCCCAGGAGTTCAAGTTCTGCCTGGGCAACATAACAAGATTTTGTTTCTTAGAAAAATAAATTTAACAGTAACAAAGGATACAGGTTAACATGTTGTTTTACCTGTTTCCTTAAACTCCATTTTACCTTCAGTGGTAAGAGTTCCCAAGTTAAAATTGAATTGGTACTTAAGAAAGGGCTTTAACTAGGGAAAACCTTGGGAGTTTTGAGGTCCCTGTGGACTTGCCTGGCATGCCTGGAAGATTTGTAGGTATCATCTTTCTACACAGATTGTGTTTCTGCCCTCAAGGAAAATAGTTCACTTTGATCACTGTAAATGATGTAGTATTTAAACAAAAGTAAAACACTTCATCTTTTGCTCTAAAACTAAAATTTAAGAAAGAAAGGTGGCAAAAAAAAAAAAAGAGGAAAACCAGTTTTTCTGCATTTTCATTTTTTTCAGGTTCTCTCAAGTAGTGCTGCCAGTAGTACCATCACAGCACTGTCACCTGGAGGGGCACTTATGCAGGGAGGAACACAGCAAGCCATAAACCGTATGTGCCGGGCCATCTTCTACTACTATCTTTCTGCCTAAATCAGCTTTAAAAACCAAGCTGGGGAGAGTGCTGAACTTTTATTGGTTTTTCCATGGAATAATCCTGGGATTTCTATTTTGTAGATTTGTTTTTATACATTCAGATTCTGAAACACATCTAGACAAGATCTTAGGTTTCAGAACTGTCTTACTATTACAAATAGTGGTACATTGCTAGTTTCTCTAATATCATACTAAAAGCTGCTTTCTTCTCCCCTACCTCTTAGAATAAAGGGGAAACCTGAACATTTCTTTAAAATCCCAAGAGCTTTTAAATTTTATGATCTCTCAGCCCCAAAATTACTAACTTATCTGAAAATAGCATATCCTGGTTTGGCATTGACAGAGTATATGTTCAAGTTTATTCTCTGAGTGGTCATTTTTTTCAATTCTGTATATATGTTAAAATAGCTCTTACCCTGTGGACCTCGTTCTTCTTTTGCAGAGATGGTGCCAAATGATATTCAGTCTGAATTGAAACACTTATATGTAGCTGTTGGAGAACTTCTACGGCATTTCTGGTCCTGCTTTCCTGTTAATACGCCATTCCTAGAAGAAAAGGTTAGAACCAGTTCTGAAGACAGCCAGATAATTGTGGTAGTGACTTATGAGATGTTTTGAAATTGGACAGTTTTATTAAGTCTTTACCATGTGACAGACACTGGGATAACTCTTTTGCATACATTATTTCATGTAAACCTCACAGCATCTTTATGGAGTAGGTATTGGTACCCATTTTATAGATTAGGAAACTGAGATCGAGACCAGTTTCATAACTAATAATCATATGACTTAAAGCTTGTATCTACCTCCAAGCCACTGTGAATAGAGACCCAAAACAAATTACATCATTAAAGTTGTTTATATTTGATACGTTTTTCAGGGATAGCAAAATCCAAAGTAAGAACTGACAACAAATATAGCACTAGCTATTTAACACTAAAACCCCTTTAACCCATTAAAGGACAGTTGACAAATGGAAAAATGTAACATTAATAGTAATATTATAAATTGGTCTTATAAACCATGATTAAGTAAAAGATAAAGACCTCATTAAGAACAATAGGCAAACACTTTACAAGCAACTCACTAAAGAATGGAGTGACCTAGGAAGATTAAGGGGAAATGCTCACACTCACCAGCATGCAGATAAATTAAAGCTACAGTAAAAGAACATTTTGGCCAACGATGGTGGCTCACACCTGTAATCCCAACACTTTGGTGGGGCCGAGGTGGGAGGATTGTTTGAGCCCAGGAATTGGAGACCAGCCTGGACAACATAGCAAGACTCTGTCTCCAAAAAATGTATAAATAAATTTTTTAAAAGAATATTATTTTCACCTACTAATTTGCAAAAGAACAAAAAACTTAAAATGAGCAATGTTGACCATGTTGCCAAGATTCCTTTCTTCCACTGCTAGTGTTTTTTTAGGTGCTTTTACTTCAGCATGCAAATGAAACTTCAAATGAAATTCAACGTTTAGAAATTTAGGAAATAATTAGGAATGCAAATACTTAGCTAGAGATGGTCTATCACTGTCTAAGATAGAGGAAATGGCCTAAATATCTTCCAGAAGGGGGTTGGTTAGAGAAGCATTTGGTATATTCATACACTGAAAGACAATAATTATTTTGGTTTTTTTTATTGAGACAGGGTCTCATTCTGTCACCCAGACTGGAGTGCAGTGGAGTGATCTCAGCTCACTGCAGCCGCTACCTTCTGGGCTGAGGTGATTCTCCACCTCAGTGTAGTGGTATGAGCCCCTACACCCAGCACTTTGGGAGGCCGAGGCAGGCAGATCGCTTGAGCTCAGAAGTTCGAGACCAGCTTGGGCAATGTGACAAAACCCCGTCTCTACAAAAATTACGAAAAGTAGCTCAGGTGATCACCTGAGCCTAGAGAGGTCAAAGCTGCAGTGAGCCGTGCATGATCTTGCCACCGCACTCCAGCTTGGGTGACAGAGTGAGACCCTGTCTCTAAATGAATGAATAAGTGAATGAGTGACTATTTCAATGAGTTGAGTTTTTTTGTTTGTTTTTGTTTTTTCAGACAGAGTGTCACTCTGTAGGCAGGCTGGAGTGCAGTGGTATGATCTCAGTTCACTGCAACCTCCACCTCCCGGGTTCCACCAATTTTCCTGCCACAGCCTCCCGAGTAGCTGGGACTACAGGCATGTGCCACCACACTCAGCTAATTTTTGTATTTTTAGTGGAGACAGGGTTTCACCATGTTAGCCAGGATGGTCTCAATCTCTTGTCCTTGTGTTCCGCCCACCTCGGCCTCCCAAAGTGCTGGGATTACAGGCGTGAGCCACCGCGCCTGGCCAAATGAATGTTTATGACTGAAAGATGTTCACATTGAAGCGTTAACAATGGGATATAATTGGTATATTTATTTTCTTTTTATATTTAAATTCTACAAAAAAAGTAACTTTCATATGTAGAAGTTTGTTTTTCTCTTGGTCTCTACAGCTTCTTTGAGATTTCTCTGTAATTTATTGTTTCTCATCTTTTATAGGTAGTGAAAATGAAAAGTAATTTGGAACGATTCCAAGTTACGAAGCTCTGCCCATTCCAAGAAAAGATTCGGAGACAGTATTTAAGCACAAATGTAAGGCAGTAATCTGATTTTTGCCTGATCATCTTTCTGTTTGTAGTAAAATGATGAAATTGACTTTGCTTTCATGTAAATGAGTACTTAATTTTCTTTTTTGAAACGGAGTCTCACTCTTGTCGCTCAGGCTGAGTGCAGTGGCTCCATCTCAGCTCACTGCAACCTCTGCCTCCGGGATTCAAGCAATTCTTCTGCCTCAGCCTTCTGAGTAGCTGAGATTATAAGTGCATGCTGCCACGCCCAGCTAATTTTTGTATTTTAGTAGAGACGGGGTTTCACCATGTTGGCCAGGCTGGTCTCAAACTCTTGACCTCAGGTGATCAGCCCACCTTGGCCTTCCAAAGTACTGGGATTACAGGCATGAACCACCACGCCCTGCCGATACTTTATTTTCTGTTGCTCAAGGTACTATTTTTTAATACTGAAATGTGTCATGCATTCAGAAGTATATAAAATACATACATATTTTTAAAATAATAAAACAACTGTTGACTCACCAATCAGGAAAATGAATAGAATGTTACCATAACCCACAGATATTCCCTGAGTGCCCCTGTCCAGTTGCATACCACTCTCTCTTCCCCTCCAGAGGTCATGAGTAACCAAGGCATTTGTGATAACCAGCTCCATGCTTTCCCTTAGAAAAGTTTTACAATCTGGCAGGGTGCGGTGGCTCACTCCTGTAATCCCAGCACTTTGGGAGGCCAAGGCAGGCCGATGACTTGAGGTCAGGAGTTCAAGACCAGTCTGGCCAACATGGTGAAACCCTGTCTTTACTAAAAATACAAAAATTAGCCTGGTGTGGTGCATGCCTGTAGTCCCAGCTGCTTGGGATGCTGAAACAGGAGAATTGATTAAACCTGGGAGGCAGGGGGTTGCAGTGAGCTGAGGTCACACCACCACACTCCAGCCTGGGTGACACAACGAGACTCTGTCTCAAAAAGTTTTACAATCTGTGTGTATGTTTTCAAAAATACATATTACTAATTTATTTGGAAAAACTGAGTGGCAAGCACAAACCTAGCAGCATAAGGAAAGATAGAATTGCCACTACTCACAGTAAGCAAAACTGTTCCTGGATTCTATTTGGCATCAGCTTCCCTGATTGTTTACAGCAGGGAAGGTCAGTGGATGAGGTATTGAGAAGTGTTACTTTATGCTCAGCATTTTTAGCATTGTATTTAAAACAAGGTTAGAGCAACCACATCAGATCATTTGTATGTGCAGTTATACAAGTCCTCCCACAGGTACCTTGGGAAGAATAGTACAGTCACATGTTGCTTAACCACAGGGATATGTTCTAAATAATTTATTGACAGGCAGTTTTGTTATATGAACCTCACAGTGTACTTAAAACCTAGCTATATAGCCTGCTACACTTCTAGGTTGTATGGTGTAGCCTATTGCTCCTAGGCTGCAAACATATACAGCATAGTACTGTACACAGTTTTTTTTTTTTTTATTATTATACTTTAAGTTCTAGGGTACATGTGCATAACGTGCAGGTTTGTTACATATGTATACTTGTGCCATGTTGGTGTGCTGCACCCATCAGCTCGTCAGTACCCATCAACTCGTCATTTACATCAGGTATAACTCCCAATGCAATCCCTCCCCCCTCCCCCCTCCCCATGATAGGCCCTGGTGTATGATGTTCCCCTTCCCGAGTCCAAGTGATCTCATTGTTCAATTCCCACCTATGAGTGAGAACATGCAGTGTTTAGTTTTCTGTTCTTGCGATAGTTTGCTGAGAATGATGGTTTCCAGCTGCATCCATGTCCCTACAAAGGACACAAACTCATCCTTTTTTATGGCTGCATAGTATTCCATGGTGTATATGTGCCACATTTTCTTAATCCAGTCTGTCACTGATGGACATTTGGGTTGATTCCAAGTCTTTGCTATTGTGAATAGTGCCACATTAAACATACGTGTGCATGTGTCTTTATAGCAGCATGATTTATAATCCTTTGGGTATATACCCAGTAATGGGATGGCTGGGTCATATGGTACTTCTAGTTCTAGATCCTTGAGGAATCGCCATACTGTTTTCCATAATGGTTGAACTAGTTTACAATCCCAACAACAGTGTAAAAGTGTTCCTATTTCTCCACATCCTCTCCAGCACCTGTTGTTTCCTGACTTTTTAATGATTGCCATTCTAACTGGTGTGGGATGGTATCTCATTGTGGTTTTGATTTACATTTCTCTGATGGCCAGTGATGATGAGCATTTTTTCATGTGTCTGTTGGCTGTATGAATGTCTTCTTTTGAGAAATGTCTGTTCATATCCTTTGCCCACTTTTTGATGGGGTTGTTTTTTTCTTGTAAATTTGTTTGAGTTCTTTGTAGGTTCTGGATATTAGCCCTTTGTCAGATGAGTAGATTGCAAAAATTTTCTCCCATTCTGTAGGTTGCCTGTTCACTCTGATGGTAGTTTCTTTTGCTGTGCAGAAGCTCTTTAATTTAATTAGATCCCATTTGTCAATTTTGGCTTTTGTTGCCATTGCTTTTGGTGTTTTAGACATGAAGTCCTTGCCCATGCCTATGTCCTGAATGGTATTACCTAGGTTTTCTTCTAGGGTTTTTATGGTATTAGGTCTAACATTTAAGTCTCTAATCCATCTTGAATTAATTTTCGTATAAGGAGTAAGGAAAGGATCCAGTTTCAGCTTTCTACTTATGGCTAGCCAATTTTCCCAGCACCATTTATTAAATAGGGAATCCTTTCCCCATTTCTTGTTTCTCTCAGGTTTGTCAAAGATCAGATGGCTGTAGATGTGTGGTATTATTTCTGAGGACTCTGTTCTGTTCCATTGGTCTATATCTCTGTTTTGGTACCAGTACCATGCTGTTTTGGTTACTGTAGCCTTGTAGTATAGTTTGAAGTCAGGTAGCAAGTAGTTTTTTCCAATTCTGTGAAGAAATTCATTGGTAGCTTGATGGGGGTGGCATTGAATCTATAAATTCCCTTGGGCAGTATGGCCATTTTCACGATATTGATTCTTCCTATCCATGAGCATGGTATGTTCTTCCATTTGTTTGTGTCCTCTTTTATTTCACTGAGCAGTGGTTTGTAGTTCTCCTTGAAGAGGTCCTTTACATCTCTTGTAAGTTGGATTCCTAGGTATTTTATTCTCTTTGAAGCAATTGTGAATGGAAGTTCATTCATTATTTGGCTGTCTGTCTGTTACTGGTGTATAAGAATGCTTGTGATTTTTGCACATTAATTTTGTATCCTGAGACTTTGCTGAAGTTTCTCATCAGCTTAAGGAGATTTTGGGCTGAGACAGTGGGGTTTTCTAAATATACAATGATGTCATCTGCAAACAGGGACAATTTGACTTCTTCTTTTCCTAACTGAATACCCTTGATTTCTTTCTCTTGCCTGATTGCCCTAGCCAGAACTTCCAACACTATGTTGAATAGGAGTGGTGAGAGAGGGCATCCCTGTCTTGTGCCAGTTTTCAAAGGGAATTTTTCCAGTTTTTGCCCATTCAGTATGCTGTTGCTGTGGGTTTGTCATAAATAGCTCTTATTATTTTGAAATATGTTCCATCAATACCGAATTTATTGAGAGTTTTTAGCATGAAGCGCTGTTGAATTTTGTCAAAGGCCTTTTCTGCATCTATTGAGATAATCATGTGGTTTTTGTCTTTGGTTCTGTTTATATGCTGGATTACGTTTATTGATTTGCGTATGTTGAACCAGCCTTGCATCCCAGGGATGAAGCCCACTTGATCATGGTGGATAAGCTTCTTGATGTGCTGCTGGATCCGGTTTGCCAGTATTTTATTGAGGATTTTTGCATCGATGTTCATCAGGGATATTGGTCTAAAATTCTCTTTTTTTGTTGCGTCTCTGCCAGGCTTTGGTATCAGGATGATGTTGGCCTCATAAAATGAGTTAGGGAGGATTCCCTCTTTTTCTATTGATTGGAATAGTTTCAGAAGGAATGGTACCAGCTCCTCCTTGTACCTCTGGTAGAATTCAGCTGTGAATCCATCTGGTCCTGGACTTTTTTTGGTTGGTAGGCTATTAATTATTGCCTCAATTTCAGAGCCTGCTATTGGTCTATTCAGGGATTCAGCTTCTTCCTGGTTTAGTCTTGGGAGAGTGTAAGTGTCCAGGAAATTATCCGTTTCTTCTAGATTTTCTAGTTTATTTGCGTAGAGGTGTTTATAGTATTCTCTGATGGTAGTTTGTATTTCTGGGGGTCGGTGGTGATATCCCCTTTATCATTTTTTATTGCGTCTATTTGATTCTTCTCTCTTTTCTTCTTTATTAGTCTTGCTAGCGGTCTATCAATTTTGTTGATCTTTTCAAAAAACCAACTCCTGGATTCATTGATTTTTTTGGAGGGTTTTTTGTGTCTCTATCTCCTTCAGTTCTGCTCTGATCTTAGTTATTTCTTGCCTTCTGCTAGCTTTTGAATGTGTTTGCTCTTGCTTCTCTAGTTCTTTTAGTTGTGATGTTAGAGTGTCCATTTTAGATCTTTCCAGCTTTCTCTTGTGGGCATTTAGTGCTATAAATTTCCCTCTACACACTGCTTTAAATGTGTCCCAGAGATTCTGGTATGTTGTATCTTTGTTCTCATTGGTTTCAAAGAACATCTTTATTTCTGCCTTCATTTCGTTATGTACCCGGTAGTCATTGAGGAGCAGGTTATTCAGTTTCCATGTAGTTGAGCGGTTTTGATTGAGTTTCTTAGTCCTGAGTGCTAGTTTGATTGCACTGTGGTCTTAGAGACAGTTTGTTATAATTTCCGTTCTTGTACATTTGCTGAGGAGTGCTTTACTTCCAATTATGTGGTCTATTTTGGAATAAGTGTGATGTGGTGCTGAGAAGAATGTATATTCTGTTGATTTGGGGTGGAGAGTTCTGTAGATGTCTATTAGGTCTGCTTGCTGCAGAGATGAGTTCAATTCCTGGATATCCTTGTTAACTTTCTGTCTCGTTGATCTGTCTAATGTTGACAGTGGGGTGTTGAAGTCTCCCATTATTATTGTATGGGAGTCTAAGTCTCTTTGTAAGTCTCTGAGGACTTGCTTTATGAATCTGGGTGCTCCTGTATTGGGTGCATATATATTTAGGAGAGTTAGCTCTTCCTGTTGAATTGATCCCTTTACCATTATGTAATGGCCTTCTTTGTCTCTTTTGATCTTTGATGGTTTAAAGTCTGTTTTATCAGAGACTAGTATTGCAACCCCTGCTTTTTTTTGTTCTCCATTTGCTTGGTAGATCTTCCCCCATCCCTTTATTTTAAGCCTATGTATGTCTCTGCATGTGAGATGGGTCTCCTGAATACAGCAAACTGATGGATCTTGACTCTTTATCCAGTTTGCCAGTCTGTGTCTTTTAATTGGAGCATTTAGTCCATTTACATTTAAGGTTGATATTGTTATGTGTGAACTTGATCCTGCCATTATGATATTAACTGGTTATTTTGCTCGTTAGTTGATGCAGTTTCTTCCTAGCCTCGATGGTCTTTACATTTTGGCATGTTTTTGCAATGGCTGGTACCGGTTGTTCCTTTCCATGTTTAGTGCTTCCTTCAGGGTCTCTTGTAAGGCAGGCCTGGTGGTGACAAAATCTCTAAGCATTTGCTTATCTGTAAAGTATTTTATTTCTCCTTCACTTATGAAACTTAGTTTGGCTGGATATGAAATTCTGGATTTAAAATTCTTTTCTTGGCCGGGCGCGGTGGCCCAGCACTTTGGGAGGCCGAGACGGGCGGATCACAAGGTCAGGAGATCGAGACCATCCTGGCTAGCATGGTGAAACCCCGTCTCTACTAAAAAATACCAAAAAAAACTAGATAGGCGAGGTGGCGGCGCCTGTAGTCCCAGCTACTTGGGAGGCTGAGGCAGGAGAATGGCGTAAACCCGGGAAGCGGAGCTTGCAGTGAGCTAAGATCCAGCCACTGCACTCCAGCCTGGGCGACAGAGCGAGACTCTGTCTCAAAAATAAATAAATAAAATAAAATTCTTTTCTTTAAGAATGTTGAATATTGGCCCCCACTCTCTTCTGGCTTGTAGAGCTTCTGCCGAGAGATCTGCTGTTAGTCTGATGGGCTTCCCTTTGTGGGTAACCCGACCTTTCTCTCTGGCTGCCCTTAAGATTTTTTCCTTCATTTCAACTTTGGTGAATCTGGCAATTATGTGTCTTGCAGTTGCTCTTCTCGAGGAGTATCTTTGTGGCATTCTCTGTATTTCCTGAATTTGAATGTTGGCCTGCCCTACTAGGTTGGGGAAGTTCTCCTGGATGATATCCTGAAGAGTGTTTTCCAACTTGGTTCCATTTTCCCCCTCACTTTCAGGCACCCCAGTCAGACGTAGATTTGGTCTTTTTACATAATCCCATACTCCTTGAAGGCTTTGTTCATTTCTTTTTCTTCTTTTTTCTTTAGATTTCTCTTCTCGCTTCATTTCATTCATTTGATCCTCAATCACTGATACTCTTTCTTCCAGTTGATCGAGTCGGTTACTGAAGCTTGTGCATTTGTCATGTATTTCTCGTGTCATGGTTTTCATCTCTGTCAGTTCATTTATGGCCTTCTCTGCATTAATTATTCTAGTTATCAATTCTTCCACTCTTTTTTCAAGATTTTTAGTTTCTTTGCGCTGGGTACGTAATTCCTCCTTTAGCTCTGAGAAGTTTGATGGACTGAAGCCTTCTCTCATCTTGTGAAAGTCATTCTCCGTCCAGCTTTGATCCGTTGCTGGTGATGAGCTGCGCTCCTTTGCCGAGGGAGATGTGCTCTTATTTTTTGAATTTCCAGCTTTTCTGCCCTGCTTTTTCCCCATCTTTGTGGTTTTATCTGCCTCTGGTCTTTGATGATGGTGACATACTGATGGGGTTTTGGTGTGGGTGTCCTTCCTGTTTGTTAGTTTTCCTTCTAACAGTCAGGACCCTCAGCTGTAGGTCTGTTGGAGATTGCTTGAGGTCCACTCCAGACCCTGTTTGCCTGGGTATCAGCAGCAGAGGCTGCAGAAGATAGAATATTGCTGAACAGCGAGTGTACCTGTCTGATTCTTGCTTTGGAAGCTTCCTCTCAGGGGTGTACTCCACCGTGTGAGGTGTGGGGTGTCAGTCTGCCCCTAGTGGGGGATGTCTCCCAGTTAGGCTACTCAGGCCTCAGCAATGGCAGGCACCCCTCCCCCAGCCTCGCTGCTGCCTTGCAGTTAGATCGCAGACTGCTGTGCTAGCAATGAGGGAGGCTCCCTGGGCATGGGACCCTCCCGGCCAGGTGTGGGATATAGTCTCCTGGTGTGCCCGTTTGCTAAGACCCTTGGTAAAGTGCAGAATTGGGGTGGGAGTTACCCAATTTTCCAGGTGTTGTGTGTCTCAGTTCCCCTGGCTAGGAAAAGGGATTCCCTTCCCTCTTACACTTCCCAGGTGAGGCGATGCCTTTCCCTGCGTCAGCTCTCGCTGGTCAGGCTGCAGCAGCTGACCAGCACCGATTGTCCAGCAATCCCTAGTGAGATGAACCCAGTACCCCAGTTGAAAATGCAGAGATCACCTGTCTTCTGTGTTGCTTGCGCTGGGAGCTGGAGACTGGAGCTGTTCCTATTGGGCCATCTATGTACACAGTTTTAACACAGTGGTATTTGTGTATCTAAACATAGAAAAGTTGCAGTAAAAATTCAGTATAAAAGATAAAAAGTGGTCCACCTGTAAAGGGCATTTACCATAAATAGAGCTTGCAGGACTACAGGACTAGAAGTTAGTTGCTCTGGGTGACTCAGTGAGTGAATGTGAAGGACTAGGACATTACTGTACACTACTGCAGAGTTTACTAACACTATACACTTAGACTACATTAAATTTACAAAACAGCTTTTTTTCTTCAATAATAAATTAGCCTTAGCTTACTATAACATTTTTACTTTTATGAACTTTTAAATATTTTTAAAGTTTTTCATTCTTTGGAATAATATGTAACTTAAAACACACATTGTATAGCTGTACAAAAGTATTTTCTTTGTATTCTTATTCTGTAAGCCTTTCTCTCTCTCTCTCTCATATAATATATATGTGTGTATATATATATGTATATGGTTTTTGGTTTTTTTTTGAGATGAAGTCTAGTTCTGTCACCCAGGCTGGAGTGCAGTGGCACAATCGCAACTCAGTGCAACCTCTGCCTCCTGGGTTCAAGCAGTTCTCCTGCCTCAGCCTCCCGAGTAGCTGGGATTACAGGTGCCCGCCACCATGCCCAGCTAATTTTTCTTTTTTTTTTTTTTTAGTAGAGACGGGGTTTCACTGTGTTGACCAGATTGGTCTCGAACTCCTGACCTCGCAATCTGCCCGCCTCAGCCTCCCAAAGTGCTGAGATTCCAGGTGTGAGCCACCATGCCTGGTCCCTTTTTTCTATTTTTAATTTTTTTTTTTTCTTTTTAAACTTTTGTTAAAAACTAAGACACAAACACACATTAGCCTAGGCCCACACAGGGTCAAGATCATCACTATCACTGTCTTCCACCTCCACATTTGTCCCACTGAAAAGTCTTCAGGAGCAGTAATGCACTTGGAGCAGTCATCTCCTGTGATAACAATTCCTTCTTCTGGAATACCTCCTGAAGGACCTGCCTAAGGATATTTTACAGTTAACTTTTTTATATTTATAAATAGGAGTACACCGTAAATAATGATTTTAAAATACAGTAAATAGATAAACCAGTAGCATATTCATTATCATTATCAAGTATTATGTCCTATACATAATTGTACATGCTATACTTTTATACAGCTGGCTACTTAATAGGTTCGTTTACACCAGCATCCCTACAAACGAGTGAATAATGTGCTGCTCTATGATGTCACGACATCACTAGATGATGGAAATTTCTCAGCTCTATTATAATCTTATGGGACCACCATCATATATGCACATCATTATGTGGCACGTGACTCTAGTTACAAATTTAAGATTCAATGTTTCAATAACTAGGATAATTAAAAGGAGTTTTATAATTGAAAGCTGAAAAATCATCAGTAAGATTTTTCGTATTTATTGCCTAAATATTCTAAGTGGGTTTTCTTAAAATATAAAACAGCATTACTTAGAATAGAAGCCTGGAGTGTCTTCTCACAGCAGGGCACGGATGGCAGATAGGTTTCAGGTCATGTGCCTTCTCAATTGATTATAACTGCTTGGAGTACTGTGTTGGAAAGTTTGCTGAGGGCCAGGCGCGGTGGCTAACACCTGTAATCCCGGCACTTTGGGAGGCCGAGGCGGGTGGATCACCTGAGGTCAGGAGTTCAAGACCAGCCTGGCCAACATGGCAAAACCCCTTCTCTACTAAAAATACAAAAAATTAGCCAGGTGCTGTGGCGAGTGCCTGTAATCCCAGCTACTCAGGAAGTTGAGGCAAGAGAATTGCTTGAACCTGGGAGGCGGAGATTGCAGTGAGCTGAGGTCGCGCCATTGCATCCAGCCTGGGCAACAAAAGTGAAACTCCATCTCAAAAAAAAAAGGATGCTGAGGCCATGTGCAGCCTTACAGTAGGATATGTTGTTGATCTCTTCCAATTGATAATATATAGATACTGCTGCTCATCAAGCAGAATAAGTAATTTTTACAGTTTTCAGACAGAGCTAAATTATTCCTATCCCCCATAATGATAAACAGGTATGGCAGTAAGGGGAATTTTTTTTAACTCTGTACCCCTCAGACCTAAGCATTGACATGCCAGAAGAATTTAGGACTTCCTGATCTCCATCTCCATCCTCCCAGACTTGGGAAAACTTTATTTCCAAACACATAAACACTGTGCACCTCCAAGGAAACATATTCCAGAGACTTGTACCTCAAAAGTCAGTGTAAGCCAGATGTTGTGGTATGCACATGTAGTCCCAGCTATTCAAGAGACTGAGGCAGGAGAATCATTTGGAGGCAGGAGAATCATTTGAAATCAGGAGTTTGAGACTATAATAAACCTAAATTGCACCTGTGAATAGGTACTGCACTCCAGTCTGGGCAACGTAGTGAGACCGTGTCTCAAAAAAAATAAAAAAGATTCCATATGATCCTTTTGACTTCTAGCCTAGCTATGTCCATGATGAGGGCAAAATTCTTAATCTATTCAAAGATCTGTAGTCCTGACCCAAGACATGACATAGCACATTGTGTGAAGCATTGAAACCATTTAGGTTTTCTGTAATATGCTGAGTTGTGTTGAACTGAAATGCCGGAGTTGGAAAAACCCTAAAAATAGCAAACTATTTCACAAAATTTTGCAGAATTAACTGCAGGAGCTTTTGAAAATCAAAGATTCTTGGGTCTCATCCCAGGCCTGTTGAATCAGAATCTTCAGGAGAATAAGGCATTTTTCCAATGTTCTGCCAAGATGTATATACAAGGCTGGGCACAGTGGCTCATGCCTGTAATCCCAGCACTTTGAGAGGCTGAGGCAGGTAGATTGCTTGAGCCCAGGAGTTCGAGTCCAGCCTGGCCAACATGGTGAAACCCCATCTCTACTAAAAATACAAAAATTAGCCAGGTATGGTGGCTCATGGTTGTAATCCTAGCTCCTCAGGAGTCTGAGGCATGAGAACTGCTTGGACCTGCAGGGTGGAGGCTGCAATGAGCGAAAAATCACACCACAGCACTCCAGCCTGGGTGACAGAGCAAGACTCTGTCTCAAAAAAAAAAAAAAAAAAAGTGTATACTACCATCCTGGCCTTAGTTGGCTGACCAGTACTCAAATCTAGAAAATCACAAATACAGTTCAGACCGCTTGTTTGACAGAAGGAGCCGAGGCCTGGAGCACAATTGTGACTTTCATATTGGCCTATTGTTGGTTAATGACAGGACAGCCATTACAACCACAGCTTTTTCACTGCCCCTCACTTTCTGTCTTTCCTTTCCATACAAAATGTGTCTGACAGAACCTTCTCAGAGGGCTTGCACTTTGCCCCATTGACTGGGGCAATACAGAGGAGCTCCAAAACTACACTTTGAAATATGTGCCAGATTTGGGTTGGAAGGATTAACTTCCCCTGCTTTTGCCCAATTGTTAAGTGTCTTGCTGTGTTTTTCAGTTGGTAAGTCACATAGAAGAGATGCTCCAGACAGCCTACAACAAGCTCCACACATGGCAGTCACGGCGTCTGATGAAGAAAACGTGAGGTGGCCATGATGCTCACAGGTTTTGTGAGATTGAGAGAACTATGACCTGCAGCAACTCTGGAAACCTGGCCTGACAGACAAGCAGATGACCTCACAGGAGTGATAAGAAACATCTGCTCCACGCCAACTCCCAGAGCTGATGCTATTGTACTTGCACATTGGGGACTGAAAGGAAAGAAGGGACTAAATGCTGGGGAGGTAAATTAAGGCAGAACCAAATGAGCTACGTTGCAAATATATATATATACACACACATATATATGTACATGTGTATGTACATATATATATTTTAAAAGACTGTTTACTGCAGTTACTCAGGAACTGCTTTTGATTGACATTAAGCTGCTTTCAGAAATTTAAAAAAAAAATTTTTTAAGGGTGCATTGATAAAATCGAGGTTTTTTTGGTTGTCGTTTTTTTCCGTGTAAATTTTTTTTCCTAAGTTTATGACACAGGGTAGACCTTAAGTATTCCTCCTCCATCCTTCATCCTCCACCCTCCATTGGATCCTCAAGTTTTAATGAATTCCAATTATACCTTACATCAGCAAGTTAAAAAGAGTACTTTAAAATAAAGCAAAGGGAGACTGTTGCTCAACCATCAGGAAACAGTTGTCAGAAGATATCATTGGTCCTGTGTTTCCTACGGAAATAAGAAACAATAAATATTGCACTGAATGTTTGTGGTTTGGAGTCCCTGAATAATAAAGAGGGAACATATTTGCAGAAAGTTGCATAGGGTTTTTTAATGCAGAATTTTGTCAGAAGACAATGGCGCTGCATGTTTTTCTTTGAGTGCAAATGTACATTGCTAAGATTTTTTTTAAGATGGCATGTGCTTTGAAAAGAGGATATTGCATTTTTAAGAGTTTAAAAATCTTATGAGTGAGAAATATAAAAAAAAAATATTATTTTCACCTCTTTAGAAGAAATAAAAGATGTTTCTCCTATCTCCTTTTCTCTAGTATTTGACTGTTACTGTCCTTGGCGAATCGATAATCATTGCATAGTGACTGAAAAGCCTAAGTGCAAAAAAAAAAAAAAAAATGTTCTTGTTTCTGGAATTCGTGCCATATTTTGTTCCTAATGGGATCAACTTACTGTTTAAGACTTTAGATGTCTTGTATTAAAAATTACACAAAAAAGTAAAACTTTTTATACTTACTCTTTTAACTCAAACACATCTCTGGTTTCTCATTATGTGTGAATTTCCTTGGGTGGGCTGCCTGAGAACTGTTCATTTTATTTTAGGCCATGTTACAAACTGGTTATCCTTCATATAATGACTGTTAAGGTCAGAACCTAAGCCAGGCAAAGTAGCACATGCCTGTAGTTCCAGCTACTCGGGAGGCTGAGGTAGGAGGATCACTTGAGCCCAGAAGTTCAAAAGTCCAGACTAGGCAACATAGTGAGACTTCATCTCTATTTTTGTAGAAAAAAAAGAAATTTATCAAGACCTTGAACTGATAAAGGGAAAGAAGCCACATCATTTCCTGCCTTCAGTCTTCCCATTTCTCTTTCAGATCAGTATAGTAATGGTATAATCCCTTAAAATTTACACTTTCACAAAGTACTTTCAAATGTGTTACTGCCATAATGGGGCAAATAGAAAAATGATTGAAATAAAAAAAAAATACGGCTATTGGGAAAGACAGACATAAGAAATAGAATGTTCTGTTGAGTGCTGTGTTAAAAATTAAGTTGTAAGCTGGGCATGGTGAGTCACACCTGTAATCCCAGCATTTTGGGAAGCCAAGGCAGGAGGATCACTTGAGCTCAGGAATTCAAGACCAGCCTGGGCAACATAGCAAAGCCTCATCTCTATTAAAAGTAAAAAAAAAAAAAAAAAACATTAGCTGGGCGTGGTGGTATGTAGTTCCAGCTGCTCCGGAGGCTGAGGCGGGAAGATTGCATGAGCCCAGGAAATTGAGACTGCAATGAGCTATGATCACACCACTGCACTACAGCCTGGACAGTAAGACAAAGCCCTGTCGGCCGGGCGCGGTGGCTCAAGCCTGTAATCCCAGCACTTTGGGAGGCTGAGACAGGCGGATCACGAGGTCAGGAGATCGAGACCATCCTGGCTAACACGTTGAAACCCCGTCTCTACTAAAAAAAAAATACAAAAAACTAGCCAGGCGACGTGGCGGGTGCCTGTAGTCCCAGCTACTCGGGAGGCTGAGGCAGGAGAATGGCGTAAACCCGGGAGGCGGAGCTTGCAGTGAGCCAAGATCCAGCCACTGCACTCCAGCCTGGGAGACAGAGCAAGACTCTATCTCAAAAAAAAAATACAAACCCCTGTCTTAAAAAAAAATAAATACATACGAAGTCTGAAGGAAGAAAAGACAATTTTGGGAAATTGGGATAGACTTCATTTAAAAGAGCATTATAGCTAAGTCTTGAAGGTTGAATAAGATTTTGTGAAGTAGAGAAGAAAGTCATCTCTTCTAGACTGAGGGAAGAGCATGATGGTGTGAAGGTTTGAAAGACTGAAATATGTTAGGAGAACAGGAAAAATGTGTTAGATTGGAGAGTTGGGAGTGACAAGTAAAGCTCAGAAAACCATTTTAATTCAGCTTGTGAATGGCCTTGTATGCTAAAGTAAAATACTCAGACCTTACCTATTAGGCATGGGAGACTTGAGAGAAAATTCTAAGCAAGTTGCTTTTATGGGGGGGTTTTCTGGTGGGGGCGGGTTAGGCAGGGGTTAAATAACTTGGCAGTTAGGACAGACTTAGAAGACTTTTGGAATAAACCAGACAGGAAACGGTCTACATTAAAATGAAGTCCTAGTAAATAGGAAGGGCCTGAGTAAAGGCATTCCTACAGTGTATGTGACCATTTCACACGGAGTGAAGGAATCAAGGGTGATTTCACCAGAGATAGCTGTGAATTTCATGTCTAGCTTGCACTTGAAATATTTGAGCCTTGGATTCCTTTAACAATGAACTTCAGCAGCCGTATAGGCCTTTTATGGCCCTTCATCTCATTGTGGAAAACAATAGCACCACTGATGATTGAAGGCTGCTGTAAACCAGCACTGTGCCAAACACTTTTTCTGCTGTATCTCACTTCATTCCCACAACTGAAGAAGCAAGTAGATACTACAAGATTTTGCACAAATTAGAAATGGTTTAGAGGTTAAGTAATTTACCCAAATTCACACAGCTAGTAAGTGTCAGAGCTAGGATTTACCCTAAACTGCTAAGGCTTGTCTAGTCTGGAGAAGGGATGAGATGTCTGTGAAGTTGCCAGTTTTCATTCCGCAGCCCAGGCTTCCATTGCCTATTTTTTCCTTTGACTTCTTTGTCATTCCTGCCCGACTCTGTTCTGTGTTTTACTTGTAGCAAATCACATTATGGGGTTAGTCTGCCTAGTAGGCCCAGAGGGCTACAAAATGTAATAATGTAACAAAAGCATGTCCTGCCTTAGGAGAAAGTCTTTTCTGGAAAGAAAGTCAGTAGTGGCCAGGCGCAGTGGCTCATGCCTGTAATGGCCGGGCGCAGTGGCTCATGCCTGTAATCCCAGCACTTTGGGAGGCCTAGGCAGGTGGATTACCTGAGGTCAGGAATTTGAGACCCGCCTGCCCAACAGGGCGAAACCCCATCTCTAAAAAATCCAAAAAGTTAGCTGGGCGTGGTGGCAGGTGCCTGTAATCCCAGCTACTCAGGAGGCTGGGGCAGGAGAATTGCTTGAACCCAGGAGGCGGAGACTGTGGTGAGCTGAGATGGAGCCACTGCACTCCAGCCTGGGCAACAAGAGTGAAACAACATCTCAAAAAAAAAAAAAAAAAAGTCAGTAGTGTTAGTCTGCTTTAGACATATTACTAAGTGGGTGAGGTACCTTGTAAAGTCCACTTCAGGATGGAAAACCAAAGAATGTTTTAACATCTATAACTAGAAAGGTAACCCCACTCATCCAGCCTGAGAGTTTAATCCAGAAAGTGATTTCCTGTTGCATATACCATCTCTCTAGAGCTGACAGTGTCTGGAATGGGAAGCTGTGTGTTTCAAACTTAGGTTTGCTGTCTCCAGTGTCAAGACTTGCATGGGATTCCTTAGGATTACCTCTGCCCTTTCCCAATTTAGCTCCTCCAAGACTCAGCTGTTCTCCCAGTTCTTGAGGCCAGGGGCGTCTTAGTTATTTTCAGCTGTTAAAATGTCCAGAACTGGAGTATTGCCCGGAACCTGATTCAAGAGTGATGAGCCTGAGTTAGTAGTCCATCTCCTTGTCTGGGTGTATATTAAAGTCACAGAAGAGACTGGAAATCTTGTCATCTCATGGCTTTCAAACTGTGTAAATGCAGAACCCTGTTTTCATAATCTTTTACAGCATCCCTAATACATAAGACAAAATGGAATTATGCCTGTTGAGGTGGAACCAGAGATCCAGCTCCTTCCCCCACCCCACCCCAACAAACTACAACAACATGAAAAATCCATACCCTCTGGCCACTGGCAACCTGCTGTGTTTGCTGGGATGCCTGATAGGAAGAGTAGGGTGAAGTTGAAGTTGAAGTGTAAGATGAGTAAGAATTTATCTGTGGATAGAAACAGCAAGATGGTAGACTTAAACCCAACTATCAACAGTTACATTAAATGTAAGCAGATGGAACACTTGGATTAAGAAACAAGACTGAACTTATGCTAGTTATAGTCACAGAAATGTCTATACTTACCTCAGTGGACTTGCCTTTCCATCAGATGTCAAATCAGTTCCCTAGGTGTTAGAGTTCAAAGGCCTTTATTACTCTAAAATTGATTTATCTGGTCCTGTTAGATAAGTAGTGAACAGTGCAGTGAAAAGGGATGACACATTATTATTGCCCATTAATGTTCATTTAAAAAATTGTAGGCTGGCACAGTGGCTCATGCCTGTAATCCCAGCGTTTTGGAAGGCTGAAGCAGGAGGATCGCTTCAAGTCAGGAGTTCAAGACCAGCCTGGGCAACATTGTGAGACCCCCCCCACCCTGCCCCCACATCTCTACAAAAAAAAGAAAAAAATTAGCCAAGTGTGATGGTGCTCACCTATAGTCCTAGCTACTCAGGAAGCTGAGGCAGGAAGATCACTCAAGGTTCAATGAGCTACAGGCCGGGCACGGTGGCTCACGCCTGTAATCCCAGCACTTTGAGAGGCCAAGACAGGCAGATCATATGAGGTCAGGAGTTCAAGACCAGCCTGATCAGCATGGTGAAACCCTGTCTCTACCAAAAAATACAAAAATTAGCCAGGCATGGTGGTGGGCGCCTGTAATCTCAGCTACTAGGGAGACTGAGGCAGGAAAATCACTTGAACCTAGGAGCCAGAGGTTGCAGTGAGATCATGCCACTGCACTCCAGACTGGACAACATAGCAAGACTCCGTCTCAAAAAAAAAAGGTTCAGTGAGCTATGATTGCACCACTGAACTCCATCCTGAGTGGAGTTACATAGTTTACATAGTTACATATATATATATATATGCTATATATATGTGCTATATATATATATAGTGAAAGCCTAATTCATGGGCTTTTTTTTTTTTTTTCCTGAGTTTTGAATAGTACTGAAGTATATAAAATAGAAAGTGTCTCTGTACCCTTACTTCCAAGTCTTTCCTGAGGTAATGGTCAGTGCATCTTCTTCTGGACATTTGTCTATGCACTTAAATTCTTTTCTAACCTGCAACCTGAGATTTTTCTAACAAAGATACCTATGCACCTGAACATGCCCTTTAAGATAATCCTTTTAGCTAGGCATGGTGGAATGCACCTGTAGTCAGGAGGTAGGCCGGAGAATCACTTGAGCCCAGGAGTTTGAGGTTGCAGTGAGCTATGATCATGTCACTGCACTCCAGCCTGGATGACAGCTAGACCCTGCCTCTTAATTTTTTTTTTTTTAATTTTTAAATGTTAGAAAATGACCAGGCATGGTGGCTCACACCTGTAATCCCAGGACTTTGGGAGGCCAAGGTGGGTGGATCCCTTGAGCCCAGGAGTTTGAAACCAGGTTGGGCAACATGGTGAAACCCTCTCTATACAAAAAAATACAAAAAAAAAAAAAAAATTAGCCTGGCATGGTGGCATGTGCCTGTGGTCCAAGCTACTCAGGAGACAGGAGATTGAGATGGGAAGATAGTTTGAGCCTGGGAGGTTCAGACCACAATGAGCTATGTTCACACCACTGCTCTCCAGCCTGGGCGACAGAGCAAGACCCTGTCTCTAAATAAATAAATGAATAAAAAGATAATCCTTAACAAAGGGGCCCATATCCTTAGAGAAGAATCCATTAGTGGTCCTATTTCTGCAAGCCAAATTCTTGTAAATTTTGGTCCTACCCATTTCTATCTGTTTTTGACACATGGTTATTCTTTTCTTTTCTTTTTTTCTTTTTTCTTTTTTTTCTTTTTTTTTTTTTTTTTTTTTTTTTTTTTGAGATGGAGTCTTGCTCTGTCGTCCAGGCTGGAATGCAGTGGCACCATCTCGGCTCACTGCAACCTCTGCCTCCTGGGTTCAAGCGATTCTCATGCTTCAGCCTCCCAAGTAGCTGGGATTACAGGCACTCACCACCATGCCTGGCTACTAATTTTTGTATTTTTAGTGGAGATGGGTTTTGCCATGTTGGCCAGGCTGGTCTTGAACTTCTGACCCCAAGTGATCCGCCTGCTTCAGCCTCCCAAAGTGCTGGGATTACAGGCATAAGCCACCGTGCCCAGCCACCTGGTTATTCTTGAGAACAGGTTATATACCCGTGCCGAATACACATCCTTGAGACTTCACATATATCAACCAGATGCTTATTGCCCTTGAACATTTGGACCTACAGAATAAGGAATAGAGAGTAACTCAGGTGTTCTGATGGCCCCTCCACAGGATTTATCCACATCCCTGCATCAGTATACACATGGTATAGCATGTGTCTGTTGGATGCTATACTTTGGTCCTAGGCTGTTTGGGTTCAAATCTCACCTGTCTAAAACACTAGCTGTGAACCATTTGCTTAATCTGTGCCTTCATTTCTCCATCTACAAAATAGGTCTAGTAGTAGCATTTAACAGACAGTGTTGTTGTGAGGATAGCTGAGATGTCTATAAGCCACTTAGAGCAGAGTCCAGCACACCTCGAGTGCTCTGCAAGTGTTTGCTGTAATGAATGTTGATAAGGTTTCCCGAGTCACGCAGTGAAAGACTGCAGCTCCTTCTTGATTTTACTGTTTAACCTTAGAAACCTAAATGGAGGAAAATTCCCTCAAAGAAAAGTGCTTTCTTCTGTGCTTTCATTTTTCCCCCAAAACCTGTACACATTTGATTTTCTTAGATCATCTTTACTAGATTGATTAGTAGACACTTTTTTGTAGTGACCTGCATTCTCCAAATTATGAGGTCTTTTGTTTTTCTTTTGGAGACAGGGTCTCACACTGTCACCCAGGCTGTAGTGCAGCCACATGATCATAGTTCACTGCAGCCTCAAACTCCTGGGCTCGAGTCATCCTCCCAGCTCAGCCTCTTGAGTAGCTAGGACTACAAGCTCGTACCATCATGCCTGGTTAATTTTTTAAATTTTTTTTCATAGAGATGGGGTCTCACCATGTTGACCAGGCTGAACTTGAACTCCTGGGCTCAAGCAGTCCTCCTGCCTCAGCCTCTCAAAGTGCTGGGATTACAGGTATGAGCCACTGCACCCGGCTTAAAATTTTTTCTTTAAGTAGAAGTTGGGACCAAACTTGAGTTATAAGAAAAAGCCATTGAGAGTATGCTGAGTTAGCAGGAGAGCAACCTTGAAACTTGATTCAATAGGTGTGAAGGGTTTATCTTCAAAATAAGGTCACTAACAGGTTTCAGTTAGCATGTCCTAAATATGGTGGTTAGGCATTATAACAGTTACATACACAATTATAACTTAGATAAGAAGGAATTTCCTCAAAAAATACATCAGTGATCCATTTTCTTTGTTAGATGAATAGATTAAGAAAAGTCTAACTTATATGATAAAGCACTCAAGATCTATAGGTAAGCTGCCTGGGTTCCAATTCCAGCCCTGGCTAGCTGTGTGATTACTTAATCTCTCCATGCTTCAGTTTTTCTTTCTCTTTCTTTCTTCTTTTCTTTTTTTTTTTTTTTTTTTTTCTTCTTTTTTTTTTTTTTTTTTTTTTTTTTTTTTTAGAGACTAGGTCTCACTCTGTGGCCCAGGAGTGCAGTGGCACAATCACAGCACTGCAGCCTCCGCCTCCCAGACTCAAACAATCCTCCCACCTCAGCCTCTGGAGTAGCTAGGACTACAGGTGCATGCCACCTTACCTGGCTAATTTTTGTATTTTTCATAGAGACGAGGTCTTGCCATGTTGCCCAGACTAGTCTTGGACTCCTGGGCTCAAGCATTTGGCCTGCCTCGGGCTCCCAAAGTGCTGGGATTACAGGCAGGAGCCACTGCACCCTCTTTCTTTCTCTGTCTGTCTCTTTCTCTCCCCTGCCACCCCTCCCTCCGACTTTAGTTTCTTAATTTGTAACATGAGCATAATAGTAGTACTTACAGATTTACCTTGAAGGTTAAATGAGCTAATATAGAATACTGCCTGGCTCAAAATGACCATTCAGTAAATATTCTTTCCCTGTCTCAAAAAAAAAAAACAATGTATCGAGTGCTGGTTATGTGGGGCTCAGGTGGGCAGGGATGATGGCAAAGGAGAGGGCACTCAGAATGAAGGAACTCCCTAGGTGGAAGGTTGGAGGTAAGAGAGTACATGGCACATTTGGGGAATGTGGTGAGTAGCCCTGGGACTGGTATACAGGAAGCATGAAGGAAAATAGATAAAACCAGAGAGGGGATGTGAGCGCTGGATCACAGGGGTCCGGCTGTGCCTTTCCAAAGAGTTTGGATTTTATTCTGGAGGCAATGAGGGGCTGCCGAACGCTCTCGAGGAGGAGTATAACAAATACAGGATGAAGGAATGACTCAGCGCTGTGTTCTGGATGGACACCATCCTGTGACCGGGGCCATTTTAGGAAAATCTTACAGTGGGTGCTGAGCAGCATCTATTCTCTGAGGCCAGTTTGTCTCTTGGTCAAACCCCTCTTTATGGGATTTTCCCTGTGACATTTTGATACAAACATAAAATGTATAATGATCAAATCTGGGGAACTGGAATATCCATCATCTCAAATATTTATGATTTCTTTGTGTTGGGCACATTCTGAATTTTCTAGCTATTTTGAAATATACAGTAAGTTATTAATTATAGTCACCCTATCTAACTGTATTTTTGTATCCATTAACCAATCCCTCTTCATCCTTTCTCCCTGCCATCCTTCCCAGCTTGTGGTAGCCACCATTCTATTCACTGCCTCCATAAAACCAAATTGTTTAGTTCCCACATGAGTGAGAACATGCGATGCTTGTCTTTCTGTGCCAGTTTATTTCACTTAATGACCTCCAGTTCCATCCGTGCTGCCGCAGATGACAGGATTTCATTCTGAAATAGCTGAATAGTATTTCATTGGGCATATATAGCACTTTTTAAAAATTTTTTTGTTTTTGTTTTTGAGACAGGGTCTTGCTCTGGATTGCAGTGGTGACATCACCGTTCACTGCAGCCTGGACCTCCCGAGGTCAGGTGATCCTCCCACCTCAACCTTCTGGGTAGCTGGGACTACAGGCATTTACCACCACCCTCAGCAATTTTTTTTTTTTTTTTTTGTATTTTTTGTAGAGATGGGGGTTCACCATGTTGCCCAGGCTGGTCTTGAATTCCTGGGCTCAATCTGCCTGCCTCAGCCTTCTAAAGTGCTGGGATTACAGGTGTGAGCCACCATGTCCGGCCCCTCTGCTTCCTGGGTTCAAGCAATTCTCCTGCTTCAGACTCCCAAGTAGCTGGGGATCACAGGCATGTGCCACCACACCCGGCTACTTTTTTTTATTTAGTAGAGACGGGGTTTCATCATATTGGTCAGGCTGGTCTCAAACTCCTGACCTCAGGTGATCCACCCACCTCAGCCTCCCAAAGTGCTGGGATTAGAGGCATGAGCCACTGCACCTGGCCAACACATTTTCTTTATCATCCATCTATTGATGACACTTAGATTGAGTCCATCCATATTTTAGCTATTGTGAATAGTGCTGCAATAGTCATGGGAGTGCAGATATTTGTTCGATATACTGATTTTGTTTCTTTTGGATATATACTCAGATTGCTGGATCATATGGAAGTTCCATTTTTAGTTTTTTGAGGGGCCTCCATACTGTTTTCCATAGTGACTGTGCTAGGGATTTTCCCTTTTGAAGAGGTCACATCCAAAGAACACTTGGTCAGATTGAGAATTCTGTTCTGTCCCCTGAAAGTGTTTTCTGACCCATTCCAAGGGTTCCACATTGTTCTCTGGCTTTAGTACAGAAGTTCTACTGTTTGGATTGTATTAGTCAGGGTCCTATATTAGTCAGTGTTCTCCAGAGAAACAGAACCAATGGAAGAATAGATATAAAGAGATTTATGAGGAGGAATTTGCTCATGTGTTTATGCAAGCGGAGAAATCCCATGATCTTGCCATCTGCAAGCTGGAGAGACTCAGGAAAGCTGGTGGTATAAATTCCAGTTCGAGCCCAAAGGCCTGAGAACTAGGACAGCCAATGGTCTAAGTCCCAGTCTAAGGGCAGAATACCAAGGTCTCAGCAGAGACACCCATTGGCACCCACGGCCTCTTCTGAACCTGGGACTGGTTTGGGCCCACTAGATAACTTCTTCCCCTTTGTATGGAGTGGGGTGGGGCAATATCCTATAATAGAGAGAAAATCATAGGCTTTGGGGTTAGTCAGCACTGGTTTAAATTTTCAGTCAACATCACTTACTAGCTGCACAACCTTGGCAAAGTCACTTACCTGTCTGAGCCTTGGTTTCTGTATCTGAAAAATGGGGATAATTACACCTACTCCAAAGGATGAGTATGGGGATTACCTAACTGGCTGCTGGAACCATAGCAGATGCTCAGTAAATGGTATTTGTTTTATTCATATTTGTGGAGTCAAATACTGGCTGTTGTTCTGCCTAAGAAGCCTGAGCTGTGCTTGGAGCAAGCTGTTGCTAGGCATCGTGAATTAGGGGAATGAAGACTCTACCTAGTTTATCTTCACAGGTCATCCCAGAGTGCCCAGACCCAAGCCTTTCAGGTGAAAATTATTCGTCTCCCCAGCCAACTTCAGCTCCCTGCCTTCTGCATCCTTCTTCCCAGCAGCAGTAGTCACATTTGGTAGGCAGGCAGGGGCCCAGCCCTGACTGAGAACATTGTTGCAAAGACTGAGGAACCGGAAAACACTGTGGCAATCTGCCGTGCCCTGAGGTACTCTGAAGAATCAGTGGCCCACTCCTAACCTTTCGAGCTGTGTGTCTGAGGTGAGAGCCCCATTTCAGAGCCTAGAGTGATCTTAGAACCTAGAGTGATGGCAAAACTGTGAGAACATGCGAGCATGCCCTGCTATTTTTTTTTTTTTTTTTTATGATGCTGCCAGGCTAGTCTCGAACTCCTGGCCTCAAGCAATACTCCCACCTCAACCACGTTGGTGCTGGGATTATAGGCATGAGTCACTGCACCCGGCTCCTTGTGCTATTTTGGAGCTGAGTAGAGTTTTCCGTCAAAACCAAGAAACTCAGTTATGGATCTATCTCAGAGCTGCACTGGGCTGGTGCTGTAGGTTCAGGGAGTAAGTAAACCCATCCATGCCCTTGAGGGGCTCACCGTCTGGTAGGGGAGCATAGCCACACATACCTCTCTTGCAAGCTGGTTTGAAAAATGTACCGTCCAGCTGTAGCGGGCAGAGAGCAAGGCAGTACCAGTTCTGTGTGTTGGCTGTCCTGCGTGCAACACAGAACACTTCTGTGACCAGATGTGTGGGCTGTTTCCACCTCACCCACTTCCCGACACCAAGCAGTTCTCCAGGAGACACCAACTGGGTGTCCTAGAATTCAATTCCATCCTGATACTGTCCACCCGCAGATAGTGTCAGATTCCACAGGTTAAGAGTGCCATCCCACAAGGCTGCTTCCCCCTTCAAACACCAATCTCAAGATACAGACGAATAGCTGGATAGAAGAGATGCAAAGGCCAAGATATGCCCCCTCTAGGTACTTCATCCTCTGAACACTTCCAGAGTTAAGCAACTCGGAAGCTCATCAAATCTTTTTCAAGAGTTTTATAGAGTTTAATTGCCAGCCTCCACCCCTTTCCTAGAGGTTAGTGAGTTGGGCTGAAAGTTCCAGCCCTCTAATTCCCTAATCATGTGGTCTTTCCCATGACTGGCCCCTTTCTGAGGCGATCTAAGACTCCTAATTCATTAACATTAAGTCAGGGAAAGAGGCTCTTAATAAATAACAAAAGACACTCCTATCAGAAAATTCAGGAAATTTTGGCATACTCAAGGGCTTACCAAATATATTTCATAATATACCCCACAGTGGGAAAGTACTGGTACAAATTAGAGATGAAGGAGGGCGGGCTAGGCAATGGAATCAGCAATAATACAGGCCCAGAGGTAAGTATGATAAGAAAACGAACAATTGAGCTGGGCACGGTGGCTGAAGCCTGTAATCTCAGCACTTTGGGAGGCCAAGGTGGGCAGATCACATGAGGCCAGGAGTTTGAGATCAGCCTGACCAACATTGTGAAACCCCGTGTCTACTAAAAATTACAGAAATCAGCCGGGCGTGGTGGCGCGTGGCTGTAATCCCAGCTACTCAGGAGGCTGAGGCAGGAGAATCGCTTGAACCCGGGAGGCGGAGGTTGCAGTGAGCTGAGATCACCCCACTGCACTCCAGCCTGGGCGACAGAGCAAATCCGTCTCAAAAAAAAAAAAAATCGCAGGGCAAGTGAGCGTGCTTGTAGTTCCAGTCACTTCGGGAAGTCGAGGTGGGAGGATTGCTTGAGCCGGAATGTCAAGCTGCAGGGAACCATGATCACGCCACTGCCCTCCAGCCTGGGTGACAGTGAGACTCTGTCTCGAAATATACCAAGGCAAACAAACAAACAAAAAAACCAAAACCAAAAAAACACACCACCGACAGTTCTTGGATATGGCTGAGACTTGAGATGAGATGCCAGTGGGGTGGGCAGTAGGAAGTGCAGACTAAGATGTAAATTTGAACTGAGTCACCCTGCAAGGCCTGAGAGGCCAAGGCTTCACTGTGAGTGAGGAGCTGGTAGGCTTAGCAGCAGAGGGAAAAGCAGCGTCAAGTTTTGGCGGTCACTCGACTTAGGCAAGAACAGACCGACTGACTGCTAGGCATTTTCTTCCTTTCGTTCAACAAGTATTTGTGGAGTGCCTATTACATGCCAGAAGCTGTTCTGGACACTGAGAAACAGGGATGAAGAATAAACAGATCCAAGCCTTCCTGAGAGTAACCTCCCCAGGTCTCATGGATGAGGAAACTGAAGGTCGTCCTGACTCCGTCATGGCTCCGACCCAGGCTTCTGTGGCTGGAGGGCAGCACCTTACTTATAAGTTCCAGTGCACGTGGAGCAGTCTGCGGGTCGGCTGTCTGGCTGCGCGCGCCGCCTGGGCCTCTCCAGTGCCCCGCCTGGCTCTGCATCCACCCCCAGCCCGACCCACACGTGGGTTCCCGCACGTCCGCCGGCCCCCCCGCTGACGTCAGCATAGCTGTTCCACTTAAGGCCCCCCCCGCGCTCAGCTCAGAGTGCTGCAGCCGCTGCCGCCGATTCGGGATCTCATTGCCGCGTGTCCCGGACGACCGCCTGACGTGCATTCCCGGTACGGTAGGGCCCTGCGCGCACTGCGCCGGAGGGATGGGCGCGTAGAGCGAACTGCCTCTGGCTCTGCTGGCCTCCGCTGCTCGCGAAGGGGTTCCTACACCCGGGAGGTGTAGGAGCTGCTTCCAAGAAGCGCAGCCCCGAGACCTCGGCGGTGGCGCACACCACGCGTGTGTTCGGAGCTCGCCGCGCTCTGCTTTTGCTCTAAGCGGGAACCATGGCTTCTGGCCGTGCTGGGGAACCGAGGAGGTGGCCACACCCAACCAGGGGTTGAAAGCCAGGGTGGATGCGGAACAACGAGATGATAGGCCTTAAGGGTGGGGCATGCGGCTGGGCTCGAAATCGGCCGGCAGTGTAAAACTCGAGGTCCAGTTCCCGGAGCCCATAGAGCCAAAAAAGCCTCAGCTTGTCCGGGGCGGGTTCTTGGAAGCCGGAAAGCGGCTGAGTACCACGCGGCTTGCATTTTTCTCTTGGGACGCTCGAGAGGTGGGCTCCGTGAGGGCAGCTGCTGCCTGCAGATTATAGGGAGCACTTTGCGCATTTATTAAGGAGCTACTGGTGTATCTCGGGCTGCGTTAAGCACGGCGCATGCAAAGATGAAGCAGGCAGCATGCCAGCCCTCCCGCACCTCACGACGTTCAGTTGAGTAGGATCCGCCGGTACCAACTCTTTAACAAATGGGGAGACCTAAAGCTAGGAGACAGTCAGGGATCTCTAAGTTCCCAGTGAGTAGGCGGCAGAGGTGAGGAGTAGAACTCGTTTTTGCCTGTCTCTCGCCGCTAGACGCACCCTTCCCTCACCCCATGCCCTCCCACCTCCGCCCCTATATTGAAGGTAGCATTGGATCCCGGGGCCGTTAGTGAAGCTAGCAGGTGTCCGCAGGAACTCCCTTCCCCCTGCCAGGCTAGAAACCTTACAAGGCTGTCTAGAAATAGCAGTGATTTGTAAGGAGAGACCCGACTCCAGCGTGGTGGCTCTGGGCTGCCTGCCTAGAGGTCCTCTCGGGTTTTTGCCCTTTGGAGTGGTGTCAAAACTAGACGTGATACTTTGGGGATGCAGCCTGTGATCTTCCTTCCAGCGAATGCAGTGCAGGGTTGGATTAACACGGTGGAAAGAATTCGAGGGTTCCATCAAGTAGCTATTAACTCTAGGGCTGCAGGCCTCAGGTCCTCTGCAGCTATTTCTACACTCCCTGTACTCAAACAATTTCTTCATACTGGGCCTGACAGGCCTTTGCAACAAGGATCACGGTAGAAGCCACACCGTGCGCCTCCCTCTGGGTTGGTTAACAGGCCCTGGTTTCTAGTATTGAGATTTAAAGTCTGGCGCTGACTGCGCGCCAGGCCTGGGAGGCTGCCAGCTAGGCTTCACGTTGCTCGCGTCTGCTTCGGGGCATTCATTAGGTCTGAAGTCTGAATCCCAGCTCCCTCCGTCTCACCCACTGAGCTGGATAGCTCCAGATTGCCTCTGCTTGCGGGCGGGGCTTCTCAGGCTTCTGCCGTCTGGCGCGTTGCCCGCTTCCCAATGGCCGGAGGCCGCTAGGGTGATCGGCTTCGCCCCTGCGCTCTGTAATGCGCATGCGCACGTACACAAGTTTCCTGGGCCCGCCCATCTTCCGGATTTGGGCGGGGCGTAAAAGCAGGGCGGTCTGAAGCCGCAGCTATTAGTCTGATTTCCGCCCACCTTTCCGAGCGAGGAGAACCACAAAGCGCGCATGCGCGCTGATAACCGCACGCTTCAGTGCCTTGGGCTCGAGCTTTGTGGCAGTTAGTGAATTTTCTGCACATACCTCTGGTTTTTACTTGAAGCCTGGCTGTGTCCTTGCTGTAGGAGCAGGAGTGGCTCAAAGTGATCTTGTCCGAGGAAAGGCCAGCCCCACTTGGGGTTAATAAACCGCGATGGGTGAGCCCTCAGGAGGCTATACTTACACCCAAACGTCGATATTCCTTTTCCACGCTAAGGTATGGGCCTTCACTCTTCACCGACCCTGTCATTAGGCCTTTCAACTCTCTTTTGGCAACCATTAGGTTTTTTTCCCCTCCCTTTTTAGTCATCTCTTGTGATTTTATAGTGGCAAATACCCCCGAAGGAAGCAAAATAGCTTTTAAAAAAATCTCTTGGTTAACAAACATTAAAGAGGATGTAGTGACACTAAGTGTTTTTCCCCCTATAGATTCCTTTTGGTTCCAAGTCCAATATGGCAACTCTCAAGGATCAGCTGATTCATAATCTTCTAAAGGAAGAACAGACTCCCCAGAATAAGATTACAGTTGTTGGGGTTGGTGCTGTTGGCATGGCCTGTGCCATCAGTATCTTAATGAAGGTAAGTGAGAATCTACCACACTGGAAGCCCATACCTTGACCCCGTCCTCTGCCCCCACTCCCACCCCTAGAATTGTATTATTACGTTTCATATAACAATATTTAGATTTATGCACTCATTCAGGTAACTTTCTGTGAAACAAAGTTTGGAAATATGATGATACACCAAAAGTGTATCTGAAATTAAAAACAATCAAAGGTCATCAGGCTGGAGACCCAGTTCCTAAAATTCATTATTCTGTATTAACATGCATGGATTGACTACCAATGAAAAGGAAGGGTCCATGACTTTAAATGAGCCAAAATTCTTTTAAAGTGATTTTTGAATTGAAAATGACACATATGGTAAAATTATATGGGAAATCTTAAGTTCTACCCAAACCTCATTGCCCCTGTGCCTTAGGTAGCAATTTTGTTATCAATTATGGAACTAAAATTTAATTAGAAAAAAGAGAAATTGTGAGTAAAGCACTCCTTATTACACTATTGAAACCTGATTTATATTTAAAAGAAATTGAGGCAGCTTACAACATGAAAATGTCTGAGGCCGGGTGCAGTGGCTTATGCCTGTAATCCCAGCACTTTAGGAGGAGGCCGAGGTGGGCAGATCACGAGGTCAGGAGATGGAGACCATCCTGACTAACATGATGAAAGCCCATCTCTACTAAAAATACAAAAATTAGCCGGGTGTGCTGGCACACGCCTATAGTCCCAGCTACTTGGGAGGCTGAGGCAGGAGAATTGCTTGAACACGGGAGGTGGAGGTTGCAGTGAGCCAAGACAGCACTACTGTACTCCAGTCTGGGCGACAGTGAGACTCCATTTCAAAAAAAAATAAAAAATCTGAAGTTCAGATGTGGGGTTTCTAATACAAATGAATTCTGGGTTCTGAATAGAAATGGATTCAAGTGAGAAGGGACTAAAGGCAGAAATGAGCTATGAAAAGGCCTTGTAACAACACGGGTGACTCTACATATGTTCTTAGGAAAGGCCACATAATACACAAACTTTTATTCCTTACCCACTTGATGAGAAATTGATGCTGTTTTCCTCACACCTACAAACCGCCTATGGATTTTCTCTGCGATGGCCTCTGGCTCAGGTGTGGGTAAGAAAAGTAACTGCCACTCATTATATTGTAGATGATTTAGGGGTAGATCTGCAGCTCGAATAACATTTTTGGTAATGATAGACCACATCCATTTGTATTAAAGCTGTTATTGGTGCTCCTGGCCTGAAATGCACCTATTAACTTTTAGAGTTGCAACTATAAGGATATTTTTTGCCAATATTATACACTGCGCAAATCTTTTTATCCATAACTGTTAGTATTGGTTCATATATGGAATCGACCAGGGAATAGTTCAGATTCCATCTCTGAAAGATGGGTGGAAATCAGACTTTTTAACTTATTTTTTGAGACGGAATCTTGCTTTGTTGCCCTGGCTGGAGTGCAGTGGCACGATCTTGGCTCACTTCATCTCCTGGGTTCAAGCAATTCTCCTGTCTTAGCCTCCCAGGTAGCTGGGACTGCAGGTGCCCACCAACACACTCAGCTAATTTTTGTATTTTTAGTAGAGATAGAGAGATAGGCCTTCACCATATCACCACCTTCACCAGGCTGGTCTTTTTTTTTTTTTTTTTTTTTCTGAGATGGAGTCTCACCCTGTCGCCCAGCCTGGAGTTCAGTGGCATGAACTTGACTCATTGCAGGCTCTGCTGACTGGGTTCATGCCTTTCTCCTGTCTCACCCGCCCGCCACCACGCCTGGCTAATTTGTATTTTTAGTAGAGACGGGGGTTTCACCGTGTTAGCCAAGATGGTCTTAATCTACTGACCTCGTGATCTGCCCGCCTTGGCCTCCCAAAGTGATGGGATTACAGGCATGAGCCACCGCGCCTGGCCTGGCCAGGCTGGTCTTGAACTCCTGACCTCAAGTGATCCGCCCGCCTTGGCCTCCCAAAGTGTTGGGATTACAGATGTGAGTCACTATGCCCAGCCAGAATATTTACTGATTTCAAGTCTTGATACTGGTCAATATCACCTAGTTAAATGAATAACAACCTAACATTGGTGTGTAGGATGGAATTTGAGAGAGTAGATAGAGCAGTTTTATATAATTGAAAGTTATTCTAGCAACTGCCAATCCAGTGTTCTGCTTCCACATCTACAGTGATGGAACTCCTATAGAGCTTGCTTCAGTGGGGAGACAGGGCTGGAGAGAGGGTCAATGCTATCTACGTATGGAGTAATCTGTAAGTCAGCTTTTGAAATGGGGTGCCCTCTACTTTGAAGTATATCTTGATACTGTACTAATAAAGTAACAGAACTCTCCTACGCCAGAAATACAGAAATTTTTTCATGCTCCTCTTAAAATCTAGACGTGGCGATTTTCCATTTAACTAAATATTTTATGTCTTTTAGGACTTGGCAGATGAACTTGCTCTTGTTGATGTCATCGAAGACAAATTGAAGGGAGAGATGATGGATCTCCAACATGGCAGCCTTTTCCTTAGAACACCAAAGATTGTCTCTGGGAAAGGTTGATTTCAACAAGTTTATATTATAATCCATGCGACTTAAATTCTTTTTTCAGATGGTCTCTCTTTGTTGCTTAGGGTAGAGTGCAGTTGCACAATTACGGCTCACTGCAGCCTCGAACCCTGGGCTCAAGCAATCCTCCTTCCACTTCATTACCCCCTCCCCCTCACAAAGAAGCTGGGACTATAGGGCATGCTACCATGCCCAGCTAATTTTTTTACTTTTTGTAGAAATGGGGACTCACTGTGTTGCCTAGGCCTGTCTTGAACCACTGGGTTCAAGTGATCCTCCCTCATTAGCCTTCCAAAGTACTGGGATTGCAGGTGTGAACCACTGTGCCCAGACTTAGACTTAAATGCTTTATCAGGCTTGAAATCCTAGCTCTTTGAAGATTTTGTTTTAAATGCAGGGTACAAGAGCCTGGGAAAAATTTCACTTGGGTGACTGTGAATATCAAAGTTTCAATTTCCAGTAAATGGTTTAAAATAGAAATCCAATTTGTCCATGCTATGGAAACCACCTGAATTAGAATGTAATGAGTAAAGCTTAAACCTTAGGTCTGTATTTAACCACATTGTGTTACTTTCTTGCCCCCACATCCTTTCACAGGCGCAACACAAAGTTGAGAATAGGGTAAATAAATGAGCCTGTTCAGCCAGTATTCTTGACTTGACCCTTTCACACTTAACAGCACCAGTCAAGAAACCTGAATGTGAGCCCAAATAGTGTCTACTTTTGTACCTGAAAATCACTGGCCACCTCGCTAATGGGCAACTCCCTTCATTGCTGGCTTAACTTTCTTGTGCCATAGGGTATCTAGAAGCAAAATATGCTTGTTAAGTGTAAAACTGTCTCTGCTTAGAAACAAGTCCCCCTACCACCACCAGCACCACCACCACCACACACACACACACCACACACACACAGACACACACACACACACACCACACACACACAAATTGCCTGTTCCTGGACTGATAGGACACGAGTTAAGTAAAAACAGGAGTATGGAAAAGTGTGAACGTTGAGCTTAGGTAACAAAAATTTTGAGGATATGTAAAAAATTAATAGGAGAATCAAATAATAAACTTGATTCCCTCCACCTCCCCCTAATTACAGTTACATAACGTTACAACTTGACTAAAACTAGAATACAGGAAAGATATTGACATGCTCTTCCTCCATTTAAGAAATCATAATGATAAAACTCTAAAAACAACAAAGGTCTGTGGGGCACTTATGGAACAAATTTTTGCTGCTTAGGTAAAATTTATTCTAAAGGCCTTAATCTGGTCATTTCCCTTTTCTCTAGACTATAGTGTAACTGCAAACTCCAAGCTGGTCATTATCACGGCTGGGGCACGTCAACAAGAGGGAGAAAGCCGTCTTAATTTGGTCCAGCGTAACGTGAACATCTTTAAATTCATCGTTCCTAATGTTGTAAAATACAGCCCGAACTGCAAGTTGCTTATTGTTTCAAATCCAGGTGAGCCTTTTAACTGCGTAAAAATTGACAAGCTGTAGTAAAACTGATAGTATATGATATGTGTGTATATATATATTTTAATATTTTAAAATATTATTTTAAAAATATATATTTTGAGACGGAGTTTCGCTCTTGTAGCCCAGGTTGGAGTGCAGCGGTGCAATCTCGGCTCACTGCAACCTCTGCCTCCTGGGGTCAAGTGATTCTCTTGCCTCAGCCTCTCAAGTAGCTGGGATTACACGCGCCTGCCACCACGCGTGGCTAATTTTTTATATTTTTAGTAGAGACAGGGTTTCACAGTGTTGGCCAGGCTGGTTTTGAACTCCTGGCCTCAAGCAGTCCACCTGTCTCGGCCTTCCAAAGTGCTAGAATTACAGGCATGAGCCACTGTGCCCAGCCACGCATGTTTATTGGTTCATTTATTTTTCATGTTTCACTTCCCTTCTAAGGAGATTTGTGCTTTTTGTTTTTTTTTTAATAATTAATTTTAAAACATTAAAGAGAATACAATGCCTTTAAATGTAGTTGGAGCTTAATATTACCTGCCCAAGATCTTGGATAAGGGATAAGTTTGTGAATAACTGCTATTCTCTTTTTTTTTTTTTTTTTTTTTTTTTGAGACAGTCTCACTTTGTAGCCCAGGCTGGAGTACAGTGGTTTGATCTTGGCTCACTGCAACCTCTGCCTCCTGGGTTCAAGCAATTCTCCTGCTTCAGCCTCCCAAGTAGCTGGGATTACAGGCATGTGCCACCATGCTCGGCTAATTTTTATAGTTTTAGTAGAGATGGGGTTTCACCATGTTGCCCAGGCTGGTCTCAAATTCCTGAGCTCAGGTGATCCATCTGCCTCGGCCTCCCAAAGTATTAGGATTACAGGTATGAGCCACCGTGCTCGGGCCCATAATTGTCTCTTAGTTGATACACAGTTTATTTTCATAAAACTGTTACTATACTTTTTTTTGAGACCATGTCTCACTCTGCCACCCAAGCTGGAGGGCAATGGGATGATCATGGCAGCTTTGACCTACTAGGCTCAAGTGATCCTCCTTCCTCAGCCTCTTAAGTAGCTAGGACTGCAGGTGTGCACCAATATGCCTGGCTAGCTTTTTAAGGTTTTTTTGTAGAGATGGGGTTTTGCTATGTTGCCCAAGCTGGTCTTGAACTGCTGGCCTCAGGCAGTCCTCCCACCTCAGCCTCCCAAAGTGTGGGGATTACAGGTGTGAGCTCTCATGCCCAGCCAAAATTATACTTTTTGAATACTAATGGACTTGATATACATAGTATAGAGGCTTAAAAAATATTAACAAAATTATGGGTTAGCCATGATCAATATCAAGATCCATACAAAGCCATATATCTGGAGTAGCCTATCATTATCTAACAATCACCTAGTATCTGCTTAACTATTTTCTTCATAGTAAGGATATCTTTTTGTGTATGGGGAGGGATAATGGGTGACTTTTATTTTCTCCTTTTTCATAGTGGATATCTTGACCTATGTGGCTTGGAAGATAAGTGGTTTTCCCAAAAACCGTGTTATTGGAAGTGGTTGCAATCTGGATTCAGCCAGATTCCGTTACCTGATGGGGGAAAGACTGGGAGTTCACCCATTAAGCTGTCATGGGTGGGTCCTTGGGGAACATGGAGATTCCAGTGGTAAGCATAAGTTATTTTCTTTTTGTTTTCGAAAAGATTATATAAAAAGTCGATGAGCATTGTATTATTCAATTAGAGCCTAATCAAATATCCATTCAGTAGGATAGAATGGTTTCCTGAAAACTAGTATTTTATATAATTATATGTTAAGAATTGTTAAGATTGTTGCCATTTTATATGGCATTTTATGGCGAGGGGGATGGGGAATGAAATTTCTCTTCTTACCGTGGATATCTTAAGACTATAGTTCTTAGGATGACTTCAGTCATTTAATATCACAGCTGTTTATACTTGGCTTGTACTGCCTGGCCCTGAAAATGTCAGCAAATCCAAATGGAGTCCACAAAAGTTATATTACTATCACAGTTGAAAAATGTTATGATTTGGTTCTGTATGCTAAGAAAACCCCCCTTATGTTCTCATACTATCTTTATATTTCAAATATACGTGGGTTAAACATTTCAATTGGCCAGAGAAACAGGTTAGAATACGGTGAAAATTCTTAGTTTTATATAACTTAAGTAAATGAAAATCTAATCTAAAAATGAGTAATGACTACTTTAGTAGTCTTGACCATCTACCAAAATTGAGTATTCTTCCTCCGAAGATAAGAGTTAGAAAAATGAATCATAATTACTAATCTGTTGGTACATGAAAATAGATGTAGTCTGTACTGTTTCTTTTAGTGCCTGTATGGAGTGGAATGAATGTTGCTGGTGTCTCCCTGAAGACTCTGCACCCAGATTTAGGGACTGATAAAGATAAGGAACAATGGAAAGAGGTTCACAAGCAGGTGGTTGAGAGGTAATCTTTTAATTTGGCAACACAGAATATGAACATTTACTGTTTTTATTTAAAAGTTTAAAATTGTAATAGCATTTGCATTTGAGAACTTTTTGTTAGAAAACTTGAGGGTTTTTTTTTTTTTTTTCTGAGACAAAATCTCGCTCTTTCGCACAGGCTGGAGTGCAGTGGTGCAATCTTGGCTCACTGCGACCTCCACCTCCCAGGTTCAGGTGATTCTCCTGCCTCAGCCTCCTGAGTAGCTGGGACTACAGGCATGTGCCACCACACCCGGCTAATTTTTTGTATTTTTAGTAGAGATGGGGTTTCACCATGTTAGCTAGGATGGTCTTGATCTCCTGACCTCGTGATCTGCTTGCCTCAGCCTCCCAAAGTGCTGGGATTACAAGTGTGAACCACCATACCTTTTTTTTTTTTTTGAGACAGCATCTCACTCTTGCCCAGGCTTGAGTAAAGTGGTACCATCTCTGCTCACTGCAACCTATGCAGTGGGTTCAAGTGATTCTCCTGCCTCAGCCTCCCAAGTAGTTGGGACTACAGGCGTTCACCACTATGCCCAGCTAATTTTTGTATTTTTAGTAGAGACGGGGTTTCACCATGTTGGCCAGGCTGGTCTCAAATTTCTGACCTCGGGTGATCTGCCCGCCCTAGCCTCCCAAAGTGCAGGGATTACACACATGAGCCACCTTACCTGGCTGAGAAAACTTGTTTTCTTAAGCTTTGTTAAGATCATACTATAAAAACATTCTTTAAAAAAAAAAAGAATGGGCCTCACCTTGCAAGGCCCAGGCCCCAGGGCCCTAGGATCACTTGAGCTCAGGAGTTCAAGACCGGCCTGGGCAACAGGGTAAAACCCTGTCTCTGCAATAAATACAACAGTTAGCCAGGCGTGGTGGTGAACACCTGTGGTCTTAGCTACTCAAGGGGCTGAGGCAGGAGGATCGCCTGAGCCTGGGAGGTCAAGACTGCAGTGAAGCGAGATCCTGCCACTGCACTCCAGCCTGCTAGCCTGGGTGACAGAGTGAGAGCCTGTCTCAAAAGAAAAAAAAATTATTGAAATAGGGAAGCTTTCAACTTGGTGGCATTATTTACCTTTGTGGTCCTGTGTGGACCTCAGGTCTATAGAATTAAGAAACGAATCATAATCTTTAGTTCATGACATATTCTCATGATTGGTCAAGCAAGGCCCTCTTGTTTGTATTTGTTTAATTAAATAAAACCTGTGAACCCGCTGGGCGCAGTGGCTCACGCCTGTAATCCCAGCACTTTGGGAGGCCGAGGCGGGCAGATCACGAGGTCAGGAGATCGAGACCATCCTGGCCAACACGGTGAAACCCCGTCTCTACTAAAAATGCAAAAAATTAGCTGGGCGTGGTGGCGGGCGCCTGTAGTCCCAGCTACTCGGGAGGCTGAGGCAGAGAATGGCGTGAACCCGGGAGGCGGAGCTTGCAGTGAGCCAAGATCGCGCCACTGCACTCCAGCCTGGGTGACAGAGCGAGACTCCGTCTCAAAAAAAAAAAAAAAAAAAAAAAAAACAAACCTGTGAACCCACCACCCAGCTCAAGAAAGAAACACTGATGATATCTGTCAAATAACATTGTTGAATCAGAATTTAGTATTCCGCTGGTGTTTGGAAGTAAGTGGATTCTGCGTTCTTTCCCCCAGCTATTCCTCTGTCCCCCTCACGCTCCCACTTGACATAATCTTGAGTTAAGAATGCTATGTTGTCTTGGATTTCTTTTTAAAATTCAATATTATATTTTTAAGAATTATCCCATTTTTTTGTACAAGTAGCCATAGTTTATTTTTTGATACCTGTGTAATATCCCATTGTATCAGTATACCATGATTTATCCATTCTTCTGTTGGAGGACATTGGAAAGATTGTCATGTTTTTGCTGTTACTAACAGTACTGTTAATGAACATCCCTAGCGTACATGTGCAAGAGTTATTCTTGGTATAATGCAACATTTTGGCATTATTTACTGTAAAACATGTGTTAATGAAAACTTTGTTTTTCTTTCTTTCTCCCACCCTGCTTTTTCTGCCCTGACCTATGGTTTTCTACCCTCCAGTGCTTATGAGGTGATCAAACTCAAAGGCTACACATCCTGGGCTATTGGACTCTCTGTTGCAGATTTGGCAGAGAGTATAATGAAGAATCTTAGGCGAGTGCACCCAGTTTCCACCATGATTAAGGTAGGTCTGTGTAGTGATACACTGTATTTGAATGCTTTTTCCTGGCCTTTTACAAAGATTCTTCTGAGAAAGATTAATACAAGTCTTCCATTACTGACTAAAGTGAAATAAATTAATGGACCCACAGCTTTCCTTTTTTGAAAGAAATGGTTGAGCTTTAGGATTAATGTCCACTAGGCCTGTTCAACACATAGATACTTGATAATTTGACTACAAAGAAGTCTCATTCAATTATGCTGAGGTAGGTGGAAGACTGTAAAAGAAATATTTTTCCATTGGGGAAAATAGAAATTATATTCAAGTTAGCATTCTGTTACTATTTTTAATGACTTTATTTTATATTATTCAGTAAGTCATAACTGAAAACCTGGAAAGGAATTTCTCCCTATCAAAGTTTTTTATTTTTTTGAGACAGTCTTCTTCTATCGCCCAGGCTGGAGAGTAGTGGCCAATCAATTTTTGTATTTTTAGTAAAGACGGAGTTTCACCATATTGGCCAGGCTGGTCTCGAACTCCTGACCTCGTGATCCACCCGCCTTGGCTTCCCAAAATGCTGGGATTACAGGCGTGAGCCACTGCACCCTGCCTCAAGTTGTATTTTAAAATCTTCATAATTAGGCCACACACAGTGACTCACAGCTGTAATGCCAGCACTTTTGGAAGGCCAAGGGCAGGAGAATTGCTTGAGCCCAGGTGTTTGAGACCACCCTAGGCAGTATAGTGAGACCTTGTCTCTATTTTTAAAAAAAAAAAAAAGGGCCGGGTGCAGCAGCTGATGCCTGTAATCACTTTGGGAGGCCAAGGGGTGGATCACCTGAGGTCAGTAGTTCAAGACCAGCCTGACCAACATGGTGAAAACCTGTCTCTACTAAAAATACAAAATTAGCTGGGCGTGGTTGCACAAGCCTGTAATCCCAGCTACTTGGGAGGCAGAGGCAGGAGAATCACTTGAACCCAGGAGGCAGAGGTTGCAGTGAGCTGAGATCGCACCACTGCCCTCCAGCCTGGGCAACAAGAGCGTAACTCCATCCAAAAAAAAAAAAAGCGGCTAGGCTCTGGCTTATGCCTGCAATCCCAGCACTTTGGGAGGCCAAGAGGTGGATCAACTGAGGTCAAGAGTTTGAGACCAGCCTGGCCAACATGGTGAAACCCCGTCTCTACTAAAAATACAAAAATTAGCCAAGTGTGGTGGCGCACGCCTGTAGTCCCAGAAGGCTGAAGCAGGAGAATCACTTGAACCCTGGAGGTGGAGGTTGCGGTGAGCTGAGATTGTGCCACTGCACTCCAGCCTGGGTGACAGAGCGAGACTCTGCCTCAAAAAAAAAAAAAAGCTTTAAAATGATAGAGGCTGTAAGTCTTGAGAAACCGTAGAATGCATAGACAAAATGTAAGATTTTTTTTTTTTTCATTTCATCTTCAGGGTCTCTATGGAATAAAGGATGATGTCTTCCTCAGTGTTCCTTGCATTTTGGGACAGAATGGAATCTCAGACCTTGTGAAGGTGACTCTGACTCCTGAGGAAGAGGCCCGTTTGAAGAAGAGTGCAGATACACTTTGGGGGATCCAAAAAGAGCTGCAATTTTAAAGTCTTCTGATGTCATAGCATTTCACTGTCTAGGCTACAACAGGATTCTAGTTGGAGGTTGTGCATGTTGTCCTTTTTATCTGATCTGTGATTAAAACAGTAATATTTTAAGATGGACTGGGAAAAGCATTAACTCCTGAAGTTAGAAATAGGAATGGTTTGTGAAATCCACAGCTATATCCTGATGCTAGATGGTATTAATCTTGTGTAGTCCTAAACTGGTTAGTGTGAAATAGTTCTGACGCACCACTGCCAATTCTGTACATGCTGCATTTGCCCCTTGAGCCAGGTGGATGTTTACTGTGTGTTATATAATTTCCTGGCTCCTTCACTGAACATGCCTAGTCCAACATTTTTTCCCAGTCAGTCACATCCTGGGATCCAGTGTATAAATCCAATATCGTATGTCTTGTGCATAATTGTTCCAAAGGAGCTTATTTTGTGAACTATATATATCAGTAATGTACATTACCATATAACATAAAAAGATCTACATATAAACAATACAACCAACTATCCAAGTGTTATACCAACTAAAAACCCCAATAAACCTTGAACAGTGACTACTTTGGTTAATTCATTATATTAAGATATAGTCATAAAGCTACTAGTTATTATATTAATTTGGAAATGTTATGCTATTCTTGGGCAACCCTGCAACAATTTTTTCTAAAAGGGATATTATTGACTTTTAGCAGAGGAGGTAATAGTCAACTGAGTTGTACTGGTACCACTTCCATTATAATAAGTCCCAAAGTATTATATATTTGATAATGCTAATCATAATTGGAAAGTAACATTCTATATGTGAATGTAAAATTTATTTGCCAACTGAATAGAGGCAATGGTAGTTTGTCACTATAGGGAACACAGATTTTTGAGATCTTTTGCCCTCTGGAAGCCGGTAACAATTAAAAACAATTTTAAGGCCAGGTGCGATGGCTCATGCCTATAATCCCAGCACTTTGGGAAGCCCAGGTGGGCTGATCACTTGAGGCCAGGAGTGAGGGACCAGCCTGGCCAACACAGCAAAACCACATCTGTTTAAAAAAAAAAAAAAAGTACCCTTTGTGGTTGTCTATGAATGTTTTCTGTACATTTTTCTGAAAATATAACTGTGACCCTTATACAGGCCTGAAAACCATATTTGTAAAGGTTAACTGAACAACATTATTGTCATTCCCAACTCCAAGATCTTTTTCCAAAGATTGTTTCCTGAGAACTAGTTAAGAGAAGGAATTATCTTAAAGCATGGTTGTCCAACTTTTTGCTTTCCCTGAGCCACATTGGAAGAATTGTCTTGAGCCACACATTAAATACACTAACACGTGCCAGGTGTGATGGCTCACCTATAATCCCAGCGCTTGGGGAGGCCGAGGTGGATCACTTGACACCAGGAGTTCAAGACCAGCATGGCCAAGATGATGATACCCCATCTCCACTAAAAATAGAAAAATTAGCCAGGCATGGTGGCCTGTACTTGTAATCCCAACTACTTGGGAAGCTGAAGCACAAGAGGCTGAGGTGAGAGGATCGCTTGAACCCGGGAGGCAGAGATTGCAGTGAGCCAAGATGGCACCACTGCTCTCGGGCCTGGGCAACAGAGCAAGACTCCGTCTCAATAAAAATTAAAGAAATACATTAACACTAATGGTAGCTGATGAGTTAAAAAAAAAGTTCATAATCTTGATACCGCCAACACCTAAAGAGTCCTCACATTCAAAGGGTTGGACACAGCTATAAAGTGTATCATACTATGGATTTTTAGTGTATTCATATAGTTGGCAACCATCACCAGTATCTAATCTTAGAATATAGGCTGGGTGCTGTGCCTTGTAATCCCAGCACTTTAGGAGGCCAAGGTGGGTGGATTGCTTGAACCCAGGAGTTCGAGACCAGTCTGGGCAACATGGCAAAAGCCTGTCAACAACAACAACAAAAATTAGCCAGGCGTGGTGGCGGGCACCTGTAGTCCTAGCTGCACAGGAGGCTGAGGTGGGAGGATCCTTTGAGCCCAGGAGGCAGAGATTGCAGTGAGCCAAGATCCCGCCACTGTACTCCAGCCTGGGTGACAGAGTGAGACCCTGTCTCAAAAAAAAAAAAAATTTTTTTGATTAGCACAAAAAGAAGCCTGTAATTAATCCTGTAGCCTTTTGTAAACTGAGTCACCTTTAGTCTTTAAAATTTTTTAAATTTACATTAATTTTCTATTATTTGATACAATAAATTAGCCAATACCAACATGACTGAAAAATAATGCTTCAGTGAAATTGATTCTATTAATCTTTCATGAATTTTCAAATGCAGTCTTGTAAAACTTCCTTGCTTATGGGCAAAATAAATGTTCTAGGTTCACTTTGTACTTTCCTGCCCCAGGCATGAAGTAGGCCAACTCTGCAAGGAGCCTTGATTTTTTTTTTTTTCCTTAGTAACCTTGGGAACTAAATTAAGCAGGCTTTATCCCCATCTCACAGAAGTTGCCAGTTAGTGTAGAAGCAAATGTGACACTCAGAACATGGTTCTACTTCCTTTTTTTTCCCCCCACTAAAGACCATGTTGCCAAAATAAAACTCAGTACTTCAAAGCCATGTTCTTTAAAAATTCTTTAATTTTTTTTTTTATTTTGGCTGGGTGCAGTGGCTCATGCCTGTAATCCCAGCACTTTGGGAGGCCGAGGCAGGCAGATCACAAGGTCAGGAGATCGAGACCATCCTGGATAACACGGTGAAACCCCGCCTCTACCAAAAATAGAAAAAATTAGCTAGGCGTGGTGGTGGGCGCCCATAGTCCCAGCTACCTGGGAGGCTGAGGCAGGAGAATGGCATGAACCCAGAGGTGGAGCTTGCAGTAAACCGAGATCACGCCACTGCATTCCAGCCTGGGTGAGTGTGCGAGACTCTGTCTCAAAAAAAAAAAAAAAATATTTTTATTTTTTAGAGAAGAGATGGGGGTCTCCCTATGTTGCCCAGGCTGGTATTGAACTCCTGGGCTGAAGTGCTCCTTGTGCCTCGGCCTCCCAAAGTGCTGTGCTGGCTTTGCAGGTGTGAGCCACCATGTCTGGTCTCAAAATTCTTTAGTGAGTACCTACTATACTTTGGTAAATGTTGCAATGTACAAGAATAAATAAAGACAAATTTTGGTTCTCCTAAAGTTACTGCAATCAAGTAAGCGAAATGTTAAGTAAGTTTGGAGTATTTGGGCAGGCATGGATGAAGAGCCAGTTCTAGTCACCTAGCATCAATTTGGCCACTACCAAGCTGATACCTTCCTTGGCCGCCAGGGGCCTGAGGCAGGTGTAGAGCTTAAATTTCCATTCCATCCAGGCCAGCAATCTCCCCCTCAGTCTGGGAATAAATGAGGTTGCTGTGGAGGTACAGGACCAAGTGGTTGCTGCTCCTGTCCGCTATAGGTGGCCTCTAGCTTCAGGCTAGTTGTTGGGTGAGAAAAGTGCCATGAGTGAGATATACAGGAAATGATAGTAGTTGATATTTGTCAAGGAAAGCCAGAGCATGTATGTGCAAAGCTGAAAATGAGGAATTAACCTTGAGAAGGGCTAGGGAAAGAGCTTTCTTGGTTTAAAGAACAGCAAAAAGTCCTGATCCAAAAACACTGCCCAAAGCCTAGTTGGAAGGGAGTGTATTGAGTGTCCTGACATGATATCGGAGGTGGGGGTAGGAGGCCAAATCTTGAAGATCTAGGTTGTGGTAAAAGTGGGTTACTCTACGTGTAATGGAAAGCCACTGAAGGGTTTAAAGCAGAGTTATTGTATAATCTGAACCATATTCAAAACAAATACTGACTGGGCACAGTGGTTCACACCTTTAATCCCAGCACTTTGGGAGGGTGGATCACAAGGTCAAGAGTTGGAGACCATCCTGACCAACACGGTGAAACCCCATCTCTACTAAAAATACAAAAATTAGCTGGACGTGGTGGTGCATGCCTGTAGTCCCAGCTACTCGGGAGGCTGAGGCAGAAGAATTGCTTGAACCTAGATGGCGGAGGTTGCAATGAACTGAGATCGCGCCTCTGTACTCCAGCCTGGGCGACGGAGTAAGACTCTGACTCAAAAACAACAACAATAGCAACACTACAGGCTATTATAAGAAAAACAAATTATATTTTGGATTTTGAAAAAGGTTCAAATGCAATACTCGACAAAAGATGGAGGAGGTTATGTCCCCTTCTGTGAGAGAGAGAGATACATATATGGAGTTTCTCTCGTTGCCCAGTCTGGAGTGCAGTGGTGCGATCTTGGCTCACTGCAACCTCTGCCTCCTGGGTTCAAGCGATTCTCCTGCCTCAGCCTCCCGAGTAGCTGGGACTACAGGCATGTGCCACCCGTGCCCGGCTAATTTTATATTTTTAGTAGAGACAGAGTTTTGCCATGTTGGCCAGGCTGCAGTGCCAGGCGCTCATGACCTCAGGTGATCCCACCTGCGTCCGCCTCCCAAAAGTGCTGGGATTACAGGTGTGAGTCTGGCAGCCGACCATGATTCAAATGTGCTGTTCTTGCTGAGTGAAAGGATCGCCAGCATCTTTGCATTTCATTACTACCCTCTGTTCTCTCAAGAGAAATTCTATTTCAGCACTCAGTCCTGAAGTTACAGAAGTTAATAATTTTTTAAAATCCTGCAAATAATGCATGGAAATCCCGATCTTACGCTCGCTTTGGAGCCAGTCTAGAATTCGCGCACCGGCCTTGGTGTGATGGCTCAAACCTGTAATCCCAGCACTTTGGGAGGCGAGGCGGGATCCGAGGTCAGGGAGTCAGAGACCATCCCTAGCTGCTGTGAGTGAAACCCCGTCTCTACTAAAAATGCAAAACTTAGCCGGGCGAGGTGGCGGGCGCCTGTAGTCCCAGCTACTCCGGGAGGCTGAGGCAGGAGGTAAGCGTGAACCCGGGAGGTGGAGCTTGCAGTGACTGAGATCGGCCTGCACTCCAGCCTGGGTGACAGAGCAGACTCGTCTCAAAAAAAAAAAAAAAGAATTCTTCGCACCAACATTTCGGTGGTCTGAACCTCTGCCACCCACTCAGCTCTCCAGGGCAGGGAAGACATCCGTATGCCTGCGCCTGGGTCGGCGGGGGGGCGGAGCTTGCGTGCTGACGCACAAGAGCCGCACGTAGGAACGTGCGTGTCTCAAGACCCAGGGAGGGTAACCGTCGCCTGGGTTCGAGCCTCAACTGTCGTTGGTGTATTTTTCTGTTGTTACTTCTGTGCCTTCCTTCAAAGGTGGTGCTTTGCCCTTTTGGGTCATCTGTACTGATAGCGCCAAGCAAAGCATTTGTGAGCGTGTGATGCTGGGGTGAAAGTGGTGGCTGGGGGCAGGGAGAAATCCAAAAGCCGGCTCGTGCCCAAGCCCTCCCATTGCCTGGTAAACTGGGCCTTGCTTTACCCTCCCCGCACCGTTTGACCGGGAAATTATTTCCTTGGCTTCCCCCTATCCCGGGCTCTAACATTCTGCAAACTTAAGAGGTAGTTCTTTAGATGTTCAGTGTGGTTAATCCAATGAAATTGCATTATGCCTATCAGGTTCTCCAAATGTCAACTGTCAAGGAGCAGCTAATTGAGAAGCTAATTGAGGATGATAAAAACTCCCAGTGTAAAATTACTATTGTTGGAACTGGTGCCGTAGGCATGGCTTGTGCTATTAGTATCTTACTGAAGGTGAGTAAGAAGCCCATCCTGTGGCTGAAAATCAAAATCAAGTGAGCACTTCAGAAGCTTGTATATGTCGATGTATTCAGGGTTGCCAGGTTAATCCCTTGAAAGCAATTTTGTGTCCCCTGACTTTTCCCTCTCTCTCTTTTCCGTTTTTGTTTTTTTTTTTTTTTAACTTCTTCTTTTCCTTTCTTTCTTTTTCTGACTTTTCTTTTTCTTTTTCTGAGACAGGATTTGTGTGTTGCCCAGGCTGGAGTGCAGTGGTGGGATCTTGGCCCACTGCAACCTCCACCTCCCAGGCTCAAGCGATTCTCCTGCCTCAGCCTCTTGAGTAGCTGGGGCCACAGGTTTGCACCACCAGGCTTGGCTAATTTTTTGTATTTATAGTAGAGATGGGGTTTCACCACGTTGGCCAGGCTGGTTTCGAACTCCTGACCTCAAGTGATCTGCCTTGGTCTCCCAAAGTACTGGGATTACAGGCATGAGCCACCACACCTGGCTGCCAATAGGTATTTTTTAAAACCCTTATGCCCTCCTCCCTCTCTGCTTTTGGGGTCCCCAGTGTTTATTGTTCCCATCTTTTTTTTTTTTTTTTTTTGAGACGGAGTCTTGCTCTGTTGCCAGGTTGGAGTGCAGTGGCACAATCTCTGCTCACTGCAACTTCTGCCTCCCTGGTTCAAGCAATTCGCTGCCTCAGCCTCCCAAGTAGCTGGAATTATAGGCTCCCTCTACCATGCCTGGCTAATTTTTTCTATTTTTAGTAGAGACGGGGTTTCACTATGTTAGCCAGGATGGTCTCAATCTCCTGACCTTATGATCTACCTACCTTGGCCTCGCAAAGTGCTGGGATTACAGGCATGAGGCCCTGCACCTGTCCGTAGTAGGGACTTTTTTTTTTTTTTTTTTTTTTTTTGAGATGGAGTCTCGCTCTTGTCGCCCAGGTAGGAGTGCAGTGGCATGATCTCGGCTCACTATAACATCTGCCTCCCGGGTTCAAGCGATTCTCGTTACTCAGCCTCCCAAATAGCTGGGATTACAGGCGCCCGCGACCACGCCCGGCTGATATTTGTATTTTTAGTAGAGATGGGGTTTCCCCACGTTGGCCAGGCTGATCTCGAACACCCTACCTCAGGTGATCCACCCGCCTTGGCCTCCCAAAGTGCTGGGATTACAGGTGTGAGCCACCGCGCCCGGCCAGGGACTTTTACCTCTTTCCCTTACACCTTTGGAATCTGGCCACTGAAATCTGAATGAATACACTCCTATATAGTTCTGTACTCTGTTGCATGTGACAAAAACCCAATTTAAATAAGGGTAAGCAGAAAAAGACAATCTATTGTTCATGTAACTGGAAATAGGGCAAAACTAGCTTCAGGTACTACTGGATTCTGAAGTTCAGACATATCAAGACATAGTCTTTGCATATCTTGGTTTAGATTTTCTCTGTTGGCTTAATTCTTGGAGTCTTTCTATGTGATAGTAAAGATGGCTGTACAGTTTGTTCTTAGATTCTTGTTTTTTCTCCAACTCTACAGTCCTTACTAATGTTCTTAGATTTGTGTGTTATTCTTAGAGCTTATGATTCCAAAGAAAAGTGAGATGTAATCTTCCATCTTCCATTTCAAACTTCATAGACATGCTTGTTTCTTATACCTGGGCCATATGTCCACTTATGAACTGATTTCTGTGACCAGAAGGAAAGGATGGAACAATTGGCTAGGTCTGGTTTTATGCCCATCTACCCCAAGCTTGGAAGACCGATGTTAGTTGTACTGCACTGAAACACATGGAATGGGTTCCCATGGAAAAGAGGAATTCTGTTACCAGAAAAAGGGACGCTAGACAGATGAAAACAATAAGTGTTCATCAGAGGTGGTTACCTTCCTGTTTGGGCCATAACAATGCATACTAAAAGCAGCTTCAGCCAACTCAGAAATTAGGCTTAAGGTTAAATATAATAAAATCCTGGCCAGGCACAGTGGCTCAGGCCTGTAATCCCAGGACTTTGTGAGGCTGAGGTGGGCAGATCATTTGAGGTCAGGAGTTTGAGACCAGCCTGACCAATATGGTGAAACCCTGTCTCTACTAAAAATACAAAACTTAGCCGGACGTGGTGGCAGTCACCTGTAATCCCAGCTACTCAGGAGGCTGAAGCACGACAATCGCTTGAACCTGGGAGACGGAGGTTGCAGTGCCCGAGATTGTGCCGCTGTACTCCAGCCTGGGTGACAGAGTGAGAGACTCCATCTCAAACAAAACAAAACAAAAAACACAAAAATAAAGGCTAAATATAATAAAAGCCTTTGAAATAATTTTATTTTCCTTGGTTTCAAATTGTTATCTGAATGAAAAAATTTAAAAAAACCCAACTCTGAAAAGTTCTGACAATTATGTGAGTCAAACAATAATTTCTGCTACATCCTAACGTTTACTTACCTTGACTTTCAGTCACCCAGGCTCATTGAAAAACTGTTTTTATATCATTTTTCCCTATTAAAATATGAGAGTCCTTTAATTATCAAGTAGCCACGTGAAAATTCTTCTTATTCTCCTAAAACTTAAGTAGGAACATTTTATTCAGAACTTTCATGTGTTTTAGGATTTGGCTGATGAACTTGCCCTTGTTGATGTCGCATCGGACAAACTGAAGGGAGAAATGATGGATCTTCAGCATGGCAGTCTTTTCTTTAGTACTTCAAAGATTACCTCTGGAAAAGGTTAATTTTAGTTTTATAAAGTTATTTTCAAAGCTTTTTAAAAAGTAATAAATTTTACCAAACTGATATCAATAAATATAAAATTAAAAATAGCACCATGCCATTGGGCCATATAATTTAATTTAGTTAATTTTTTTTGTTTTTTGAGAGAGTCTCACTCTGTCACTCAGATTGGAGTGCAGTGGTGCGATCTCGGCTCACTGCAACTTCCACCTTCCAGCTTCAAGCGATTCTCCTGCCTCAGTCTCCTGTGTAGCTGGGATTACAGGCATGTGCCACCACGCCTGGCTGATTTTTGTATTTTTAGTAGAGACGGGGTTTTGCCATGTGGGCCAGGCTGGTCTTGAACTCCTGACCTCAGGTGATTGGGCCATATAGTTTATTTTTTATTTATTTACTTATTTTGAGATGGAGTCTCGCTCTGTCGCCCAGGCTGGAGTGTAGTGGCACTATCTCAGCTCACTGCAACCTCCGCTGCGTGGGTTCAAGCAATTTTCTTGCCTCATTCTCCCGGGTAGCTGGGATTACAGGCATGCGCCACCACACCTGGCTGATTTTTGTATTTTTAGTAGAGATGGGGTTTCACTATATGTTGGCCAGGCTGGACTCGAACTCCTGACTTCGGGTGATCCACCTGCCTCAACCTTCCAAAGTGCTGGAATTATAGGTATGAGCTACTGTGCCCAGCCGGGCCATATATAATTTAAAAGTTTTTTTTTTTTTAAAGAACATTTCAGTATAATTGGAGCATATTTGGAAAACAGTAAAAAAGTATAAAGAAAAATTGAATCTCTTCTATTAATAACTTTATGTAGGTTTTCTAAGCTTTTTTTTTTTTACATAACTGATGTATAAATGCTTTTAAGCTTGTCTTATATATTCTCTCAAGAATATACAATCTTGAAGAGTTTTTGTAATATTTATTAATACATTTATCCATATTCTTTAGTTTTCTTTCTGTGTTTATAGTGAACCAAGTTTCAAGGCATAGCATGAAGCCATAGAACATAAGAAATTTAGAACTTGGCCTCACTGGCATTATCATCTGTTGACCAACTAAGAAGCCTCAGATAATTAGGAAACATAATTATTTTATCATACACTAAAGTATATGGTGCACTCTTTGGTAATGCGATACTGTCTACTAGAAGCCCTCTTATCTAACATGATCGAGATTGAAGGCAGTTACCTAATTTAAACATGCTTCTTAGAAAGAGCTATGATAAACATTTTATATTGACCCAAAACATACACATGTAGATAGATGTAAGTTCATTTACTGATTTTCCGATTGTAGGGCAAGTCCTTTGAATACGGCTCAGCTGATTAGAGTTTTGCAGTGCCTTCCCATCCCTTCCCCCGTTCCCTTCCATCTTCCCCTTCCCTTCCTTTTTCCTTTCCCTTTCCCTTTCCTTCCCCCTTTCCCTTCTCCCTTCATTTCATTCTTCCTTTCCTCCTTTCCTCCTCTTCCCCTTTCCCCCTCTGATCCTCTCCCCTCCACTCCCCTCCCCTCCCCAGCCCTCCTTCCTTTCCTTTCCTGTCCTCTCCATGTTGCCCAGACTGGAGTGACTAATCATTTATTTATTTATTTGTTTTTGAGACAGAGTCTTGATCTGTTGCCCAGGCTGGAGTGCTGTGGTACAATCTCAGCTCATCACAACCGCAGCTTGCCGCAACCTCAGCTCACCACAACCTCCACTTCCCAGATTCAAACGATTGTCCTGCCTCAGCCTCCCAAGTAGCTGGGACTATAGGTGTGCGCCACCATGCCTGGCTAATTTTTGTATTTTTAGCAGAGACAGAGTTTCACCATGTTGGCCAGGCTGGTCTTGAACTCCTGACCTCAGGTGACCCGCCTGCCTTGGCCTCCCAAAGTGCTGTGATTACAAGTGTGAGCCACTGCACCCGGCCTGGAGTGGCAATTTATAGGCATGGTCTTAGCACACTACAATCTCGAACTCCTGGACTGAAGTGGTCCTCCTGCCTCAGCCTGGCAAGTACCTGGGACAACAGGCAGTGTCTTTCTGAAAGCACGTCAATAATGATCATTTAGATTGCTTTAAGTACTACAAGAAATTTAGAAGTGTTCATGAAGCAGTCTGGTTATGAAACCTTACTAAATTTTATGACTATTTATTTTATTTTTGGAAACAGTTTCACCAGGCTGGAGTGCAGTGGTGTGATCTCTGCTCACTGCAACCTCCACCTCCCAGGTTCAAGAGATTCTCCTGCCTCAGCCTCCCAAGTAGCTGGGATTACAGGTGCATACCACCATTCCCAGCTAATTTTTGTATTTTTAGTAGAGACGAGGTTTCACCCTGTTGGCCAGGTCTCGAATGCCTGACTTCAAGTGATCCACCCACCTCAGCCTCCCAAAGTGCTGGGATTACAGGTGTGAGCCACCACACCTGGCCATATTTTAAAATTCTTGAAAACATATTCAACCTTCAATTTCTAATAATATGGCAGGATAAATACCTGGATTAATCTTTTGCTGTAAATGAGAATACTCCTGCATAAAATATCAAATAAAAAAAATCAATCCTTAAGAAAGAATATGATCTTAACAAAAAAGCATTTTCACAACAGGTACTGAATGAAGTGAGGAAACCAGAGAGTTAAGCAGAGCACTGCCCCTGTGATAGCTCTTTTTACACTAATAGCATTAGCCAAATATGGTGGACATCAATTTTGGTATTCACTGACTCATAAAATTTAGGAGACCAGAGACAGAGCTTGATTTGGGGAGATCACCCCACAAAGCTGGTACCCTGGTGGACTAAGCCAGAGGTTACTAAACTTTTTCTGGGAAGAGTCAGACAGTAGATATTTCAGGCTTTTCCAGCTACATAGTTCCTATTATACCTACTCTGCTGTTGTAGTGCAAAAGGAGGCCACAGACAATAATACATAAGCAAGTGGGTGTGGCTCCAGTGAGACTATATTTACCAAACAGGTGGTAGACCAGATATCGCTTGCCTGCCAACAGTAGTTTACCATTGCCAGAACTATGCCATTAATGTAATAATGATCTACAAATAATTATTCTCTCCCTGCCTTTGGGGACTGCAAGTAACATTGAATGTCTTAGACATTTTAGTGGGGGAAAATACCTACTAAGGATTTGGAACCACAAGCTGGCTCTTATTTGAGTTCCAGAAAACCTTAAGCAATCAGATGGTATCTGGAGGAAACTCACTTTATTTCAGGCATCAAGGAACTTCCACAAATAAACTTCCAGAGAAAATGAACATCTCACAGTAGAAACAATTAAATCTGTGAGAAAAGGCATGAGCAAGAACCAGCATAACAGAGACATGCCACTATAGATTTAAAAATTATCAAACACAAATTATAAAATTAATATGATTATTCTACTTAAAAAATAAAAGACAGACTTGAACATATCAGCATGAGACAGGAAACTATAAAAACATTTAAAAAATAACAAAATATAACTTATAAATGTGAAATAAAAACTCAATGGAGCCAGGCATGGTGGCTCAGTCCTGTAATCCCAGCACTTTGGGAAGCTGAGGCAGGTGGATTGGTTGAGGTCAGGAGTTGGAGATCAGCCTGGCCAACATGATGAAAACCTGTCTCTACTAACAATACAAAAATTAGCTGGGTGTGGTGGTGCATGCCTGTAGTCCCAGCTATTCAGGAGGCTGAGGCAAGAGAATCACTTGAACCTGGAGGCAGAGGTTGCAATGAACTGAGATGGCACCACTCCACACTCCAGCCTGGGCAACAAAGCAAGACTCTGTCTTAAAACCACCACCACCACCACCACCACCTCCTCTATGGATATAATGATAGATTAGACACATTTGAAGAGAGAAGTGGCAAATCTAAGGCAATTACCCAGAAGACAAGAAGTGGAAAATATAACATGGAGGATAGAATCATCACATTTGAAGAGATTATGATTGAGCATTTTTGAAGACCACTGAAAAATATCAACCCACAGATTTAAGAAGCCAAATAATCTCAAGATAAATAAATACAGTATCCCTGCCTGGACATATTCTTGTGAAATTAGAGAACACTAAAGGCAAAAAGGAGTTCATAAAAATTGTCAGAGAGAAGATAAATTACCTACAGAAAAGGGAGAGCGTGACAATAGCAGCAGTGAAACCAGAAGACAATGGAATGATATTTTTAATGTGCTAAGGGAGGAGTAAGTGTCAATCTGGAATCTACCCAGCAAAAACATCTTTCAAGAACAAGGACAAAGCTGGGCCTGGTAGCAGACTGAGGCAGAAGGATCACTTTGAGACCAGCCTGGGCAGCATAGTGAAATCTTGTCTCTTAAAAAAAAAAAAAAAAAGGAAGAGTGAATGAAGATATTTTCAGAAATAGACTGAGACAATTACTGTCAGACCCTCCCTAAAGGAAACACAAAAGTATATATCTCAGGCAAAAGAAAAGTGATCTCACATACAAGATCTGTGATGCAAGACAAAATGAAGGGCAGAGAAAATGGTAAATATGAAGGCAAATCTAAATAAACATCAATTGTATAAAACTGTAGTCTTGGGGATTAAAAAGATTTTTAATATAGCATATAAATCTACGGGTGAGGGGGTATAGTGATGAATGAAGTAGTGTTCTAAGTTTCCTTTGTCATTAGGGAAGCAGGAAGTGTGGTGATTAACTGAACTTTGATAAGTTAAAAATGTATGTTGTAATTTTTTTTCAAATTTTTATTATGTTATGTTATGTTATGTTATGTTATTGAGACAAAGTCTCACACTGTCACCCAGGCTGTAGTGCAGTGGTGTGATCTCAGCTCACTGCACCCTCCGCCTCCCAGGTCCAAGTGATTCTCCTGCCTTAGCCTCTCAAGTAGCTGGAATTACAGGTGCCCACCACTGAGCCTGGCTAATTTTTTGTAGTTTTAGTAGAGATGGGGTTTCACCATGTTGGCCAGGCTGGTCTCTAACTCCTGACCTCAGTTGATCTGCCCACCTCAGCCTCCCAAAGTGCTGGGCTTATAGGAGTGAGCCACCATGCCCGGCCTCAAATTTTTAAATAATTTTTAAAGAGGTGAGGTCTAGGTTGGATGCGGTGGCTCATGCCTGTAATCCTTTGGAAGGCTAGGCAGGGAGATCACTTGAGGTCAGGAGTTTGAGACCAGCCTGGCCAACCTGGTGAAATCCCATCTCTACTAAAAATACAAAAATTAGCCAGGCGTGGTGATGCATGCCTATAATCCCAGCTACTCAGGAACCTGAGGCAGGAGAATCACTTTAACCTAGGAGATGGAGGTTGCAGTGAGCTGAGATCATGCTGTTACACTCCAGCCTGGGTGACAAGAGTGAAATTCCATCTCGAAACAAACAAAAAACACAAAGAGACGGGATCTTTCTGTGTTGCGCAGGCTGGTCTCAAACTCCTGGGCCCAACGATCCTCCTGCCTCACTCAGCTGGGATTATAGATGACATGGTCTAACTTCCGTGACAACTAACAAAAGAACAGAAACTTTTAAATTCGTAAAGGGGTCTGGGCATAGTGGCTCATGCCTGTAATCTCAGCACTTTGGGAGGCCAACGCAGGTGAATCATTTGAGGTCAAGAGTTCAAGACCAGTCTGACCAACATGGTGAAACCCCGTCTGTACTAAAACTACAAAAATTAGCTGCATGTGGTGATGCATGCCCGTAATCCCAGCTACTCAGGAGGCTGAGGCAGGAGAATTACTTGAACCCAGGAGGTAGAGGTTGCATTGAGCCAAGATTGCTGACGCTACACTCCAGCCTGAGCTATGGAGTGAGACTCTGATCCAAAAAAACAAAAAAATTAGTAAAGAGGAAGAAGTAATATTAGATAAACATACCGAATGAATTAAAAAGAAGATAGAAAATAAATGTAAGAGGAGGACAGCATATAAAACTAAAAGTTTAGCAAGGATGACAGACAAAGTTAGTAATCAGAAATTGAGGCCGGGCGCGGTGGCCCACGCCTGTAATCCCAGCACTCTGGGAGGCTGAGGTGGTGGATCACTTAAGGCCAGGAGTTCGAGACCAGCCTGGACAACATGGCGAGACCCCGTCTCTACTAAAAATACAAAAATTAGCCGGGTGTAGTGGTGCACACCTGTAATCCCAGCTACTTGGTAGGCTGAGGTAGGAGAACCGCTTGAACTCGGGAGGTGGAAGTTGCAGTGAGCCGAGACTGGCAGTGCACTCCAGCCTGGGCGACAGAGCGAGACTCCATCTCAAAAAAAAAAAAAAAAAAAAAAAAATCCATTGTATTTCTGTATGTCAAAACCAGGCAAAAGAAATGTAAAGCTATTATTTACAATAGCATCAAAATAGGAAATACCTGGGATAAGAGCTTTTGTGCAGAAAACATACCACCTCATTAGAAGATGTTAAATGTCAGGCTGGGACCCATGTGGTACCTGTAATCCTAGCACTTTGGGAATCCGAGGCGGAGGCGGGAGTATTGCTTTAGTGGAGGAGTTTAAGACCACTCTGGGAAACATGGTGAAACCCTGTCTTTACCAAAAATACAAAAATTAGCTGAGCATGGTGATGTATGCCTGAGTCCCAGCTAGTCGAGACGCTGAGGTGGAAGGTTGGCTTGAGTCTGGGAGGTAGAAGTCACAGTGAACTGAGGTTGCACCATTGCACTCCAGCCTGAGTGACATGTCTCAAAAAAAAAAAAAAAATCAAAACCAAAAACAAACAAACAAAAGCCTGAAAGAATATATTATCTAAATAAATGAGGGGAGGCTGGGTGCAGTAGCTCACGCCCGTAATCCCAGCACTTTGTGAGGCGGAGTCAAGCAGATCCCTTGAGTTCAAGAGTTCGAGACCTGCCTGGCCAACATGGTGAAACCCTGTCTCTGCTGAAAATACAAAAAATTAGCTGGGCATGGTGGCACACACCTGTAGTCCCAGCTACTCGACAGTAAAATAAATAAATGAAGGGATATTCCTTGTTCATAGAAGCCTCAATATTGTAAGCTATCCATTCTTCCCATATTGATTATATGCAATCCTAGTCAAAACCCTGCAGATTTCGTTATTATTGGACACTCCAAGCTGATTCAAGATTTATTATAAAGCACTTATGTGCAGAGACTTAATCAGGAGACAATATAAAAGATTGTTATGTAACACTGATAATTTTCTAGATAAATAGGAAATTTATGGACCTCTAAAATTGTTCTAATGGCGGTAGTTATCATTATGGAAAAAATAAACTGGTACCACACGCACACACCCTACCTGATACCACACACAAAAATCAAATCCAGGTTGGTTAAAGACTAAAATGTGAAAAGCAAAACTTCAAAGTTTCTCTTTAGAAGATAACGTACAATATTCTTATGACCTGAAGGTAGGGACTGATTTAAACACAAAGACACAAAAAGCATAATCAATAAAGAATACAAAGTTAAGAGTGTTCACAAAAATATGAAAGAGCGAAGAGACAAGCCATAAACTGAGAGAAGATATTTGCAGTGTTAACATCTAACAAAGGAATAGTGTTCAGAATAAAAATACTTGTATTAATATAATGTTTAAGAAAAATATGTACAGCTCAATAGAAAAATCAGAAAAGGCTTCAATAATTTACAAAAGAAGACACTCAAGTGGCTTATGAATACAGGGAAAAAAACTCAATAACCAAGCACAGGAAAGTAAAAACCATATCATTATGCCATTACCCACCCACTAGATTGGTAAAAGTGTGATACTGTTTATGAGGATGTAGAACAGTAAGTGCTGTCATACACAGCGTGTAGGAGTATAGTAAAACCAATTAAATAAACAAGTTTGGCCGGGTGCGGTGGCTCACACCTGTAATCCCAGCACTTTGGGCAGCCAAGGTGGGCGGATCACAAGGTCAGGAATTTGAGACCATCCTGACCAACCTAGTGAAACCCCATCTGTACTAAAAATACAAAAATTAGCCAGGCGTGGTGGTGCGTGCCTGTAATCCCAGCTACTCAGGAGGCTGAGGCAGGAGAATTGCTTGAACCCAGGAGGTAGAGGTTGCAGTGAGCCTAGATCACAGCACTGCACTCCAGCCTGGGCAACAGCGAAACTCCATCTCAGACAAAAAGAAAAAAAAGAAAACCCGCAAGTTTGTCATTACCTGGTGAAGTTGAACATGAACATATCCCACAACCCGGAAATTACACTTTTAAGTATATTCCCAAGAAAACTTATGCACATGTGCACTAGGATACGTGCACAAGAATGTATTGTGGTTTACTTTGTAGTAGCCCCAAACTGTAAACAAGTCAATGAATCCCAGTACTAAGTTGTGTATATTATGCAGTGTAATATTGCACAGCAGTGAAAGTGAAGGAACTACAGGGACACACATTAACATGGATAAATATCAGATACATAATATTTAGTTAAGGGAATACATGCCTTATGATTCAAAAACAGGTAAAATTTACTATGTAATGCCGGGTGTGGTGGCTCATGCCTGTAATATAGCACTTTGGGAGGCCGAGGTGGGCGGATCACTTGAGGTCAGGAGTTCGCGACCAGGCTGGCCAACATGGCAAAACCCTGTCTCTACTAAAAATACAAAAATTAGCTGGTTGTGGTGGCACGTGCCTGTAATCCCAGCTACTCAGGAGACTGAGGCAGGAGAATCGCTTAAACCTGGGAGGCGGAAGTTTCAGTGAGCTGAGATCATGGCACTGTACCTGGGTGATAGAGTCGTCTCAAAACAAAACAAAACAAAACAAAACAATTAATATGTAATTTAAACATGCATAGGTAGTAAAACTTTTTAAAAAGTGATGTTGTGATTTTTTTGCCAGCCACAAGAATGATTGATAGATATAATCTATTAGAGGCATGCAAGGGCTTCCAAGGTGTTGACAATGTTTTATAAATTTGGGGATTTTTTTGTGTGTTTTTTTTTTAACAGGGTCTTGCTGTGTTGCCCAGGCTGGAGTTCAGGGGTGTGATCATAGCTCACCACAACCTCAAACTCTTGAATTCCTGGGTTCAAGCAGTCCTCCTACCTCTGTCTCCGGAGGACAAATGTGAACTAGGTATTTACTGTGTGGTTTTGGCAGAGTTGTTTAATATTTTTAATTTTTTTCATTAAAAAATTACTATATTTTAGAGACTAGGTCTTGCCCTGTTACCCAGGCTGAAGTGCAGTGGCACGATCTCAGCTCACTGCAATCTCCGCCTCCCAAGTTCAAGTGATTCTTGTGCCTCAGCCTCCCCAGTAGCTGGGATTACAGGTGTGAGCCACCGTGCTTGGCCTTTTGTGTGGTTTTAACAGAGTTGTTTAATGTTTTATAAATTGAATGTATATTTCTTATATGTTCTATATGAAATATTTCACAATAGAACATTTTGAAAATACATTTTGTGAGGTCTAATGGGGAAGAGCAATGATGGAACATTGTTGATTATCCACAATTTTTTTTTTAATTTTTAGTTTAAGAGATGGCTGTTCATGGGCACAATCACAGTGCACTGCAGCCTCTAACTCCTGGGTTTAAGTGACCCTCTTGCTTTGGCTTCCTGTGTAGCTAGGACTACTATGCCCAGCTCCACAGATATTTTAAATTATCTCATATGTACAATGAGTCCAGGTGCCTGGAACATAGAAGGTGCTAAGATATTTATGGGCCAGGCATGATGGCTCACGCCTGTAATCCCAGCACTTTGGGAGCCTGAGGCACGTGGGTCACCTGAGGTCAGGAGTTCAAGACCAACCTGGCCAACATGGCAAAACACTGTTTCTACTAAAGGTACAAAAATTAGCTGGGCGTGGTGGCGGGTCCCTGTAATCCCAGATACTTAGGAGGCTGAGGCAGGAGAATCACTTGAACTGGGAAGGCGTAGGTTGCGGTGAGCCACGATCACGCCATTCCACTCCAGCCTGGGCAACAGAGCAAGACTCCGTCTCAAAAAAAAAAAAAAAAAAAGATATTTATATTTATGGAAAGAAGGGAGTAATGTGAAATCAGAACCTATTATTAATATTGTGCTTATGATTAAGTTAGAGGTTTAAATAAGACATAACCATGGGAAGATAACATATGCTCTTATAAGGACTTTTTGATAATTATAGGCAGTAAGTGCTATAAACAAATCTGTGAAGAAAGTGGTATTTATGAATATGATAAATAATGAATGATATGATGGCTTTATGTCTTATTTTTATGTCAGATTTTCCAGGTGCCCCGATCCTGTTAATGCCATCGTTTCCTTATCTGTTGTATATTTTTCTTTCAAAATATAACCACATGTCATTTTTGAATGATATGATAAATGCTTGGGGATATCTAGCAGAGGAATTGGTATTTGAAGAAGTACTTGACTAATAATAATATTAATTGCTAACATTTATTGAACATTTAATACACCCTGTTGAGTACTTAATGTATATTAACTCACTGAGTTATCTTCTTAAGAACCATATTTTTTAAAAGGCTACTAGCGGCCAGGTGTGGTAGCTCATGCCTGTAATCCCAGCACTTTGGGAGCTGAGGCGGGTAGATCATGAGGTCAGGAGTACAAGACCAGCCTGGCCAAGATGGTGAAACCCCGTCTCTACTAAAAATACAAAAATTAGCCGGGTGTGGTGGTGGGCGCCCGTAATCCCAGCTACTTGGGAGGCTGAGGCAGGGAATTGCTTGAACTTCCACCTCAGGAAAACAAAAACAAAAACAAGCAAACAAAAAAACGCTATTAGCTTGACCTTGTAGATGAGGAAGTGAGAGTTAGAGGGGTTGGCAAAGTAATTGTCCATGGTTACACAGCTAGTAAGTGGCAAAGTCGGGGAATACAGGCAGTTAGACCTCAGAGCTTTTGCTCCAGACCACTGTAGTTTATGGTCTCTTTGTGGTTATATTTACAAAGAAAAATAAAGAACAGGTAAAGAAATGATGGCATTAACAGGACCAGGGCACCTGGAAAATCTGATATAAAAATAAGACATAAAGCTAGTAAGATTATTTGGAGCTAGATTTTTTTTTGTTGTTGTTGTTTTGTTTTGTTTTGTTTTGTTTTGTTTTTGAGATGGAGTCTTGCTCTGTCACTCAGGCTGGAGTGCAGTGGCACAATCTCGGCTCACTGCAACCTCCACCTCCCGGGTTCAAGTGATTTTCCTGCTTTAGCCTCCTGAGTAACTGGGCTTACCACACGTGCCATCACACCCGGCTAATTTTTGTATGTTTAGTAGAGACAGGGTTTTACCATGTTGGCTAGGCTGGTTTTGAATTCCTGACCTCAAGTGATCCACCCATCTCGGCCTCCCAAAGTGCTGGGATTACAGGTGTGAGCCACTGTGCCTGGCCAGAAATGCCATCTTTCTAAATTTGCCTTTCTAGTTAAAATCTTTACTGGGGCAGGAAAAACAGCAGTGTTCATATTTCATAAGTTATCTTCTCTTTTGGATTAGAAAGATACAAGAATCACCATAAATGAAGATGTAACGTTTTAAAAATTAAGTAGATTTCATTTTCTTTTCTTTTTTTCTTTTTTCTTTTTTTTTTTTTTGAGACAGAGTCTCACTCTGTCACACAGGGTGGAGTGCAGTGGCACGATCTGGGCTCACTGCAACCTCCACCTCCTGGGTTCAAGCCATTCTCCTGCCTCAGCTGCCCTCCCCACCCCCAGCCGAGTAGGTGGGATTACAGGTGCCCACCACCATGCTAAGCTATTTTTTTTTTCTTTGGAGACAGAGTCTCGCTCTGTGCAATCTTGCTCACTGTAACCTCTGCCTCCTGGGTTCAAGCAGTTCTCCTGCCTCAGCCTCCTGAATAGCTGGGATTATACGTGCACGCCACCATGCCTGGCTAATTTTTGTATTTTTAGTAGAGACATGTTGGTTAGGCTGGTCTTGCACTCCTGACCTCAAGTGATCCGCCCACCTCAGCTTCCCAAAGTGATAGAATTAACAGTTGTGAGCCACCACGCCCAGCTATTAGATTTCATTTTCTAAAAGAACGTGAAAAGTTGAGATGAGATAGATATAGAGGATATTTTAAGTAATTTTTTACATCTATATGGTAGATAACTTTCAGCTATATAGTGCTTTTTTAAAAAGTCCAGTATGAGGCCACATGTGGTGGCTCATGCCTATAATCACAGCACTTTGGGAGGCCGAGGTAGGTGGATCAGTTGAGGTCAGGAGTTCGAGACAAGCCTGGCCAACATGGTGAAACCCCATCTCTCCCCAAAAATACAAAATTTAGCTGTGTGTGATGGTGTGTGCCTGTAGTGCCAATTACTCAGGAGGCTGATGTGGGAGAATCGAACCTGAGAGGCAGACGTTGCAGTGAGCTGAGATGGCACCACTGCACTCCAGTCTGGGCAACAGAGTGAGATCCTATCTCAGAAAAAAAAAAAAAAAAAAGTCCAGTATGAGTTAGTAAGTGCTACATAGTAGTGACATTGTATTCAACAGGTGAAACAACTGGTCATTTAGTACATAGTTTATTTTCTTGTGTGGGTCAAGAACTTGTGATTGAAACCCAGTCCCTTACAATATTGGAAGTAAATACATTCTCACTCTTAGACTCCTGAAACAGACACATAAATTCTCAGAGTTCTAAGTCTTCATTCATTTTGGTCTTTCTTTTTTTTTTTTTTTTTTTTTGAGACGGAGTCTTGCCAGGCTGGAGTGCAGTGGTGTGATCTTGGCTGACTGCAACCTCCGCCTCCCAGGTTCAAGCGATTCTCCTGCCTCAGCCTCCCAAGTAGCTGGGACTATAGGCATGTGCTGCCACGCCCAGCTAATTTTTGTATTTTTAGTAGAGACAGGATTTTACCATGTTGGCCAAGATGGTCTTGATCTCTTAACCTCGTAACCTGCCCGCCTTGGCTTCTCAAAATTCTGGATTACAGGCGTGAGCCACCATGCCCGGCCTCATTTTGGTGTTTCTAAGAAGGCAGAGAGCTGACTTTCATTGCCTTGGGCCTTCATAACACATGGGAATCTGGGCAAAAGGGGGTGTTAGTTTCTATTGTTATAAAAATTTTTGAGGTAGCTATGTGAAAGTTGGCAAGTCATAGTGACAAGGCTTCCTTCAGATTATACAGGTTAGAAAAGTCCATTCATCTCTAAAATGCCAGACATAAAGGTACATGGATACTTTAATATAGTACAAAGAATATACAATAGAGTTTTAAGGAGTTAAGGCACAGTGGTTATGGTAATCTTGATCCAAATATAGTATTTTGTTTCCTTTTCAGATTACAGTGTATCTGCAAACTCCAGAATAGTTATTGTCACAGCAGGTGCAAGGCAGCAGGAGGGAGAAACTCGCCTTGACCTGGTCCAACGTAATGTGACTATCATGAAATCAATAATTCCTGCCATAGTCCATTATAGTCCTGATTGTAAAATTCTTGTTGTTTCAAATCCAGGTGAGTCTTCTCTCTTACCTTCTATTGCATAAGGATGATCTTTCCATACCATTCCCTTAAAATAATCAACTTCATTGAGGTAACATTTATGTACAATAAATTGCACTCATTTAAAGTATATAATGCAATGAGTTTTGATAAAAGTAATCACTCATGAAACTACCACCATGATCAGGATACAAAACATTTCAGTTACCTCTGAAAGTTTTCTTGTGCCTCTTTGCAGTTCATCTCTCATTCTGCCCTGGCCCCAATTTCTGGAATTTTATATGAATGGAATCATGCTGAATGTAATTTTTTCTACCTGACTTCTTTAACCCAGCATAATTATTTTGGGATTCATCCATATTATTGAGTGTATCATATTCCTTTTTTAGTGCCAAAGTATTCTTTTGTTTATACATTTTTCTTTTTTTCTTTTTTTTTTTTTTTTGAGATGGAGTCTCACTCTGTCCCCCAGGTAGGAGTGCAGTGGTGTAATCTTGGCTCAGTGTAACCTCTGCCTCCCAGGCTCAATTGATCCTCCCACCTCAGGCTCTGCAGTAGCTGGGACCACAGGCATGTCCCACCACACCCAGCTAATTTTTGTATTTTTGGTAGAAGTGGGGTTTCACCATTTTGTCCAGGCTGGTCTGGAACTCCTAAGCTCAGGCAGTCTACTCGCCTTGGCCTCCCAAAGTGCTGGGATTACAGATGTGAGCCACTGCACCCAGCCATTATTTATACATTTAAATTGCTATTTTATTCATGTGTTTTTTGTTTATTCATCTGTTGAAACATATTGAGGTTATTTCCAGTTTTGGACTATTATGAATGAAACTAATATCATAATTTGTGTGTAAGTATTTGTGTGGTCATATGTCTTTATTTCTCTTGGGTAAATACCTGGGAGTAACATAGGTAGGTTATATGGTAGGTATATGTTTAGCTCTATCAGATATTACCAAACCGGTTGGGCATTGTGGCTCATGCCTGTAATCCTAGCACTTTAGGAGGCTGAAGCAGAAGGATGGCTTGAACCTAGGAGTTTGAGACCAGTGTGGGCAACATGTACAACCTTGTCTGTACATAAAATAAAGTAAAAAAGCTGGGTATGAAGATTGCGTAAGCCTGAGAGGTCTAGGCTGCAGTGAGCTGTGGTTGTGCCACTGCACTCCAGCCTGAGTGGCAGAGTGAGACCTTGTCTCAAACAAACAAACAAACAAACAAACACAAACAGAAACAAACAACCAAAAAAGAAAAAAAAAAAAGTTTTAAATTTTAGCCAATCCAGGCCAGGCATGGTGGCTCACACCTGTAATACCAGCAACACTTTGGGAGCCTAAGGCAGGTGGATTACCTGAGGTCAGGAGTTCAAGACTAGCCTGGCCAACATAGTGAAACCCCATCTCTACTAAAAATACAAAAATTAGCCGGGCATGGCGGCAGCCGCCTTTAATCTCAGCTACTTGGGAAGCTGAGGCAGGAGAATCACTGGAACCCTGGAGGTGGAGGTTGCAGTGAGCCGAGATCACGCCAGTGCACTCCAGCCTGGGTGACGAGAGCCAGACTCTGTCTCTAAATAAATAAATAAATGAATAAGGCAGGTGCGGTGGCTTACGCCTATAATCCCAGCACTTTGGGAGGCTGAGGTGGTGGACCGCTTGAGGTCGGGAGTTTGAGACCAGCCTGACCAACATATAGAAACCCCATCTCTATTAAAAATACAAAATTAGCCAGGTGTGTGGTGGTGCATGCCTGTAATTCCAGCCACTCAAGAGGCTGAGGCAGGAAAATCACTTGAACCTGGGAGGTGGAAGTTGTGGTGAGTCGAGATGGTACCATTGCACTCTGGCCTGGGCAACAAGAGTGAAACTCTGTCTCAAAAAATAAAAATAAAAATAAATAAATAAAATAAAATAAAATAAATTTTAGCCAATCCAGTATCATTGTGTGTGTTTGTGTGTGTGTGTGTGTTTGTTTTGTTTTGTTTTGTTTTTTGTTTTTGAGATGGAGTCTTTCTGTGTCTCCCAGGCTGGAGTGCAGTGGCATGACCTTGGCTCACCGCAACCTCCCTGTTGCAGGTTCAAGTGATTGTCCTGTTCAGCCTCCCATTTCGCTGGGATTTCAGGTGCACACCACCACGCCTGGCTAGTTTTTGTATTTGTAGTTTTAGTAAAGACGAGGTTACACCATGTTGGCCAGGCTGGTCTCAAACTCCTGACCTCAGGTGATCTGCCTGTCTTAATCTCCCAAAGTGCTGGGATTACAGGCATGAGCCACTGCGCCCAGCTAGGGTTTTCAAGGTAAATGATCATATCGTCAGCAAACAGGGATAGTTTGACTTCCACTTTACCAGTTTGGATGTCCTTTATTTCTTTCTCTTGTCTGATTGCTCTGGCTAGGACTTCCAGTAGTATGTTGAAGAAGAGTGGTGAGAGTGGGTATCCTTGTCTTGTTCCTGTTCTCAGAGGGAATGTTTTCAACTTTTCCCCCATTCAGTATTATATTGGCTGTGGGTTTGCTATATATGGCTTTTTTTTTTTTTTTTTTTTTTTTTTTTTTTTTTTTTTTGAGACGGAGTCTGGTGCGATCTCGGCTCACTGCAACCTCTACCTCCCGGGTTCAAGCAATTCTCCTGTCTCAGCCTCCCAAGTAGCTGGACCACAAGTGCACATTACCACACTCAGCTATTTTTTGTATTTTTAGTAGAGACAGAGTTTCACCATATTGGCCTGGCTGGTCTTGAACTCCTGACCTCAGGTGATCCACACGCCTCGGCCTCCCAAAGTGCTGGAATTACAGGTGCGAGCCACCATGCCCGGCCCATAGATGGCTTTTATTCCATTAAGGTATGTCCCTTGTATGCTGATTTTGCTGAGGGTTTTAATCATGAAGGGATGCCGGATTTTGCTGAATGGTTTTTCTGCATCTATTGAGATGATCATGTGATTTTTGTTTTTAATTCTGCTTATGTAGTATATCACATTTATTGACTTGTGTATGTTGAACCATCCCTGCATCCCTGGTAGGAAACCCACTTGATCATGGTGGATTATCTTTTTGACATGTTGTTGGATTCGGTTAGCTAGTATTTTGTTAAGGATTTTAACATCTATGTTCATGAAGGATATCGGTCTGTAGTTTTCTTTTTTGATTGTGTCCCTCCCTGGTTTTGGTATTAGGGTGATACTGGTGATAGAATGAATTAGGGAAGGTTCCTTCTTTCTCTGTCTTGTGGAATAGTGTAAAAAGGATTGGTACCAATTCTTCTTTGAGTGTCTGGTAGAATTCTGCTGTGAATCTATCTGGTCCTGGACTTCTTTTTGTTGGTAATTTTTAATTACCATTTCATTCTCGCTGCTTGTTATTGGTCTATTCAGGGTATCTAATTATTCCTGATTTAAGCCAGGAAGGTTGTATATTTCCAGGAATTTATCCATCTCTTCTAGGTTTTCTAGTTTATGTGCGCAAAGGTGTACATAGTAGCCTTGAATGATCAGTGGTGTCAGCTGTAATATCTCCTGTTTAGTTTCTTTTTTTTTTTTTTTTTTTTTTCTTAAGCCGGGGTTGGGCTCTTTACCCCGGGTTGGGTGCAGTGGCCCGGTTCCCCGCCCCCTGCAAGCCCCGCCTCCCGGGTTCACGCCATTCTCCAGCCTCAGCCTCCCGAGTAGCTGGGACTACAGGCGCCCGCCACCTCGCCCGGCTAGTTTTTTTTTGTATTTCTTGGTAGAGACGGGGTTTCACCGCGTTAGCCAGGATGGTCTCGATCTCCTGACCTCGTGATCCACCCGTCTCGGCCTCCCAAAGTGCTGGGATTACAGGCTTGAGCCACCGCGCCCGGCCCTCCTGTTTCATTTCTTAATGAGGTTATTTGGATTTGCTCTTCTTTTTTTTTGAAACGGAGTTTTGCTCTTTCACCCAGGCTGGAGTGTAAGGGCGCAATTTCGGCTCAGTGCAACCTGTGCCTCCCAGGTTCAAGTGATTCTCCCACCTCAGCCTCCCGAGTAGCTGGGATTACAGGTGTCTGCCACCATGCCCAGCTAATTTTTTAATTTTCAGTAGAGATGGGGTTTCATCACGTTGGCCAAGCTCGTCTGTAACTCCTGACCTCAGGTGATCCACCCGTCTTGTCTCCCAAAGTGCTGGGATTACAGGTGTGAGCCACTGCACCCGGCCTGCTCTCTTCTTTTCTTGGTTAATCTTGCTAATAGTCTATCAATTTTATTTATCTTTTCAAAGAACCAGCTTTTTGTTTCATTTATCTTTTGTATTTTTTTGTTTCAATTTCATTTAGTTCTGCTCTGATCTTGGTTATTTCCTTTCTTCTGCTGGGTTTGGGTTTGGTTTGTTCTTGTTTCTCTAGTTCCTTGAGGTGTGACCTTAGATTGTCTGTTTATGGTCTTTCAGACTTTTTGATGTAGGCACTTAGGGCTATACACTTTCTTCTTAGCATCACCTTAGCTGTATCCCAGTGGTTTTGATACGTATCATTACTGTCATTCAGTTAGAAGAATTTTTAATTTCTATCTTGATTTCATTTTTGACCCAATGCTTATCCAGTAGCAGGTTATTTAATTTCCATGTATTTGCGTAGTTTGGAAGGTTCCTTTTGGAGTTGATTTCCAGTTTTATTCCACTGTGGTCTGAGAGTGCTTGATATAATTTCAATTTTCTTAAATTTATTGAGGCTCGTTTTATGGCCTATCATATGGTCTATCTTGGAGAAAGTTCCATGTGCTGTTGAATAGAATGTGTATTCTGTGGTTGTTGGATGAAATGTGCTGTATATATCTGTTAAATCCATTTGTTCCAGGGTATAGTTTAAATCCACTGTTTCTTTGTTGACTTTCTGTCTTGATGACCTGTCTATTGCTGTCAGAGGAGTATTGAAGTCCCCTACTATTATTGTGTTGCTGTCTATCTTGTTTCTTAGGTTTATTAGTAAATGTTTTATAAATTTGGGAGCTCCAGTGTTAGGTGCATATATGTTTAGGACTGTGACATTTTCCTGTTGGAAGAGCCCTTGACTATTATATAATGTCCCTCTTTGTCTCTTTTAACCACTGTTGTTTTAAAGTTTGTTTTGTCTAATACAAGAATCGCTACCCCACCTCGCTTTTGGTGTCCATTTGCATGAAATGCCTTTTTCCACCCCTTTAAGTTTATGTGACTCCTTGTATGTTAGGTGAGTCTCCTGAAGACAGGAGATAGTTGGTTGGTTAGTTCTTATCCATTCTGCAGTTCTGTATCTTTTAAGTGGAGTATTTAGGCCATTTACATTCAGTGTTAGTATTGAAATGCGAGATACCATTGTATTCATCGTGCTTTTCATTGCCTGTGTACTTTGGGTTTTTGTTTGTTTGTTTTTGCATTTTAACTTGTGTTTTTGTTTTATAGGTCCTGTGTGATTTATGCTTTAAGGAAGTTCTGGGCCGGGCTCAGTGGCTTATGCCTGTAATCCCAGCATTTTGGGAGGCCATGGTGGGCGGATCACCTGAGGTCAGGAGTTCAAGACCAGCCTGCCCAACATAGTGAAACCCTGTCTCTACTAAAAACGCAAAAATTAGCTGGGCTTGGTGGTGGGCACCTGTAGTCCCAGCTACTCGGTAGGCTGAGGCAGGAGAATTGTTTGAACCTGGGAGGCAGAGGTTGCCACAAGCTGAGATCATGCCACTGCACTCCAGCCTGGGCGACAGAGTGAGACTCATCTCAAAAAAAGGAAAGAAATAAATTAAAAAAAAAAAAAAGAGGTTCTGTTTTGATGTGTTTCCAGGATTTGTTTCAAGATTTAGAGCTCCATTTAGCAGTTCTTATAGTGGTGGCTTGGTAGTGGCAAATTCTCTCAGCATTTGTTTGTCTGAAAATGACTGTATCTTTCCTTCATATATGATTCTTAGTTTCACTGGATACAACATTCTTGGCTGATAATTGTTTTGTTTGAGGAGGCTGAAGATAGGGCCCCAATCCCTTCTAGGTTGTAGGGTTTCTGCTGAGAAATCTGCTGTTAATTTGATAGGTTTTCCTTTATAGGTTACCTGGTACTTTTCTGTCTCACAGCTCTTAAGATTCTTTCCTTTGTCTTAACTTTGGGTAACCTAATGACAGTGTGCTAAGCAAAGATCTTTTTGTGATGAATTTCCCAGGTGTTCTTTGTGCTTCTTGTATTTGCATGTCTAGGTCTCTAGCGAGGCCGGGGAGGTTTTCCTTGATTATCTCCCCAAATACCAAATATGTTTTCTAAGCTTTTAGAATTGTCTTCTTCCTCAGGAACACTGATTATTCTTAGGTTTGGTTGTTTATCGTAATCCCAGACGTCTTGGAGGCTTTGTTCATACCTTCTTATTCTTTTTCTTTGTCTTTGTTGGATTGGGTTAATTTGAAGACCTTGTATTCGAGCTCTGAATTTCTTTCTTCTACTTGTTCAATTCTATTGCTGAGATGTTCCAGAGCATTTCACAAATCTAAAAGTGTGTCCAAAGTTTCCTGAATTTTTGATTGTTTTTTCTTTAAGCTACTTATTTAGGTGACTATTTCTCCCTTCACTTCTTGTATCATTTTTTGGATTTCCTTGCATTGGGCTTCACCTTTCTCTGGTCCCTCCCTGATGAGCTTAATAGCTAACCTCCTGAATTATTTTTCAGGTAAACCAGGGATTTCTTCTTGGTTTGGATCCATTTCTGTTGAACTAGTGTGATTTTTGGGGGGGTGTTGACGAATCTTATTTTGTTACATTACCAAGGTTGCTTTTCTCATTCCTTCTTAGCCTCACAAGTAGCTGGGAATGTGAGTGTGTGCCACCATGTCTGGCTAATTTTTGTATTTTTTGGTAGAGACTGTTTCACCATGTTGGCCAGGCTGGTTTCAAAGTCTTGGCCTCAGGTGATCCACCCACCTAAGCCTCCTAAAGTGCCGGGGTTACAGGCATGAGCCCCCACATCTGGCCGGTGATTTGCTTCACTTTGTAGTATATCTGTATTTGACTCTAAAACAATTCATCTATCTGTTCAGGAAAAAAATTTGTTTTAAGTTACACTGAATCTTTTTCTAACATGAAATTTTTCTTCTTAGTGGATATTTTGACATATATAGTCTGGAAGATAAGTGGCTTGCCTATAACTCGTGTAATTGGAAGTGGTTGCAATTTAGACTCTGCCCGTTTCCGTTACTTAATTGGAGAAAAGTTGGGTGTCCACTCCACAAGCTGCCATGGTTGGATTATTGGAGAACATGGTGATTCTAGCGGTAAGTATAAATCTATTATTATTATGTGACTACCCTTCTTATCTCTAATAATGCTTATTTCCTTTAAAGTTTTTTTTTCCTGATATTAATATAGTTGTATAAGTTTCATTTTGTTGGTACTTTCCTGGTGTAACTTTTACTGTTCCTTTACTTTCAATCTTTTGCATCATTGATTTAGCTATCTTTCATAAAATAGTCCACAAAACATATAGCTGTTTTAAAGTCAATATGAGTGTTTCTCTTATCTGTAATACATTTTTATTTATTGTGTTTTTTTTAAAACAGCTTTATTAAGACATAATTCATGATATGGTTTGGATCTGTGTCCCTGCCCAAATCTCATGTTGAATTGTAATCTCCAGTGTGGGAGCTGGGGCCTAGTGGGAGGTGGTTGGATCATGGAGGCAGGTTCTCATGGTTTAACACCATCCGACTTGGTACTGTTTTCACAATAGTGAGTTCTCGTGAGGTCTGGTTGTTTAAAAGTATGTGGCACCACCCCCCTCTCTCCCTCCTTCTCCTGCTGTAGCCATATAAGACACTCCTGCTTCCCCTTCACCTTCTTCCGTGATTGAAAGTTTCCTGAGACCTCCCAGGAAGCCAAGCAGATGCCAGCATTGTGCTTCCTGTACAGCTTGCAGAATTGTGAGCCAGTTAAATCTCTTTTCTTTGTAAGTTGCCCAGTCTTAGGTATTTCTTTATAGCAATGTGAGAATTGACTAATACAATTCACATACCATAAAATTCAACCAGCAAAATATAGAATTCTTGAGTTTCTGATGTATTCACAGGGTGAATCAGAAATATAACATCACCACAATCTAAATACAGAATATTTTCATCAGCCCAAAATGAAATCCACATTCTTTCCACTACCCTAGCCCCAGGCAACCACTAATCTACTTTCTCACTCTGTATATTTATTTATTCCAGAGTTTTCATGTAAATGAAATAATATGTGATTTTTAACTCTTGAGGCCACACCAACCTCTCTTTTTAAACACTTAGTCTCTGCTACATGGTTAGAACTTTATACTTTTTACAGTGTTCCTTAATTGTGTCATGTATGTAAATCTTCTTTCCATCATGGCAATAAACCAATTGAGAATAAAGACCATTTGTTCAAACATTCATTCATTTATTCAAAACATTTAAAGTGCTCTTTTCTTTGTAATCTAAGAGCTATAATGTAACAAATACTTTGATTTGATTTGGACAAATATTTCTTCAACCAGAGCCTTACTTTGACCCTGTTGGCTTGTGGTATTATCCTAACACAGTTATTTTTCCTGAAGGTCATTAAAACTAATTTTCTCTGGTATATTTTAATTTCTCACATTTAATATTCTATAACTTTATTTTTAGAAAACAGTATATTCTGATTCGTATTAATTTGAACATATTTAGTATTCTATTTAGCATGATTTTTCTGTTTCCTTTCTCTTTTTGTTCTTTCTATTGGATCTACTTTCTTTAATTTCCTCTAATACTTTGGATTATACACTTACCTTGTAAATGGTTATCTGTAAATTTTTAACATTAATACTTGATCTCAGATGATAAATTTATTTACTGTCCTTTGGGATATACAAAGATCTGGGGTTTTTTTTTGTTTTTTTTTTTGAGACAGAGTTTTGCTCTTGTTGGGCAGGCTGGAGTGCAATGACGCGATCTCAGCTCACCGCAACCTTCGCCTCCTGGGTTCAAGCAATTCTCCTGCCTCAGTCTCCTGAGCAGCTGGGATTACAAGCATGTGCCACCACACCCAGCTAATTTTGTATTTTTAGTAGAGACAGGGTTTCACCATGTTGGTCAGGCTGTTCTTGAACTCCTGACCTCAGGTGATCCACCCGCCACAGCTTCCCAAAGTGCTGGGATTACAGGCATGAGCCACTGTGCCGGGTCCCGATAATACAAAGATCTTAGAATGCTTTTAGTTTGATCATCCTCTTTTTTATGATGTTGACTATCCTCTTTCTGTCATACATGTAATTATTAATTCCTTTTCTGTACCCATACTGTTCTTATATCCCTCAAACTAGTTATAATTATTGTTAATAGTTAATACTTGTTTCGATTCAAGTACAGGTTTGCCAGTTGTGTTGCTTATCTTTATTTTCTCCATCTAACTTCTTCACCTGGGTTCAATTTACTTCTTCCTGAACTCTATCCTATTGGTGGTGTTTATATGACTGTTTTAGTCTCACCTTATTCTGGAATGACAGGTTAGTTGGATGTGAGACTCCAGATTGACAGTTATTCCTCCCTGGCTCTTTTTTACTATTGAGAAGTATAGTATTAATTTGGTATTCTTTTCCCTCTAATTGTTTATATTTTATCAGTTCTTTTCTTTGTTTATACTGCATTTGGCATATTGCTTAAAAATATGTATGTTGCTGAAAAATGCCTCCTATACACACAATTATAAATAAATTCTACTACATATTTTCTAACAACTTTATAATTTTATTTCTTACATTTCCCTCTTTTATGCATTTGAAACCTATTTTTATGTATGGTGTAAGGTGGTGTTTTAGGCCTTTTTTTGTTGCGGTAAAGAAATACCTGGCCAGGGCCAGGTGCGGTGGCTCACGCCTGTTATCCCAGCACTTTGGGAGGCTGAGGTGGTCGGATCACAAAGTCAGGAGATGGAGACCATCCTGGCTAACACGGTGAAACCCCATCTCTACTAAAAATACAAAAAGTTAGCCGGGCACGGTGGCGGGTGCCTGTAGTCCCAGCTACTCGGGAGGCTGAGACTGGAGAATGGCGTGAACCTGGGAGACGGAGCTTGCAGTGAGCCGAGATCGTGCCACTGCATTCTATCCTGGGCGACAGAGTGAGACTCTGTCTCAAAAAAAAAAAAAAAAAAAAAAAAAAAAAGAAAAGAAAAGAAAGAAAAAGAAATACCTGACAAGGAGTCGTGGCTCATGCCTGTAATCGCAGCACTTTTGGAGGCCAAGGCATGTGGATCACTTGAGGCCAGGAGGTTAAGACCAGCCTGGCCAACATAGCAAAACCCATCTCTACTAAAAATACAAAAAAACGCTGGGTGTGGTGACACACACCTGTAATCCCACCTGCTTGGGAGGCTGAAACAGAAGAATCCCTTGAATCTGGGAGGTGGAGGTTGCAGTGAGCCAAGATCAAACCACTACGCTGCAGCCTGGATGAAAAAGATAAAAAAAAAGAAATACCTGAGGCTGAGTAATTTGTAAAGAAAAGAGGTTTAATTTAGCTTGTGCTTCTGCAGGTTGTACAGGCATGGCTCCAAGATATGCTCTTGATGAGGGCCTCAGGAAGCTTGCAATCATGGCAGAAAGCAAAGGAGGAGTAGATGTGTCATATGGTGAGGGCGGAAACAAGAGAGAGAGAGGAGGTGCCATACGCTTTTAAACAACCAGATCTCACATGAACTCAGAGTGAAAACTCACTCATCAACGGGGGATGATGCTAAGCTATTCATGAGGGATCAGCGCCCATGATCAGACACTTCCCACCTCCAATGCTAGGGGTTATATTTCAACATGACATTTGGAGGGGACAAACATCTGAACCATGTCAAGTGGCAAACCTAACTTAAAAAAGATAACATGGAATTCAAACTCCTGATGCAATATTGGGAAGAAGAGTTTATTTTAACATCTGTATTTTTTAGTGCCCTTATGGAGTGGGGTGAATGTTGCTGGTGTTGCTCTGAAGACTCTGGACCCTAAATTAGGAACAGATTCAGATAAGGAACACTGGGAAAATATCCATAAACAAGTTATTCAAAGGTAATAGTTCCTATTAAGTTTCTTAATGCCTTAATAATCAGTCTTAAGAATACGTATCACAGACAAAAATCAAATAGTTGATCTTTGCCTTTTGTGAGATAAATAACTCCAGTCTTCTGAAAATCACTAAATTCAGACTTATACATAGCTTTCTTTTTGGGGGCATTTGTCAAAAAGAAAAAGTACTTATTATTTCACAACTCATATATTTGAGAGTAATACAAGCATAGTGATTATGACAATGGACTTTGGAGCCAGGTTGTCCAGGTTTGAAACCTTCATCATTTATTAGTGATATGATATTGGGAAATTACTTAAAATATCAGAAGTTGTTTACTCATCTTCAAAACGGGGATAATTATAGAACCTACTTTACAGGGCTACTATAGAGAGTAAATAAGTTAGTACTATTTTATGTAAAATGCTAGAACCATGCCAAGAACTTATTAAATGTTCATCATTTGACTAGATGAAACATTAAGCTAATGCAGATGGTCAGAAATCAATATGGTTTTCTTATAAGTGAAGCATCTGACTCCATATGTATTAGCCTTAACAGCACGCAGGATTATTCTTCATGCTTTAGTCAAGAGTCAAGTTACATATTAATAGAAGTTATAGAACTTAAAAATTGGCTGGGTGGGGGGTGGCTCACACCTGTAATTCCAGCACTTTGGGAGGCCAAGGCGGGTGGATCACCTGAGGTCAGGAGTTCGAGACCAGCCTGACCAACATGGTAAAACCCTGTATCTAAAAATACAAAAATTAGCTGGATGTGTTGATGGGTGCCTGTAATCCCAGGTACTTGGGAGGCTGAGGCAGGAGAATCGCTGGAACCCAGGAGGCAGAGGTTGCAGTGAGCCAAGACAGCGCCATTGCGCTCCAGCGTGGGTGACAAGAGTGAAACTCCATCTCAAAAAAAAAGTTAAAAATCACTTTTGGATGTTCACAGCTTGGAATATTGAACTTAACAAAAACCACAAGTCTACTATATGTATACTTATGATAAAAACCCTACAAAAATGTGTAAGAGACTGGGCGTGGTGACTCACGCCTATAATCCCAACACTGTGGGAGGCCAACGTGGGCAGATCACCTGAGGTCAGGAGTTCGAGACCAGCCTGGCCAACATGGTGAAACCCGTCTCTACTAAAAAAATAAATAAATAACAAAAATTAGCCAGGTGTGGTGGTGTGTGCCTGTAATCCCAGCTACTTGGGAGGCTGAGCCATGAGAATTGCTTGAACCCAGGAGGCGGAGGTTGCAGTGAGCCAAGATTGTGCCACTGCACTCCAGCCTGGGCAACAAAGCAAGACTCTGTCTCAGAAAAAAATAAATAAATAAATAAATAAAACAAAATAATAGGCTGGGTGTAGTGGCTCATGCCTGTAATCCCAGCATTTTGGGAGACCGAGGTGGGCCGATCATGAGGTCAGGAGATCAAGACCATCCTGGCCAATATGTTGAAACTCTGCCCCTACTAAAATGCAAAAAAAAAAAAAAAAAAAAAATTAGCCGGCTCTGGTGGTGCGCACCTGTAATCCCAGCTACTTAGGAGGCTGAGGCAGGAGAATCGCTTGAACCCGGAAGGCAGTGGTTACAGTGAGCTGAGATCTCACAACTGCACTCCAGGCTGGTGACAGAGCAAGATTCTGTCTCAAAGAAAACAAACAAACAAACAAGTAAAATAAAATAATAATAAAACAAAAATATGTAAGAATTAGGGCAGAGACTAAAAAGTCACATAATGTAACAAAAAAGTGATCATGGGTGAGTTTTTATTCTCTTAAATGCCTTTTAGTTTTAAAAGTTTATATTATTTTATTTTTGGTTATAAAAAGTAACATGGCAATGTGTATGAGTACAGAGCTTCAGTTTGGGAAGATGAAAACATTTGAGAGAGGATAGTGGTAATGACTGCACAGCAGTGTTAATGTACTTAATGCCACTAAACTGTATACTTAAAAAATTGTTAAGATGATAAATTTTACCACAGTTAAAAAAGCAGTTAAGGCTGGGTGCAGTGGCTGACATCTGTAATCCCAACACTTTGGGAGGCTGAGGTAGGAGGATTGTTTGAGGCCAGGAGTTTCAGATCAGCTGGGGCAACAGAGTGAGATCATGTCTCCACAAAAAATTTTTAAAAATTAGCCAGGCATGGTAGTATGCCTGTAGTCCCAGCTACTGGGGTACCTGAGGCAGGAAGATCACTTGAGCTCAGGAGTTTTAGGCTCAATTCAAACTAGCAGAGGTATGATCATACCACTGCATGCTAGCCTGGACAGCAGAGAAAGATCCTGTCTCTCTAAAAAAAAATTAAAATTAAAATTAAAAAAATTAAAAAATTAACTAGGTGTGGTGTTGCATACCTGTAGTCTTAGCTACCTGGGAGGTTGAGATGGGAGGATTACTTGAGCCCAGGAATGCCAGGTTGCAATGAACAATGATAGTCCACTGCATTTCAACCTGGGCAACAGAGTGAGACCTTGTCTCTTAAATAAAACAAAAACAAAAACCCAAACAACAACAATATTAAAAGTATATAGCCACTAATTGTTGTCTGAAATTCAGACTGTCCAACTCACAGGACATAATAGGTTTTCACCTAGCATTAAGTTTATCTAGCATGGTGAAAGGATACCAGGAAGAAAACACAGTATAGCATATCAGTATCTTCTTTAGAAGGTATTTCAATGTGGCCGGGTGTGTTGGCTCATGCCTGTAATCCCAGCACTTTGGGAGGCTGAGGTGTGTAGATCACTTCGTAAGGTCAGAAGTTTGAGACCAGCCTGGCGCAACATGGTGAAACCCTGTCTCTATTGAAAATACAAATTTTAGCTGGGCTTGGTGGCAGGCGCCTGTAATCCCAGCTATTCGGGAGGCTGAGGCATCACTTGAACCCGGGAGGTGGAGGTTGCTGTGGGCTGAGATCACACCGCTGCATTCCAGCCTGGGTGACAGAGGGAGACTCCGTCTAAAAACAAAACAAAACAAAACAACAGTATTGCAATGCTTAGGTGTAGCTTCTAGGCCCTGTCACTGCATGGGGCACACTCAATTATAAAGGAGGAAGCTGACATGGGGGCAGACTTCCCCAAGACAGGAAAGTGGCTGCCTTTGGTTCTCAATGTTTTTTGTTTGTTCGTTTGTTTGTTTTTAACTGCAAAAGAAGGAAATTCTTAACAGTTCTTATGTGCACTTCTTGTCACATAGCCCTCAGGGTCTGCATACTTGATCCCAGCCCTGCTAGTCCTGATACAACGCACAAATCAATGGTTTCATAAAATCCAGTGCTGACAACCTAGTTCTGTTATAGTTAATAGTCCACATTTTTCTTAACTAATTTTTATGTCTAGAAAACTATGTTGCCTGGGCCGGGCGCGGTGGCTCAAGCCTGTAATCCCAGCATTTGGGAGGCCGAGATGAGCGGATCACGAGGTCAGGAGATCGAGACCATCCTGGCCTACACGGTGAAACCCCGTCTCTACTAAAAAATACAAAAAACTAGCCGGGCGAGGAGGCGGGCGCCTGTAGTCCCAGCTACTCGGGAGGCTGAGGCAGGAGAATGGCGTCAACTCGGGAGGCGGAGCTTGCAGTGAGCTGAGATCCGGCCACTGCGCTCCAGCCTGGGTGACAGAGCGAGACTCCGTCTCAAAAAAAAAAAAAAAAAAAGAAAACTATGTTGCCTGAACTCAAACTCAAGGTTATCTTCCCAGTTACTTCTGGCTTTTTTGAAAGGGCTCATATCCCTTTACCCTTGGTACCTTTCCATGACCTCAGATTATTATCTTTGTATCATATATTCTTCAGAGTTCATTTGACAAACATTTCTTCAATATCTTATAAATAGAAAAAGACAAGTTAGTACATCTACAACCACTAGAATCTATAAGATACAGTAGTTAAACAGAATCTCTCACAATGTTTTGGTAATTCTTAACCAACTAGACTGTCTTTTCTCCCTCTCTGTCATTTACTATCACTTGTGTCTTATTAAAGGTATTGATACACACTTTTAATCACATGTTTTATCGCTCGCTTTTTTTTTTTTTTTTTTTGAGACAGAGTCTTGCTCTGTTGCCCAGGCTGGAGTGCAGTGGTACACTTTTGGCTAACTGCAACCTCTGCCTCCTGGGTTCAAGCAATTCTCGTGCCTCAGCCTCCCGAGTAGCTGGGACTACAGGAGCGCACCACCACACCTGGCTAGTTTTTGTATTTTTAATAGAGACGGGGTTTCACCGTGTTGGCCAAACTGGTCTCGAACTCCTGACCTCAGGTGATCTACCCACCTTGGCCTTCCAAAGCCACCACGCTTGCCCTGTTTTTATATTTCTAAAGCAAATGTATTTCTTCTTTTGGCCAAACTATTTCCATAAGTATCACATCAATCGAAAGTTTTAGGTCAGTTTACCAAAATACCTTTTACTTTGGTAATCATTTTGGTATGTTTTATTTTCTTAAATTCTCTTAAGGGAACCTACAAATGCTTTGTTTCACCAAAAAGCTTTGAATGAGAGGTTAAATTAATCCCTAGAAAACACAATATGTATTAATATTAAGGTATCTTTTCCTATCCTTCTCAAAAAAAATGTCCCTTATCCCCATATATTTTCAGCTATAGGGGCCAGGAGACCAGTCTCCAATAAATGCAGGGATCTAACTGGTCTGGAGGCACATCCGTACGCCTCACCCACTAAGGAATCTGTGTTAACCAATAGTGGTTTCCAAGTGTTATGGAGCAGTCCATCTACCTCCTGTAGGGATGTCACAGTGTTGGTCTTTTATCTACCCAGTGACTAATAATTGTACCACAGAGAGTGGTAGTTCTTTCTTTTTCTCTTTCTTTCTTTCTTTTTTTTTTTTTTTTTTCGAGACAGGGTCTGGCTCTGTCATCCAGGCTACAGTGTAGTGGCTTGATCTTGGCTTACTGCAACCTCTGACTTCCAGGCTCAAGCCATCTTCACACCTCAGCCTCCTGAGTAGCTGGGAATATAGGTGCATGCCACCATGCCTGGCCACTTTTTGTATTTTTGGTAGTGGTGGGGTTTCACCATGTTGCCCAGGCTGGTCTTAAACTCCTGAGCTAAACCAATCTGCCCACCTCGGCCTCCCAAAGTGTTGGGATTACAGGTGTGAGCCACTGCGCTCGGCAGTTCCTTTTTAATTTGAGACACTTGCTTTAAGGGAACAAGGATTAAGATCACATTTCCCATTGAAATCCTGTGTGATTTGAATACCAAATATTCCAATGTGTTTCAGATCAGCACTTATCACTATTGGTCCCCTCAACTCTGCAGTATCTAAAATTAAATTATTTACCTCTTGATCATTTCGCAGAGGATCTATAATTATAAACAATCTTCAGGGTGCTGCTAATATTTATCTAAAAACTACTCAGCTCTTTTTACACAACAGCCTCTGATTTGCTAGTAACCAATTGCAGAGGAATTACATCATGATTTAATAGGATGTCCTTACTGGTTCCCAAGAGGGCATTTGGTTTACAATGTGTATCAGTTTTTGTCTTAAAGTACCAGCCTTGAAACTATTTCTTCTGTTTGCTCCCTTTACCTTTCTTTTACAACAGCAGTTTTATTTTCATCAAGATGGTTAATAACAACTAAAGGATTATGTTTTTAGCCATTCTCAACTTTCTTCTCTTTCTCTATCCATTTTGTTAATACCTGAGAGGATAAATCTGTTATCCAGATTCAACTGGTGAGATTTGTCCCCAGTTATCTACTGTAGAGCTTTCTTTACTTCAACTCATAGACAGTATGCTGTCAGTCAGGTGCCAGGCAGATCCTCTTTCCCTTTCCTTTTACTTACCTCCAGAGTCTTGGCCATATAGAATTGAGGGTCTAAAAGTACTTTTGTCATCAAAAGTATTGCATGGCCTCTGATAGTGGCCCTGATTTTGGACTGATAGTCAAATCATAGGACACTATTGTAGGAACAGTTCAGGCCCAACCTCCTGTGCTCAGGTGTGTGTATGTGTGTGTGTGTGTGTGTGTATATATATATATATATATATATATAAGTCTCAGCTTCCCGAGTAGCTGAGACTACAGGCACGTGCCACCACACCCAGCTAATTTTTGTATGTTATACAACATAGCTAATGTTTTGCTGTGTTGGCCATACCCCATCTGTGTGTGTCTGTGTGTGTGTGTGTGTGTATATATATATATAAAATCAGCGTTATCTTTGGCAACCAAGTGTGTTATGTGCATTCCTGGGGCTTTAAAACTGGGTAGTTGTAAGACTTCATCATATGAACGATATGCTGTGCAGTCTGTGCTTTTTGTCCTGTAGCCTTTCTAAAAGTTAAATAAACTTAGTGCTAAATTAAACCCTCTTTGTCCAGTGAATTTGACTGTCAATCCAAACCTGAGGCCACTATTTGTAGCAATGCAAATATATAATAAATATTAATTGTAGAAAATAAGAAAATTCAGATAGCCATAAAGAAGACTCACCTGTAAGGCTGTCTTGTAAAAATAAACACTATTAATAACTTGGTGGCTTGATGCAACTCTAAAGTTTGTATAAAAATTTATATTTTTTACAAGCCAGAGATAAGAAAGTGCATAATGTTTAGTATTGTGGTATTTTCCTTTGAAAATGTATCATAAATATTTTCCATATTCACTTATTATTGATTTAGTGATATATTTTTAGGAAAGATATATACACACAACTTACAACTATATAAATTTACATTGGCAAACTAGTAACAATTTTTTTTTTTTTGTACAGAGTCTCACTCTGTCACCCAGGCTGGAGTGCAATGGTATAGTCTAGGCTCACTGCAACCTCTGCCCCCCAGGTTCAAGTGATTCTCCTGCCTCAGCTTCCCGAGTAGCTGAGAGTACAGGCACGTGCCACCACACCCAGCTAATTTTTGTATTTTTAGTAGAGATGGGGTTTCGCTGTGTTGGCCAGCATTGGCCAGGCTGGTCTTAAACTTCTGACCTCATGATCCGCCCACCTCGGCCTCCCATAGTGCTGGGATTGCAGGTGTGAGCCACTGACCCTGGCCACTAGTAACAATTTTAAACAGTTCAAGAGATTTATATGGTAACTTTCAAGGTGATTAGTTTCTATGTTGCATATCTAAGCAACAATACAAAAAATATTAAAAGCTAGTTTCATCTTGAGTGGCGCTTTTGTCCTACTATTCTGCCCTTATAATAAAAAAAAAGGGTGAATTAATTTTTACTTAAAGTAAGTAGGCTGGGCACGGTGGCTCACGCCTGTAATACCAGCACTCCGGGAAACCGAGGCGGGCAGATTGCTTGAGCTCAGAAGTTCAAGACCAGCCTGGGCAACATGGCAAAACCCCGTATCTACAAAGAACACAAAAATTAGCCAGGCATGGTGGCTCATGCCCGTGCTCCCAAGTAGCTACTTGGGAAGCTGAGGAGGGAGGTCGCATGAGCCCAGGAGGCAGAGGTTGCAGTGAGCCATGATCACACACCACTGCCCTCCAGCCTGGGCAAGGAAGCAAGACCCTGTCTATAATAATAATAATAATGATAATCAATTAAAAAGTAAATTAAAGTATGTAGTGAAGTTTTATGAGACCAGTACAGAAAGTTTTGTTGCCTGTTTATAAATTCTGTAAGAAATCTATGAGAAAATTTTAATACAATTGTATTGACATGTAGATTACTTCAAAATGGATGCTTGAAGAATATTATGTTTTCTCTGGGTTGACTTATTATGAATTTGATTTTCTTACTTTCTACAACTGTAGTGCCTATGAGATTATCAAGCTGAAGGGGTATACCTCTTGGGCTATTGGACTGTCTGTGATGGATCTGGTAGGATCCATTTTGAAAAATCTTAGGAGAGTGCACCCGGTTTCCACCATGGTTAAGGTAGGCTTAAATTAAATCTTCATTTATCATTCTTTCCTTTAATATTTATTGAGTCACTACTATATGCCAGGCAGTGTACAAGATGTTGAGGATATAATAGTGAATAAAAAATACAGAGAACTTGACCCCAGGTCAGGTCAAAAAAATACAGATACCTTGACCTAAGGAAGGGAATCCTGAAAGAGAACCAGGTTTGAAGATCACGTTTACAGTTTTGGACACAGTTTTGAGCCCTGGCATGTAAACAGTGTGAAGCCAACTCAAACTAGCTTATGCAAAAAGAAAATTTATTGACTTATGTAACTGAAATGCCAAGGAGGCCTGATTCTGGTACTCAAACTATATTATGAGAGCTGTCTTTTCTCTCCATTCTCTTGGCTCATCTTTTTCCTCTATTGGCTTCCAACTCATGCAAACCTTTTCCATGGGGCAACAAAGACGGCTCCCAGTAGCTGCAGGCTTAGATCCTATAATACCTCTGGCTGAGAACCACTGGAGTAGACTGAGGAAATTAAGACAAGTGTAATAGCTATTTTTAGGAATTTGGCTGTGAAGATAAGGCAAATCAGGGCAAGAAGTTTGTTTGTTTTTTATACAGATAAGATGCTTATAGTAAAGATCAAATACCAAGGGAGAAGCTGGAGACAGAAGTGGTAAGCAGAGGGGAATGGAGTCCAGAGCATAGGTGTAGGCATCACCCCTAAAAGGAGGAGGGGCAGGAGTTAACAGAGAGAATGTGTACTGCTGCATATAGATTTGTATATTTGACATTGGAAGCATCTGATGACTTCTCTATTTTTTTTTTGAGATGGAGTCTCGCTCTGTTGCCCAGGCTGGAGTGCAGTGGCGAGCTCTTGGCTCACTGCAAGTTCCACCTCCCGGGTTCATGCCATTCTCCTGCCTCAGCCTCCTGAGTATCTGGGACTACAGGCACCTGCCACCACACCCGGCTAATTTTTTTTTTTTTTTTTTTTGAGACGGAGTCTCGCTCTGTCGCCCAGGCTGGAGTGCAGTGGCCGGATCTCAGCTCACTGCAAGTTCCACCTTCTGGGTTCACGCCGTTCTCCTGCCTCAGCCTCCCAATTAGCTGGGACTACAGGCGCCTGCCACCTCGCCCGGCTAGTTTTTTGTATTTTTTTTTTTTTAGTAGAGATGGGGTTTCACCGTGTTAGCCAGGATGGTCTTGATCTCCTGACCTCGTGACCTGCCTGCCTTAGCCTCCCAAAGTGCTGGGATTACAGGCTTGAGCCACCGCAGCCGGCTGATTTCTCTATTTTAGTGAAAGGAGTAGGATAACAGGAGTGGGAGCAGAAGGTGTTTCATAAGCAAAAAAAGTCTAGAAACTGGAGAGAGAATTTTGGTTGGATTATTCATATGTATATTGAAGTTAACAAGGATAATGGCAAAATTGAGATAGACAGGGAAGACTGTGAGCCACGTGTCAGTCTGTGAATGAGATGGAATAACTAGGAGGTTAGTCATTACAAAGGGAGGAAGAGCTGAATTAGATGATGCCGAGACCAGCTCGGTTGGGGAGATCCTAACCCAGCAGCACTAGAGGAATTAAAAACACACATACAGAAATATAGAGGTGTGAAGTGGGAAATCAGGGGTCTCACAACCTTCAGAGCTGAGAGCCCTGAACAGAGATTTACCCATGTATTTATTAACAGCAAGCCAGTCATTAGCATTGTTTCTATAGATACTAAATTAACTAAAAGTATTCCTTATGGGATACGAAGGGATGGGCTGAATTAAAGGAATAGGTTGGGCTAGTTAACTGCACCAGGAGCATGTCCTTAAGGCACAGATTGCTCATGCAATAGTTTGTGGTTTAATAATGCCTTTAAGGGGTTTTCCGCTCTGGGTGGGCCAGGTGTTCCTTGCCCTCTCTCTGGTAAACCCACAACCTTCCAGCATGGGCGTTATGGCCATCTGGAACATGTCAGAGTGCTGCAGAGATTTTGTTTATGGCCAGTTTTGGGGCCAGTTTATGGCCAGATTTGGGGGGGCCTGCTCCCAACATGTCCCTCCTTCTTTGATTTGCAAATTGATAAAAGCAAAGGCAGCTTTGTCACAGTGAGCTACTTCTCGCAGGAGTCAGGATACACATCTGCAGACTATACAAAGAGAGACAACACAGATTAAAAGTGCAGTCATTGAAATCACAGAGCTTTCAAGTGTTTTTATCCATTTTAATGGGTTACTAGCTGCTAATTTGTCTGTAACTCCTTTAAGCACTCCAGTTCTTGGCATTAAGGTCAGGTGTGCCTGGGATGCTTTAAATATTTGTTCTTTAATTTTGCAATATCCAAAGACAAGTTTGTAGAGTGTCTTTCTAGATGCTTTTTTATTCTTTCTCAAATTTTGATCTTATTAAGAGCTATTAATAGTTTCCACACATCCTTATGTTAAGCCCCTAGAGTGGGTCATATCATTTGAGGTTGAGGTGCCACTATACCGCCATGTTTCCAGATAATAGGAACTTTTTCGTACTTTTTATCATTTCTACTATCTGATCGTTTTGTTCAGACCAACTGAATACAGTGTGGCCGTGGCATGCAGACTGAGAGGTGTAATTCAAGCTAAACATCCCCTTAGCGTACCAGTTAGTAATGATTCCATAGGAATTGTTGTGCAGCACCTTTACCTGTTCTGCAGTGCAATCTTCCTAAACACGTACTTTCATTATTTCTGGCCAGGTTCTATTTTGTTTATAAATAGGTTTTTGAGGGTGGTATGCCTCAACTATAGGAGCAGATTTATTATGATAAATACTGAGATCAGAAAGCATGTGTAACTGTGTCATAGAGTGATTAAATCCAGGCATTATTACCAGCCAGATTGATAAATATGCCCAATAAGTATAATTGTTCTCTGTGTCAGCCCTTGTTGAAGGAATACTCTTGGCAGTGGTGATAACTGCTATCATAGCTACTATTAAATTATTCATTATGACTGGTTGTCCTGCTTTCCTCAGGTTTTCTTCCACCATCTGTGACAGCTTCTTGATCTGTCCCCAGGTGGGTGGCTGTGTTTGATGGGTGTTGCTCATGACAGTTGGTGTCCTCCTCAGCATCAGTCTCGACATGGCTGCAACCAGGGGGTCCTCGGGATCCTCCCGGAATCTCTTCCTCAGCATCTGGCTCATGATGAGGTTTCAGGTGTCTTGATGGTATCCAAATTGGCTGTTGATTTTGGCCTGGAGAAATGCAAGCATAACCTCTACCCCAAGTTATTATTTTACCTATTTCCCATCTTTCTGTTATTGGATCTGTCTACCAAATCAATTGTTCTGCTTCTGTCTTTGCAGCTGGTTTCTGTATATGCTGTTCAGCTGCTAATAACATCTGGCCTTTGGGCAGGCTCAAAAAATTTAAAGTTAATAATGCTAGATTCAGTTGCATCCGTGGGGTTCCATATTCTCTGTCTCCTCCTTTCTGCTTTTGCTACTGCTGTTTTAGGGAAAGATTCATTCTTTCCACGATCGCTTGTCCTTGAGAATTGTATGGGATACCAGTAATGTGTTTAATATTCCACAGAGAAAAATGTAGCTAGAGCTTGGCAGTATAGCCTGGGGCATTATCTGTTTTAATAGAAGCTGAAATGCCCATCACCACAAAACACTGCAAAAGATGACGTTTAACACAGGCAGAAGACTCTCCTGATTGGCATGTAGCCCAAAGTGAGAAAAGGTGTTCATATTTACATGTACATAAGCTAGTCTCCCAAATGAAGGAACATGTGTGACATCCATTTGCCAAAGAGAGTTAGGTTCTAATCCTCAAGGATTAACTCCTCCTGTAAAAGATGAGGAGTGTACCATATGGCAAGTTGGGCATCACTGGATAATATTTTTGGCTTCTTTCCAGGTAATGCTGTATCTGCATTTGCGACCAGAGGCATTAACATGGGTTAAATTGTGAAAGTGTCTAGCATTAGATATTGCATTAGCAACTAGGCGATCAGCCATTTGATTCCCTTCAGTCAAAGGTCCTGGAGGAGGTGTATGGGCCCTAATGTGAGTGATGTAAAAAGGATGCATTCTACTTCTAACTGCTGTTTGCAATTGGGTAAATAAAGTCATCAGTTGTTCATATTTATGAAATCATAACTGAGCATTTACAATTAACTGTGTGGAATGAATCACATATAGAGAATCAGAAATCACATTAATAGGCATATCAAAAGCAGTCAACACCTCAATTGCAGCTACAACCTCTGCTTTTTGAGCTGAAGTATAGGGCATCTGGAAAACTTTACTTTTTGAGCCAGAATAAGAAGCTTTACCATTACTAGACCCATCTGTAAAAACAATGAAAACGCTTAGCAAGCTGCAGGTTGTTTACTGCAGGAATTGTAAATGCAAACTCTTCATAGTCTTGCTCAGCTAAAGAGATAGTAAAGAAACAGTCTTTTAAATCTATGACTATTAAAGACCAATTTTTTGGAATTATAACAGGAGAAGGCAATCCTGGCTGTAATGCTCCCATAGGTTGTATAACTGAATTGATTGCTCTTAAGTCAGTTAGCATTCTCCATTTACCTGATTTTTTTCTTAGTTACGAAAACTGGAGAATTCCAAAGGGAAGATGTTGGAACTATGTGCCCATTTTCTAATTGTTCAGTAACTAATTTCTCTAAAGCCTCCAGTTTCTCTTTACTTAGCGGCCATTGTTCTATCCAAATTGGCTTATCTGTTAACCATTTTAAAGGTATAGGTTCTGGAGGCTTAACAATGGCTGCCATCAAAAATGATATCCTAAACCTTGGCGGGAACTTTGTCTTTCCACTTGAAGCGGTTCTTTTAAACCTTGCAAGTTTTTTTCTAGTCCCATACCAGGGACATACCCCATTTAATGCATTGTGTGTTGACTTTGAGGGCTGTATAATTGTTCTGGAATTAGAACTTGTGCTCCCCATTGTAATAAATCTCCCCCCCATAAATTTATAGGTACGGAAGTATAATTGGTTGAATAGTCCCAGGTTGTCCATCAGGCCCTTCACAATGCAAAATGTAACTACTTTGAAATACTTCAGTGGCTTTACCAACTCCAACTATGTTAGATTGAGCGGGTTGAATTGGCCATGCAGACGGCCCGTGCTGTAGAGAAATGATTGAAATGTCCGCTCCTGTATCTACCAAACCTTTAAATTTCTTTCCCTGAATAGTTATTTCACAGGTAAGACGTTTATCAGTAATTTGATTTTCCCAGTAAGCTGCTTTGCCTTGTTTATTTGTTCTTCCAAATCCTCCTGTTAATTTAATTTCACCTTTTCCCATTCCTACATATGGCACAATCCAGGAGCTGTGCTGTACACTCTCCTGGCTCTGCTTTCCAGGGAACAGAAGTAGATATAACAATTTGAATTTCCTCATAATAATCTGAATCAATGGCTCCTGTATATATTTGTACCCCTTTAAAACTTAAACTAGATCTGCCTAGAAGTAATCCTATTGTCCCCACTGGCAAGGGTCCACAGACTCCTTTTGGGACCTTTTGCAGAGGTTCCCCAGGCAGAAGGCTCACAGCTTTTGTGCAGCATAAATATACTGCGACACTACCAACTGTGGCGGGGGACAGACAATGTACAGGGGCGAGAGAATGGCCTGAACTGGAAATGCCCCAGTTTAGAACGGGGTGCAGGACGGGCCCCTCATGGCGTTTCCCAAAATTGGGTTCCCTTCTTTATCAAACTTAGAGTGACACTGATTTGCCCAATATTTTCCTTTTTTACATTTTGGACATATTTCAGGCTTAGCAGTTTTCTTTTTTCCCCTATCTGGCAGCCTGACTCATTGATTTTTTTTTTTCTACGTTCTTTTTTAGTGTGTCCATGCTTCCCACAGTTAAAACAAGCTCCAGGAAATGGAGTATTTCCTTTATCCACTCTCAGTCCTGCCATTGCCTTTGCCAACAAAGTAGCTGTACACAGATTACCTCTGATACCATCACAGGCCTTGATATAATCAACTAAATGTGCTTTTCCGAATTTAAAAGGAGAAGGCTCAAATGTAGCTATAATATTTCCCTGTTGATCTGGGGGGGGGTGTATTCTAACAGGGAACTGCCAAGCCCCTAAATCACCCTTTCATTGAGCTTGCTGAATTCTTGCCTGAATAGAACTAAGAGTGGTTGGTTGCTCGAGGTGCTGCTTGACCAGTCACTGGGGCAACTACTTTTTGTCCAGTGTCCTCCGGAAAAGAAAGATCTGGAGGCTCATTTTCTTCAAAATAATAATGAGGGGGTACAGAAGGGTAGGAATGAACCTCTCCCTCCTTTGCCGCTTTAGCTGGCAAACAAACCTGCTCTGTAACCTCTTCTGTTACTTTGCCACACTCTCCTTCCTCCTCATCATCAGTGTGAAAAAGTACCAACGGGGAATGAACCATACCCCACACTTGTCTCATTGTTACCCTGACACTTCTGAGCTCCCCTTCTTACTCACCATGGGGATTACTTTAAGAGTACTCGGGTGTCCTCCAGCTACTTTCACTTTCTCCAACCGCTGCTCTGGCAACCCTTCGACCTGAATTCGAGCCCCCATGATGGATGCCACTTGCGGAGACCAGCTCGGTTGGGGAGATCCTAACCCAGCAGCGCTAGAGGAATTAAAGACACACACACAGAAATATAGAGGTGTGAAGTGGGAAATAAGGGGTCGTACAGCCTTCAGAGCTGAGAGCCCTGAACAGAGATTTACCCATGTATTTATTAACAGCAAGCTAGTCATTAGCATTGTTTCTATAGATACTAAATTAACTCAAAGTATCCCTTATGGAAACGAAGGGATGGGCTGCATTAAAGGAATAGGTTGGGCTAGTTAACGGCAGCAGGAGCATGTCCTTAAGGCACAGATCACTTATGCCATTGTTTGTGGTTTAAGAACACCTTTAAGCGGTTTTCTGCCCTGGGTGGGCCAGGTGTTCCTTGCCCTCGTTCTGGTAAACCCACAACCTTCCAGCATGGGCGTCTTGGCCATCTTGAACATGTCAGAGTGCTGCAGAAATTTTGTTTATGGCCAGTTTTGGAGCCAGTTTATGGCCCGATTTGGGGGGCCTGCTCCCAACAAGATGATCTTCAAAGAATAGGGAGAATATGTTTTGTTTTTTTAAGAGCAGGGGATTAATGATTTGGAAGAAGCGGGCAGGCATGGTGGCTCACGCCTGTAATCCCAGCACTTTGGGAGACTGAGGTGGGTGGATCACTTGATGTCAGGAGTTTGAGACCAGCTGGTCAACATGGTGAAACCCCGCCTCTACTAAAAATAAAAAATTTAGCTGAGTATGATGGTGCATGCCTATAGTCCCAGCTACTTGGGCGGCTGAGAAAAGAGAATCGCTTGAACCCAGGAGGCGCAAGCTGCAGTGAGCCAAGATTGTGCTGCTGCACTCCAGCCTGGGCAACAGAATGAGACTCTGTCTCAAAAAAAAAAAAAAAAAAAAAGATTTGGAAGAGGCAATGAAGAGTACACAATGGATACCACACACCCCTTCTTTTCTGAGGATGCAGAACCTATGGGACAATAAGCAACTACCCCTCTAGGACTCCAGAGAAAGAGTCAGGGAAGTGTCAAATGAGTAATCAGTGAAGAGACTGAGTAATATGGGAATTTAATAGCCTTTACCGAACAAGTCAGTGGAAGTTATATTTTAATTTAATTTTAATTTTGGGGGGAGGGATGAAGTCTCACTCTGTTGCCCAGGCTGGAGTACAGTGGCTCAATCTCAGCTCACTGGAACCTCCACCTCCTGGGTTCAAGCGATTCTTGTGCCTCAGCCTCCTAAGTAGCTGGGATTACAGGCACGCGCCACCATGCTTAGCTAGTTTTTGTATTTTTAGTAGTGAAGGGGTTTTGCGCTGCTGCCAGGCTGCTCTTGGACTCATGACCTGAAGTGATCCACCTACCTCGGCTTCCCAAGGTGCTGGGATTACAGGCGTGAGCCACTGCACCCTGCTGAGTTATATTTTATAGGGAACATTTAAACATTTGACATTACAAGCAGAATCATTTGTATATTCTTATTTTTTCTTTCTTTCCCAGTTAATTCAGTTTTACTACTACACATTTTCGCCAAATCAAGGTGTGCAGAATTTATTTCTTTTTCTTTTTCTTTTTTTTTTTTTTGAGACGGAGTCTCGCTCTGTCGCCCAGGCTGGAGTGCAGTGGCGCGATCTCGGCTCACTGCAAGCTCCGCCTCCCGGGTTTACACCATTCTCCTGCCTCAGCCTCCGAGTAGCTGGGACTACAGGCACCCGCCACCGCGCCCGGCTAGTTTTTTGTATTTTTAGTAGAGACGGGGTTTCACGGTGTTAGCCAGGATGGTCTCGATCTCCTGACCTCGTGATCCACCCGCCTCGGCCTCCCAAAGTGCTGGGATTACAGGCTTGAGCCACCGCGCCCGGCCCAGAATTTATTTCATTAACACATTAACATTAATGTGTTAACTGGATTTTTTTTTTTTTTTTTTTTTGTCAAATAAGTAGGGAATTCTCTTTAAACCATCTCTGTATTTCACAGCCAGTCCAAGAGCAAATGAGAACAAATTCTAATATATCCAGGGGAAATTATCACCAACTAGGCATAAAGCTTAAAGGGAAAAGGGTAGGCTGAGGGAGCTAGCAGCAGGTCACAGTTAGTACACAGGGCCAGGCTTGGTCCCAGGATTCAGGCAGGAGCCCTTGTTCCCAGCCCCGCCCAGCAGTCCTCAGATGGCATGATGGATCGACATGAATTCTCGAGTTCCAGTCTGAAGTGCCTCTTCTAGAGAGAAGAGAGATGACAGGAGGTAAAGGGAAACAAATTCTGGAAATACCAGTAGGGAAGCAGAGGGACTTCTTCCCCTGCCACCGTCAGAGGCCCTGCCTCTGATTACACCTGTGGAAGCTCATGTTAAAGCTTTGAATGTCACAGAGTTGGCAACAGAATGATCAAGGATCAGAGAGGGAGTTCGAGACCAAACCTGGGCAACATAATAAGACTCCATCTCTATAAAAAATGGAAAGAAAACTAGCCAGGTATGGTGGTGTGTGCTACTTGGCAGGCTGAGGTGGGAGAATTGCTTAAGCCCAGGAGGTCCAGGCAACATTGAGCTATGACTGCACCACTGCACTCCAGCCTAGGTGACACAGTGAGACATTGTCTCCTAAAAAAAAAAAAAAAAAAAAAAAGGATAGGGAATTTGAGTATGACTGTGGCTGGAGCCTGGCTGAATAGTGTGGGTTGACAGTCTGAAAAGACAGTGGCTTTCCACAGCTAGGCAGATGCCAAAGTGGAAGGAACGTAAGTAGTTCCTGGCAGGGCGCCCTCAGGGATGACACTTGGCTGATCTGATGGTGCTTATGGGGTTGAGTGTAAACTGGCTACCAAAATGAGGGAGCTGGACTATGCTAGAGGAGGTAACCAGAGAATCCCTCTGTGGGGAGAAGTTACTAGAGCAAAACAGGAACAAGGGGCACACCTTGTGCTCCTGAGGAGAGCCCCAGAGATGGTGAGAGGGAAGCATGGCTGATTAGCACCCGTGGGCTCTGTAGCTTGGAAAGCTCTGAGGCACTGTTCCAGAGTCAAGGAGCCTCCCCTCTTCCTTCAACACTATTCCTGGTAACTGTTTATAATCAGTCCTGGAGAAGAACAAGGCCCTCCCATCTCCCACAACCCCAGACTCAGCCCCAAGGAGAGGGGTAAAGAGTGATGAGTGGTAGGAGGTAGGGAAGTGTGAGACGTCTACTGGGTCTTCTTTTGAAATTTTTTTAATTTTAATTTTTTTGGTGTCTATTGAGTCTTCCAGTCTTCCAAGACCAGGGAGGGTAGTATGCGGGTGGTGGAGGCTGGTACATGTGCATGTAGATGTTGTGTGAGTTGCCCAGGTTGTAATAGGCTCTGGCAGCTGCTTCTTGGCCTTGGCTGCAGGAATGGAGTGAATTTTGGTGCTTCTGATGGGAGGTTCCAGGAGTCCAGGATAGGGCAGTGCCATGGGGCTGCACCTGTTTTATGGCCCTATCCATGATGGGAGGTCCTAGATAGAACTCAGGTGGAGGTGGTAGATAGGAGTACAGAAGGGCAGGAGTGCATTCCATTGCAACTGGTGATGGGAGGCACAGGCCCCACCAGGCATGTAAGAGTATCTATAGCCTCCACTGGGGGCTTACCTCTGGAGGCTTAACATGCCACCTGTAGCACCCATTGTCCAAACTCAATGGTGCTCCCTGCTGTAAAGGTATGAAGCAGAACCTTCCCAGTCACCTCCTGCTTCACGGTTGCCTTTATGTAGTTTGGACTAAACACAAGTTACTTGGTCCTTATAGTCCTCCATTTGATAAAATGGCATCATGAAAGACTGCATGGCATCGTTCCCTGTGGACCAAAAGATGACCTGGTAAGGGATAAGGTAAATTGTACCTCTCTTGGTCCTTCTAAAGGCCTCTGGCATCTTCTTTGTGTCATTGAATGTAAGTTCCACATGGTCATAGAACATAAGGATGCTCTTGCTTTTGCTGACCATCACTTTGCCACCCTCTGAGCGATTCTTGTTGAATGCTTTAGTCTCTCCTGTATACTCTTATTTTGATGCCCTTTTACATAGATGCTTTTCCATATCAGGTTGTTTGAACAACATCTTATCTTGCCTTTCAGGGATTATATGGAATAAAAGAAGAAATCTTTCTCAGTATCCCTTGTGTCTTGGGGCGGAATGGTGTCTCAGATGTTGTGAAAATCAACTTGAATTCTGAGGAGGAGGCCCTTTTCAAGAAGAGTGCAGAAACACTTTGGAATATTCAAAAGGATCTAGTATTTTAAATTAAAGCCTTCTAATGTTCCACTGTTTGGAGAACAGAAGATAGCAGGCTGTATATTTTAAATTTTGGAAGTATTTTCATTTGATCTTTAAAAAATAAAAACAAATTGGAGACCTATGACATAACTCCAGTCTCTCAAGATTAGAACGAGAAAATGGTAAAGAGATTTTCCTCTTTAAGAATCCTTTATAGCTCTATTCTAATGATACCCAATCTGTACAGGTGTAAGTTATACTTCTGAGGTATGTCATATATTTTAGAGAGCCTTCAGATGTAGTAGAATATGTATAATCACTATAATACAGAGCTTTGATTCTTTTCACAAACCAAACCCTTTTTCTAGTATTACAATTTTATCTTGTACTTTCGTCCATTAGAGTACCAGCATATTCATTTCATTACATTAGCATCATATGTTTATGTATAATCATTTTAAATGTGGCCGGGCACTGCAGCCTGGGCAACAGAGTGAGGCTGTGTCTCAAAAAAAAAAAAAAAATCATTATAAATGCTTATTTTTAAGACCATATATATCAAAAAGAAATATAAAGCTGAGTGCAGTGGCTCATGGCTGTAATCCCAGTGCTTTGGGAAGGTGAGGCAGGAGGATCACATGAAGCTAGGAGTTTGAGACCAGCCTTGGCAACATAGCAACACCCCATCTCTACACAAATAAACAAATTAGGTGTGATGGCATGCATCTGTAGTCCAGCTACTTGGGAGACTGAGACCAGTAGATAACTTGAGCCCAGGAGTTCAAGGCTGCAGTGAGCTATGATTGTGCCACTGCACTCCAGCCCGGGCAACAGAGGAAGACTCAGACTCAAAAGAAGAGAAGACAGAAGAAAAGCAGAAAGAACAAGAAGAAGATACAGATACAACTTTATGATGTAAAAAAGTTGAATAAGGTTATATTCAACTCTGCAAGTATTATACCAGTCATATAAACTCAAATAGTTGATTTGGTGTCTCAATTGAAATATCACCCAGGGAGCTTATACCATCCTCAGTTATTTGTGCAGCAAACTACTACTATGCTTGCTATGGTATCGTTATGAAATCTGTATGACATGATCTCTGCCCTCAAGTAGTCACAGTATTTAGGGTACCTCAACAAATTGTTTTTGACTATTTTTTTTTTTCCTTTTTGAGATGGAGTCTCACTCTATCACCTAGGCTGTAGTGCAGTGGCACGATCTCGGCTCACCACAACCTCCACCTCCTGGGTTCAAGTGATTCTTCTGCCTCAGCCTCCCAAGTAGCTGGGATTACAGGCACCTACCACCATGCCTGGCTAATTTTTGTATTTTTAGTAGAGATGGAGTTTCACCATGTTTGCCAGGCTGGTCTTGAACTCCTGACCTCAAGTGAGCTGCCCACCTCAGCCTCCTAAAGTGCTGGGATTACAGGTGTGAGCAACTGCTGCGCCCAGTTGATTGTTGACTAATGTTTGATAACAGTCATTAATAGCTCCCTGTTGGTGTCTAAAGGTGAAAGTGCTTCTACTGATTTATATAGTATATACACACATATGAAGTCTTTCTTGATTCCACAAGAAATTTAAAGCAGCTATAGGAACTATACAGTAAAACAAAAACTAAGAAATCAGTATCAAATTAATTTACATTTTTTTCTTTTTTTAGACAAGGTCTTGTTCTGTCACCCAGGCTGGAGTACAGTGGTGTAGTTGTGGCTCACTGCAGCCTCGAACTCCCGGGCTCATCAGATCATCCCACCTCAGCCTTCTGAGTAGCTGAGACTACAGGCACATGCCACCATGCCCTGCGGATTTTTGTATTTTTTGGAGACAGGGTTTCACCATGTTGCCCAGGCTGGTCTTCAACTCCTGGGCTCAAGCAGTCCTCCTGCCTCAGCCCCCAAAGTGCTGGGATTATAGGCATGAGCCACCACTCCTGGCCAATTTACAAATTAAGACTAGAACTGGACCAATGGGAAAGATTAGAAGGTAGATATGCAGCCCCTGAGGACTTGCATGACTAGTGGAGGCTGACTCATTTGGTCAGAGAGTCATGGTTTACCCTCATAATCTGTTATTCTTGCTCTGTTGATAGCTTGCTTTCTGGTCATCTACTCCTGAACATGATTAATGTCCCATTATTTTATTATTTTCCCTTTTTCTTTAGCATCTTCCCTTGAATGTATACAATTATTATCAGTTGAGTTAGGATGAGGGCAAGGGGAGTCTTCTGTGGGTTTTGGCTTTTTAAAAAGCTCATTTGTACATCAAAACTTCATTTTAGGAAATTTTTGCAGAGATTAAAAGGCTGAAAAATTGATACAGTTTCTACAGGGAACATTCTAGTAAGTAAAACTGCTCTACATGTCCCCAAGTAGCTGAAAATTGGTTCTGGGTAGAGGGGAGGGAGGAAAAGGTAAAAAAAAAAACCTTAGCTGTTACAAGAGTTTGACTCTCCAAAGCTCAACCTTGCCTGACAAAATTTTAACTCTCATATATATATATGTATATGTGTATATATGTATATATATGTATATATGTGTATATGTATATATATTTTTTAAGAGACGGAGTCTTGCTCTGTCGCCCAGGCTGCAGTGCGGCGGCTCAAGCTTTGCTCACCGCAACCTCCGCCTCCCAGGTTCAAGCAATTCTCCTGCCTCAGCCTCCGGAGTAGCTGGGACTACAGGTGCTGGCTGCCACACCCAGCTAATTTCTTTTACATTTTAGTAGAGATGGGGTTTCACCATTTTGCCCAGGTGGGTCTCAAACTCCTAAGCTCAGACAATTCCCCCGCCTTGGCCTCCCAAAGTGCTAGGGTTACAACCGTGAGCCACTGCGCCCAGCCAACTCCTTAATATTTAATTTCATGATGGGGAGTGCAAAACAATTGGGGGAACATATCTACAAAGACTCCTGAGGGAGTGATAATGAAAACTGAGAAACACTGCTCTATATTTTATAAAAATTTGTCAATATGTATTACTGTATTAGGGTTCTCTAGAGGAACAGAACTAATAGGATAGCTATATATATAAAGGGGGTGTTTATTGAGGAGTATTGACTGACACGATCACAAGGTGAAGTGCCACAATAGGCCGTCTGCAAGCTGAGGAGCAAGGAGGCCAGTCGGAGTTCCAGAGCTGAAGAACTAGGAGTCCAGTGTTTGAGGGCAGGAAGCATCCAGCACAGGAGAAAGATGAAGGCTGGAAGACTTGGCCAGTCTAGTCCTTAAAGGTTCCTCTGCCTGTTTTTATCCTAACGTGCTGGCAGCTGACTAGATGGTGCTCACCTGTGAAGAGGGCAGGTTTGCCTCTTCCAGTCCACTGACTCAAATGTTAATTTCCTGTGGCAACACCCTCACAGACACACCCAGGATCAACACTTTGCATCCTTCAATCCAATCAAGTTGACACTCAATATTAACCATCAAAATTACGTATTATGATTCACAAATGAGTTAGAAAACAATTAGGTAAAATGTGGTGGGAGAAGTAGAAACTTTGGTTTACTCCAGACTGGTTTTGGATTCTGCATTTTTATTTTTATTTTTGAGACGGAGTCTCACTCCGTCACCCAGGCTGGAGTGCAGTGGCATGATCTCAGCTCACTGAAACCTCCGCCTCCCGGATTCAAGCGATTCTCCTGCCTCAGCCTCCCGAGTAGCTGGGATTACAGGTGCGTGCCACCACACACGGCTAATTTTTGTATTTTTAGTAGAGACGGGGTTTCGCCATGTTGGCCAGGCTGGTGTCGAACTCCTGACCTCAGGTAGTCCACCCGCCTCAGCCTCCCAAAGTGTGGATTCTACATTTAACCACTTAATAATGAATTGAGCTTTCTCTTCAGCTTGTAAAAATGGTTATCAGTTGGCACTGCACTTATCACATTCTTCAGGTTTCATAACTTATTTCAAAATTCCTTTTGCATACAGAGTTTTGTTGTTGTTTTGAGACAGGGTCTCACTCTGTCACCCAGGCTGGGGTACAGTGGCACAATCTCCGCTTACTGCAACCTCCACCTCCCAGATTCACAAATGATTCTTGTGTTTCGGCCTCCCAAGTAGCTAGGATTACAGGTGTGCACCAGCACGTCCAGCTAATTTTTGTATTTTTAGTAGAGACGTGATTTCACCATGTTGGCCAGGCTGATTTCGAACTCCTGACCTCAGGTGATCCGCCCACCCCTCCTCGCAGAGTGCTGGGATTACAGCGTGAGCCACCGCGCTCGGCCCAGAGGTTTAAAATTTTACTTTTTCTACTTTAGCTCACATTTGAGGTGGTAAAAGTTAATCTTGAGGTCCCTTTCTCCTACAGTGCTGGGGAAAAATTTCCAAATGAGAGTCAAAAAGTCCTTTTCAGATACATCCAGACAAGGTTTGGTTAGAAATAAAATTACCTGGGCTCTCTGGTGGATGGGTTCTAGGCAAACAACTCCACCGGACAGGAGAGGCCGTGCACTGCATTGTGCCTGCCTCACCTCGGGTGCCTTCTGCAGCCGGCCAACCACCGACACAGCAGCGCGCCCACCAGCACGCGGGGGCGGGGCGGGCAGGCAGAGGCGCAGGTGCGGTGCTTCACAGCCCGCTTCCAGCCTCACACCTGCCAAGCATCACACCTGCGATGCCTGCACGAGCTGGGTGCGGTCCGCGCAGCTGCAGTAAGGAGGTGACCCGGCGTCTATTAGTTGGTGGTTCATCTCCTTCGTGCCTCGAGGAGCTGTAACGCCGCTTTCCTCCATTCTCTTTCTTCACTCTTGAGTGAGTGGCTATGAGCTGGGCTGCAAGAGTCCTGGGGAGCAGCCAGAGAGCGGGCGCCGCGGGAGCGAATTGTTTTTGCCCAAGGATGGTTCCGTGTCTCCGCCAGGCGGCATGTGACCTGCTCAGGCGCGGGTGGCCCTTCACCCCTGTGAGTGTCGCCAGAAGTACCTCGCACTTGGACCTGCGGACCCCGGGCGCAGTCCGGGAGCTGCGAACTGGAGGTTGGGGGAAAAGTAGGGTAGAGGGGGGAGAAAAGGGGGTCAGCTGCGGGACGGAGAGCCGTCCCAGCTGTGGTTTCATGTTTGATGGAGCAGGCCCTGTTCCTTTCCTCTCTCTCTCTTAATTCCTCTTAACTATACTCACGCTTTCTTCTCCTTCCCCTGGTCCGCTTCATGGATGCTGAGCTACCTGGCCAGAACCTACCCAGCTTCTTTGCTGTCAGATTTGTCGGTCTTGCACCTCCTTCCACACGGGGGCCCAGAAGTTCTCCATACGCGCTCTCACCACAGGTCTTGGAATTCCAAGCCATTTCCAATTTCAGGTCTTGCAAATGGCTGTGCAATTTGTCTTCACTGTTAGGTTTCCAAGATGGCAACTGTCAAGAGTGAACTTATTAAGAATTTCACGAAAGAGGAGGCCATTCATCACAATAAGATCTCCATTGTAGGAACTGGATCGGTTGGTGTGGCCTGTGCTATCAGCATCTTATTAAAAGTAAGTTATGTGCTCCGCACCACAGGGTTCACCTCGGTTGGAAGCAAGGCCACAGTGTATGGTTGTGCAGGTTGTGTCCAGTTCAAGGGATGAGTGGGGATCCAGTACAAGGGGCACCAGAGGAAAAGGTGCCCCTTTTTTAGTTCCACCCAGAGGGCGCTCCTTTTTTAAAATAGTATTATATCAAATGTTAGAAGCATCTCTGTGAAAGTATGTTGACATTTCGCTTTCACATAATGACAATATGAGGTACCCCTTTGCTTGATCTGGAAACTCAGCTCACAAAACAAACTGGAGAAAGAGGTGGCAGAAAAGAGTATACAAGCATGTCAGTGATGGTAGGCAGCCTGTGAGCACAAAATACAATCTTTTTTCCTTGAAATATCTCTCTCCCATTTCCTAGTCTCTAGATCTTTATTTCCCTTCATTCCTTGTTCATGTTAGCTTAGTTTTAGTGTTTAGCTGTTCTTAGTACTGATACAGCTGATCAAGTTTAATGGCTATAGACAGAGGCCAAAAAGGATTCTGACCCCTTTCTAAGAATATTACCCTGATACGAACTTTATTACCATAAAGTTTTAATAAATCAGACATTTTGAGCTATACTTTTATTAATGAAGTATCTGTAAAATGTTTTAAGTCATCTTTTATATAATCTTTAAACCTGGCATGATTCATTGGATTTAAAGGATTGCCTCTGGGTTTCATATCTAGATGACATAGTGACCTTGTGGCACTAAGGATAGCGGCCGCAGCCAACTGCTGCTCCTGCCAGCCATACAAATTCCCCATGATTCATTTTGTCCTACCTATTGTAATGCCTTTATCAGCAGTGTCCTCACTGCTAATGAAGAATGCACACAGGTGAAAACCAACACATCTGTGACTCATTGATTGATGGGGCCTCCACGTATTGCCCAGGCTGCTGTCAAACTCCTGGCCTCAAGCAGGAGGCCTCAGCTTCCTGAAGTGCTGAGATAACAGACGTGAGTCACCTTGCTTTGCCCAACACATTTTTTTTAAACATCAGTAATAATGATAACAATATGTTTATAAGCATTATCCAATATTACAACCCTGAAAAGTAAATATTAGACCTATTTTTTAGAGGAGAAAAAAGGCACAGACTATCTCTAATTGCATGAATAAGTATACAGGTAATATATACAGAAAAGCTTGAAATAAAATATTTATTTATCACCTCTGCTTTGAAGGGCCATTTGGGGAGGGACTGAGCCATATCCCTGGAACTCCTACCTCTGCCAGCTGCTGCTTAGCTTTGGTTGCAGGAGTGGAGGGAATTTCGGGGCTTCTGATGGGAGGTTCCAGGGGCCGAGGAGAGGGCAGTACCATGGGGCTGCACCTGTTTCATGGCCCTATCTGTGATGGGAGGTCCTAGATCTCGAGTGGAGGTGGTGGATAGGAGTGCATTCCATTGCAACTGGTGATGGGAGGTACAGGCCCCACTAGGCATGTAAGAGTATCCATAGGCTCCACTGGGGGCTTACCTCTGGAGGCTTAAAATGCCACCTGTAGCACCCATTGTCCAAACTCAGTGATGCTCCCTGCTGTAAAGGTATGAAGCAGAACCTTCCCAGTCACCTCCTGCTTCTAGAACTTGAATTCTAGTATGTTGCTAACTATGGCATTTGAATATCTTAGGAAATAGGGTACATAATCCCCCTATAAAGCCTCAGGTTAAGGCTCACTTTAATCTTTCCCTGTCCTTGCCCTAGACACTGCAACTTCTGTCATTCAAGGAGATGGTGATAGCCTAAAAACTCCTTGCTGATAAGGAATTCTCAAAAGGAATTGTTCAGGATTTTATTGTCAGGAATTTATGGCACGAACCTAGTAGAGAAACAGTAATGTCTTTAAAAACTACTGAGTTATACCATAATACATAAACTTTAATTAGTGTAATGTGAGATCCACTTGTATTCTCTTTCAGCGATGTATCCCGAATCTAGATCAGTGCCTCCTGTAATTGATATTTAGTAGTTGGATGAAAGAATTGCTCAAAGATGCCCATTAAAATGGAAAATGCACTGGATTGTGAATATAAAGATGGGATACGCTGTTTACTTTCATTTTTATAAGGAAAGAGAGTCCAGAGAGATTGTTAGGATATATTTTTATAGACTTTATTTTTTTGAGTAGTTTTAGATTTACAGAAAAATTGAAAGGATAATAGTTTATACTCCACATGTAGTTATTAACATTATACCTTAGTATGGTGTGATGGTTAATATTGAGTGTAAACTTGATTGGATTGAAGGATGCAGGGTATTGTTCCTGGGTGTGTCTGTGAGGGTATTGCCAAAGGAGATTAACATTTGAGTCTGAGGACCGAGAAACACAAACCTACCCTCAATCTGGGTGAGCATCATCTAATCAGCTGCCAGCACGTCTAGGATAAAAGCAGGCAGAGGAACGTGGAAGGACTAGATTGGCTAAGTCTTCCCGCCTTCATCTCTCTTTCATGCTGGATGCTTGCTGCCCTCAAATATCAGACTCCAAGTTCTTCAGCTTTTGAACTCTGAGACCTACACCAGTGGTTTGCCAGGGGCTCTCAGGCCTTTGGCTGCAGACTGAAGGCTGCACTGTTGGCTTCCCTACTTTTGAGGTTTTGGGACTTGGGCTGGCTTCCTTGCTGCTCAGCTTGCAAATGGCCTGTTGTGGGACTTCACATTGTGATCATGTGGGTCAATACTCCTTAGTAAACTCCCTTTCATATATACATCTATCCTATTAGTCCTGGCCCTCTAGAGAACTCTAATACATATTGTATACCTTAGTGTGGTACATTTGTCATGATGAAAGAATGGATATTGACATATCACCTTTAACTATAAAGTCCACACTTTACTCAGATTTCTTTAGTTTTTACCTATGTCCTTTTTCTGTTCCATGATCCCATCCAGGATGATACCACGTGACATTTAGTCACTGTTTCTCCTTGGGCTCCTCTAGACTATGACAGTTTCTTTAGATTTTTCGTCTTTGATGACTGAGCGTTTTGAGGAGTACTAGTCAGGTATTTTGTAGAACACCTTTCTGTTGGAATTTGGTGGTTTTTTTTTTAATGGTTTTGGGTTTTGGGGAGGAAGACATATAAAGTGCCATTTTTCATCACATCTTATCCCGGGTACATACTATCATGATTCAGTGTTGATGTTGACCTCGGTTACCTGACTGAGACTGTGTTTATCAGGTTTCTCTACTGTAAAGTTACTATTTTCCCCCTTTCCATACTGGTCTCTTTGGAAGAAAGTCCCTATATGCAGCCTACACTTACGGGGTGGAGAATTATTTTAATTCTTCTGTGTGGGAGATTTATCCTTCCTCCCCTATTAATTCAATCATTTGTTAATATCACTATGCACTCATGGGTCTTACTTTATACTTTGGATTATAATCTAATACTTCTGTATGAATTTGTTCCAGCTGTGGCCATTGGTAATTCTTTGAAGTTGCCTGCTGTGTGCCTTTGACATACTACATCAGTATAGAGTTTTGTTTGGTTTTGAACGCTTCCTTACTCTTTGTCATTTCAAGATGTTTCTGGTTCTTCATCTTGTATATTTTCTGCACCACTCCTAGAATCAGCCTTTTTTCTCCAAGGAAACTTGGTTCCTTTTATTGGATAATAGTATTAGAAACCAAGATCTGGGCTATTTATGTTCCTTGCTCCTGGGGTTATGATACATTTTCAAAGCTGCCTTTCAAAGATAACTTTATCAATGCCATGTAATACTGTTCCATACGACTCCAATCTCTGAATAACTGAGTGTCCAAGAAGCTTTGGCATTTCATTAAGCAACAACCTGTTCCTTGCAATACAGCTTAGACTTCTAGGTTAATCAGTTGTAGTCTAGTTTAAAATTTAAAGCGCTTGGCTTTGAATTTCCAGTAATTCAAATAGAGTAAAAAGATCCAGGCTGGATCCAGGCAGTGGCTCATGCCTGTAATCCTGCACTTTGGGAAGCCGAGGCAAGAGTATCACTTGAGCCTAGGAGTTTGAGACCAGCCTAGGCAACAAAGCAAGACCCTGTCTCTAAAATATAAATAAATGAATAAAAATTAAAAATTAGCTAGGTGGCTGCACACGGTGGCTCACGCCTGTAATCCCAGCACTTCGGGAGGCCAAGGCAGGTGGATCACCTGAGGTCAGGAGTTTGAGACCAGCCTGGCCAACATGGCGAAACCCCATCTCTACAAAAAATATAAAAAATTAGCTGGGCATGGTGGTGGTACATGCCTGTAATCCCAGCTACTTGGGAGGCTAAGGCAGGAGAATCCCTTGAACCCAGGAGGCAGAGGTTGCTGTGAGCCAAGATTGCGCCATTGCACTCCACCCTGGGCAACAAGAGCAGAAACTCCATCTCAAAAAAGCCAGGTGCAGTGGTACCTGCTAGTAGTACTAGCTACTTGGGAGGCTGAGGCAGGAGGCTTGCTTGAGCCCAAGAGGTTAATGCTGCAGTGAGCCATGAATGTGCTACTGTACTCCAGCTTGGGTGACAAAGTGAGACCCTGTCTCAAAAAAGAAAAAAGGTAAAAAGCTCTAACAATGTGAATTGGATATGTGCTTAAATTATGGATGCTTGGTTCTTTTCTTTTCTTTTCTTTTTTTCTGAGAGTGAGTCTCACTCTGTCGCACAGGCTGGAGTGCAATGGCCAATCTGATCTCGGCTCATGGCAATCTCTGCCTCCCGGGTTCAAGTGATTCTCCTGCCTCAGCCTCCCAAGTAGCTGGGATTACAGGCATGTGCCCCCATGCCCGGCTAATTTTTGTATTTTTAGAAGGGGCAGGGTTTCACCATGTTGGCCAGGCTGGTCTGGAACTCCTGACCTCAGGTGATCTGCCCACCTTCGCCTCCCAAAGTGCTGGGATTACATGCGTGAGGCACCGCGCCCGGCCTTGGTCATTTACTTCTTTTTTTTGAGACGGAATCTCGCTCTGTCGCCCAGGCTGGAGTGCTGTAGCGCAATCATGGCTCACTTCAACCTCTGCCTCCTGGGTTCAAGCGATTCTTCTGCCTCAGCTTCCTGAGTAGCTGGGACTACGGGCACGCGCCACCATGCCTGGCTAATTTTTGTATTTTTAGTAAAGACAGGGTTTCACCATATTGGCCAGGTTGGTCTCGAATTCCTGACCTCGTGATCCGCCCACTTCAGCCTCCCAAAGTGCTGGGTTTACAGGCGTGATCCACCATGCCCCGCCTTGATCATTTACTTCTCAGCACTAACACAAAGGTGCTATTTTTCCTCCAAGGAAAAATCTATTATGTAATAAAGATAAAAGAATATGTAGTTAAAAGGTAATACATTTACAAGGTTTGAAAGTAAGGCTGGGTACGGTGGCTCATGCCTGTAATCCCAGCACTTTGGGAGGCCATGGCAGGTGAATCATGAGGTCAGGAGTTTGAGACCAGCCTGGCCAACATGGTGAAACCCTGTCTCTACTAAAAACACAAAAAATTAGCCGGGCGTGGTGGCGGGCGCCTATAATCCCAGCTACTTGGGAGACTGAGGCAGTAGAATTGCTTGAACCTAGGAAGGTGGAGGTTGCAGTGAGCCGTGATAGCACCACTGCACTCCAGCCTGGGCAACAAGAGGGAGACTCCATCTCAAAAAAAAAAAAAAAAGTAGGCTGGGCATGGGCTCACGCCTGTAATCCCAGCACTTTCGTAGGCTGAGGCAGGCGGATCACTTGAGTCCTGGACTTTGAGACCAGCCTGGGCAACATGGTGAAACCCCATCTCTACAAAAAATACAAAAATGAGTCAGATGTGGTGGCAAGCACCTGTTGTTCCAGCTACCCAGGAGGCTGAGGTGGGAAGATCATCTGAGCCTGAGAAGGTTGAGGCTGCAGTGAGTCAAGATCATGCTACTGTACTCCTGCCTGGGGGCCAGAGCAAGCCCCTGTCTCAGAAACAAAAAGTAAAAGTAGAATTCAGACAGATACATACAAGGCTGGGTGCGGATTAAGGCTCACGCCTATAATCCCAGCACTTTGAGAGACCAGGGCAGGTGGATCACTTGAAGTCAGGAGTTTGAGACCAGCCTGGCCAACATGGTAAAACCCTGTCTCTACTAAAAATACAAAAAAATTGGCTGGGCCTGGTGGCACATGCCTATAATCCCAGCTACTCAGGAGGCTGAGGCAGGAGAATCACTAGAACCCAGGAGGTGGAGGCTGCAGTAAGCTGAGACTGCACCACTGCATTCCAGCCTGGGTAACAGAGCAAGAGACTCCATCTCAAAAAAAGAAAAAAGAAAAGATACATACATGGAGAAGTCACACTAGTTTCCATCCAACCTTTCCTTAGCATCCACTTTAGGCAACTATTTGAATCAGTTTCTTGTATTTCTAGTGTTTTGTTTTTTTTTAAATAGAACTATATTTTCTCTCCTTTCTTACATATAAAGTAGCATCATATAAATTATAGTACGAATTGGTTTCTGCAGGTAATAACTGTCTGACTATAGAACTAAAATATTTTTGAGTTGGAAGGAGCCTTATATTTTAATCCATTTGCTGTGGTTTAAATGTTTGTCCCCTCTGGAACTCATGTTTAAATTTAATCCTCCATGTGGCAGTATGGAGAGGTGGGGCCTTTAAGAGTCGACTAGGTCATGAGGGTTCTGCCATGGATTAATCTATGGATGAATGGGTTATCAGGGGAATGGGAATGGTAGCTTTACAAGAAGAGGAAGAGAGACCTGAATTTAGCAATCTCAGCCTCCTTGCCATGTGATGCCTTGCACTGCCTTGGGACTCTGCAGAGTCTCCTCCAGCAAGAAAGCCCTCACCAGATGCCGGCCCCTTGGCCTTGGACTTCTCAGCCTCCATAACTATAAGAAATAAATTCCTTTTCTTTATAAAGTACTCAGTTTCATACATTCTGTTATAAGGAGCAGGAAATGGACTAAGATACCATTTATTCAAAAAACTTCGAGCTCCTCTGTGCCAGGTGGATGATAAGTAAACACCAGATGGCTGGAGATGAATGACTTCCTTTTCTCAAGAAGCCCATGGTCTGGTGAGAAATTCCTTCAGCAGAAGCCCTACTTTATCACTCTGCAGCCTCGGCTGAAATGGGAAATGGGGCTGCTGACTACTTTCAGAGATTGTTCTATTTACTACGCAGTTTGTTTTTGTTTTCCTAATGATGAGCTGAAACGTTCCTCTTTGTAACTTGTATTTTTTCTGGTTTAGACTTTTATATCATGATGAAATGATGAGATCATTTATTATGTTTCCTTTAATTTTGATAATTCACAAGCTAGACATAGATCACCAATATAAGAATTTTCTTTCATTCTCCAGTTAATCAAGAGATACACTCACCCATTTGACTAATAATGTTTTTTAGGGTTTGAGTGATGAACTTGTCCTTGTGGATGCTGATGAAGGCAAACTGAAGGGTGAGACAATGGATCTTCAACATGGCAGCCCTTTTATGAAAATGCCAAATATTGTCTCCAGCAAAGGTTAATGTCATAGTTAAATACTATAAATATTCTAATATACATGAACAAATATCCAAGAAAATCATCTTTATTTCTTTTGACCTCCGCAGTTTTTACAGATAAGGCTGGTTGCTCCCTACTCTGTGCTCTCGTAACATGTTCAGATCCTTAGGTTGTACTTTGCAAGGTTTCCCACAGCACCAGACTGAGTTTCTTGTGAGCAGTAGTAATAGCAGTTACCATGACAGCTGCAATGAACTGACTGCCTATTGTGTGTGAGACATTGACCTAAGCACAACTCTATTTAAGAGATGATGTACCTCTGAACTAAGGTTAATTAAAAGTGATAGGACTGGGCGTGGTGGCTCACGCCTGTAATCCCAGCACTTTGGGAGGCCAAGGAGGGCGGATCACCTGAGGTTGGGAGTTTGAGACCAGCCTGACCAACATAGAGAAACCCTGTCTCTATTAAAAATACAAAAATTAGCCGGGCATGGTGGTGCATGCCTGTAACCCCAGCTACTCGGGAGGCTGAGGCAGGAGAATCGCTTGAACCCGGGAGGCAGAAGTTGTGGTGAGCCAAGATCACGCCTTTGCACTCTAGCCTGGGCAACAAGAGTGAAACTCTGTCTCAAAAAAAAAAAAAAAAAGTGATGGAGTAGGGATTTGAACTCAGTTCTGTTTAAGTCCAAAGCCTAAGCTCTTCACTACTGTACTTGATTCACTTGGCACCTGGGAGATAATTATTTGAACAAATGAATGAACCAACAATTCCCTATTCAAAGGTCTGTTCACACCGCATCTATCTCTCAGTATTCTTGCCAGACTAATCCATATTTTGACCTCTTCGTCTAAATAATACAAAAGGTATTTTAGGAGATGAGGTGTTTTTTTGAGACAGTGTCTTGCTATGTCTGGACACTGGGCTCAGGCTGGACTTGGACTTCTGGGCTCAAGTGATCCTCTTGGTCTCAGCCTCCAAGTAACTGGGACTACAGGTGCACTACTGCACCCAACTTAGGAGGTTTTTGTTTTTGGAAATGGAGTCTTGCTCTGTCACCCAGGTTGGAGTGTTGTGGTGTGATCTTGGCTCGTTGTGACCTCTGCCTCAGTCTCTCTTGTAGCTGGGACTACAGGCACCCGCCACTGTGCCTGGCTAATTTTTGTATTTTTAGTAGAGATGGGGTTTTGCCACATTGGTCAGTCTGGTCTTGAACTCCTAACTTCAAGTGATTGACCCACCTCAGCCTCCCAAAGTGCTGGGATTACAGGCGTGAGCCACTGCGCATGACTTAGGTTTTTTTTTTTTATTAAAAAAAAATGTACAAGGGAAACTTAGTGCTAATTTCCTGAAATTAAAAAGTAGTCTGGGCATACCAGAAGATTTAAGGGAACCTGCTCTTTGGTAAACATAGTGTGGTGATTGAAGTGAACAGGAAGTATACTTAAAGGCCAGATGTTTTCTTTCATAATCGATTGTTTCTTCTAATCTTTCCCCAGATTACTTGGTCACTGCAAACTCCAATCTAGTGATTATCACAGCAGGTGCACGCCAGAAAAAAGGAGAAACACGCCTTGATTTAGTCCAGCGAAATGTGTCCATCTTTAAATTAATGATTCCCAATATTACCCAATATAGCCCTCACTGCAAACTGCTTATTGTTACTAATCCAGGTCAGTTTTGTTGTTTTACATTTTCAACTTTTCAATTCGGGAGTACACTGTACAGGTTCATTACATGGGTATACTGCGTGATGATGAGGTTTGGGGTAGGACTGATCCTGCCACCCAGGTAGTGAGCGAAGTACCTAATAGTTTTTCAGCCCTTGCCGTCCTCACTCCCTCCCTGTCTAGTAGTCTCCAGTGTCACTTGTTCCCATCTTTATGTCCATGTGCACCCACATATTTAGCTCCCACTTATATGTGAGAACATGTGGTATTTGGTTTTCTGTTGTTGCATTAATTAGCTTAGAATAATGGCCTCCAGCCGCATCCATGTTGCTGCAAAGGACATGATTTTGTTTTTTTATGGCTGCATAGCTCAGCTTTATTTTCACTGTTCAGTGAAGGAGTTTTTGGAGGTGGGTTTAGTAACTTTGAAGAGAAAAAGAATTTAATGAGTATTAAATCGTAAACTACCAATATAATTCCAGAATCTCTGTTTTGTTAGTGTAATATGTACTTTGCACAGTTGTAATCAGTGTATATACTATAATGACTTTAAAAAAATACTAGTGTGAGGCCAGGTGCAGTGGCTCACACCTATACGCCTATAATCCCAACACTTTGGGAGCCCAAGGTGGGTGAAGCGCTTGAATCCAGGAGTTTGAGAACAGCCTGGGCAACATGACAAAACTCCATCTCTACAAAAAAAAAAATACAAAAATTATCAGGGCATGGTGGAGCATGCCTGTAGTCCCAGCTACTTGGGAGGCTGAGGTGGGAGGATTGCTTCAGCCAGGGAGGTCAAGGCTGCAGTGAGCCATGATTGCGCCACTGTACTCCAGCCTGGGTGACAGAGTGAGACCCTGTCTCCAAAAAAAAAAAAAAAAAAAATTGTGGTGTGTATGGGAAGATAATATGCTTAATCATATGAGTTCAAGATTTATATTCTAAAGACTGAGGTTTGCTTTCCACATTACTGTTTGAGAAGTGTAAAGCAGGGCTATAGTTCCTGCCTGACTCTCCAGAATTGTACTAGACTCCTCACTGGTGCATGTACAAGGTGGACAAACGCAAAATAGACTTTGGAGATAGCATGTGCAGGACTGCTGATAGATTGTGTGTAGTGAGGGAAAGTGAGGAATAAAAAATAACTTCTAGATTTTTCCTTTAAGTAACTGAACGAATGGTAGTTTCATTTAACTGCGTTGGTAAATTTACCGATCGGGTGGGAGTCAGTGAGGGAAGGAGGTGGGGATGTTAAATATAGAGGAGAAAAATCAAGATACCTGAAATGATCAGAGGAAATGTCAAACAGCTAGAGATTATGAGTCTGGAGCTTAGTAGTTTAGGGATATTCAAATTACTGTATTCTAAAATCATTTGGAATAGTTTTTCTCTGTGCGACCAAAACTGAGTTGAGTGCATGATTAAGGTTATTCATTTTAATTTCGATGCTGAAGAACTATTTAACTTTTGTTTCACAGTTTTATAAAATATTCACATGGCTCCAACATCAATTCTAGAGAACAGGAATTATTCAAAGTCTCCAGCTTCTGTCCCTATGCCCTTTCCCCTATAGCCTCCATCCCTTTATAGGTAACCATTTACATTTTTTATGGTTTACAGCTTTTTGTTACTACATATGTTTTTCTCCATCTTCTTTCATTTTTAACTTAATATATCATGAAGCTCACTCCATAGTATTTATAAATATGTTGATTACTGTAGCTTTGTGGTAAGTTTTGAAATCAGGATGTGTTAAGTCCTCTGACTCTTCTTTAAGATTATTTTGGGCCAGGCATGCTGGTTCACACCTGTAATCCCAGCACTTTGGTTATGGGTTTTATTTTTTGTTTGTTTTAGACGGAGTCTCGCTTTGTTGCCAGGCTGGAGTGAAGTGGCACCATCCCCGCTCACCACAACCTCCATCTCCTGGGTTCAAGCGATCCTCGTGCCTCAGCCCCCAGAGTAGCTGGGATAACAGGCACACGCCACTACTGCCCGGCTAATTTTTATTTTTTGTAGAGATGGGGTTTCATCATGTTGGCCAGGCTGGTCTCGAACTCCTAATGTCTGGTGATCCACCCGCCTCAGCCTCTCAAAGTGCTGGGAGTACAGGCGTGAGTCACTGTGCCCGGCCATATCCCAGCACTTTGGGAGCTGAGCCGGGTGGATCACCTGAGGTCAGGAGTTCGAGACCAGCCTGGCCAACATGGCAAAATCCCATCTTTACTAAAAATACAAAAATTAGCTGGGCATGGTGGTACACACCTGTAATCCTAGCTATTCTGGAGGCTGAGGCAAGGGAATCACTTGAACCCAGGAGGCGGAGGCGCAGTGAGCTGAGATCACACCACTGCACTCCAGCCTGGGCAACAAGGCAAGACTCTCTGACTCTCTCTCTCTCTCTCTCTCTCTCTATATATATATATATTTATTTATTTATTTATTTATTTGCTTGTCTAGATCCTTAGCATTTCCTTATGAATTTATTAATCAGCTGGTCAATTTCTAAAGTAAAACCAACAAGGATTTTGATGGGGATTGCTGCTGATTTATTTTGGTTCTTTTGTATTTAATAAGTTGTTTTTCTCTTGCTGTTTCCAATATTTTCTCTTTGGCTTTTAACAGTTTGACTATGATGTGTCGAAGTGTGAATGTCTTTCAGTTTATACCACTTGGAATTCATTGAGCAGCTTGGATGTATAGGTTTTTTTTCTTCTTCTTTTTTTGAGACGGAGTCTTGCTCTGTGGCCCAGACTGGAGTGCAATGGCGTGATCTCAGCTCACTGCAACCTCTGCCTCCTGGATTCAAGTGATTCTCGTGCCTCAGCCTCCTGAGTAGCTGGGATTATGGGCACTCACCACCACTCCTGGCTAATTTTTTGTATTTTTAGTAGAGATGGGGTTTCTCCATGTTGGCCAGGCTGGTCTCGAACTCCTGACCCGAACTGATCTGCCCACCTCAGCCTCCCAAAGTGCTGGGATTATAGGCATGAGCCACTGCACCTGGTTTGGATGTGTAATGTTTTTCTATTTGGGAAGTTTCAGCTGTTATTTCTTTGAATAACTTTCTGCTCCTCTCCCCTCCTTCTGGTGCTACCATACATGCATATGTATGTTGGTGTGCTTAACGGTGTCCCACGAGTTTGAGGCTCTGTTTTTTCTTTTTTAAAATAGTTAATAGATTATCAAAAGTTCTTTTTGTATGGCATTGAGATATTTATTTATATATTTAACTGCATGCATATCTTTGGCTTTCACATACATTTTCCTTCATACAGGCTATTGGTGTAAGCATTTGCTCTTTTTAAGAGTTTGATTCTTTAAAAAAAATACCAGATCCAAAATTCAGAAATGGTAGTCTGGCGCTACATGGAAGCACACTGAAAATAACAAGCTGATGATACAGTATCACACTGTATAATAGTATTTTATATTTTCTTACTTTCCAGTAAGTGTTTTCACATCCTGAAATCTCAGTGTCATTTTTGAAATGAGAGCTGTGGAGAGATTCTGATAGGACTCAAGAGTTGTGAAGGCACCTGAGGGAGCTCCTTCATTAATTTCTCTAACCATTCAGGGTGCTGACGTCTGTAGGGTCAGTAAGTTAACACAAACAGTAAATGTGAAATGAATCCCCAAACTACTTTGTTTTAATTTGCACTAAAAAGCCTCCACCCTCAAAGTCCCACGTCATTAAGGTTATATGATAACAAATGAGGAAACACAAACTAAGCATCACTCGCTTGGCGACATTAACTGGCCCACCACACTCCCACCGCAGATTTTAGAAGTACATTTGCAAAAGATGCTTCTCTGTGCATTATGGCAGAAGTCTATTAAAGAATATTTAATTTATTGACTAATATTCCTAATAAGCACATTCAGAGGATACTTTTTCTGCGTTTTATATACTGGCTGTCTGCCATTAAGAGCAGTGAAAATGAGGAAAAAAATCAAAAAATCTCAGTCTCAAATGATTTAACAGCTTAGTTCTGTATTTGCTTGATAGTGTATGCAGTTACAGTACACACTATCAAATATATCTTCTATATCTATTTAGAAAACTTATTCTGATATTAGAATCATGTTGAAGAAAGTCTTCTCCATTATTTTAGTGAGTTTGTTAAAATGGTTCACTAAGAACCATCTTCAAAATTTCAGGTGCTTCAAAAGTTAAAAGAAACAATTAACTTCATTACTCTTATAAAAAAAAAAAAACACAAAAAACCAAAAAACTGACAACTTGAAATTAGCATTATTAAGCTACCAAAAATTGATACCACTCAGGAAAGTTTTTTTTCCCCCTGAATAATATTTATTTTTTTTGAGATAGAGTCTCTCTCTGTCACCCAGGCTGGAGTGCAGCGGTGCAATCTTGGCTCACTGCAACCTCTGCCTCTCAGGTTCAAGCAATTCTCATGCCTCAGCTTCCCAAGTAGCTGATTACAGGCATGTGCCACCACGCCCAGCTAATTTTTGTATTTTTAGTACAGGTGGGATTTTACCATGTTGGTCAGGCTGGTCTTGAACTCCTGGTATCAAGTGATCTGCCTGCCTTGGCCTCCCAAAGTACTGGGATTACAGGTGTGAGCCACCGTGCGGCACTGAATGGTAATATTTAACTAAAATTTTGGTCAAAGAAAAGATAATTCTGAGAGCAATCTGGATAGAGAGGGGTTTCTCAGGCATAGGTACTAATTCCCATGCAGGACTGCCTTCAGATGCAGCTCCCGTGTCTCCACAGTCCTCAAGGCTTGGTTTTAGTGACTCTGTAATAGAGGAAAGGCTTCACACATGTGTAATATTTACAGGCAGCATCACTACACAATGGAGTGCAAGTTCAAATCAGAATTTTAAGGTCAGGAAAAGTATCATTTAAATGAATCACCATTGACACTTTTAGAAGTTCTTAAGTTCCTTTAGAAATCTCCCTTTCAAGGATGTGCCAATTTTTACTTTGGCAAATCATGGATAAAAACTGAATGTATTAATAGTTATGATGATTGTGGTGCTATTTTTTAAACATTACTAACTTCACAGCAATACTCACATTTATTATTTACTTAGCACACTTTTTTTTTTTTTTTTTTTTTTTTTGAGATGGAGTCTCGGTCTGTTGCCCAGGCTGGAGTGCAGTGGGGTGATCTTGGCTCACTGCCACCTCCACCTCCCGGGTTCAAGCAATTCTCCTGCCTCAGCCTCCCAAGCAGCTGGAATTACAGGTGTGAGCTACCACACCTGGCTAATTTTTGAATTTTTAGTAGAGATGCGGTTTCACCATGATGGCCAGTCTGGTCTCAAACTCCTAACCCCAAGAGATCTGCTCACCTCAGCCTCCCAAAGTGTTGGGATTACAGGCGTGAGCCACAGTGCCTGGCCACATTTCAACAGTGTTTTATTTTCACTAACTGACCTACTGCAGTCCATTTTAAGAATTTTTGTTTTAGTTTATATATGATACTTTATTATGCTGATATGAATGTGAAATTTTAAAAATTAAAACAAGCAATTAGGGTTTATGTTAAATATTAATTTATCTTACCTAAGTGCATAATTTTATCCATGTAGTGGTAGAAACATAAAACTGTACATTTTAGAAGGTTTTTTGGTTTTTTTCTTTTGTTTTTTTTTGAGACAGGGTCTTGCTCTGTCACTCAGGCTGGAGTGCAGTGGCACAAACTTGGCTCACTGCAGTCTCCACCTCCCCGGTTCAAGTGATTCTTGTGCCTCAGCTTTCCAAGTAGTTGGGATTGCAGGCGCACACCATCATGCCCAGTTAATTCTTGTATTTTCAGTAGAGCTGGAGTTTCGCCACGTTTGGCCAGGCTGGTCTCCAACTCCTGGCCTCAAGTGATCTACTCGCCTTGGCCTCCCAAAGTGCTGGGATTACAGACGTGAACCACCATACCTGGCCAGGTTTTTTAAATAAAATAAAAAATTGCATCCAGATCTTATTTCAATTATAAATAACACACTGTTGACATTATTTTAAAATAGGATTTTAGTTTATTACTGTGGAAATGTGGAGCACAAGACATAACAAATACTACGTATTAATTTCAAAACTATTCAGAATGAGGCTGGGTGTGGTGGTTCACACCTAAAATCCCTAGCACTTTGGGAGGCTGAGGTGGGAGGATTGCTTGAGCCCAGGAGTTCAAGACCAGCCTGGGCAAAATAGTGTGAAACCCTGTCTCTGTTTAAAAAAAAAAAAAATTTTTTTTCAAAAAGAAAAATCTACCCAGAATGGCGTATGGAGGTTTGTAATTGTTGATGTAAGAGTATTTAGGACTTTTTTTTTTTTTTAACAAATTAAAAAGTTCCAGTAACTAATTATTGACATGAACTAAATGACCAAATAGAAGTGGAAAATGGAAAATTTAGAGGGCAGTACGGTAAGGGAGGGGATGTAAAATAATACAGGAAGAGAACCTAAACAATTGAAGATCAAAGATTTAGGAAAAGTTTAACCTTTTCTTCAAATCTATAGTCATTTACCTCAAAAATGTGGTTGGGTACCCTGGGACACAGCTGAGTTACTTGCTTTGTTTTCAGTTTACCAATTAAAACAGGTCACTTTCTCAGTTCCAGACCCAGGGGGCCTGGTGGAGGTCCCCCAATCCCCTTGCATTTCAATGGCAGGTGACGAACCTCTTAAGGCCCAGCATGACTAACTGAGGTTTTTCACTTGATAGCTTTATGTGTGAGAAAACTTTGACATTTCTACACATACTTCTCTCCATCTCAGGTATTAGAATGAATGCTTACCATTTTAAATAGTGGTATGATCAGACTGTTTCAGTATCACTTTTTACCGTCAATGGGTATTAAACAGGGAACAGAAGCTCTAACTTTTACATTAATGGAAACACTACGTGTTTAGAAAACACTGTTTTAGAGGACAAAAGACGTCATCTTCATATCTTTTAAGTGTCTAATTTCTACTATTTAAGTGAGTACTTATATTAAATCTGCCATAAAAAATATGGATTTATGCCGGGCGCGGTGGCTCAAGCCTGTAATCCCAGCACTTTGGGAGGCCGAGACGGGTGGATCACGAGGTCAGGAGATTCAGACCATCCTGGCTAACACGGTGAAATCCCGTCTCTACTAAAAAATACAAAAAAACTAGCCGAGCGAGGTGGCGGGCACCTGTAGTCCCAGCTACTTGGGAGGCTGAGGCAGGAGAATGGCGTAAACCCGGGAGGCGGAGCTTGCAGTGAGCTGAGATCCGGCCACTGCACTCCAGCCTGGGCGACAGAGCGAGACTCCGTCTCCAAAAAAAAAAAAAAATATGGATTTACAAGAAAGACAAATTAGAAATTATGGTCTTCACAGAGATCGACTACAGGATTCTGAATCTTAAATTGTCTTCATATGTTTAGGATAGAATTTGATGCATTTATCATTTTTAAAGTATGAGTTACTACATAAAGCTAAGTTAAAAGTTCAACCAAATGGAAAAGGTACCAACAAATGCCTAAAATACTATTCTAATTATCTAAAACAAGAGCAAATAGATTTTTCAAATAAGAGTTGTTAATATTTATTTTAGACATTTGATTTAGTTGAAAGCTGCTACTTTGTTACTTAAAGACTGAGCCTATAAGAAAATAAAAGAGGTTTAATCCAAGTAATATGAAAGTGAACTCTTTACCTGTTTTTCCCCAAATAATTCTGACTTCACTACTGGAAATTTTTGTGAATGGTTCTAAAAAACACCTATTTTGAAACTGCAGAAATAGCAGGACAAATCACTTTGTAGAATGATTTGTGAAATATTGTCCTACTACACTTAAATAAAAACAACACATTTCCTCACTTATGAGTATTTTCTTATTTTTGATACTGCAAATTCTACACATAGAACACCTCTTCATTGCCCTGCTGAAGACCTCAGAATGTAGAGATGGTTCAAAAGTAATTTATACCATTTTTACCCAGGCTTTGTAAACATATGTCAAAGAGATAGGAAGGTACTCAGTTTTAGTAAACAAAATAATTGCTCCTATAGTAGCTCCTCAAAGTCCCAGGCAAGTAGGCATTATCAGAAGTTTTCTATTAGATAATTCTACCATCTCCAAATAAGGACTTTGGTCTGTTTATAAAAACTAATTGATAGATGAAGGAAGGAAGGTAGGTAGGCACGTAGGTAGGTAGACAGACAGACAGACACAGGCTTTTGCTTTGTCACTTATGCTGAAGTGCAGTGGCACAACCATAGCTCACTGTAACCTTGAACCCCTGGGCTCAAGTGATCCTGTCTCAGCCTCCCAAGTATCTCGGACTAAAGGTGTATGCCACCACAGTTGACTACTTTTTAAATTTTTTGTAGAGACGAGGTCTTGCTATGTTGCCCAGGCTGGTCTCAAACTCCTAGTCTCAAGTGATCCTCCCACCTCGGCCTCCCTGTAAGTTGGGATTACGGGTGTGAGCCACCGTGTCTGGCCTTGGTTTATTCTTAGGAGTTTTTTTTCTCCCTTGTCCTGTTGCATAATCTAGAAGACTCTCCAGTATAATGTTAAACAGAAACAGTGATAGTGGGTATCCTTGTCTTGTTTCTGACTTTAATGAAAATGCTTCTAAGTTTTCTTCATAATGTATATTTGCTTTGGATTTTGATAGATACCTTTTTGAGATAAAAAGCAGTTTCCTTCTGTTCCCAGATTGTTTAGTTTTATTTTTTTAATCCCTGAATGAGTTTTCCTATAGTTAAAATGATCATATATATCTTTTACTTTAAATCTCATCTGGTGTAATATGTTGACAGATTTTTTGATATTGAACCACCTTTGCATTTCTGGGGTAAAGCTGCTGCTTAAAGTATTTTTCTTTTTCTTTTATTATTATTATTTTTTTATTTTTTATTTTTTTGAGACGGAGTCTCGCTCTGTCACCCAGGCTGGAGCCCAATGGTGCAATCTCGGCTCACTGCAACCTTTGCCTCCCGGGTTCAAGCAATTCTCTGCCTCAGCCTCCCGAGTAGCTGGGATTACAGGTGGCCGCCACCACACCTGGCTAATTTTTGTATTTTTAGTAGAGACGGGGTTTCACCATGTTGGCCAGGCTGGTCTTAAACTCCTGACCTCATGATCCACCCATCTTGGCCTCCCAAAGTGCTGGGATTACAGGAGTGAGCCACCACGCCTGGTGATGACGTATGTTTCTTTTCTTTTCTGTTTTTCAGACGGAGTCTCACTGTTGCCAGGCTGGAGTGCAGTGGCGCGATCTCGGCTCACTGCAACCTCCGCCTCCCGGGTTCAAGCGATTCTCCTGCCTTAGCCTCCCAAATAGCTGGGACTACAGGCACGCACCACCATGGCCAGCTAATTTTTGTATTTTTAATAGAGACAGGGTTTCAGCATGTTCGCCAGGATGGTCTCAATCTCTTGACCTCAGGGGATCCACTGGCTTTGGCCTCCCAAAGTGCTGGGATTACAGGCATGAGCCACCGCAACCGGCCTCTGATGCTGCTTTTAAAAAAATATTTTTTAGGCTGGGCATGGTCACTCACATCTGTAATCCCAGCACTTTGAGAGGCTGGGGCAGGAGGATTGCTTGAAGTCAGGAGTTAGACCAGCCTGGGCAGCATAGCAAGACCCTGTCTCTATTAAAAAAATAATTTTTCCTACTATTCGATGCTCTTTCCTTCCTTTTATTTTACTGTTAAAATAACGCTTGTCACTGATTTTTTAAAATCTTTGTTTTAAAAATGCATTAAAAAATATAAATTAGGCCGGGTGCAGTGGCTCACGCCTGTAGTCCCAACACTTTGGGAGGCCGAGGCAGGTGGATCACCTGAGGTCAGGAGTTTGAGACCAGCCTGGCCAACATGGTAAAACCCTACCTCTACTAAAAATACAAAAATTAGTCGGGCGTGGTGGCTGGTGCCTGGTGCCTGTAATCTCAGTTACTTGGGAGGCTGAGGGAGGAGAATCACTTGAACCTAGGAGGTGGAGGTTGCAGTGAGCAGAGATCACGCCACTCCACTCCAGCCTGGGCAACGAGTGCGTCTCAAAAATAAAATAAAATAAATTTATCACCATATACAATTTTATTTATTAACTTTGTTTCATGGTACTTTGTATTTTCGTTTTAAACATATTGTAATCCCTTGTCTTACTTCCTCTTTAACTCAGAGTCATTTAAAAGTGTATTTTTGGGGCCAGGCACAGGGGCTCATGTCGGTAATCCCAGCACTTTGGGAGGCCAAGGTGGGTGGATCACGAGGTCAAGAGATCGAGACCATCCTGGCCAACACGCTGAAACCCCATCACTACTAAAAATATAAAAATTAGCCAGGCGTGGTGGCACACACCTGTAGTACCAGCTACTCGGGAGGCTGAGGCAGGAAAATCACTTGGACCCAGGAGGCAGAGGTAGAAAGTGAGCCAAGATCGCGCCATTGCACTCCAGCCTGGTGACAGAGCGAGACCCTGTCTCAAAAAAAACAAAAGTGTATGTTTCAACATTTAAAAAAATTTTATTGTGGTTGATTCTGATATAACTGAATTGGGTTGTCTGATCAGTTCTTTAAAGTCTGTTAACACTTTGTGATCCAGATAATAGTGTTTGTAAAAAAAAAAATTTCTGATGTATTATGGACTTTAATGGGCATGATGATCTTTATTTGATTATACTTATTAATTTTATTTAGTTTTGCAAAATTAACTTTATAAATCAGTTTATAACAAAAGTATGTTAAAATTGTCTGCTATGCTTATGAATCAAATCTACAGTTCCTAATTTTTTTCATATATTTTGAGGCTATATTAAGTATATATAAATGTACAGTTGTTAAATTGTTGCATTGTTTTATGTATCTCATACATTAATGAGAATACATGTTTAATACATATGTTATACATAATTGTATATAATGTAATTATATGTTAGTGGGGATACAGAGATAATACATAAATGTGTATGATACATAATAGAGATAATTCATATATATTACATATTATATATATTATACATACATAAATGTATTATCTCTACCCCCATTAATGCTTTCTTGTTGAAAATTCTATTATTTGCTATTAATATAGCTACACTGACCTTCTTTTTGGTATTATCATTTTAAAAATTAACTTCAAGAAAAAAATTCTGATAAAGCTAATAATGTTTAAAATAACTGACACTCAAATATCACACTGTGTCAAAAATTTATCCCTTCCGTACTGGGACAGAGACACAGTTGGTCTTGTTCTTGCTCTGTTGCCCAGGCTGGTGTACAGTGGTGTGATAGTAGCTCACTGCAGCTTGATCTCCTGAGCTGACGTGATCCACATGGCTCAGCCTCCCAAGTAGTTGGAACAATAGGCACATGGCACCACGCGCCTGGCTTATTTTCCTTTTGGAGATGCAGTTTTGCTATATTGCCCAGGATGGTCTTGAATGATTGCTTGCCTTAAGGGATCCCTCCACCTCTGCCTCCCAAGTAGCTGGGATTTATACTTGTTTCTTTCTGTTCTCCCCAACTCCTTTTTTTTTTTTTTTTTTGAGATGCAGTCTCGCTCTGTCGCCAGGCTGGAGTGCAGCTGATGTGATCTCGGCTCACTGCAACCTCTGCCTCCCAGGTTCAAGCGATTCTCCTGCCTCAGCCTCCTGAGTAGCTGGGACTACAGGTGCATGCCACCACGCCCAGCTAATTTTTCTATTTTTAGTAGAGATGGGGTTTCACCACGTTGGCCAGGATGGTCTCAATTTCTTGACCTCGTGATCCGCCCGCCTCAGCCTCCCAAAGTGCTGGGATTACAGGTGTGAGCCACCGTGCCCATCCCTCTGTTCCCCTCTTAACTATGCTTTTCGTTGAAAATGGGTTATTCTCTGAGCAAAATTATCTGAAAGACTTGATAAGAGTATTTGTTTATTCATATTTCTCAGAATTTTCTGTGGAGTGAACATTCTGTGTTTCTGCATACCAAGCTATGCAAAGTATCAACAAAAAGGTTTTTCATTACTTCTATTTGGTAGATATTCTTAGAGTTGGGGTATAGCTGGGGTTGGATAGAAAACCATGTTTCTGGCCCCCTCCACAAAACATCAGATTTACTAGTTTTAAGTTAGGTAAATCTAAAAAAAGTATCCTTGCAGATGAGGACGTTTCTTGATACGAACTTTTTCTTCTTAGTGGATATCTTAACTTATGTAGCCTGGAAGTTGAGCGCATTTCCCAAAAACCGTGTTATTGGAAGTGGTTGTAATCTGGACTCTGCTCGTTTTCGTTACTTTATTGGGCAAAGGCTTGGCATCCACTCTGAAAGCTGTCATGGGCTGATCCTTGGAGAGCATGGCGACTCAAGTGGTAAGCCTGAGGCACGATTGGAGCCTCTGCAATATCTGTTTCCTACCAATCATATAGACATTTAATGCAAAGTAGCTCCTGGGAGGGGAGAAAAGACTTTATTCCACTTTAGGCCCTTTTAGTAGTAATTTTTTACTACACTTATTTTTAAAATAACAAAAAATACAGATTTGAAAAATGTGAGATTGACACTATAATCCTACATATGGATGGCTAGGATTATAATGCTTTTCTTAAATAGAGAACTAAGTAACACGATATAGTTTGTATTTAATTTGGGACACTCTAGTTCACAAGGGTCAGCAGTGTACTTCATGTAGTAGGCATTCCTCAGATTAAGGGATGGGTATAACTGAAGAATGTAAGAGGGAAGAGAAAGAGTACTGTGGTAATAGTCTTTTTCTCCCCTCTTAGTGTCTTCTGGCTAAAAAACCTTTGAAATCTATTTAATATAAACCTTGGCTATGGAAAAAGACTTAAAGGTAGAAAAACTAAAACTTCCTGGTGGAAAGTTTAAAACTGCAATTTTCTTATTTGCAGAATCTTTGCCAAGATAATAGAATTGTGGATCCCCCTCTGTGGAGATCTGGATTTAGAATATCTGGAGTGGGGCTCAGATATCAGAACATTCCTAGTTGAAAACCACTCATAACAGTTTTGCTAAGGTCAAAAACCAAAACCCTGCTAATACTATGTTGTAAGAAGTGGGATTTTGGGTATCTCTTTCTTAGTTCCTGTGTGGAGTGGTGTGAACATTGCTGGTGTCCCTCTGAAGGATCTGAACCCAGATATAGGAACTGATAAAGATCCTGAGCAGTGGGAAAATGTCCACAAAAAAGTGATTTCCAGGTAATACACGCTAGTTTCACATTTTTAGTACCTTAGAAGTTGTGAGCCTGGGCCGGGCGTGGTGGCTCAAGCCTGTAATCCCAGCACTTTGGGAGGCCGAGGTGGGTGGATCACGAGGTCAGGAGGTCGAGACCATCCTGGCTAACACGGTGAAACCCCATCTCTATTAAAAATACAAAAAAATTAGCCGGGCGTGGTGGCAGGCGCCTGTAGTCCCAGCTACTCGGGAGGCTGAGGCAGGAGAATGTCATGAACCTGGGAGGTGGAGCTTGCAGTAAGCCGAGATCGTGCCACTGTACTCCAGCCTGGGCGACAGAGTGAGACTCCGTCTCAAAAAAAAAAAAAAAAGAAGTTGTGAGCCTGAACTCTGTTAGAAAGTTGAGGTTAGTCCCTTAAGTATATGTTGTTGTATTTCCCATATTTTTATTTGCACTTCTGCTTTTTTGTGTGATCATATTCACCAGATTATAAATTCTTCAACAGTCAGGGACTGATTCTATGTTGCTCATTCCTGAGCCTAACCCAGTATTGAGCACATGGTAGGGGCTCACTTGTTGACTGACAATGTATTTTTTCAAACACTTGCTATATAGTGTTTATTGTTAGTGGTGGAATTAATTCCATATTAATTTCTGCATCTCTGTACTTGTAACTCTAATGTTTAACCACCGTGGCAAGGCATGGTGGCTCATGCCTATAATCCCAGCACTTTGGGAAGCTGAGGTGGGAGGATCACTTGAGCTCAGGAGTATGAGACCAGCCTGGGCAACATAGGGATACCCCATCTCTACGAAAAAAAAAAAAAAAAAAATTAGCTGAGTGTATGGTGGCTTGCTTGAGCCCAACAGGTCAAGGCGAGCTCTGATGGTGCCACTGCACTCAGCTGAGACCCTCCCTAAAAAAGGCATACATATGGCCAGGCGTGGTGGCTCATGCCTCATGCCTCTAATCCTACCACTTTGAGAGACCAGGGTGGGCAGACCACTTGAGGTCAGGAGTATGAAAACAGCCTGGCCAACGTGGTGAAAACCCAGCTCTACTAAAAATATAAAAATTAGCCACAAATGGTGGTGCACGCTTGTAATCCCAGCTACTCAGGAGGCTAAGGAGGGAAGACTGCTTAAACCTGGGAGGTGGAGGTTGCAGTGAGCCGAGATTACACCACTGCCCTCCAGCCTGGGCGACAGAGCAAGACTTAAGAAAAAAATGCATACATACTCCAAGTAATTTCTAGGAGAAGTTGTTGATGGAGTCATTGCAGTTTTGTGGTACTGTTAGATAGGATGCTATAAAGTGGAAGTTCAATGACAAGTGGATCTTTTCAACTAACTTATGTTTATGGTTTCTTCTAACTACAGTGGCTATGAGATGGTCAAAATGAAAGGTTATACTTCTTGGGGCATTAGCCTATCTGTAGCTGATTTAACAGAAAGTATTTTGAAGAATCTCAGGAGAGTGCATCCAGTTTCTACCCTAAGTAAGGTAGGACATTAACGTTTGAAAAATCATTAATTTCAACATAAAACGGGTAAATAACATTTTTGAGACACTCCGGTTTTGGGTTTGATCTCGTGGAAGAACCTCTCTTCCTGAAGTCTGTTCTTTGCTGCTGAAGAGTGGGGAGATTGGGGAAAGAGTCTATCTTTATAGACCTTTGTCCTGGTCTAGCGTGACATTTCCTTTTATTAGATAAAAGTAAGTGTTTTTGCAACTTGATTATTTAACTAAGTGATCTGACTCTACCAGTATCTGGAAACACTGGGAACCACTATGGGCAGACCTTGGTACCTTTGGAGTTGTTCTCTTCGTTTCGATTATGTCCAATGAAGAGATCTAGGAAAAAAGCACTAGACACAAAAGAATTAGCAGTCTCCTGGGGAGAGGGGAGTTGGGGCATGGGTGAGATCCTTCTGCTAGTCTAAATGGGAGAGGTTATAAAACAAGAGAGATCTAAATCATTGGAAATAAAGTCATAGGAATTTTGAAGTGGTCTCTTGATAGGAAGTGGTATGGAGTAAGGAGATGAGGAAAGAAGGGTGGGCCCCAGCAAACATGGCAGGAGGCTGGGGCCCATGTGGAGAGATGGTGGGTTGAAACTGAACAATAAATATGTCTAATCATGTTTTAAATTGTTCTCTGTCTTGGTACTCTGCCATAGTTTGTACTACCAATCTGTTATTCATTCACCTCACAACTGTTGTTTCTCATATTGCAGACCTTTGTTAAAAGTTAAAAAAGGAATAATTTTTAAGTCTTTACTTTCAGGGCCTCTATGGAATAAATGAAGAAATATTCCTTAGTGTCCCATGTATCCTGGGAGAGAATGGCATCACAGACCTCATAAAAGTGAAACTGACCCTTGAAGAGGAGGCCTGCTTGCAAAAGAGTGCAGAAACACTCTGGGAAATTCAGAAGGAACTCAAGTTTTAAAGTTGCTTAAAGTTACCATTCTATAGATTGAAGATGAAATAGTAGTTATGGAATTGTATATGTCAAACTTTAAAATAAATTTGAATTTCTAAAAGTTGGAAAAATAGAGGAAAGAGTGACCTATTTAGTGTAGCCTTCCAGCTTTTTTGTTTTGGGTGGGTCTCATTCTGTTACCCAAGCTGGAATGCAGTGGCACCATCACGGCTCACTGCAACCTTGACCTCCCGAACTCAGGTGAGCCTCCCACTTCAGCCTTCAGAGTAGGTGGGACCACATGTGTGTGCCTCCATGCCTGGCTAATTTTTCTATTTTTTTTGTAGAGATGGGGTTTTGAACTCCCAAAGTGCTGTGATTACAGGGGCGAGCCACTGTGCTTGGCCTTAGCTTTGATTTAGTATCCAGATGATGGACGATACTTCTTTTTTTTTTTCCCAAACAAAAGTGATGGCATCAAAGATGTTTTTGGTATCTTTTAGTACTTGCCTTGTATGTATACGTAACTGCCATCTGGTCCATGAGAATGTGTATGCTGTGTTACAGAAATCTTGATTCTTTTCATCAGGTGCATAGTAATTCTTCTCTATGGCTTAATACCTGTGTTTACATGCTATTTAATAAAAGCTTTAATTTCCTCTACAATGTAAAAATAAAAATATATATATGCACACACACACACAAAGTAATCTAAATGTTCCTAACATTAGATAAAACCTTGATTTGACCTTGCTGGTTTTTCTTCTGGTAACTTTTATGAGTGCATTTTAATTTTTACAGAAAAGGTCTTAAGCTGTAAACCCCTTGGTGACAACAGATTAAACTGGTCGTTCTTCTCTTGGGAGTAGAATGGGCTGCCTAATTATCTTAGTAACATCCCAAATCAGAATATACTTTCCTTTATAGCCTCATGAGCCTTCTAGCACTCTCATTTTGATCAAGAACATTCTATTCTGGATGAGCTCTGCAGGACATACAGTAGCTACATAGTTCATTGGGTGGTCACAAACTTGGCTACAGAATCACTCACCATGAAGACGAAACTTTAAATGACAAAGCAGGGAGGCAATGGTACACTGTATCTTTCCCCTTAATCCTAAAGTTATCAGGTATATAGTTTGGACCTGCCACTGTGCTCCTTTCTGATGAAAACACTTATGGTTCACTGAGGCCTAGAAAGAAAACAAATTTAGTAGGATTGGTAGGAGAGTATCACCTTGGACCTTTCACAGATAAGTTACTCAAATCCTTTCAAATATTTCAAAATTTAGATTTCTATTTGGTATATCCCCATATTCACTTCATATGCTGTAGAATAATACTAATTTCAACTTAAGATGGATTTTATGCTTTTTTTGCTAAATGAAAAATTGGGCTTATTAAGGTTTCATGGATCTTTCCTAAAGTTCAATAAAGGAGAGAAAAATTATGCAACAAATTTTATTTAGCAGTCCCAACATTCAGCACAAAAAGTTTACAGAGGATAGAAAGTGCATTAATAAAAGCCAGTCTTTACCAAAAGAAAACAGAAAATATATTATTGATTCAAAATATTTTACACTTGAATGATAAACTGCAATAACTTATTCTGGGCACCTACTGATAAGAGAAAGGAAGAGAAGAAAAGAATACTTTAAGAAGAGCTCAACTTCCAGCTGGTATCAGAGAAGTCAGTAGAGGTCACTGAGACCCGCAGTCTTTCTTGCTTTTTGCATTAGTGCCCTCAGCTGGAACTGTTTACGGGACAGAAGACGTACATGCTGGGAGGGGAAAAAAGTTTGAATAGTTTAGAATGGCTTTGATTTAGGCCCAGTCATAAAATATCAGACAATTTGTAACCTAGACAGGATCTAAGAACCCTAACTCAACCTGTCAACCTTTGGAATGAATACCTCATTACATGTGGCTTTTAAACTTCATATTATAAAGGCTTACTCAACAGGGAAAGCATTACATTGCAGGATCTGGCTCAGGAGTTTGACTTACACTTTCTTTTCCTAAGCCATGCCACTCAAGAGACTGTACAGAAAGAGAGTCCTTTCTTGGGTCTCTGGTTTACATCCAGCCATTCTTGTGGTTCTACCACTTCTGAGGCACATGGTTTGGCCATTCCCCCACAGTGAGGAGATAGGCAAGATCAGCACATGACCTGACCTGGCTCCAGCTGCAGCTGGATCAGATATCCCAAGGGTGGCTGCTATTATTCCTAAAACCATGTTCTCCATGACCCAAGAGACAGCAGTAGCCAAACTTCGCTTACTAGATTTTCCTCTGTACAACAGCATTAAGCTTGAGACAACTTTCATTCAAGAGGGCTTGAAAGGACAGCCTGATACCTTGAAGGGCTGTCTGATGTGGGAAAACTGGTCTAAAGTTATATAACTCTAAGAAAATTAACAGATAAAAAATGGAGGTGGCACAATCAGTGATCTCAGGTGGTATGACCTCAAAGAACCAATGGAAATCTGATCGTGCCTCCTGATCCACCCAGGCGCAGAATTACACTCATCTTAATGCTGCCTGGTGGATAGAGAACTGCAGCCTCCAGCCCACTTTTCTTCCCCTGCTCAGATCAATCCTCAGTACTCTGTAGGTAAAAAGATGGCACAAAACCCTACATCTCATTTGCTGTCTTTTGGGAAGATAAAGAATCTTAATTCATACTACAGAGAAACTCTCTTGGTTTGTGGTTTGCAAGGTCAGGGCCTCTACAGCCCAAGTTAAAAAATCTTGGAAAGTAAAATGAAGACATACCTTCAGGAAGACATCCAGGTCTATCACTCCCCTTCTCAAGGCTTCTCCCAAGTAAAAGATAGTGTCTTCAATAGCGTTTTCTTCTGCATACAAATTCAGGATCTGTTTGTATAAGGGAGCTGTGGGAATGATAACTTCATCGATATCATTGTTTTCAGACTGATTTTCCATTTTCTCCAGAGCAGAACTGAGTTCTTCATCCTTCTTTTTCAAAAGTTCTATGTTTTTATCAACCTCGGCCTGAAAACAGAACAGTCCAAGCATTATTAATTGTACATAATTATCCACTTATTAGACATCTACAACACTTCACAGAAAAAGGTGGGCTAATAACCATGTTTAAATAACTCATGGATGAGAATCATGTTTCAAATAGCACCCTGGTCAAAGGTAGAGGAAAAGATGTGATCTATGCTGAGTGAAATACAGTAATGATGGAGATATCCTGAGCTGACCACTTTCAGCGACGGTAAGAAGCTTGTCACTTGTCAGTGACAAATGATCCTGCAAACTAAGCCGTCAGACAAGATACTTTCCAGCAGAAGGTTCCTTTACACAGAAAATCATAAGAGGTTTTTCTTCTCAGCAAGTAGGCATCTGCCATAGGAGAGTAACTTTCCCGTCTATGAAGAGGATTCAATGCATAGAGGCCCACATGTCTGTATTCTAATCACAAAGTATCACACGCAGGTGATGGCTGTAGGCTCTGAGTTGTATTGGTGTCACTTTCCTGAATTCTAAAAATTGGCTACTTCGAAGCTCATTTTATAATCTAGAACCACTTTGTAAGGCTAATGGGTACACACAAATCACTTTCCACAGCGCCCTCAACCTTCTAAGAATTCTTGACTCTTCCATCAAAAAGGCACATTTACTGGAATAAATTCTCCTTCATGGGGATGAAAATGGAGCATGAAATTGGCATTTCAATTATGCTGATGCCTCCACTTTATCATCATTAAGCAAAGCCACAGGGCTGACTTACACATGGACTCTCCAAGGCACAGCTGTCTGTTATAAATATGAGAAAGCTTAAAGAGCTGAAGGTTGCATATGCTATGTTTATATGTAGCTCTTTAGCCAACCAAGTATCTCTGGATTATTGTGAAAGTTCCCCAAACATACTTTTAAAGATGGCTCACACAACCTTTGGAAACAATAAAACAGTACTGTCCTTTTAAGTCTGCACCTAAGATGTAGAGATCTTTATCATGGCTTAGAGCTCTCAACTTATTTCCTAGTAACTGGCAACATCAACCACTCAAACAGTCCTCCGTTGGGTTAAAACATCATTTCCTAGGGCAAAGGTGTGTTATGGTCTGGCTGTGTCCCCACCTACATCTCAACTTGAATTTTATCTCACAGAAAGGGACCTGTGAAGGGGCGGAGGCAGTAATGGAATCATGGGAGCCGGTCTTTCCTATGCTATTCTCATGATAGTGAATAAATCTCACAAGATCTGATGGGTTTATCAGAGGTTTCCACTTTTGCTTCCTCCTCATTTCCTCTTGCCACCACCATGTAAGAAGTGCCTTTTGGTTGGGTGTGGTGGCTCATGCCTATAATCCCAACACTTTGGGAGGCCAAGGTGGGCAGATCACTTGAGATCAGGAGTTCGCGACGAGCCTGGCCAACATGATGATACCCCGTCTCTACTAAAAAATACAAAAATTAGCCAGGCATGCTGACAGGCACCTGTAATGCCAGCTACTCAGGAGGCTGAGGCAGGAGAATTGCTTGAACCTGGGGGGTAGAGGTTGCAGTGAGCCGAGATCATGCCACTTCACTCCAGCCTGAGCAAGAGTGAGACTCTCTCTCAAAAAAAAAAAAAAAGAAATGCCTTTTCCCTCCCACCATGATTCTGAGGCCTCCCCAGCCATGTGGAACTGTAAGTCCAATTAAACCTCTTTTTCTCCCCAGTCTCGGATGTGTCTTTATCAGCAACATGAAAATGGACTGATACAAGGTGCAAACAAAATGGTCTAAATATTATTCCCCTCCCAATCAAAGACCAAATACCAGACATAGGCTCCACTGTAAACAAAGCTATAAAAAATTACATTCACATGTCTAAAGATGCCTATAATTTTCTGAACTCCTATTATGCCCACAACATCCAGGATACATATAGAACACTTTGCCATGGCTACAATTCAATCCAAAACTTTTAAGTCTTTAATGAGTCACTTACTACTTCTTGATCTAAACGGGTAACCATCTCTTCCAGTTTTTGGTGACCCTTTTTCAGGTCTTCTTCTGTTCGTTTCAAGGCATTGAGCTCTGCCTGGGCACGATCCATTTCCTCCTTCATCCGCCATCTCAGTTTGTCACTGACCGCTGAGATGAGAGAGGCTCGGATGGTGTCCTCGCTGATTGTGCCATCCCTACTGGGACCTGCAGGAAACAGAGGCAAAAAACACTTGCTTACTTCCCAAGTTCCTTCTATTCGTCTCACAGGAACCTTCAGAAAAGAGGGCAATATGAACCGACACTTTCAAAATGTGAGGAAAGAAAAAAATTACGTTTCATCAGAAACAATGTAAAAAATCTGAGTTGATTCAGAAATACTTGCCCTGAAAGAGATTACTATTAATCCATGTTAAACCCAGTTTCCCTATTCATAGCCCAAACAATTAGCTATTTTCTCAATGAGACAGAGGCTATGTCCCTACCAATTGCAATTATTCCTAAATCACCAACAAATGGCACAATAATTTCCACCAAGGAAAAACATTTGATGCAGGCAAAGTCCAATATCAGGCTTCACTGCTAAGCTGAAGGAGACAGGTGCCCATTGTAGCAGCCAGTGAGGACTGAGAATGGGCAGTTTCCCTAAACGAATGTACAGTTTAATAAGGCTCCCCTCTGTAAGACTTTCACTCCTTCACCCTTTACCAACAGGACAGAATGGATAAACAAAAAAGAATGACATCCAAAAATTCAACAGCTGATAAAGTGTTTATTCCCAGATTATTCTCTTCCAAATGTCCTTTCCTAATCAGTGTATTATATAATTTCCATGCATATTTCAGATCAAATAAACATCCCCTGGATATTTTCTTCAAAAAGGTCTCCTTTTTAATATAAAGGTTGGGTATTCTTTATGACTATCAGTGTTCTTCAGTTATTGTCCTAAATCAGCAAAAGTCCTAAATGGCATTTTGACTTAATTATGTTTGATTATAAAATACTATGTGAGGACATAAGTATATTTAACCTTAATTGCCTTTTTTTTGAGATGGAGTCTCACTCTGTCACCCAGGCTGGAGTACAGTGGCATGATCTCGGCTCACTGCAACCTCTACCTCCTGGGTTCAAGCAACTCTCCTGCCTCAGCCTCCCGAGTAGCTGGGATTTCAGGCACACATTACACATCACAATGCCCGGCTAATTTTTGTATTTTTAGTAGAGATGGGGTTTCACCATGTTGGCCAGGCTGGTCTCAAACTCCTGACCTCAAATGATCCACCTGCCTGGCCTCCCAAAGTGCTAGGATCATAGGTTTGAGCCACTGAGCCTGGCCTTAATTCCATCTTAACTCCTGAAGTTCTCTTTAGCATCTTCCCACAAAGGCAAAAACCTTCAACACATCTCCAAAGAAGACTGAAACCATTAATGGGTGCCTCCGACTCTCGTTTCTTCCACTTCTTTTGGAACAAGGATCCTAACCCCTTTATTTACATGCCTGATTCCTCACTGTTCACAAGTACAAACTTCCCTTTCTCAGCAAGACAGCTTGCTTTCTTCCAGATCCTTCCGAAGGACCAGATGCTTTTAAGCTTGTACCTACTTCTCTAATTCCAATGAGTCTAAGTCCAACAACTGCTTTTACGATTATGCTTTTGTTCTTATTCTCTGGTTAAGGCTCTTAGCTAAGTTAAGGCCCATTTATTCACTTCTCTTACCAACCCCAAACCGTGGGTCATCTTTGAAGCCCTATTCTCTCTAGTGTTTACATCCTCTGAGGTCAACTCCAGTCTTAGCCAACATCACTCTCTAATTCATGCACATTCTCAATAGAAGTGATATCCCCCAACAACTGGGCAAAAATTGGTTTGAGGTGGAAAAAAAAAAGTCTTGTTCTTATGTATAAAGCAGAGATATCCATACAGTACCTAAACAGATACACAGTATAATCAACATTTGTCGGGGGTGGGAATTGTTAGGGGAAAAAAAGTCTAAAAAGTCTTCCTAGGAGGGTGACAATGAAAAAAAAAAAAAAAAGTTAGGAAACACTGCTGAAATTCATCTGTGATCTTGTTTTTCAACTAGATGTTTTGTTGCTACTGTAAACTTCTACTTGCTGGCCTTGTCACTACCATCCCAATCTCTTTTTCTTTTTTTTTTTTTGAGACGGAGTCTTGCTCTGTTGCCCAGGCTGGAGTACAGTGGCACAATTTGGGCTCACTGCAACCTCTGCCTCCCAGGTTCAAGTGATTCTCCTGCCTCAGCCTCCCAAGTAGCTGCAATATAGGCATGCACCACCACACCTAGCTAATTTTTCTATTTTTGGTAGAGATGGGGTTTCGCCATGTTGGCCAGGCTGGTCTCAAACTCCTGACCTCAAGTGATCTGCCTGCTTCATCCTCCCAAAGTGCTGGGATTATAGGCATGAGCCACTGAGCGTGGCCTTATCCCCATCTCATTCTTAAACTTATGATCCACATCAGCTACATTTAAATTAAACTAAACACAACCTATGAAAAGCAAACTTCCTGAAAGCCTTGTGAATTACCTGGGTCTTCTAATTACCTGTTAGATGATCCTGCTTTTTACCAAAACCATCAACAAACTCTGTCAACAAACTCTGTCTAAGCCATTCTAAACTAACAAAAAAGTTTAATGCTCTCAAATATCAGATCCCATCTTCTCTCTACCATTAAATTATGGTGAAAGCTAATCTTTGCCAATGATCTTTCCTCCATTAACAATAATTCCCAAAATATCAGCACAACAACTAGAATCTGCTCTCTCTTAACAGTTATCACTACACTTATTAGTTTAAAAACCTATTTTCTGAAGGAAAGGACTCTATAATCCTTATTATGCAACCTAAATCCTAAATGTTAAGGGTGGCAAACTGTTGCTGAATGATTTCCTGAAATCAACAGAATTGGTTATCTTCTAGGAGTCCTAGAGAAAAGGCTCAGATGGTTAGAAGTCCTTAGGATGTGCTTTTTTGGAAACTTTCCTTCTCTTGCCTTCTACTGGAATGTAGAAGAAGGTAATTATTAAAATTGTTTATAAATATACAAGTGCTCAAAAATAAATAGTAAGGTGGTATTAAACCAAATGAAAGAACTCATCAATATCTCTACTACCTGAAAATCAGAAAAATGAACTGCTAAAACTCTACTGCTTTGAAGGCATGTGGTTGGAAAGAGTGCTGAAAAGTCATTACTAGAGTAAAATATTTAAAATTATGGATTGCCAAGGCCAGGTGCAGTGGCTCAAGCCTGTAATCCCAGCACTTTGGGAAGCCGAAGCGGGCGGATCACAGTTCGAGACCAGCCTGACCAACATGGTGAAACCATGTTTCTACTAAAAATACAAAAATTAGCTGGGCGTGGTGGCACACGCCTATAATCCCAGCTACTCAGGAGGCTGAGGCAGGAGAATCACTTGAACCCAGGAGGCGGAGGTAGAAGTGAGCTGAGATCGCGCCATTGCACTCCAGCCTGGGCGACAAAGCAAGACACCATCTCAAAATAAAATATAAAAAATAAATAAAATTATGGATTTCAGTAACAGTGACAGGAGGCAGCCAAATGCCTGGGCAGATGGGGTGGGTCCCCGGTGAAACACCACCTTCAAGCCAAAAACAGCCGAAAGGCTGAAAGATTGGACTGTAGGTTCTGGATGAAACCCCTGACATAGAGTGAGAACTTCTATTCCTGTTTGCTCACCCTTTCCCATTGATTCCTTCTAAATAATGCCTTTTAACCAATCAAATGTTGCCTTTTCCAATACTACCTATGGCCTACCCTGATTTCCTAAGAGCCCCTAAGAAGCCCCAGGACTCAGCCACTTAGTGGGAACTTTCCCACCTTTGGGTAGGGGAACCACCCCCGTGTCTCCTTTCCACTGAAAGCTATTTCATCACTCAATAAAACTCCCTGTCTTGCTCACGCTTTGATTGTCAGTGCATCCTCATTCTTTCTGGGCACAGGACAAGAAATTGGGAACCAGTGGGTAAGCCAGACTCGGCACAAGTGGGCCGAGTGGGAGGGCTGTCTCCTGCAGCAGGAAGCATGGTTGAGGGAGGCCCAGGCAGGGTGTCGCTGGTCAGAGGTCCCTGGCTTGCAGAGTGACTGAGAAGAAAATCTTGCATCATCAACACTATCACTGCTTCACTTTATTCAAACAATTTTGCCCAACCAGCCACCATAATTCAGTGCTAAGCCCCTTCAGCAGTTAAATTCTTTAAATATTTCTGTCCCCAAGGGAACATCCAAATTCTTTAGCAAAGAATATTACCATAATTACCATAATTCAATCTCTCGGACTTGCTTTGGTTTCCATTTTTGCCAGGGAGGGGAAAACTGATTTATAATTTTGGTCTCTCACAACAAATTCGAAGGATGAGAAAAAATGTAAACTGCAATACAGTTTGAGAAAACTACTAAAACACTTTAACACAAGGAAGAATAAACATGAGATCTTTGCTGAAACCATTAAAATGCTTTTTCTAGTAGAGAGGTAGTGTCTCAATGTTGCTCAGGCTGGTCTCAAATTCCAGGCTCAAGCTATCCTCCTGCCTCAGCCTCCTGGAGTGCTGGGATTACAGGCATGAGCCACTGTGCCTGGCATCCCACCTATTTGCTATTGCAAAAAACAAAAACGAAAGAAACAAAAAACCTCAAAGTATAGGAATCTGCTATAATACCTGGTTTGTAACAGGAGTGATGGCCCAGCTCATGCTTCAGTGAGCATACATCCTCCTTTTCCATTGCTACATGTTGCCCATCTCATCTTCAATATTATAGTACCAGGCAGGAAGCTTTTGGCAGATCTTAATTTTTTTTTTCTTTTGTGTTCAGGTATTTTTTGTTTTCAACTGATAAAATTTTTATTTCACTTTGAATTTTTACACTTTTCCTGATTATTCTGTGTAAGGTGAAACTAGAACTGTTTAAAAGACATACACAAACCTAGTACATCAATAACTGGGGATTTTTCTTTTTTGCTATACTATTTTCACAACCACGGGTGTGCTTGCTAGGCAATATAATCATCACAGAAGAAAATGTTAGGCGGAAAACTGGTTAAGGAAAAACAAAGCAAGAAAAGAGCTACCAGATATACAAACAGGCTCAGTTCCACATGCACTACTTTATTTTCAAGGGCCAACTATTAACTACACATTTTTGTTCAGCTAGAAAGGTGGGATTTTTGTTTTTTCTTTCTTTGGTTTGTTTTAAATCAGTGCATGAGTTTTTCTTTTCTCATTTCAGCAGATGGACAAACAGATGGACTCTACAGCTAAGTGGAATGTTAAAGGTAGAGGGGTGATATTGTGAGACTGATAGGCCTATTATCAATTCTCTTCACTGCAGTGTCCATGCAACTTCCCTGAATACAGGGTCTCATTAAAACATATCTGAGAGCTGAGCTGGATGAGTGCAACTGGAAGACTTGGTGAGGGGCACTAAAAAGCATGATCAGGGCCAGCCTCAATACAGGGAGAAGTCAGGGATATTTAAAAATACTTTCTTGATTCGGATCCTGGTAAGACTGAAGAGCAACACCGTGTTGAGAACTGGAGGAAGACAGAGCTCTGGTGCCAGAGGCTCTTCTCAAGTCTTTAAAGCCAGGCTTGCTCACCAAGGTGCTCACTAATGTCTCTCTCCCCTGCCCATATACAGCATTAAAAAGTGAAAAAAAAGACAGATAAAGATAGAATTCAAAAAGCAAAAAAAGTAAGGAAGCAGAGTGACAGAAATTTAGGAAGGAAGATAAAACCAAAGTCAACAGTCAAAAAGGATAGTGGGGGGCCGAGTACGGTGGCTCATGCCTGTAATCCCAGCAATATGGGAGGCCGAGGAGGGTGGATCATGCAGTCAAGAGATCGAGACCATCCTGGCCAACATGGTGAAACCCCATCTCTACTAAAAATACAAAAATTAGCTGGGGATGGTGGCGCGTACCTATAGTCCCAGCTACTTGGGAGGCTGAGGCAGGAGAATCGCTGGAACCTGGGAGGCGGAGGCTGCAGCGAGCCAAGATCACGCCACTGCACTCCAGCCTGACAAAAGAGCAAGACTCTAGCTCAAAAAAAAAAAAAAAAAAGAATGTTTAGATTTAAAAATTTAAAAGTCGCATGCCACGAAGAACCTGAAAACTGAGTACTCCTCAAGTGAAAGGTAATCTCTATGGAACATCATTCTTCTTTTTTTTTTTTTTTGGAGATGAGGTCTCCCTATGTTGCCCAGGCTGCAGTGCAGTTATTCACAGGCGCAGCCAAAAGGCACTGCAGCCTTAAACTCCTATGCTCAGGCAATCCTCCTGCCTCAGCCTCCCAAGTAGTTAGGACTATATGCATGCACCACCATGCCTGACTCAGAAGGTTATTCTTAAAGATATTATCCAGGAAGCAGGTAAGGTCATTCATAAAACACACGGCTTTTTTCTTTAGCTAGTGTTAACGAAAATAGATTCCATTATTGAAGCACAAGTTGCAAACTGGTAACATAGTGAACACATTGCAGTAGGAAAGGGAATTTAGTCAGGTGTGTTATATGAGCACTTGAACTTTTTAAGGTGTCATAAGCCAGTTAATCTGCCACAAAGAATTTAAATTTCAGGATTCGAGTTTCTTCAGAGGAAGACACTGTGGACATCTGTGGTCATGAACTTTTGAGTGGCAACAGCCCAAACAGGTCAAGTGTCTTTAAGCTCCAAACAACAGGCAGCATTACTGTGAATGACCATTAAACTCAAATGCCAAATGATGTAGTCTCACTCCAAGTTCTAGCATCACAATATAATCTCTATAACCTTCTGTACAACTTTACAATGGAATTGTATTTTAATGATTCTGATATCAGATTAAACTTTCCAAAAAGTTACACATAATTCAGGTCAATTTTTTTTTTTTTTACAAATATTAAATAAGACTTGCATTTGGAGGATTAAAAAGTCTAATATTCTCTTTCATTATTTATTCATGATTTCATTTTGTCTTGAGCAATTTTACTAAAAGCAACTCAATTTTATTAGGTGTTTTTCTGTTTCTCTTAAAAAACAGCTTTTGATTTTGACTGTCCTCCCAATGATTTCTAGTTTCTCTCTCATTAAGAATTAAACTTTTTCTTTCTCTTAATTTCCTTTTTAAAAAAATTATTATTATACTTTTAAGTTCTAGGGTACATGTGCACAACGTGCAGGTTTGTTACATATGTATAAATGTGCCATGTTGGTGTGCTGCATCCACTAACTCATCATTTACATTAGATATATCTCCTAATGCTATCCTTCCCACCTCCCCTCACCCCAAAACAGGCCCCGGTGTGTGATGTTGCCCATCCTGTGTCCAAGTGTTCTCATCGTTCAATTCCCACCTATGAGTAAGAACATGCGGTGTTTGGTTTTCTGTCCTTGTGACAGTTTGCTGAGAATTATGATTTCCAGCTTCATCCATGTCCCTACAAAGGACATGAACTCATCCTTTTTTATGGCTGCATAGTATTCGATTGTGTATACGTGCCACATTTTCTTAATTCAGTCTATCATTGATGGACATTTGAGTTGGTTCCAAGTCTGTGCTATTGTGAACAGTGCTGCAATAAACATACGTGTGCATGTGTCTTTATAGCAGCATGATTTATAATCCTTCGGGTATATCCCCAGTAATGGGATTGCTGGGTCAAATGGTATTTCTAGTTCTAGATCCTTTAGGAATCGCCACACTGTCTTCCACAATGGTTGAGCTAGTTTACAATCCCACCAACAGTGTAAAAGTGTTCCTATTTCTCCACATCCTCTCCAGCACCTGTTGTTTCCTGACTTTTTAATGATCGCCATTCTAACTGGCGTGAGATGGTATCTCATTGTGGTTCTGATTTGCATTTCTCTGATGGCCAGAGATGATAAGCATTTTTTCATGTGTCTGTTGGCTGCATAAATGTCTTCTTTTGAGAAATGTCTGTTATCCTTCGCCCACTTTTTGATGCGGTTGTTTGATTTTTTTCTTGTAAATTTGTTTAAGTTCTTTGTAGATTCTGGATATTAGCCCTTTGTCAGATGAGTAGATTGCAAAAATTTTCTCCCATTCTGTAGGCTGCCTGTTCACTCTGATGGTAGTTTCTTTTGCTGTGCAGAAGCTCTTTAATTAGATCCCATTTGTCAATTTTGGCTTTTGTTGCCATTACTTTTGGTGTTTTAGTCATGAAGTCCTTGCCTATGCCTATGTCCTGAATGGTATTGCCTAGGTTTTCTTCTAGGGTTTTTATGGTTTTAGGTTTGACATTTAAGTCTTTAATCCATCTTGAATTAATTTTTGTATAAGGTGTAAGGAAGGGATCCAATTTCAGCTTTCTACTTATGGCTAGCCAGTTTTCCCAGCACCATTTATTAAATAGGGAATCCTTTCCCCATTTCTTGTTTCTCTCAGGTTTGTCAAAGATCAGATGGTTGTAGACATGTGGTATTATTTCTGAGGGCTCTGTTCTGTTCCATTGGTCTATATCTCTGTTTTGGTACCAGTACCATGCTGTTTTGGTTACTGTAGCCTTGTAGTATAGTTTGAAGTCAGGTAGCGTGATGCCTCCAGTTTTGTTATTTTGGCTTAGGATTGTCTTGGCAATGTGGACTCTTTTTTGGTTCCATATGAACTTTAGTTTTTTCCAATTCTGCGAAGAAAGTCATTGGTAGCTTGATGGGGATGGCACTGAATCTATAAATTACCTTGGGCAGTATGGCCATTTTCACGATATTGATTCTTCCTATCCATGAGCATGGAATGTTCTTCCCTTTGTTTGCATCCTCTTTTATTTCATTGAGCAGTGGTTTGTAATTCTCCTTGAAGAGGTCCTTCACATCCCTTGAAAGTTGTGTTCCTAGGTATTATATTCTCTGTGAAGCAATTGTGAATCATGATTTGGCTCTCTGTTTGTCTGTTATTGGTGTATAGGAATGCTTGTGATTTTTGCACATTGATTTTGTATCCTGAGACTTTGCTGAAGTTGCTTATCAGCTTAAGGAGATTTGGGGCTGAGACGATGGGGTTTTCTAAATATACAATCTCGTCATCTGCAAACAGGGACAATTTGGCTTCCTCTTTTCCTAACTGCATACCCTTTATTTCTTTCTCCTGCCTGACTGCCCTAGCCAGAACTTCTAACACTATGTTGAATAGGAGTGGTGAGATAGGGCATCCTTGTCTTGTGCCAGTTTTCAAAGGGAATGCTTCCAGTTTTTGCCCATTCAGTATGATATTGGCTGTGGGTCTGTCATAAGTAACTCTTACTATTTTGAGATATGTCCCATCAATACCTAATTTATTGACAGTTTTTAGCATGAAGGGCTGTTAAATTTTGTCAAAGGCCTTTTCGGCATCTATTGAGATAATTATGTGGTTTTTGTCTTTGGTTCTGTTTATATGATGGATTACGTTTACTGATTTGCATATGTTGAACCAGCTTTGCATCCCAGGGATGAAGCCCACTTGATCATGGTGGATAAGCTTTTTGATGTGCTGCTGGATTTGGTTTGCCAGCATTTTATTGAGGATTTCTGCATCAATGTTCATCAGGGATACTGGTCTAAAATTCTCTTTTTTTTGTTGTGTCTCTGCCAGGCTTTGGTATCAGGATGATGCTGGCCGCATAAAATGAGTTAGGGAGGATTCCCTCTTTTTCTATTATTGGAATAGTTTCAGAAGGAGTGGTACCAGCTCCTCTTTGTATCTCTGGTAGAATTTGGCTGTGAATCCGTCTGGTCCTAGACTTTTTTTGGTTGGCAGGCTCGTAACTATTGTCTCAATTTCAGAGCCTGTTATTGGTCTATTCAGGGATTCAATTCTTCCTGGTTTAGTCTTGGGAGGGTGTATGTGTCTAGGAATTTATCCATTTCTTCTAGATTTTCTAGTTTATTTGCGTAGAGGTGTTTATAGTATTCTCTGATGGTAGTTTGTACCTCTGTGGGATCGGTGATGATATCCCCTTTATCATTTTTTATTGTGTCAATTTGATTCTTCTCTCTTTTCTTCTTTATTAGTCTTGCTAGCAGTCTATCAATTTTGTTGATCTTTTAAAAAAACCAGCTCCTGGATTAACTGATTTTTTTGAAGGGTTTTTTGTGTCTCTATCTCCTTCAGTTCTGCTCTGATCTTTCCATGTTTAGTGCTTCCTTCAGGAGCTCTTGTAAGCAGGTCCTGGTGGTGACAAAATCTCTCATTTGCTTGTCTGTAAAGGATTTTATTTCTCCTTCATTTATGAAGCTTAGTTTGGCTGGATATAAAATTCTGGGTTGAAGTCTTTCCTTTAAGGATGTTGAATATTGGCCCCCACTCTCTTTTGGCTTGTAGAGTTTCTGCCGAGAAATCCACTGTTAGTCTGATGGACTTCCCTTTGTGGGTAATCCGACCTTTCCCTCTGGCTGCCCTTAACATTTTTTTCCTTCATTTCAACCTTGGTGAATCTGACAATTTTGTGTCTTGGGGTTGCTCTTCTCAAGGAGTATCTTTGTGGCATTCTCTGTATTTCCTGAATTCGAATGTTGGCCTGCCTTGCTAGGTTGGGGAACTTCTCCTGGATAATATCCTGCAGAGTGTTTTCCAACTTGGTTCCATTCTCCCCGTCACGTTCAGGTACACCAATCAGACGTAGATTTGGTCTTTTCACATAGTCCCATATTTCTTGGAGGCTTTGTTTCTTTTTACTCTTTTTTCCTCTAAACTTCTCGTTTCATTTCATTCATTTGATCTTCAATCACTGATACCCTTTCTTGCAGTTGATCGAATCGGTTACCGAAGCTTGTACATGCATCACGTAGTTCTCGTGTCATGGTTTTCAGCTCCATCAGGTCATTTAAGGTCTTCTCTATGCTGTTTATTCTAGTTAGCCATTCGTCTAATCATTTTTCAAGGTTTTTAGCTTCTTTGTAATGGGTTCGAACATCCTCCTTTAGCTTGGAGAAGCCTGTTATTACTGATCTTCTGAAGCCTTCTCTCAACTCATCAAAGTTATTCTCCTTCCAGCTTTGTTCCATTGCTAGCGAGGAGCTGCATTCCCTTGGAGAAGAAGAGGTGCTCGATGTTTAGAATTTTCAGCTTTTCTGCTCTGCTCTGGTTTCTCCCCATCTTTGTGGTTTTATCTACCTTTGGTCTTTGATGATGGTGACGTACAGATGGGGTTTTGGTGTGGATGTCCTTTCTGTTTGTTAGTTTTCCTTCTAACAGTCAGGACCCTCAGCTGCAGGTCTGTTGGAGCTTGCTGGAGGTCCACTCCAGAGCCTGTTTTCCCAGGTATCACCAGTGGAGGCTGTGAATATTGCAGAATGGCAAATGGTGCTGCCTGATCGTTCCTCTGGAAGCTTCGTCTCAGAGGGGCACCTGGCTGTATGAGGTGTCAGTCAGCCCCTACTGGGAGGTGCCTCCCAGTTGGGCTACTCAGGGGTCAGGGACCCACTTGAGGAGGCAGTCTGTCTGTTCTCCCATCTCAAACTCCATGCCAGGAGAACCACTACTCTTTTCAAAGCTCAGTTGGAAATGCAGAAATCACCTGTCTTCTGCCTCACTCATGCTGGGATCTGTAGACTGGAGCTATTCCTATTCGGCCATCTTGGAACAAAGACCATTCAGGTCTATTTTTTCTACAAGTAAGAGTTTTGCTAAATTACAAAACCCCATAATCACAAGTATTGAATTTTTAAAAAATTAAACACACCTAATCCTGTCAATGTTAATCAAAATAAAAACTTCAGAATGCCGTGGCATTTATGTGACCAATCTGAGTTTTAGAATACAAATACCAGCTGTTTATCCCATGAACCATTTTTGCTAGGCTGAGGCTGTGAAAAATAGCAAGTCAACGTACGATTCTTTATGTTTTATCACACAAGGGATATCTACGGAGGGTACAGAGTGACGCTGAACAGATCATAAAGCACAAGAGACATTAGTTATCTCCCTCCCCAGCATCTCCTTCATCTCCCTGGTTTTCTGATGTCTACAGAGTGAGACTGTCCCTAAGTAACTGCATGATCAGAGTGCTGTCTTTTTAAGACTCTTCATTCAGTGTATCCAATTCAGCAATTGCTTCATCAAATGCTGTTTTTGCCAGGCTGCAGGCCTTTTCAGTAGAGTTTAGAATCTCATAGTAAAAGACTGAGAAATTAAGTGCCAGACCAAGTCAAATTGGATGTGTAGGCTGTATTTCTTCTTTCTTACTAATTTCAAATGGTTCCTGATACACCTGCTGGAAGTTCAACATAGTGGTTTTGAAAGGAGCTGGGCACATTCCTCAGCCCCGGGCTCAAAACTCCCTGAGCCTAGTACAAACACATCCCATCCTCCCATCCCACCACATACCACCATATATCTCTCAAACTCCCTGAGCCCAGTACAAACACCACCTGGAAAGTCTCCGATAAGGGGACAGCCGTTCAAGGTTACTGAAAGCGCGGGAGCCAAAAGAATTTCTTTGTTCCCCTGCAACTTTCGGGCTATAAAAAGCAAACGCTCGCATTGTTCGGGGCCCTCTTGTATACTGTGGAATGGAGGGACCAAGTTCGAACTTGTAGTAAAGATCCTTGCCGCTTGGCTTTGACACTGGACTCTGGTGGTCTTCTTTGGGGATCAAACGGTCTGGGCATAACAGTTTGTTTGTTGTCTCCAGATGCCACTTCAGAAAGATACCTAAAATAATCTCCTTTCATTTTCAAGTAGAACACCTTTCTCTCTGGTTGTATAGAATTGGGAGTAAGATATTTGTCCAACAGCTCCAGAACGTCATTGCAGATGTCCTGCAGTTCTGCTTCCATCTTCTCATGGTACTCTCTGCCCACCTGCGGCTTCTTCTCTTTCCTCTGTTTTCTGCTCAATGCTGGAGTGACACGCCAGGAAGAGCAGCAGGCACCTACCACATTCTTGTAGGCAATTCTCTCTTCGTTGGAGAATTCATGCCTCTGTTCCCTGACTGCCTTCATGGCTACAGCCATATCATCACAGCACTCAGCCTGCTCAGTGAGTTGGCTTTCTGTACCAGCTCACTTTTGTCCACTGTCATTCCTGTGGGAGGGTTGCAGGGGACAAGGATGCTTCCGAAAAAGCTCCGAGAGAGATGACCACTTCCTTCCCAAGCCCACTCCTTAGGCAGCGGTGGCAGTGCCTGCCATTGCTGCAGCGATGGTGGCAGCAGCTCCTGTATTCAGATATTTTTAAAGTTCAAGCAAAATAAGGCAAAATGCCTTATAACTCGGTTCTGTGTAGTCAAGAATTAACTTTACCCAAAGAGAGGCCATGCCTTTGCCCTTGGCTCCTGGAGGTGATTTCTAAGCCCTTGTAACTTCCTGACGAATTAGAGTGTCCTGTATTTACACCAGACAGTCTAACAATGTGATTTATGGGGGGCTCTTTGGGCCATGCAGTGATAGTTAACAGCTTAACCTCTGGAGGAGCTGGAGACTAAAGCGTAACCTCACAGGCAGTCAGTGGTGTCTACATGACCAAGACCCGATAAAAACTCTAGACCCAAGGCTCAGGTGAGCTACCTTGGTCGGTAATACTCCATGCATGATGATACATACTGTTACTGGGAAAAATCAGCACTGCCTATGACTCCACTGGGAGAAGACAACTAGAAGCGTTGCACTCGGAACTTTCTGGGTTGCACAAGTGTCTTTCCTTAGCCTACTTTAATCTGTATCTTTTGCCATAATAAGTCATAACTGTGAGTATAACAGTTTTCAGCGAGCTTTTAAAGTCCTTCTAGATAATTATAGAACCTTAGGGTGGCCTTGGGAAACCCTGAACTTGCAATGAGTGTCAGAAGTGAAGGTGGTTTTGTGAACTTCCAAACTTTACAGGTACTTAACTAAAGAGTATTTTCTTACCTAATCAAGAACTTGCTCTTCATGGCAATTTGTAGAGTAAGTCGGTCTCCTTCAAATGAGGCTATGTAAAAAGGCAACACATTTTTCCACACTCACTGAATATACAGATTAAAATATGTCAGAGAGTGAGCTCCCTTTCACAGACTTAATATGAATTAAAGTCTTAGTTGTTCAGTCATCTGGACAGAATTTAGACCAAATAAAAATCTCTAATTTCTTTTACTGTACTTAAAAAGTCCTTTAAAGAAAGTGAAAAAGCCCATTTCTACAAGAGTTTGGTTTAGAATTTCATATCCAAAGGGTGATTCATGAAATGATGACTATTGAAGATTTCATTAAGTCCCCATTTTATAGTATAAGGATGCATTAGCAGAAGGAATTTTAAAAACCTTTCTAAAAGAACCTGTCTTATAATCTATATGATATTTTATGATGGTTCTTGTGAGATAGGAGGGAAAATCCTTCTCCCATAGATTAGGTACCTAAATGATATGACTATAATTAAGCATTCAATCATATGCAACAGTGGTGGTATTCCATTAATTGGCACAGAAGTTATTAGAACTAATGAAAACTTAAGGGTCTTTTTATAGTTAGTGAATTTTTCACACATAAACACATCAACATACTTTGTTAAAGCTATTATATCTGGTCTAATGGGTCAAATTATACTGATGCTAAACTTTTAAATCCCTATTTTTAAAAACACACATTTAAATCCTGGAATTTACATTGTATTTCTCTTTATAGAATATGTTCAGGCAAATGCTGCCATAACATCACCAAATAAGTCCTTGCCAAGACTCTCCAGCCAAAGCCATTAACACTCAAAATAGGAACCAAGCTGAGGCAGCAGTCGCTCAGCCTATAAAGGTCATAGTTCACCTGAGGAAGCTACAAACACCAAGATTAGACCTAGTCTTATCTCCATCACACACAGACTTCACTGTGAAGTATATCTAAACTTTTAAAAATCGAACTACTTTGTAAAACAAAAAAAAGGAATTATAACTAAGATCCGAAATTAAAAAGTCGAAAAAGAAAAACCCAGTTTTTCAAAGAAGTAAAAGAAAAACTCATCAAAGTTCAAAATTCGATGAACCACGCCACTTTAAGATACTGTTTATGCAAACAAATAAGAAAAAAGATTTGGTGGAAGAGTCTCATCTACTTTGTGAACACTTACCAAACAAAACTTTTTTCTCAAACATCTTAGGAGAAATTTGAATATTCTCTATACCTGCTATAACAAGAAGAAGAAGAGATTTTGGCCTCCTGGGTTCACACCATTCTCCTGCCTCAGCCTCCTGGGTAGCTGGGACTATAGGCGCCCACCACCACGACCGGCTAATTTTTTTGTATTTTTAGTAGAGACGGGGTTTCACCATGTTAGCTAGGATGGTCTCAATCTCCTGACCTCGTGATCCACCTGCCTCAGCCTCCCAAAGTGCTGGGATTACAGGCGTGAGCCACCGCGCCTGACCAAAAGTATAGCCTCTGTAGGCCAAACACTTAATCTAAGATGGCCAGAGAGAAGAACAGCATTGGATAAGACAGTCAAGAAAAACTTGTCATGTTTACTAGCTTCTATCCTCAAAGAAATATTAACAAGTAAGCTCTCTTATTTTTCTTTACCTTTTTCTTTCTTTAACTAAATATACAGTATGGACTAAAGAGTGGAAACTACAGAAACAAATCATTCAGCTGCGGCATTTTCAGGGTTTTCCACTCCCACATTTTTAAACAACACTTTAACAAAGGTAAAACAAAGATCCCTGAATCTCTGTTAATAGCAGCCTTCCAAACTTACTGTTTCTGATCCTTGTTTATTTGATTTTTAGAAACAAAATCTTAAAATGACATTTTTAAAACTCAGAGATTGAAATATACAGTATTTATGAAGTTTTACCAAGAAAAATTCTGTGGTAGGTATTGGCTTTAACTGGGAATAAACACCTATTCTTCAATTTTACTATTATTAAACTGCAACTAGTAAAAAGTCAAACTGTGTATATGTTAAGGGCCTAAAGCCTAGGATTCAGAGCTATAAATCAAGTACAATCATCTATATAGCTTTTTAAAATAAGTCAGCCTTCAAAAGAGAACTTTCACACTCTGCTGAGACTGGAGTAAAGAAGTGCCAAAGCCTTTTAAACTTCCTCTTTTTTTGCCGGGGCAGGGGTGGTGGTTGTGGTAGAGAAACTTTGTGGTGGCTCACCTGGTGCCCATCAATACCCACTATTTTTCAGGGATCTTGTATGTGAAACTGATTAAGATAGGTATAGTCAATTTATGTTTTGTGTCTATAGTAACAGGAAAAAGAATCTTTGTGTTAAGTTTCAATGCATACTACCAGTTTTTTTTTATTATTATTATTATTTTTGCTACATGAATCGGTTTGTTCCTTCATTATTCACCGACTACCACGTCCTCATTTCCCTAGAGTTTTCAAAACACTATGTAAACTGAGGTTGAAGATATCTATAGCACTCTGGTAAAAGGACTCTACACAGATCAAACAAACCTGGAGATTCTGGCACAAGCAAAGTATAGTTGAGAGTACACCCTCCAAGGGACTTCATAAAGAGGCCAATTAGTCCACTGACGTTCCTCACACATAAATTCGTAACATGTGGAAGTATCACTGAGTGGAACACCATTCTTTTCTGGGTACCGTACTATATACTGACATTCTTGAACATTTGGTAAATTTTAAATCTTTCTTAGTTCAGATTACACCATAAAATTAAAATCCAGGCCGGGCGAGGTGGCTCATGCCTGTAATCCCAGCACTTTGGGAGGCCGAGGCAGATGGATCACCTGAGGTTAGGAGTTTGACTAGCCTGGCTAACATGGTGAAACCCCGTCTCTACTAAAAATGCAAAAATTAGTGGGTGCGGTGGTGCACGCCTGTAGTGTCAGCTACTCAGGAGGCTGAGGCAGGAGAATCGCTTGAACCCAAGAGGCAGAGATTGCAGTGAGCCAAGATCACGCCACTGCACTCCAGCCTGGGTGGCAGAGCGAAGCTCTGTCTCTAAAATAAAACAATAAAATCTACAGAGTGAAACTGCTAAGTTTCAAAAAGAACAAGGGAGCCTGGTGCAGTAGCTCACATCTGTAATCCGGGAGGCGAACGTGGGCGCATCACTTGAATCCAGGAGTTCAAGGCCAGCCCGGGCAATACAAAAATTAGTCAGGCATGGTGGTGTGTGTCTACAGTCGTAGCTACACAAGAGGCTGAGGTGGGAGGATCACTTGAGCCCAGGAGATGGAGGTTGCAGTGGGCAGACAGCACTACTGCACTCCAGCCTGAGCAACAGAGCAAGATCCTGTATCAAAAAAACAAGGACAGGCCGGGTGTGGTGGCTCAGGCCTATAATACTAGCACTTTGGGGGCTGAGGCAGGCGGTGAGGTCAGGAGTTGGAGTTGGAGATCAGCCTAGCCAACATGGTAAAACCCTGTCTCTACTAAAAATATAAAAATTAGCCAGGTGTGGTGGTATGCTCCTGTAATCCCAGCTTCTCAGGAGGCTGAGGCAGGAGAACTGCTTGAACCTGAGTGGTGGAGGTTGCAGTGAGCCAAGATCGCGCCACCGCACTCCAGCCTTGGCAACAGAGCAAGATCCTGTCTCAAAAACAATAACAAAAAAACCAAAAACAAACAAACAAACAAAAAATAAGGATAAATAACCATATTCATTCTTTCTCATGGCCTCTGTAACACAGTAACAGCCCAAATTCTGACCATTGATAAACAGAAAACGTGACTGCGGATTCTAACATCTAAATGATACTTTTATGTTTCTGCTTTCCTTTAATGTAAGTCTAAAGTTCAACAGACTACTAAAAGTTCAACAACTACTGAAACATGAAAAAAATCAAGTAGGCAAAGATCAAAGGGTAGAAAAATAATATATATTAAAGGTATCTTAGATTATCATAATTTATCTCTAGCCTATATGCCTAAGACAGTACTCTTGAAAATGCACAGCAAAATATTAGTTGATTTGATTACCTGTTCAAAAATCATAAACATGAGATCTGATTCCACATATACCATTTTCCACACATTTCCTATTCTTTGGATATATGGAAATAATCTAAGCTATAAAAAATGCTTCATATCTAATGTACTGAAACAAGTTAACATAAAAAGATATTTATAAACTAAGGTTCTCTACAAATCAAAAGGATTATACTATTATCTCAATGAGAAATAGGGTGACAAATAGCACTATTCCTATTTTATTGATAATGCCCAAACCAAAACAGAGAGCTTCACCAGATTTAGTGTGCTTTGCTTATGGATTAAAGACCTTTTATCATTTAGGTTTCTAACGCCAAACATTTTATTATATTGCAGTTACATTAATGACAAATACATTTTAATAAATCAAAACCACACAACTGGAACCTGAATAGTGTGTATCAATGAGAAAAACAGTGGAAATAATGCTTTTTGGGGTAGGGGACAACATCTACATCAGACCTCAGGATGGTTACAAGTTATCAGAAAATATAACAGAAAAATAAACTTCACAAGATTCTGTATTCATTCAGGAACTCAGCAAATCTCTTTAATAGTGAACTTCTATATACCAAGCCCTCTTCTGGATGTTGAATGTGTGGGTAGGGGGTTGGAGGGGTGATTTGTGGTGGTGGCAGCAAATTGGTAAGGATAGGCCTGGCTGATCCATGCACAGGAAATAGGCCGCGGGCAAATCCTAAGACAGGAGACCAGTAGGAGATGAGGTCAGAAAAGTAATGGGGAAGAAGGCAGGATCATGTACAGCCTTCTGGGCCCAAGAACTTTGGACTGAACTCTGAGTGAAACAGGAAGTCGCCTGAAGGTTTTGAGCAGAGGAGTAATACGATTTATTTATATTTTATTAGGATCACTCTAGCTGCTGTGCAAAAAAGAGAGATGTAGGGGGACAAGGAGAGAAGCAGAGAAATCTTGTGGAAGGCTTTTGAATTAAATTAGATGAGACATAAAGGTAACCTGGATCAGCACTGGATATGATCAGATTCTAGATATATTTTGAAGACAAGAGGATTTCCTGATGAGGAGTCAAGGATGACTCCGAAGAGTACAGAGTAGGTAACAATGGAGACGGAGATGGGGCAGGTGTTAGAAAGATTGAGAATTCGGTTTTGGTTGTGTTGAGTTTGAGATGACTATTAAGAATCCAAGGGGAGATACTGAAAAGGCAGTTGGATATAAGAATCTGGAGTTCAAGAGAGAGGTATAGGTTAGAGACATAAATTTGAGAACTGGGGGCACAGAGATGGTATTTAAAGCTATGAGACTGGTGGAAATTATCAGGAGAGTGAGACTACACAGTGCCAACGACTAACCCGGGGTCACACCAATGTTAAGAAAAATGGAAGAACTTGCAGAGGAGACTAAGTATGAGTACCTATGAGAGAGGAAGAAAATCAAGTGAGCATGGTGTTTTGGAAAATGAGAGGAAAGTGTATCAAGGAGGAAATAACCAACTGTGTGAAATGCTGCTGATAGGACAAGATGAGGATAGTAACTATCCATTGGATGTAACCTCAAAAAGGTTATTGGTAATCATGACCAGTTTTAGCAAAATGGTATGAGAAAAAGTCCAAAAGGAGGAGGTTTAAAAGAGAAAGGGAGAAGAGGTATTGAAGATAACAAAGACAGTTGTTTCAAGGAGTTATTCAGAGAAGAATAAAGATACCCAATAGTGGTGGCAGGAAAAGTGGAATACAGAAGAGGATTCTTTTTTAAATTTTTTTTTCCCCCAGATGGAGTCCCGCTCCATTGCCCAGGCTGGAGTGTAGTTGCCTGATCTCAGCTCACTGCAACCTCTGCCTCCAGGGTTCAAGCAATTCTCCTGCCTCAGCTTCTTGAATAGCTAGGATTATAGGCATGCACCACCACGCCTGGCTAATTTTTTGTATTTTAAGTAGAGACGGGGTTTCACCATGTTGGCCAGGCTGGTCTCAACTCCTCACCTCATGATCCGCCCACCTCGGCCTCCCAAAGTGCTGGGATTACAGGCATGAGCCACTGTGCCTGGCCTAAAAAAATTGTTTAGATACATAATATTTGTACATATTTATGTGGGTAACATGATATTTTGTTCCCTGCACAGAATGTAATGATCAAGTGAGGGTATTTAGGGTATCCATCACCTTGAGTATTTATCATTTCCATGTGGTGGGAACATTTTAAGCCTTCTAGCTATTTTGAAATAGACAATACATTGTTAACTATAGTCACTCTACTTTGCTAACAAACATTAGAACTTATTCCTTCTATCTAACTGTATATTTGTACTCATTAAACAACCTTTCTTCATAAGCCCTATCCCACCCACACACAATTCTTAAGTCTCTGGTGTCTATCATTCTACTGTCTACCTCCAGGAGATCAAGATTTTTAGCTCCCACATGAGAACATTTGATATTTGTCTTTCTGTGCCTAGATTATTTCCAATTCCATCCATGTTGCTACAATGACATGTTTTCATTCTTTTTTAATGGCTGAATAGTATTCCATTGTGTACATATACCTCATTGTCCTTATCCATTCATCTGCTGATAAATACTTAGGTTCACTCCATATTTTAGCTAGTATGAATACTGTTGCTATAATAATGGGAGTACAGGTATTCCTTTAATATACTGATTTCCTTTCCTTTGGATAAATACCCAGGAGTGGGATTGCTGAACTGTCTGGTAGTTCTAATTTTAGTTTTTTTACAAATCGCCATACTGTTTTCCATGGTGGCTTTAATTTACATTCCCACCAACACTGTATGTCACCTTTTCTTCTCATCCTCACTAGCATTTGTTATTTTTCATTTTTTTCTCTTTTTAATAACGGCCATTCAAACTCTCAGGAGATTATATTTCTTTGTAGTTTTTATCTGCATTTTCCTGATGATGAGTGATATTGAGGATTTTTTCATATACCTGTTGGCCATTTGTATATCTTCCTTTAAGAAATGTCTATTCATGTTCCTTGCCCACCTTTTAATGGTTTTTTGTTTTACTGTTGAGTGGTTTGAATACCTTGCATATTTATTAGTCCCTTGTCAGATGGGTACTTTGCAAATATTTTCTCCCACTCAACAGGTTGTCTCTTTACTTTGTTGACTATCTCCTTTGTTGTGCAGAAGCTTTTTTTTTGAAACAAGGTCTCGCTCTGTTGCCCAGGGTGGAGTGCAGTGGCACAATCTCGGCTCACTGCAACCTCCACCGCCTAGGTTCAAGTGATTCTCTTGCCTCAGCCTCCCGAGTAGCTGGGATTACATAGGTGTACCACCATGCCCAGATTTTTGCATTTTTAGTTTTTAGGAGAGACAGGGTTTTACCATGTTGACCAGGCTGGTTTTGAACCCCTCACCTCAAATGATTCACCGGCCTCAGCCTCCCAAAGTGCTGGGATTACAGGCGTGAGCCACTGCACCTGGCCCAGAAACTTTTTAATTTAGTATCATCTCAGTAGTCTATTTTTGTTGACTTTGCTTTTGAGATATTAACTATAAAATGGTTGTCTAGGCCAATGTCCTGAAGGGTTTCCCCTATGTCTTCTTCTAGTAGTTTTATAGTTTGGGTCTTACATTAAGTCTTTAATCCATCTCAAGTTGATTTCTGTATGTAGTGCAAGATAGGGGTCCAGTTTCATTCTTCTGCATATGGATATCCAGTTTTCCCACCATTTATGGACAATGATGTCTTTTTCCCAATGTATGTTCTTGGCACCTTTGTTGAAAATCAGTTGGCTGTAAATATGTGGATTTATTTCTAGGTTCTTTATTCTGTTCCATTGGTCTGCTTCTGTTTTTATACCAATACCATGCTGTTTTGGTTACTATAACCTTGTAATGTATTTTGAAGTCAGGTAGTATAATGCTTCCAGCTTTGTTCTTTTAGCTCAAGATCACTTTGGCTATTTGCCTTCTTTTTTGGTTCCACATAAATTTTGTGATAGCTTTTTCTATTTCTATGAACAATGACATTGGTATTTCAATAGAGATTGCACTGAATCTGCAGACTGCTTTGGGTAATACAGTCATTTTTACAATATTAATTCTTCATGGGCATGAGATGTTTTTCCATTTGTTTGTCTGAAGAGGAGGACTCTTTAAAGTTTTTTTAGGGCATGGTTCTGTGTGCTGATGAGTCATCCAGTAGAGAATAAAACTTGAGAGGAAGGAACTGCTAAAGTGATGCCCCAAGTACGTTAGAGGGGAGGTCTAGTGGATAAATCTGTTTTAGATAGAAGCAAAGATAACCAACTTATGGTAACAGGGAGAAGGCAGATATGGTGGTGCAAGGGGGAGATAGGCATAGATGAAGGTTGGACTCTAAAGAAATTCTCTTACTGCCTTAGTTTTCTCAGTTGAAGAAAATTATATTTCAGGTAATGTAATAAGCAAACACAAAAAGCAAAAACTACTGATCTTCAATAATTTGCCTTATTTCACCTGCTCATATTAACCCATTTTACTTTCTTCTCTTAATGATGGTGATCTGTTTGCACATATAACCAAGCTAGGAAAATGTATGTATCTGCCAATAGTTCTACACATGTTTGGCTCACAAATAAAACCATGTGATCAACAGAAAGGTTGATGAGTTAATCAGATTTATGTTCATGCCCTGGTAGAAGGTTCATTTACATGATAATAAGTCATTTACTTCAAGTTTAAGATTATAGTACACTATTATAGGTTTTCCTCTAAGAAGAAAGAGTAGTCCAAAATTTCACAAGTAAAATGTGGTTTTCACAACAGGGAGTTAGACTTTGCTTATATGGAGGAACACAAGTTTTCAAGGGGACTTACCAACAGTGGTCACAGGAGGCTGGGAAGGGTACTGAGAACTTGTTGTGGCAGGATATGGACCACCAGGTGGGTAAGGACAGCCTGGGTAACCACTAAAGACAAGGACAAAAAACATTTAACATTTAAGATGACCCAACGTTATAGTATTTTTTAAGAACCCCATTCAGGAAGTTAAGCTTGACATATGGTTATTTTACCAGTTGATGAATTTATAGTTTTAGAGCTGCAAGTGTTTATTCAATTAAAGTTCTATGGAAATTGTATTAATGACACTGGATTTACTCTTAAATGGTTAAATGCTCTTGCTTGGTCTCAGTTATATGAGTCTCACCTTCACAGCAGCGGAAACGTAACTAGAGTATTTCTTTCTTTTTTTTTTTTTTTGAGACAGAGTCTCGCTCTGTCACCCAGGCTGGAGTGCAGTAGCCAAATCTCAGCTCACTGCAAGCTCCGCCTCCCAGGTTTATGCCATTCTCCTGCCTCAGCCTCCCGAGTAGCTGGGACTACAGGCGCCTGCCACCTCGCCTAGCTAGTTTTTTGTATTTTTAGTAGAGACGGGGTTTCACCGTGTTAGCCAGGATGGTCTGGATCTCCTGACCTCGTGATCCGCCCGTCTTGGCCTCCCAAAGTGCTGGGATTACAGGCTTGAGCCACCGCGCCCGGCCTGTAACGAGAGTATTTCTAAGGACAATCCAACAGCATCAGAAGCAACAAGTAATTTGTGAGAGAACTTTTCTGATTTCTCAGTCTGTGGGAAAATGATACTATTTAATTTTTACCTGTGGCTTATTGGTAACCTTTGAGGATATTTAACCCGAAAACAGTTTTCTTTTCCTCTTTTGGTAACATTCATACTAACCTCGTCTTTAACTAGTTTAAAAAAAACCTTTTTTCTCGCTTTCTGGACAGTTTCTGTCATTCATGTGTTCATATCAAAGTCAGAGGAACTTTCCTTAGAGGTATTCTACTCCAATCACCCTTGCAACAATCTCTTACCTATATACATCATTTATAACATCCCTGCCAAATGGTCATCTTTCTCTATTTAACATTAAACATCATTTCAATATAATTTATAAATAGGAGTCCTAAATTTGCATTTTGGAAGATCACTCAACTATTTGGAGACTCCTAAAACTCAAATATTTGAGAACTTCTAACATTTTTCCCCTCAAGCTTCTCTTCTTCAGGTTAAATATTCTTTTTTTTTTGAGACGGAGTCTCGCCCTGTTGCCCAGGCTGGAGTGCAGTGGTGTGATCTCAGCTCACTGCAAGCTCCACCTCCTGGGTTCACGCCATTCTCCCGCCTCAGCCTCCAGAGTAGCTGGGACTACAGGCGCCCAACACCACGCCCGGCTAATTTTTTGTATTTTTAGTACAGACGGGGTTTCACTGTGTTAGCCAGGATGGTCTCAATCTCCTGACATTGTGATCCGCCCACCTTGGCCTCCCAAAGTGCTGGGATTACAGGTGTGAGCCACCGTGCCTGGCCCTAAATATTCTTAATTCCTTTAACCATTTGTCTCAGGACATGATTTTTCAGATCTAATTGCTTTCCTCTGAATGCTTACTTGTCAGCGTTTCCCTTACAAAGAAGAAGAAAATTAGAATAGGATGATTACTAGCTGCCTGGTTAGTTGGACAATAAATCTCAATTAATCTTACTTTACCTACAATTGTCAATTCTATGACATTTGCCTTTTACAAGCTCATTAAAATTACTGATTAAAAAGAGCCAGCCCAGACTGAGTGCAACGGGTCACACCTGTAATCCTAGCATTTTGGGAGGCTGAGGCAGGTGGATCACTTGAGTCCAGGAGTCCAAGGCAAGCCTAGACAACATGGCGAAACCATCGCTACAAAAATAGAAAAATTAGCCAGGTGTGGTGGCACACATCTGTAGTCCCAGCTACTCGGAAGGCTGAGGTTGAAAGATCACCTGAGCCCAGGAGGTCGAGGCTACAGTAGCTGAGATTATGCTACTCCACTCCAGCCTGGGCGATACAGTGAAGCCCCTGTCTCAAAAAAACAAACAAACAAAAAACAAAACAAAACAAAACAAAAAAAACCTAGCCTAGAGCACTGGAGCAAGAGCTCCTTTTGAGTTTATGGTCAATAATCCTCTTTCAATGCAGTGGTTCAAACATTCTCCTATTTGTATTATCAGCTTCCACTTTATAACTTGTCCTCAACAAAGTTTTATATATGACTTGCTGAAGATTCAATGTAATCATGGTACTTCTCTTATATATCAGTGTAAGAGCAAAATCAGGGGACCAAAAAAAAGCATTTTTGTTCCTAGTGGACATACGCTGGAGGCTACTAAACACAGTTTTTACTAGCAATTATTCAGTAGAAAGACTTGTAATTTCAAGGCTTCAGGTAGGATTCCATTTCTAGAACTTAATCAGAAATTTTAGGGCCTCAAGAAATCTAAAATGTATAACCTGCTTATATATTACTACCAAAGGAATCTTTCTCTATTGTCCCTGACAAATGTTCTTCTAATCTCTGCTTACCTATCCAAAGTGACAGAATGCTTATTACCTTCCAAAAAGTTGTGAAATTAAGACAACCCAGAAAAGAAGTTAATTGCTAAATTAACTTTCAAAATCCTAGATATTATATATGTACATATATATATTTACCTATGATGTGTTCAGAAATCTGGCTGCATTTATCCATAAGGATTATGACTGGGTTATATGAAACTAAGAAGAGTTAGAAGACTGAAATTTCCTTGCTAATTGTTAGAGCAGCTGGAAGTCTCATCTTGGCATCAGTATATGCCAATCTTTTTTTTTTTTTTTTGAGACAGGTTCTCACTCTGTTGCCCAGGCTGGAGTACAGTGGTGCAATTATGGCTCACTGCATCCTCGATCTGTAGCTTCAAGTGATCCTTCCACCTCACCCTCCCAAGTAGCTGGGACTACAGGTTCACACCACCGTGCCTGGCTAATCTTAATTTTTTTTGTAGAGATGAGGTCTACTATGTTGCCCAGGCTGGTCTCTAACTTCTGGGCTTAAGCGATCTTCCTACCTCAGCCTCCCAAAGTGCTGAGTGGAATTTTAAGTTAGCCCAAAGACCACCTTTGGAGAGTACTCCTAGATTACCACTGAAACAAGTATACATTTAAAACATGGGTTAGTAATTATCATTGACTTTCTAGTGTGTTATTAACAGACTGATTTCATTGTTAATTTAATTTAGTTACCTACGTTATTACTAAATGGATAATAAAGGTTGATAGTACAGGTAGTCTATGAATTAAATTTAGTTACCTATGTTATTACTAAATGGATAATAAAGGTTGACAGTACAGGCAGTCTATGAATTAAATATGACGTGACAAGTTTGACCCCATTATCTGAACTATTGATTCCTGCAATGTATAGAAAAGATAGGTTGTGCGGTTTTGTTTGAGACAGAGTCCTTGCTCTGTTGCCCAGGGTGGAAGGTAATGGCGCAATCTTGGCTCACTGCAACCTCCACCTCCTGGGTTCAAGCAATTCTCCTACCTCAGCCTCCCAAAGAGCTGGGATTACAGGCATGTGCCACCACGCCTAGCTAATTTTTTATTTTTAGTAGAGATGGAGTTTCACTGTGTTGGCCAGGCTGGTCTTGAACTCCTGACCTCAGGACCTCAGGTGATCTGCCTGCATTGGCCTCCCAAAGTGCTGGGATTACAGGTGTGAGCTACCACACCCGGCCTTATTGCTAGAATTTTAAGGTGTGTGTGTATAGTTTGAAAGGAGTTTCTTTCAATCTAGAGAAAGGCAGCTCCTGGGCTGTATTTTTATTTTACAGAGGAAAGAAATGGAGTGAGTAATGACGATGATCTCAATTGGTTTTTGACCTTGAAGTCCTTGTTATTTCCCTTTTAAGAAATTTGTATATCTAGTATAGATAGCTGAAATATTAATGGAATGTTAGTTACAATGAATTCAGCCAAGGAGAAAAATATTTTATAATACTCTCTTTAAAAAAAAAAAAAAAAAGACATAGGCTAGGCGTGGCAGCTCACACCTGTAATCCCAGCACTTCAGGAGGCTGAGGCAGGCGGATCACAAGGTCAGGAGTTCGAGACCAGCCTGGTCAACATGGTGAAATCCTGTCTCTACTAAAAATACAAAAATTAGCCAGGCGTGGTGGCGCATGCCTGTAGTCCCAACTGCTAGGGAGGCTGAGGCAGGAGAATCACTTGAACCCGGGAGCTGAGACTGCACCACTGTACTCCAGCCCAGGCAACAGAGAAAGATTCCGTCTCAAAAAAATAAATAAATAAATAAATTCCAGCAATAAACCAAATTTTATCTTCCACTAAATTGCAACTAAATTTATTTATTTATTTATTTATTTATTTATTTATTTATTTATTTATTTTATTTTATTTTTTTTTTTTGAGACGGAGTCTCGCTCTGTCTCCCAGGCTGGAGTGCAGTGGCCGGATCTCAGCTCACTGCAAGCTCCGCCTCCCGGGTTCACGCCATTCTCCGGCCTCAGCCTCCCAGTAGCTGGGACTACAGGCCACCTCGGCCTCCGGCTAGTTTTTCTATTTCTAATAGAGACGGGTTTCACCGTGTTAGCCAGGACGGTCTCGACCTCTGACCTCATGATCCCGCCTGCCTCGGCCTCCCAAAGTGCTGGGATTACAGGCTGGAGCCGCCTGGCCGCTCTTTTTTTTTTTTTTTTTTTTGAGACGGAGTCTCGCTGCTGTCGCTTCAGGCTGGAGTGCAGTGCCGGATCTCGCCCACTGCAAGCTTCCGCCTCCCCGGGTTCACGCTTATTCTCCTGCCTTCAGCCTCTCCCGAGGAGCTGGGACCACAGGCGCCGCCACCTCGCCCGGCTATTTTTTGTATTTCTTAGTAGAGACGGGGTTTCACCGTGTTAGCCAGGATGGTCTCGATCTCCTGACCTCGTGATCCGCCCACCTCGGCCTCCCAAAGTGCTGGGATTACAGGCTTGAGCCACCGCGCCCGGCCACAACTAAATTTATTTTAAAGCCCTAATTAGCAAATTATTTTGATTCTAGATCTAATAGAAGAATTTGTAATACAATTATTCAAAAGATAACTTTTCATTACCTGGGATTGGGAGGGTATCCGGATGGGTATGGAGAGATTCCACCTGGCATGCCTGGCATGTAGGAAGCTAAAAACAATTTTTTCACATTGTAAAAATAATATACAAGGCCTGAATATGTAGGCTACCGAAGATATACATCACACTGTCAATACACAGCAAAATTTCACACAGTTAAAAAATCCAATTCTCAGCACCAAAACAAAACAAATACCTTACCCTTTCATAATCCTCAAATCATTAAACATGAATTACAATACTTACGACAACCCCAACCGAAAGAACTGACAAACAGGTCAACCTGGTCAGCTTTTAAAGTTCTCAAGAAGTCTATAACCTGAGATAAGAGCAGGTTTAATTTCAAATTTAGAGGAAGGTAACTCTGGCCTTCTTTGGTCCAAAGTTAACTTCTTAGAGAGTAACTTCTTTATTATATCTAATAAATCTTTTGATATTTCTTTTGTAACTGTTGACCAGTTTTAGTACAGCTGATTTTGTTGGCTTGTTTGAAGACTTTAAGAGACTTCAAATTACTATGAGAAGTCCTATACAAAATTTACATTATCCAGACTGTTAAAAACTAGTCTAGGTGACAGAGTGAGACCCTATCTCAAAATAAAGAAACAAAACAAAAGCTCAGAAATACTAGGGATAAAAGGTTAAAATCCAGCAAGCTTAAAGAATACTTTATATATTCTTTAAAGAGAACATGAATGCCAAAGAACTAAGATCAGTGGTGCCAAGAGGCTAATCAACATAGAGGAAGAAAAAGAGAAGTTAATCTTGACCTTAACTGACAAAGAAAAGAATAAAGAATCAGCTCTAGAGTGTTTAATGTGACTTACAGTGACTGAGTACAAAACTGAATTGCAACAGTGACAATAGTATGGTCTCTTTCTTGAATACTGCACTTCCAATGTAAATGTAAAACTCAAAGAAATTAGGGGGAAAAAATGTTGCAGGCCGGCCGCAGTGGCTCACGCCTGTAATCCCAGCACTTTGGGAGGCTGAGGCGGATTACCTGAGGTCAGGAGTTCGAGACCAGCCTGGCCAAAATGGCGAAACCCTGACTCTACTAAAAATACAAAAATTAGCCGGGCATGGTGGTGGGGGCCTGTAATCCCAGCTACTCAGGAGGCTAAGGCTCAAGAATCACTTGAACCCAGGAGGTGGAGGTTGCAGTCAGCCCAGATCATACCACTGCACTCCAGCCTGGGTGACAGAGCAAGACTCTGTCTCAAAAAAAAAAAAAAAAAAAAAAAGTTGCTTAAGAGACTACCTGAGTTTCTGAAAAGGTTACTTTTGTCATAGCGGTCACTCGCTATATTATCTGAGCAAATAAACAAAGGTAACAAGACTAGGAAATATTTGGTATCTTTTTTTTTTTTTTTATATGAAGTCTTGCTCTGTCACCCAGGCTGGAGTGCAGTAACGCAATGTCAGCTCACCACAACGTCTGCCTCAGCCTCCCGAGTAGCTGGGACTACAGGCATGCACCACCACATACCTAATTTTTGTATTTTTAGTAGAGACAGGGTTTCGTCATGTTGGCCAAGCTGGTCTTGAACTCCTGACCTCAGGTGATCCACCCCGCACCTCGGCCTCCCAAAGTGCTGGGGCTACAGTCATGAGCTACCACACCCAGCCAAATATTTAGTATTTCAAATTTAAGCAAGATACTCTACTCTCGGGCACTAGAGTCAACAGAATTTAATAAGATAAAAACAAATTTCTGATCCACAAGAATTACCAGTATCTTTACTAAAAGAAATAGTAATCCTAAAATCAAGCTTATTCTGGGAAGGTAGGGAAGGAAAGAGAAATGGGTTAAAAAATTATTTCTGTTAAATTCCCATTCGGCTTATAAACCAAGATGTTCCTCAGGAAAGAATGGATTAAAAAGGAAAAAGTATAATTTTCAGCAGAAGAAAAATGAAAGCACATATAATTTGTCTTGTAAGATAAACAAGTTCAGTTAATTATAACCTTAAAGAAAATTTACCAAAAAAAGAAAAAAAAGAAGTCACAGCTCAAAACACAATGAAATCAATACAGATTTAGCAATTTCAAACTAAGTACAACCAACTCACAATTATTCAGAGTGATTTTTAAGTATCAGTAAGAATTATTCAAGATAACACAGATAATATATTCCAATTAGGGGAGAAGCGATACTGTCTCCATGCTCCCACCACTCCACACGAGGTAAAATCATGAATTGGCTGTACGAAAGAGAAGAAAGCTAAGAGCTAGATGTCCAATTGTGTATACCCAGAATAGCTAAATGTGAATGCTTCAGTTGACTTTAATCCTTATCTACAACTCTGATTTTGTAGTTGCAAACAGAAAGGAGAGGTCAGACTACCTTTCAAGTTATATGTGCTTCCAAGCTGATCAAATAAGGCTATTCTGCAGCATGCATAATTTTAAAAATTCTAGCTCTATTCTACACTTTCTCCTCCATTTTGGAATCCAGCACAACCATTCTTAGATTTCTACCTACAAATGGAAGCCCAAATGCCAGTCTTTGGTGGGAATCTGTACATGCAGATGTGGGGCCTCAGAATACTTCCAAAAAATCCACTAGCTTGGTAAGCTAAAAAGCAAAGAGGTCATTAATTTTTCTTTTTTTTTTCTTTTTTTTTTTTTAACAAAGGTTTCTGTTCTCTTTTGTTTATGTGAGTTTTAAAGTAAAATCTCAATTCTACTTACTATTTGGTGGCCCCGTTGCCTGGTATGGTGGATAGGATGCCGAAATAGGACGAGAGAAGACTGGAGGTTCATCTCCAAATACCACAATCATGACCTGAATAAGCCCCAACAAGTCTGACTGTGGCTAAAAAATGAAAAAAAATTCAAGTCAGCTATAGAGTCGCTTTTCAGTAAAAAGAAAAAGGTTGGCCATTTCTCATTGGTTTTCAACTCAGCTTGACAATTTTCTTTGTAGGAAAGAATTTCATTTAATTAATTTATTTTAATAGAGTTAGATGGTTTTAAACATGATGTGCAGCAAGGTTCTTGCTTCAAGTATATAAAAATAGCACTAGTTAAAGCAGCATATTGCAAAATTCATAGTTTTGTTCTTCATTTGACTCCACAGAACAAAAATTTATTTTATTGCCACTACACAATTTATTATAAGTATACTGATACAAACTTAGGGATGAATATGAGCAACAGTCACAATATTATTTAAGGTCATTAAAAGACATCAATGATATCTTGGAAATACGTGTTCTTAAAATTAATTTTTATTAAAGATATTATGAACTCTGAAATTACAGGTAGATTATAGCCAAGTGAGGTGGTTCACACCTGTAATCCCAGCGCTTTGGGAAGCCAAGATGGGTGAACTGCTTGAGGCCAGGAGTTTGAGACCAGCTGGGCCAACATGGCAAAATCCCATCTCTACTAAAAACACAAAAATTAGACGGGGGTGGTGGTGTGTGCCTGTGGTCCCAGTTACTCAGGAAGCTGAAGCAAGAGAATCGCTTAAACCCCAGAGGCAGAGGTTGCAGTGAGCTGAGATTGCACCACTGCCCACTGCCCTCCAGCCTGGGTGACATAGCAAGACTCTGTCTCCAAAAAAAAAAAAAAAAAACGAAAAAAGAAAAGCAAAACTTATACGTAGATTCTAGCTTAGAAATTGCTAGACTGTAGTACAAAAGGGGTGAATTGTTAAAGGTGTTAAAAGATCTTTCCTTCTAACAACAATGACAAAGAGACTGCCTATTTTTTCGTAAGAGTTATTAAGATTTTCTCTCAAATACCTATTGACCGCTGGTCAGTGGTGGTGGCTTACACCCGTAATCCCAGCACTTTGGGAGGCCAAGGCAGGAGGATCAAATAAGGCTATTTCGCAGCATGCATAATTTTAAAAATTCTAGCTCTATTCCAGCACTTTCCTCTCCATTTTGGAATCCAGCTTGAGCTCAGGAGTTTGAGACCAGCCTGGTCTCTACAAAAAAATAAAAAACTGTATGTGGTGGCATGTGCCTGTAGTCCTAACTACTCAGGAGGCTGCAGTGGGAGAATCACCTGATCCAGGAAAGTTGAGGCTGCAGTGAGCCATGATTGTGCCACTGCACTCCAGCCTGGGTTAGAGTGAGACCCTGTTTCAAAAAAACAAAAACAAAACCCAACAACAACAACAAAACAACAAAAGAAATATCTACCAACCACTAATTAAACTGTGCTAGTCAAAGTTGCTCAAAATGGCTTGATGATTCTTCTTTTACTCCTTAATCTATTTTGTGTGTATCTAATCTCACACACTTCATTCGTAAGTTCACTGAGTTCTGAAGAATTACTCAATCACCTTGATAGGCTAACCATCTTCACAGAAGCTACTTTTTACATCCCCCTTCCCCCACACAAGGTCTTACCATGTTGCCCAGCTTAGACTTGAACTCAACAATCTTCCTGCCTCAGTTTCCCTAGTTGGGATTACAGGATTAGGACTGGCACTTCCTTTAATACTCCTGACAGAAGACTTCGGGGGCAGTTTTCACCTTTTCCAAAGAACCAAACTCACCTCATTTGTCCAATTTTAACCTAACTTATGGAAGATGACAATGAATAACATTTCTTAAAGCTTTCTGTGAAAACTTGTTGATCTCTGCTGTTCCAGTATTTTTCTTGTGTTGCCTGTAAATTTATATACTGAGACTCGGGGTGTTACAAGCACAATATCTGTGCAGCACTCACAGATACTGTGGCTGATGTGTGTGAGGATGGCCCCTGAGACTACACACTTTCTCAATTTTTCGGCCCAACAAAATTCCTTAACTAAATCATAGCCTCATGTAAGCCTCACGCATGTAGGTGATAATTCACATCCCAAAAACTTTCTTTTAAAGTATACATTTCAGTGGCTTTTATTATTTCACAACACTATGCAACCATTACCACCATCTAATTCCAGAATATTTTCATTATCCCAAAAAGAAACCCTGTACTCATTAGTAGTCACTTCCCATTTTCCTTTTCCCACAGCCCTTTAGCAACCACTAATCTACTTTCCGTCTCTATGGATTTGCTTTCCTGAATGTTTCATATAAATGAAATCATACAATATATGGCCTCTTGTGCTTGGCTTCTTTCACTTGGCATAATGTTTTCAGAGTTCGTTAATGTTGTAGTATGAATCAATTCTTCACACATTCTTACAGTTTTGTCAAGGTAAGTTTTAATTATCACACCATTCCTTTTGCACTAAATTCTTTGAAGAAAAAAATTAATATCTATGTTAATATCTACTTCCAGGCCAATTATAAAGCAACAGGTTAAGAATTCAAACTGAGGCTAGGCATAATGGCGCACACCTGTAATCCCAGCACTTTGGGAGGCTGAGGCGAGCGGATCACCTGAAGTCAAGAGTTCGAGACCAGACTGGCCAAGGTGGTTTTAGCCCTGTCTCTACTAAAAATACAAAAATTAGCCAGGTGTGGTGGTGGGGGCCTGTAATCCCAGCTACTCAGGAGGCTGAGGCAGTCTCTACTCTACTGAGTCCAGTCTGCTACTAAACCCATCTACTGAGTTCTTAATCTCTGTTATTCTATTTTTCATTTTTAAGATTTCCACTTTCTCTTTAATAAAATTTACCATTTTGTCCTCTATTTTCTTGAACACACTGATCACAACCATTTTTAAGTCTGTGTCTGATAACTAAGTTACTCGTGTGTTTGTAGCAGTGGAGTGGAAAGATGTCCTGTTTCTATTGTCTTTTTTTCCTCTTGGTTCTCTTTCTTGGTGTACTTGATAAATATAAATTGTATACTAGATATTGTGAAAAATTATAGAGGGTCTATATATTATCTTCTTCCAGCAAGGGTTCACCCTATCCTGTGGCAGGCAGATACACAGTCAGGATCAGGGACTGAGCTGACTCAAGGACAGATTTTTTTTTTTTTTGAGACGGAGTCTCACTCACTCTGCCACCCAGGCTGGAGTGCAGTGGTGCGATCTCGGCTCACTGCAACCTCCGCCTCCCAGGTTCAAGTGATTCTCCTGCCTCAGTCTCCCGAGTAGCTGGGATTAAAGGCATGCACCACACCACGCCTGGCTAATTTTTGTATTTTTAGTAGAGATGGGGTTTCACCATGTTGGCCAGGCTTGTCTCAAATTTCCGGCCTCAAGTGATCCTCCCACCTCGGCTTCCCAAAGTGCCAAGATTACACCCAGCCTCAAGGACAGATTTTTGTAAGGCTCATTCTACCTCTAAGTTCTCCCTCCTAAGATGTGTTCCTCCAGTGGTGCCAACTAACAGCCTAGGATGTTTACTTATTCCCCTTTTTGATAAGGTACTGAACTCCAATTGCCTCCTTAACCTAAGACTGCTGAAAACTTGGCTGATTTTTCAGAGGCTTTCTGCTTAGTTTTTTTTAGCATCTCATCTTTGAAGCTCAGGAATTCAACCTATCTTTTAAGGTGGGAAATTCAGAGTATCTCATCTTTTCTTTTGCTCTGTTGTCCAGGCTAGAGTACAGTGATGCAATCATGGCTCACTGCAGCCTCGAATTCCAAGGCTCAAGTGATCCTTTCACCTCAGCCTCCTGAGTAGGTGTGGTCACAGGCACACATGACCATGCCTAGTTTTTAAAATTTTTTTAATAGAGATGGGGTTCTCACTATGTTGCCCAGGGTGGTCTCAAACTCCTGAGCTCAAGCAATTCTCCTGATTCAGCTTTCCAAAGTCCTGGGATCACAGCCATAAGCCACCATCCCCAGAGCTACTCACTTCTTTACGGCTTCCTTTTCTCCCAAATCTTAGATCTAAAAGTCCTAGTTACTTTGATAGACAGAACAGCAACTTCTGTCTTTTCAGCCCTCTGAGACTGCTAGAGACTCTGCAGGTTTCTCTGCCTCTTAGTTAAGGTCCTTTGCCCAGATTCTCAGCCGTTCATCCTGTATCAAGAATCAGTAAGTAGGCTGGGCATGGTGGTTTATGCCTGTAATCCCAGCACTTTAGGAGGCCGAGGTGGGTGGATCACTTGAGGTCAGGAGTTCGAGAACAGCCTCACCAACATGGTGAAACCCCATCTCTACTAAAATACAAAACTTAGCCAGGCATGGTGGGCAGGCGCCTGTAATCTCAGCTACTAGGGAGGCTGAAGCAGGAGAATCGCTTGAACCTGGGAGGTGGAGGTTACAGTGAGCTGAGATTGTGCTACTGTCCTCCAGCCTGGGTGACAGAGTGTGAAACTCTGTCTCGAGAAAAAAAAAAAAAAAAAAAAAATCAGTAGGTACCACCCTGGGGGAAAAGTTACTGGCAGAAGTGCCTTTTCTCTACAGAATCTTGGCCATCCATGTCTTGATTGCCTAAACAGCTTTCCAAAACCTTTCAACAGGTGTTGTTCGTATTTTCTCTTGCTTTTCTAGTTACTTTTCATAGGAACATTAATCTGTTACAGTTACATTACCAGACACAGGAACAGAAGTTTCCTACTATTATTCTTGACAGAAATGCTTTGAGTAATGAGATCTGAATTCCATAACTACCCCACCAGCATACTATTTTTTAAAATGTACTTCCTACTATGTGAATCCTGCCTATTTTAAAAGGTTCAACTCAAGCAAATAAAATAGTGAATATAAGTATTTTGAAAATTACAAAGCTCTACACAAACCCATTTCTTTTAGTGAGCCTTTTCTAATTTACCCTCAACTCAGTGATTAGTCCATTATTTGAACTTATCTACCCTACTTGGAATCCTCTTTGAGTGCTAAAAGAAAGCAGATGCTAGTGAGCAAAATATATAAAACATAACTAATTCACAGAACACTATTAATACTTACGTGTTTCCATTCATGTAGATAAGGAAGATATATCTTCCCATTTGCATCAACATGCTTTCCCGTTTTAATAGTCATTGAACTAGTAGGCTTAACAAAACAGATAGGGGGATTATATGGGTATGTGTCCAGTAGCCATAGGCATATTGGAATATTATATGTATTACCTGAAAAAGAAATAGAAACTTCAATTACTCTATTTTTTATCATTTTTAAATTGAAGAATGGTTAAAGGAATACAGGTTTAGTTTAGATACGATTTATGCATACATCCGCACCCCCCCATACCTATTTCCCCCAGCAGAATTTATTTCCTGAGGGGAATAGCAAAGTCAGTAATGTTAAATTTTACTCAGTCTTCCCTAAATTTACACTCGCTTTATACAACGCTGATGCTCAATTAACTGTTTTTTCCCTCTGCTTGTTATGAATGATTGACTTATTATTTAATAGTGGCTCAAATGTCACTTAAACTGTGATCTTCCCATGTGGCCTTCTTCTCCTCTGTAATCTCATAGCACTTTTTCATTTTATAATTCTATAGCAGTTACAGAATAGTATAAATATCTATCTGTTCCCTTTGTTTCCCCTATTAGTGGAGTTCTTCCAGAAGAGGTACATCCTTTATTCATCTTTGTATCCATAGCTCCTCTCCTTATTGCCTTATGCATAGCAGGTACTATGTGAAATCACTGGGTAAAGGACATAGGTCTTAGCTAGTTACAAGGAATAATTAACAAACAGAGCTGTCCAAAAACAAAATGGTCTCGCATGAAGCTAAATGCTTCCTCACCACTAAGTATTTCAGCAGAGGGTGAAAGACAGGCTAACAGAGATCAATTATCTACCATTAGTATTAGCGCCAACATCACAACCGTAAATAACAGCTACTTTTAACTGTCTCCTTATTACATTCAAGGCTCTGTGCCAAGTCCTTCACATTCGTTAACAAATAAATGCTCATTTTCCCAAGTTAGGTACTATTATCTAAATGTCAAAGATGTCCATCTATAACATGTAACAGAACTGCTAAGATTATAGAGCAAGAACTCAAACATAACTCTGTCCTGACTTTGAAGCCTGTATCTTAAGCTTCCCACTGTCAGGAAAGTTTGAATGGTGTAGGAGGCTGAACCAGGAGGCAAGTAAGATCTCTTTCTAGTTCTAAAATTCTTTGATTCTGTGAAACATTAAACTCCTCTGGTGAACTTAGGCACTTATTTGTTCATACATCTTGGTAAGGAAGTTTTAAGAAAGTTGAAAATGTTAGGTGTTGCTGCCAAATGAACTTCAATTTGAATAGAAGTTAAAATCTATATCAGCATGAAAGCCATGAGAAAGTAGGTTTAATTTACTTATAACTCTTTGGCAACATATTTATTATGTATTCAAAATACATCTAGCTGGAAACCTAATAACATAAGACATTTACCTCTATAAGGCACAGGAATTGTTCCAGTGAGGTTCATTAGTTCCCTGGAACTGCCATCATTAAAAACTGAAAGGAAAGAACAATGATTTAATCATGAGCATTTTTTTTAGATACTCCCATAGGTTATTCTTTCAGAAAGACTGGTTAAAATTCATTTTTATCCTTGAAAGGGGCTGACCTGTCAATGTATCATCCATCCTGTCCAATAACTAACAATTCTTTGTTGATTCACTCAATGTCATTGATCAGCTCTTTTTTGTTTTTTTTCAGATAGAGTCTCGCCCTGTCGCCCAGGCTGGAGTGCAATGGTGCGATCTTGGCTCACTGAAACCTCTGCCTCCCGAGTTCAAGCGATTCTCCTGCCTCAGCCTCCTGAGTAGTTGGGATTACAGGCGCGCGCCACCACACCTGGCTAATTTCTTGTATCTTTAGTAGAGACAGTGCTTCACCATGCTGGCCAGGTTGGTCTCGAACTCCTGACCTCGTGATCCATCCGCCTTGGCCTCCCAAAGTGCTGGGATTACAGGTGTGAGTCACTTTTAAAACTATTTAAATATCACTATCGGCCAGGCGCAGTGGCTTGCGCCTGTAATCCCAGCACTTTGGAAGGCCAAGGCAGGCAGATCACCTGAGATTGGGAGTTTGAGACCAGCCTAACCAACATGGAGAAACCCCATCCCCACTAAAAATACAAAATTAGCCAGGCGTGGTGGCACATGCCTGTAATCCCAGCTACTCGGGAGGCTGAGGCAGGAGAATGCTTGAACCCGGGAGGCAGAGGTTGCAGTGAGCCAAGATTGTACCACTGCATTCCAGCCTGGGCAACAAGAGCAAAACTCCACTGCAAAACAAACAAACAAACAAAAAACACTATCAAACAATACCATACTAAATGTTCACCTAATGTCATTATACTTTAGAGATCTCTAGACATTTATCCAGACTGTCACTCACAGTTATTTATTATTGTTTTTTGGAGACAGGGTCTTGCTATGTTGTGCAGGCTATCCTCAAACTCTAGGCTCAAGCAATCCTCCCACCTCAGCCTTCTGAGTAGCTGGGACTATAGGCGTGCACTATCATGCCCAGCTTTTTTTTCTATTTTTTAGAAATGGGGTCTCACTAAGTTGTCCAGGCTGGACTTGAACTCCTGGACTCAAGTGATTTCCTGGTCGCAGCCTCCTTAGCCAGTATTAAAATGAAAAAAAGAAAAGTTCATAGCCAAATGTAGACAATTTCTTTTAATCTGTATTTCTCATACCCCACATATTTTTCTATCTATAATTTATGTCTATACTTAATACAGCACATAGTTTGTATTGGACAGCTATTATTTCTAACAATGATTTGGAATTAACACTATACACATAGGGGAAAGGTTGTAATGTGCAGTACAAAAACATAGAACTATAGCCATCTACTGTGTAATGTTTGGGTCAACAATGGACTGCATATAAGACACTGGTCCCATAAGATTACTATACTGTATTTTTAATGTAACTTTTCTATAGTTAGATACAAAAATACCATTGTGTTACAACTGCCTATGGTATGCAGTACAGTAACATCTGGTATAGGTTGTAGCCTAGGAGCAACAGGCATGCCATATAACCTAGGCGTGTAGTAGGATATACCATCTAGGTTTGTCTAAGTACATTCAATGATGAAATCGCCTAATAATGCATTTCTCAGACCATATCTCTATCACTACAAAATGCATGACCGTACATTGTTGACCTTTGTTCTTTTACTTACTGTTGACGAATGTAAGCTACACTGCAATGTATTCTGATTTTGTGCATTTTAAAAAAGAAAACCACCTTATATAAATGTGGGGCTTTGTTTATTCTAAAAGAATTTGGTAACAATGATTTACACTTGGTCCAGCCATATGAAACTACACAAGATTTGATAAGGGAGTCTTTGTCAGTTTTGATCAAAACTGTCATGTGGACAGAAATAAGGTAGGCTGAGATGAGAAGGAATTGTGACCTAGGTTTGGAAGAGGACTTTGGGTTCATGTCTTTATTGTTTCAGGAAATGCAGAACTGATTGCCCCTCTGTTCCTTCCCACCTCTCTTCACCAGTTTCCTAATGTTTTCAAAGCCTTGGAAGCAAGTGAAATTTAGAAAGTCTCAGCTACAAAATTCAGTTCCTTGCCTTCAGAGTTAAGGGTCTTACAGTGGACAAGCAGCAGCATGGGTTTTCCCTCGGCCCTGGCATATTAAGTATTTTCAAGGAGACATGGTAGAAGAGATTATGTTAGGATTTGGCAGGGACAGAAAAGACTATTTTAAAAAAAGGGAAACTCCAAGCATTGTCATGTCTTACAACTTTATGTTGTCTCAATAGAAAGTAGAGACAAACTGACATGCTTACCTACTCTATAGAATTAAAGACCACATTAAATAATATTTTCCTCAACTATAAAATGAAAGGGACAGTCCAGAGTATAGTTTTGCAAAATGTGTTCCTGAAAATATAAAGAGACACTATGGGGACAGGGAGGTTCAGCAGTTAAATAACTTTAGGATGTATTATACAATATATTCTTGCTCATCTCAGTGATACACAACACGTTAGCATATTAAAGGCTCTGAGAAATCGTCATGCAATAAAACTCAATTTTGTTTAATCCATAAGTTGCTCAAGCTTAACTATAGAATTCTGCCTCTACCCTGTCCCCAGCACAACTAAGGGTCTAGAGACAAAACTTTGGGAAATGGACTAAACTATCTTTAACATGCCCTCCTAGGTTTAAATTTGCATAGTTCTATGTTAGTAGTTGTTTTTTTTTTTTTTTTGAGACAGGGTCTTGCTCTGTTGCCCAGGCTGGAGTGCAGTGGCCCGATCTCAGCTCAATGCAACCGCTGCCTCCTGGGCTCAAGCAATCCTCCCACCTCAGCCTCCTGGCTAGCTGGGAATACAGGAGTGCCAGGCCAACTTTATGTATTTTTTTGTTGAGACAAGGTTTCACCATATTGCCCAAGCTGGTCTCAACCTCCTGGGCTCAGTGGTCCAACCCATCTCAGCCTCCCAAAGTGCTGGGATTACAGAAATGAGCCACCACGTCCAGCTAGAGTATTTTCTTTTTAACATAAAAAACTAAAACTAAATAAATATAAAATGTTTTTATATCTTCTAATTTGCTACCTTCCAACAGTTTTATTAGGTGGTGGTGCAGTCCTACAATTGAAAAATCCACAAACCTCAAAGGAAAATGGAAAAAATTACAATCATTAACAAAGAGAGTAAACTCAAAGTATAGAAATTGTGATTTTTATTGCATAAACTCACCATATGAATCCAAAACAGGTTTGAGATCTTTGTATAGAGTAATAACATTGACAGTTTCACGTACAGTTAGGTCTCTGTATTTGTACTGAAAAGCAAAATCGCGTAAGAATTTAGTTTAAAACCAATACATGTATTTTAGAGCGGATGAATTTTCTTAAAATCTTTTTCACTAATCATTAGCATTAATGAAAGCCTGAAAGAACCTAAAAACCCCACAATCCTATTATCACACTAAAATAATCACTATTTCTTTAACATCAGAAAATATCTATAGTCTCAAGTCATGTTTTTTATGTTTTCAGTTTGAATCAGGATCCTAATAAAGTCCACACATTGCATTTGCTAAAATGTCTCAAGTCCCTTTTAATCTATATTCTTTAACTATACCATATAATTCACACATTTAAAAAGTATAGTTCAATGGTTTTTAATACATTCGGAGTTGTGCAACCACCACTGTAATCAACTTCAGAACATTTTCACCATCCCTAAAAAGAAATGCATACCCTTTAGCAATCACCCCCCATTCTACTTGCCCCCAGCCTTCATCCTAGACAACCACAAATTTGTCTCTATAGATTTGCTTATTCATACAATGTGATCTTTCACGACTAAATTCTTTCACTTAGCATGTTTTCAAGATTATCCTTGTTGTAGCATTTATCTGTACTTCATTCCTTTCATTTATTTTGGAGACAGGGTCTCGCTCTGTAGCCCAGGAAGAAGTAAAGTGGCACAATCACAGCTCACTGCAACCTAAAACTCCAGGCTCAGTGATCCTCCTGCCTCAGCCTCCCAAGTACACAGAACTACAGGTATGTGCCATCATGCCCAGCTAATTTATTTTTATTTTTGTAAAGACAGGGTCTTGCTATATTGCCCAGGCTGGTCTCCAACTCCTGGCCTCAAGCAATCCTCTCGCCTTAGGCTCCCCAAGTGTTGGGATTTACAGGCAAGTATGGCCCACTTCTTACCGCACATTTTATTTATCTACTGTTCAGCTGAAAAATACTTAACTGATGGGCACATCTCTATTTTTGCTCCTTAGAATTTATTTGTTAAAGACATTTGTTCATTTGTCTTATAGAGGCTCTCATGGTTTGGAATGTGTTAATTGTATACCTTTAGCATAGTTTCATAGATACATGTTTCTGTGAGTTAGTTGGATCTACAGGTTATTATCCTGACGATTACAAAATTTCCAGCCGGGCATGGTGGCTCACGCTTGTAATCTCAGCACTTTGGGAGGCTGAGGCGGGTGGATCACGAGGTCAGGAGTTCGAGACCAGCCTGACCAACACAGTGAAACCCCATCTCTACTAAAAACACAAAAACTAGCTGGGCATGGTGGCGCGCGTCTGTAATCCCAGCTACTCAGGAAGCTGAGGCAGAAGAATTGCTTGAACCCGGGAGGCAGAGGTTGCAGTGAGCCGAGATCACGCCATCGAACTCCAGCCTGGGCGACAGAGCTAGACTCAGTCTCAAAAAAAAAAAAAAAAAAATTTTTCCTTTTATATTTTTTTCCTCTTCTTTCTCTGATAAGATCACTTCATAGAGGATAATGTTTTTCATCATGGAGCACAACATATCTGAGTATCTCTGTGATGTTAGCGACCATGCTCAATGTCTAGAGACCTGGTGTCTTCAAATCCACTCCAATTAGGCTTCTATACTCCGTACTTCACTGAAATTGTTCAGTAAGGTCACCAATAACTGCCACATGATATGTAATGACCAATACTATCTTTGTCTTACTTCATCTCTCAGCAATATTTGACCAAGCTGATTCAGCAATATTTGATCAAGCTGATTCCTTCCTTTCCCCCGCTTTTTTTTTTGAGATAGGGTCTCACTCTGTCGCCCAGGCTAGAGTGCAGTGGTACGATCATGGCTCACTTCAGCCTCAACCTCCTGGGCTCAAGTGATACTCCCACCACAGCCTCCCAAGTAGCTGGGACTACAGGCATGCACCATCACACCTGGATAATTTTTAAATTTTTCATAGAGATGGGATCTCACTGTGCTGCCCAGGCTGGTCTCAAATTCCTGGGCTCAAGTGATCCTCTCACCTCAGCCTTCCAAAGTGTTTGTATTACAGGTATGAACCACGGCACCTGGCCCGTTCCTTTTTTTTTGAGACAGGGTCTGGCTCTGTCACCCAGGCTAGAGTGCAGTGGTATGATCTCAGTTCACTGCAACCTCCACCTCCCGGGGTCAAGTGATCCTCCCACCTCAGCCTCCCAAGTAGCTGGGACTACAGGTATGCACCACGATGTCTAGCTAATTTTTGTATATTTTTGATGGAGCTGGATTTCACCATGTTGCCCAGGCTAGTCTTGAACTTCTAGGCTCAAGCAATCTTTCCACCTCAGCCTCCCAAAGTGTTGGGATTAGAGGCACGAGCCATCATGGCCAGCCCCTTTTCTCTTAAAATATGTTCTTCATTTGATTTCCAGGACATCAACTGTTCTCCTGAACTCTGTGCCTTCTCAGTTTCTTTGCTGGCTTGTTCTCTTAACCTAACCAATTATTATTGAGTGCAGGCTAAGTCCTTGGTCTTCTTCTCTATCTAAACTCATTCCCTTGATCTCCCTCATGGCTGAAAATATAATTTATATGTTGAAAACCCTCAAATTAAAATTTTCCAATCTTAACCTTTTTTCTGAACTCCAGAAAACATATATACAATTACTAATTTGACATTTCCCCTTGGATATCTAATGAATGTCAAATTGAACATGACCAAAACTGAACTCCTTATCTTCCCCCCCATATTTACTTCTCCAATGTCTTCCATATGTGTATACATACATATCCTTCCAGGTGCTCAGGCCAAAAACCTTGACGTTATCCTTGATGCCCTCTCTTTTCTTCACATCCACAGCCAATCTGTCAAAATATCCTGTTAGCTTTGCCTTCAGCATACATCCGGTATCTCCACAGCTACAGTCCTGGTCTAAGCCACCAACACCTCTCACCTATATTACTGCAACAGCCTCTTTATGGTGTCTCTGCCTCCATCGTTAACCCACTACAGTCTAGTCTCAACATAGCAGCTAGAGTAATATTGCTAACAGCTGAAACAGAGCAATGGCTTTTCATCATACTCCAAGTAAACGCCAAGGTCCTTATGATGGCCTGCAAGGTCCTCCAAACCTCTCATACCATTGATGATCCATACCATGGATCTGTCTAGATCCATACCACCACTTCCTCCCTTGCTCACTTCAGTCCAGCCACCATACCCTCCTTTGTTGTTCCTCTATCATGCATGACAAACTTCTGTCTATGAGCCTTTGCATTTGTTTCTCCTTCTTTCTGAAATGTTCCTACCCCAGATTGTTCCAGGTTTGTTTTTCTCCTGAGACAGGATCTCGCTCTGTCACCCAAGCTGGAGTACAGTGGTGTGATCACAGCTCACTGCAACCTCAAACTCCTGGGCTCAAGTGATCCTCCCATTTCAGCCTCCCAAGTAGCTGGGATTAGAGGTATGCACCACGACTGGTTAATTTTTTTATATTTTTAGTAGAGAAGAGACAAGTTCATGCTATGTTGCACAGGCTGGTCTGGAACTCCTGGCCTCAATGCGATCCTCTAGCTTCGGCCTCCCAAAATGCTTGGATTTCAGGTGTGAGCCCCATGCCAACCACATAGTTTCTTTACCTCTCTCAGGTGAGCTCAAATAGATTTTTTCAGAAAGACCTCTCTTTACTATCAGATACAAAACTGTAACTCATCCCATTTCCACACCCTAGCACTCCCCATTTCCCTTTCCTGCTTTATTTTCTCTTAAGCACTTATCACTTTCCAACATACTACTTGATGTATTTACTGAGTTATTTATTGTCTTCTATAAAAATTTAAATTCCAGAAGCAGAGTTTTTTTCTGTCTGATTGTTCACTGTTGCATCCCTAGAGCCTAAAACAGTGTGAGGGACGTATCAATCTTTATTTTATTATTTTTATTTATTTATTTGTTTTTGAGATGGAATCTTGCTCTGTCACCCAGGCTGGAGTGCAGTAGCGTGATCTCAGCTCACTGCAACCTCCACCTCCCAGGTTCAGGCAATTCTCCTTCCTCAGCCTCCTGAGTAGCTGGGATTACAAGCACGCACCACCATGTCTGGCTAATTTTGTATTTTTAGTAGAGACAGGGTTTCACCATGTTGGCCAGTCTGGTCTCGAACTCCTGACCTCAAGTGATCTGCCCACCTCAGCCTCCCAAAGTGCTGGGATTACAGGCATGAGCCATCGCACTTGGCCAATTTTGTTATTGTTTAAATTTTTCTTCATTTTTTACTTTTTGAGATAGGTTCTCATTCTGTCATAGCTCACTGTAACCTTGAATTCCTGGGCTTAAGTAATCCTCCTGCTTCTGCTTCCCAAGTAGCTAGGACTACAGGTGCATGCCACCAAGTCTGGCTGATTTTTAAATTTTTTGTAGAGACAGGGTCTAGCTATGTTGCCCAGGCTGATCTTGAACTCCTGGCCCCAAGTGATCCTCCCATCTCTACCTCCCAAAGTACTGGGATTACAGGCATGAACCATCACACCAGGCCCACAGTTTTCTTCTACTCATTTAGCAGTGACTGCGCCTCTAGAAATGCTGTAAATAAACTATGTAAAAATATAAGTGGTTGTATGCATGAAACATCTAAAGTGGAAAGTTGTTTCTTTAAAGCAAGAAGGACTAATCTGGTATAAATATACCTCTGTTAATTGCAAAAATGATAACAGAGAAGGGTGTTAAAAGTTATGTTGAAATTGGGAGCTAAGATAATGCTCAAGGGGAAAAAAGATCTTTTATAATATACATACAAAACATAAGGCAGATGGCCAGAGTACCATGATGGGTGTGGAGAGCCTACAATCAGATAAAGAGAAAACAATAATGACCTTCACCCTAGCCATAAGTGCAGGGTCCTGGCTAACAATTCTTACAACAGACCACACCAGCTGAAAGAAAAACATTTCAAGCCCTTCTTTAGGAGGAAGGAGCCCCACAACTGCTTCTATTACTCTACTTGCTATTCTTACCTGTCTAAAATTCATAGGTTAGACAGAACAGATGCTGATGCTCAGAATCGTCATAATCACATACAGGAGTCTCAATTTTCCAGATACTGAGCCAAGGACCAAAAGACAGGTAGAATGCCCTCTCCTACCTCTTCTCTATCTGTTTTTGTTTCTAGAGTAATCACAGGTTGGCTGCAGGGGGAGGCAGGCAGAGGTATAAAATATCTTCTGAACATGCCTTGCCTTTGTCTTTGATGGCAGGTTTCTCTAGAGGACGCTTAGGAAACTTAATTAGGGTATAAAAAATAAGCTAATATTTGAATATTCTTGCTCTTTATATGAATATACACATACATTACGGAATAAATTTTTTTTTTTTTTGAGACGGAGTCTTGCTCAGCCACCCAGGCTGGGGTGCAGTGGCTCCATCTCGGCTCACTGCAACCACCGTCTCCCGGGTTCAAGCGATTCTCCCGTCTCAGCCTCCCAAGCAGCTGGGATTACAGGCACCCGCCATCATGCCCGGCTAATTTTTGTATTTTAGAAGAGACGGGGTTTCACCATGTTGATCAGGCCGGTCTTGAACTCCTGACCTCAGGTGATCCACCTGCCTTGGCCTCCCAAAGTGCTAGGATTACAGGTGTGAGCCACTGCGCCCGGCCCAAGGAATAAATCTTAATGACTATGCTATCAATTTAAAGATCAAAAATGTCATGGAGGCCAGGCGTGGTGGCTCACGCCTGTTATCCCAGCACTTTGGGAAGCCAAAGCAGAGGGAATACTGAGGTCTGGAGTTGAAGATCAGCCTGGCCAACATGGTGAAACCCCGACTTTACTAAAAATACAACAATCAGCTGTGTGAAGTGGTGGGCGCCTGTAATCCCAGCTACTTGGGAGGCGAAGGCAGGAGAATTGCTTGAACCTGGAAGGCGGAGATTGCAGTGAGCCAAGATCGCGGCACTGCACTCCAGCCTGGGTGACAGAGCAAGACACTCAAAAAAAAAAAAAGTAATGGAACAGATACTCTTCAGCTACATACTATGTAAAACAATGTACCGTTTTTTCAAAAAGTGATATATAAAAGTTACAACATGGATCTTTACCTGGGTCACAATCTTCTATGGCTTCCCACACGTCCTCTGTAACTAAGGATAACTAGTTTGTCAAAACAAAACCAATAAGCCTAAAATACATGATTACACAACTAAGGTATGCTTTATTTTGAAAACTGTCACTTTCTCTTTAGAGGTTACTTGGTCTTCAATCAAGGACTATGGGGGCGATTTAACTGGAAAAAGTCCGTTTTTAAAAATGTTTTATACATAATAGTGTGTTTTATTAAAAACTGAAACCACTTAAACCACTGATTGCTACCATTCTTGCTTTGACAAAACTATCCGAAGCTAACACGTTGAACTGGTCAAGACTCAACTCTCAATCATTTTACATAGTTTTGGAAAATTACAACAAAACATAACAAAAGCCATTCCACTCTGGTGTGAGGTGCCACGTTTGAAGTAATTATATAAATAAATCATGGCTTTAAAATACAAAATGCTTAACTGCTTTTTTAAAAATTGAAAAAAAAAAAATAACTAGCCTTGAGCCGTGAAGATCATAGATTAAGCTCAAAGCAAATAAATACGCATTATAAGCAGCATACACTTAAGAGTAGTTACTCTTAGCAAATCCCTGAAACGGTAATGGTATTTCAGTAAGGGACTGGTATTTTGGCTTCTCTGGACTTTTCTGGAGAATACAAAACTGAAAAGGCCACAATCTCTGCAGGTCGGCAAAAGAAAGGCTTAGACTGGAGGATCCCTGGATTGGGACAGGAATAGAGGATTGCCTCAGATCTAGAACTAAATATGATTCCGTCTTTGTGTTTATAGAAACTAAGACGAAAAACCACACTGCCCCACAGACAGCTCCAAACTCTGTGGAAGAGAGAACGGCGGG